>NC_135236.1:60076541-61276541 GCF_051348905.1 Ranitomeya variabilis | reverse complement strand
TTATTCATGGCTGAGTAGGAGTTTGTTTACGTCTCCATAGAAATCCTGTTAGAGACATGTTCTATAGCAAAAATATGCTTAAGCTTTTTTTTCACCAGACTTTTTAGCTTTCTTAAATGTTTTTAATGTTACCTTGTGCACTTTGATTTAATAACGTATTTTTCATTTTTCATATGCAAGTTGTTCCTATAAATTTTCATATTGGGTTACTAGTTCCACTCACACACTATTTGCCCCCCCTTTTTATTTTCTGTTTTTGGTATAGGTCATCAATACCAGATCAGTGGAGGCCTGATACCCAGCACCCCCAACAATAAGCTGACATATAGCTTTGATGGCAGCAAGAAGGGCACAGTCAGTGGAGATGAAAAGCACTGCCCCATACAGTATTTACTAGCACCGCAGCAATGCTTTTATTGAAGTACAATACAGTACCCAGATATGGTCTAAACAGAGTCTAAGTAACTAGGTAAATCATTATATGTATAATAAAGGTGTTATGTCTCCCCTGGTGTGTTGGATTCTCAAAGTGGTGGTTGGTGTACTTTGCATACTTGGTATACTAATAGATCACAGACTGCACATGAGTCAACAGTGTGATGCAGCAGCAAAAAAGGCAAACACAGTTCTAGGATTTATTAGGAGAAGCATAGAGTCTAGATCATGTGAAGTAATTATCCCCCTCTACTCCTTCTTGGTCATGACTCATCTGGAATACTGTGTTTAGTTCTGGGCACCACATTTTAAAAAACACATTGAAAGCTGGAGCTAGTTCAGAGAAGAGCAACCTGGATGGTGAGTGGACTGCAAAGCATGTCCTACGAGGAACAGTTAAAGGATCTGGGAATGTTTAGATTGCAAAAAAGAAGGATAAGAGGAGACTTAATAGCTGTCCACAAATATCTGAAGGGCTGTCACAGTTTAGAGGGATCATCCTTATTCTCATTTGCACATGGAAACACGAGAAGCAATGGAATCAAACTGAAAGGGAGAAGATACAGATTAGATATTAGAAACAACTTTTTGACAGTGAGGGTGATCAATAAGTGGAACAAGCTGCCACAAGAGGTGGTGAATTATCCATCAATGCAAGTCTTCAAACAGGCCGGACAGACTTCTGTCTGCGATGGTTTAGTGAATCCTGCATTGAGCAGGGGGTTGGACATGATGACCCCAAAGGTCCCTTCCAAATCTACCATTCTAAAATTCTATGGTCCGGATGAGAAGTTTTTATTCAGTGCAGACAGATGAAGTTGGTGTAGCAAAGAGTTCCAGATGGAACAATGGAAAATGTAGTGGTAGAATGACATCTGCAAGAAGTTTGTATATTCTCCCCGTGTTTGAGCGTGTGTCCTCTGGGTTCCCCGGTTTCCTCCCACACTCTAAAGACATACTGATAGAGAATTTAGATTGTGACCCCCATTGGGGACAGAGATGATAAAGTATGTACTGCTCTGCAGAATATGATGGTGCTATATAAGCAAAGCATAATAAATAAAATAATAAATGACAGCAGGAGAAGCAAACAGTAGTAGAGCTGAGTTTGTCACAGAGTTGGATGCAGAGATGACAGTGGTACTCAAAAATACCAAGGCTAAGTTTGTCATAGCATCTAATGTACAGCTGGCAGTTATAGGGCAGAGTTGATTAGGCATAAGCAGAGCTGAGATTGTCACAGTCTGAAGCAGAGCAGACAACTGTATGTCAGAGTTGATTAAGCAGTTGCAGAGCTCAGTTTGTCAAAGGGTTCAATGCAGAACTGGCAGTGGAATAGCGGATTTGGCTCAGCGAAAGCAGAGTTTTCACAGGGTCCAATGCAGAGCTGGCAGTGGAATAGTGGATTTGCAGTGGTGTAATGGGAGCATATTGGGCTGCCATGGCAATCAGGCACAGCAGGGAGCCAGCAGCTACAGAAGAATAATGAAGCAGTCGGCACTGGATCCAAGCAAGAAGAGTAACAAAAGGGTTGTCCAGCTGTTGAAGAAAAAAAAGAGAGCACAGTTATAGAAGTTATGGCTCACAGACTGTTGGGATACACTAAATTGAATTTTTTTAATGAAAAATGTTGGGCAAATGTTGGAAAAAAATACATAATTCGAAATCACTGTCTTAGTACTGACCTGCAGAATAAAGTTTTTATGGTAGAATAGCTCTTTTTCTGATTATCCTCCCCCAATAAAAATTAAACTGGTTCATTGCACTACATGATCCAATTAATAAAGTAAAGAAGGCTACATTGATGAAGGGTGTACTCCGTGAGGGAAATCTATCACCAAGTTTACGCTATGTTATCTGAGAGCAGCATGATGTAGAGGCAGTTACCCTGATTCCAGTGATGTGTCACGTACCGAGTTGCTTGCTGTAGTTTTGATAAACTTGGTTTTATCTGCGGCAGATCTAGCAGTGCTCTGAATGCTGAGCTCTGTATAACCTCGCCCACACCACTGATTGGTAGCTTTCTGCATACATTATGCATAGGTAGAAAGCTGCTAATCAGTGATGGGGACAGGGTTACACAGTGCAGGAGGACTAGACGGCACGAGACAGCTAGTCCTCTATCAATAATTTCCAGCTGATAAAACACTGATTTTATTGAAACTACAACAAGTGATAGTGCAGTGCCCCAGAGTACTGGTTGTTGCAGTAACGTCGCTCTGCCGCTAAGGGGGGTGATGGTACGTCTGATGGGACTAAAAGTGTTCACCTGACCAGGTATCACAGTCACACATTACACTTCACACTCCGGCCACCAGGGGGAGCAAAAGGTCCTATCTACTAGGCCACTCCTCACACATGGGTAAAACTGGGGGGTTGGATAGGAAGTTAGGGAGAAAGTAGCTGGGGCGAGTTCGAGAGAGGACCTGTCAGGGGTGGGATCCTGACAGCGGCCTAACACAGACAGATCGTTACGGAGCCGTGCCTGGACCGTATAGCGGCAGACTCCTAAGAAAGGACACGAAGTGAAGTATATTGTGGAGAAGTGAGAAACGGGATCACAGCACAAAGGAGATAACACCAGAAGGAGTCGTGCCCCGAGATCGGCAACATCCTTCTGAGGTGCGTAGCCGGTGGCCGGAGCACCGAGGAAGTAATAGGCTCTACGCATTACTTTGAACTACGGCAGGGCAGTTAACTCTAGGTTGGCTGTCTCACCTTTACACCTAATGAAGACAACGGAGGCAATTGTGGGAGAGGGGGCGTCTCTAGGGTCCCTATAAAATAACTCCAGGCCTACCCCGTCATACGGGTGCGTCCTATCCATATCATCTTGGGGACAGAGAGAAAGAACAGAAACAAACACGACAGTTGTGAGGACTATCCCGTGGTGCTCAGCAGGGAAGTACTACAACACATAGGCGCTGGTAGGAAGGCTACTGATTTCCACCTGCAAAGGGAACTCTGGATGTGCCTTCGGATCGGCCGGTCTCAGCCAGCCCTGTTAGCAGTGCTCTGGATTGCGGATGCCGAAGCCTTCAGTAAAGAGGTAAAGAGACTGCAACCCTGTGTCCTCGTTATTTACTGTGACTTACACCATCACCTACACCTATTGGGCGCCCCTTAGCAGGACCACGGACTGGGTTGGGCCACCGTGACATCCCCACAACCGAGAGACCCGGTACCGAGTACCCCGCTGCCCTGCTTTTGGGGGCCGCTCCAATACCTCACTGGAATCAGATTCTTTTCCCCTACATTATGCTGGGCTCAGATTAAAATGTAAAAACCTGCTGACAGATTCCCTTTAAAGGGGATAAGGCCATGAAATACATGGTTGTCCCAATTTCCCCAGAGTGTGAGCTGTTTTTTTTCAGATATCTTAATAATTTGAAAATCTTCTCTTTTAACACAAGTTGACATCAATTGTCATTAACTTCACAATATATCACCCACTGGCCTCAATGATAGCAAAGTTTAATGTATCTACCTAAACTACTGAGCTGTATAAGTTGGGATCAATAAAAATCACCAACCGCTGTGTAATAAATAATTGAGTCTCAATATCCTTGGGGCTTACATATTTCTTTGTTCTTTGTTAACACAGATGTTAGTTTTCATTGTGGATTTTCTTTCTATGATCCTTACCAAGCAGAGTAAACAAAGAACTGAAATATTGGCAGTACATCAAAGGGCACTATAAATATGACTTAAATGGGTTGGTGCATGTGCTCAATATTCACTTTATTTAGATTTGGGCTCTGCAGAGCCCAGTCTTCAGAAACAGTGGGGCTCTCAGTGGTCAAACCCCCAGAGATCAGTAATTTGTTACCTACACACTGGATAGATGAAAACTTTTCAACTTTGCACAAACCCTTTAATTTAAATTGTTACACTGGGAAGTATAAAATGGTGGAACTGGCAGGGCATATGCCCGGAATATTGAGCTCCAGAGAGGGAGCCAAGTCACGTCTGGTGTTGATGCTGTTCCAGTGGTGACAGCACTGTCTTTCCCGGAGATCATGTAACATTGAGACTTCACGCAAACCTTGAGGCCAATCAGCGACTGCTTCACTCTCCCCACCTTCTAATTTATCACTTACATGTTGAGAAAGTAAGAACTGCTGAATCTTAAAAAGTGAAGAGTGTGGTGGATGACTTAATGATCTGTACTATGGGGACAACCTCGATCAACCAGCACCTCCCACTTTCTTTCACCAATTGCACAATATATTCTACTCCAAACCGTTTAGATGCTACGCTTTATCAACCACGACATCTAAGGGTTTAAACTGCCGAGATCTGATCTAGCTTTGATCACAGCAGTTAAGGGCAGGTGTCATCTGCTCCATACTCTTGCACCCAAAATGTGATTTGCACATGTGTCATATGATGAGATAGAGGATAAATTTCATATTATGTATAACCTCTCTATTAGATGACAGGATTTCATCAGGTATCGATATATTTGTGAAAGTAAGCTGTGAATTTACAGTTGTTTAGCTCTGTCCCCTCTGTCCAACCTCCTGCTCAATGCAGGACTCACTGAACCATCTCAAACCGATGTCTGTCCAGCCCCTGCTTGAAGACTTCTATTGAAGGAGAACTCACCACCTCTCATGGCAGCCTGTTCCACTCATTGATCACCCTCACTGTCAAAAAGTTTTTTTTTCTATTATCTAATCTGTATCTTCTTCCTTTCCATTTTATTCCATTGCTTCTCGTGTTTCCATGTGCAAATGAGAATAAGGATGACCCATCTTCACTGTGACATCCCTTCAGATATTTGTAGACAGCTATTAAGTCTACTCTTTAGGCTTCTTTTTTTGCAAGCTGAACATTCCCAGATCCTTTAACTGTTCCTTGTAGGACATAACTTGCAGTCCGCTCACCATCCTGGTAGCTCTTCTCTGAACTTGCTCCAGTTTTTCAATGTCTTTTTTAAAATGTGGTGCCCAGAACTGGACACAGTATTCCAGATGAGGCCTGAATAAGGAGGAGTAGAGGGGGATAATTTCTTCACATGATATAGCCTTTGTGCTTCTCCTAATACATCCCAGAACTGCGTATTCTTTTTTTGCTGCTGCATCACACTGTTGACTCATGTGTGGTCTGTGATCTATCACTATACCCAAGTCTTTTTCACATGTGCTGTTGCTTATTTTTATTCCTCCCATTCTATAGATGTAATTTTCACTTTTCTTGCCCAGATGGAGAATCTTGGATTTCTCCCTGTTAAAGACCATAGTTGCTATCCATTGTTCAAACTTATCTAGATCCTTCTGTATCCTTTCTTTGTCTTCTCTAGTGTTAGGGTACCGTTACACAAAACAATTTACCAACGATCACAACCAGCGATACGACCTGGCCGTGATCGTTGGTAAGTTGTTGTGTGGTCGCTGGAGAGCTGTCACACAGACAGCTCTCCAGCGACCAACGATGCCGAAGTCCCCGGGTAACCATTGGGTTACTAAGCGCAGGGCCGCGCTTAGTAACCCGATGTTTACCCTGGTTACCATCGTAAATGTAAAAAAACAAACATTACATACTCACATTCCGGTGTCCGTCAGGTCCCTAGCCATCTGCTTCCTGCACTGACTGAGTGCCGGCCGTAAAGTGAAAGCAGAGCACAGCGGCCCTGCGCTTAGTAACCCGATGTTTACCCTGGTTACAAGCGAACGCATCGCTGGATCGGTGTCACACACACCAATCCAGCGATGACAGCGGGAGATCCAGCGACAAAATAAAGTTCCAAACGATCTGCTACGACGTACGATTCTCAGCGGGGTCCCTGATCGCTGCTGCATGTCAGACACAGCGATATCATATGGATATCGCTGGAACGTCACGGATCGTACCATCGTAGCGACAAAAGTGCCACTGTGAGACGGTACCCTTAGCTATCCCTCCTAACTTTGCATTGTCTGCAAATTTGATAGGTTTACTTTCAGTTACCTTATCTAGATCATTTCTAAAAATGTTGAACAACATTGGGGCCAGGACAGAGCCTCGTGGTACCCCACTTGAAACACTTTTCCAATTGGATGTGCAACCATTTATTACCACTCTTTGAGTATGATCACTGAGCCAGTTATGATTCCACCTTACCATAGCCTTTCCAATCCCATACTTAGTCATTGTTTTCAATAAGGCTTGCTTGAGTTACTTTATCAAATCCTCTAATGAAGTCGAACTACACTATATCTACTGCATTTCCCTGATCCACCCAGTCAGTGATTCCATCATAGAAGGAAATTAGATAAGTCTGGCATGACTTGTTTAATATCACATAAATAAAATTTTACTTTTATTCTAATCACAAAAAAACCCCAGATAAATTAGAAGAGTGATAACCAACAAAAAAGCATAACAAAGTGATCAAGTGCTAGTGCTTTAAATCAGTACTTACATACATGCTGCTTAATAATTTGTTAAAATATCTTTCCTGGTATAGAGGTAAGGCTCACTGACCTGTAATTTCCTGACTCAGTGTGAACCGGGTCAATGAACTACGATGACCTCAGTCAGATCACCACTAGCACCATGAGAAAAAGTCTCACGGTGCAGTGCGGAGCTCAGTGAGTTCACCGCAGTTCACTGTAAGAAATTTCTCATGAGAACAGGGTATCAATGGGATGGGCATTAGGTGAGTATTTCGTTTTTTATTATTTTCTGTTTTTTTTTCAGGAGACCAGTGCTTCAATGGAAAGGACGTAAGGTGGGAACTGCAGTAATCTTACTGCTTATCAAAGGCAGAATTTGCCATGCTGCAGATTACAGCATGCCAAACAACAGATGTTCGGACCAACCATTCATCTAAATGGGATCCGGGTTCAGGTTCGGGTACTGTTCTGGTACCCAAACCAAACTTTTTTTAACTGTTCGGCCAGACCTGAACATCCAGGGGTTCATCTATCACTAGTCAGTAGGGGTAAAAAACCCATGACTTGGGATGAGCAGAGCAGTGGAAGTTCAGGTTCTAGTACCCAACCCGATCTTTATTCCAAAGTTCAGTTCGGGAACAGAACTGTACCCAAATTTGAACCAGAATCTGAGCCCCATTGAAAACAATGAAGCCCTGAACTTTTGAGCTGGAAATATTCTCTCTCTCTTCTCCCGAACGTCCAGCGGAACTCCGAACATTGCAACTAATTTCCATGAAAAGTCTGTGCTTGGCATTTAGCACAAGGAAACAAACTGTCTGGTGCAAATCCTGAATTTTTAGGTTTAGGTTCACTCTTTTCTACCCATCATTCTTATTGCCCTGCTAATCAAATAATTCTAAGTTCCCTCTGGCTAGTGGGTGAAAATTTAGAGACCCAAGCCATCATTTAGTGGAGGTCCATTTGTTATCTATTTAACCCATACTACCATATCCTATATGTTGAATTTGGGAGATTCTGAGCGATATAACAGCTGGATAAGAAGAACTAGAATTTATCTTGCGTTGCATGCATTATTGACTTCATTTCTGAATCTTCAAACCTCAAGACACTTTTGGGAATCGTATTTCGAATCCTTAATTACATTGATTTTTTTTCCTTTATAAGCTCTGACAAAAATTTGAATAGAAAATAATGATGACAGATTATATTTTGAGTTTTTTCTATTGTATTTATCTGCAGCAAAAAAAAAACATAGATAGGAGGAAGTCGACTTAATAGTGAATCTTTAGGAGGTTAAACAAATTATTTATATTGGTCTAGAGCTGCTAAAAATGAGAAAATAATTACTAAAAAAATATGGAAATATGGAAAAGATATTTTTTCCTCCAGCTTAGCAAAAAGTAGGATAATAAATTATGCTGCAGACAGAATTTTGATGCAAGTATTTTATCATTGTCTGCTTGGAAAAACATTAGAATTGGAAATTAAAAATGCATTCAAAAATGATAGAAGAGAATATGTTATTGCTGCATAGTAAATCCAGGCTTCAGTTAATCACTTCTTATATCCGAAAGATTAGGAAGGGCTGAAATAATGTGCTGCACTGAATAAATAAAGGTAAGAGTTAAGGTCGTGCCTGCCTTAGGCAATGTGGATAGATGTCTATAGTGATTTGTGATTGTGACCTCAACAAGCTACTTAACATCAAATAGGAGAATGGAAACAGTATGGCCACATTCATATGTTTAGTTTTTGGTGAGTTGTTTTTTTTACCGCAGTATTTGCAAGCCAAAACTAGGAGTAGAACAAACCACTTGTGGTTTTGGCTTATAAATGCTGATCTAACATATTGACCAAATACTGAATGTGTGACTGTGGCCTTAAGCTACGTTCCCACAATGAGCTTTTGCTGAGTTTTTGCACCCATTACTTAAATTAAGTTACTTGCGTTTTATCTCATTTTTTTAAATATTTTTGGTATGTCAAGTTTTAAGTAAAGCTGCTTTGTATTTGAAACTTCCTGGTATTTGACTTTGACAAAACTTTGTTAATATACTTAGATGCGGATTACCTGAATTTTTTTATGCATTTTTGCATACACTAAAAACTCATGTGCGATTTTTATCTGCATAATTTCTGCATCTCATGCAATTCTATGGGTAAAATCCATGCATCCGTGTGGGTCAGCGTACCCACAAGAGAAATTGACATTTTCCTTACTTACCCTACAGCATTTAAACCAAGAGCATTTTGGAAATGTTCTAATATCTAGTGTATTGAGTTTCCATAAAAACTTATATAGCTCAATGATAAAAAAAATACAAAAAAGAAGTCCATAAAGGCGATTCTTTAGGATGTTTATGCCTATCCCAGCATGCTGCACCAGTATGAGCGTATCATGGGGGTTTCATGGGCAGGACGGTGCGTGGTTATGTCCACCCCAGCAAATTCATCAAAAAATTACTCCCACTAAAGTGGCTTAACATACTCTAGAAATGTACACCAGCCACCATCTGATATATATATATATATACTAGCTGAAGAGCCCGGCGTTGCCTGGGCATAGTAAATATCTGTGGTTAGTTGTAGCACCTCACTTCTCTTATTTTCCCATCACGCCTCTCATTTTCCCTCTCTCATCTCTCATTTTCTCCTTTACACCTCCCATTTTCCCCCTCACTCCTCTCATTCCCCCCTCACTCCTCTCATTCCCCCCTAACACTTGTCATTTCGACCTCACATCTGTCATTTTCCGATCACTCCAATATTTTCCCTCACTCCTCTCATTTTGCACTCACAATATACATGTTTGTCATCTCCCTTATATATAGTATATACCTGTATGTCATCTCCTGTATATAGTATATACCTGTATGTCATCTCCCCTGTAAATAGTATATACCTGCTGTATGTCATCTCCTCCTGTATATTGTATATACCTATGTGTCATCTCCTCCTGTATATAGTATATACCTGTATGTCATCTCTTCTGTATATACTATCTACCTGTATGTCATCTCCTCCTACATATAGTATATACGTGTATGTCATCTCCTGTATATAGTATATACCTGTATGTCATCTCCCCTGTATATAGTATATACCTGCTGTATGTCATCTCCACCTCTACATACCTATGTGTCATCTCCTCTTTTATATAGTATATACCTGTATGTCATCTCCTCCTGTATATAGTATATACCTGTAAGTCATCTCCTCCTGTATATAGTATATACCTGTCATCTCCTCATGTATATATTATGTACCTGTATGTCATCTCCACCTTTATATAGTATATACCTGTATGTCATCTCCCCTGTAAATAGTATATACCTGCTGTATGTCATCTCCTCCTGTATATTGTATATACCTATGTGTCATCTCCTCCTGTATATAGTATATACCTGTATGTCATCTCTTCTGTATATACTATCTACCTGTATGTCATCTCCTCCTACATATAGTATATACGTGTATGTCATCTCCTGTATATAGTATATACCTGTATGTCATCTCCACCTTTATATAGTATATACCTGTGTGTCATCTCCTCTTGTATATAGTATATACCTGTGTGTCATCTGCTCCTGTATATAGTATATACCTGTGTGTTATCTCCTCCTGTATATAGTATGTACCTGTATGTCATCTCCTCCTGTATATAGTATATACCTGTGTGTCATCTCCCCTGTATATAGTATGTACTTGTGTGTCATCTCCCATGTATATAGTATGTACCTGTGTGTCATCTCCCCTGTATATAGTGTGTACCTGTATGTCATCTCCCCTGTATATAGTATATACCAGTGTGTCATCTTCTCCTGTATATAGTATATACCTGTATGTCATCTCCTCCTGTATATAGTATATACCTCTGTGTCATCTTCCCTGTATATAGTATATATGTGTGTGTCATCTGCCCTGTATACAGTATATACCTGTGTGTCATCTCCTCCTGTATATAGTATATATCTGTGTGTCATCTCCTCCTGTATTAGACCTTGTTCACACGTTATTTGCTCAATATTTTTACCTCAGTATTTGTAAGCTAAATTGGCAGCCTGATAAATCCCCAGCCAACAGGAAGCCCTCCCCCCTGGCAGTATATATTAGCTCACACATACACATAATAGACAGGTCATGTGACTGACAGCTGCCGTATTTCCTATATGGTACATTTGTTGCTCTTGTAGTTTGTCTGCTTATTCATCAGATTTTTATTTTTGAAGGATAATACCAGACTTGTGTGTGTTTTAGGGCGAGTTTCATGTGTCAAGTTCTGTGTGCTGAGTTGCGTGTGGCGACATGCATGTAGCGACTTTTGTGAGATGAGTTTTGTGTGGCGACATGCGTGTAGCAACTTTTTGTGTGTCGAGTTGCATATGACAGGTTAGTGTAGCAAGTTGTGTGCAGCAAGTTTTGCCCATGGCGAGTTTTGCGCGTGGCGAGTTTTATGCGTGGTGCGTTTTGAGTATGTGCAAGTTTTGTGTGAGGCAACTTTTGCATGTGTTGCAAATTTTGTGCATGTGGCAATTTTTCCGCGTGTGCAAGTTTTGTGTGTGGCAAGTTTTCCATGAGGTGAGTTTTGCACGTGTGGCGAGTTTTGCGTGAGCCTAGTTTTGCATGTGGTGAGGTTTGCACGTGGCGAGTTTTGAGCGGCGACTTTTGTGTTTCGACTTTTATGTGGTGAGGTTGGTGTATGTGTGGTGATATGTGTTCAAGCACGTGGTAGTGTGTGGCGCATTTTGTGTGTGTGTTCATTTCCCCACATGTGGTGAGTATCCCATGTCGGGGCCCCACCTTAGCAACTATACGTTATATACTCTTTGGCGCCATCGCTCTCATTCTTTAAGTCCTCCTTGTTCACATCTGGCAGCTGTCAATTTGCCTCCAACACTTTTCCTTTCACTTTTTCCCCATTATGTAGATAGGGGCAAAATTGTTTGGTGAATTGGAATGCGCGGGGTTAAAATTTTGCCTCACAGCATAGCCTATGACGCTCTCAGGGTCCAGACGTGTGACTGTGCAAAATTTTGCGGCTGTAGCTGCGACAGTGCAGATGCCAATCCCGGACATACACACATACATACACACATTCAGCTTTATATATATATATATATATATATATATATATATATATATATATATATATATATATACAGTACAGACCAAAAGTTTGGACACACCTTCTCATTTAAAGATTTTTCTGTATTTTCATGACTATGAAAATTGTACATTCACACTGAAGGCATGAAAACTATGAATTAACACATGCGGAATTATATACCGTATATACTTGAGTATAAGCCGAGATTTTCAGCCCAAATTTTTGGGCTGAAAGTGCCCCTCTCGGCTTATACTCGAGTCACGGTCAGCGGCAGGGTCAGCGGGTGAGGGGGAGAGAGGATTGTCACATACTCACCTAGTCCCGGCGCTCCTGGCGCTCCCCCTGCCTGTCACACTGTCTTCGGGTGCCGCAGCTCTTCCCCTGTTCAGCAGTCAAGTGGGACCACTCATTAAAGTTATGAATATGGACTCCACTCCCATAGGGGTGGAGCCGCATATTCATTTCTCTAATGAGCGGTGCCAGTGACCGCTGACAGAGGAAGAGCTGCGGTGCCCGAAGACAGTGTTACAGGCAGGGGGAGCGCCAGGAGCGCCGGGACTAGGTGAGTATTTTATATTCACCTGTCCACGTTCCACCCACTGGGCGCCGCTCCGTCTTCCCGTCCTCTTGCTCTGACTGTTCAGGTCAGAGGGCGCGATGACGTACTAGTGTGCGCGCCGCCCTCTGCCTGAACAGTCAGTGCGGAGAGACGCCGAGACGGGACGCTGAGGAGCTGCAGGCAGCAAGAGAGGTGAGTATGTGGTTTTTTTTTGTTATTGCTGCAGCAGCAGTGTTATATATGGCACAGCTTTAAATGGAGCATCTATGGGGCCATAATGAACGCTATAGAGCATATATATGGCACAGCTTTATAAGGAGCACCTATGGGGCAATAATGAACCCTATAGAGCATATATGGCACAGCTTTATAAGGAGCATCTATGGGGCCATGATGAACGCTATAGAGCATATATGGCACAGCTTTATATGGAGCATCTATGGAGCCATAATGAATGCTATAGAGCATATATTGCACAGCTTTATAAGGAGCATCTATGGGGTAATAATGAATGCTATAGAGCATATATGGCACAGCTTTAAATGGAGCATCTATGGGGCCATAATGAACAGTGCAGAGCATTGTATATGGGGCATCTATAGGGGCCATAATGAACGGTGCAGAGCATTCTATATGTAACAGCTTTATAAGTAGCATCTATGGGGCCATAATGAACGGTGCAGAGCATTCTATATGGCACAGCTATATATGGATCATTTATGGGGCAATAATCAACAGTATGGAGCATTATATATGGCACAGCTTTATATGGAACCTCCTTTGGGGCAATAATGAATGGTATGGAGCATCTATTTTTATTTTTGAAATTCACCGGTAGCTGCTGTATTTTCCACCCTAGGCTTATACTCGAGTCAATAAGTTTTCCCAGTTTTTTGTGGCAAAATTAGGGGGGTCGGCTTATACTCGGGTCGGCTTATACTCGAGTATATACGGTACTTAACAAAAAAGTGTGAAACAGCTGAAATTATGTCTTATATTCTAGGTTCTTCAAAGTAGCCACGTTTTGCTTTGATGACTGCTTTGTACACTTTTGGCATTCTCTTGATGAGCTTCAAGAGGTAGTCTCCGGGAATGGTCTTCCAACAATCTTGAAGGAGTTCCCAGAGATGCTTAGCACTTGTTGGCTCTTTTGCCTTCACTCTGCGGTCCAGCTCACCCCAAACCATCTCCATTGGGTTCAGGTCTGGTGACTGTGGAGACCAGGTCATCTGGCATAGCACCCCATCACTCTCCTTCTTGGTCAAATCACCCTTACACAGCCTGGAGGTGTGTTTGGGGTCATTGTCCTGTTGAAAAATAAATGATGGTCCAACTAAACGCAAACTGGATAGAATAGCATGCTGCTGCAAGATGCTGTGGTAGCCATGCTGGTTCAGTATGCCTTTAATTTTGAATAAATACCCAACAGTGTCACCTCACCAGCAAAGCACCCCCACATCATCACACCTCCTCCATTCTTCACGGTGGGAACCAGGCATGTAGAGTCCATCCGTTCACCTTTTCTGCATCACACAAAAACACGGTGGTTGGGACCAAAGATCTCAAATATGGACTCTTCAGACCAAAGCACAGATTTCCACTCGTCTAATGTCCATTCCTTGTGTTCTTTAGCCCAAACAAGTCTCTTCTGCTTGTTGCCTGTCCTTATCAGTGGTTTCCTAGCAGCTATTTTACCATGAAAGCCTGCTGCACAAAGTCTCCTCATAACAGTTGTTGTAGAGATGTGTCTGCTGCTAGAACTCTGTGTGGCATTGACCTGGTCTCTAATCTGAGCTGCTGCTAACCTGCAATTTCTGAGGCTGGTGACTCAGATGAGCTTTTCCTCAGAAGCAGAGGTGACTCTTGGTCTTCTTTTCCTGGGGCTGTCCTCATGTGAGCCAGTTTCTTTGTAGCGCTTGATGGTTTTTGCAACTGCACTTGGGGACACTTTCAAAGTTTTCCCAATTTTTCGGACTGACTGACCTTCATTTCTTAAAGTATTGATGGCCACTCGTTTTTCTTTACTTAGCTGCTTTTTTCTTGCCATAATACAAATTCTAATAGTCTATTCAGTAGGACTATCAGCTGTGTATCCACCAGACTTCTGCTCAACACAACTGATGGTCCCAACCCCATTTATAAAGCAAGAAATCCCACTTATTAAACCTGACAGGGCAAACCTGTGAAGTAAAAACCATTCCCGGTGACTACGTCTTGAAGCTCATCAAGAGAATGCCAAAAGTGTACAAAGCAGTCATCAAAGCAAAAGGTGGCTACTTTGAAGAACC
Source organism: Ranitomeya variabilis (assembly GCF_051348905.1). Taxonomy (NCBI): domain Eukaryota; kingdom Metazoa; phylum Chordata; class Amphibia; order Anura; family Dendrobatidae; genus Ranitomeya; species Ranitomeya variabilis. The sequence continues at coordinate 61,261,769 of NC_135236.1, read as the reverse complement.
TAGAATATAGGACATATTTTCAGTTGTTTCACACTTTTTTGTTAAGTATACAATTCCACATGTGTTAATTCATAGTTTTGATGCCTTCAGTGTGAATGTACAATTTTCATAGTCATGAAAATACAGAAAGATCTTTAAATGAGAAGGTGTGTCCAAACTTTTGGTGTGCACTTTATATATATATTCTGGTGCCAGTGCAGGCTGGATATTGGACACCCTTGTCGCATTATGTTGCGCACACAGTGCATTCCAGCAAGTGCTTTATTAAAACTGGTGCAAGTCTTATTGAATCGCCTCCTATGTGTAGTCTATTCAGTATGATGATTTGGCCAGTGACGCAAAACATTTAGAAAACAGATGAGGAATACATAATAGTGTAATTATGTAAGATAATATGCCCGATACTCTACAACAATATAGTAATAAATTATAATGTGATTTATTTTCTCAGGTCTTCAACTCAGGAGAATTATTTTTTTCTCTATCAGTTGCCACGGCTGTGTCTAGAGACTGTAAGATGGCTGTCGAATGGGTCCTTGAGGGGAGATTTGAATCATCGCGGTTGGTAGCTGAGTTGATGTGAGCTCGGAAAGCATGCTCCAGCACATATAGTGCTGAGAGAGTTATTAGGCCATTCCAGGTCCAGGTTTTATGAGCAGTCAAAAGAGATGGATGACAATGACTGCTCACATATCCCCACCCCAGGGGCGTGGACTGGCAGACAAAATGAAGGACGAGTGCCTCATTCACTGTCTGGAGCTGGAGAAGCGTGGATCTCCTGTGTATAGGTCTGTGCTAAGGCCTTAAGAACTGGACACTATCCTGACCGGGCAGACCTGCGATATTGTTTGGACTTTTTACATTGTGGTTTCACTTTGTGCCGGAAAAGGCTTTTGTTTGGTTCCCTGATCAGTTTATGCAGTCTTAATAAACCTGCTGGACATTTTAGCACAACCGCTACCTCGACAAACGTACAAACCTTTACAAGTCATAAATACATTTTTATTGTTCTTATAGTACTACAATTTCATAAAAAATTGTTATCCAGTGACTACATTTTACATGTGAAATTATGTAAATGTATCATATCTAGTTATGCCAACAGAGGTATTTACATCATCCTTGCCAAAATTTGGTGAAACTTGTCTGGAAGCACTTGGAGAATAGCATACAAAGGGAACTGCCCAAATTTTCTCCAAACCTTTCTTTTTAACTCTATACAACCTTGGATGCATGGATGCATCCTGGCAATTTTGCACTCACCGGAATTGTGTGCACGCAATTGTCACCTGGTGTTCAGTGAATCTGAAAACTGGCACGTGGCTCTCGCTGTCAGGAGTGGTGAGAACGCTGCTCCAGACAGTTTAACCCAATAAATGATGTGATTGATATCAATCACGGCACTTAGAATGCAGGGAGAGGGAGTGTGTTCCCTCTCACCTTGGATCAGCGCCCCCGTGATGTCATCGCGAGGGGTCAATCGTTGCCATGGTGGTCCAACGTCATTCTGCCTCCCAAAGATCGCAGTAAGGCTTGGTGCACATTTATCCTGCGCTCTACGCTGAGTGTTTGCACCGTGGTTTCTGTGTGAATCTGTGAAATATGTCATTCAGACAGAAACCCCAGCGGAAGATTCCCTATAATGAGGCAGATGGAGTTACTTTAAACATTGCGTTGCCTTTGATCTGGCAGTGTCTGTCTTTTTAGGCGTACATAAAAGTGTTGTCGTCCACAGTTTTGTGCATTGAAATTAAGGATACTGCTAAACAGAGGCCATACAGAGTCTAGAGTTCAGAATCTAGAGTAACTTTGCTCAATATACAGTAAGCTTCAGCTCAATCCAAGAAAAAAACAAGTCCTCATTCAGGTCCATCATCTGCTAATGGAAATATTGGAGGTTCTCATGTTACTAGTAGTACAAAGGCTTTGGAAAACTACTATGGCACCTCACACCCCAAAGAAATCAATTGAAATCTTTACTTCCAAATCCATATGACCTCCTCCCTTCAGAGCCTCATAGCGTGCCTAAACCACATTTAGTGTACGAATGTTTGGCATTTCGCTATAGAGTAGAGCCTGCCTGTATATCTCCAGAAGCACGAGTTGGGCATAACACACTGGGCACTACAATGTACTGGGCGGTACAATGTATGAGCACTACAATAGCAGATTTGCAATTTTCACTAAACAACATCCACTGCTGCTTGTTTCTGAAAAACACCCATGGAGTCGAACTATCCCTACACCTGTGAATAAATACCCAAAGTGGTATAATTTCCAAAAAGGGGTCACTTGAGGGGATATTCTGCTCTTCTAGCACCTTGGAACTCTGTATATGGAGTCCACAAACAATTCTAGGAAAATCTGGGCCGAGGAAGCAAATAGCGCATCATTCCGCCCTAGTCTCAATGTGTGGCAAAGCCATACTGTACAGCCACATATGGGGTATTTTAACTTTCAGCAGAAATTGTGTGAAAAATGTTGGTGCCATTTTCCTCCATATATTGGGTATTGGCATACTCAGGAGAAATTGTATGGTGCATTTTCTCCTGTTACCTGTTGTGAACTCTGTTCTCGAACTCCCTCCTGTGGTCAGGAATGCTATTTCTGTGAGTTCTGTCCGTGGGTTCCCCTGGTGGCTGAAAGTGGAGCTGCTGGTCTGGAAGTGGCTTCCTCAGCTGCATCGTTTAGGACTGGGCTGGTTCCTCTATTTAACTCTGCTCAGATCGTTACCTGATGCCAGTTGTCAATGTATCAGTACTGGTTCAGATCTCACTTGGATCTCCTGATGACCTGTCTACTTCAGCAGAAGCTAAGTCCCTGCTAAGCTCATTTGTTGTTCATTTGTGTGCTGAATATGTTTCTGAGTACTTGCTAAGTTTTGTCCAGCTGGCTATCATGATATTGTCTCGCTAGCTGGAAGCTCTGGGTTGAGGAGTGGCACCTACCGCGCCGTGAGTCGGTGTGGGGGGTTTCTTGCTCACTCTGCGTGGCTTTTTGTAGTTTTTTGTGCTGACCGCAAAGATCCCTTTATCTAGTAACATAGTAACATAGTAACATAGTTAGTAAGGCCGAAAAAAGACATTTGTCCATCCAGTTCAGCCTATATTCCTATATTCCATCATAATAAATACCCAGATCTACATCCTTCTACAGAACCTAATAATTGTATGATACAATATTGTTCTGCTCCAGGAAGACATCCAGGCCTCTCTTGAACCCATCGACTGAGTTCGCCATCACCACCTCCTCAGGCAAGCAATTCCAGATTCTCACTGCCCTAACAGTAAAGAATCCTCTTCTATGTTGGTGGAAAAACCTTCTCTCCTCCAGACGCAAAGAATGCCCCCTTGTGCCCGTCACCTTCCTTGGTATAAACAGATCCTCAGCGAGATATTTGTATTGTCCCCTTATATACTTATACATTGTTATTAGATCGCCCCTCAGTCGTCTTTTTTCTAGACTAAATAATCCTATCTTCTGTCTATTTAGTAAGTCTGGCCTCCTTTGCTGAAACCTGTCTCATTCCTATGTTTGTGCCTTCCTCTTAACTCACAGTCAATATATGTGGGGGGCTGCTCTTTTCCTTTGGGGAATTTCTCTGAGGCAAGGTGAGGCTATATTTCTCTTTAGGGGTAGTTACCTCTCAGGCTGTGAAGAGTCGTCTAGGCAGAGTCAGGCACGATCCACGGCTAATTCTAGTGTGTGTGATAATAGGATTAGGGCTGCGGTCAGCAGAGCGCCCACTTCCCAGAGCTCACTCTATTTTGCAGTTTTGACTATCAGGTCATTCCAGGTGCTTCTAACCACCAGGTCCATCATAACAGTTACCCGTGTGAAAATGTAAAATTTGAGGCTAAAAATCTTTTTTGGGGAAAAATGTGACTTTTTATTTTCATGGCTCTACGTTATAAACTTTGGTGATGCACCTGGGGGTTCAAGGCGCTCAACACACATTTAGATACATTCCTTGAGAGGTCTAGTTTCAAAAATGGGGTCACTTGTGGGTGGATTTCCACTGTTTAATCTCATCAGAGGCTCTCCAAACAGGACATGGCATCTGCTTTCAATTCCAGCTATTTTTGCATTCAAAAAATCAAATGGTGCTCCTTAATTTCCAAGTCCTGCCATGCGCACAAACAGTAGTTTTCCCCCATATATGGTATATTAGTGTACTCAGGACGAATTGTACAAATTTTATGGTCAGTTTTTTACTGTTATCTTTGTGAAAATTTAAGTTTTGGGGCTAAAATAAATTTTGTTGTGAAAAAAGTAAAATGTTCATTTTTTCTTTCCATATTGCATTAATGTGAAGCACCTGAAGGGTTAATAAACTTCTTGAATGTGGTTTGGAGAAGAGAAATCGCTGGGCCAGCTTTTAACCCTTCTACCTTCCTAAGAAAAAAATATGTTTCAAAAATTGTGCTGATGCAAATTAGGCATATGGGAAATGTCATTTATTAAATATTTTGTGTGACATAATTCTCTGTTTTAAGGGCATAAGAATTAAAAGTTTGATAATTACCAAAATTGCTAAATTTCTGTTTATTTCACAAATAAACTCAAGTCATATTGAATAAATTTTACCACTAGTACAATATGACATGAAATACATTCTAAGAATCGGTGAGATCCATGCAAGAGTTATCTATATATATAAGAGGCACCGTGATTACTCGCTAATCCCGCCCCTGCACAGTAGCTCCACCCCCACCACATCACCACACATAATCCCGCCTCCCACATTACCACACACAATCCTGCCCCCCACCACATTACCACACACAATCCCGCCCCCCACATTACCACATACAATCCCGCCCCCCCACATTACCACACACAATCCCGCCCCCACCACATTACCACACACAATCCCGCCCCCCACATTACCACATACAATCCCGCCCCCCCACATTACCACACACAATCCCGCCCCCACCACATTACCACACATAATCCCGCCCCCCATCACATTACCACCCACAATCCTGCCCCACCACATTACCACACATAATCCCACCCCCTACATTACCACACACAATCCCACCCCCCAACCACATCACCACACATAATCCAGCCTGCCCAACACATTACCACACATAATCCCACCCCCCCACCACATTAACACACACAATCCCGCCCCCCAACCACATCACCACACATAATCCCGCCCCCCACCACATTACCACACATAGTCCCGCCCCCACCACATTACCACAGATAATCCCGCCCCCCACCAAATCATCACACATAATCCTGCCCCACCACATTACCACACATAATCCCACCCCCTACATTACCACACACAATCCCACCCCCCAACCACATTACCACACATAATCCAGCCTGCCCAACACATTACCACACATAATCCCACCCCCCCACCACATCACCACAGATAATCCCACCCCCCACCACATTACCACACATAATCTCGCCCCTCACCACGTTACCACACATAATCCCGTTCCCCACCACATTACCACAGATAATACCGCCCCCCACCAAATCATCACACATAATCCCGCCCCCCACCACATCACCACAGATAATCCCACCCCCCACCACATTACCACACATAATCCCGCCCGCCACCACATTACCACACATAATCCCATCCCCCACCACATCACCACACATAATCCCGCCCCCCACATTACCACAGATAATCCCGCCCCCCCCACCACATCACCATACATAATCTTACCACATTACCACACATAATCACGTCCCCCACCACATCACCACACATAATCCCGCCCCCCACCACATTACCACAGATAGTACCACCCCCCCACCACATTACCACACATAATCCCACCACATTAACACAGATAATCCCGCCCCCCACCACATCACCACACATAATCCCGCCTCCCGCCACATTACCACAGATAATCCCGCCCCCACCACATTACCACACATAATCCCGCCCCCCACATTACCACACCAAGCTCCGTCCCCACACATTGCCGCACGAGGCTCCGTCCCCACACATTACCACACGAGGCTCCATCCCCACACATTACCACACGAGGCTCCGTCCCCACACATTACCACATGAGGCTGCGTCCCCACACATTACTGCACGAGGCTCCGTCCCCACACATTACCACACGAGGCTCCGTCCTCACACATTACCACATGAGGCTCCATCCCCACACATTACCACACGAGGCTCCACCCCCACACATTACCACACGAGGCTCTGTCCCCCCACATTACCACACGCAGCACTTCCTTTCTATGTAATTCAACCACTTCAGCCAAGGTAAACGTACATTTAATTGCATCCGCATTCTCCCAAACAAAATCAGCCAAGAAGAGTCGCCAGGTCCATCTCACAGGCCGCAGGAAAATTTTTAATGATAAATATTGTTATTAACTTCATTTTAAGTTAATTTACCACCTGCATAAGTGCTATAGAATGTTGTCATTATTTACGTTAGTTTAATCACTAGCAGCGTTAATTAGATAGCAATGAGCATGCCGAGCGTTAGCTGGCTGGAAACAGCTAGTTACCACATAAAATGACAACGGTTACAGTTTAAAAATTGAGCCTGGTCATGAAAGTGAAAACAGGCTTGAGGGGTGAAGGAGATACGGTCACACACCCTCAAAGCCAAAGCCCTCTATTTCTTATCACTAAGGGCTCCATCTGATGATGGAGCATCACAGTGTTATATGGATCCTTCCAGAACTGTTGCTTTCCAAGAGGTTTTAGGATGCTTTTTCATGCTCTTGAGTCATTTACTACCTTTTTTAGAAGTCTACTCTTTTACTGGGAACTTCTTGAATGGGATAGTTGGTAAGAATGATTTGTATGTATACGTAGACACATGACTCTGGATATTTCCATGGTATCCAGAATGGTCATTTGAAGAAAATGATAGATAGACAGACAGACAGACAGACAGACAGACAGACAGACAGACAGATAGATAGATAGATAGATAGATAGATAGATAGATAGATAGATAGATAGATAGATAGATCATTTATAAAAAGGATCCAGCTCCTTTAAAGTTTTTCAACACATTTTTCAGAAGGCAGACAAGTTGGTGGATCTCCAGACTGTGCTGGTACGATAGAGAGACTGCTAGTTTTGATGAATGACTCTGTCTAGTGTATATCATCTATCACCATGACAAAAACAATATTAAAACAATACTTCATACATTTTCAAGGCTTGTATACAAATTTTAATGCTTTTGAAACTCCAGAGATTATGGCAGCTGTTGGTTGGAGACTCAGAACATTGTTATATTTTCTGCACAATAAGACTTCCACAACAAATTGAAATCAATAGAATAGAAAGAATAAAATATCAATTAATAAACGTTAATTATTTAATGACTGTTATCAGTATAAGATAATGACGACCATGAGAACATTGATAAACTGTTTTGCTCTTTTGTGTCTCCACTGCATTACCCAATGTTGTTCGGACATGACTTGAAAGGGAGGACATCAGGATCCAGCTGATCAATTATGATGGCCCTGGAGGTTACAACATTACAATAAGCTCATTCATGAACTCAAGTCATAAACATGATGGCTCCACATTATTCTTTGATGAAATCCAGAAAATAATCTGTCAAATTTGAGACATGTGGCAATACAATCAAAAGCATTGCCAGCTTCAACTTTTAGATATTTTTTTATGTTGTAGGCCCTTTAATTTGGTGCAGATCTGATGAAATTCTGGGTCCTGAGACCCCACCGATCAGTTAAGAGACCTCGTAGATGTGTCAACCTCAAGAGTCAGCAGAAAAAATCTCCTCTCTGAGCGGTCCTACAGCACGTAGTATGTATTTAACAGAAAGTCATAGGCATTTAACTTGATCTGTACTTCTATCTATTCGCTCCTGCCTCCTGAGTTGCATAATTCAAAGATTTATTTTGATTTTTGGGATCTCAGGACCTGGACCTTCTTCAATCTGCATGGAAGGAAAGTGTCTACAGCAAATAAAAATATACCCCAAAATTGACTTACTCTTTAAAACATCAGTGAGCTGTTGAAGAACAAATACCATAACTGATCATTAGAGAAGGACAAATCTGCGGAAACTCAAATTTCATAAAATCTCTTTATCTTGGCCAAGAAATTCAGCATTTTAAAAAACAAAAAAATATTACATTTTCTTCCTCTCACCTGTCGTACAGCAGCATCTACCTATCCAGACCTTTGCTGACTGCCTCCCTGAGGCTCAGGTCTTCACCTCTTCAGCTCTATGTTTTTTACACCCAATGCTGTCAAGAACTGATGCAACGTCATGACATCACGTGGTTTAGAATGTTATGGCGTGAAATAAGGCACAGCCAGCACTGGAGGAACTAAAGAGTGAATACTGAAGATGATGACCATGAAAAAAAAGACCATGGCCAAACTGACTGAGCCAACGGAGAACCGGAAGAGAATATGCGGCAATGGGACAAGGTGAGAGGCGAGGTGAATATAAAATATTTTTAAAGCTTTGTCATCCTTAAAGGCATCCAACAAAATGGCACAATATTATGGTAAATCTGACTTTGTGGTGACAATTCTAGAGAATTCGATTTGATTTTGGAATCAATTCGCTCATCTCTACTGGCCACCCACTTAGAGCTGTGCTTGTGAAAGTGCCAAACTTCAGTGTATCTGAGCAGGTAAAGTTTTGTTTTTCCATTGAACACCAGTGGCATTGTGAAGATCTGAGATTGTGGGTTCTAATAATTACCTAGGCAGGTTAATGATGTAACTTATTTTTTATTACATACATCAATAGTTTTAAAACAAATAAAGGTAGAGAAATAAAGATATCCCTGCGGAAAAAATAAGGATCTTGATTAAAATTCCAACATTTATTTGTGCATAATTAAAATATCATCCCATATGGTACACAACTTAATGTTAAAACTATCTGTTACAACATAATACACATACCAGTGTTAAGGCTGAGTTACACATAACAATATCGTTAACGATATCGTTGCAACGTCACGCTTTTGGTGATGTAGCAACGATCCCACTAACGATTATCATTATGTGTGACAGCGACCAACGATCAGGCCCCTGCTGGGAGATCGTTGGTCGATGGGAATGATCAGGACCTTTTTTTGGTCGCTGATCACCCGCTGTCATAGCTGGATCGGCGTGTGTGACGCCGATCCAGCGATGTCGTTCACTTGTAACCAGGGTAAATATCGGGTTACTAAGCGCAGGGCCGCGCTTAGTAACCCGATATTTACCCTGGTTACCATTGTAAAAGTAAAAAAAAAAACAGTACATACTCACATTCTAATGTCTGACACGTCCCCCGGCATCCACTGACTGTGTCAGCACCGGCCGTAAAGCAGAGGACAGCGGTGATGTCACCGCTGTTGCTGCCGGCGCTGACACATTCGGTGCAGGGAAGCCGCCAGTGGGGGACGTGACAGACATCAGAATGTGAGTATGTAGTGTTTTTTTTTTTTTTTACTTTTACAATGGTAACCAGGGTAAATATCGGGTTACTAAGCGCGGCCCTGCACTTAGTAACCCGATGTTTACCCTGGTTACCCGGGTGCTGCAGGGGGACTTCGTCATCGTTGAAGACAGTTTCAACGATGCCGAAGTTGTTCCCCTGATCGTTGGTCGCTGGAGAGAGCTGTCTGTGTGACAGCTCCCCAGCGACCGCACAACGACTTACCAACGATCACGGCCAGGTCGCATCGCTGGTCGTGATCGTTGGTAAGTCGTTTAGTGTAACGGTACCTTTAGGCACAGCGTTAGCTTACTCGTTTCAACATAGGTCTTATTCATGGCCATGAATAAGACCTATGTCGAAATGCTCCAACAACTGCCTGACTAAACTTGTGGCATCTTCTTCTCCCTCCCCCTTAAACATTTTCCTTTAGCTCACAGAATTATTCCATAAGCCCATTATCTGGGATTCTATGTGAGACACCCTGTGGTGATGGATCTCCTGGGTCTACAATCTCCATCTGCACAATGAGCCTAGGGCTAGGAGTACAATGGATTGAGACCTTGAGATACAGATGAGATTGAGAAGGATTGTTTTACGTTTACCTTTGGCAATCCACTGTCTGGTCTAAGGCCATGTGCACACGTTAAGTATTTTTCGCGTTTTTTTCGCGTTTTTTCGCTATAAAAATGTGATAAAAACGCGAAAAAAACGCTTACATATGCCTCCTATTATTTTAAGTGTATTCCGCATTTTTTGTGCAAATGTAGCCTTTTTTTCTGCGAAAAAATCGCATCGCGGAAAAAAAAGCAACATGTTCATTTAAAATGCGGAATTGCAGGGGATTCCGCACACCTAGGGGTCCATTGATCTGCTTACTTCCCGCACGGGGCTGTGCCCACGATGCGGGAAGTAAGCAAATTATGTGCGGTTGGTACCCAGGGTGGAGGAGAGGAGACTCTCCTCCACGCACTGGGCACCATATAAGTGGTCAAAAAATAAGAATTAAAATAAAAAATAGTCCTATACTCACCCTCGATGTCTTCCCGCCTCCACTGCACGCTGCCGTTCGGTTCCTGTAGCTGATGTACGCTGAAGGACCTTGCCGATGACGTCACTGTCCTGTGATTGGTCGTGAGCGGTCATGTGACCGCTCACGTGACCGTGACGTCACGGAAGGTCCTGTGCGCACAGACCAGCTAGGAAGAGGAACGGACGCCGGTGAGGAGATGTCTGGGTGAGTATAAGCATTTTTTTATTTTTTTTATTATTTTTAAACATTCTATCTTTTACTATAGATGCTGCATAAGCTGCATCTATAGTAAAAAGTTGGTCACACTTGTCAAACAGTATGTTTGACAAGTGTGACCAACTTGTCAGTCAGTTTTCCAAGCGATGCTACAGATCGCTTGGAAAACTTTAGCATTCTGCAAGCTAATTACGCTTGCAGAATGCTAAAAAAACGCGAAAAAACCGGAAAAAAAACGCAAAAAAAAAATGCGGATTTCTTGCAGAAAATTTCCGGTTTTCTTCAGGAAATTTCTGCAAGAAATCCGCAACATGTGCACATACCCTAAAGGTACCTTTACACTAAACGACTTACCAAGGATCACGACCAGCGATACGAGCTGGCCGTGATCGTTGGTAAGTCGTTGTGTGGTCGCTGGGGAGCTGTCACACAGACAGCTCTCTCCAGCGACCAACGATCAGGGGAACGACTTCGGCATCGTTGAAACTGTCTTCAACGATGCCGAAGTCCCCCTGCAGCACCTGGGTAACCAGGGAAAACATCGGGTTACTAAGTGCAGGGCCGCGCTTAGTAACCCGATATTTACCCTGGTTACCATTGTAAAAGTTAAAAAAAAACCACTACATACTCACATTCTGATGTCTGTCACGTCCCCCGCCGGCGGCTTCCTTGCACTGAATGTGTCAGCGCCGGCAGCAACAGCGGTGACATCACCGCTGTGCTCTGCTTTACGGCCGTTGCTGACACAGTCAGTGGATGCCGGGGGACGTGACAGACATCAGAATGTGAGTATGTACTGTTTTTTTTAACTTTTACAATGGTAACCAGGGTAAATATCGGGTTACTAAGCGCGGCCCTGCGCTTATTAACCCGATATTTACCCTGGTTACAAGTGAACGACATCGCTGGATCGGCGTCACACACGCCGATCCAGCTATGACAGCGGGTGATCAGCGACCAAAAAAAGGTCCTGATCATTCCCATCGACCAACGATCTCCCAGCAGGGGCCTGATCGTTGGTCGCTGTCACACATAACGATAATTGTTAGCGGGATCGTTGCTATGTCACCAAAAGCGTGACATTGCAATGACATCTTTATGTGTGACTCAGCCTTTAGGTATACATAAGATCTAGCCTGCTCGCCTTCCTCTGCTTGCTGTCACTGATTGGAAACATTGATTCCTGAGATTGAACTGGCGAACAAGCAAATCACTAATAAAACACAGCAAGCAAATATCTATCAAGTTTGTATCCCTTAGAGCTGTGGACTCTGCTCTACGTCCATTCGTCTCATAGTCTTTATTAAGTCACCAGCATCTATTTCATTACTGTGCTACACAGGGCTTTCCCCAACAGTCCCTTCTGTCTTTATCCACATTCTCTATTTGGCAACTTTGCAAATGTATGCACTGTAGCAGAAAGTATAGTAGGAATTCGTAAATCATCAATGACGGTATTTTGGCTATTGTTGGATGTGCCATTAAACTTAATTTGTCTGAACCTGCTAAATTTGATTTTGATTGGTTCGGCTGATGGTCTAATGTGTATAGAGGCAATGGATAACTTATGGTTGGGAGAGATGTTGATAAGGCATGCAATTAGGTAGTGGCAATTCCATTTTTCTCCCTGAGATAAGCCATTGAGATGTCAGTCAGTGGCTTTCTCATACAGAACACACAAGCGTTTAGCCAAGTGAGCACTCCTGTATATGGGACAGTCGGCTGAGACGAATGTCAGCCAAGCCATATTTTGACCGATTGGCATATCTTTTGGCCATCTATTGTGTATGGCCAGTGTGAGGCAGTGACCCTGTTACAGCTATTGGGCACTGTTTGTGCTCCCCAGAATGTGCGCAGAGGTGTATGAAGGCCATAGGTGTGCATGGTAGTCGCAGGTATAGCTGTGATTGCAATGTGGGGTAGTGACTCGTGTCACAGGTAGGGGTCGCTGTGTTTTCTCCCCAGGTTGTGCATGAAGATGGACGAAGTCCATAGGAGCATAGGAGTCATGGATTTCCAGTCTGGGTTTTGCATGTAGCTGAATGCCACAGGTTTGTGTGTTAAAAGCCCTGCAGTAAGGGGTATGGGTGTGTCAGGTGTCAAGTGCAATGTCAGTGTCAGTCTGGTGTGTGCTGTGGTGCAGAGCAGAGGCCTGCAGAGCGCTGGATGAGTGCATAGAATAAATGAAAAAACTCGCAAAAGCGATCGGCATGACAAATATTTCAAGAAGATATACTATGTAAAAATAATAATAATTCTTCATTGCTGATCAGAGAGGTATTGGACAAAGTATACCGGACAGGTCGCTAAAACAATGACACGAAACATAGAGGTAATCAAGTCAGAAAAGACGACCATATAGTCCAAAAGTATAAAAGTAAGAAAATTCTTTATTTAAACAAAATATGTAACAGGTAAAAAGAGAGGTGCACCACAAATGTGCAGATATTGTGAAACCCCGCAACTGTGGTAGGAGTGCAGAGAACCAGGGAACCACCAATCACATCGGTAATATTGCGGCCAAGGTACATTTACCCCTCCCCATTGTACAAATAAATCAGGGGGAGAAATCAGTAGATAGTGTGACTATAACTGCCCATAAGAAAAAATGCAACTCATGGAGGCAATGTTATCAAATAAATAACCCAAAGGCAATACAGTCATGAATGGTGTTGAGCGATACCGTCCGATACTTGAAAGTATCGGTATCGGATAGTATCGGCCGATACCCGAAAAGTATCGGATATCGCCGATACCGATACCCGATACCAATACAAGTCAATGGGACACCAAGTATCGGAAGGTATCCCTGATGGTTCCCAGGGTCTGAAGGAGAGGAAACTCCCCTTCAGGCCCTGGGATCCATATTAATGTGTAAAATAAAGAATTAAAATAAAAAATATTGATATACTCACCTCTCCGGAGGCCACTGGACATCACCGCTGGTAACCGGCAGCCTTCTTTGCTTAAAATGAGCGCGTTTAGGGCCTTCCATGACGTCACGGCTTCTGATTGGTCGCGTGCCACTCATGTGACCGCCACGCGACCAATCACAAGCCGTGACGTCATTCTCAGGTCCTAAATTCCTAGAATGAGGAGTTTAGGGCCTGAGAATGACGTCACGGCTTGTGATTGGTCGCGTGGCGGTCACATGAGTGGCACGCGACCAATCAGAAGCCGTGACGTCATGGAAGGCCCTAAACGCGCTCATTTTAAGCAAAGAAGGCTGCCGGTTACCAGCGGTGATGTCCAGGGGCCTCCGGAGAGGTGAGTATATCAATATTTTTTATTTTAATTCTTTATTTTACACAGTAATATGGATCCGATACCGATTCCCGATACCACAAAAGTATCGGATCTCGGTATCGGAATTCCGATACCGCAAGTATCGGCCGATACCCGATACTTGCGGTATCGGAATGCTCAACACTAGTCATGAATGTAATTTCACCACCCACTAAGGGACAGATCAATAGCTGATGGGATGAACATTACCTTAGCAGCGGTGCAGATATAGGGGTTCCTGGGGTCCGAGCACTAGCCCCATGGGACCACAGGAAATCCTATATCTGCACTGCTGCTAAGGTAATGCAATATTACCGATGTGATTGGTGGTTCCCTGGTTCTCTGCACTCCTACCACAGTTGCGGGGTTTCACAATATCTGCACATTTGTGGTGCACCTCTCTTTTTACCCGTTACATATTTTGTTTGAATAAAGAATTTTCTTACTTTTATACTTTTGGACTATATGGTCGTCTTTTCTGGCTTGATTGCCTCTATGTTTCATGAGTGCATGCAAGCACAGGCCAGCGGAACCAGCACCCAGGGCAGCTGAATAGCCTGGCACCCACAGTGTACACAGTGATACAAGTCATCCATGGTGACTGGTCTTAGATGTGAACAGTCCTGTGCCCAGAGGTGGATGTCCTGTGCCCGGAGTGGATATAGTGCCTGGCTGCTATCCGGAGGATATCCTGGGCTGTGTACGGCTGTGTGAGTAGAGAGACTGTAATACAGTGGTGCAGGACACCCACGAGAACTAGTCAGAGGAGGACTGGTGTGTGTAGTGTCTGTAACATGTAAAGTTGTGTCTGGAGACTGTAATATGGCGTGTGGTCGCCCAGGGACACTGGACAAAGGGAAGTCTGGCCTGTTTAGGAACTGCAATTTAAAGCCGTATGATGAGTAGTGCTATAAAAAAGGCACTGAGACAAGATGCAACTATGTGTATTGAATTTTGATGTCATGTAATACAAAGTGCTATGGACTTTTATGTGTGAAGTAACACATTAAAGAGACTTTTGTGTTTGAACTTTGTGGGTCACTGCCTCTTCACTGCATATGATGCTACCGGTGCCTTACAGAAGCTTTAGTATTTGTTTTTATTTATTTTTTGTAATCAATGTGATGGTGTAACTTTACTATTTGGTGGAGCTTTAGATACTTTCTGCCTAAAAGTTTCTGGTTGAGTCACCCAATACTACACAAAGAATGATCAACTCATTATTTGGATGGCAGAAGATAGTAGTAAATTACCAAAGGGACAATCAATATAACTCATTTTAAATAAATTAGGGAAGAACACCTCTATAGATCACACAATAAATTACAGTGTTAGCCTCCTATCTGAGCATTTGTTTTTCAGACCATTCTCTCTTTGCCTACCATACAAGGTTATAAAAAAAGAAAAGAAGAAACTTTTTGCAGTGTATGTGATTTCCTGTAGAGGAGTTAAAAATCTCCACAGACACAGACACATGCTGATTTTACTTCCCGATTGAAATTATTTATACACCAGACTCAAAGCACTAAAAATACAATAAATCAAACCCATTTTCCTACAGAGTGTATGATGTTTTAATGAACTGCCCCATCTGTTTCACACTTTGCTGGCGTACGTGGTATAGCATAGGCTTCAGAAGGGGACATTAGGGATACAGAAATATTTCAACATACGGTATCTCAACTGAGACGTGCAGATGTCTAAATTAAAAAAAATGAGTGATATCCATGTGTCATAGAGTTTGTTTGGTCTGTATAAATTTCTATATGTCTCATTGTCTTGGTACATTGGTTGAGTTGCTCATATTCTGCCAATCTAGTTATTTAATGTTCAATTTGCCAAATGACAATGTTCAGAAAGCTTAAGAAACGTGTTCAGTAAAACACTACATAAATAGCATAGCGTTCCTTGGCACTGGGCAAAAATAAACTAACACACAGCTTGCAATTTTGGCACTTATTACATCGGTATGAAATGCTTTAGGAGGATCAGCTTATGATGAGAATAGTGGGGATGCTAAAAGGAGAGATATAAAATTAGAGAAAATGAGAGTGAAACTTATGGGGTAGAGCATTCCAGAGAACTTGATGAAGCGTAAGAGAGATCCTTAAGATTTCATTGGGACATTTGGATTATGAGGCTGTTACTATTTGATTATGGAAAAAACCTAGCTGTAGGGAACAGAACATGTAATAAGGTGATTTCCTATGGAGGGTGGGTCAGTAAGTGCTTGGTTACTGCCTACCTAGTGGAGTAGCTACAGTCACAACTGTGTAGGTATGAAGAAAAACAGCTACTGCTGCTATAGCCTGCTGGGCAACTTTACCCCCTTGCCGGTGGCAGACAGGCCCTGGGAGATGGTCAGGATAAACTTCGTGGTAGGCTTACCCAAGTCTCATAGCTGTACAGTTATCTGGGTAGTCACTGACCATTTTTCTAAGATGGTGCATTTGGTTCCGCTTCTACGGTTACCTTCTGCACGGGCTTTAGCGGCGTTGTTCATCAAACATGTTTTCCGTTTACATGGCATGCCTGACAAAATTGTCAGTGACCGGGGTCGTCAGTTTGCATCTCAGTTCTGGAGAGAACTCTGTCGTTTACTCAGCATTGAGCTGAATCTCTCTTCTGCATACCATCCCGAGACGAATGGGTTGGTAGAGAGGGCCAACCAGACTCTGGTCACATACAGTACTTACGACATTTTGTCTCCACCAGGCAGGATGACTGGGCATCTTTGCTACCTTGGGCGGAATTTGCTTTGAACAACGCCATAGCTGACTCTACCGGGCAGACTCCTTTTCTCCTTAATTACGGCCAGCATCCCCGTGTTTCTGTGCCTATGCCCATGTCATCCACCGATTCTACGGTGGCAGACTGGGCGGTGGAGGAACGTGACATTTGGGACCGCACACAGGATGCCATCCGGGACTCCAAGGAGAAAATGAGGGTTTCTGTTGATGCACACCGGCGCCCCACTCTGACCTTTTCTCCTGGTGACTTAATGTGGCTTTCCGCCCGTAACATCAGGCTGCGAGTTGAGTTCACTAAGTTTGCGCCTCGCTACATTGGCCCTTTCAAGGTTCTGGAACAGGTCAACCCTGTGGTCTACCATTTGGCTATTCCTCTGTGCCTTGGTATCACCGACACCTTTCACGTTTCCCTCGCCTTGGTATCACCGACACCTTTCACGTTTCCCTCTTAAAGCCCGTCTATTTATCCCGGATTTCTGAGTCATCTGCCAGGACATCAGGTTCATCCACTGATGAGTTTAAGGTGAACTCTATCGTGGGGTGCAAGGTGGTATGTGGCAAGAAATATTATCTGGTGGACTGAAAGGGTCATGGCCCAGAGGACCGAACCTGGGAACCTGTGGAGCACATTCGGGCTCCACTGCCCATTGCAGCCTTTGAGCGTAGTGAGGCCCAAGGAGGGGGGTAATGTTAGGAGTCGAGTTCCCGCCGCTGTACAGGGGGAATCTCGAGCCATGTATGCTGCGGTCTCCTATTCTGCTTCAGCCACAGTAGAGCCTACTCAGCGGAGACGTCGGTCCCAGCATCTCGCTCAGCCTGATACTGTGAAAAGGGTTACTGCTGCCTTTTCAGGCTCAGCCATTGTAGCCAGTACTGGTCAGTAGTGAGCAGACATCTCTGGGACTAAGTCCTGCTTTTCCCCTTCTGAGCATGCCCAAGGTAAGACCTCTCATTGGAGGTCAGGGGTCACATGATCAGGTACTGCAGCAGCTCCCATTGGTCCTCTAGGAAGGTCCTGAAGTTGCACAGGTACTGTAGCAACTCCCTTTGGTCCTCTAGGAAGGTCCTGAAGTTGCTGCAGCTATAAAAGGTTTGCATGGCCGCACAGCCATGAGCTAGTATCAAACCAAAGTCTATGAGCTCAGCGCCAGTGTGATCATGTCTGGATGTGGTTAGGGTTTGGCTGAAATAAACCCCTAGAATACCGGCACCTCCGGTGAGGAGTTTGTATGTGTGCATTCAGGACTTTGGCTGAAATAAGCCACTAGAATAACGGCACCTCCGGTGAGGAGTTGTTTGCCTGTTTCTCTTACTGCATGACCACAGTTTTGCTCTGTTTGGTAGATGTGTACCTCTGTGAGGTTAACAGGGCACAGCATCTGGTTTCTAGCGAATCTGTGGAGTTAACAGAGTTCGCTTATACCACCATATAGCGCCACCATTTGCCAGCAGCAGATTCCTCCCCTGCACGGTGGCACGATTGACCCCGGTTTGCGAACGCACCTATTAATATATATATATATATATATATATATATATATATATATATATATATATACCCAGTGCGTTCCGCCAACCCTAGCACACACAGACATCAATGACTGAACTGCTGGTAACAAAAGTGAGTTCAACCCTTAGTGAAAATGGTCAAATTGTGCCCAATTAGCCATTTTTACTCTCCAGTGTCATGTGACTCAATAGTGTGTTAGAACTGATGGAACGCACCAAATAATAATATTAAAGAATATGAGGTGCTTTCGAAGTCCGGGGTCCACCGTGCAGAGATGGCACCTGCTGCTGAGTAATGGCGGATGGACGTTTGCTCACACATGGGTTAGACCTCACCCAGTGTGAATGGACGCGAACTCTGTTGCTTTACAGAGTCGCCGTAATTACGCTGCACCCTGTTAGCAGTCACAGGGTGCAGCTGAAAGACACTAGTGGGATCCCTATGAATCCCCCTTCACTAAACTGGTGATTGGATTCGCTCTGACCCTCGGTGGCTTTTGAGCCCACGCCCAAGGAGTCAGATGCTGAGTCCAAGCGGGAATTCCCACCCTACTCTGACCGGCTGTCATGAAAGCGCACTGATTGCACACGGTGCCGTAAAGACGGGCACTGCAAATAGATACTGAAACGTGTGCTTACTGTGCAGGTAGCACTGTCAGGCACTAGGTAGCTTCCACCATTCGCGAGCAGTCATCAACACAAGGAATGGGAATGATTGAGGAGCTTTTATCCATCGACAGACATTCATCTAAACACACATATCAAGTCTATACTAGCTAATGGCCATGCGGCCATGCAAACCTTTTATAGCTGTAGCACTCAAGGACCTTCCTAGTGGTCCAATAGGAGCTGCTACAGGACCTGAGCATGTGACCCCCGACCTCCAATGGGAGGTCGTCCTGTGGGCATGCTCATTATGGGAAAAGCAGGACTTAGTCCCTTAAATGCCTGCTCGCTACTGATCAGTACTGGCTACAAAGGCAGAGCCTGGAAAGGCAGGAGTAACCAAGTGCACAGTATCAACTTGAGCCAGATGCTGGGACTGACGTCTCTGCTGAGCAGGCTCCACTGCGGCTGGAGGAGAATGAGAGACCACAGCTGACATGGTTCAAGATTCCTCCTGTGCAGCGGCGGGAACTTGACTCCTAACATAATGTTACAAGGTCTCAAGTGTTAATGGGGAGCAGGCGTGTTAAATTTGGTTTTATCACTCTCGCACTCTCTCATATTGGTCACTTGAAGTTCAACATGGCATCTCATGGCAAAGAACTCTATAAGGATCTGAAAAAAAAGAATTGTTGCTCTACATACAGATTGCCAAGGCTATGAGAAAATTGACAACACCCTGAAACTGAGCTGAAGGATGAGGTCCAAGACAATTCAATGGTTTAACAAGACAGGTTCAACACAGAACAGGTCTCGTTATGGTCGGCCACAGCAGTTGAGTGCACGTGCTCAGAGTCACATCCAGAGGTTGTTGTTTCAAAATAGACTTATGAGTTCTGCCAGCATTGCTGCAGAGGTTTAAGGGGCGGGGGGTCAGTCTGTCAGCACACAGACCACATGCTGCACACTGCATCAAATTGGTCTTCATGGCTTTAGAAGTAAGCCTCTTCTAAAAATGATGCACAAGGAAAACTACAAACAGTTTGCTAAAGACAAGCAGACTAAGAGCATAGTTCCAGTAAGCTATGTCCTGTGGTCTGATAAGCTCAAGATAAACTTGTTTGGTCCAGATGGTGTCAAACGTGTATGGTGGCAACCAGATGAAGAGTACAAAGACAAATGTGTCTTGCCTTCAGTCAATAATGGTGGTGGGCATGTCATGGTTTGGGGATACATGAGTGCTGTTGGCTGTGGGGAGCTACAGTTATTGAGGGAACCATGAATTCCATCATTTACTGTGACATATTGAAGTAGAGCATCATCCTCTCCCTTCAGAACCTGCACCATAGGGTAGTATTCCACCTGATAATGACCCCAAACACATCCCCAAGATGACCATTGCCTTCCTAAAGCAACTGAGGGAAAAGGTGCTTGACTGGCAAGATGCTAAACCCTATTGAGCATCTGTTGGCATCCTCAAAAGGAATCTGTAGAAGCACAGCAACTTCCACCTGCTCTGTGATGTTGTCATGGAGGAGTGGGAAAGGATTCCAGTGGCAACCTGTGAAGATCTAGTGAACTCCATGCCAAATAGAGTTAAGGCAGTACATGAAAATAATGGTAGCCACACAAAATATTGACAATTTGGCCACAATTTGGTCATTTTCACTTAGGGGTAAACTCACTTTAGTTACCTGTGGTTTCGACATTAATGGCTGTGTATTGTGTTATTTCGAGGCACACCAAACTTACACTGTTATACAAGCTGTACCGTGACTACTTTACTTTGAATCAAAGTGTCATATCTTTAGTGATGTACCATGAAAACATGTAATAAAATATTTACAAACCATACCCGTGCTTGCTGGTTGGAGGATTATGAATGCCATATACTCTAAGCGAGGGCTGCAGAGCGGAGAGAGGGCTGCATTTTAAGTGCAGAGCTGCAGGTAAGTGCATAGTTAAAAACAATATAACAGTTGTACTCAAGATCATAGTTTGGTGTTTTTCTCTTTACGGTTTATCCCCATTAGTATGTGCTCCATAAACAATGCTACTAGGTGTGCATCTTGTGAGATGTACGCATACCTTAACAGCCATTTGAGGGTGAATATATCCGCACTCTATGCCAGCGAGTTACATGTTTGGAAGCCCATATAATTGATCTAATTGTGTGTCTGGCAATACTCAGCATGCAAAACTGGAGAGGAGTTTAGAGCTCATCGAGCTTGTGCTGGCTGGGGCCAGTGATATGGAGGAGGGTGAATGTGGGGAAGATCAGGACTCAGAAGTACATAGCTGGGTGACTGTTACAAGAAGGGGTTGGGGGGAAAAGTGCCAGAAAGCTCTGTACTGATATAGCACAACCTGGTAAATATGCCTGTTTGGACGATATTAGGAACGCAGGCCCTGGACAGGGATCACTACAGCAGGACGTTGCTCCTAGCAACCAGAAAAAATAACTGCTGTAGGAAGAAGTGAGATAGGAGTGAAGCAAAGGCCAGACAGATGTTAGTGGTAGGGGATTCTATAATTAGGAGGACAGACCGGTTAATCTGCCGCAAGTGTGTTATCTGCTGGGTGTTCGGGTTCAGCATATTGTGGATCGGATAGAGTGATTGGTAGGAGGGCTGGGAAAATCCAGTGGTCACGGTAGATGGTACACATCGGCACCAATGACAGAGTTAGAGGGAGGTTGAAGGCCCATAAAAATGATTACAGGGAACTAGGAGAGAAACTTAAGGCCAGGACCTCCAAGGTGGTGTTTTCAGAAATACTACAGGTTTCACGAGTGTCACTATAATGACAGCGAGAACTTAGGGAGATAAATAAGTGGCTTAGAAATTGGTGCAGGAAGGAATGGTTTGGGTTCATGGAGAATACATAAGCAGACCCCCCACAGGCCACCCCAGAGCATGAGCATATCATTAATTCAAAACTGAAAATAAAGATTAAACAACAACCACAAGATGGATTTCATCACCAGGAATCATTTTAATCAGTATAATAGTGTCAACCTGACAACATCTGTAGGTTACTGTGCACAATCCTGCTGACAGGTTCCCTTTAAAGATATACTACTAGAATCCTGTAGAAAACTTATACCCTCTGATAATAAAATGTCCAGGAATAAAAATAAACCATAATGGATAAAAAAGACAGTACAAAGTTTAATAAGACTAAACAATGTGTATTCAAGATCCGAGAAATACAGAAATAGCAATTCAGGAGCATAGAGTTCTAAGTAATAAATGTAAAAAAGAAATCAAGCTGGCAAAGTTATTTACAGAGAAACAAATCGCCAGTGACATGAAAATAAATCTCCAAAAATATTACAAGCACACCAATGTCAAAAAGATGGTGTTTGCCCCTTAAAATACGATAATATCAAGATAATGATAGAGGTAAAAGAAAAGGCTGAGATATTAACCCCTTAACGACCGCTGAAACGCCTTTTAACTGCAGCTGTTTAGGGGCCTTATTCCTCAGAGCCACTTTTTACCGATGCTGAGAAATAAGTGTATTGCACCCCCCAGCATCGGAAAATCTTGCACATCAGAGGAGAGATAAATGGGGACCACTGAGCCCCCCCAGTGCCTCTGATGTCCCCGGTCCCTCCGGCTCTGTCCCCGGGCCCTCTGCGTCTTCTTTCGGGAAGAAAATGGCAGACACATGCGCAGTGCACCCGCCGAGATCTGCCAGCCAGTAACAGGCAACAATAGGAGATTTATCCTATTGGTTGATTTTGATCACTGTGATAGACCCTATCACAATGATCAAAATAAATAAATAGTAAATTAAATCCCCCTTTGTCACCCCTTTAGTCAGGTAAGAATAATAAAATAAAAAAAATGTATTTTTTTCCATTTTTTGCAGTTAGGGTTAGGGTTTGGGCTAGGGGTGGGTCTAAGGTTAGTGTTGGGGCTAGGGTTAGGGTTGTGTTGGAGTAAGGTTTGTGTTAGGGTTATGGTTGGGGTTACAGTTGTGTTGGAGTTACGGTTGTGTTGTGATTACGGTTGTAGTGTTGGGGTTAGAGTGGTGTTGGGGTTAGGGTTGGGGTTAGGGTTGTGGTTAGGGTTGTGTTGGGGTCATGGTTGTGATTAGGGTTAGGGTTGCGATTAGGGTTAGGGGTGCATTTGGGTTAGGGTTGGGGTTAGGGTTGTGTTAGGGTTGTAGTTAAAATTGGGGGGTTTCCACTGTTTAGGCACATCAGAGGGTCTTCCAACTTGTCATTGTGCCCGCAACTGATTCCAGCCAATTTTGTACTCAAAAACTCAAACGGTGCTCCCTCCCTCCCGGTGCTCCCTCCCTTCTGAGGCCTGCCATGCACCAAAGCAGTATCAAATGCATATCAAATTTTGTGGTTCATTTTTTCCTGAAACTCTTGTGAAAATAAAAAAGTTTGGATCTATATTAAATTTTTGGTGAAAAAAATTAAATGTTAATTTTCACCTTCTACATTGCTTTAGTTATCGTGAAGCACCTGAAGGGTTAATAAACTTCCTGACTGTGGTTTTGTGTAACTTGAAGGGTGCAGTTTTTGGAATGGTGTAACTTATGGGTATTTTCTGTCATATTGACTCCCCAAACTCATTTCAAATGTGAGATGGTCCCTAAAAAATAATATTTTGTCAATTTTGTTGGAAAAATGAGAAATCGGTGGTCAACTTTTAACCCTTATAACGTCCTAACAAAAACAATTGTTCGGATGTAAATCTAACATGTGGGAAATGTTATTTAATAACTATTTTGTGTGACACGACTCTCTGATTTAAAGGCACAAAAATTAAAAGTTTTAAAATTGCAAAATTTTCAAAATTTTTGCCAAATTTCCATTTTTTTAATAAATAAAGTCATATTTGAGAAATTTTATCACTAATATGAAGTACAATATTTTGCAAAAAAACTGTCTCAGATTCAGTTTGATATGTTAAAGCTTTCCAGAGGTATAACCTCATAAAGTGACAGTGGTCAGAATTGTAACAATTGGCTTGGTCATTAAGGTCAAAATTGGCTTTGTCACTAACGGGTTAAACAGGCACTTTTCATATGTGTTTGCCAATGAACTAACTGTTACAGGGATCATTCAACAAAGCAAAAATCAAAGTTCACCACCTGATATAATTAATTCAAGAAGTACACCTGAGTATGAGCACATCAAACATTGACTAATCCCCCGGCCCAGATGTAACTCATCCATGGATACTGAGGGACTTGAGCTCAGTAATTGACAGACCACTGTATCTCATATTCTTAGACTCTCTTGTAACAGGGGTGGTGCCACAAGATGGGAGGTTGGCTGATGTGGTACTAATATACAAGAAAGGTAAGAAGGTGGATCCAAGCAACTACCATCTGGTAAGTCTAACATCAGTAGTGTGGAACATATTTGAGGGCATCATAAGGGATCATGTGCAGAAATATATTGCAGAGAATAACATAATAACTGATATAATATGTTGTGTCTAACTAGCACGTTGGATTTCTATGAGGAGGTAAGTGCAAATCTAGATGTTGGTAATGCAGCTGATGTGATTTCTCTGGACTTTGCAAAGGCATTTGATAATGTTCTACATAACAGCCTTATACTGAAGCTCCAGAAGCACGGACTTTGGGAAACTATGTGCAGATGGGTAAGGAATTGGCTAAATGACAGGAAACAAAGAGTCGTCATAAATGGTACATTCTATAAACGGGATAAAGTCAGCAGTGGGGATTGCAGGGATCTGCGCTGGAAGCAGTGGGGACCGCAGAGATCTGTACTGGGAGCAGTGAGGACCACCGGTATCTGTGCTGAGACCGATTCTTTTTAACCTCTACATTAATGACCTTTTGGATTGGATTGAGGATAAAAATTTAATCTTTGCTGATGACACCAAGCTATGTAGGATACTAAAATATGACCTTGACAGTACAATATTGCAAAACAATCTGGATAAAATGTCTGAATGGGCAAACACTTGGCAAATGAGGTTTAATGTAGATACATGTAGAGTAAGGCACCTAGGACGGAGTAATCCTATTGCTGCATATACATTAAATGGGAGTATACTTGGGACTACAGAAGAGAAGGACTTGGGTATTCTGGTTACAAGTAAGCTGAGCAGTGCTCCATGTCAAGCAGCAGCTGCAAAAGCAAACAAGATTTTACGGTACATAAAAAAGAGAGATAAAATTCCGCAATCCCAATGTATTGTTACCCTTCTATAAATCACTTGTGAGGCCACATCTATAACATGGGATACAGTTTTGGGCCCCACATTTAAAAAGAATATTCAGAAATTAGAGTCAGTTGAAAAGCAGCAACTAGATTATTACAAGGGATGGAGGCCTCTCATATGAGGAGTGGTTGGAAAAGTTGGGCTTGTTTAGCTTAGAAAAAAGACGCCTCAGAGGGGATCTCATTTACATGTATCAATATATGTGTGGCCAGTACAAAACACTGGCACAAGACTTATTCCTTCCAAGGACCATGCTGAGGACTAGGGGGCACTCATTATGGGTGGAAGAAAGGCGATTCCGACAGCTAAATAGGAAAGGGTTCTTTACGGTTAGAGCAGTCAGAATATGGAATGCTGACCACAAGAGGTAGTAATGGCAGACACTATAACAGCTTGTAAAAAAAAATAAGGCTGGATGATACCCTCCTTCATGTGTGTTGCCTGAATTTCGCAGGTCACTAAGAGCGCCAGGCCTACACCTGTCACTGATCAATGTTTCAGATAGAAATGCTGGTCCAAGCCTTGTCTCATGTATCCATGCTGATGTACTCTGGGTCAATTGATGCCATTTTTCCTGGTGTCTGCCTCTAATTTGAGCTGTTTTGGAGCTTTTTGGCTTCCCTTAAAGTATTGTCTATGCTTTTGGTTTTGCTTCCCATTGAATTCAGTGGGGTTCAGGAATGTTCAAAGAATTTTTAGGCAACATGTTCAGCATACATTGGGGCGTTCGCCGAACTGAACCTTGAAAGGTTCGCTCATCTATACAATGCCTTGCGAAAGTATTCGGCCCCCTGGAACTTTTCAACCTTTTCCCACATATCATGCTTCAAACATAAAGATACCAAATGTAAACTTTTGGTGAAGAATCAACAACAAGTGGAACACAATTGTGAAGTTGAACGAAATTTATTGGATATTTTAAATTTTTGTGGAAATTCAAAAACTGAAAAATGGGGCGTGCAATATTATTCGGCCTCTTTACTTTCAGTGCAGCAAACTCACTCCAGAAGTTCATTATGGATCTCTGAGTGATGCAACATTGTCCTAAATGCCTACTAATGATAAATATAATCCACCTACGTGTAATCAAGTCTCCGTATAAATGCACCTGCTGTTAGGGCTAGCGGAACGCACCAAATGGATATAGAGACTTTATTATAATATATGCGTTCGCAGCCCGGGGTCCACCGTGCAGGAGAACCTGCTGCTAGCAAATGGCGGAACTAAACTGCGGTATGAGCTACCTCTGTTACTTCACAGAGTAGCCATGAACTCAAAGCACTGCGCCCTGTTAACCTTCACAGTGGCACAGGCTAACTACCCAAACGAGAGCAGTCAGTGGTCATGCATGCACACAAAACTCCTCGCCGGAGGTGCCAGCATGCTAGGGCCTATTTCAGCCAGGTCCCTGAATACTCAAACACACAAACTCCTCGCCGGAGGTGCCAGCATTCTAGGGGCTTATTTCAGCCGGGTCCCTAAACACAATCATACGTGACCACACTGGCGCGCAAAGTACAACATAGAACAATACTAGCGCGTGGCCGTGCGGCCATGCGAGCCTTAAATAGTTGCAGCACGTACAGGACCTTCCTGAAGGACCAATGGCCTTAGCTGCAGTGTCTGATCATGTGACCCTCAATCTCCACTGAGAGATCTTACTCTGGGCATGCTCAGAACGAGAAAAGCAGGACTTAGTCCCAGAAGCGTCTGCTCGCTGCTGCCCAGCACTGACTCCAATGGCAGAAGCATGAAAAGCAGCAGTAACTCTCTGTACAGAGTCAGAGTGAGCGAGACACTGGGACCGACATCTCCGCTGAGCAGGCTCCACTGCGGCAGGAGAAGAATGGGAGACTGCAGCGGAGATTGCCCAAGATTCCCCCTGTGCAGAGGCGGGAACTCGACCCCTAACACCTGCTCTGTGATAGTCTCAGGGTTCTGCTTGAAGCACAGAGAGCGTCATGAAGACAAAGGAACACAACAGGCAGGTCCGTGATACTGTTGTAGAGAAGTTTAAAGCCGGATTTGGATACAAAATGATTTCCAAAACTTTAAACATCCCAAGGAGCACTGTGCAATCGATCATATTGAAATGGAAGGAGTATCATACCACTGCAAATCTACCTTGACCCAGCTGTCCCTCTAAACTTTCATCTCAAACAAGGAGAAGACTGATCAGAGATACAGCCAAGAGGCCCATGATCACTCTGGATGAACTGCAGAGATCTACAGCTGATGTGGGACAGTCTGTCCATAGGACAAAAATCAGTCGTACACTGCACAAATCTGGCCTTTATGGAAAAGTGGCAAGAAGAAAGCCATTTCTCAATGATATCCATAAAAAGTGTTGCTTAAAGTTTGCAACAAGCCACCTGGGAGCCACACCAAACATGTGGAAGAAGGTGCTCTGGTCAGGTGAAACCAAAATTGAACTTTTTGGCAACAATGCCAAACAATATGTTTGGCGTAATGGCAACACAGCTCATCACCCTGAACACACCATGCCCACCGTCAAACATGGTGGTGGCAGCATCATGGTTTGGGCCTGCTCTTCTTCAGCAGGGGCAGGGAAAATGGTTAAAATTAATGGGAAGATGGATGGAGACAAATACAGGACCATTCTTGAAGAAAACCTATTGGAGTCTGCAAAAGACCTGAGACTGGGACAGAGATTTGTCTTCCAACAAGACAATGATCTCAAACATAAAGCAAAATCTACAATTAAATGGTTTACAAATAAACGTATCCAGGTGTTAGAATGACCAAGTCAAAGGCCAGACCTTAATCCAATCGAGAATCTGTGGAAAGAGCTGAAAACTGCTGTTCCCAAACAATCTCAATCAAACCTCACTGAGCTCGAGCTGTTTGCCAAGGAAGAATGGGCAAGAATTTCAGTCTCTCGATGTACAAAACTGATAGAGACATACCCCAAGCGACTTGCAGCTGTAATCGCAGCAAAAGATGGCGCAACAAAGTATTAAGTTAAAGGGGCTGAATAATATTGCACGCCCCACTTTTCAGTTTTTGAGATACCCCAAAAATTTAAAATAACCAATAAATTTTGTTCAACTTCACAATTATGTTCCACTTGTTGTTGATTCTTCACCAAAAATTTACATTTGGTATCTTTATGTATGAATCATGAATCATGATATGTGGGAAAAGGTTGAAAAGTTCCATGGGGCCGAATACTGTTGCAAGGCACTGTACATACTGTTGGAAACGCTATTAATAAAAAAGGGCATTCAGAATTAATAAATCTGACAGGTAATCTTCAGCCTTTAATAGAATTTGTAAATAAATAATCAAATGAGCAAAATTAGAAAACAAACGTCAGGTAGCCAAGGAAAGTAAGAGAAATCCCATCAAAGTCTTTAAATATATAAATACTTAAATTAAAGGAAGATGGCTACTGAAGATTATTTATTATGCATTACTTATATAGCACTATCTTACTCTGCAGCGCTTCGCACACATTATCATCTCTATCCTCAGTGGTGCTCACAATCTAAATTCCTATCAGTATGTCATTGGAGTGTGGGAGGAAACCGGAGGAAACACACCCAAACACGTGGAGAACATACAAACTCCTTGCCTTTGTGGGATTTGTACCCAGGACCCCAGCGCTGCAAGGCTGCAGTGCTAACCACTGAGCCAGCGTGCTGCCCTAAATAGATTAATAGCAGGCAGAATTACCAAATTTTTTTAGATCTATATATGCTCAAGATGGGTGAGTATCGGATGTAGTCTATCCCAGTGGTCTTAATAGATCAACAGTTGGCCAACTGTAAATATGGCTCCAGTGAGGCTAAATAAGATCAACATCCCGTGTCCAGATTGACTACATCCAAGGGTTCTTAAGGTACTCAGCTCACTTATTGCTGTGCCCTTATTCATCATTTTTGAAGACTCACTAGTGAATGGTACTGTTCCAAATGGCACAAAGCCCTATCATGGCCTGGGACAGCTCATAGAGTCTCACAGTTTTCAGTATCATCTCTATGCTGATGACACACAGATCTACATCTCTGGACCAGATATCACCTCCCTACTAACCAGAATCCCTCAATGTCTATCCGCTATTTCATCCTTCTTCTCTGCTTGATTTCTAAAACTTAACATGGACAAAACAGAATTCATCGTCTTTCCTCCATCTCACGCGACTCCCCAACGAACCTATCCATTACAGTAAACGGCTGCCCACTCTTCCAAGTCCCACAAGCTCGCTGTCTCTGGTTAATCCTTGACACTGATCTCTCCTTCAAATCACATATCCAAGCCCTTTCCACTTCCTGCCGCCTTCAACTTAAAAAATATTTCACGGAGCCGTACATTCCTAAACCAAGAGTCTGCAAAAACCCTAGTCCATGCTCTCATCATCTCCAGTCTAGACTACTGTAACCTCCTAGTCTGTGGCCTCACCTTGAACACTCTCGCACCCCTCCAATCTATTCTAAACTCAGCTGCCCGACTAATCCACCTGTCCCCCAGCTATTCCCCAGCATCTCCCCTCTGTCAATCCCTTCACTGGCTTCCCATTACCCAGAGACTCCAGTACAAAAGCCTAACCATGACATACAAGGCCATCCACAACCTGTCTCCTCCATACATCTGTGACCTCGTCTCCCAAGACTTTCCTGCACGCAACCTCCGATCCTCACAAGATCTCCTTCACTACTCCCCTCTTATCTCCTCTTCCCACAATCGCATACAAGATTTCTCTCGCGCATCACCCCTACTCTGGAACTCTCTGCCACAACATATCAGACTCTCACTTAGCATCGAAACCTTCAAAAAGAACCTGAAGACCCACCTTTTTCCGACAAGCCTACAACCTGCAGTAACCACCGATCGACCAAACCACTGCACGACCAGCTCTATCCTCACCTACTGTGTCCTCACCCATCCCTTGTGAGCCTTCGTGCGCAGGGTCCTCTCCTCCTGTACCAGTTGTGACTTGTATTGTTCAAGATTATTGTACTTGTTTTTATTATGTATACCCCTCCTCACATGTAAAGCGCCATGGAATAAATGGCGCTATAATAATAAATAATAATAATAATAATAATAATAACATGTTGTTCATTTTAAAAAATGATAATCCAGGAAGGTGTGTTGTTCAGTATGATTCCAGGGCAATTTCCTCCACTGTGCACGGATAAGGCTTGTAAGGTATCAATCAGCTTTGTTCTAAGTGATGAAAAAAAAATTTCAATCTAGCAAAGTACATTAAAAGCAAAGATTCTTTAATGTGACTTCATTAAAATAGTAGCATGAACATAAAAAATACTGACACATTTTGAGTCCAGCTGACTCTTAGTCGTAGATATGAGGAAATCTTAAAAGAATTGCTTTGTAGTCTTGAGAAGAGGCATCTAAGAGGAACATGGTTGACCTGTACAAGTATAAATGGCAATTTAAAAAAATATGTTCAAAAGCTATTTCATGTAAAACTAGCTAAATAAACAAGAGGGCAATCCCTCCATCTGGATGAAAAAGATTCACTCTCCAAAAGAAGAGGCTTCTTTACCATGAGAACTATTAATCTGTGGAACAGCCTACCTCAGAAGCTGTAACAGCAGGAACCGTCGTTGGTTCACCAGAAGAAACCATTGTTGGTTCAAAAAAAGACTTAGGGTACCGTCTCACAGTGGCACGATCCGTGACGTTCCAGCGATATACATACGATATCGCTGTGTCTGACACGCTACTGCGATCAGGGACCCCGCTGAGAATCGTACGTCGTAGCAGATCGTTTGAAACTTTCTTTCGTCGCTGGATCACCCGCTGTCATCGCTGGATCATCAAAATCAATCATCAAATCATCAAAATTAGGGTTGAGCGAAACAGATCGGCCAATTTCAAAAGTCGCCGGCTTTTGGCAAAGTCGGGTTTCGTTTATATATATATATATATATATATATATATATATATATATATATATATATATATATATATCATTGAGACACACATATATATATATATACACTCACCGGCCACTTTATTAGGTACACCATGCTAGTAACGGGTTGGACCCCCTTTTGCCTTCAGAACTGCCTCAATTCTTCGTGGCATAGATTCAACAAGGTGCTGGAAGCATTCCTCAGAGATTTTGGTCCATATTGACATGATGGCATCACACAGTTGCCGCAGATTTGTCGGCTGCACATCCCAAAGATGCTCCATACAAGGCAGGATGGATCCATGCTTTCATGTTGTTTATGCCAAATTCTGACCCTACCATCCGAATGTCGCAGCAGAAATCGAGACTCATCAGACCAAGCAACGTTTTTCCAATCTTCTACTGTCCAATTTCGATGAGCTTGTACAAATTGTAGCCTCCGTTTCCTGTTCTTAGCTGAAAGGAGTGGTACCCGGTGTGGTCTTCTGCTGCTGTAGCCCATCTGCCTCAAAGTTCGACGCACTGTGCGTTCAGAGATCCTCTTAGGCCTACCTTGGTTGTAACGGGTGGCGATTTGAGTCACTGTTGCCTTTCTATCAGCTCGAACCAGTCTGCCCATTCTCCTCTGACCTCTGGCATCAACAAGGCATTTCCGCCCACAGAACTGCCGCTCACTGGATTTTTTTTCTTTTTCGGACCATTCTCTGTAAACCCTAGAGATGGTTGTGCGTGAAAATCCCAGTAGATCAGCAGTTTCTGAAATACTCAGACCAGCCCTTCTGGCACCAACAACCATGCCACGTTCAAAGGCACTCAAATCACCTTTCTTCCCCATACTGATGCTCGGTTTGAACTGCAGGAGATTGTCTTGACCATGTCTACATGCCTAAATGCACTGAGTTGCCGCCATGTGATTGGCTGATTAGAAATTAAGTGTTAACAAGAAGTTGGACAGGTGTACCTAATAAAGTGGCCGGTGAGTGTATATTGTTGTGAATTCTGCTTTTGGGTTTCCTCCGGTGGTAGTAGGTGGTAATGCAGTTGTCCCTGGGTTGCAGTCCTGGTCAGGTGGGTCTGCTGATTGTAGTTCTGACTGGGGTATTTAGGTGTGCAGGATTCATTAGTCCTTGCCAGTTGTCAATTGTTGTTGGGAGGTGTAGGACCTCTGCCTGGTTCCTCCTGCCTTTCTGCCAAATCAGCAAAGATAAGTGTCTGGTTTTGTTTCTGTGGCACACATGCTGTGTGCTTCATAATTCAGTGCTATTCTTTTGTGTTTTCTTGTCCAGCTTAGATTGTGTCAGTAATTTCTCAGTCTTGTTGGATTCTCTGGGGTCGCAGATATTCATTCCACGTCTTTAGTTAGATTGTGGAACTTTTTGTATTATCTGCGGTGGATATTTTTGGAAGGGTTTTATTACTGACCGCCTAGTATTCTGTCCTATCCTTTCCTATTTAGCTAGAGTGGCCTCTTTTGCTAAATCCTGTTTTCTACCTGCGTGTGTCTTTTCTTCTCCTACTCACAGTCATTATTCGTGGGGGGCTGCCTATCCTTTGGGGTTCTGCTCTGAGGCAAGGTAGTATTCCTATTTCCATCTATAGGGGTATTTAGTCCTCCGGCTGTGTCGAGGTGTCTAGGGTTTGTTAGGCACACCCCACGGCTACTTCTAGTTGCGGTGTTAGTACAGGATTTGCGGTCAGTACAGGTTCCACCGACTCCAGAGAAAGTTTCATGCGGCTCCAAGGTCACCGGATCATAACAGTACAACTGGCCCATAATGAGTTAAATGCATCTCAGAAGAAGGGAAGAAAGGTGTTGAGCCATTTTTTTTCTGCAGTCTGCTTTGTCTTTTTTTCCCTCTTTATCTATGGGTGGCTGAGGAGTCTTGTGCCAGCATGGATGTTCAGGAATTAGCTTCTCATGTAGACCAGCTTGCTGCTAGGGTGCAGGGTATTTCTGATTATATTGTTCAAACTCCTGTTTTAGAGCCGAAGATTCCTACTCCTGATTTGTTTTTTGGTGACAGGTCCAAATTTTTGAGTTTTAAAAACAATTGTAAACTGTTTTTTGCTCTGAGACCGCGATCCTCCGATGATTCCATTCAGCAGGTTAAAATTGTCATCTCCCTGCTGCATGGCGATCCACAGGATTGGGCATTTTCCCTGGAATTTGGGAATCCGGCCTTGCTTAATGTAGACTCCTTTTTTCAGGCTTTAGGATTATTATATGATGAACCGAATTCTGTGGATCAAGTGGAGAAGACCTTGTTGGCCCTGTCTCAGGGTCAAGAGGCGGCAGAATTGTATTGTCAGAAATTTAGAAAATGGTCTGTGTTGACTAAATGGAATGATGATGCTTTGGCATCAATTTTCAGAAAGGGTCTTTCTGAATCCGTTAAAGATGTTATGGTGGGGTTTCCCACGCCTTTCGGTTTGAGTGATTCTGTGTCTCTGGCCATTAAGATTGATTGGTGCTTGCGGGAGCGTCGAACTGTGCGCACTGTGGCGTCGTCCTTAGAGCAAAGTCCTGAGCCAATGCAGTGTGATAGGATTTTGTCTAGAACGGAACGACAAGGATTCAGATGTCAGAATAGGTTGTGTTATTATTGTGGCGACGCTTCTCATGTCATTTCAGTCTGCCCTAAGCGGACAAAAAGGATCGCTAGTTCATTTACCATCAGTACAGTACAACCTAAATTTCTCTTATCGGTGTCCTTGATCTGCTCATTGTCATCATTTTCTGTCATGGCGTTTGTGGATTCAGGCGCCGCCTTGAACTTAATAAATTTTGAATTTGCCAGGCGTTGTGGTTTTCCCTTGCAGCCTTTGCAGAACCCTATTCCTTTAAGAGGGATTGATGCTACACCTTTGGCTAAAAATAAGCCCCAGTTCTGGACACAGGTGACCATGCACATGGTGCCAGCCCATCAGGAAGATTGTCGATTTCTGCTGTTGCATAATTTGCATGATGTTATCGTGCTGGGTTTTCCGTGGTTGCAGGTACATAATCCTGTGTTCGATTGGAAGTCTATGTCTGTGACTAGTTGGGGTTGTCATTTGGTTCATAATGATGTTCCTTTGATGTCAATCTCCTCTTCTTCCTCTTCTGAAATTCCAGAGTTTTTGTCTGATTTTCAGGATGTATTCGATGAGCCCAAGTCCAGTTCCCTTCCACCGCACTGGGACTGTGATTGTGCGATTGATTTGATTCCAGGCAGTAAGTTCCTAAGGGCCGACTTTTCAACCTGTCTGTGCCTGAACATACCGCCATGCGGAGTTATGTTAAGGAGTCTTTGGAGAAAGGGCATATTCGTCCATCTTCTTCACCGTTGGGAGCAGGTTTTTTTTTGTTGCTAAAGGTACCTTCACACGAAGCGACGCTGCAGCGATAGCGACAACGATGCCGATCGCTGCAGCGTCGCTGTTTGATCGCTGGGGAGCTGTCACACAGACCGCTCTCCAGCGACCAACGATGCCGAGGTCCCCGGGTAACCAGGATAAACATCGGGTTGCTAAGCGCAGGGCCGCGCTTAGTAACCCGATGTTTACCCTGGTTACCAGCGTAAAAGTAAAAAAAACAAACAGTACATGCTCACCTGCGCGTCCCCCAGCGTCTGCTTCCTGACACTGACTGAGCTCCGGCCCTAACAGCAGAGTGGTGACGTCACCGCTGTGCTTTCACTTTCACTTTAGGGCCGGTGCTCAGTAAGTGTCAGGAAGCAGACGCTGGGGGACGCGCAGGTGAGTATGTAGTGTTTGTTTTTTTTACTTTTACGCTGGTAACCAGGGTAAACATCGGGTTACTAAGCGCGGCCCTGCGCTTAGCAACTCGATGTTTACCCTGGTTACCAGTGTAAAATATTGCTGGTATCGTTGCTTTTGCTTTCAAACACAACGATACACGGCGATCGGACGACCAAATAAAGTTCTGGACTTTATTCAGCGACCAGCGACATCACAGCAGGATCCTGATCGCTGCTGCGTGTCAAACGAAATGATATCGCTAGCCAGGACGCTGCAACGTCATGGATCGCTAGCGATATCGTTTCGTGTGAAGGTACCTTAAGAAGGATGGCTCCTTGAGACCTTGTATTGATTATCGCCTCTTGAATAAGATCACGGTCAAGTTTCAATACCCTTTACCTTTGCTTTCCGATTTGTTTGCTAGGATTAAGGGGGCTAGTTGGTTTACGAAGATTGACCTTCGGGGGGCATATAATCTTGTTTGTATTAAGCAGGGTGATGAATGGAAAACTGCGTTTAATACACCCAAAGGCCATTTTGAATACCTTGTGATGCCATTTGGGCTCACTAATGCTCCATCTGTTTTTCAATCCTTCATGCATGATATCTTCCGGACTTATATTGATAAATTCTTGATTGTATATTTGGACGATATTTTGATTTTTTCCGATGATTGGGAGTCTCATGTGGAACAGGTCAGGATGGTATTTCAGATCCTTCGTGACAATGCTTTGTTTGTGAAGGGGTCTAAGTGTCTCTTTGGGGTGCAGAAGGTTTCTTTTTTGGGCTTTATTTTTTCTCCCTCATCTATGGAGATGGATCCGGTTAAGGTTCAGGCCATTCATGATTGGATTCAACCCACATCCCTGAAGAGCCTTCAGAAATTTTTGGGTTTTGCAAATTTTTATCGCCGTTTCATTGCTAACTTCTCCAGCGTGGTTAAACCCTTGACCGATTTGACGAAGAAAGGCGCTGATGTGGCGAATTGGTCCTCTGCGGCTGTCTCTGCCTTTCAGGAGCTTAAACTCCGATTTACTTCTGCTCCGGTGTTGCTCCAACCGGATGTTTCTCTTCCATTTCAGGTTGAGATTGACGCTTCTGAGATCGGGGCAGGGGCCGTTTTGTCTCAGAGGGATTCTGTTGGTTCCTTGATGAAACCGTGTGCCTTCTTCTCCCGCAAGTTTTTGCCTGCTGAACGCAATTATGATGTCATCAATCGGGAGTTGTTGGCTATGAAGTGGGCATTTGAGGAGTGGCGACATTGGCTTGAGGGAGCTAAGCACCGTATTGTGGTCCTGACCGATCATAAGAATCTGATTTACCTCGAGTCTGCCAAGCGGCTGAGTCCTAGACAGGCTCCATGTTCCTTGTTTTTTTCCCATTTTGATTTTGTGGTTTCGTATCTTCCAGGTTCTAAGAATATTAAGGCTGATGCCCTTTCTAGGAGTTTTTTGCCTGATTCTCCTGAGGTCCTTGAACCGGTCGGCATTCTGAATGAAGGGGTGGTCCTTTCTGCCATTTCCCCTGATTTACGGTGGGTTCTTCAGGAATTTCAAGCTGATAGACCTGACCACTGTCCTGTGGGGAAATTGTTTGTTCCTGACAGATGGACTAGTAGAGTGATTTCTGAGGTTCACTGTTCTGTGTTGGCTGGTCATCCTGGTATTTTTGGTACCAGAGATTTGGTTGGTATGTCCTTTTGGTGGCCTTCTTTGTCACGTGATGTGTGTTCTTTTGTGCAGTCCTGTGGGACTTGTGCGCGGGCCAAGCCTTGTTGTTCCCGTGCTAGTGGGTTACTTTTGCCATTGCCGGTCCCTGAGAGGCCCTGGACGC
This sequence comes from Ranitomeya variabilis, assembly GCF_051348905.1. NCBI lineage: Eukaryota > Metazoa > Chordata > Amphibia > Anura > Dendrobatidae > Ranitomeya > Ranitomeya variabilis. Next base: position 61,225,227 of record NC_135236.1, on the reverse strand, counting down.
ATATTTCTATGGATTTTATTTCTGATCTTCCGGTTTCCCAGAGGATGTTGGTTATCTGGGTTGTTTGTGACCGGTTTTCTAAGATGGTTCATTTGGTGCCTTTGCCTAAATTGCCTTCCTCTTCAGAGTTGGTTCCGTTGTTTTTTCAGCATGTGGTTCGTTTGCATGGTATTCCGGAGAATATTGTGTCCGACAGAGGTTCCCAGTTTGTTTCTAGGTTTTGGCGGGCCTTTTGTGCTAGGCTGGGCATTGATTTGTCTTTTTCTTCTGCATTTCATCCTCAGACAAAAAGCCAGACCGAGCGAACTAATCAGACTTTGGAGACTTATTTGAGATGCTTTGTGTCTGCTGATCAGGATGATTGGGTGGCCTTTTTGCCATTGGCCGAGTTTGCCCTTAATAATCGAGCTAGTTCGGCTACTTTGGTTTCGCCTTTTTTTTGTAATTTTGGTTTTCATCCTCGTTTTTCTTCTGGGCAGGTTGAGCCTTCTGACTGTCCTAGTGTGGATTCTGTGGTTGACAGGTTGCAGCAGATTTGGGCTCATGTGGTGGACAATTTGGTGTTGTCTCAGGAGGAGGCTACACGTTTTGCTAACCGTCGCTGGTGTGTTGGTTCCCGGCTTCAGGTTGGGGATCTGGTTTGGTTGTCTTCCCGTCATGTTCCTATGAAGGTTTCTTCCCCTAAGTTTAAGCCTCGGTTTATTGGTCCTTATAGGATTTCTGTGATTATTAATCCGGTGTCTTTTCGATTGGTGCTTCCGGCCTCTTTTGCTATCCATAACGTCTTCCATAGATCTTTATTGCGGAAATATGTGGTGCCCGTTGTTCCCTCTGTTGATCCTCCGGCCCCTGTGTTGGTTGATGGGGAGTTGGAGTATGTGGTTGAGAAGATTTTGGATCCTCGTTTTACGAGGCGGAGGCTTCAGTACCTTGTCAAATGGAAGGGTTATGGCCAGGAGGATAATTCTTGGGTTTTGGCTTCTGATGTCCATGCTGCTGATTTGGTCCGTGCCTTTCATCTGGCTCGTCCTGATCGGCCTGGGGGCGCTGGTGAGGGTTCGGTGACCCCTTCTCAAGGGGGGGTACTGTTGTGAATTCTGCTTTTGGGTTCCCTCCGGTGGTAGTAGGTGATAATGCAGTTGTCCCTGGGTTGCAGTCCTGGTCAGGTGGGTCTGCTGATTGCAGTTCTGACTGGGGTATTTAGGTGTGCAGGATTCATTAGTCCTTGCCAGTTGTCAATTGTTGTTGGGAGGTGTAGGACCTCTGCCTGGTTCCTCCTGCCTTTCTGCCAAATCAGCAAAGATAAGTGTCTGGTTTTGTTTCTGTGGCACACATGCTGTGTGCTTCATAATTCAGTGCTATTCTTTTGTGTTTTCTTGTCCAGCTTAGATTGTGTCAGTAATTTCTCAGTCTTGTTGGATTCTCTGGGGTCGCAGATATTCATTCCACGTCTTTAGTTAGATTGTGGAACTTTTTGTATTATCTGCGGTGGATATTTTTGGAAGGGTTTTATTACTGACCGCCTAGTATTCTGTCCTATCCTTTCCTATTTAGCTAGAGTGGCCTCTTTTGCTAAATCCTGTTTTCTACCTGCGTGTGTCTTTTCTTCTCCTACTCACAGTCATTATTCGTGGGGGGCTGCCTATCCTTTGGGGTTCTGCTCTGAGGCAAGGTAGTATTCCTATTTCCATCTATAGGGGTATTTAGTCCTCCGGCTGTGTCGAGGTGTCTAGGGTTTGTTAGGCACACCCCACGGCTACTTCTAGTTGCGGTGTTAGTTCAGGATTTGCGGTCAGTACAGGTTCCACCGACTCCAGAGAAAGTTTCATGCGGCTCCAAGGTCACCGGATCATATCAATATATATATATATATACACTGTGTTCAAAGTTATTATGCAAATTGGATTTAAGTGTCAAAGCGATTTAATTGTTTTGTTTTTCAAATAAACTCATGGATGGCATTGTGTCTCAGGGCTCAATGGATCACTGAAATCAATCTTAAACACATGTAATAATTAGATTTCCAGGTGATTCTAATTAAAGGAAAACTACTTAAAAATGATGTTCCACATTAATAAGCAGGCCACAGTTTTCAAGTAACATGGGAAAGAAAAAGGATCTCTCTGCTGACGAAAAGAATCAAATAGTGCAATGCCTTGGTCAAGGGATGAAAACATTAGATATTTCTTGAAGCGTGATCATCTTACTGTTAAGAGATTTGTGGCTGAATCTGAGCACAGTCGTGTTCGTGCTGATAAAGGCATAATGAGGAAGTGGTAAACCAAAGAGGAGAAAAAAGCACCATAAAAACCAATTATTAAAAGGAAGTAACAAACTTTATTATATCAAAAAACAATACATAACATAACGAAACAGAAAACCACAGGAGAGATGACAGTGAACACACCATGAAGATGGCAACGCGGTAACCGACAGGCAAACCACAATACATTAGTAAGTGAGCATCACAGAAAACCTTATTCATATGCACCCAAGTAAGGCAAACATGCAGATATATAGATGCACTTAGATAAGTACTGATAATGTAAAGGCACCAATAAGGAGTGACTATATCCATAAAGGACGTGTAGAAATGCTCATAAGTCAAAGTAAAGAGAGTTTTACCTTCGGGACCGCGATGCCACCCACCCATTAGGAAGGTTTCTGCCAGGCAAGTTCATCGGATAAAGAGAGCAGCTGCTAAAAAGCCATTACAAACCAGCAAACAGATATTTGAAGCCGCTGATGCCTCTGGAGTCCCTCGAACCTCAAGGTGTAGGATCCTTCAAAGGCTTGCTGTGGTGCATAAACCTACTATTCTGCCACCCCTAAACAGTGTTCACAAGCACAAACAGTTGTAGTGGGCCCAGACATACATGAAGACTAATTATCAAACAGTCTTGTTTACTGATGAGTGTCGAGCAACCCTGGATGGAGTAGTGGATGATTGGTGGATGGCCACCATGTCCCAACAAGGCTGCAACGTCAGCAAGGATGTGGAGGAGTCATGTTTTGGGACGGAATCATGGGGAAACAGCTGGTAGGGCCCTTTAAGGATCCTGAAGGTGTGAAAATGATCTCTGCAAAGTATATAGAGTTTCTGACTAACAACTTTCTTCCATGGTATAAAAAACAGAAACGTGCCTTAAGAAGCAAAATCATCTTCATGCATGACAATGCACCATCTCATGCTGCAAAGAATACCTCTGTGTCATTGGCTGCTATGGGCATAAAAGGAGATAAACTCATGGTGTGGCCACCATCTTCCCCTGACCTCAACCCTATAGAGAACCTTTGGAGTATCAACAAGCAACAGATCTACAAGGCTGGGAGGCAGTTCACATCAAAACAGCAGCTCTGGGAGGCTATTCTGACTTCATGCAAAGAAATACAAGCAGAAGCTCTCCAAAAACTCAGAAGTTCAATGGATGCAAGAATTGTGAAGGTGATATCAAAGAAGGGTCCTATGTTAACATGTAACTTGGCCTGTTAGGATGTTTTGGAGTTAAATAGCTTTTTTGTTCAGTGAATGTGACCTCTTAATGCTGCAAATTCCACAAATGAGCATTTTCAGTTCTTTAAAACATATCAAATGTCTAGAAATTCTACTGTGCCTAATAATTTGGAACAGTGCATTTTGAGGTTTTATTCATTTTGGAGATTATGCTGTTATTATTAAGAGGTTTCTTCAATAAAATTTGATGTATACTCTAACGGGTGATGACTTTTATTAGACTGACTGTCATTTGCACCAACCATTTAGGAAAATCCGAGAAAAATATCATTTGCATAATAATTTGGAACATAGTGTATATATTTATATTTACTTCAGCGCGATATAGCAGAAAAGCCGATTGCCGGCTTTTAATTTCTCCTGCCTAAACCCGACATGATATGAGACATGGTTTACATACAGTAAACCATGTCATATCCTCCTTTTTTGCATATTCCACACTACTAATATTAGTAGTGTGTATGTGCAAAATTTCGGCGCTGTAGCTTGTAAATTTAAGGGTTAAATCGCAGAAAAAATTGGCGTGGGCTCCCGCTGAATTTTCTCTGCCAGAGTGGCAAAGCCAGTGACTGAGGGCAGATATTAATAGCCTGGAGAGGGTCCACGGTTATTGGCCCCCCCTGGCTAAAAACATCTGCCCCCAGCCACCCCAGAAAAGGCACATCTGGAAGATGCGCTTATTCTGGCACTTGGCCACTCTCTTCCCATTCCCGTGTAGCGGTGGGATATGGGGTAATGAAGGGTTAATGTCACCTTGCTATTGTAAGGTGACATTAAGCCAGATTAATAATGGAGAGGCGTTAATTATGACACCTATCCATTATTAATCCAATTGTATGAAATGGTTAAACAGACACACAATATTGCAAAGTATTTTAATGAAATAAACACACAGGTTGTTGTAATATTTTATTGCTCTCTCAATCCACCTAAAGACCCTCGCTCTGTAACAAAGGAAAAATAATAAACCAACAATATACATACCTTCCGTAGATCTGTAACGTCCCACGATGTAAATCCATCTGAAGGGGTTAAAATATTTTACAGGCTGGAGCTCTGCTATAATGCAGCTGTCAATGACCTATAGTTACCTTCAGTTGCAGTGATGCGCCCTCTGCTGGATGTCCTCATATCCCACGCTCGACGTCATATGAGGACATCCAGCAGAGGGCGCATCACCGCGACTGAAGGTAACTATAGGTCATTGACCTACATTACCTTCATTCCCCGGGGTTTACAGGCAGGAGCACAGCTGCATTATAGCAGAGCTCCTGCCTGTAAAATATTTTAACCCCTTCAGATGGATTTACATCGTGGGACGTTACAGATCTACGGAAGGTATGTATATTGTTGGTTTATTATTTTTCCTTTGTTACAGAGCGAGGGTCTTCAGGTGGATTGAGAGAGCAATAAATTATTACAACAACCTGTGTGTTTATTTCATTAAAATACTTTGCAATATTGTGTGTGTGTTTTTTTAACCATTTCATACAATTGGATTAATAATGGATAGGCGTCATAATTGACACCTCTCCATTATTAATCTGGCTTAATGTCACCTTACAATAGCAAGGTGACATTAACCCTTCATTACCCCATATCCCACCGCTACACGGGAATGGGAAGAGAGTGGCCAAGTGCCAGAATAGGGGCATCTTCCAGATGTGCCTTTTCTGGGGTGGCTGGGGCAGATGTTTTTAGCCGGGGGGGGCAATAACCGTGGACCCTCTCCAGGCTATTAATATCTGCCCTCAGTCACTGGCTTTACCACTCTGGCGGAGAAAATTGCGCGGGAGCCCACGCCAATTTTTTCTGCGATTTAGCCCTTAAATTTAATAGCTACAGCGCTGAAATTTTGCACATACACACTACTAACATTAGTAGTGTGGAATATGCAAAAAAAAGGGGATATGACATGGTTTACTGTATGTAAACCATGTCTCATATCATGTCGGGTTTAGGCAGGAGAAATGAAAAGCCGGCAATTGAATTACCGGCTTTAGGGTTAGGGGTAGGGTTAGGGGTAGGGTTAGGGTTAGGGTTTGGATGCCTTTATCACCTTGATGGTGGGGGGTGGCTTATCAGTGTGTATTCTTGTTTTTTTCTATTGAAACACATGCGTTTAAAACGCAACCAAACGAATGTGCTTAAAACCGCATGCGTTTACATAGACAGCAATACATTTTTTGCCGCAAAAAAAGCATACTTTTTTTGCGGCAAAAAAACGCCTCTAGAAATTACTACATGTTGCATTTCTGCAACAAAACGCAAGCATAGAAAAGACGCATGCGTCGTCAAATGCGGCAAAACGCATACAAAAAAACGCATGCGTTTTTAATGTTAAATATAGGAAAAAAAAGCATGCTTTTTTTGCGCTAAAACGCAGCGGCAAAAAACGCAAATGTGAAATTAGCCTAACCTTGGAAATTTTGGAGAACTGCTGTTTATATGGACTTCAGGACCATCATTTAGAAATAACAATGGCGATAGGAAGATTTTTGAAACGAGCCTAAAGGCACCGAATCTAAGTGCAACATGATATGTCCAGTTTCTGTAGATTTTCTCACTATTTGAGGTTGGACTGGATACAAACACCCAAAAGGATCAGGTTATGACACACAAAATAGCCCAAAGGATGAAAAGGCATCTGTATTTGCTTGACATAAACTATGAATTGACAAGGGAACATCTTAAATCCAGTTTTACTTTTCTTTTGACAGATGTAGATATGTTACATGAGTACAGATGATTGGATCAATCCACTGCAGATTGAGGTCAAGTTGAGTTTCCTGAATTTTGCAGGTCTCCGCACATTTGAGCAATTTGAGAATTGATAGGATCGCCAATAAAAATTACCTTGACCATTTCATACTCTGCTGAAGATTGCGGTTGCCAGATAATGGGATAATGATGTCAGGTGAGACCTTCCCATGATGTCTTGCAGCTATCACATCAAACGGTCTTGTGAAACCAATCTGTGGGAGCGACCATAGCCATTATAAAAGATGAAGGCCAGCTAAGCTGAATCACCTGAGGATTTTATAGCCTTAGGATAGGAGGCGAGAGAGCACGGTTTTATAAACATAGGAATAGAAAAAGGCTTGAATATGGTTGTGGTTTTCTACTGCAGCAGTAAAGCACACTGAAAATGGAAGTCATAGACTTAGTCTATAAATACTGATCTAAAGATTCAAGTGATAGGGATATGCTGTAGCTACATAGTAGTCATAGTGTGTCTATGAAGAGATTGTTTTGTGATATACAGCAATAACGGCTTATTTTGTATGCATCACACTCTGCAAAAAAGGAGGGTAGTTTAATGCCCCTCTGTCCTAATTTTGCTACTGAAGAAAAATCCTGAAATCATGGATTGTGTGCTTCCTGGCTTGTGAACCTGGCATACCATATTTTTTTAAACCATTAATTAGTCGCGTTGGATCCATTCCACAAGTATGGAGGCCATGTAACCATCTGCTTCAGTAGCTCCCCTAAGTGCATATCAAGACGTGGCATCGACTACACGTGCCACAGCGAGTTGCCTGGGGCTAACAGTATAAGTATTTTGGCACGACTACCAGAAAGTTAAAGACAAAAGAAAAATCTCCACATTACAGAAATGTAAGCACAACTGTCTGCCTCAACAGCGTCCGTGAAGCAAAAAAAATATATATTTTTGCCCACTTCCTTGTTCGAATAGTCCAATATCAGTGCTGTACACGCCATTGAAATACCGATGTTGGCTATGACAGGTTACAATTTCCCCTAGACCGATATGTTGAGATCAATTGTACAATATTAAGGCTATGTTTGCATTAAAGAGCTCAAAATTAGTCCTGGTAGACCTCAGACTGTTACACACATAATTTATGGTAAGTATAGTACTTGTAGTATTAAGATTTGAGCAAATACATTGACTTCAAATCACATTTTTGGGGAAGATTCAACAAAGCTGGTGGGTTAGAATTTCGAAAGATCCGCTCACTTCTGTAACATTCAACATCTGCTTGTTGTCAGTTGACATGACTTATGTCTTAGCTCTAATTTGTCATTGGGTGGGATACATTTTTTTACCTGCAGTTCTAACAATTGACGTGACCCATTTGTTATTTGCTCTTTGCATATTTTGTTGACATTTTAGCAGCGCAGCACACAGCTCCTCACATGTAACTTCAATATGGGTAAAAGACTGTCCAGATGTCCTCCTAATGTTCATGATTAATTGAAGGCCTACGTGAAGATAAAAAGTATTGTCATTTAAAGGAGCAATGCAAAAGTTTATATTTGTCCTGGCATTTCTGCTATCATAAACCCAGAAAACAAGCATTTTTGCAGAAATCTAATAATAATGTTTACCAAAGTCTGTCATGGTACTATCTATATATACTGTATATTCATGCAAAAAATCTCCAATATTGCATTTTAAACGTAAAGCAACAGTGTGCTAAATATCCATGAATTTTAGGTGAAGTATTGACTTAAAATAGATATGAGAACCGCTCTCTGCTGCTTCTCTGAGTCCCATAGTTGATTAACGATAAAGCAGCTAGCGACTGTTTGTGTGGCTTGTTTACCCTTGTCCTTTTACATTTGGGTCTGCACTGGTCTCTATCACGTCTGGTTGATGGTCATTTTTTCTCCTCATCATTCAACATCTATTATGCAATGACTCCTAACAGGTTCTGATCTCATATGTGTCTTGTTTATATTATAATAAAGTTGTACTTTTTAGTAGTGAACAGTCTCTCCTCCTTTTTTCTCATATATATATATTCAGTTGGTTAATGGTGAGAGGTGGGAGAGGTGCCAGATTCAATGTGATTGGCCAGTGATATGGTGGAGCTGGCATCTCTCCTGCTACATTTTAATTACATTTACACTTTTTTTCTACATTCTTAGAGCACTAGAATGCAGCAGACCTTCACAATATTCGGAAATTGGTGTAAGTCAGAGACTGAGTGCTTACTTGCATGTTTTGCATGTTAATTTTACTAGTCACACCAATACAGCACACTGTTGCAGGTTCTGTGTGAACCAACCAAGCCGTTCTTGCTACATTATTTTTAAGAAGGGGGTTGAATTTTTTTTTTTTAATTTTAATAAATATAGATATTTAAATTTCTTGGCGACCTAATTTGGGGGCACAGGAAACCATGGGTTAAGTCTGCTGACGACTAGTTTTTGGACATTAAGAACAAATCTAATACAACATCAAAGTGAAATAAATCACCAATATTTACACATAAATGAAGTGAAAATTCACTGGTTAAACAATTATACCTTCTCAAAGAAGGTGAATACATACAGATATATACATAAAATATATAATTTTATTCAATCACTAGATAAAAAGCAAGTAATAAATGGTAAAAACACATAGGGGTAAAAAAGCCCAATACAGGGAAACCACTGCAAAACATATAAGTAGTGCGGATAATGACAATACAACATTTACACTTCCACGACATGGCCTTGTGGTCAGAATAGTAATAATAAAGTGCATAAGAGCATATCGGTATAACATAATGATTCACAAAAGGTGGGAGTTAAGCAGGCCATAGGCATCATATAAATTAGACCATAAAGGTAGAAAAATATGGGAAGTTTTAGTTACCAGTTGCAAGTAACCGGTGACTCCAACGTACATTTCAACTAGCAGCTTTCTCAAGGAGTGTGAAAGGGAAGTAGAAGGGGGGGAGGTTAATATATGATGTCCCAGCCAATCGGCAAGAGGCACATTAACAAGCTGTTTACATGCTATAAATATACGACCCAATGTCAGAAGGCATATCCATATAGTGCAAACAAGTGAAGGCAAAATACAGAGAGGTAAATTATAACATGAGGCGCAAGACAAGATCAGAAACTGCTTTGCGCTCCACTTTGGAATGCACGCTGCCGTTTATCATACCTGAAGCGGAAGTGACTCATCAGAGTTGTAATGTGTCCCAGCGTGGAGCGCACAATGGAGGTGGGCCAAACCAGGAGCCAAAGTGACAAATGTGTCACTAGTATGTCACGTGACATCCTATTGGGAGATCTCGAGTTAGAAAATAACCACGTATTGTTAATTGCAGATCTTCCATTTTGACTGTGTGTTTGTGTCCCATATTAGATGAATTTGGATTCTTTTGTTGCTGAAGAAATTAACGACCCTTTCTATGCTGGTCAGGAACATGCATCTTCATCTCACAGCTGCGCCTGACCTGGTAATTTCCTGTCTATATAAAATCTGCCCAGACCTTCTCTTTCTTGCCAGTAAAGGATTTACTTCCTGGATCTTTGACATTGTTGTGCTAAGTTGGAGATCATTGTTGCTGCTGGAAATTGTTGCATGCTGTTTTTGTGTGTATGCTTTCTTCATTATCCTGTTCCCATTTGGTTTGTACACTCCTACCCTTCCTTACATGCCTCTTTTCCTTTGGTGAGTGTTTTTGTGTGTTAGTTGTTTTTTGTTACCCTGTTTGTCTTAAGTGTTTATACAGTAGCATATCTGTCCCAGCTCTCCTGTGGTTGGGGGAGTTGACAGCTTATGGTATAATAGAAAAATACTAAGGCTGGTGACCTTAACTTTCTCACCTTGGAAGGTACTGTAAGGGGGACAACAGCACCGTGGGTACCTGTTTGCCGGGGCTGGAACTGTCGAGGCTGCATTCCCTGTTTCTGGGGGAAAGCAAGCCCGACCTTCCTCCTGACCGAGGGGGGTGGGGATATAAAAGGGGAAAATGAGTGCAGCAGAGCAGTTTGGCGCCAACCCAGGGCAGCGTGCAGAGAGGTGAGTGGCACACTCTACTTCCTATTTCCCCATCGAATACCGACTCTGCCTCAGCCCCATCTATTGCAAAGGGGCTGCACCAGGGAAAGAGAGAGGACAGGAGTGCTTCAGCAATGAAGAGAGAGGGACTGCTGTGCACAGGGAAGCAGTGTGTTCAGCAGCAGGGACCAGTGAGTGCTCTGGTCCCGGAGCATCCATACAGTGCAGGCCCGTGCCCAAGCACCGCTATCGCCACACCTGACAGAGACTGTGAAAGATGTGCAGGCTGCCCGTTGGTCACCACAGAGTGATGTTTTGAACTTTCCAGGCAAGTGAGTACTGTGTGCGTGCTGCCAGAGAGAGATCGGGTGCAGTACCCCACCAGAGAAGCAGAAGCTAGTGGTTGTCGGCACTGGAGTCTTGGTGGGAACAGGCAGCATGCAATATAGAGAGAAAAGTGCAGCGGCGCCCAATAGCTGTCAGAGATTGAGGTGTCGTGTGCTTCATGACCGTGAGTACAGCGTACGTGCCGCAAAGAGAGAACCAAGTACTGGATAGACTTGTGTAACCACCTTACCAGCTCATACTTTCCCACCACCGTATATTTGCAGAGCCACGTTGGGCTCGTATAGTGCTGTGGCCCACACCCTTGTCAGTCACTGCAGCATATGGACAAGGGGTAGCAGCAGGTACCAGAGACCGACCACTGCTGGAGTATTCCCCTGTTATTAACCTTGTTAACCCTTGCTCTGCCTCCTGTCCGTCACTGCATCCCGCAACCTGCTTACAGTACCTCTGAGAGCAGGGGTTGTTAGGGCCCAAGTCCTAAGTACTGTGCAGGCCCTTTTCTCTAGTCGCGCACAGTCACAGAGTGACATTTTCATTGGACCCACATTTTTTTTGATCTTGACATGGATCCCATCATTAACCTTGTGAGACAGCTGCAAGGTCTGTCTTTTGAGCTATACAACCTATGGTCTAAAATTTTTTCAGAACAGATAGCTGAACGGTAACCTAAAGTGGCACTCCCAGACAGGTTTTCTGGGGACAGGATGAATTTGTCGCATTCTGGGAAGCCTGTAAGCTCTATTTCAGGCTTCATCCACATTCATCTGGGAGTGAGGTACAGAGGGTGGCGGATTGTTGTTTCCTTCCTTCAAGAAGACCCTTGATCCTGGGCCTTCTCACTCCCATCTGACTCACTGTCAATCCAGTTGGTGGATGGATTTTTCACAGCTCTTAGCCTCGTTTATGATGACCAAGACCGAGTCTCCCTTGTGCAATCTAAACTACATAAGATCCAGCAGGGAGACTGACTTGCAGAGGAATTTTGTTCCAAAATCCTTAGATGATCCACTAAAATAGGAAATTTGTGGATGTGATCCACGCTGCCGAATAAGATGTACAACCAGGAATATCCAAAATGAAAGATAGTGGTTTTATTCAATGCGTTTCGAAGTTCAAATGACTTCTTCCTCAGGACACAACCACATGTATGCACTAATGCCCATCACTAACAATTTTGATTAGCAAATGGGGCCTCCTGATTCCTGAATGCAACACAATTTTGGCCAAAAAGATTTGGACTAACAAATGCGGCCTCCTGGCTGAACCCCAATATTAGGACTAACAATTTTGACTAGCAACTGGGGCCTCCTGATTCATGACTGCAACACAGTTTGAGCCCAAACTATTTGGATTATCAAATGGGGCTTCCTGGTTGAATTCCTACTGTCGCGCTCATGCCCTGACTGGTGGGTGTGAGCTCGGGGGGTTTGTGGCCCCACTGTGCCACAATCCAGACTACCCTGGAAGGGGCATGACTATGACAGCTGCCTGGGTTTTCACTGGAGCCTCTGATGGTGAGGTCAGGCTTGTGCAGCAGGCAGCTGCCAGGTGCTACTCCAGGGTGGTGTCTGGCTGTGGCTGCTGATCCCACTTGGGAGACAGAAACACCAGGTTTGGTGCGGGCATCAGGCAGGACTGGCAGAAGAGCACAGCTGAAACTCAGATGAGTAGGCTGGCATGGCTGAGACACAGGGCTGGCAGGGACACGGCAGAGAACACAGAGCTGGCAGGCATGGCAGAGAACACAGATCTGGCATGCATGGCAGAGAACACAGAGCTGGCTGGCACGGCAGAGAACACAGGGCTGGCAGGCACGGCAGAGAAGACAGGGCTGGTTGATGTGGTGTATGAAGGAACAGGTAGGGACCTGGTCACACTGGAGGTGCAGGCACGGATATGTAGTATGGAGGAACAGGTAGGGACCTGTTCACACAGGAGGTGCAGGAACGGATATGAAGTATGGAGGAACAGGTAGGGACCTGTTCACACAGGAGGTGCAGGAAAGGAAACAAGCAGAAAGGAATGAGGTATGAAGGAACAGGTTGAGACCTGTTAACACAGGAGATGCAGGTACGGAAATAAACTAGAAGGAAAGGAGAAAGAAGGAACAGGTTGGGACCTGTTAAGACTGGAAGAGAACCGCAAGGCTGCGGATAGTAGCGGTAGAGCAGCAAGAGATAGCGCAGCAATAAAAGCTAAGCAGAGCAGAATCACAAGGAATATGGAGAGGAGCAGCAGCAAGAGATTACTGCAGCTGCAGAAGCTAAGCAGAGTGGAGCCACAAGGAATGTGGAGAGGACCTGCAGCAAGAGATTACTGCAGCTGCAGAAGCTAAGCAGAGCGAGCCACAAGGAATGTGGAGAGGAGCTGCAGCAAGAGGTTTCTGCAGCAGCAAAGCAGAGCAGAACCGCAAGGAATGTGGAGAGGAGCTGCAACAAGAGATTAGTGTAGCAGCAGAAGATAAGCAGAGTAGAAAGGAGCAGAACCGCAGGAGTGCAGAGCAGAGGTAAAGCCACAAAGGTACAGAGCAAGCAGAGCCACAAGAGTGCGGAGTGCAAGCAGACTGAGAACACGAGGAAAGACACAGCAGGGAAGGAAGCCACAGACAAGGAGACCGAGATAAGACTAAGTTCAGATAAGGAAATGGAACAAGACAAGAGACAAGGACAAAGACACAGGGACCAGGATATACTGCCTCCTGGAGGGCGGACAACAAGATCAAGGCAATAAGGCAGAGAAAAGCCCCCAGAGTGGGAGTAACTCAGAGCAAGGCCTGGCAAACTCAGAAGCAAAACACACAACTGAGCTAACACATTGCACAGGCCCAGTCCACTGAGTTGAGCTACACTAAATACTGGAGGCCTCTTGGTAATTGGCCAGGAACAGATTAGATAGGTGCACCTGATTCCTATAAGAACCAAAGAGTTCAGGCGCCTCCCCCCTATACACACAGCCAGGAAGTATGCAGAGAGCAGAGGAACAGAATATGGAGCTGGCAAGAAACAGAAACCACATCATGGCATTGAGCAGTGGGTAAGATAGTGTGAGAGATGAGAGGCCATGCCGTGATGCCAGCAGAGTTGTTACACCTAGCAATTTTGATTTGCAAATAGGGCCTCTTGGATGAACTCCAATAATAGGCCTAATGATTTTGATTAGCAAATGTGGCCTCCTGATTCCTGACTGTAACGCAGTTTTAGCCCAAATAATTTTGATTAGCAAATGGGGCCCCCTGACTGCAACACAGTTTTAGCCCAAGCGATTTGTATCAGCAAATTCGGCCTCCTAGCTGAACCTCAATATTAGGCCTAATGATTTGGATTAGCAAATAGAGCCTCCTGATTCCTGATTGCAACACAGTTTTAGCCCAAACAATTTGGATTATCAAACGGGGCCTCCTGACTGAGCCCAAATATTAGGCGTAACAATTTTGATTATCAAATTTGGCCTTCTGATTACTGACTGAAACAGGCAGGCATGTTTCCCAGGTAGGGCAGTCAGTAGATGACAAGATCTAATTTGCATAGCAATGCCTTTTGTGGGCAAATAATCATGGCAGCAATTCTGGAGCACTGTGGAAGCAGAAAACGATCTGTGTTTGTGTCAAGAAGATGGCTACAATGCAGGTTGATACATTGCAGCAAGAGACTGTATCCTGGACAGCATCAATACAGCATCACTGTTTGACCCCACCCCCAAATTTAAGACAGTCCATGCAGCTTGAAACCCTTGGAAAAGGACAAAAGGGCAGCTCCCTCAAACACCATAATGAAAGACCAATGGCCCACAAGGTCCACTGTTTATAATACAACTTCTTGAAGACTGATTGTGAGTAGTGTTGAGCGATACCGTCCGATACTTGAAAGTATCGGTATCGGAAAGTATCGGCCGATACTGGCAAAGTATCGGATCCAATCCGATACCGATACCCGATACCAATACAAGTCAATGGGACTCAAGTATCGGACGGTATCCCTGATGGTTCCCAGGGTCTGAAGGAGAGGAAACTCTCCTTCAGGCCCTGGGAACCATATTAATGTGTAAAAGAAAGAATTAAAATAAAAAATATTGCTATACTCACCTCACCGAGGGAACCGGCACCTTACCGAGGGAAGCGGCAGCGTTCTTTGTTTAAAATTCGCGCGTTTACTTGGTTACGTGAAGTCCCGGCTTGTGATTGGTCGCGGCGGCCATGTTGCCGGGACGCGGACCAATCACAGCAAGCCGTGACGTAATTTCAGGTCCTGCAGGATTTTAAAATTACGTCCCGGCGTTGTGATTGGTTGCGCCGCAGTCACATGGGCGACGCAACCAATCACAAGCCGTGACGTCACGGGAGGCTGGACACGCGCGTATTTTAAAATGCGTGCTTGTCCAGCCTCCCGTGACGTCCCGGCTTGTGATTGGTTGCATCGCGGTCAACCAATCACAAGCCGGGAGGCTGGACGCGCGCATTTTAAAATGTGCGCGTGTCCAGCCTCCCGTGACGTCACGGCTTGTGATTGGTCGCGGCGGCCATGTTGCCGGGACGCGGACCAATCACAGCAAGCCGTGACGTAATTTCAGGTCCTGCAGGATTTTAAAATTACGTTCCGGCGTTGTGATTGGTCCGCGTCCCGGCAACATGGCCGCCGCGACCAATCACAAGCCGGGACGTCACGGGAGGCTGGACACGCGCGCATTTTAAAATGTGCGCGTGTCCAGCCTCCCGTGACGTCCCGGCTTGTGATTGGTTACGTCGCCCATGTGACCACGACGCGCCCAATCACAACGCCGGAACGTAATTTTAAAATCCTGCAAGGACCTGAAATTATGTCACGGCTTGCTGTGATTGGTCCGCGTCCCGGCAACATGGCCGCCGCGACCAATCACAAGCCGGGACTTCACGTAACCAAGTAAACGCGCAAATTTTAAACAAACAACGCTGCCGGTTCCCTCGCTGAGGTCCGGGCTGCGTCGGAGAGGTGAGTATAGCAATATTTTTTATTTTAATTCTCTCTTTTACACATTATTACATTAATGTTGTTTCGATACCCGATACCCGATACCACAAAAGTATCGGATCTCGGTATCGGAATTCCGATACAGCAAGTATCGGCCGATACCTGATACTTGCAGTATCGGAATGCTCAACACTAATTGTGAGTTATCCTCATTGTGGATGTATTGTCCCTGTTAAAAATTCAGTCAAGTCTAGAAACAGAGAAAATTGTGGTTATCAGCTACAGACATCTGTTAGTATCTGTTCACATGTCCAGTAGTTCTTTCCATTTTTGGAATCACAAAAACAAAAAGAAAACATTGAAATACAGGACTCATTCATCTGAATGGGAATGAATAGACATAAAATTACTCCCATTTGTCTCTTTTCCAGCTGCTATCTGTTCTTTTGCTGGTGTCACACACAGTGTGGGAAAGACTAAGCGCAACATGAAGGGATGAGGGGAAGGAAGTCCAAACACTAGGGAATGTGGGAATGAATACCCTTAGGAAGATAATATAACAACCTTCCTACCCTACCATCCCTAAATTGGTTCCACACCAATCGCTGAGCAGGAAACCCAAGCCCTGTATATCCCTAGAGCTAGGTCTTGAATAGGGACGGGGTGATAAGTACTGGTCAGTACCCACTGATAACTAAAGACAACAAGGAAGACAAACAAGGAGAGAGGAACTTAGCTTGAGCAAACCCCAGAGAGATAACACCAAATGTCCTCCAAGAGCAGCAGAGAGGAAGTTAGCCGACAGCTACAGCTCCAAGCCTTCACAAAGGAGAAAGTGAATATCACTGGTGACTCTGTAGTGAGCTGGCCAGCTGTGACTGTTCTATTATCATTGACATAGAATCTGTGACAGACACTGCCCCTGTGTGGCCAGAAGTTATACCTATGCCGAATGTGATTACAGAGAAACAAACTATATTGGCTAAACTTCCCCCTGTTGTGTCATGTGATCAGGAAGGGGAGGGAAAAAGGGAGCCCGGGAAACTGGTGTGTGCAGAGAGAGGTCGGTGTGTGCTGGCGTCCTCCCGTAGATGCGATATAGAAGTTTGCCTGGATGACCTCTCTCTCTCGGAAGCTGACATCCAGATTGTTCCCAGCTCCCACACTGCGGAGCACTCAGCGGTAACATCTTCACAGATCCTGGAGCCCATGAACTGTAAGCGGGTCGTCTGTTGAGAGGCCGAACATTCCACCCTTACCGGCTGAACCCCAAGGACTACAGTCTGGACCTGAGAGAAAGAGTTTTGTTTAATCCCTGTTGTTTCCTCTTCGGCTGGAGCGTCCCCTGCAGTGACAGACAGGCCTGCGACGTGGGAAGATAACCTCCTGGAGCAAAGGAACTGGTAACGTGTGGATAGGGACAGTGAGGGATAGTTTGCTATTACACGTTATCTCTGTGAATAGGCATATTTTTGTATTGTCTATTATTGTGTTCCGCTGTGTTAAGGAAAATGTATAACAGTAAAGATACGTTTGTTAAGATGGAATCTGAGTGTGGAAGTTTTGCTGGGCCAGATCATGGATATACATGGGCGACCTTACCCTCTCCCACTTCATCTGGCGTAGTCGGCAGGATCTGTGCCCAGCAAGATTCCCACCCAGGCCCAGTGTACAGTCAGAAACCACCACCGGTGTCCATTGTAAACCAGGTCAGGAAGTTTGGCGGGCGAAACTACCCCGTACCAGAGTGGGCAGAACAAGTGCGGATACTGGGAGAAATGTATAATATTGACCCTAAGACCTTGGCAGAAATTGCGGTACTGACGCTAGAGGGGGAGGCATGGACGACAGTCAGACTGGAGACGGTCAGGGGGCAGCGTGCATTGGAGGATTTGGTGCGGGTGCTGGAAAAGACCTATGGGCCTACTACATACCAACGAACACTGCGATACCTGTTCTTTAGACGGACACAGCTTGAATGGGAGGACATTCCCCAATATGCAAATGCCCTTCAGGTACTCCTTGAACAAGTCTGTGCAAAAGGGGATCAACTGGCTAACATAGCTCCTCGTGATCTGGTACTGAGAGATCAATTCGTTATAGGGCTGAGAGACCAGTATCTTAACCGTACGCTACAGGACTTGATTCGGATGATGCCAACTCTCACCTTCGCTGAAGTCAAGCAGGAAGCCATAGAACGTTCTAGGGGACCCGTCATGGATGTGGGGACTCAAAGCGCTGCGTGCAGATTTATATTAGACATTAAACAGCCCAACAGTGACACCGAGGAGCTGAAACAGATGGTAGCAGATTTACAGCAACAGGTGTCACAGTTAACACTAGAACGACAGAGAGACCAGCGGATGCAACCTAGCCGTCCTGAGGGACCGTGTTGGTCATGTGGTGACCCTCGTCATAGGGCGAATCGTTGTCCTCAACGAACAAACCATCAGTTACCACGACGAACAGAATATCAGCTACATCCACGAGCAGAGCCGCCACGCCAGGTCTCACCACAATGGCCGCCGTTAAACTAGACACCCCTGCAGCTGAGGTTCGAGCAGCAGGGGGGGGCAGAGAATGGGGTGTAGAAAAACAGAGCCAGCAACGGAGTACTCTTGCCTCGAGTAGTCCTACACTTGAAGTTATTCTGGAGGGAGTTGCAGTGCAAGGATTGATGGACACTGGGTCGAAAGTGACCACGATCTCTGAACAGTTTTATGAAAAGTACCTCAAACCAAGAACTGCTTGTGATCCAGATACCACCATTAAGATAATTGCGGCTAATAACCTACCCATTCCAGTAACCGGAGTCACCTGGATGGATACGAAGACCTGCGGACAAGACCTAGGGAAACGAGGAATCGTCATTGTCAAGGAAGGCTTCGGCTCTGAGACCCCAGTAATAATCGGAATGAATATCTTGAAAGACCTGGATCTTATGCTGTTGACAAGAAAAGGGCCCAAGTACTGGCAGAAAGTTACCAAACATAAACCGACTCATCTGGCGTTCCAGCGCGTAATCCGGACCGTTGGACTTCAACAGATGGCAAAGGAACAACTACCCCTAGCAGCCATTAAAGTGCCCCGCTGTACCCGGATTACTTTGCCTGCTGAAAAAGAGACAGTCCTTTCCCTGCCTCTTAACACCAACTGACAGCTTGAAGGAGTTGAAGTGTTAATCGAGCCGAGGGCTCCAAGTGGGAGTAAGCTAAACCCACTAGCCGTCTTGAGGAACGGAAGAGTCCCTTTCAGGCTGAACAACACCGCAGACGTAGGTGTAGCCCTTGAAGCTGGCACGCAACTTGCCAGAGTATATGCTCTACCCACAGAAGTGAACCCCATGGGACCCTTACAATTAACCCCGTCTACAGAAGATGGCTGGACGGTAACTGTCTCAGCCATAAATGCTCAAGTAGATGATGAAGACATTGGGCGGAAACTACTGGAAAAAGTTCAACTGGACCCGTCCCAGTACACTAAACAGGAAGTGTCTCAAGTGGAAAAACTACTGCGAGAACACCAAGACTCCTTTGCAAAGCATGACACCGACTTCGGGTACACCACCAGTATCCAACACGGGATCCCCACGGGCGATACTGCCCCTATTCGCGAGAGGTACCGACAAATATCACCTCAACAATACCAGGAGGTGAAAAGCCTCTTGGAATCTATGCTACACGCCGGAGTGGTGCGGGAGAGCCAGAGCCCATGGGCTGCACCCGTGGTGATAGTCAAAAAGAAAGATGGATCCCTGAGATTTTGCGTAGGCTAGCGTCGGCTGAACGCGTGCACGATCCGGGACTCCTATCCACTCCCCCGGATCGAAGAGTCACTGACCGCCCTGAAAAAGGCCAAATATTTTTCGTCTCTAGACTTGGCCAGTGGATATTGGCAGGTCCCCATGAGTGAGAAGGACAGAGAAAAGACCGCCTTCATCCTTCCCATGGGCCTGTATGAGTTTGACCGGATGCCATTCGGCTTGAGTAACACACCAGGGACCTTTCAGAGACTGATGGAACGCTGTCTGGGAGATTTCAACTTCAAATTCATGCTGATATACCTTGATGACATCGTGGTATACTCCGCCACCTTTGAGGATCATCTTCACAAGCTTGGCAAAGTGTTCCAGCGCTTGAAGAGACACGGCTTGAAGTTGAAGCCCAGCAAGTGCCATCTATTCCAGCAGGAGATCGATTACCTGGGACACCGGATCTCGGCGGAAGGTGTCCAACCCTCTCCAGAGAAGATAGCAGCTGTCCGAGAGTGGCCACAACCAAATACCATCAAAGAAGTCCAGGCTTTCCTGGGGCTAGCGGGCTATTACCGCCGATTTGTCAAGGACTTTGCCCGGCTTGCGGAACCACTGCATGAGACCCTCCGAGGGACCGTGAACAGTCCCAGAGGACGATGCATCAGCTGGGGGCCCGACCAAGAAAAATCCTTCCGGGCGCTCCAGGCTGCTCTGACATCACCCCCTGTTCTGGCATATGCTAACTACACCTCGCCGTTCCAGTTATACACCGACACCAGCCTTCAAGGTCTCGGGGCGGTCCACTCCCAAGTCCAAGATAACAAGGAACGCGTAATAGCCTATGCGAGTAGATCCCTCCGTGACACCGAAAAGAACCCCGTCGACTACAGCTCTTTCCGCCTGGAACTCCTGGCCCTGACCTGGGCCATGACAGAGAAATTTGCTGGCTACCTGACAGGGGCGGAGGTGCTGGCCGTGACAGACAACAATCCTCTCGCCCACCTAGAAAATGCCAAACTAGGGGCAATGGAACAGCGCTGGATGGCAAGGCTCTCTAGATTCCAATACAAAATTAAATACAGAGCGGGGACGGAGAATCAGAATGCTGACAGCCTTTCCAGAGTGACATCATCCCCGCCAGTGGGGGACCGGGATGAAGAGTTGGAGGAAGATGAACTGCCCGACTTTACCCGGCTAGCTAAACAAATAGAAGATAGCCGCCAGTATGCTGTAGGCGGGATCGAAGCCATAGTGGGGTCCCCCCTGTCCCAACAAGAATGAGCCAAGCTTCAAGATCGAGACCCTGAACACGTCTTACTGAAGCAGTACGTGAAGACACAAGAAAAACCACCCTCTGAAGTAAGAGCCCAACTATCAACCAGGGCCTCTGCCTTACTTGCCCAATGGGATCAGCTGATCGTAAAGGATGGAGTCTTGTATTGCAGGGCCCTTTTATCCCATATGGAAGAATGTTTGCAGATTGTCGTCCCGGTGCAGCTGGCCCATGAGATGGTGGCTGAAGCCCACAGAAGGAATGGCCACTTCGGCGTAGACAAGACCCTCCGGTGGACCCAGCAATTCATTTTTTGCCCAGGACTCCGTAAGCTGGTTGAAAACGTCTGCCTAAGATGTCGTACATGTGAACTCCACAAGTCTACTGAGCAGCGTGCACCCGTCCAGACTATTAGCACATCCAGGCCCCTCGAATTGTTGATGGTGGACTATCTGTTGATCGGAACGGCGAATAGTGGCTACCAGTACTGTCTGGTGATGGTGGACCACTTCACGAAATTCGCCGTCGCTGTTGCTACCAAAGATCAGACTGCTGAATCGGCTGCACAGGCCATCTGTCAACACTTCGTTCGGGTCTACGGGTGTTATGATCCCAATGGCAAAGGATCTCAGAGATTACAGCAAAGTCTGCAAACATAAATACCAGCTCATAGGGACGTGGTAACTAGGCTGACCATATACCTGATCCTAGCACAAACACTAACAGTAGCCGGGGAACGTGCCTACGTTGATCCTAGACGTCTCGCGCCAGCCGGAGAACTAACTAACCCTATAAGGGAAAATAAGACCTCTCTTGCCTCCAGAGAAAAGACCCCAAAGTAATACAAGCCCCCAACAAATAATAACGGTGAGGTAAGAAGAAAAGACAAACGTAAGAATGAACTAGATTTTAGCAAAGAGAGGCCCACTGACTAATAGCAGAATATAGTAAGATGACTTATATGGTCAGCAAAAACCCTGCAAAATATCCACGCTGAATATCCAAGAACCCCCAAACTGACTAACGGTGTGGGGGGAGAATATCAGCCCCCTAGAGCTTCCAGCGATATCAGGAATCACATTTTGTACAAGCTGGACAAAAATATAAACAATGCAAATGATCAAAAATAAGAAAGCAGGACTTAGCTTATCTTGCAAAGAACCAGGACCTGAAGACAGGAGCAAACAGAAATGAACTGATTACAACGATGCCAGGCACTGGACTGAGAATCCAGGAAGTTTAAATAGCAACACCCCAGGCCTAACAAAGCAGGTGAGTACCAACCTGGTAAAAGACAATCCAAGTGCCAAATCACTAGTGACCACAAGAGGGAGCCAAGAAGTATAGTTCACAACAGTACCCCCCCTTTAAGGAGGGGTCACCGAACCCTCACCAAGACCACCAGGGCGACCAGGATGAGCCGCATGAACATCAGAGGCGGCCACCCAGAAATTATCCTCCTGACCATAGCCCTTCCATTTGACCAAATACTGAAGCCTCCGTCTAGAGAGACGAGAATCCAAGATCTTCTCTACCACGTACTCCAACTCGCCCTCAACCAACACCGGAGCAGGAGGCTCAACAGCAGGAACCACAGGCACAACGTACCGCCGCAACAAAGACCTATGGAACACGTTGTGAATGGCAAACGACACCGGAAGATCCAAACGAAAAGAAACCGGGTTAAGAACTTCCAAAATTTTATAAGGACCAATAAAGCGAGGCTTAAACTTAGGAGAGGAAACCTTCAGAGGGACATACCGAGAAGACAACCAAACCAAATCCCCAACACGAAGTCGGGGGCCCACACCGCGGCGGCGGTTGGCAAAACGCTGAGCCTTCTCCTGTGACAACTTCAAGTTGTCCACCACAAGATTCCAAATCCGCTGCAACCTATCCACCACGGAATCCACCCCAGGACAGTCAGAAGACTCAACATGACCCGAGGAGAAATGAGGATGAAAACCTGAGTTGCAGAAGAATGGCGAAACCAAAGTAGCGGAACTAGCCCGATTATTAAGGGCAAACTCCGCCAATGGCAAGAAGGTCACCCAATCATCCTGGTCCGCAGAAACAAAACATCTCAAATAAGCCTCCAGTGTCTGATTAGTTCGCTCCGTTTGACCATTAGTCTGAGGATGGAAGGCAGATGAAAACGACAAATCAATGCCCATTTTAGCACAAAAAGATCGCCAGAATCTGGACACAAACTGGGATCCTCTGTCGGACACGATATTCTCCGGAATGCCGTGTAAACGAACCACATTCTGAAAAAACAAAGGAACCAGATCGGAAGAGGAAGGCAACTTAGGCAAGGGTACCAAATGGACCATCTTGGAAAAACGATCACACACCACCCAGATGACAGACATTCCTTGAGACACCGGAAGATCAGAAATGAAATCCATGGAAATGTGTGTCCAAGGCCTCTTCGGGACGGGCAAGGGCAGAAGCAACCTGCTAGCACGAGAACAACAAGGCTTAGCCCGAGCACAAGTCTCACAGGACTGCACAAATGACCGCACATCCCGTGACAAGGAAGGCCACCAAAAGGACCTAGCCACCAAATCTCGGGTACCAAAAATTCCCGGATGCCCTGCCAACACCGAGGAATGAACCTCGGAAATGACTTTGCTGGTCCATTTATCAGGAACAAACAGTCTGTCGGGTGGACAAGAGTCAGGTCTACCAGCCTGAAATCTCTGCAACACACGTCGCAAATCAGGAGATATGGCCGACACGATTACTCCCTCTTTAAGAATACCAGCTGGCTCCGAGACTCCAGGAGAGTCAGGCACAAAGCTCCTAGAAAGAGCATCAGCCTTAACATTCTTCGAACCAGGCAGGTACGAGACCACAAAGTCAAAACGAGAGAAAAACAAATACTAACGAGCCTGTCTAGGATTCAGGCGTTTAGCAGACTCGAGATACATCAGATTTTTGTGATCAGTCAAGACCACCACACGATGCTTAGCACCCTCGAGCCAATGACGCCACTCCTCAAATGCCCACTTCATGGCCAACAACTCCCGATTACCAACATCATAGTTCCGCTCAGCAGGCGAAAACTTCCTAGAGAAAAAAGCACATGGTCTCATCACAGAGCAACCAGAGCCTCTCTGCGACAAAACAGCCCCAGCACCGATCTCAGAAGCATCCACTTCAACCTGAAAGGGAAGTGAGACATCAGGCTGGCACAAAACAGGCGCCGAAGTAAACCGGCGCTTCAGCTCCTGGAAGGCCTCCACTGCTGCAGGGGCCCAACTAGTCACATCAGAAACTTTCTTGGTCATATCCGTCAAAGGTTTAACAATGCTAGAAAAGTTAGCGATAAAGCGACGGTAGAAATTAGCAAACCCCAAGAACTTCTGAAGACTCTTAACAGACGTGGGCTGAGTCCAATCATGAATAGCTCGGACCTTGACTGGGTCCATCTCCACAGCAGAAGGGGAGAAAATAAAACCCAAAAAGGAAACCTTCTGCACTCCAAAGAGACACTTTGAGCCCTTCACAAACAAAGCATTATCACGCAAAACCTGAAAAACCATCCTGTCCTGCTTTACATGAGAATCCCAATCCTCCGAGAAAACCAGAATATCATCCAGATAAACAATCATAAATTTATCCAGATACTTCCGGAAGATATCATGCATAAAGGACTGAAACACTGAAGGAGCATTAGAGAGCCCAAAGGGCATCACCAAGTATTCAAAATGACCTTCGGGCGTATTGAATGCAGTTTTCCATTCATCTCCCTGCCTAATGCGCACAAGGTTGTACGCACCACGAAGATCTATCTTGGTGAACCACTTGGCACCCTTAATCCGAGCAAACAAGTCTGACAATAGTGGCAAAGGATACTGAAACTTAACAGTGATTTTATTCAGAAGCCGATAGTCTATACAAGGTCTCAAAGACCCGTCCTTCTTGGCCACAAAAAAGAATCCCGCACCAAGAGGGGAAGAGGATGGACGAATATGCCCCTTCTCCAAAGACTCCTTGACATAAGAACGCATCGCGGCATGCTCCGGTACAGACAAATTAAATAATCGTCCCTTAGGAAATTTACTGCCAGGAATCAAATCTATAGCGCAGTCACAGTCCCTATGAGGAGGAAGAGCACTGGACCTGGACTCACTGAATACATCCTGATAGTCACACAAATACTCAGGAACCTCTGAAGGAGTTGAAGTAGCAATAGACACCGGCGGAGAATCGCAATGAATTCCCTGACAACCCCAACTCGACACCGACATAGCCTTCCAATCCAAAACAGGATTATGGGTCTGTAACCATGGCAGACCTAACACGACCAAATCATTCATTTTATGCAGAACAAGAAAACGAATCACCTCCCGATGTTCAGGAGTCATGCACATGGTCACTTGTGTCCAATACTGCGGTTTATTTTCCGCCAGTGGCGTAGCATCAATTCCTCTGAGAGGAATAGGAACTTTTAAAGGCTCCAGGACAAAACCACAGCGCTTGGCAAACGACAAGTCCATAAGACTCAGGGCAGCACCTGAATCCACAAACACCATAACAGGGTAGGAAGACAATGAACAAATTAAAGTCACAGACAAAATAAATTTAGGCTGCAAATTACCAATGGAGACAGGACTGACAACCTTGGTTAGGCGTTTAGAGCATGCTGATATAACATGTGTAGAATCACCACAGTAAAAACACAGCCCATTCTGTCGTCTATGATTTTGTCGTTCGGTTCTAGTCAGGATTCTATCACATTGCATTGCTGGATCGGGGTTTCTATCACATTGCATTGAAACAGGTGTCTGTTCAGACAACACCGCCAGAGGATTAGTGGATTTGCGCTCCCGCAAACGCCGATCAATCTGAATAGCCAGCGCCATAGAATCATTCAGACTTGTAGGAATTGTGAAACCCACCATCACATTCTTAATGGCTTCAGAAAGACCATTTCTGAAATTTGCGGCCAGAGCACATTCATTCCATTGAGTAAGCACGGACCATTTCCGAAACTTTTGGCAATACACTTCGGCTTCATCCTGGCCCTGAGAGTTAGCCAGTAGAGCTTTTTCTGCCTGAATTTCAAGATTTAGGCAATATGAAGACCGCGCTCACGGAATATATTTTAGATAGTTTATTTGAGCCTACGCGTTTCAAGAGCGTTCTTGCTCTCTTCCTCAGGGCATGTAATACATAACACAATATGGAGTATATTTATAGAAAGGAAGGGGAGGGGCGACCATGCCCTTATATTATAATACATAAACTAGATTAAAAACATAGTAATACAGAAGAAATACTCATTACTATTAATAGCCTAAAACAATGATAAATGTAAAAACAAAAACATTGAAAAAGAAAAAAGAAAATATAAAAAGGAAACGTGGGAAAAATCAGCCGGGATCTACATATAAAAAGGCAGGGATCTCAGGTAGCCCAACAGGTGTTCGAACCAGGGACCCTTGTGTGAATTTCAAGATTTGGCTCCTCATAAAGCAATCCGAGCGCCAGAAAAAACGCATCAACATCCGCCAATGCCGGATCTCCTGGCGCTAACGAGAAAGCCCAATCCTGAGGGTCACCACGCAAAAAGGAGATAACAATTTTAACTTGCTGAGCTGAATCTCCAGACGAACGAGGTTTCAAAGATAGAAACAATTTACAATTATTCCTAAAATTCCTAAATTTAAATCGATCTCCAGAGAACAGCTCAGGAATAGGTATCTTAGGCTCAGACATAGGACTGCTAACAACAAAATCCTGAATACTCTGCACTCGTGCAGCAAGCTGATCCACACTAGTAATCAAGGTCTGAACATTCATGTCTGCAGCAAAGCTTACAGCCACTCTGAGAAAAAGGGGAAGGAAGAAAGAGGAGAAAAAAAAAAAAAAAAACTCAGAACTCCTTTTCTTTTAATCCCACTTCTGCAATGCATTAACTATTCATAGGCCTGGCATACTGTTATGATCCCAATGGCAAAGGATCTCAGAGATTACAGCAAAGTCTGCAAACATAAATACCAGCTCATAGGGACGTGGTAACTAGGCTGACCATATACCTGATCCTAGCACAAACACTAACAGTAGCCGGGGAACGTGCCTACGTTGATCCTAGACGTCTCGCGCCAGCCGGAGAACTAACTAACCCTATAAGGGAAAATAAGACCTCTCTTGCCTCCAGAGAAAAGACCCCAAAGTAATACAAGCCCCCAACAAATAATAACGGTGAGGTAAGAAGAAAAGACAAACGTAAGAATGAACTAGATTTTAGCAAAGAGAGGCCCACTGACTAATAGCAGAATATAGTAAGATGACTTATATGGTCAGCAAAAACCCTGCAAAATATCCACGCTGAATATCCAAGAACCCCCAAACCGACTAACGGTGTGGGGGGAGAATATCAGCCCCCTAGAGCTTCCAGCGATATCAGGAATCAAATTTTGTACAAGCTGGACAAAAATATAAACAATGCAAATGATCAAAAATAAGAAAGCAGGACTTAGCTTATCTTGCAAAGAACCAGGACCTGAAGACAGGAGCAAACAGAAATGAACTGATTACAACGATGCCAGGCACTGGACTGAGAATGCACGAAGTTTAAATAGCAACACCCCAGGCCTAACGAAGCAGGTGAGTACCAACCTGGTAAAAGACAATCCAAGTGTCAAATCACTAGTGACCACAAGAGGGAGCCAAGAAGTATAGTTCACAACATACAGGTGTCCGGAGCGGCTGCACTCTGATCAGGGGGCGTGTTTCGAAGGGCGAGTCATTGAAGAACTTCAGCAGATGTATGGAATCAAGAAGTCCAGGACCACCCTGTATCATCCACAAGGGAATGGCGCGTGTGAACGTTTCAACCGGACCCTCTTACAACTGATCCGAACCTTAGCAGAAGACAAAAAACCCGACTGGCCTCGATTCCTCCCAGAACTGCTGTGGGCCTATAACAATCAAGTCCATTCTGTCACCGGATACATGCCTTACACCCTCCTTTTTGGCTGCCCAGGCAAAGGCATCCATGAGCTACACCTGTCTAACTCTGACGAAGACACCTGTGGTACCTATCCTTCCTGGCTACAAGCACACCGTCAAAGGATGGAGACTGTCTACCGGCTGGTGGAACAGCAGATCCAGGACCAGGTCCACGCTGATCCACTTCTAGTACAAGAAGACCTACTGAATGTGGGTCAACTAGTCCTGGTTTGTATAAAGAAACCACAAGGAAAACTCCGGCCCAAGTGGGAGACCGAAGTCTATCGAATAATCGGACACCCGTACCCTGGTGGCCCCGTCTACCAAGTACAAGGCGAAGACAGTGGCAGCCTCCGCACCCTGCACCGCAACATGTTGCGCCCCTGTCGTTCTCAGCCTGACTCCCCTCCTGTGATTCCTAGAGAGATGGATATCACTAATACTGTGGGAGACACCAATACCGGGGATGTAGAGGTGAAAGACATCCCTACCCCTGCTTGCCTGACTGACTTACCGACTGGGGTAGAGAGTGGGGTGACCGATCGGGGAGAGAGACTAGCACCCGTTAGACGGACGGCGAGGACCACCGCGGGAGTGCCCCCGGGACAGTCCTACAGAGACCAATATGTGTGGCCCTCTTCACAGCCGGGTCCTACAACCTCCACAGCCATTGCCGCCCTGGAGTCAGTCGTTGACAGGGACTGCCAACCTTTGAGTGGGGGGGGCGTGTAGTGAGCTGGCCAGCTGTGACTGTTCTATTATCATTGACATAGAATCTGTGACAGACACTGCCCCCGTGTGGCCAGAAGTTATACCTATGCCGAATGTGATTACAAAGAAACAAACTGTATTGGCTAAACTTCCCCCTGTTGTGTCATGTGATCAGGAAGGGGAAGGAAAACGGGAGCCCGGGAAACTGGTATGTGCAGAGAGAGGTCGGTGTGTGCTGGCGTCCTCCCGTAGATGCGATATAGAAGATTGCCTGGATGACCTCTCTCTCTCGGAAGCTGACATCCAGATTGTTCCCAGCTCCCACACTGCGGAGCACTCAATGGTAACATCTTCACAGATCCTGGAGCCCATGAACTGTAAGCGGGTCCTCTGTTGAGAGGCCGAACATTCCACCCTTACCGGCTGAACCCCAAGGACTACAGTCTGGACCTGAGAGACAGAGTTTTGTTTAATCCCTGTTGTTTCCCCTTTGGCTGGAGCGTCCCCCTGTAGTGACAGACAGGCCTGTGACGTGGGAAGATAACCTCCTGGAGCAAAGGAACTGGTAACGTGTGGATAGGGACAGTGAGGGATAGTTTGCTATTACACGTTATCTCTGTGAATAGGCATATTTTTGTATTGTCTATTATTGTGTTCCGCTGTGTTAAGGAAAATGTATAACAGTAAAGATACGTTTGTTAAGATGGAATCTGAGTGTGGAAGTTTTGCTGGGCCAGATCATGAATATACATGGGCGACCTTACCCTCTCCCACTTCAACTCTCTGTAGCATTCTGGGAGTTTATAAACACCAAGCTCCAGGTGTGTCAATTAGAGCCGGAGGAAGGTTGACACTGGGTCCAATAGTCAGAAGGAATGGCAAGTGCAGAGACCTTCTGCAGCCGGATGTAGAGCGACTGTCTGTTGCATGTGACATACCTGTGACAGCTGGATCAAAAAAATGCAGTTTGCACAACTTTTTTACTTGACAACAGATAAAAAAATTTATATATTTGTTTATATATATATATATATATATATATATATATACATTTATATATACATTGAAGTCTGCAGGAAATGGATCATAATGGAGAGTTTCCATTTTGTTTTTGTTCCACTTGTAACAGATTACAATGAAACATGGAAACAGAACATATACAATAGCTATTAAAAAAGACTTTTGAAAGTACACCTGCATTTTCCTTTTTTTATGAATATTGCAGTTTTCCCTATCCACTGTTACAGTAAATGTGTGGCAAATTAAATCCAGTCTTAGTGGTATTGGTTCTGATCTATCTACATACAATATGTTGCCAGGCATCCGAGGTTGGACTTGGTGACACACCAACTCATGAACCTCCGGGCTCTTTTTGGATCATGGCACAGTGGTTCCACCACGCAGTTCGCTGCATAGGGCCATTGTAAAACCTTCAGCTTGCGCCTTTTAGATTAGTCTATTGTAGATTTTTACATGTTTAGAATCATTATCTATTTGTAGATAACAAGGATAACATGTGGTTATTTCCTGAGGACAAGGTTGGAGTACCTCAAAATGAGTAGATCTACACCACAGTATAAACAATGTTTTTATTTTATTGATTCTCCATTATCCTTTGTGGGATATTGACAACAGCGCAGGAAATCCATCCACCTCCTTCTATTATCCTCATGGTCTGTCACACACGGTCTACAGCAACTATTCAAGTGAATTCATTGTTGCAATTGCAACAAAACAAGGTGAGCTATTCACCCTTTGTATCATGGCTATCACCCTTTTTGCACTATTGCTTCCTAGTTTCTTCACTGACGTCATATGCCTGTCACAGTTCAATGATGATGTCTCACCAGCCTAGCTAATCAAAAGTAAATTTGCAATGGGGATCCCAAAAGGTAAGAAATTTGAAGAACTCCCTTTCAACTGTCTAAAACTACTGACCTCTATGAGGGGCAGGAGTCCTGTGACTCAATCTGACCATCTCTAATCCAGATTCACTAGAACATGGCTGCGGCATTTCCCACTTCAGCTTTTATACAGGTTATGATAGTTCCTCATTACTAGGTGGGCTATACTACCACTTGATGTGATGGATGAAGACTTTTTTAAGAAGCCTTCACAAGGTCATGTAATCCTTCTTTAGCTGACAAAATCTTTGGCCAATTTGTAAAATAATAGCTGCCATTTTAGGCACTGTGCATGGATCGAATTGCAAATTGTTTAGTTTAGCTGAGATCAATGAATTCCTAAAAATTTGACACTAATTTGATTTGCAGTTGTTCGTTCATCTCTAATCACTGGCCATGGGATCACATTTCGATTTGCGCTATGACCTCCTACACACATGCCTCATACGTAAAGATCTTAGCAATGCTTCTAGAAACACTTTGAGGCTTGAGATTTGGGTAAAAAGAAAGCCTGCAGTGCTTAAATTATGTTGCGTAATTTGGTATTCAATGAAAGAAAACTAAAAAAATAGATTTGTGCTTCTAAAAGACTGGACATAATTTAGGATTTTCTAAAGAAAACTTCACAAGTTTCATGATGTTCCCGAAGATATATCTGTTTGTTACATAATTAAAGGAAGATACTTTTGTCGAATGCAAAACTCTGCTTTTAATCCTCCAAGAAATAGCTATGGACACCACGCTGAGCCCAGGCGTCTTACCACCATAAATCTTCACCATGAAGATCTTCGAGCCGCAGTCGCTCCATCACAGAACTTTATAAATAAGCTAATTTGTACCTAAACTCTCTGGGTGGGCTGCGTTTCGAGAATATTTTTGGTGCGTGAGTAGAAATTTATATTAATAGGAATCAAATCTTTGGGATTTGAGGTGATTTATAAAGAGGTTCATTTGAGAAATTAAGGGCAATTAAAATACTTGAAAATAAAGTGTCAAGGATCCACCATTTTGATTTGTTTATTTATTTTTAATGAAAGAGTCATTCGCAGTAATATCCAATTAAAGTGTTGACAGCTCGGTGGCTCAGATTGGTGAAAAACAAAATTAAACGGGATCTCTTGCTTATTTGTTTTTACTGCCTTCCTTTCATTTTGCGAGAACAGATGGGTTTGAATGGGCTCAGGGAGCCGGCGTTGCCTTGGTAACAAGGCCTAAGCATCATTACAGGCCAGAGGCTCTTTTGCCTTCTACCTCTGATATAGGAGATGAGAATTAGGGGTTATTTTGTGTACGTGATACGACATGGTGTAAAAGCCTTAGGTCGCGTGTAATAATGTCAATATGCCAAGTCGGGTTTCTGCTCACTTGTCAATCTCCAGTTGGCAAACTGATCAATTTAATCCTATTACATTTCCAACATTTAATGCAGCAGAGAGGGTGAACCGAGGATAGCTTGTAAATATTTCATTTAGTCTGTAAAATGCGAAGTGAATATATATAAATTAGGTAGAAATCGCTGCCTAAAAGTGTTTTTTGAAGTGCAAATCATGAAGCGCAGTGATGTACCATGCAAAGAGGCAGAATACATTACTGCTGCCGGCCCTGGCAGGCGGAGGAGGTGTAAGGTGTAAGGGAATGGGCGACAATTAAACTGAATTGTGGCTGTAGTTACTCTTTTATTCTTCATTAAAAAGTACAGTCAAAGCAGCTGCCAACTTGATGTTTTTGTATAGTGAAGTCGTTCTTATTCTTTTGTACTGAGCAGCTAGTTATCATCATAGTGTACCACAGCAGCAAGTTATAGTATCAGTGATAGTGTATAATAGCGACAAGTTATATTATCAGTGAGAGTGTACTATAGCAACAAGAGATATTTTATCAGTGATAGTATACCACAGCGGCAAATTATAGTTTCACTGATAGTGTACCACAGCGGCAAGTTATATTATCAGTGATAGTGTGCCATATTGGCAAGTTATATTATCAATGACATGAGCTGTCCCTCTCTGCTTTGGAGGAGTTGTGCTATCTAACAAAAAGTGACTTGTCTGAGCACGTTTTTAGTGATGATTGGGGGGGTCATAGCATACAGGCATTTCACCTGTCAAAGGAAATGCTGACAGGCACAATCTAATAAAAATGAACAAAGCCTGGATTAGCTCCGACTTTTCCACACCACCAGTTGACAGCAGCACATGATGTGTCTTTTATCTTCAATATTTGAATGAGGCCCTCCAGTTGTTACCTTCAAGGGTATATGAATGATCCTCCTTATAATTTTTTTTCTGGCTGTGCGCTGTGTGAAGAGCCTTTATAAGTGTAGAAGTAATACAACTTAACTTTTCTAATTTTGTTTGAGGCACTTGAGTTGATGCCTTCAATGGTTTATGGATCACCCTCCTTATATATTTGTCTCTGGTTTTTCACTGTGTGTAGAGCCTTTATGAGTTTAGAAGTACCGCAACTACACTTTCTTAGTTTTTTATGAGGCACTCCAGTTGGTGCCTATAGGGGTCTATGGGTGACCCTCCTTATATTTTTTTTCTGGCTTTCCACTGTGTGCAGAGCCTTTGTAGGTGTAGAAATACCATAACTTCCTTTTCTTAGTATTCTAATGAGGCCCTCCATATGTTGCCTACAAGGGTCTATGGATTACCCTCCTTAAACATTTTTTCTGGCTTTTTGCTGTGTGGAGAGCCTTTATGAGTGTAGAAGTACCACAACTACACTTTCTTAATATTTGAATGAGGCACTCCAGTTGGTGCCTTCAAGGTTATATGAATGACCCTGATTGTAATTTTTGCTTTGCTTTGCACTGTATGCAGAGTTTTTATGAGTGTAGTAGTGCCACAACTACACTTTGTTCACGATATTTGAATGAGGCACTCCAGCTGATGCCTTCAAGGTTGTATTGATTACCCTGCTTCTAATATTTGGCAGGCTTTGCATTTAGTGCATAGTCTTTATACGTCTATGATTACCACTACATGACAATTTGAACAGAATGTGTATGATGCACTGTTTAATGTCTAATACAGGGTGTATCAGAGTCCCTCATATATCAAATTTTTAGCAGTTCTTATTCCATCTTAAATTATACTGACATTTCCATTTTTTTAATACAAATTTTAATTTTGGCTTACTTAAGTTATTATTTTTTTAAAATCCTTTTTAATTCTTGCCTTGTATACAAGTTATAAAGGAAATAATGTTTCTTCACTTTTTTTGTGTAAACTCCAATTTATCTTTGATTTTCATTTTTTTTTGTCAGTCCTTAAAGTGGAGTAAAAGTGTGACACCATTAATCTCAGCAGTGTTCTGGGAGTCAGAGATTCTTCCAGGGGTCTTCTATGTTTACCTTCCATTCAGCACTTTTTCCATCCATTTCAACATTTTCACTGCCCCCCCCACGACCTCCTTGTAGCGTCTGCCAGAAAAATGCGTGGATTTCCCATTGACTCCCATTATATACGTTACTCGAAACAAGCAGGCTAGTATGAGGAATTACTAGTTACTAGTTCTAGTAATGAGCATCCGAACATTTTAGTGTTCGCTCATCACTAACAACCAATTATATTAGGCCAGTGCTTTCAATGTTTTTCACGGAATTCATCTTTCCCTGGTAACATGATACATGATATTCTGTGGGGCCATGCACAAGTCTGATTTTTTCCTCACACTTAATGGTTTGAGGAACAAATCGGACACGTCCAATTTTGGTCCAAGTATTGGATCAAAATCGGCAATGTACCGTATATACTCGAGTATAAGCCGACCCGAGTATAAGCCGAGATCCCTAATTTTGCCACAAAAATCTGGGAAAATTTAATGACTTGAATATAAGTCTAGGGTGGGAAATGCAGCAGCTCCTGGTAAATATCAAAAATAAAAATAGATACCAATAAAAGTAAAATTAAATGAGACATCAGTAGGTTAAGTGTTTTTGAATATCCATATTCAATCTGGAGCCCCATAAAATGCTCCATAATGTTTATGATGGGCCCAATAAGATGCTTCATAGAAAACATGCCCCATGCAATGCTGCATAGGTTGATTATGGCCCAATAAAATGGGCGGAAAATCTCGGCTTATACTTGAGTATATACGGTAAGTGTATAAATTTGTGGAAAACATTGGACCGCACTCGGATTATCACAAACTGACAGAATGGAGAATATGCAAAACCTTTTTTTTTCTCTCCACCTCTGATAAAAACTGAAGTCACTTTGATAAAACTCTGATTAGTGTCTTATCAGAATAATCGTACCATTTCCCTCAGAGAGAAAAAAGGTCATGTGCACCTACCCTGACTGGCAGAATTGGACAATATGTTGTAAAATGTACAGATAGACAATCATATAGTCTAAATATGAAAACGCACATATTCTGTAACCTTTGTATTACATCTGATGAATAGCAACATCTTGAAATGTTGACTTAAAAAATCTGGAAGTCATCTTATTATAGCAGCGATAACAAGATATAAAGCAATGGATGAATTTCTGGAAGATAAATAATGCCTGCAAATGGCAATAATAAAAATAGATGATTTGGCATCTTAAAGGTCAATGTGCTCTTGTAAAAAATCCCACCAGAAAATTAGCAGGTAAGAATCGGCTCAGAGAAAATGTAGACATCACGTGCATGGAAGATGAAACGGCCAACGGGAGGCATTGAGCTTATGAAGTTCTACAGAGCGTGAATGGAAATTTCTTCCCCTGATCATGATAGAATTCAAGACTTTGAATTAAAATATTTCTCCGTTAGGCACACACCATATATTTCTAAATCTATGGACCTTAGAGACCATTGGGACTAGTTATAGAATCACTACTCCATTAATTAAAGCTGACTTAAAGTGAATCTCCACCTTATTTCAACCCTTGTCATTTTTAGGTCCCGCATTTCCCAATATATCTTTATAGTATTAGGCTCGGGAATTCTAGTACAATACTCCAAGTTCTTTGCATTGGTGAATTTACTAAGATTGACAATCTATTTACCTGTCTTAAACAGTAGTGAGTAAAGGCTGAGTCATACATAACGATATCGTTAACGATATCGTTGCAACGTCACGCTTTTGGTGACATAAGCAACGATACCGCTAACGATCTTGTTATGTGTGACAGCGACCAACGATCAGGCCCCTGCTGGGAGATCATTGGTCGATGGGAATGATCAGGACCTTTTTTTGGTCGCTGATCACCCGCTGTCATCGCTGGATCGGCATGTGTGACGCCGATCCAGCGATGTGTTCACTTGTAACCAGGGTAAATATTGGGTTACTAAGTGCAGGGCCGCGCTTAGTAACCCGATATTTACCCTGGTTACCATTGTAAAAGTAAAAAAAAAACAGTACATACTCACATTCTGATGTCTGTCACGTCCCCCGGCGTCCACAGGGTTGACTGTGTCAGCGCCGACTGTAAAGCAGAGCACAGCGGTGACGTCACCGCTGTGCTCTGCTTTACGGCCGGCGCTGACACATTCAGTGCAGGGAAGCTCTCGGCAGCAGCGCATGCATATTAGCAGCGCTCCTGCCGAAAGCAGTTTTAACCCTGTGGACGCTGGGGGACGTGACAGACATCAGAATGTGAGTATGTAGTGTTTTGTAGTGTATTGCCTTGCGCAGGCGTGTACTCCGGAGGACAGAGAATGAACTTCAATCCAATATTGCGGCCAGCATGCAGCCAGCGGGTAAGGAAAGGGTGAATCAAACACCCAAAAACCCCACCCATATGACCCAAAACTGGTCCCGCCAAATTCAGGTGACAGGTTCCCTTTAAAAGGGTTGTCTTGTCATAGCAAATTGATGACTTACGCTAGAAATAAGTTATCAATTTCAGATTGGTGGGTGTTCAACATTTGACACCCATCACCACCTAGTGGCATCTCAGAACAGCTCCTACAGGCTCTGATGGCCCTGGATGCAAACCTGCAGAGCACAATCACATTCAATGTGCAGCGGCCGTTGCCAGCTACTACAGAACAGCGCCTAATTTTTTTCATAGGATATGTTCTGCAGCACCGGCCAGAAGCAGCTCCACATTGAATGAGATTGGTTTTTACCATTTAATGTGTTTACATCTATCTACTGTCGGAGGGAATAAGAGTCAATCTGTGGTGCTTCCCGGGGTAGAATTCTAATCGATCTGAAATTTATGACCCATCCAGCTAATAGGTCATAAATATTTTCGGAGTAGCAACTCTTCAAAGTAAAAATTAAGGCTTTTTGGAATGTATAAGAAAAAAAAGCAAAAGTGAATAGAAGAGAAGCTGTAAATACTTGTTTAGATCAAACTTTACAGAGGTTGTCTCATCTTGCAGATCAGGAGCACACCGTTCTTCTTCCTCCCTGCTTCCCACTTGTCAAGGTGACTGACTGTTGATGATGTTAACCTGAACTTTGCACTCTCGGATGCTGCTATGTGAGGTTGCTTTTCCTCTGCAGCATGAGATTAGCGCTTGGGCACCGAGCGAAGCCAAACCACTGGATCTGGCCCGCCTCAGAGCAGTGCTTACAAGCTCTATTGGAAATAACTTGTAAGCACTGAGCTCCTTGGCTAGCCGGCTCTAATGCTGAGCTGCTGTCAGTTAGTGCTGGGGACGTGGTAACAACCACTACTCTCTTTACACTAAGCAGAAACTGAAATGGTGCTGGCGCCAACCCTATGCCTGGAATCTGAAGGCTGCCAGGGGAAGAAATAATAGTTTATTTCCACCTGGCAGCGGGGCTCTCAGTACTGCACGGTGTCAGAATGCTGTAAAAATACAATGCCTACAAGTAGTATTCAACCCCCTGCAGATTTAGCAGGTTTAATAAGATGCAAATAAGTTAGAGCCTTCAAACTTCAAACAAGAGCAGGATTTACTAACAGATGCATAAATCTTACAAACCAAAAAGTTTTGTTGTTCAGTTAAATTTTTATAAATTTTAAACATAAAAGTGTGGGTCAATTATTATTCAACCCCTAGGTTTAATATTTTGTGGAATAACCTTTGTTTGCAATTACAGCTAATAATCGTCTTTTATAAGACCTGATCAGGTCAGGACAGGTCTCTGGAGTTATCTTGGGCACTCCTCCATGCAGATCTTTTCCAAGTTATCTATGTTCTTTGGGTGTCTCATGTGGACTTTAATCTTGAGCTCCTTCCACAAGTTTTCAATTGGGTTAAGGTCAGGAGACTGACTAGGCCACTGCAACACCTTGATTTTTTGCCTCTTGAACCAGGCCTTGGTTTTCTTGGCTGTGTGCTTTGGGTCGTTGTCTTGTTGGAAGATGAAATGACGACCCATCTTAAGATCCTTGATGGAGGAGCGGAGGTTCTTGGCCAAAATCTCCAGGTAGGCCGTGCTATCCATCTTCCCATGGATGCGGACCAGATGGCCAGGCCCCTTGGCTGAGAAACAGCCCCACAGCATGATGCTGCCACCACCATGCTTGACTGTAGGGATGGTATTCTTGGGGTCGTATGCAGTGCCATCCAGTCTCCAAACGTCACGTGTGTAGTTGGCACCAAAGATCTCGATCTTGGTCTCATCAGACCAGAGAACCTTGAACCAGTCAGTCTCAGAGTCCTCCAAGTGATCATGAGCAAACTGTAGACGAGCCTTGACATGACACTTTGAAAGTAAAGGTACCTTACGGGCTCGTCTGGAACGGAGACCATTGCGGTGGAGTACGTTACTTATGGTATTGACTGAAACCAATGTCCCCACTGCCATGAGATCTTCCCGGAGCTCCTTCCTTGTTGTCCTTGGGTTAGCCTTGACTCTTCGGACAAGCCTGGCCTCGGCACGGGAGGAAACTTTCAAAGGCTGTCCAGGCCGTGGAAGGCTAACAGTAGTTCCATAAGCCTTCCACTTCCGGATGATGCTCCCAACAGTGGAGACAGGTAGGCCCAACTCCTTGGAAAGGGTTTTGTACCCCTTGCCAGCCTTGTGACCCTCCACAATCTTGTCCCTGATGGCCTTGGAATACTCCTTTGTCTTTCCCATGTTGACCATGTATGAGTGCTGTTCACAAGTTTGGGGAGGGTCTTAAATAGTCAGAAAAGGCTGGAAAAAGAGATAATTAATACAAACATGTGAAGCTCATTGTTCTTTGTGCCTGAACTACTTCTTAATACTTTAGGGGAACCAAACAGAATTCTGGTGGGTTGAGGGGTTGAATAATAAATTACCCTCTGAAAAAACTTTTCACAATTTAATAAAAAAATAAACAAAGAAATAACATTCTTTTTTGCTGCAGTGCATTTCACACTTCCAGGCTGATCTACAGTCCAAATGTCACAATGCCAAGTTAATTCCAAATGTGTAAACCTGCTAAATCTGCAGGGGGTTGAATACTACGGTACTTTTAGGCACTGTAATATAAAAATGCTAAATTATGAAACCCTTCCCAATATTTGCTATACCTGTACAGAGATAATACAGGTTCTAGCTTCCCATGTGATGCATTACTAATGCACCATGATATTGATATCAGAACACAAAGAAGTTAAATCTCCTGTTTAATATGTTGTCTGAAGGGAAGAAAACAGCAAACAGAACAGTTTGGAAGTGAGTGCAATATACTGTACATTATAGAGGTGCTGAGTGTGTCAAACAATCAGATGGAGGTAATGATGGAAAACAAACAGAGAACTTCAATAAGTAGTCAGAGGAAGAAGAGAGTCTCTGGTAACCCACTAGCCCCAGCACATCATTATTATGGGGTGCTGGTAGCCGTACCAGGTATAGTAGTGGAATCACTATGCCATGAACCAAGGAGAGCCTGGAGGGGCATTACTAGGCAAACACATGACTATTCGCTAGAGCCCTTGAAGGTGTGGTTAGACTTAGCTTCAGATGTATGCCAGATGCTACTCCAGGACAGACCTCAGACACATGTAAGCTGACCCCTAAAGGGGCAGGTAGTTGATACGGCCAGGAATGTACCTTGACAAGTACAGGCAGGTAAGGCAGGTGCAAACAGGTTCAGCTGGTATACAGACTGACATGGCAGGTGCAGGCAGGCACAGCTGGGATACAGACTGACATGGCAGGTACAGGCAGGTATAGATGATATACAGACTGACATGGCAGGTACAGGCAGGTACGGCTTGTATACAGACTGGCAAAACAGATGCAGGCAGGTATGGCTGGTTTAGAGACTGACATGGCAGGTGCAGGCAGGAGTGGCTTGTATACAGACTGGCACAGCAGGGTCAGGCAACTATGGCTAGAATTTGGCCATTTTCACACAGCTGTATATATACATATTGGTTTTTTTCATAGATGTATATCTATCTATCTATATCTATCTATATATGCTGTATATATATATACAGGTATGAGAAAAAGTGTTTGCCCCAGTCCTGATTTCCCATTCTATTGCATGTTTGTCACACTAAAATGTTTTAGATCACCAAACAGGTTTAAATATTAGACAAAAATAACACAAATAAATGTAAAATGAAGTATTTAAATGAAGGTCTTTATTATTAAGGTAAAAATAAATTGTTTTATCACATCTTTGAGTTAAATTTCCCTTGCGACACCCATGCCTAATTGCTGCCACACCTATTCTCAATCAAGAAATCAGTTAAATAGGACCTGCCTGACAAAGTGAAGTAGACCAAAAGAGCCTCAAAAGCTAGACATCATGCCGTGATCCAAAGAAATTATGAAACAAATGAGAAAAAAAGTGATTGTGATATAGCAATCTGAAAAAGGCTATAAATAGTGTTGAGCATTCCGATACCACAAGTATCGGGTATCGGCCGATACTTGCGGTATCGGAATTCCGATACCGAGTTCCGATACTTTAGTGATATCGGAAATCGGAATCGGATCCATATTCATGTAAAAAATAAAGAATTAAAATAAAAAATATGGATATACTCACCTCTCCCGCGGCCCCTGGACCTTACCGCTGTAACCGGCAGCCTCCGTTCCTAAGAATGAGCGCGTGAAGGGCCTTCGATGATGTCGCGGCTTGTGATTGGTCGCGTGCCGTTCATGTGACCGCTCACGCGACCAATCACAGGCGGCGACGTCATCGCAGGCCCTAAACTCCTCAATGAGGAGTTTAGGACCTGCGATGACGTTGCGGCCTGTGATTGGTCGCGTGAGCGGTCACATGAGCAACACGCGACCAATCACAAGCCGCAACGTCATCGAAGGTCTTAAACTGCTCATTCTTAGGAACGGAGGCTGCCGGTTACAATCGGTAAGGTCCAGGGGCCACCGGACCTGTGAGTATATCCATATTTTTTATTTTAATTCTTTATTTTTTACATGAATATGGATCCCAGGGCCTGAAGGAGAGTCTCCTCTCCTCCAGACCCTGGGAACCATACACTGGGAACTTTCGATTCCGATTTCCGATACCACAAAAGTATCGGAACTCAGTATCGGAATTCCGATACCGCAAGTATCGGCCCATACCCGATACTTGCGGTATCGGAATGCTCAACACTAATGAAGAGACAAAAGTTGAACTTACTGGAAGGTGAATGTTTCATTACATTTAGTGTAGAAGTAACACAGCATTTCAGGAGAGGAACATCATGCTACAAATAAAATATGGAGTTGGGTCTGTTTTGCTGACCTGGAAGAACTGCTGTGGTAAATGGAACCATGAAGTCTGCTGTCTACCAAAAAATTCTGAAGGAAAATATCCGGCCATCTGTTAGAGACCTCAAGCTGAAGCGCACTTGGGCCATGCAGCAGGACAAGGATCCAAAACACACCATCAAGTCAACCTTTCAATGGCTTAAGAAGAACAAAATGAAGACTTTGGAGTAGACTAGTCAAAGATCTTAATCTTATTGAGATGCTGTAATGACTTTAAAATGGCAGTTCATGCTCAGATACCCTCCAATGTGGCTGAGTTACAACAATTCTGTAAAGGTGAGTTGGACAAAATTACTCCAGAGCATTGCAAAAGACTCTTTGCCAGTTATCGCAAACGCTTGATTGCAGTTGTTGCTGCTAAAGGCAGTCCAACCAGTTATTAGGTTTAGGAGGCAATCACTTTTTCGCTCAGAGCCCTGTAGGTTTGTATTTCTTTTCCTTTAATAATAAAGACCTTCATATTGTGATTACTTTTGTTAGTTTTGTCCAATATTTCAATTTGTTTGGTGATCTGAAACGTTTAAGTGTGACAAACATGCAAAAGAATACGAAGTCAGGAAGAGGGGAAACACTTTTTCACACAATTATATATATATAATGTACACACACAGTATATACAGTGAAGGAATTAACTATTTGATCCCCTGCTGATTTTGTATGTTTGTCCACTGACAAAGACATGAGTCTATAATTTTAAGTGTAGGTTAATTTTTAACATTGAGAGATAGACTATCACAAATAAAATCCAGAAAATCACATTGTATAAATTATATAAATTTATTTGCATTTTGCAGTGAGAAATAAGTATTTGATCCGCTACCAACCATAAAGAGTTCTGGCTCCTACAGACCAGTTAGACTCTCCTAATCAACTCATTACCTGCATTAAAGACAGCGTTCTTACATCGTCACCTTTATAAAAGACTCCTGTCCACAGACTCAATTAATCAGTCAGACTCTAACCTCTACAACATGGGCAAGATCAAAGAGCTTTATAAGGATGACAGAGACAAGATCATAGACCTGCACAAAGCTGGACTGGGCTACAAAACCATACGTAGGACGCTGGGTGAGAAGGAGACAACTGTTGGTACAATAGTAAGAAAATGGAAGAAATACAAAATCACTGTCAATCGATATCGATCTGGGGCATCATGCAAAATCTCACCTTGATGGCAAACCTTGATCATGAGGAAGGTGAGAGATCAGCCGCAAACTTACAAGGGGAAAATGTGTTATTGATCTCAAGGCAGCTGGGACCACACTCACCAAGAAAACCATTGGTAACACATTACGAATCAAAGGTTTAAAATCCTGCAGTGCCCGCAAGGTCCCCCCTGCTCAAGAAGTCACATGTGCAGGCCCTACTTAAGTTTGCCAATGGACACCTGGATGATTCTGTGAGTGATTGGGAGAAGGTGCTGGGGTCAGATGAGACAAAAAAATTAGGTCTTTTGCATTAACTCTACTCGCCATGTTTGGAGGAAGAGAAATGCTGCCTATGACCCAAAGAACACCATCCCCACTGTCAAGCATGTGTCATGT
Source organism: Ranitomeya variabilis (assembly GCF_051348905.1). Classification (NCBI taxonomy): domain Eukaryota; kingdom Metazoa; phylum Chordata; class Amphibia; order Anura; family Dendrobatidae; genus Ranitomeya; species Ranitomeya variabilis. The sequence goes on along the minus strand of NC_135236.1, from coordinate 61,182,901 downwards.
CGGATGCTGTTCAGACCAGGTCGTTCGACAGACAGCGGTAATTCCACTTTTGACCACTATTTGCTCATTGGCGTCGGCTAGATTTCATCTAGCTGTTCCGGGGTTAATTTACCTGATCCTCGGATTGGAAGCTGGGCCATGCCCATTGCCTTTAAATAGTTCTCCTAATCATTGGGCATCGCCGATTATAGCTTCTGTCTTGTGCGTTGTTATCTCGGTCTGGAGTGGAGAGCTGGTTGTTGAAGATTTGTTGCTGGTGGTGTATTTTCCTTAGTCTTATTTACTCCTTCCTATATTTGTATTTATTTTGCCCTGCACATTTATAGTGTATTCCTGAGTGACTGCGGCGTGGTGTATATTTTCCTTTATCCTTGTCTGTGCTAACTGTGAGTATTGGTGTATTACCTCTTCACTGGGTGGTGGGCGGAGGTTTCAGCCTAGGGTTGAAACAGGAGACAGGGTGAGGTTTGAGGCCTGGACATGCACACCATCAGTGTAAACTCCAGGTAGAGGGTCTGTCAGGATTTCCCTAGTCTGAGGGAAATTGCAGGGGCCCGGGTTATTAGCTCTCGCTCACCTAGTCTCCCCGTGACAGCATGGAGGTGGAAACATTATGTTTTGGGTGTTTTTCTGCTAAAATGCATTGTGGCTGGGCCTTCCAGCAAGACAATGACCCACAACATACAGCCAAGGGAATGGCTCAAAAAGAAGCACATTAAGTTCATGGATTGGCCTAGCCAGTCTCCAGACCTTAATCCCATAGAAAACTTATGGAGGGAGGTGAAGCTCCGAGTTGCCAATCGACAGCCTCAAAATCTTAATGATTTAGAGATGATCTGCAAAGAGGTGTGGACCAAAATTCCTACTGCCTTGTGCACAAACGCACTGCTGTGCTTGCCAACAAGGTTTTTGCCACCAAGTATTAAGTCTTGTTTGCCAGAGGGATCAAATACTTATTTCTCAATGTAAATACATGTATATAATTTATACAGTGTGATTTTCTGGATTTTATTTTTGATATTCTATCACTCAATGTTAAAATTAACCTACCCTTAAAATTATAGACTGTTCATGTTTTTGTCAGTGGACAAATTTACAAAATCAGCAAAGGATCAAATAATTATTTTCTTCAATTTACATATATATATGTACACATACTGGTATGTAGTTATGGCGTTTGGAAGATGAAAAGAAAAGATTAACCCCTTTCTGACCTCGGACGGGATAGTACGTCCGAGGTCAGATCCCCTGCTTTGATGCAGGGCTCCGCGGTGAGCCCGCATCAAAGCCGGGACATGTCAGCTGTTTTGAACAGCTGACATGTGCCCGCAATAGTGGCGGGTGAAATCGCGATTCACCACCCGCTATTAACTAGTTAAATGCCGCTGTCAAACGCAGACAGCGGCATTTAACCGGCGCTTCCGGCCGGGCGGCCGGAAATGAGTGCATCGCCGACTCCCGTCACATGATCGGAGGTCGGCGATGCTTCTGAATAGTAACCATAGAGGTCCTTGAGACCTCTATGGTTACTGATCCCCGGCAGCTGTGAGCGCCACCCTGTGGTCGGCGCTCACAGCACACCTGCATTTCTGCTACATAGCAGCGAACATCACATTGCTGCTATGCAGCAGAGCCGATTGTGTTGTGCCTGCTTCTAGCCTCCCATGGAGGCTATTGAAGCATGGCAAAAGTAAAAAAAAAGTAAAAAAAATGTGAAAAAAATAAAAAAATATAAAAGTTTAAATCACCCCCCTTTCGTCCCATTCAAAATAAATCAATAAAAAAATAATCAAACCTACACATATTTGGTATTACCGCGTTCAGAATCGCCTGATCTATCAATAAAAAAAGCATTAACCTGATTGCTAAACGGCGTAACGAGAAAAAAATTTGAAACGCCAGAATTACGTTTTTTTGGTTGCCGCGACATTGCATTAAAATGCAATAACGGGCGATCAAAAGAATGTATCTGCACCAATATGGTATCATTCAAAACGCCAGCTCAGCACGCAAAAAATAAGCCCTCAACTGACCCAAGATCATGAAAAATGGAGACTCTACGAGTATCGGAAAATGGCGCCATTTTTTTTTTTTTTAGCGAAGTTTGGAATTTTTTTTCACCACTTAGATAAAAAATAACCTAGTCATGTTAGGTGTCTATGAACTAGTACTGACCTGGAGAATCATAACGGCAGGTCAGTTTTAGCATTTAGTGAACCTAGCAACAAAGCCAAACAAAAAACAAGTGTGGGACTGCACTTTTTTTGCAATTTCACCGCACTTGGAATTTTTTTCCTGTTTTCTAGTACACGACATGGTAAAACCAATGATGTTGTTCAAAAGTACAACTCGTCCCGCAAAAAATAAGCCCTCAAATGCCCAAATTGACGGAAAAATAAAAAAAGTTATGGCTCTGGGAAGGAGGGGAGCTAAGAACGAACACGGAAAAATGGAAAATCCCAAGGTCATGAAGGGGTTAATAAATAAATAAAAAAATAAAATATGTGTGTTATTACTTAAATAATCAGGCTATTATTAACCGCTTCTAAGGTTATAAAATGTCTCATGTTATTAATTATAATTATTGTTACAATTTCTTGTTACACTAGAAGAGTTTTGTCATATTTCTAGGGTCTCTCATTTGTTGAGTGGAACCATTTTCTCCAAGCCCGCAGCTCAGACAGAGTTAAGTCTTTCCCATTCTGGGGTATGGCGATGCATTCCAAGTCATGTATAATTTCCCAGGGCAGTGTTGTAGATTACAATATAATTGAGGCTGTCATTTACAGAGCAAAAGCTGCATTTACGTGCTGAGAATATATATCTGTCGCCATGCAGCAGGTGGGAGTATGACAGCTTGAAAATATTATTATTTCAGACATCAAGAAACCCAAACATCCCATTACAATATGAGGTTGGCCTCCATGATGTGACTATATGGGGGCACAGGGTTTAAACATTCTTATATGTGGCGATAAACTAATGAGCTGAGTTCTGATGGAGAGACCAAAATTATGAAAGCGGAAAATGTGCCAAAATGTTCTGTCGGTCATCCAAACAGGGCTATTAGGAAGCTGTTGGGTAATTATTATGTACAAGGTATAAATGACAGGATCCTTGGAGGAACGAGACATTATTTCCATAGAAGCTATCAAATTTGCAGATATAATTGTACCATTTTGGGGGGGTCAAAAAAAGAGGATACATTGTTATTTTTAATTGGTTGCTGTGTCTGGAAATTTTTTCGTTCTGTTCAGTCAATGGAAATGTTATAAAATCGGACAATTAGATGTGGCCCGGAGCGGTGGTGACTGGTGAGGAAAGAATTCCCTATGGGAATCCTGGGAAGAAATCTTCCATTTCCAGTTAATAAAAGCTGTTTACATGGTAAGCGCTGATCCCATAGGCATTCATAGGGCGCTGTCACTCAGTATTAACCATTGACCTTGGCTGGGGAAGAACAGTTCTTACAATTTTCCTGATAGAAATAGGTTGAAATGTAAATGGAATCTCAGGTATTCTGCACATATCTCAATATATGACAGCGCGTATGGCCATGCACTCACATACCCCCCTGATATTAAGGATCATTTCATATAGGCTGCTAAATCTAGTTTATGGTAGACTAATATGAACATATATTAATGTATTAATGTACCTGACCGGCAATACTGTCCTATTAAAAAATATACAGTTAGGTCCATATATATTTGGACAGAGACAACCTTTTTCTAATTTTGGTTATAGACATTACATTAATATTTGGAAAAAGAATTGTCATGCTCCTAGGTTCAAACCCTTAAGCCTGTGTTTTGTGGTCAGCTTATCTGTCCACAGAGCCATAGGAGACGCACCTTTTCTCTTGGTGTTTAGGTTCTGTTATTCTGACTGCAGCCTGTTTGGCATAACATAGGTGTTTTCATTTGTCTGCCCTATCACCTTTCAGGTGTGGCTGTATATTCTGTTTCCTGGCATTTCCTGCTGGTGATCATTTCTTGTGGATGTTCGGCCATTCTGCTGTAGCCTAAAGCTAGAAAGTGAAATTATATCTCCTTGCTGTTTCTTTTCTTTACTCTGCACCTACCTTCTGTTTATTTGTAGGAAGTAGGTGGGATATAATCTAGCAGTACTTATTTTATACTTTATTTTGTATTTCATGGTTTACTTTACTCACTCTGGGATCTTCCCTTTTTTCAGCACATTGTCCCTTTTGAAGGCAATTTACACTCTGCACTGCCCTTTTGTTTTATAAGAGGAATGTGAAGCGCTTGACGGCTTTTTAGGTAGTGAGTCACCCTGCCAGGGCCGTGGGGTACCCGGTACCGGGTCCGGTGGTGTTCACAGGGGGATTTCATGGTGGCGACCCAGTCCGTGGCCCTGGGCACTCATGTAAAAGGGGAAAGTCTTTAAAGGGATTTAGTAAATAAAGTTTATATTCGTGACGCCTCCTGTGGTATTCGGTCAGTGGGGACCGATGCTGCTTTAAGGGGTCCTCTGGGGTGATGTTATGGCAGTTAGATGGTATAACTTCCCACAGGTGAAGTGTATCCCCAGGGCTCCCGGTGTGTAGATAGAAGATGGTGAATGGCGCAGTAAAGAACGAGGACACAGGTTTGCAGTCTCTTTACCTGGTTTACTGAAGACTTCAGGCAGCCATAGTCCAGGGTACCAGCTCACAGGGCAGGCAGGGTCTGGCCGGCTTGGAAGTGAATCCAGAGTCCCCTTACCAGGTGGAGTTAAAAGCCTTCCTCTAGCACAGTGGTGTTGTAGTCCCTTACTGCCTATGGCTTCACATAAGGTCCTCACAGTTCTTCTCTCTGTCCTCCATATAGGATAGGACATAACTCGTATGACTGGTGACTTGAGCCTTTTTACAGGGACTCTAGCATGCCCCGGGCTCTATAGGTGTCACCGTGCCTCCTGGGTATTAAGGCCAACAGGTAACTTGCAGTTCAGCTGTCCTGTCGGTCTCTGATGTAAGTCGTAGAGTCCTTACAACCTCGGTGTTCTGGCTACCGGTTATCTGGGCCTCGGAGGGAGGCAGCGTTCTCTTAGCTGGTCTCCCCTGTTACTCTTCTGTGCTTCGCTCCCCTGCATGCTCACTGAACAATGTTCGGCTTTCTGTATGTCTCTTTCCAGGAGCTGTAGTATAGTGTTGTGAATTAGACTTTTTGGCTCCCTCTTGTGGTTACTAGTGATATGACTCTGGGATTGTCTTTCCTCAGTTTGGCTCCCACCTGGGCCGTTAGTCCAGGGGTGTTGCTATATAAACTTCCTGGATCCTTAGTCCAGTGCCTGGCATCGTTGTAATCAGATCCTTCTGTTTGCTCCTGTCTGCTGGTCCTGGTTCGTGCAAAATTAAGCTAAGTCCTGCTTCTTTGTTTTTTGGTTAATTGCTTTGCTCTTATTTTTGTCCAGCTTGTACTAAATGTGATTCCTGACTTTGCTGGAAGCTCTAGGGGGCTGGTGTTCTCCCCCCGGGCCGTTAGACGGTTCGGGGGTTCTTGAATATCCAGCATGGATATTTTGATAGGGTTTTTTCTGACCATATAAGTCATCTTACTATATTCTGCTATTAGCTAGTGGGCCTCTCTTTGCTAAATACCTAGCTCATTCTTACGTTTGTCTTTTCCTCTTACCTCACCGTTATTATTTGTTGGGGGCTTGTATCCTACTTTTGGGGTCCTTTCTCTGGAGGCAAGAAAGATCTTTCTTTTCCCTTCTAGGGTTAGTTAGTTCTCCGGCTGGCGCGAGACGTCTAGAACCAACGTAGGCACGTTCCCCGGCTGCTGCTATTTGTGGTGCTAGGATTAGATATATGGTCAGCTCAGTTACCACTGCCCTATGAGCTGGTTTTTTGTGTTTGCAGACTTAGTAATTATTTCTGAGACCCTCTGCCATTGGGGTCATAACAGTATGCCAGGCCAACATTGAATGTTTAATGCATTGCAGAAGTGGGATTATAAGAAAGGAAATTCTGAGTTTTTTTTTTTTTTTCCTCTCTTCCTCCCCTTTACCTCTGAGTGGCTTGTGCTTGCTGCAGACATGAATGTCCAGACCTTGATTACAAGTGTAAACCAGCTTGCTGCTCGTGTGCAGGGTATACAAGATTTTGTTACCAGTAGTCCTATGTCTGAACCTAAAATACCTATTCCTGAACTGTTTTCTGGAGACCGATTTAAGTTTAGGAATTTCAGGAATAATTGTAAATTGTTTCTATCTCTGAGACCCCGTTCGTCTGGAGATTCAGCTCAGCAAGTTAAAATTGTTATCTCTTTTTTACGGGGCGACCCTCAGGATTGGGCTTTCTCGCTAGCGCCAGGAGATCCGGCATTGGCAAATATTGATGCGTTTTTTCTGGCGCTCGGATTGCTTTACGAGGAACCCAATCTTGAAGTTCAGGCAGAAAAAGCCTTGCTGGCTATTTCTCAGGGCCAGGATGAAGCTGAAGTGTATTGCCAAAAATTTCGGAAATGGTCCGTGCTTACTCAGTGGAATGAGTGTGCTCTGGCCGCAAATTTCAGAAATGGCCTTTCTGAAGCCATTAAGAATGTGATGGTGGGTTTCCCCATTCCTACAAGTCTGAATGATTCCATGGCGCTGGCTATTCAAATTGACCGGCGTTTGCGGGAGCGCAAAACCGCTAATCCTCTGGTGGTGTTGTCTGAACAAACACCTGATTTAATGCAATGTGCTAGAATTCAGACTAGAAATGAGCGGAAGAATCATAGACGTCAGAATGGGTTGTGTTTTTACTGTGGTGATTCTACACATGTTATATCAGCATGCTCTAAACGCCTAACAAGGGTTGTTAGTCCTGTCGCCATTGGTAATTTGCAACCTAAATTTATTTTGTCTGTGACTTTAATTTGCTCATTGTCTTCCTACCCTGTTATGGCGTTTGTGGATTCAGGTGCTGCCCTGAGTCTTATGGATCTGTCATTTGCCAAGCGCTGTGGTTTTGTTCTTGAGCCGTTGGTAAATCCTATTCCTCTTAGAGGTATTGATGCTACGCAATTGGCGGAAAATAAACCGCAGTTTTGGACGCAGGTAACCATGTGCATGACTCCTGAACATCGGGAGGTGATTCGTTTTCTTGTTCTGCATAAAATGCATGATTTGGTCGTTTTGGGTCTGCCATGGTTACAGACCCACAATCCAGTCTTGGATTGGAAGGCAATGTCTGTGTCAAGTTGGGGCTGTCAGGGAATTCATGCTGATTCCCCGCCGGTGTCTATTGCTTCCTCTACTCCTTTGGAAGTTCCTGAGTATTTGTCTGATTATCAGGATGTATTCAGCGAGTCCAGGTCCAGTGCTCTGCCTCCTCATAGGGACTGTGACTGCGCCATAGAGCTGATTCCAGGTAGTAAATTTCCTAAGGGAAGACTATTTAATCTGTCTGTACCTGAGCATGCCGCAATGCGTTCGTATATCAAGGAGTCTCTGGAGAAGGGGCATATCCGTCCATCTTCTTCCCCTCTTGGTGCGGGATTCTTTTTTGTGGCCAAGAAGGACGGATCTTTGAGACCTTGTATTGACTATCGGCTTCTGAATAAAATCACTGTTAAATTTCAGTATCCTTTGCCTCTGTTGTCGGACTTCTTTGCCCGGATTAAAGGTGCCAAGTGGTTCACCAAGATAGATCTTCGTGGTGCGTATAACCTTGTGCGCATTAAGCAAGGAGATGAATGGAAGACAGCATTTAATACGCCCGAAGGTCATTTTGAGTACTTGGTGATGCCTTTTGGGCTCTCTAATGCTCCCTCAGTGTTTCAGTCCTTTATGCATGATATTTTCCGGAAGTATCTGGATAAATTTATGATTGTTTATCTGGATGATATTCTGGTTTTCTCTGAAGATTGGGACTCACATGTGGAGCAGGTCAGGATGGTGTTTCAGGTTTTGCGTGAGAATGCTTTGTTTGTTAAGGGCTCAAAGTGTCTCTTTGGAGTACAGAAGGTTCCCTTTTTGGGGTTTATTTTTTCCCCTTCTGCTGTGGAGATGGACCCAGTCAAGGTCCGAGCTATTCATGATTGGACTCAACCCACGTCAGTTAAGAGTCTTCAGAAGTTCTTGGGTTTTGCTAACTTCTACCGTCGTTTTATCGCTAATTTTTCTAGCGTTGTTAAACCTTTGACGGATATGACCAAGAAAGGTTCTGATGTTGCTAACTGGGCTCCTGCAGCCGTGGAGGCGTTCCACGAGTTGAAGCGCCGGTTTACTTCGGCACCTGTTTTGTGCCAGCCTGATGTCTCACTTCCCTTTCAGGTCGAAGTGGATGCTTCTGAGATTGGGGCAGGGGCCGTTTTGTCGCAGAGAGGCCCTGGTTGCTCGGTAATGAGACCATGTGCTTTCTTCTCTAGGAAGTTTTCGCCTGCTGAGCGGAATTATGATGTTGGCAATCGGGAGTTGCTGGCCATGAAGTGGGCATTTGAGGAGTGGCGTCATTGGCTCGAGGGTGCTAAGCATCGTGTGGTGGTCTTGACTGATCACAAAAATCTGATGTATCTCGAGTCTGCTAAACGCCTGAATTCTAGACAGGCCCGCTGGTCATTGTTTTTCTCCCGTTTTGACTTTGTGGTCTCGTATTTACCAGGTTCAAAGAATGTGAAGGCTGATGCTCTTTCAAGGAGCTTTGTGCCTGACTCTCCTGGAGTCGCAGAACCAGTTGGTATTCTTAAAGAGGGAGTTATCTTGTTGGCCATTTCTCCTGATTTGCGACGTGTGTTGCAGAGATTTCAGGCTAGTAGACCTGACTCTTGTCCACCTGACAGACTGTTTGTTCCTGATAAGTGGACCAGCAGAGTCATTTCCGAGGTTCATTCCTCGGTGTTGGCAGGGCATCCGGGAATTTTTGGCACCAGAGATCTGGTGGCTAGGTCTTTTTGGTGGCCTTCCTTGTCACGGGATGTGCGGTCATTTGTGCAGTCCTGTGGGACTTGTGCTCGAGCTAAGCCTTGCTGTTCTCGTGCCAGCGGGTTGCTCTTGCCCTTGCCTGTCCCGAAGAGGCCTTGGACACACATTTCCATGGATTTCATTTCAGATCTCCCGGTGTCTCAGGGCATGTCTGTCATCTGGGTGGTATGTGATCGCTTTTCTAAAATGGTCAATTTGGTGCCTTTGCCTAAGCTGCCTTCCTCTTCCGATCTGGTTCCTGTGTTCTTTCAGAATGTGGTTCGTTTACACGGCATTCCTGAGAATATTGTGTCTGACAGAGGATCCCAGTTTGTTTCCAGGTTCTGGCGATCCTTTTGTGCTAGGATGGGCATTGATTTGTCGTTTTCGTCTGCCTTTCATCCTCAGACTAATGGACAAATGGAGCGAACTAATCAGACTCTGGAGGCTTATTTGAGGTGTTTTGTTTCGGCAGATCAGGATGATTGGGTGACATTCTTGCCGTTGGCTGAGTTTGCCCTTAATAATCGGGCTAGTTCCGCTACTTTGGTTTCGCCATTTTTCTGCAACTCTGGTTTCCATCCTCGTTTTTCCTCGGGACATGTGGAGCCTTCTGACTGTCCTGGGGTAGATTCTGTGGTGGATAAGTTGCAGCAGATCTGGAATCATGTGGTGGACAACTTAAAGTTGTCACAGGAGAAGGCTCAGCGTTTTGCCAACCGCCGCCGCGGTGTGGGTCCCCGACTTCGTGTTGGGGATTTGGTATGGCTGTCTTCTCGATTTGTTCCTATGAAGGTCTCCTCTCCTAAATTTAAGCCTCGCTTCATCGGTCCTTACAAGATATTGGAAGTCCTTAATCCTGTGTCCTTTCGCTTGGATCTTCCGGTGTCGTTTGCCATTCACAACGTGTTCCATAGGTCTTTGTTGCGGCGGTACGTTGTACCTGTGGTTCCTTCTGTTGAGCCTCCTGCTCCGGTGTTGGTTGAGGGCGAGTTGGAGTACGTGGTGGAGAAGATCTTGGATTCTCGTCTCTCCAGACGGAGGCTTCAGTATCTGGTCAACTGGAAGGGCTATGGTCAGGAGGATAATTCCTGGGTGGTTGCTTCTGATGTGCATGCGGCCGATTTAGTTTGTGCCTTTCACGCTGCTCATCCTGATCGCCCTGGTGGTCTTGTTGAGGGTTCGGTGACCCCTCCTTATGGGGGGGTACTGTTGTGAATTAGACTTTTTGGCTCCCTCTTGTGGTTACTAGTGATATGACTCTGGGATTGTCTTTCCTCAGTTTGGCTCCCACCTGCGCCGTTAGTCCAGGGGTGTTGCTATATAAACTTCCTGGATCCTTAGTCCAGTGCCTGGCATCGTTGTAATCAGATCCTTCTGTTTGCTCCTGTCTGCTGGTCCTGGTTCGTGCAAAATTAAGCTAAGTCCTGCTTCTTTGTTTTTTGGTTAATTGCTTTGCTCTTATTTTGGTCCAGCTTGTACTAAATGTGATTCCTGACTTTGCTGGAAGCTCTAGGGGGCTGGTGTTCTCCCCCCGGGCCGTTAGACGGTTCGGGGGTTCTTGAATATCCAGCGTGGATATTTTGATAGGGTTTTTGCTGACCATATAAGTCATCTTACTATATTCTGCTATTAGCTAGTGGGCCTCTGTCATGGTTCCCAATGGCAAGGGAACGTCAGAGAACTTAAATAACAGACTAGCTCTTGGGTGATGGAATCTCGAGCTGACCGTGAGCTAAACCTACCACACAACTAACAGTGGCTGGGTGACGTACCTACGTTTTATCCCTAGACGCCCAGCGCCAGCCGGAGAACTAACTAACCCTAATAGAGGAAAAAACAGACCTGGCTTACCTCTAGGGAAATTCCCCCAAAAAGGAGACAGAAGCCCCCCACATATATTGACGGTGAGTTCAGAGGAAAAGACATACGCAGTATGAAGGTAGGTTCAGCAAAGCGAGGTCCGCTTACTAGATAGTAAGAAGATACAATAGGGAACTTCACGGTCAGCTGAAAACCCTATTAAAATACCATCCAGAAATTACTTTAAGACTCATGTGTCAACTCATGACACCGGAGTGGTAATTTCGGCCCACAAGAGCTTCCAGCTACAGAAACATAACATAACTGTGAACTGGAACAAAAATGCAAACAAACTTAGGACTAAGAGTCCAACTTAGCTGATAGTAGTCTAGAAGCAGGAACATGCAACAGAAAGGCTCTGGTTACATTGATGGCCGGCAATAGAATAACTGAGCAGCAAGGCTAAATAGGATACTCCCACATCCTGATGGAAACAGGTGAACAGAGAAAGTGAAGCACACAAGTCCAGTACCACCAGCGACCACCGGGGGAGCCCAAAAACCAAATTCACAACAGTACCCCCCCCTCAAGGAGGGGGCACCGAACCCTCACAAGAACCACCAGGGCGATCAGGATGAGCCCTATGAAAGGCATGGACCAAATCAGAGGCATGAACATCAGAGGCTGTCACCCAAGAATTATCCTCCTGACCGTAGCCCTTCCACTTGACCAGATACTGAAGTTTCCGTCTGGAAACACGGGAGTCCAAGATCTTCTCCACAACGTACTCCAATTCACCCTCAACCAACACCGGAGCGGGAGGCTCAACGGAAGGCACAACCGGTACCTCATACCTGCGCAATAATGACCGATGGAAGACATTATGGATAGAAAAAGATGCCGGGAGGTCCAATCGAAAGGACACAGGGTTAAGAATCTCCAAAATCTTATACAGGCCGATGAACCGAGGCTTAAACTTAGGAGAAGAAACCCTCATAGGGACAAAACGAGAAGACAACCACACCAAGTCCCCAACACGAAGACGAGGACCAACACGACGACGGCGGTTAGCAAAATGCCGAGTCTTCTCCTGGGACATCTCCAAATTGTCCACCACCTGTCCCCAAATCCGATGCAACCTATCCACCACAGTATCCACTCCAAGACAATCCGAAGACTCCACCTGACCAGAAGAAAAGCGAGGATGAAACCCCGAATTGCAAAAAAAAGGAGAAACCAAAGTGGCAGAACTAGCCCGATTATTGAGGGCAAACTCCGCCAACGGCAAAAAGGCAACCCAGTCATCCTGATCCGCAGACACAAAACACCTCAAATAAGTCTCCAAGGTCTGATTAGTTCGCTCAGTCTGGCCATTAGTCTGAGGATGGAACGCAGACGAAAAAGACAAATCAATGCCCATCCTAGCACAGAACGCCCGCCAAAATCTAGACACGAACTGGGTCCCCCTGTCAGAAACGATATTCTCCGGAATACCATGCAAGCGAACCACATTTTGAAAAAACAGAGGAACCAACTCGGAAGAGGACGGCAACTTAGGCAAGGGCACCAAATGAACCATCTTTGAAAAACGGTCACACACCACCCAGATGACAGACATTTTCTGAGAAACAGGGAGATCAGAAATAAAATCCATAGAGATGTGAGTCCAAGGCCTCTTTGGAATAGGCAAAGATAACAACAATCCACTAGCCCGAGAACAACAAGGTTTGGCCCGAGCACAAACATCACAAGACTGCACAAAAACTCATACATCTCGAGACAGAGAAGGCCACCAGAAGGACCTAGCCACCAAATCCCTGGTACCAAAGATCCCGGGATGACCTGCCAACGCAGAAGAATGAACCTCCGAGATGACTCTACTGGTCCAATCATCAGGAACAAACAGTCTACCAGGCGGGCAACGATCAGGTCTATCCGCCTGAAACTCCTGCAAAGCCCGTCGCAGGTCTGGGGAAACAGCAGATAATATCACCCCATCCTTAAGGATACCTGTAGGTTCAGAATCACCAGGGAAATCAGGCTCCAAACTCCTAGAAAGGGCATCCGCCTTCACATTTTTAGAACCTGGTAAGTATGAGACCACAAAATTAAACCGAGAGAAAAACAACGACCAGCGCGCCTGTCTAGGATTCAGGCGCCTGGCAGACTCAAGATAAATCAAATTCTTGTGATCGGTCAATACCACCACCTGATGTCTAGCCCCCTCAAGCCAATGACGCCACTCCTCAAAAGCCCACTTCATAGCCAAAAGCTCCCGATTACCAATATCATAATTTCGCTCGGCGGGCGAAAATTTTCGAGAAAAGAACGCACAAGGTCTCATCACGGAGCAATCGGAACTTTTCTGCGACAAGACCGCCCCAGCTCCGATCTCGGAAGCATCGACCTCAACCTGAAAAGGAAGAGTAACATCAGGCTGACGCAACACAGGGGCGGAAGAAAAGCGGCGCTTAAGCTCCCGAAAGGCCTCCACTGCAGCAGGGGACCAATCAGCAACATCAGCACCCTTTTTGGTCAAATCAGTCAAAGGTTTAGCAACATCAGAAAAACCAGTTATAAATCGACGATAAAAATTAGCAAAGCCCAAAAATTTCTGAAGGCTCTTAAGCGAAGAAGGTTGCGTCCAATCACAAATAGCCCGAACCTTGACAGGATCCATCTCAATGGAAGAGGGGGAAAAAATGTACCCCAAAAAAGAAATCTTTTGAACCCCAAAAATACACTTAGAACCCTTCACACACAAGGAATTAGCCCGCAAAACCTGAAAAGCCCTCCTGACCTGTTGGACATGAGAATCCCAGTCATCCGAAAAAATCAAAATATCATCCAGATACACGATCATGAATTTATCCAAATATTCCCGGAAAATGTCATGCATAAAGGACTGAAAGACTGAAGGAGCATTTGAAAGACCAAAAGGCATTACTAAATACTCAAAATGGCCCTCGGGCGTATTAAATGCGGTTTTCCACTCATCCCCCTGCTTAATTCGCACCAAATTATACGCCCCACGGAGATCAATCTTAGAGAACCACTTAGCCCCTTTTATTCGAGCAAACAAATCAGTCAGCAGTGGCAGAGGATACTGATATCTGACTGTAATTTTATTCAAGAGTCGATAATCAATACACGGCCTCAAAGAGCCATCTTTTTTAGATACAAAGAAAAAACCGGCTCCTAAGGGAGATGAAGAAGGACGAATATGTCCCTTTTCCAGGGACTCCTTAATATATTCTCGCATAGCAGCATGTTCAGGTACAGATAGATTAAATAAACGACCCTTTGGAAATTTACTGCCCGGAATCAGATCTATGGTACAATCGCAATCTCTGTGACGAGGTAGTGAACCAAGCTTAGGCTCCTCAAAAACATCACGATAATCAGATAAAAATTCCGGAATCTCAGAGGGAATAGATGACGAAATGGAAACCAAAGGTACGTCCCCATGAGCCCCCTGACATCCCCAGCTTAACACAGACATTGCTTTCCAGTCAAGAACTGGGTTATGAGATTGTAACCATGGCAATCCGAGCACCAAAACATCATGTAGATTGTACAACACAAGGAAGCGAATCGTCTCCTGATGGTCTGGATTCATACGCATAGTCACTTGTGTCCAGTATTGTGGTTTATTACTAGCCAATGGTGTAGAGTCAATACCCTTCAGAGGTATAGGAACTTCCAGAGGCTCTAGATCAAACCCACAGCGCCTGGCAAAGGACCAATCCATGAGACTCAAAGCGGCGCCAGAGTCGACATAGGCATCCGCGGTAATTGACGATAATGAACAAATCAAGGTCACAGACAAAATAAACTTAGACTGTAAAGTGCCAATTGAAATAGACTTATCAACCTTTTTTGTACGTTTAGAGCATGCTGATATAACATGAGTTGAATCACCACAATAGAAGCACAACCCATTTTTTCGCCTAAAATTCTGCCGTTCGCTTCTGGACAGAATTCTATCACATTGCATATTTTCTGGAGCCTTCTCAGAAGACACCGCCAAATGGTGCACAGGTTTGCGCTCCCGCAAACGCCGATCAATCTGAATAGCCATTGTCATGGACTCATTCAGACCTATAGGTGCAGGGAACCCCACCATAACATCTTTAATGGCATCAGAGAGACCCTCTCTGAAATTCGCCGCCAGGGCGCACTCATTCCACTGAGTAAGCACAGACCATTTACGAAATTTTTGGCAGTATATTTCAGCTTCATCTTGCCCTTGAGATAGGGCCATTAAGGTTTTTTCAGCCTGAATCTCTAAATTAGGTTCCTCATAAAGCAACCCCAAAGCCAGAAAAAACGCATCCACATTGAGCAACGCAGGATCCCCGGGTGCCAATGCAAATGCCCAGTCTTGAGGGTCACCCCGCAGCAAGGAAATTACTATCCTAACCTGCTGTGCGGGATCTCCAGCGGAGCGAGATCTCAGGGAAAGAAATAATTTACAATTATATTTGAAATTCAGGAAACGAGATCTATCCCCGGAGAAAAATTCTGGTATAGGAATTCTAGGTTCAGATATAGGAGCATGAATAACAAAATCCTGTAAATTTTGAACCTTCGTAGCAAGATTATTCAAACCTGTAGCCAAACTCTTAGGATCCATTTTAATCAGGTGAGATCAGAGCCATTCAAGGATTAGAAGGAGAGAGAGAGGCAAAGGCTGCAATTAGAGCAGAAATGCAACTGAGTCAACTATAGAGCAAGCTCAGAAGAAAAAAAAACGGTTTTAACCCTTCTCCGGCCATACTGTCATGGTTCCCAATGGCAAGGGAACGTCAGAGAACTTAAATAACAGACTAGCTCTTGGGTGATGGAATCTCGAGCTGACCGTGAGCTAAACCTACCACACAACTAACAGTGGCCGGGTGACGTACCTACGTTTTATCCCTAGACGCCCAGCGCCAGCCGGAGAACTAACTAACCCTAATAGAGGAAAAAACAGACCTGGCTTACCTCTAGGGAAATTCCCCCAAAAAGGAGACAGAAGCCCCCCACATATATTGACGGTGAGTTCAGAGGAAAAGACATACGCAGTATGAAGGTAGGTTCAGCAAAGCGAGGTCCGCTTACTAGATAGTAAGAAGATACAATAGGGAACTTCACGGTCAGCTGAAAACCCTATTAAAATACCATCCAGAAATTACTTTAAGACTCATGTGTCAACTCATGACACCGGAGTGGTAATTTCGGCCCACAAGAGCTTCCAGCTACAGAAACATAACATAACTGTGAACTGGAACAAAAATGCAAACAAACTTAGGACTAAGAGTCCAACTTAGCTGATAGTAGTCTAGAAGCAGGAACATGCAACAGAAAGGCTCTGGTTACATTGATGGCCGGCACTAGAATAACTGAGCAGCAAGGCTAAATAGGATACTCCCACATGCTGATGGAAACAGGTGAACAGAGAAAGTGAAGCACACAAGTCCAGTACCACCAGCGACCACCGGGGGAGCCCAAAAACCAAATTCACAACAGGCCTCTCTTTGCTAAATACCTAGCTCATTCTTACGTTTGTCTTTTCCTCTTACCTCACCGTTATTATTTGTTGGGGGCTTGTATCCTACTTTTGGGGTCCTTTCTCTGGAGGCAAGAAAGGTCTTTCTTTTCCCTTCTAGGGTTAGTTAGTTCTCCGGCTGGCGCGAGACGTCTAGAACCAACGTAGGCACGTTCCCCGGCTGCTGCTATTTGTGGTGCTAGGATTAGATATATGGTCAGCTCAGTTACCACTGCCCTATGAGCTGGTTTTTTGTGTTTGCAGACCTAGTAATTATTTCTGAGACCCTCTGCCATTGGGGTCATAACAGTATAGTACTTCAGACTACACGGCCCCTTCAGACCTTCTGACACTATGTCTATGTCGGTCTGTTCTCTTCTGTCTCTCTGACAATCTCCCTCTAAACCACTATATATAGGGGAGACACCTAGTAAATAGGATCAAATGCTCCCCCTTGTGGCCAGGAGTGTGAGCATGTTGCGTGTATGGTGGTTACCTGATAAAAGATATCCTTCATTGCTTCCAAACGTAACATCACTCTCCCCGTGAGGAAAGCAATGCTGCTGTGGCGACCAGGACCCTGGGGCGCCACAGTAGCATAGGTCCAAGCTGTCATCTTCTAGTGTGCAGGGCTATCTTTGCTCATGCAGGTTCCATTAGGAACTGTGGGTCAGGATCTCTAGTCTGTACAGGAACTGGCAAAGTCAGTTGTAGTTTTTATTTGTTACCCATTTTCCCAAGAAAGTTGATACACTTTCACTGCATTAGCTCACTTCATTTTTGTGTGCTGAGAAGTCATCATGGCCGCTGTGGATTCCCTGACCGTACAATTGTGATCCTTGTCATTGGAGGCGGCAGATATCAAGCAGCAACAACCGCATGCGTTAAATGCCGCTATGCAGGTACTACTACACCTATAACTGCCTTCTGATCCTAAGATAAATTTGCCACATTGTTTCAATGGGGTCCGAAGTAAGTTTTCCATTTTTCTTTAATCATGTAAGTTGTTTTTTCATCTATGTCCACCCTCATCCGGAGGATACTCAACGCGTGGTTATTGTTCTGTCGTTGCTCCGTGGAGATCATCTGGCTTTGGCCTTTTCTCTGCCTGAGAATTATCCAGTGCTTTCTTCAGTTGATGCTTTTTTCTCTGCTCTGGGGCTCATTTATAATGACCCTGATAAGTTGCTGTTGCTGAGTCAATGATCCACAGGTTGGATAAGGGAAAAAGTAGTGTGGAGCACAACAACTCTCAGTCCAGATGCTGGACAGTGGAAACCTTCTGGAATCACCCAGTTCTCCGCAGTCAATTTTACCAGGGTCTTTCTAGCCGGATATGAGATGTGATGGTTTCTAGTCCCTTCCCATTGTCCCTGATGAGAACATGTCACTGGCAGTACATTTGGACAAACATCTTAGGGATAAGAAAACATTCCAGGGTATTTTTATGACTTCTCTCTCTCGTCATATTGAAAGAAGAGAGCCAATGCAAATTTTGACCAGCAGAGAGGCCATGGAGGGGATTAAACTTTAAACACCTGCTTTTTTTGTCTATACTTGTCACAGAGATACTACAACAGAGTGGGGTCATATGATTGCAGCATCTCGTGACATATACACTTGTTGTTGTTAGAAGAGCTTCACTTTCCTATTAGCAGTTCTGGCTTTCTTTGCTCTGTTTCTGCAAAATTTAAACTACTTAGTGTGACTCCTGAAGTTCTCTGTCTTTTTTATCAGCTGTTCTAAGTTGATTACTGCCCACAGGTTTTAGACCAGGTTTTAGAACCCTCCTCCTTGCTTCTTTCTTTGCTTATAGCTTCCTGGTTTGGAGTTAAAGAAGAGTTCAGAGTTAGGAGCAGGTGGTTGGAGTTATTTTCAGGAGATTTTTGCATGGCTTCGTTTTGTGTGTATTTCTCCTACTACTCTTCCCATTTGGAGTGTCTCACTTATCCCTCAATTAATTCCCACTTAGTCGTTTTGCAAGAGTATTTGTATGATTGTGGTTTCTTTTATCCCTGTCAGTTTTCCCCTGTCTGTCAGGTTTGTGTTATTCCATACGCTTCTGTCCATACCTTTCTGGGTGGGGGAGGAAGCAGATAAGCGTTCACATAGGAGCATAGCCAGGAACGAGACCCCGGCATTCCCACCATTATGGGTAATGTGGGGGATAGGGATAGCATAGAGTTCACATAGCTTGAGGGACAGGGTAGTAGCCCTATGTCCCTGGAAATCCTACTGCAATATCGCTACAATACTGCAGTTGAACACATCATGTAATGATCCAGTGTTTCAGACACAATAATTACATGCTGTAATAAGATAGAGGTAACAGTGAATGTATTACAGTAGTGCACTGAATACTATGCGCACTCATAAAAAGCCTGAGAAGAAGGACTTTAACGTGCACTACTGTAGATAGCCCCGAAACAGTTTTCACCTTTACCTACCCTCTCTGTGTAAATCTTGCTGCAGTTGTGCATTAAAATTACCACTATTGCTATAACATTTTTAATATATATAGTCATGCCCAAAAGTTTTGAGATTAACAAAGTTTCATAGTGTCCTACTTTAGTTTTTATAGTGACAATTTGTGTTATTTCCAGATTTTTGTGAAGACTGATCAGATGAATTGCAATAAAATTGCAAAGTAATCACTTTCCACGAAAATGAATCAGAAAAACCCAACTTCCACTGAATTTCGGCCCTGCCACAAAATGACCTGTTTAAATAATTTCAGTGATCTTCTCATCATCTCAGGAGAAAGTGTTAACAAGAACAAGGCAACTGATATCACTCTGTCATGCTGATTGAATTATAAGAGCAAACTGGCTGCTTTAAAAGAGGCTGCTGCTTGAAATTATTTTCTTCTCCTGTTACCGCCAATGAATCATCATTGCTTTGTATCAAAAGACTTTATTGCTTGTAAGATTGCCCCATAAGTGAACCAGTCATTGGATCATCAAGAACATGAAAGAGATAGGTTTAATTGATGTGAAGAAGGATGTATGGCATCCAATAAAGTCCAGAATGTGTTGGGACCATCTCCTAAAGAAAATTAAACTAGGGGAAAGTTCAGCACCAGTGCAGTGCTTCCTCAGAAAGGGCAGCAGTCAGGAGTCAGTATATTTGTATACTGTGGGGAAAAAGCTTTTGGAGGTTAACCCAGTGTCTAGAAGGGTAGCAAAGAAGCTACTTTCATCAAAGAAAAACATCAATGACAGTTTGTAATTCTAATATAGTCTGTGCTGACAGTAGACTCTTCCCTTCTTTTCTCTGATGGGACTCCTCAGCTACTGCCCTTTAACCCCTTCATGACCCAGCCTATTTTGGCCTTAATGACCTTGCCGTTTTTTGCAATTCTGACCAGTGTCCCTTTATGAGGTAATAACTCAGGAACGCTTCAACGGATCCTAGCGATTCTGAGATTGTTTTTTCGTGACATATTGAGCTTCATGTTAGTGGTAAATTTAGGTCGATAATTTCTGAGTTTATTTGTGAAAAAAACGGATATTTGGCGAAAATTTTGAAAATTTCGCAATTTTCACATTTTGAATTTTTATTCTGTTAAACCAGAGAGTTATGTGACACAAAATAGTTAATAAATAACGTTTCCCACATGTCTACTTTACATCAGCACAATTTTGGAAACAAATTTTTTTTTTGCTAGGAAGTTATAAGGGTTAAAATTTGACCAGTGATTTCCCATTTTTACAACAAAATTTACAAAACCATTTTTTTTAGGGACCACCTCACATTTGAAGTCAGTTTGAGGGTTCTATATGGCTGAAAATACCCAAAAGTGACACCATTCTAAAAACTGCACCCCTCAAGGTGCTCAAAACCACATTCAAGAAGTTTATTAACCCTTCAGGTGTTTCACAGCAGCAGAAGCAACATGGAAGGAAAAAATGAACATTTAACTTTTTAGTCACAAAAATGATCTTTTAGCAACAATTTTTTTATTTTCCCAAGGGTAAAAGGAGAAACTGGACCACGAACGATGTTGTCCAATTTGGCCTGAGTACGCTGATACCTCATATGTGGGGGTAAACCACTGTTTGGGCATACGGCAGGGCTTGGAAGGAAAGGAGCGCCATTTGACTTTTTGAATGAAAAATTGGCTCCAATCTTTAGCGGACACCATGTCGCGTTTGGAGAGCCCCCGTGTGCCTAAACATTGGAGCTCCCCCACAAGTGACCCCATTTTGGAAACTAGACCCCCGAAGGAACTTATCTAGAAGCATAGTGAGCACTTTAAACCCCCAGGTGCTTCACAAATTGATCCGTAAAAATGAAACAGTACTTTTTTTTCACAAAAAAATTATTTTAGCCTCAATTTTTTCATTTTCACATGGGCAACAGGATAAAATGGATCATAAAATTTGTTGGACAATTTCTCCTGAGTACACTGATACCTCACATGTGGGGGTAAACCACTGTTTGGGCACATGGTAAGGCTCGGAAGGGAAGGAGCGCCATTTGACTTTTTGAATGAAAAATTATCTCCATCGCTAGCAGAGACCATGTCACGTTTGGAGAGCCCCTGTGTGCCTAAACATTGGAGCGCTCCCACAAGTGACCCCATTTTGGAAACTAGACCCCCCAAGGAACTTATCTAGAAGCATAGTGAGCACTTTAAACCCTCAGGTGCTTCACAAATTGATCCGTAAAAATGAAAAAGTACTTTTTTTTCACAGAAAATTTCTCTTAGCCTCAATTTTTTCATTTTCACATGGGCAACAGGATAAAATGGATCCTAAAATTTGTTGGGCAATTTCTGCTGAGTACGTTGATACCTCATATGTGGGGGTAAACCACTGTTTGGGTGCACGACAAGGCTCGGAAGGGGAGGCGTGCCATTTGACTTTTTGAATGGAAAATTAGCTCCAATCGTTAGCGGACACCATGTCACGTTTGGAGAGCCCCTGTGTGCCTAAACATTGGAGCTCCCCTACAAGTGACCCCATTTTGGAAACTAGACCCCCCAAGGAACTTATCTAGATGCATAGTGAGCACTTATAACCCCCAGGTGCTTCACAGAAGTTTATAACGCAGAGCCGTGAAAATAAAAAATAATTTTTCTTTCCTCAAAAATGATTTTTAGCCCAGGATTTTTTAATTTTCCAAGGGTAAGAGGAGAAATTGGACCCCAAATGTTGTTGTCCAGTTTGTCCTGAGTACGATGATACCCCATATGTGGGGGTAAACCACTGTTTGGGCACACGGCAGGGCTCGGAAGGGAAGGCACGCCATTTGGCTTTTTGAATGGAAAATTAGCTCCAATCATTAGCGGACACCATGTCACGTTTGGAGAGCCCCTGTGTGCCTAAACATTGGAGCTCCCGCACAAGTGACCCCATTTTGGAAACTAGACCTCCCAAGGAACTAATCTAGATGTGTGGTGAGCACTTTGAACCCCCAAGTGCTTCGCAGAAGTTTATAACGCAGAGCCGTGAAAATAATAAATGTGTTTCCTTTCCTCAAAAATATTTTTTTAGCCCAGAATTTTTTATTTTTGCAAGGGTAACAGGAGAAATTGGACCCCAAAAGTTGTTGTCCAGTTTCTCCTGAGTACGCTGATACCCCATATGTGGGGGTAAACCACTGTTTGGGCACATGCCGGGGCTCGGAAGGGAAGTAGTGACGTTTTAGAATGCAGACTTTGATGGAATGGTCTGCGGGCGTCACGTTGCATTTGCAGAGCCCCTGATGTGCCTAAACAGTAGAAACACCCCACAAGTGACCCCATTTTGGAAACTAGACCCCCCAAGGAACTTATCTAGATGTGTGATGAGCACGTTCAACCCCCAAGTGCTTCACAGAAGTTTACAACGCAGAGCCGTGAAAATAAAAAATCATTTTTCTTTCCTCAAAAAAGATGTTTTAGCAAGCAATTTTTTATTTTCACAAGGGTAACAGGAGAAATTGGGCCCCAATGTTTGTTGCCCAGTTTGTTGTGAGTACAGTGATACCCCATATGTGGGGGTAAACCACTGTTTGGGTGCACGTCAGGGCTCGGAAGGGAAGTAGTGACATTTGAAATGCAGACTTTGATGGAATGGTCTGCGGGCGTCACGTTGCATTTGCAGAGCCCCTGATGTGCCTAAACAGTAGAAACACCCCACAAGTGACCCCATTTTGGAAACTAGACCCCCCAAGGAACTTATCTAGATGTGTGATGAGCACGTTCAACCCCCAAGTGCTTCACAGAAGTTTACAACGCAGAGCCGTGAAAATAAAAAATCATTCTTCTTTCCTCAAAAATTATGTCTTAGCAAGTAATTTTTTATTTTTGCAAGGGTAACAGGAGAAATTGGACCCTAACAGTTGTTGCCCAGTTTGTCCTGAGTACGCTGGTACCCCAAATGTGGGGGTAAACCACTGTTTGGGCACACGTCGGGGCTTGGAAGGGAGGGAGCACCATTTGACTTTTTGAATGCAAGATTGGCTGGAATCAATGGTGGCGCCATGTTGCGTTTGGAGACCCCTGATGTGCCTAAACAGTGGAAACCCCTCATTTCTAACTTCAACACTAACCCCAACACACCCCTAATCCTAATCCCAACTGTAGCCATAACCCTAATCCCAACCCTAACCCCAACACACCCCTAACCACAACCCTAACCCCAACACACCCGTAACCCTAATTCCAACCCTAATCCTAACCCTAATCCCAACCCTAACCCTAATCCCAACCCTAACCACAACTGTAACCCCAACACACCCCTAACCCTATCCGTAACCCTAACCACAAGCCTAATCTTAACCCTATTTCCAACCCTAGCCCTAATTCCAACCCTAACCCTAAGGGTATGTGCCCACGTAGCGGATACGTGTGAGATTTTTCTGCACGACTTTTGAAAAATCTGCAAGTAAAAGGCACTGCGTTTTACCTGCGGATTTACAGCAGATTTCCAGTGTTTTTTTGTGCGGATTTCACCTGCGGATTCCTATTGAGGAACAGGTGTAAAACGCTGCGGAATCCGCACAAAGAATTGACATGCTGTAGAAAATACAACGCAGTGTTTCTGCACGGAATTTTCCGCACCATGGGCACAGCGGATTTGGTTTTCCAAAGGTGTACACGGTACTGTAAACCTGATGGAAAACTGCTACGAATTCACAGCGGCCAATCCGCTGCGGATCCGCGGCCAATCCGCTGCGGATCCGCATCCAATCCGCTGCGGATCCGCGGCCAATTCGCTGCGGATCCGCGGCCAATCCGCTGCGGATCTGCAGCCAAATCCGCACATGCCATAACCCTAACCCTACCCCTAACCCTAACCCTACCCCTAACCCTAACCCTACCCGTAACCCTAACCCTAGTTCTAACCCTAACCCTAGTTCTAACCCTAATCCTAGTGGAAAAAAATATATATATATTTTCTTTATTTTATTATTATCCCTATCTATGGGGGTGATAAAGGGGGGGGTTTATTTATTATTTTTTTTATTTTGATCGCTGTGGTAGAACCTACCACAGCGATCAAAATGTACTTGAATGGAATCTGCCGGCGGGCGTACTGAGCATGCGCCCGCCATTTTGGAAGATGGCGGCGCCCAGCGAGGAGACGGCCGGACACCGGGAGGATCGGTAAGTATGAAGGGGTGGTGGGGGGGTGGATTGGAGCACAGGGGGGGTGATCGGACCACAGGGGGGAGCGGACAGCAGGACGGGGGAGCGGGCAGGAGCACGGGGCAGCGCAGCACAGGACGGAGGGGACCGGACCCCATAACGGAGGACTGGGGGGGCGATCGGTGGGGTGGGGGGGGCTCACATCAGTATTTCCAGCCATGGCCGATGATATTGCAGCATCGGCCATGGCTGGATTGTAATATTTCACCTGTTTTTTAGGTGAAATATTACAAATCGCTCTGATTGGCAGTTTCACTTTCAACAGCCAATCAGAGCGATCGTAGCCACGTGGGGGGTGTAGCCACCCCCCCTGGGCTGAAGCACCACTCCCCCTGTCTCTGCAGATCGGGTGAGATTGGAGTTAACCCTTTCACCCGATCTGCAGGAGCGCGATCATTCCATGACGCATACGCTGCGTCATAGGTCGCATTGGCACCGACTTTCATGACGCAGCGTATGCGTCAAAGGTCGTGAAGGGGTTAACTGTTGTTTCTTTAAGTGCACATTGCATTGACTCCTAGCTGTTTAAAGGGTCAGGATATTCTTCTCCAACAATGTTCAAGCAACCAAGGATCCATTCCTCCTGTTATATTGCCTGAGCAAAAAGATTCCAAAGTTGCTGTTACGTCAAAAGGAACATCTACTGCCTTTCTGCAGAGCACTCGTGACTTGACTACAATTCCTAGTTTGCCACCTATCCTAACAATTTGCCTGTTATTCGTGTTATAAGAACTCCACCAGCCCTCACCCTCTGCATGTTAGAATGCAAATTGTCATCACCTTTCAGTCTCCACATCAATCATTGCTAGTAGATTCAGGACCTCAAGGTTGTGTGATTTGTTGGTTCGCAAAATGCCTATATAGACAGGAAGAGGACTCGAACTTTAGTGTCACCATTCAACAAGTCATGCCACATGACCTAGGATAAAGGACAAACCATAATCTCAATTTGGAGACACATGTTTCAGGGTGTTACACCTGATCAGTGCAAAGCATGAGATCTGATTTGACTTATGAGAAGCCTCTGACTGGGGTTTTTCACATCGTGAAGAGTGATATGTCTGATATACCATTGCAAGGAGGCATATAGGTCATGCAATGCTCCTTTGCTACTTCTAATAGGTGGCAATAGAGTTCAAGTTCTCTTCCTCCCTGAGGAGGCAATTTACACATTTAACTTCTTAGCAGAGCATATCTAGTCCAGTCAAAATACGAAAAAAAATACTTTACCCTGAACAAATTCCAAGAAAGCATTTTATTGTTTTTTTTTTGTAGTATTACATGTAGGAAAAAACATACTAAAAGTTTACCGAGATAGGGTTACCACAAAGGGTCCAAATGTTCAAAGAATATGGCCGCCAAAGCTGTAAAATGTTAAATGCGACTCGTCTTTCAGTGTCTATCATATTTCTTTTACAATTACTACTACGAGTTACTATATTTATTATTTAACAATTTATTTATCTTCTTTTACAGAGCTGAGAATGATGGAAAGTCAAGAAACTTGCCCCTTATGCAGCCATGAAGTAGAAGATGACGGAGAAAGAGTGGTGATTGGTGCAAGAGGGGCTAAAGGGATCAATAAAGCCAGTATTGAGAGGGGCGTTAGCACTGTAGTAGCTGCTGGAGCAGTGGTGCACAAGAGATGTTGTATGAACTACATAAACAAGAAGCAAATAGACTTGCATAAGAAAGCTACTTCCGTTCATCGCTCACCTGCCAAGAGAGGTACATGGGTGTCTACTGGATCCTATGATAGCACGACGCAGTGTTTGTTCTGTGGACATGAAGTGGTGAAGACAAGATCTAGTAGTGATTTCGATGACTATAGCTTTGTTAAAACGGATGGATTTCTAAGGTCCATCATGTCACATTGCAAACAGCATAATTATGACTGGGCAATCACCATTCAAGGGAGAATTGCATACTTTGGGAAGGACTTACATGCTGCAGACTGTCTGTACCATCGTTTATGTGACATTAACTTTCGGACAAATGACAGAATTCCTGTGCGTCATGGTGGTGGATCTACTACAAAGAAACCGCGGAAGGTGGGGAGGCCGATGAACATGGACCAAGAGCAAGCGTTCTTGAGAATGTGTGCATTTCTCGAGGACAATGATGAAGAGCAACTGACTGTCACAGATCTTGCAAAGAAAATGACCGAGTATCTTGTAGAAGGAGACAGTGCTGCCTACAGTAATAAATGGCTGAGGTATAGGCTGGAGGAGAGGTATGGCGATTCATTATTCATAGCAGAGTGTGAAGGGTTGCCTAACATTGTAACGTTCCATGAAAAGACCAGAATAATCCTGAGGGACTATTTCCGTAGTCAGGAAATGGATGAAGAAGCCCAGAAGAGAGCCATCATAGAGACTGCGGCCAAACTAATCAAGAGCGATATCAAGTCTAAGATCCCATCTTCAACCGATGAATATCCGAAGACTTATTCTCTTGAATGTCAGTCTGCATTAGATTATCTCCCCCTGAGTTTGCTTTGCTTGCTTGAAACCCTCTTCGTTGGAAAGGACATTCACAGGAAGGTCGCAAGCATTGGACAATCAGTTGTTCAGGCTGTATGTCCCAGGGCTTGTAGTAGCTCCATTGCAGCTTGGGTTAGCAGTCCAGCTCCATAATCATTTCAGGTCTTGATTTCTTGTAGACAGCCTCTCAGTCATTGGATATTGTTCATCATATTCGGAAGTTCAGTGATTCGAGGAAACGCTGCCGCTTCTGTTGGCCAGGATGTACTTGGTGGTACCATAGACAGACTGGATACGGCACTGCTGTTCGCTGCGGACAATGTCGATCATAATATCATAACGTTAGATGGGAAGGGGACTATCCACGGCATGGGGATGGTAGCTACTGTGACTCCAGGAAGGAAGGTCAGTCACACTGTTCTCAAATGGAAGACTGTGGACTTGGAGATAGTTGAACAAAGCAGAGTTGATGTAAGTGAATACCGTTTCGCAAAACACACTCGCCGAAACATAAAATTCAAGCCCTTGCCATTTCTCGACCCCATTGACCATCGTTTTGATGTATTGTGGGAGATGTCTTTATGCTTCAAACAGCCTGCACTGAGCTGGAATGGAATGATGCACATGCTACATAAAGACTGTGATCATCTGGGGTCGTTTCGGTAATCTTCCTGCCCATCATTGACATGTATTCCAGAGACAAGTCATGCATCTTCTCTACTCTTGAGTATCTGTGCAACCTTGCTGATAAACACCGATCCGCTGCAGTTGTTACATTAGATCAGCCACTCTACTGGAAAGCATCAGAAATCAAACACGAGGTGCCTGAAGACAGCCCGGTTCGATATGTTGTCCTGATGCTCGGGAGCTTCCACACATTGATGAATCTTATGGGTGCCATAGGAACGTTGATGGGAGTGGAATCAAAGAGATCTTGGGAACAATTGTGACAATGCTGTGCAACACATCATGACTGGAAAGGCAGTTCAGCGTGCAGTTCGTGGCCATCTCCTCCTTGATCAGTGTCTTACTCAGCAAGTTGGACAAAGTACTTTGCGACCATCCCGGTTTTGCAGACCTGTTGCAAGTAGTGTTGAGCATTCCGATACCGCAAGTATCGGGTATCGGCCGATACTTGCGGTATCGGAATTCCGATACTGAGTTCCGATACTTTTGTGGTATCGGAAATCGGAATCGGAAGTTCCCAGTGTATGGTTCCCAGGGTCTGGAGGAGAGGAGACTCTCCTTCAGGCCCTGGGATGCATATTCATGTAAAAAATAAAGAATAAAAAAAAAAAAAGTGGATATATTCACCGCTCCGGCGGCCCCTGGACCTTACCGATGTAACCGGGAGCCTCCGTTCCTAAGAATGAGCAGTTTAAGACCTTCGATGACGTCGCGGCTTGTGATTGGTCACGTGCCGCTCATGTGACTGCTCACGCGACCAATCACAGGCCGCGACATCATTGCAGGTCCTAAACTCCTCATTTAGGAGTTTAGGGCCTGCGATGACGTCACGGCCTGTGATTGGTCACATGAGCGGTCACATGAGCGGCACGCGACCAATCACAAGCTGCGACGTCATCGAAGGTCCTAAACTGCTCATTCTTAGGAACGGAGGCTGCCGGTTACAATCGGTAAGGTCCAGGGGCCTCCGGACGGGTGAGTATATCCATATTTTGTATTTTAATTCTTTATTTTTTACATGAATATGGATCCCAGGGCCTGAAGGAGAGTTTCCTCTCCTTCAGACCCTGGGAATCTTCCAGGATACCTTCCGATACTTGAGTCCCATTGACTTGTATTGGTATCGGGTATCGGCGATATCCGATATTTTTCGGATATCAACCGATACTATCCGATACTGATACTTTCAAGTATCGGAAGGTATCGCTCAACACTAGTTGCAAGAACTTGAGCAGTTGTATGCTCGGACACTGACAGGGGAGAGTGACTTGAATTCGGTCATCACTTCTACCTGCCTTAGTGAAATTGTCCACCAAAAGAAATGGATTATCCACTCACTCTCACACCAGTAAACTATGGCTGAATTACCAACAGATGGTTGGAATTGCAAGGGAGCTTATCGAGGCCGATCGTACAGGATCCTGGCTGATGCACCTTCATGCTGTAGCCAAATGTTTGCCCATTCTTGCAGCTGCTGGGCATGGGAACTATGTGATGGCCGCCTACCTTTACCTCCAGTCTATGACCACTCTGGAAGATGATATGCCATCTGTCTACCATAGATTTATGAATGGCTTGCATGTTGTAAGGCAGACTGATCAGTACGGGGCAGGCCTGGGTTGCGACCTAGTCATCGAGCAAGATCTGATGCGCTCCCTAAAAACTGCAGGAGGACTCACCAGAGGAAGTGGAAGGTCCGAACATCACAGGGCCTTGTGGACTCTGTCTGTGCCAGTGTCCTCTTCCTACAGTGATGCAATGCAGGGTTTCACTCACCAGAGTCTCCGTTCCTAAGAATGAGGAGTTTAGGACCTGCGATGACGTCGCGGCTTGTGATTGGTCGCGTGAGCGGTCACATGAGCGGTCACGTGACCAATCACAAGCCGCGACGTCAGCCGCGACGTCATCTAAGGTCCTAAACTCCTCATTCTTAGGAACGGAGGCTGCCGGTTAACAGCGGTAAGGTCCAGGGGCCGCCGGATGGGTGAGTATATCCATATTTTTTATTTTAATTCTTTATTTTTTACATGATTATGGATCCCAGGGCCTGAAGGAGAGTTTCCTCTCCTTCAGACCCAGGGAATTATCCAGGATACCTTCCGATATTTGTGTCCCATTGACTTGTATTGGTATCGGGTATCGGTATTGGCGATATCCGATATTTTTCGGGTATCGGCCGATACTATCCGATACCGATACTTTCAAGTATCGGAAGGTATCGCTCAACACTAGTCAGAAGGAAAGACATATTGTTCAATCGCTGAAGACTATGCATCTTTCACACTAAAGCACTATGGTAAGGCTACGATAGTATTTGATGGTTACATTGGAGGACCAAACACTAAGGACATTATCCATCAGCGACAGAGCAAAAAACGAACAAGTAACAAAGTGAACTTTGCTGAAGGAACAAAATTTGTCGGGAAAAAGGAGGACTTCCTTTCGAATGTAGAGAACAAACAGTCTCTTATCAATCTCATTTCACAGCGCATGAATGACAGAGTTTGCACGTAATACAATCAGAGGGGGATGCAGATGTGGAGATTTTTAAGGCAGCAGTGTCAATGTCATCCAACAAAAGTACTAGTCTCATTGGCGAAGATACAGATCTTTTGGTGTTGTTACTTCATCACGCGTCAACCAGCGATGGCAACAAGCTTTATTTCTACTCGGATAAAGGGAGTCCTGCAACAGTATAGGACATTAAGGTTATGAAGAAGTTCCTGGGAAACCATGTCTGCAGCAGTCTTCTGTTCCTTCATGCATTCACGGGTTGCGATACCACTTCCGCGGTTTTTGGAATTGGAAAAAAACTCGGTCTACACAAGGTTTTGAAGGGAGACTCGGTCTTAAATAGCTGTGCTAAAATATTTTCCACACCTAACAAAAACAGAGCTGAGATTGAAGACGCTGGGTGTAAAGAAATGGTGGCAATGTTCGGGGGCAAACCTGGAGACAATCTGTCTGCAATGAGGTATTCTACTCTCTGCAAAAAAGTTGGTTCAGCCAAAATCTTTGTTATACCTGAACAACTGCCAAGGACCTCCTCTGCAATGAAGTATCATGCCCTTCGGAGTTACCTCCAAGTGATGCTTTGGATGGACAATGGTGAGGCCATGGATACTACTGAATGGGGATGGGAATTGCAGAACAACAGTCTAGTTCCAGTGATGATGGATACTTCAACCGCGCCAGAAACACTTCTGAAAATAATTCACTGCAATTGTTCTCGTGTTTGTAGTACACTTCGGTGCACTTGCAAAAGACACGGACTTACCTGTTCATGGGTATGCGGACCATGTCAAGAAGGGCATTGTGACAATATGAGTGAGGAAGCAGTGTCTGATGATGAAAATAGTGCCTATTGACCTGACACGCTTATTCAGTGATGAAGTAGGTCTTAAAATTCACTGTGTATTAATTCTATAATTTCTAGAAATGTACAGATATGTCATGACACATTGATGACGTCATGACCTCGCCTGTCCATGTAGTTAGTATAACACTTTATATAAAAATTGTTATATGAAAATATATAGTACTAGATGGCAGCCCGATTCTAAAGAATCGGGAGTCTAGAATCCATATATACTTTATTTATTCAAATGTAAGAATACAATTAATAAATAATAGTAAGAAAGAACAAAAAATGGCTGCACTCACCAGCTCTTGACAATTCTTGACAGTATGGCACATTTCTGATTGGTCGCTCGCGGCAGGCGGCAACCAATCAGAAAAGTGCCGCGCACCACGAAGGCATATATCTTTGTCCACCCTGAGCGGGTGTAGGACGCTGGTGACATCACTTATCTCCGGACATTATCTCCGGACAAAGCCACGGAAGTTGGCACAAATTGCCGGAAGTAGTATTCTAGGCAATTATATATTAGATTTTAATGTTATCAGTGTTTACCTTTGAACGTTTATATTGTATTGTCCTGTCACCAGCCATGTGTACGATTATCGGCCGAAAGCCTCTCTGGAACCAATAATCACCCCATGTAAAGGTATCTTTATAAGTTAAAGATTCAGAATACTATGACTTTTATCATATCCTGAACAGTCAAGTTTTTTATGAACCGTTAAGGTTTTCTGGTTGAAGTAAAAAAACCTCTGAGTGTTTACAGTTTGAAACCATAAAATGTTGAAAAATTATGTCATTCTTGAGTATATCACTCAATGGTGCTCATAAACGTGTCAATTTTGATCTATAATATACTTTAATATACGTTACTTTAATCTTTAATATACTTAAGAACAGTGCCCCAGACATCACACAGGGGGTCTGAAACACCGCACAGTGGTCCAAAATATCGCTGTGCTCTGCCTGGGGCCCCATATGCTGCCTGGGGCCCCTGTGCTCTGCCTGGGGCCCCATATGCTGCCTGGGGCCCCTGTGCTCTGCCTGGGGCCCCATGTTCTGCCTGGGGCCCCTGTGCTCTGCCTGGGGCCACTGTGCTCTGCCTGGGGCCCCATATGCTGCCTGGGGCCCCTGTGCTCTGCCTGGGGCCCCATAGGCTGCCTGGGGCCCCTGTGCTCTACCTGGGACCACTGTGCTCTGCCTGGGGCCCCATATGCTGCCTGGGGCCCCTGTGCTCTGCCTGGGGACCCTGTGCTCTGCCTGGGGCCCCATGTTCTGCCTGGGGCCACTGTGATCTGTCTGGGGCCCCATAGGCTGCCTGGGGCCCCTGTGCTCTGCCTGGGACCACTGTGCTCTGCCTGGGGCCCCATATGCTGCCTGGGGCCCCTGTGCTCTGCCTGGGGCCACTGTGCTCTGCCTGGGGCCCCATATGCTGCATGGGGCCCCTGTGCTCTGCCTGGGGCCCCATATGCTGCCTGGGGCCCCTGTGCTCTGCCTGGGGCCCCTGTGCTCTGCCTGGGGCCACTGTGCTCTGCCTGGGGCCCCATGTTCTGCCTGGGGCCACTGTGCTCTGCCTGGGGCCCCATAAGCTGCCTGGGGCCCCTGTGCTCTGCCTGGGACCACTGTGCTCTGCCTGGGGCCCCATATGCTGCCTGGGGCCACTGTGCTCTGCCTGGGGCCCCATATGCTGCCTGGGGCCACTGTGCTCTGCCTGGGGCCCCATATGCTGCCTGGGGCCCCTGTGCTCTGCCTGGGGCCCCATATGCTGCCTGGGGCCCCTGTGCTCTGCCTGGGGCCCCTGTGCTCTGCCTGGGGCCCCATATGCTGCCTGGGGCCCCTGTGCTCTGCCTGGGGCCCCTGTGCTCTGCTTGGGGCCCCATGTTCTGCCTGGGGCCCCTGTGCTCTGCCTGGGGCCACTGTGCTCTGCCTGGGGCCCCATATGCTGCCTGGGGCCCCTGTGCTCTGCCTGGGGCCCCATATGCTGCCTGGGGCCCCTGTGCTCTGCCTGGGGCCACTGTGCTCTGCCTGGGGCCCCATAGGCTGCCTGGGGCCCCTGTGCTCTGCCTGGGACCACTGTGCTCTGCCTGGGGCCCCATATGCTGCCTGGGGCCCCTGTGCTCTGCCTGGGGCCACTGTGCTCTGCCTGGGGCCCCATATGCTGCCTGGGGCCCCTGTGCTCTGCCTGGGTGTAGGACACTGGTGACGTCACTTATCTCCGGACATTAGCTCCGGACATTAGCTCCGGACATTATCTCCGGACATTAGCTCCGGACAAAGCCACGGAAGTTGGCACAAATTGCAGGAAGTAGTATTCTAGGCAATTATATATTAGATACAAAATGCAAACTCTTCTGTAACCTAAAGCTGCAGCTTTGAAATAGGGAAATATTCGTCATTTTTAGTGCGATGGCTGTCATCGTCTTATGACTAGTGTTGAGCATTCCGATACCGCAAGTATCGGGTATCGGCCGATACTTGCGGGTATCGGAATTCCGATACCGAGATCCGATACTTTTGTGGTATCGGGTATCGGTATCGAAACAACATTAATGTAAAAATGTGTAAAAGAGAGAATTAAAATAAAAAATATTGCTATACTCACCTCTCCGACGCAGCCTGCACCTTACCGAGGGAAGCGGCAGCGTTCTTTGTTTAAAATTCGCGCTTTTCTTTCCTTACATGAAGTCCCGGCTTGTGATTGGTCGCATGCCGCCCATGTGGCGGCGACGCAACCAATCACAGCAAGCCGTGACGTAATTTCAGGTCATTCAGTATTTTAAAATTACGCTCCGGCTTTGTGATTGGTTGCGTCGCAGTCACATGGGCGACGCAACCAATCACAGCAAGCCGTGACGTAATTTCAGGTCCTTAAGGATTTTAAAATTACGTCCCGGCTTGTGATTGGTTGCGGCGCGGTCAACCAATCACAAGCCGGGAGGCTGGACACGCGCGCATTTTAAAATGGGCGCGTGTCCAGCCTCCCGTGACGTCCCGGCTTGTGATTGGTTGCGGCGCGGTCAACCAATCACAAGCCGGGAGGCTGGACACGCGCGCATTTTAAAATGGGCGCGTGTCCAGCCTCCCGTGATGTCCCGGCTTGTGATTGGTTGCGGCGTGGTCAACCAATCACAAGCCGGGAGGCTGGACATGCGCGCATTTTAAAATGGGCGCGTGTCCAGCCTCCCGTGACGTCCCGGCTTGTGATTGGTTGCGGCGCGGTCAACCAATCACAAGCCGGGAGGCTGGACACGCGCGCATTTTAAAATGCGCGCGTGTCCAGCCTCCCGGCTTGTGATTGGTTGACCGCGCCGCAACCAATCACAAGCCGGGACGTCACGGGAGGCTGGACACGCGCCCATTTTAAAATGCGCGCGTGTCCAGCCTCCCGGCATGTGATTGGTTGACCGCGCCGCAACCAATCACAAGCCGGGACGTCACGGGAGGCTGGACACGCGCCCATTTTAAAATGCGCGTGTGTCCAGCCTCCCGGCTTGTGATTGGTTGACCGCGCCGCAACCAATCACAAGCCGGGACGTCACGGGAGGCTGGACACGCGCCCATTTTAAAATGCGCGCGTGTCCAGCCTCCCGGCTTGTGATTGGTTGACCGCGCCGCAACCAATCACAAGCCGGGACGTCACGGGAGGCTGGACACGCGCCCATTTTAAAATGCGCGCGTGTCCAGCCTCCCGGCTTGTGATTGGTTGACCGCGCCGCAACCAATCACAAGCCGGGACGTCACGGGAGGCTGGACACGCGCCCATTTTAAAATGCGCGCGTGTTCAGCCTCCCGGCTTGTGATTGGTTGACCGCGCCGCAACCAATCACAAGCCGGGACGTAATTTTAAAATCCTTAAGGACCTGAAATTACGTCACGGCTTGCTGTGATTGGTTGCGTCGCCCATGTGACTGCGACGCAACCAATCACAAAGCCGGAGCGTAATTTTAAAATACTGAATGACCTGAAATTACGTCACGGCTTGCTGTGATTGGTTGCGTCGCCGCCACATGGGCAGCATGCGACCAATCACAAGCCGGGACTTCACGTAAGGAAAGAAAAGCGCGAATTTTAAACAAAGAACGCTGCCGCTTCCCTCGGTGAGGTCCAGGCTGCGTCGGAGAGGTGAGTATAGCAATATTTTTTATTTTAATTCTTTCTTTTACACATTAATATGGATCCCAGGGCCTGAAGGAGAGTTTCCTCTCCTTCAGACCCTGAGAACCATCAGGAATACCGTCCGATACTTGAGTCCCATTGACTTGTATTGGTATCGGGTATCGGTATCGGATTGGATCCGATACTTTGCCGGTATCGGCCGATACTTTCCGATACCGATACTTTCAAGTATCGGACGGTATCGCTCAACACTACTTATGACGTCATTGTTAGGACTTTTGTGGTGATCAATTTTTGGAAAACTTTTAATATGTTTTTCCCCACATATAATAATCATAAAACACTTTTTTGGAATTTGTTCCAGGTCAAACCATATTTTGACTGGACTAATCATGTCAGAGCAGAGCATATCAGTAGACTCCTTCTACTGGTATTACAGGCATGTCACACTCCACAAGGAGAAATGTTATCCCTTGCATTTTTGGTTCATCATGTGATTATATTTTTGTCGATAGCTAAGTTTAGCTAATCAAATTTTAAGTATGAACCTATATGCATGGGCCAGGTTAAAAATGTATAACTTAGGTATAATGGGTGGTCACAGTTACTTAGTCTGTTACATTTTTCATTAAAAAGGTTTGTCAGAACTTTTTAAAATTTGACAGAGTGTAGAAATTGTTCTTTAAAAAAAAAAGTATCACTACAATAACAGTGGTGAAATAACTATTGGATAAGACGTCCTCCTACCAGAAGTGATGATATTAGCTTCATTAATGACCTGACATGACGGTTACAGCCTTTCAGTGGCCTCAGTGGGAAGATGGTTGGGACTTCAATTCCGCAGTGCTCGATTGTAAAAGAGTGAAGATTCCCAGTCTTCTTCAGGTGTAAATGACATGTTTTGGCTTCCAAAAATGTGCATTTCAATTACATCTATCTAATGCCAAAACAAAACATAATGGCCGTTACTAGCTTTGAGCATTCGAATACTGCAAATATCGGGTATCGGCCGATATTCGCTGTATCGGAATTCCGATACCGAGTTCCGATATTTCTGCGATATCGGAAATCGGAATCGGAAGTTCCCACAGTGCAAAAATGCACTATAATGGAATGTGGGAGGTGCGTGGGCAGAGACTGCGTGTGTCTATGCGGGCGGGGTCTGTGCGGGACCATGGGTGGTCTGTGCGTGCCTGCCAGGGGGTCTGTACGGCTACTCCGGGGTCTGTGCGGCCTCTCCGGGGTCTGTGCGGCTTGCCGGGGGGTCTGTACGGCCTGCCGGGGGGTCTGTGAGGCTTGCTAGGGGGTCTGTACGGCCTGCTGGGGGGTCTGTACGGCCTCTCTGGGGTCTGTGCGGCCTCTCCGGGGTCTGTGCGGCTTGCCGGGGGGTCTGTATGGCCTGCCGGGGGGTCTGTGCGGCTTGCCGGGGGGTCTGTATGGCCTGCCGGGGGGTCTGTGCGGCTTGCTGGGGGGGTCTGTGAGGCTTGCTGGTGGGTATGTACGGCCTGCCGGGGGGTCTGTACGGCCTCTCCGGGGTCTGTGCGGCCTCTCCGGGGTCTGTGCGGCTTGCCGGGGGGTCTGTATAACCTGCCGGGGGGTCTGTGCGGCTTGCCGGGCGGTCTGTATGGCCTGCCGGGGGGTCTGTGCGGCTTGCTGGGGGGTCTGTATGGCCTGCCGGGGGGGTCTGTGTGGCCTCTCCGGGGTCTGTGTGGCTTGCCGGGGGGTCTGTGCGGCCTGCCGGGGGTCTTTGTGTCTGTGCAGGCATAGTCCGATGGGACTACAAGTCCCATCGGACGATGCCTCCTACAATGACTGTGATTGACACATTAGCCAATGATGGGAAAGTAGTAGTCCCATCATCCGGCTAATGTGTTGAATGTAAAAAAAAAATAAACTCCATACATGCTACATACTGTTAGGGCTAGCGGAACGCACCGAGTAAATATAGAGGTTTGATTATAATAGATGCGTTCGCAGCCAAGGGTCCACCGTGAAGGAGAACCTGCTGCTAGCAAACGGCGGAACTATATGGGGGTATCAGCTAACCCTGTTACTTCACAGAGTAGCCGAAACTCAAAGCACTGCGCCCTGTTTGACTTCACAGTGGCACAGGCTAACTACTCAACTGAGAGCAGTCAGTGGTCATATCATGCACACAAGCTCCTCGCCGGAGGTGCCAGCATTCTAGGGGCTTATTTCAGCCAGGTCCCTGAATACATTCACACAAAATCTCCTTGCCAGAGGTGCCAGCATTCTAGGGGCTTGTTTCAACCGGGTCCCTAAACACAAACTCACATGACCACACTGGCGCAAAGCACATAACATAGAACAATACAAGTGCATGGCCGTGCGGCCATGCGAGCCTTAAATAGTTGCAGCACGTACAGAAGCTTCCTAGAAGGACCAATGAGAGGCTGCCACAGAGCGTGAGCACCTACAGGACCTTCCTGAAGGACCAATGGCCTTAGCTGCAGTATCTGATCATGTGACCCTCGATCTCCACTGAGAGATCTTACTCTGGGCATGCTCAGAACGAGAAAAGCAGGACTTAGTCCCAGAAGCGTCTGCTAGCCCCTGCCCAGCACTGACTTCCATGGCAGAAGCAGGAAAAGCAGCAGTAACTCTTTGTACAGAGTCAGACTGAGCGAGACGCTGGGACCGACGTCTCCACTGTGGCAGAAGAAGAATGGGAGACCGCAGCGGAGATGGCCTGCGATTCCCCCTGTGCAGAGGCGGGAACGCGACCCCTAACATTACTCCCCCTCCTAGGGCCCCCCTCCTTGGGCCTCACTACGTTCGAAGGCAGCAATGAGCTACGGAGCCCGAATGTGCTCAGCAGGCTCCCAGGACCTATCCTCAGGACCGTAACCCTTCCAGTCCACCAAATAAAATTTTTTGCCACAAACCACCTTGCACCCCAAAATAGCGTTCACCTCGTAATCGTCTGTAGACGAACCCGATGTCCCAGCAGACGACTCAGAAAACCATGTATACGGGCTTAAGGAGGGACACATGAAAGGTTTCGGTGATACTTAGGCGTGGAGGAAGGGCTAGAGCAGGGGTGGGGAACCTCGGCTCTCCAGCTGTTATAAAACTACAACTCCCAGCATGCCCTAGCAACTTGCAGCAGTTGAGGCATGCTGGGAATTGTAGTTCTCCCACAGCTGGAGGGCCAAGGTTCCTGACCCCTGGGCTAGAGGGTAGACCACAGGATTAACCTGTTCGAGGACCTTGAAAGGACCCAGGTAGCGAGGTGCAAACTTAGTGGACTCAACACGCAGCCTGGTGTTATGAGCGGAGAGCCACACTAAGTCGCCAGGAGCAAAGGTCGGAGCAGGGCGCCGATGTGCATCGGCGGAGGACCTCATTCTCTCCTTGGAGGCCCGGATGGCATCCTGAGTGCGGTCCCAAATGTCTCATGCCTCCACTGCCCAGTCTGCCACCCTGGCGTAGGCAGAAGACATGGGCATAGGCACAGGAACCCGTGGATGTTGGCCGTAATTAAGGAGGAAAGGAGTCTGACTGGTGGAGTCAGCTACAGCGTTGTTAAGGGCAAACTCAGCCCACGGTAACAAGGATGCCCAGTCATCCTGCCTGGCAGAAACAAAATGTCATAAATAAGTGACCAGAGTCTGATTGGCCCTCTCAACCAACCCATTCGTCTCGGGATGATAAGCCGAGGAGAGATTTAACTCAATACTGAGTAGACGACAAAGCTCCCTCCAAAATCGAGACGCAAACTGGGGACTAGGGTTGAGCGAAACGGGTCGATCATTTTCAAAAGTCGCCGACTTTTGGCTAAGTCGGCGTCTCATGAAACCCGATCCGACCCCTGTGCTTGTCGGCCATGCGGTACGCGACTTTCGCGCCAAAGTCGCGTTTCAATGACGCGAAAAGCGCCATTTCTCAGCCAATGAAGGTGAACGCAGAGTGTGGGCAGCGTGATGACATAGATCCTGGTCCCCACCATCTTAGAGAAGGGCATTGCAGTGATTGGCTTGCTGTCTGCGGCGTCACAGGGGCTATAAAGGGGCGTTCCCGCCGACCGCCATCTTACTGCTGCTGATCTGAGCTTAGGGAGAGGTTGCTGCCGCTTCGTCAGAAGCAGGGAGAGCGTTAGGCAGGGTCCACTAACCACCAAACCGCTTGTGCTGCAGCGATTTCCACTGTCCAACACCACCTTCGGTGTGCAGGGACTGTGGAAGCTATTTTTTTTTTTTTTTCCCCTCAGCGCTGTAGCTCATTGGGCTGCCCTAGAAGGCTCCGTGATAGCTGTATTGCTGTGTGTACGCCACTGTGGAAACCAACTGCTTTTTTCAAAGCACATATCCTCTTGTTCCTTCCTTTCTGCACAGCTATCTTTTTTGTTTGTCCACACTTTTTATTTAATTTGTGCATCAGTCCACTCCTATTGCTGCCTGCCATACCTGGCTTACATTACTGCAGGGAGATAGTAATTGTAGGACAGTTTTTTTTTTTTTTTTTTTTTTTTTTTGTGGGAGATTAAGATTGGCATTTCTGCTACAGTGCCATCCCTGTGTGTGCCATCTCTCACTGAGTGGGCCATAGAAAGCCTATTTATTTTTTCCGTGATTTGTGTTCTAAAATCTACCTCAACACAAAAACACTACATCAATCAGTGGGAGAAAAATATTGGCCTCAGTCAGGGCTTGTGTGCCACTGCTGTGTGTGCTATCTCTCATTCAGTGGGCTATAGCAAGCCTATTTTTTTTTTTTTTTTTTAATATTATTTGGTTTCTAAAGTCTCCCTGAAAAAAAAAAAAAACCTAAAAAAACAGTGGGAGAGTAATATTGCCCTTTCAGCTTGTGTGCCAGTCTTGACTCCTGGGTGTGCCACCTCTCTCCCTCTCATTCAGTGGGCCATAGAAAGCCTATTTATTTTTTTTAAAAAATATTATTGGGTTTCTAAAGTCTCCCTGAAAAAACAAAAAATACATAAAAAAACAGTGGGAGAGTAATATTGCCCTTTCAGCTTGTGTGCCAGTCTTGACTCCTGGGTGTGCCACCTCTCTCCCTTTCATTCAGTGGGCCATAGAAAGCCTATTTATTTTTTCCGTGATTTGTGTTCTAAATTCTACCTCAACACAAAAACACTACATCAATCAGTGGGAGAAAAATATTGGCCTCAGTCAGGGCTTGTGTGCCACTGCTGTGTGTGCTATCTCTCATTCAGTGGGCTATAGCAAGCCTATTTTTTTTTTTTTTTTTTTTTTTTTTTAATATTATTTGGTTTCTAAAGTCTCCCTGAAAAAAAAAAAAAAACCTAAAAAAACAGTGGGAGAGTAATATTGCCCTTTCAGCTTGTGTGCCAGTCTTGACTCCTGGGTGTGCCACCTCTCTCCCTCTCATTCAGTGGGCCATAGAAAGCCTATTTATTTTTTTTTTTTAATATTATTTGGTTTCTAATTCTCCCTGAAAAAAAAAAAAAAACCTAAAAAAACAGTGGGAGAATAATATTGCCCTTTCAGCTTGTGTGCCAGTCTTGACTCCTGGGTGTGCCACCTCTCTCCCTCTCATTCAGCGGGCCATAGAAAGCCTATTTATTTTTTTTTTAAAATATTATTGGGTTTCTAAAGTCTCCCTGAAAAAACAAAAAATACATAAAAAAACAGTGGGAGAGTAATATTGCCCTTTCAGCTTGTGTGCCAGTCTTGACTCCTGGGTGTGCCACCTCTCTCCCTTTCATTCAGTGGGCCATAGAAAGCCTATTTATTTTTTTTTTTAAATATTATTGGGTTTCTAAAGTCTCCCTGAAAAAAAAAAAAAAACCTAAAAAAACAGTGGGAGAGTAATATTGCCCTTTCAGCTTGTGTGCCAGTCTTGACTCCTGGGTGTGCCACCTCTCTCCCTCTCATTCAGTGGGCCATAGAAAGCCTATTTATTTTTTTTTTAAAATATTATTGGGTTTCTAAAGTCTCCCTGAAAAAAAAAAAAAAAACCTAAAAAAACAGTGGGAGAGTAATATTGCCCTTTCAGCTTGTGTGCCAGTCTTGACTCCTGGGTGTGCCACCTCTCTCCCTCTCATTCAGTGGGCCATAGAAAGCCTATTTATTTTTTTTTTTAAATATTATTGGGTTTCTAAAGTCTCCCTGAAAAAACAAAAAATACATAAAAAAACAGTGGGAGAGTAATATTGCCCTTTCAGCTTGTGTGCCAGTCTTGACTCCTGGGTGTGCCACCTCTCTCCCTTTCATTCAGTGGGCCATAGAAAGCCTATTTATTTTTTCCGTGATTTGTGTTCTAAATTCTACCTCAACACAAAAACACTACATCAATCAGTGGGAGAAAAATATTGGCCTCAGTCAGGGCTTGTGTGCCACTGCTGTGTGTGCTATCTCTCATTCAGTGGGCTATAGCAAGCCTATTTTTTTTTTTTTTTTTTTTTTATATTATTTGGTTTCTAAAGTCTCCCTGAAAAAAAAAAAAAAACCTAAAAAAACAGTGGGAGAGTAATATTGCCCTTTCAGCTTGTGTGCCAGTCTTGACTCCTGGGTGTGCCACCTCTCTCCCTCTCATTCAGTGGGCCATAGAAAGCCTATTTATTTTTTTTTTTAAATATTATTGGGTTTCTAAAGTCTCCCTGAAAAAACAAAAAATACATAAAAAAACAGTGGGAGAGTAATATTGCCCTTTCAGCTTGTGTGCCAGTCTTGACTCCTGGGTGTGCCACCTCTCTCCCTTTCATTCAGTGGGCCATAGAAAGCCTATTTATTTTTTTTTTTAAATATTATTGGGTTTCTAAAGTCTCCCTGAAAAAAAAAAAAAAACCTAAAAAAACAGTGGGAGAGTAATATTGCCCTTTCAGCTTGTGTGCCAGTCTTGACTCCTGGGTGTGCCACCTCTCTCCCTCTCATTCAGTGGGCCATAGAAAGCCTATTTATTTTTTTTTTAAAATATTATTGGGTTTCTAAAGTCTCCCTGAAAAAACAAAAAATACATAAAAAAACAGTGGGAGAGTAATATTGCCCTCTCAGCTTGTGTGCCAGTCTTGACTCCTGGGTGTGCCACCTCTCTCTCTCTAATTGTGGGCCATAGAAAGCCTTTTTTTTTTTTTTTTTTAATATTATTTGGTTTCTAAAGTCTCCCTGAGAAAAAAAAAAAAAAAAATTAGGTGGGAGATTAATATTGACATTAGTGCTTGAGTGACAGTCCTGCGTGTGTGTCATCTCTGTGATTTTGTGCCACAGAAAACAGAGTGTGTAACATTGTGCCTGATTTTCCTTGTGGTCTCACCAACCTGTTAAGGGATATTGAAATCATACTGAAGTTATAGCTCACCGTGTAAGTTGTTTGACAGCAACAAATAAAGTTACTTTGGTTAAGATTTTAAAACAATGAGGAAGTCTGGTGCAAGAGGTCGTCGTGGGCGTTCATTGTCAGCTGGTAATGATGGTAGTGGTAGAGGAGCATCAGGTGGTCGTGGGGATAAAAATATTCCACCTAAGTCTGGAGCTGTGGAGCCAGTTTCGTCGTCAGGCTACACAAGGCCTCGAACGCTCTCTTTTCTGGGAGTAGGAAAACCGCTTTTAAAGGCGGAGCAGCAACAGCAAGTTTTGGCTTACATTGCAGACTCAGCCTCTAGCTCTTTTGCCTCCTCTTCCGAAACTGGTAAATGTAAAAGCAGCGCGTCGCTTGTGGATGTTCACGGTCAGGGACAAGTCGCTTCCTTGTCCTCCTCAGCAAAAACTACAACAAGAGAGAAGGATGCAGCAGGCGACACAACGGGTCACTCCATGGAGCTCTTTACACATACCGTCCCTGGCTTAGAAAGTGAAACATTTAACAGGCCATGCCCATTACAAGTATATTCTGACATGGAGTGCACTGATGCACAGCCACAGCCAGAGTACTATGCTGCTCCTTTGACTCAGACCACCACATTGCCCTCTCAGGGTACAGATCCACAATCAGACCCTGATGAGACTATGTTGCCCCGCCACGAACGCTATACCACCGACCGACACAGTGACACAGACGAAGTTGCACACGAGCTCGAAGAGGAGGTAATAGATGACCCAGTTATTGACCCCGATTGGCAGCCATTGGGGGAACAGGGTGCAGGCG
Source organism: Ranitomeya variabilis (assembly GCF_051348905.1). Lineage (NCBI taxonomy): Eukaryota > Metazoa > Chordata > Amphibia > Anura > Dendrobatidae > Ranitomeya > Ranitomeya variabilis. The sequence continues at coordinate 61,140,305 of NC_135236.1, read as the reverse complement.
GCAGTAGTTCAGAAGCGGAGGTGGAGGAGGGGCCGCAGCAGGCATCAACATCGCAACAGGTTACATCTGCCGGGCCCGTATCTGGCCCAAAACGCGTGTCAAAGCCAAAACCTGTTGGAGCACAGCGTTGCCATCCGGTTAAAGCTCAGTCTGCAATCCCTGAAAAGGGATCCGAGTCTAGGAAGAGTGCAGTCTGGCATTTTTTTAAACAACATCCAACTGATCAGCGCAAAGTCATCTGTCAAAAATGTTCAACTAGCTTAAGCAGAGGTCAGAATCTGAAAAGTCTAAATACTAGTTGCATGCATAGACACTTAACCACCATGCATTTTCAAGCCTGGACTAACTACCAAACGTCCCTCAAGGTTGTAGCACCCTCGGCCAATGAAGCTAGTCAGCAACGCAACATCCCTTCCGTCACTGTAAGGCCACCATTTTCCGCACCACAGGCAGTATCTGTGCAGGTTTCTTTGCCAGCCAAAAGCAGTCAGGGTCAGGGAATCACCAGTTTTGTAGGAGGAAATATTGCATCTAGGGCACCGGCGGAAACAATACCGTCTCCAACCGTCTCTCAGTCTGCCATGTACACCGGCACACCCGAAAGTTCCACGATCTCCAGCTCTCCAGTCCAGCTCACCCTACATGAGACTCTGGTTAGAAAAAGGAAGTACTTATCCTCGCATCCGCGTACACAGGGTTTTAACGCCCACATAGCTAGACTAATCTCGTTAGAGATGATGCCCTACCGGTTAGTTGAAAGCGAAGCTTTCAAAGCCCTGATGGAGTACGCTGAACCACGATACGAGCTACCCAGTCGACACTTTTTTTCCAGAAAAGCCATCCCAGCCCTGCACCAGCATGTTAAACAGCGCATCGTCCATGCACTCAGGCAATCTGTGAGTACAAAGGTGCACCTGACTACAGATGCATGGACCAGTAGGCATGGCCAGGGACGTTATGTGTCCATCACGGCACACTGGGTGAATGTGGTGGATGCAGGGTCCACAGGCGACATCAATTTAGGGACAGTTGTGCCTAGCCCACGGTCTAGGAAACAGTTGGCTGTAGGCGTTCGCACCCCCTCCTCCTCCTCCTCCTCGTCCTCCTGCAGAAGCTACAGCTCTTCCACAGAACGCAGTCTGCCAACCACTCCATCGGCAGATGACACTGTTGCACACCAGTTGTCCCATTATGGGCCAGCTACTGCCAAGCGTCAGCAGGCTGTATTGGCTATGAAGTGCTTGGGCGACAATAGACACACCGCGGAAGTTCTGTCCGAGTTCTTGCAACAAGAAACGCAGTCGTGGCTGGGCACAGTAGATCTTGAGGCAGGCAAGGTAGTGAGTGATAACGGAAGGAATTTCATGGCTGCCATCTCCCTTTCCCAACTGAAACACATTCCTTGCCTGGCTCACACCTTAAACCTGGTGGTGCAGTGCTTATTGAAAACTTATCCTGGGTTCTCCGACCTGCTCCTCAAAGTGCGTGCACTTTGCTCACATATCCGACGTTCGCCTGTACACGCCAGCCGTATGCAGACCTATCAGCGGTCTTTGAACCTTCCCCAGCATCGCCTAATCATAGACGTTGCAACAAGGTGGAACTCAACACTGCACATGCTTCAGAGACTGTGCGAACAGAGGCGTGCTGTTATTTATTTGTGGGAGGATACACGGGCAGGCAGTAGGATGGCAGACATGGAGTTGTCAGGTGTGCAGTGGTCTAAGATACAAGACATGTGTCAAGTCCTTCAGTGCTTTGAGGAATGCACACGGCTGGTTAGTGCAGACAACGCCGTAATAAGCATGAGCATCCCCCTAATGCGTCTGCTGATGCAAAGTTTGACGCACATAAAGGAGCAGGCGTCTGCACCAGAGGAAGAGGAAAGCCTTGATGACAGTCAGCCATTGTCTGGTCAGGGCAGTGTACAGGACGAGGTAGCGGGCGAAGAGGAGGTGGAGGACGAGGAGGATGATGGGGATGAGTATATTTTTAATGCCGAACCTTTCCCGGGGGCACAGGAATTTGGTTGCGTGTCACGGCCGGGTTCTGGTTTTTTGAGGGACACAAGTGACGTAGATTTGCCTGCAACTGCCCCTCAACCAATCACAACCGGAGATTTGACAACTGGAACTTTGGCCCACATGGCGGATTATGCCTTACGTATCCTAAAAAGGGACACACGCATTACGAAAATGATGAACGATGACGATTACTGGTTGGCCTGCCTCCTTGATCCACGCTATAAAGGCAAATTGCAAAATATTATGCCACATGAGAACTTGGAACTAATATTAGCAACCAAACAATCAACTCTTGTTGACCGTTTGCTTCAGGCATTCCCAGCACACAGCGCACGTGATCGTTCTCACACGAGCTCCAGGGGGCAGCAGACTAGGAGTGTTAGGGGTGCACACATCAGAAGTGGCATTGGACAGAGGGGTTTTCTGACCAGGTTGTGGAGTGATTTTGCTATGACCGCAGACAGGACAGGTACTGCTGCATCAATTGAAAGTGACAGGAGACAACATTTGTCCAGTATGGTTACTAACTATTTTTCATCCCTTATCGATGTTCTCCCTCAACCGTCATTCCCATTTGATTACTGGGCCTCCAAATTAGACACCTGGCCAGAATTGGCAGAATATGCATTGCAGGAGCTTGCTTGCCCGGCAGCAAGTGTCCTATCAGAAAGAGTATTCAGTGCTGCAGGTTCAATATTAACCGAAAAAAGGACTCGTCTGGCTACCCAAAATGTTGACGATCTAACATTCATTAAAATGAACCACAACTGGATTTCGAAATCTTTTGCCCCACCTTGCCCGGCCGACACCTAGCTTTCCTATGAAAAGCTCTTGCCTGTGAATTACTTTTCTAATGTCTAATTTGCTGCAGCTGATTGTACAGCATACGACATGTTTACACCTCCCTAAATGGCAAAACTCCCCACACGGGGCCGTGGTATCGCGACTTGGCGCAAGCACCCGTGAGACTGCTGTTTGTCTGAAGAGGTGGGTGTGCTCGCTTTTGGTTGACGGCATTGCTACTGGGTCCCTCATAGTACAATGTAGTGTCTCTGGCGGTGGTGGTGCGCACCCAACGTCAGACACACCGTTGTAACATGAGGGGCCCTGGGGCGGTCCCGCCGGCCTCAAGAGAGTTCCCCCCTACCCCAGCTCAAAATGTGCTCTACCACGTGCAAAATTATGTCGCACAGCTCCACCAATCTTTAGTCTATTCGCTGACATCATTCAATGTCTGGCACTGACAATACAAATTTGTAGACATCTATGATGCAACTTAAAGTAGTCTGTGTCTGTGTCCTATATTGGCACCATTAAATAGTTACTGCCAAATTACTATGTCAGAAACTCAGTAGATGAGCCCACCCCTGTACCTAAGTATGCCACCTTTTTTTTTTGTTTTGGTTGTTTTGCGAGACATTAACATCTATTTATATTTTGGGAGTACTGGGACAGACACTCCTTGCACTACTCCTCCACTCACCACCAAGCTGCCTGTGTATCCATGTAACCGCTGTAAAACTGCCATGAGCCTATTGTTTGTTATTTTAGGCCTTTGATAGCCTGTCTGCGGCCCCTACTTGCAATACTCCTCCACTGACCACCAAGCTGCCTGCCCGTGTATCCATGTAACCGCTGTGAAACTGCCATGAGCCTATTGTTTGTTATTTTAGGCCTTTGATAGCCTGTCTGCGGTCCCTACTTTAAATACTCCTCCACTGACCAGACCACTGCTGCCCGTGTACCCCTGGAACCAATTATAAAGTGCCTACAGCCAGCCCATTTTTTTATGTTAGGCCTTTGAAGCCTGTCTGCGGTCCCTACTTGCAATACTCCTCCACTGACCACAATGCTGCCTGGAGTGCCTGCCTGTGTATCCATGTAACCGATGTAAAACTGCCATGACTGCCTACTGTTTGTTATTTTAGGCCTTTGATAGCCTGTCTGCAGCCCCTACTTGCAATACTCCTCCACTGACCACCAAGCTGCCTGCCCGTGTATCCATGTAACCGCTGTGAAACTGCCATGAGCCTATTGTTTGTTATGTTAGGCCTTTGATAGCCTGTCTGCGGTCCCTACTTTAAATACTCCTCCACTGACCAGACCACTGCTGCCCGTGTACCCCTGGAACCAATTATAAAGTGCCTACAGCCAGCCCATTTTCTTATGTTAGGCCTTTGAAGCCTGTCTGCGGTCCCTACTTTAAATACTCCTCCACTGACCACCAAGCTGCCTGCCCGTGTATCCATGTAACCGCTGTAAAACTGCCATGAGCCTATTGTTTGTTATTTTAGGCCTTTGATAGCCTGTCTGCGGCCCCTACTTGCAATACTCCTCCACTGACCACAATGCTGCCTGGAGTGCCTGCCTGTGTATCCATGTAACCGATGTAAAACTGCCATGACTGCCTACTGTTTGTTATTTTAGGCCTTTGATAGCCTGTCTGCAGCCCCTACTTGCAATACTCCTCCACTGACCACCAAGCTGCCTGCCCGTGTATCCATGTAACCGCTGTGAAACTGCCATGAGCCTATTGTTTGTTATGTTAGGCCTTTGATAGCCTGTCTGCGGTCCCTACTTTAAATACTCCTCCACTGACCAGACCACTGCTGCCCGTGTACCCCTGGAACCAATTATAAAGTGCCTACAGCCAGCCCATTTTCTTATGTTAGGCCTTTGAAGCCTGTCTGCGGTCCCTACTTTAAATACTCCTCCACTGACCACCAAGCTGCCTGCCCGTGTATCCATGTAACCGCTGTAAAACTGCCATGAGCCTATTGTTTGTTATTTTAGGCCTTTGATAGCCTGTCTGCGGCCCCTACTTGCAATACTCCTCCACTGACCACAATGCTGCCTGGAGTGCCTGCCTGTGTATCCATGTAACCGATGTAAAACTGCCATGACTGCCTACTGTTTGTTATTTTAGGCCTTTGATAGCCTGTCTGCAGCCCCTACTTGCAATACTCCTCCACTGACCACCAAGCTGCCTGCCCGTGTATCCATGTAACCGCTGTGAAACTGCCATGAGCCTATTGTTTGTTATGTTAGGCCTTTGATAGCCTGTCTGCGGTCCCTACTTTAAATACTCCTCCACTGACCAGACCACTGCTGCCCGTGTACCCCTGGAACCAATTATAAAGTGCCTACAGCCAGCCCATTTTCTTATGTTAGGCCTTTGAAGCCTGTCTGCGGTCCCTACTTTAAATACTCCTCCACTGACCACCAAGCTGCCTGCCCGTGTATCCATGTAACCGCTGTAAAACTGCCATGAGCCTATTGTTTGTTATTTTAGGCCTTTGATAGCCTGTCTGCGGCCCCTACTTGCAATACTCCTCCACTGACCACAATGCTGCCTGGAGTGCCTGCCTGTGTATCCATGTAACCGATGTAAAACTGCCATGACTGCCTACTGTTTGTTATTTTAGGCCTTTGATAGCCTGTCTGCAGCCCCTACTTGCAATACTCCTCCACTGACCACCAAGCTGCCTGCCCGTGTATCCATGTAACCGCTGTGAAACTGCCATGAGCCTATTGTTTGTTATGTTAGGCCTTTGATAGCCTGTCTGCGGTCCCTACTTTAAATACTCCTCCACTGACCAGACCACTGCTGCCCGTGTACCCCTGGAACCAATTATAAAGTGCCTACAGCCAGCCCATTTTCTTATGTTAGGCCTTTGAAGCCTGTCTGCGGTCCCTACTTTAAATACTCCTCCACTGACCACCAAGCTGCCTGCCCGTGTATCCATGTAACCGCTGTAAAACTGCCATGAGCCTATTGTTTGTTATTTTAGGCCTTTGATAGCCTGTCTGCGGCCCCTACTTGCAATACTCCTCCACTGACCACAATGCTGCCTGGAGTGCCTGCCTGTGTATCCATGTAACCGATGTAAAACTGCCATGACTGCCTACTGTTTGTTATTTTAGGCCTTTGATAGCCTGTCTGCAGCCCCTACTTGCAATACTCCTCCACTGACCACACCAATGCTGCCCGTGTACCCCTGGAACCTATTTAAAAGTTCATAGAGCCTAGTTATATATTTTATTTACTATTAATAAGGCCATGATGGACTACGCTGTACCACGCTACAAGCTAACCAGTCGACACTTCTTTTGCGAGAAAAGCCATCCCAACCCTCCACCAGCATGTAGAAGACCGCATTGTCCATGCACTCTGGCAATCTGTGAGTACAAAGGTGCACCTGACAACAGACGCATGGACCTGTAGGCATGGCCACGGAAGATTACGTGTCCATTACGGCGCAATGGGTTAATGTGGTGGATGCATGGTCCACAGGGGACAGCCTACTAAGTCTGTCTGCAGTCCCTAATTCAAATTGTCCTCCACTGTCTAAATCGGAACTTCCACCTTCTGGCTTTCGGCCTATAGTATCAGAAATTAAACTGCATTTGGCCTTCAACTTTGGTTAGGGCCTACTAACGGCTTCTGCCCCTCCCTGGTGTTGCCCTCAACTAAATAAAGCTGAGCTTCAACCTTCCGGCTCTCATTATGTGGTTTAAAAAAAAAAAATGGTGGTTAGGGCCTACTAACGGCTTCTGCCCCTCCCTGGTGTTGCCCTCAACTAAATAAAGCTGAGCTTCAACCTTCCGGCTCTCATTATGTGGTTTAAAAAAAAAAAATGGTGGTTAGGGCCTACTAACGGCTTCTGCCCCTCCCTGGTGTTGCCCTCAACTAAATAAAGCTGAGCTTCAACCTTCTGCTCCAAATTACCATTTTAAAAAATGCAATAGGCTTTTCAGGCCTACTAAAGGTGTCTGTCTGTGTGCCCCTCCCTGGTGTTGTCCTCAACTAAATAAAGCTGAGCTTCAACCTTCCGGCTCTCATTATGTGGTTTTAAAAAAAAAAATGGTGGTTAGGGCCTACTAACGGCTTCTGCCCCTCCCTGGTGTTGTCCTCAACTAAATAAAGCTGAGCTTCAACCTTCCGGCTCTCATTATGTGGTTTTAAAAAAAAAAATGGTGGTTAGGGCCTACTAACGGCTTCTGCCCCTCCCTGGTGTTGTCCTCAACTAAATAAAGCTGAGCTTCAACCTTCCGGCTCTCATTATGTGGTTTTAAAAAAAAAAATGGTGGTTAGGGCCTACTAACGGCTTCTGCCCCTCCCTGGTGTTGTCCTCAACTAAATAAAGCTGAGCTTCAACCTTCCGGCTCTCATTATGTGGTTTTAAAAAAAAAAATGGTGGTTAGGGCCTACTAACGGCTTCTGCCCCTCCCTGGTGTTGTCCTCAACTAAATAAAGCTGAGCTTCAACCTTCCGGCTCTCATTATGTGGTTTTAAAAAAAAAAATGGTGGTTAGGGCCTACTAACGGCTTCTGCCCCTCCCTGGTGTTGTCCTCAACTAAATAAAGCTGAGCTTCAACCTTCCGGCTCTCATTATGTGGTTTTAAAAAAAAAAATGGTGGTTAGGGCCTACTAACGGCTTCTGCCCCTCCCTGGTGTTGTCCTCAACTAAATAAAGCTGAGCTTCAACCTTCCGGCTCTCATTATGTGGTTTTAAAAAAAAAATGGTGGTTAGGGCCTACTAACGGCTTCTGCCCCTCCCTGGTGTTGTCCTCAACTAAATAAAGCTGAGCTTCAACCTTCCGGCTCTCATTATGTGGTTTTAAAAAAAAAAATGGTGGTTAGGGCCTACTAACGGCTTCTGCCCCTCCCTGGTGTTGTCCTCAACTAAATAAAGCTGAGCTTCAACCTTCCGGCTCTCATTATGTGGTTTTAAAAAAAAAAATGGTGGTTAGGGCCTACTAACGGCTTCTGCCCCTCCCTGGTGTTGTCCTCAACTAAATAAAGCTGAGCTTCAACCTTCCGGCTCTCATTATGTGGTTTTAAAAAAAAAATGGTGGTTAGGGCCTACTAACGGCTTCTGCCCCTCCCTGGTGTTGCCCTCAACTAAATAAAGCTGAGCTTCAACCTTCTGCTCCAAATTACCATTTTGAAAAATGCAATAGGCTTTTCAGGCCTACTAAAGGTGTCTGTCTGTGTGCCCCTCCCTGGTGTTGTCCTCAACTAAATAAAGCTGAGCTTCAACCTTCCGGCTCTCATTATGTGGTTTAAAAAAAAAAAATGGTGGTTAGGGCCTACTAACGGCTTCTGCCCCTCCCTGGTGTTGCCCTCAAGTAAATAAAGCTGAGCTTCAACCTTCTGCTCCAAATTACCATTTTAAAAAATGCAATAGGCTTTTCCGGCCTACTAAAGGTGTCTGCCCCTCCCTGGTGTTGTCCTCAACTGAACAAAGCTGAGCTTCCACATTCTGGCTTTCGCCCTATACTATCAGATATTAAACTGCATTTGGCCTACTAGTGTGGTTAGGCCCTTGAAACAGTGTCTGCTGCTCTTGGGTTTGCTACTCCACTGAACAAAGCAATGCCGCCTGTTTAGTCCTGTTACCAATTTTGAACTGCATGTAGCCTACTTTATTCTTTGGCCCTATATCTGTTTCCTCCTCATCCTGCCCATTGCCCAGCCACTGCTAAATGAGTCTGCTGGTACATTGACCTAGACCACTACATTCCCCTTGTACTCTACACAGCCAGAATCTGTCCCTGCTGAAAGTAAGGTTCCCCTTCCCGCATGTTATACCACCTTACACAGGGACAAAGAGGAAGGTGCAGATGAAAGTGCAGGTTCCTTCATCAGGTGGGGGGGCATACTCGTTGGCGACGTCACTGGCACAGGGCCCCTCAGAGTACGCAAAAGTGTCGCTGCTGGTGGGAGGCGCCCCCGCCATGCAAACACACCGCCGTACTTTGAGGGGCCCTGTGCCAGTGGCAATGCGAACGAGTGGGCCCCCCCCCTGCTTGCTCAGGATCACAGCACTTGCAACTTTTAAATACTTACCTTTCCCTGCAACACCGCCGTGACGTAGTCCGCATTTCCTGGGCCCACGAAAAACTTGAGCCAGCCCTACTCCCCCCACAACTTTCACCCAATTCCCTATGCCCAACTATTATTATACAGTTAATTAAGATTGGCAAGCTTCAGAAACAAGAATGGATGTTTTTGGCATTAAAATGGGCACTGTAGGTGTTTTCCTGGCCTCCACTCACTGCCGACTATGCTTCCCCATTGACTTGCATTGGGTTTCGTGTTTCGGTCGATCCCCGACTTTTAGCGATAATCGGCCGACTGCACTCGACTCGACTCTGGACAAAATCGGGTTTCCCAAAACCCTACTCGATCTTAAAAAAATGAAAGTCGCTCAACCCTACTGGGGACCCCGGTCACTGACAATCTTGTCCGGCATACCGTGTAAGCGAAAGATATGCTTGATGAACAAGGCTGCAGAAGGTAGCCGTGGAAGAGGCACCAAATGAACCATTTTGGAAAAATGGTCGGTGATCACCCAGATAATGGTGCAGTTACGAGACTTGGGTAAGCCCACCACAAAGTCCATCCCGATTATCTCCCAGGGCCTGTCTGCTACCGGCAGAGGGTAAAGCAACCCAGCTGGCCGTTGCCGAGGGGACTTGTTCTTGGCGCAAGAGACACACGCCCGAACATAGTCTGCGACATCACGAGCCATATGCGGCCACCAGTATGTCCTCGCCAGTAAGTCTGATGTCCTTTTGGAATCAAAATGTCCACCCACCCTGGACGAGTGTGCCCAAGAGAGAACCTCCGGTCGCAAACTGGATGGTACAAAAGTCTTACCCGGAGGCACACACTCTAGCGAAACCGGGGCCACAGTCCTCAGTCTCTCAGTGGGGACAATAAGCCGAGGCTCCTCTTCCTCCTCCACAGATGACACAACAGAGTGAGAGAGAGCGTCAGCACGAATGTTCTTCTCCCCAGAAAGAAAATGGAGGTTGAAATGAAACCGGGAGAAGAACAAGGACCATCCGGCCTGGCGAGAATTTAACCGCTGGGCTGTCTGCAGATACACCAAATTTTTATGATCTGTGAAGACTTGGAAGGGAAAACGAGCTCCCTCCAAGAGATGTCTCCACTCTGAGAAAGCCAACTTCATGGCTAGCAACTCCCTGTCCTCAATGGAATAATTCCTCTCTGCTGGTGAGAAGGTCTTAGAAAAGAAGAAGCAAGGATGCTTCCGACCTTGAGCATCCTTTTGGAAGAGGACTGCTCCAGCACCAACAGATGAGGCATCCACCTCCATGATATAAGGCTTATCTACATCGATGGGAGCGCTAGCGAAGTTTGACATTATGGAGTTAAAGGCCTTGGAGACCTCCTCAGACCACAATTTGGGATTTGCTCTCTTCTTGGTGAGGGGCAACCAAGGGAGCAACCTAAGTTGAGAAGTGTGGAATGAACTGGCGATAATAATTAATGAACCCCATAAAGCACTGCACTGCTTTAAGAGAATGGGGTTCCTGCCAGTCCATCACAGCCTGTAGTTTGGCAGGATCCATAGCCAATCCCTGGGCGGAGATGTATAGCCCAGGAAAGGTAAGGACTCCTGCTCAAACATACACTTCTCCTACTTGGCATAGAGGGAGTTTGCCCGTAGGAGGTCGAAGACTTTGCAAACATCTCTCCTGTGGGAGTCAATATCTGGGGAGTAGATGAGAATATCATCCAGATAGACTACGACCGAGGTGGAGAGCATATCCCGGAAGATGTTGTACACAAAGTCTGAGAAAATGGCTGGGGCATTGCAGAGCCCGAAGGGCATCACCAGATATTCATAGTGCCCATCCCTGGTGTTAAAAGCCATCTTCCATTCGTCCCCCTCACAGATGCGAATCAGGTTGTAAGCACCCCGCAGATCTAATTTAGTAAATACCCTTGCTCCCCGAAGCCTATCAAAGAGCTCAGATATCAAGGGCAAAGGATACTTATTCATAACGGTGATGGCGTTAAGTACCCTGTAATCTATGCATGGACGCAGTTCCCCATTCCTCTTCTGCACGAAGAAGAACCCAGCCCCAGAAGGTGACACTGACTTCCTGATAAACCCTCTTGCCAGATTCTCTTTAATGTACTGAGACATTGCCTCCGTCTCTGGGAGAGATAATGGATAGACTCGACCCCGGGGAGGCTCAGCATCAGGCAAGAGGTCAATAGGACAGTCATAGGGGCGATGGGGCGGAAGGGTCTCCGCCGCCTTTTTGGAGAACATGTCCGCATAAGAGCAATATTGCTTGGGGAGAGAGGATAGATCTGCGGGTACCTCTGTAGTAGCAACCTGAACACACTCCCTCTGACACCTACCCCCACAAGATTCACCCCATCCTAAAATTCTGCCAGAGGATCACTCGATATGAGGAGAGTGGTACCATAGCCAAGGTATCCCCAACAGGACCTCATCAATTCCCTCAGGAATGACAAGCAGATATATAATCTCCTGATGGGATGGCGACATGGACAGAGTAAAAGGGATGGTCTGGTGTGTTATCTGTGAGGGCAGTGTCGACCCATTCACCACTCGTACCGTTACTGGTTGAGCTAGCATAACCAGGGGTATTGCGTGACGTTGGGCGAAGGCTGAAGACATAAAATTGCCCTCCGCCCCTGAATCCACGCAGAGCTCTACCGAGTGGGAGGATGAGCCTATAATAATTGTCCCCTTAAAGGACAATTTGGAGGCAAACGTCGCCGTGTCTAGTGTACCTCCACCTACTACCACTAGACACTGACGTTTCCTCGACCGCTGGGGACATCTGGTGGCAAGATGTCCTGACTGCTGGCAAACATGACAGACCTTGAGTGCACAAGAGGTCTGGGACTTAGATCCCACTCGTGACACTTCCATGGCCTCATGTGACTCAGGAACCAAGACTGGAGATTCCAGAGGTTTGGCGAAGGTGGGAGCCAGCCGAAACTTCTGCCTACACTGGGCTCGCTCTAACCTCCGCTCGTTAAAACGGAGGTCAATACGAGAAGAGACAGTTATTAACTCCTCCAGTGTAGCAGGAATCTCCCTAGTGGCCAGAGCGTCCTTCACGTGATCAGCCAGCCCCCTCCAAAATATGGGGATAAGGGCTTTATCTGACCACTCCAGCTCAGAAGCTAAAGTATGAAAGCGGACGGAAAAATGGCTGACCAAGGACACACCCTGAGTTAATGCCAGCAGTTGGAGCGCAGTGTCATGGGTGACTCGAGGTCCTAAAAAGACCTGTTTCAGAGTGCTCAGTAACAGCGGAACACTCTGCACCACATGATCGCCACGCTCCCACAGCGGTGTAGCCCATTCCAGCGCCCTGTCCGACAAGAGAGAGACAATAAATCCCACCTAAGCCCGCTCTGTGGGAAAACATGCAGCCAGGAGCTCGAGGTAAATAGAGCACTGACTCACGAATCCCCTACAAGATTTGCTATCTCCAGAAAATTTTTCTGGCAGCGGGAGGCGAGATAATGTCGGAACAGGGGTGGCAGTGGACAAGGTTGCTGCAGCCACGCTAGCAGCCTGTACAGCTACTGCAGTAATAGCCACAGCTGAGGTTGAGCTCTCGAGAGCCGCCAACCTACCCTCCAGCTGCTGAATATACCCCAAGGATTGCTGAATGTCTGCCATTTACTAGCCAGACCCTGGCGCTAGTATTATGTTAGGGCTAGCGGAACGCACCGAGTAAATATAGAGGTTTTATTAGAATAGATGCGCTCGCAGCCCGGAGTCCACTGTGCAGGAGTACCTGCTGCTATCAAACGGCGGAACTATATGGTGGTATGAGCTAACCCTGTTACTTCACAGAGTAGCCAAAACTCAAAGCACTGCACCCTGTTTGACTTCACAGTGGCACAGGCTAACTACTCAACTGAGAGCAGTCAGTGGTCATGCATGCACACAAACTCCTCGCCGGAGGTGCCAGCATTCTAGGGGCTTATTTCAGCCAGGTCCCTGAATACATTCACACAAAATCTCCTCGCAGGAGGTACCAGCATTCTAGGGGCTTATTTCAGCCGGGTCCCTGAACACAAACTCACATGACCACACTGGCGCAAAGCACATAGCATAGAACAATACTAGCGCATAGCCATGCGGCCATGCGAGCCTTAAATAGTTGCAGCACGTACAGGACCTTCCTGAAGGACCAATGTCCTTAGCTGCAGCATCTGATCATGTGACCCTCGATCTCCACTGAGAGATCTTACTCTGGGCATGCTCAGAATGAGAAAAGCAGGACTTAGTCCCAGAAGTGTCTGCTAGCCGCTGCCCAGCACTGACTTCCATGGCAGAAGCAGGAAAAGCAGCAGTAGCACTTTGTACAGAGTCAGACTGAGTGAGACGCTGGGACAGACGTCTCCGCTGAGCAGGCTCCACTGTGGCAGAAGAAGAATGGGAGACTGCAGCGGAGATGGCCCGAGATTCCCCCTGTGCAGAGATGGGAACGCGACCCCTAACTTTACCCCCCTCCTTGGGCCTCGCTACGTGCGAAGCCAGAATGTGCTCAGCAGGCTCTCAGGGCCATAACCCTTCCAGTCCACCAAATAAATTTTTTTGCCACAAACCACCTTGCACCCCAAAATAGCGTTCACCTCGTAATCGTCCGTAGACCAACCCGATGTCCCAGCAGACGTCTCAGAAAACCGGGACATGTATACGGGCTTAAGGAGGGACACATGAAAGGTGTCGGTGATACCTAGGCGTGGAGGAAGGGCTAGACGGTAGACCACAGGATTAACCTGTTCGAGGACCTTGAAGGGACCCAAGTAGCAAGGTGCAAACTTAGTGGACTCAACACGCAGCCTGATATTACGAGCGGAGAGACACACTAAGTCGCCAGGAGCAAAGGTCGGAGCAGGGCGCCGATGTGCATCGGCGGAGGACCTCATTCTCTCCTTGGAGGCCCGGATGGCATCCTGAGTGCGGTCCCAAATGTCTCATGCCTCCACTGCCCAGTCTGCCACCCTGGAGTCGGCAGAGGACATGGGCATAGGCACAGGAACCCGTGGATGTTGGCCGTAATTAAGGAGGAAAGGAGTCTGACCGGTGGAGTCTGCTATAGCCTTGTTAAGGGCAAACTCAGCCCACGGTAACAAGGATGCCCAGTCATCCTGCCTGGCAGAAATAAAATGTTGTAAATAAGTGACCAGAGTCTGATTGTCCCTCTCAACCAACCCATTCATCTCGGGATGATAAGCCGAGGAGAGATATAACTCAATACTGAGTAGACAACAAAGCTCCCTCCAGAATCGAGACGCAAACTGGGGACAGTTTTTGGTGCAGGTTTTGATGCTGGTTTTTGGTGCAGTTTTTGGTGCAGTTTTTGATGCGGTTTTAGATGCTGTTTTTGATGCTGTTTTTGATGCAGTTTTCTTTCCGTTTTTTGACCGGTTTTGCTGCAGTTTTTGGAAATAAATAAACGGAAAATGTTCATGATTTGAATGGAAACATGCATGAAAAAATGGATTCGGAGGCCGGATTCATCATTTCACATTTGTTTCATCCGTTTTTTGCTGGATCCGTCGCTGTGCGTTTTTTCGCCGGACAGAAAAACCGTTCCTCTGTATGTGTTTTCCGTCCGGCAGAAACAGCTTTTTTGACGGATCCTGCAAAAAACGGATGAAACTTGTGGCCATCAGGCGCAATCCGGCCCTAATACAACTCTATGAGAAAAAAACGGATCCGGCGGAAAAAAACGGATCCGGTAGAAAAAAATGGATCTGGCGGAAAAAATGGATCTGGCGGAAAAAAACGGATCTGGGGAAAAAAACGGATCCTGCAAATGTGCTCGCAGGATGCATTTTTTCCCCATAGACTTGTATTAGCGACAGAGCGCAATGGATGGCTACACGTCACGTCCGTCGTGCAATGGATCCGTCATGTTTTGGCAGGCCGTCGGCACGAAAAAACGTTCAAGTGAACTTTTTTTGTCCATCGCGTCCGCCAATTTCCATTATGTAGTATGTATGCAGTATGTATGTAGTATGTATGTAGCATGTATGTAACATGTATGTAGCATGTATGTAGCATGTATGTAGCATGTGGCATGTATGTAGCATGTAGCATGTATGTAGCAAGTATGTAGCATGTAGCATGTATATAGCATGTATGTAGCATGTATGTAGCATGTAGCATATATGTAGCATGTATGTGGCATGCATGTAGCATGTATGTAGCATGTAGCATGTATGTAGCATGTATGTAGTATGTTTGTATGTATGGAGTATTTTTTTTTTCTTTACATTCAACACATTAGCCTGATGATGGGACTACTACTGTCCCATCATTGGCTAATGTGTCAATCACTGTCAGTGTAGCAGGCATCGTCCGATGGGACTTGTAGTCCCATCGGACGATGCCTGCACACTCGTACAGAGCCCCAGCACGTCGCACAGAGACCCCCCCACGATGCACAGAGACCCCCACACGATGCACAGAGACCCTCCACGCCGCACATAGACCCCCCCATGCCGCACAGAGACCCCCCACGCCGCACAGAGACCCCCCCATGCCGCACAGAGACCCCCCACACTGCATAGAGCCCGGGCAGCCCACATACAGCCCTGGCACGCCGCATCGAGCCCTGGCACGCCGCATAGAGCCAGGGCAGCCCGGATACAGCCCCGCATAGAATTAGATCCCTGGCAGGCCCGCACAGACCCCGCCCGCACACACAGACACTCACAGTGTCCGCCCACACTCTTCCCCCCTCCAGAACAGCATATAGAAGGACAGAAAGGGCTTATTTACGTGCCGATATTTGGGTCCCATTGACTTGCATTGGTATCGGGTATCGGTATAGGCGATATCCGATATTTTTTGGATATCGGCCGATCCAATCCGATACCGATACTTTTGAATATCGGAAGGCATCCCTCAACCCTAGCCATTACACAAATTCTAACTATATCAAGGATAACTTCAGAGGACAGTCATGGATAATAGGGATGAGCAAATCTACTCACCTGTGTCAAGTCTCAACAGAATAAGAATCAATATACAGTGCTCCCATCAGGATGTATTGGATAAATTAACCTGACATGTTTGTTCTTTACTTTCCATGAATCCAAACAAATAAGTGTTAAAGGGAACCTGTCACCCCCAAAATGGAAGGTGAGCTAAGCCCACCAGCATCAGGGGCTAATCTACAGCATTCTGGGTGTATCCTGAAAGATGAGAAAAAGAGGTTATATTATACTCACCCAGGGGCGATCCCAGTGCAATGGGCGTTGCGGTCAGGTCTGGGGCCTCCCATCTTCTTACGATGATATCCTCTTCTTGTCTTCATGCTGCGGCTCCGGCGGAGCAGACAAAGTACGCCTGCGCTGGAGCCGCAGTTTGAAGACAAGAAGAGGATGTCATCGTAAGAAGATGGGAGGTCCCGGACCGGACTGCGACACCCATCGGACTGGATCGGGAACGGGACTGCCCCTGGGTGAATATATTCTAACCTCTTTTTCTCATCTTTTAGGATACATCGGGGGCTTATCTACAGCAGTACAGATTCTAATTAAATAAACCATTGTTTTCTAAAATTAGTTTTAAAATAGTTTAAGGTTCTGCAATCAGGATAATACGGGCCAGTTTGTATTGCTTATGAACCATTCACACCTTTTAATAAAGAAGTAATAAAGAGCTGTATGGCTTCTTTATCTGATGAAGCTTGTGACTGCCCTTCTTCTCCAGTTTATTGATGCTGACGTCTTTTGGAGCAACAAATCTGGGTTCTAAATTTAATTGGTTGTCTGCACATTTGTTTCTTTTTAACAATGGATCCAGCATGGTCTAAAAGGAAGTGACTAAAGTATCTCTACTGAGGCCAGGGATTGGCTGCAGGGCTCACGCATTGTTTCAGCACAAAGATAAAACAAGGAGACTGGTGGATGTACCTAGCAGTAGAAGAAAATCTGTAAGTGAATAGTAGTTGATTACATGGTTTTTTTTTTTGGTTTTTTTTTAGACCACACTGAATTATTTGTACAGGCTGATTAAGACTTTCCAAAGTCATGTACTTAGGGATTAAGATTTGAGGCTTTTTATGAGTGTACAGTCTATATGTCAGTAAGTAGTTTTGTCCATCTATGATTTTTGGCTCAATGTTGACTTGCCAAGGAAAAGGTAAGGTCCTGCAATGGTGTTTTTTGGCTGATTTCTGTCTGGGTCTGAAGAAGGTAAGACAATGGTGGCAAAAATGTCTACTAGTACTTTAGCCATCATTGACTTCAACTTGAAGAAATATTGATCCATCATATTTTTTTTGTCGACACGTTTTTGAATCTGAAAAAGAGCTGCCTGGAAGGATTCAGGCGATGTTGAAATCCAAAGGTGGATTTACAAAACACCAACAAAATAATAAAATTTAAACTTTTAGGAGCAAAAAAGTAACAATGCAGTGACATGACAAGAATCTGCATAACTAATCATATGCTAAATATTTGCAAATCAAATTTATGTATAATATAGCTAAGATGATTGTCTATAAAATTTTCATATCTGCTCACACTTGTTGCAGTCCCACTAGGAGAACACATGTTCCAGCCTGGCCAGTCTGCACTATGACACTCAGGTCTGGCTACACTTCATCTTCTTACTTAGTATGGATAACATTTGCTGTAGGTCCCCTCTTGCTTGAGATAAAGAATCCTTCTGTCACTTGGTACTTGGTTACTTAAGAACTTGCTACCTGAGTATGATCTCCTCTCCCTTCTTGGCACACAACACCAGTAACCAATGCTGCTCTGTAGACCAGAGGTGCTTCTCCTTTCAGTACTTAGCTCACTATCAAACAGGAACTGAGCTCCTGTACCCACTTAATTTCTCATAGTGTGGGCAGACGTACCAGTTAGGCTTCTTACACATTTCCGTCTTCTGGGGGCCATCGCAATCCGTGGTTATGGCAAAAAAACGGATCCTGCAAATGTGCCCGCAGGATCCGTTTTTTGCCATTGACTTGAACTAACGACGGATTGCGACGAATGGACACACGTCGCATCCGTCGTGTGACGGATGCGTCATGTTTTTACGGTCCGTCGAGATGAAAAAACGTTCAATGTAATGTTTTTTCATCCGTCGAATCCGCCAGTTCCGACCGCGCATGCGCGGCCGGAACTCTGCCCACTCCTCCCCTGAACTCACAATGGGCAGCGGATGCGTCGTAAGACTGCATCCGCTGCCCACGTTGTGCACAATCGTGCCCAACGTCCAACGGTACGTCAGGCCGACTGTTTGTGACGGCCCCGTACCGACGGAAATGAAATGTGAAAGAAGCCTAAGCCTCATCTCCAGGCTAATTAAGTCCTGTAGACTACAAAATAGATAAAACAAGATACAACACAGGTCAAGGCATTATATTACTATAGAATCTTTAGGGGGGCATGTCGGCCAACTTCTCCACTCCTTTACATATTGAGTATAACAAAAATATATTATGATCTCCGGTGCTTCCGGGGCATG
Organism: Ranitomeya variabilis; assembly: GCF_051348905.1. NCBI lineage: Eukaryota > Metazoa > Chordata > Amphibia > Anura > Dendrobatidae > Ranitomeya > Ranitomeya variabilis. The sequence goes on along the minus strand of NC_135236.1, from coordinate 61,121,968 downwards.
TTGTGGATTGCCATCTCCTGCAGACTTTGAGAGTGTACATCATTATTTGATCATGCTTATTTTTTTTCTCTGTTTTCTCTAAAGTTTATTGCATCTAGCACCACAAATTCTTTGTAAATTGAATTCATATGCTGCTGCCTTTTCAGAAATAATATTTTTTTTCATCCTGTATAGTTACAGCCTGGGCTGCAGCTACTGGATTCATTTAGCACAATGAAACTGTGATGGCTGTGAGTTATTTGATCATTGCGGTATTATTTCTTCAAAAGGAAGAAGAATATTGCAAGTGTTTTAGTTTTCAGAGACTATTTTCTCTTAAGAGTAAAAAGACGACTGTTGTTGCCACTATTTGCTCCTTTACTAACTCTGCAGGAAGCACAGGCAGCTATTTGATGCCGTTTGACTCTTTTTTTGGCGGCTCAACTTCCTACTTTCTACTAGATATATGTGTTTTCAGTTCTCTTTATTTGCCATATATTCTTTTCTTGGATCACACTTTTGGGATCTTCAGCAATAAGCTGTAGGTTCATTTCTGAGAGTCCCGAAAGTAAGATCCAGGAAGTGTTGAATTTCCATGCAGGGCCACAACAGGTGAAATAAAGCATTACACAATACTTCCCTTTGAACCCAATTGGCTTCCAATGTAATGTACAACATGTTGGGTCCTTTAGTGAGCAGCCATATTTCACTTTGGATAATAGATGAGGGTCCTAGCTTTAATTAATGATAAATAAAGGTAATCTGTAATTTTTACCTCATTGAGGTTTTGGTATCTCATCTGAAAACAGCATAATGTAGGAAAATAGACCCTGATTCCAACGATAATCTTAATAATAATAATAATCTTTATTTTTATATAGCGCTAACATATTCCGCAGCGCTTTACAGATTCCACACATTATCATCACTGTCCCCGATGGGGCTCACAATCTAAATTCCCTATCAGTATGTCTTTGGAATGTGGGAGGAAACCGGAGTGCCCGGAGGAAACCCACGCAAACACAGAGAGAACATACAAACTCTTTGCAGATGTTGTCCTTAGTGGGGTTTGAACCCAGGACTCCAGCGCTGCAAGGCTGCAGTGCTAACCACTGCGCCACCGTGCCGCCCACGATGCATACCTTAGTTTACTGGGTGCAGCATATGTGATACAGCCAGATGTTTCTCTGCTGTATATCTAGCTTGTGGCTGAGCTCAGAAAGGAAAACATCAATGTGATGTGAGCTACATCTATATAACAAATTTAAGTAAATTTCACAAAAAAAAAATTGAGATTGGAAATTCGGACAAAGAGACTGAAAGTGAATTGGGTTCCAAAAATATTGATTATTGTACACTGTAGTTCAGCGGAGTTGGTCCAGTGTGGCAGACAGTGACTACAGAAAAAGTTCACAGCAAAACGTGTTTAATGTCCAATCTCACATCTCTCCTCTGGATCATAGCCGGGAAACAAGACAGTCCATAAGTGCATCCGGTTGCCGAGGTTGACTGCACCACCATATCATGCTGTAGGGTGCCAGGAGTTCGCTCTGCTTGGCCCTGTGTTCCCTCACACAGGTGGAGCTTTTACAGAACCGTTTGCTCTGCTTGCTTCAAACTCCACACTGACGCACCCAACCCTTCTTGCAGGGTTTTTCTAAACTGGAATCTGTGGCCATGGGCTACTTGTAAGATCCAACCTGGAGGAAACGGAAAGGCCCCACTACCTTCCTGAAGTCTGTTAAAAAAATAAAAGCCTATGACGGGTTTTCCTGAATAAATAGCCTTACCAGGTCCTTGCTTACTATTATTTTGCCCTGTGACTCACAGGCATCCTGCTGTGACCACAAGGAACTCCAGTGGGTCTAATACGCTTCTGAGCTCATCCTGGGGACACATAGTGACCCTCACAAATAACACCAGTCGCTGCCTCACAACACTTACAAAATATTGGTTAAGGAACATTTCGATAGGTAGAGGTCCAAATAGGTGCAACTGGTTATTTCCTGTTTCCTCTCTACAGCTGCCAATTTTTGCTGTGCATAACGTTGATCATAGGATTCTAATTTCCCTAAAAGACTGGTGTAACACACTCACACAGGTAATGTACAAACCAGGAATGACACAACATATGCAAACAACAGGTCACTGTTCAGACTTGAAAAGTTCCTAATCTGACCCTGCTGTGTAAGCCAGTAGTGATAGCGAAAAGTATATGGAAGGACTTCCAATGGAGGATAGGACGTAGCCTGTGTCCCAAGTGCTGCTGCAGAATCCACCGCTGTAATGTCACATTACAGCGGTGGACGCCGCGGCAGCACTCGGTACACAGGCTTCGTCCTACCCTCCATTGGAAATCCTTCCATATACTTTTCGCTATTATTATTTATTATTATTATTTATTTATATAGCACCATTGATTCCATGGTGCTGTACATGAGAAGGGGTTACATACAAGTTACAGATATCACTTACAGTAGACAAACTTACAATGACAGACTGATACAGAGGGGCGAGGACCCTGCCCTTGCGGGCTTACATTCTGCAGGATTATGGGGAAGGAGACAGTAGGTTGGGGGTTGCAGGAGCTCCAGTGTTGGTGGGGCGGTAGCTTCGGTAGTGATGAGGAGGCAGCGGGATCAGTGCAGGCTGTAGGCTTTCCAGAAGAGATGTGTTTTCAGGCTCCATCTGAAGGATCCGAATGTGGTGGATAACCGGACGTGTTGGGGCAGAGAATTCCAGAGGATGGGGGATATTCGGGAGAAGTCTTGGAGGCGATTGGATGAGGAGCGAATAAATGTGGAGGAAAGAAGGAGGTCTTGGGAGGACCGGAGATTATGTGAGGGAAGATATATGGAGATTAGTTCAGAGATATATGGAGGAGACAGGTTATGGATGGCCTTGTAGGTCAGTATTAGTAATTTGAACTAGATACGCTGAGGGAATGGGAGCCAGTGAAGAGATTTGCAGAGGGGGGAAGCGGAGGAGTAGCGAGGAGAGAGATGGATTAGTCGGGCAGCAGAGTTAAGGATGGACTGGAGAGGTTCAAGGGTGTTAGCAGGGAGGCCGCAGAAAAGGATGTTGCTGTAGTCAAGGCGGGAGATGATGAGGGCATGCACAAGCATTTTATTAGATTGAAGGTTGAGGAAAGGATGGATTCTGGAGATATTTTTGAGCTGGAGGCGACAGGAGGTGGAAAGAGCTTGGATGTGCAGTTTGAAGGACAGGACAGAGTCGAAGGTTACTCTGAGGCAGCGGACTTCCGGTACGGGGGAAAGCATGATGTCATTGATTAAGATAGATAGGTCAGGTAAGGAAGATCTCTGGGATGGAGGAAAGATGATGAGTTCAGATTTGTCCACATTGAGTCTGAGGAAGCGAGAGGAGAAGAAGGAGGATATGGCTGATAGGCACTCTGGGATTCTGGACAGCAGAGCGGTGACGTCTGGGCCAGAGAGGTAGATCTGAGTGTCATCAGCATAGAGGTGGTACTGGAATCCATGGGACTTTATGAGTTGTCCCAAGCCAAGTGTATAGATTGAGAAGAGTAGGGGTCCTAGAACAGAGCCTTGGGGGACTCCAACAGAGAGAGGGTGGGATGAGGAGGTAGTGTGGGAGTGGGAGACGCTGAAAGTGCGGTTGGAAAGGTACGAGGTGATCCAGGATAGGGCGAGGTCTTTGATGCCAAAGGAGGAGAGGATCTGTAGTAGGTGGCAGTGGTCAACTGTGTCAAAAGCAGAGGACAGGTCGCTATCACTACTGGCTTACACAGCCGTCTCTCACCATTACATATCCCTCTATACGTTATTGATGAACGTCCAGGCCTGGGACCGAAACGTCTTGTTATACATTGGAATCAATAAACCTACTCTACTATTTTGCCGCTAATTTGAGTGCCGGGTTATGCTTTATTTATCATTACGGTTTGGGAACCTACCCGGGCACCATTAGGTTGTAGTGCACACGTTTCTCTTTCACCCCTAATCTGACCCTGACTTGCCCCTGCCAGACCACGGAGGTTGGCACCCGAAGTAAACATAATGGCTCCCCCACTCAACGTCAACTGACCATGAATGTCCATAGCTGCACCCTATCAATAGATATTGTGCAACACTAAAATAATTATAACTAGAAAATGAAATACATATAAATCACTCAATGTGAGCATAAAACAATACAACTTTGTTTTGTCATCTATATATTACATCTACAGTAGGTTTATCATTATGATAAAGCACTTAAGTACTTTATGGGTGATGGTGACGGCTTGATGAGAGATTTCCTTACAGGGTCAGACAGGGTTAGCTGACATTAAGCAGAGGCACCATAACGCTTCCCCCTAGGGTGCCAACCTCCACTGCATATAGGGAAACGGAGTCTTTTGATCTGTTCCCCTACATTATTTCCTCAATTGTATCTTGACCTGGTTTTGAGTTTATCTAGCACCCATGTTTGATCTACTCACCGATTTATGCCTATGTTTTTAAAGCTTTTTATGAGTATAATCAAAAGTTATTTTAAATCTGTTTTTTTGTAAGCAAACCTGCCAGACTAAATATAAAAGTAAGGGAAGAGTGCTGGGGAGGAAGACTCACAGGCAAACGGCAGGAAAAGCAACATAGACTAACCAGGCAAAATAATCACTAGCTGAGGAGCTGGATCTCCAAACATTCATCAATCTTGAAGAACAGCCAGCAAAGAAGGCAGATGCAAGGTGAGTGATAGGACAGAACCAAATGAGTAACTGAGTGACACTTGAATAGAAGCAAACCAAGGAAAGGAAAACAAAGACAAGCAGGGCCGGCGTTAGGGGCAGGCAGACTAGGCAGCTGCCTGGGGCCCCCGCTGCCCTAGGGGCCCCCAGCCAGGGGCAGACATACTGTTGATGGCACTGCTCCAGGGCCCAGAGGTGGAGGGGGGCCCCTGCAGGCAGGCCCGGTATCATGCAGGGTCGGGCCCCTCTCACTCCCTCCTGTAATCATGGAACACCGAGTGCCGGGGAGAGAGCGGGGCGCGAAGTGCAGGAGATCAAAAAGGGGGCGTGTCATGCAGGGAGAGACGCTGGCCAATGAACGCTTTCCTTACCTCACAGTGACCAGACTGAGGAGAGCGCTCACTGGCTGCCGTCTGTCCCCCTGCATGGAGCGTCCCAATCGTGAGTGCTCACCTACAGTCAGGGGCCCGGGCTGCACAGCAAATAGAGACAGCAGTGGAGGAAGAGCAGGACTTACAGGGGGTCTTCTGCTCCCTCCACTGTTCTGTTCAGAGCAGGCTTCAGCGTCTCCTCACAGAGAAGAGATGGGGGAGGAGCTCACTGCAGGGGCAGCACGGCAGCAAAATGTATGCTGTGAAGTGACCTGAAACGTAATGTGCAGTTATAGTGCTCTTTATAACTTATCTCTTTATAATTTTAGTCATGGAACTTTTTGAATTTGAGTCTTTTCCTCCCTTACTGGGAATTTATCATCAGGTGCTGTCTGCTCTGTGCCCCATCCCCCACAGTGGGGTCTGCAGCCTTCTCCAGCTGAACTGACCTGCAGGGCTCATCTGATCACCTATACAAGATTAGTATGTATGTATGTATATGCTTGTATATGTATGTGTGCATCTGTGTGTATCTATGTGTATGTTTCTATCTGTGTGTGTGTATCTGTGTATGTACAGTATATGTGTGTATGTATGGTATAGTTGTATGGCTGTGTGTGTATGCATGTACAGTATGTGTGTATCTGTGTATGTGCAATAAATTTGTATGGATATATGGTATATATGTATGTTTATGTGCATGTACATACAGTATATGTGTATGTATATGTGTGTACGGTATGTGTATATACTGTATGTGTGTATGTACGGTACGTGTATGTGTATCTGTATGTTCGGTATATGTATGTATGTACGGTATGTGTATTTGGGTGTATTTTATATGTATGTACGGTATGTGTGTACTATATGTATATAACTGTATCTGTGTATGTACGGTATATGTGTGGGTATATGTGTGTACGGCATTTGTGTGAATGTATGGTATATGCATGTGTGTATGTACGGTATGTGTATGTATGATGGTATATGTATGTGTATCTGTGTGTATGTATGGTATATGTATGTGTTTGCATATACTGTATTTGTATGTGTATCTGTGTGTACGTACGGTGTATGTATGTGTATTTGTGTGTATGTATGGTATATGTATGTACGGTATGTGTATACTATCTGTGTATATAACTGTATGTGTGTATGCATGTAAGGTGTATGTCTGTGTATGTACGGTATGTGTATCTGTGTGTATGTACGGTGTATGTATGTACAGTATATGCCGGAACAAAAATCATTGTTCTCATCAGCACATCGCCCAGTTAAAACTGCAGATATTCTGCTAAGATGATACTGTATAGGGACAGATTGATTTACTAGTGATCATTCTGTCCCCAGCCAGTGTAAAGAGGCTGGAAACAAGTGGCAAATGACTTCAATATTGTTGATCACGCTCGTTTAGTGGCCTGAAATCAGCGCATGTAGTTACAACCAAAATGTTTCTGTTGGTGCAATATGTTAGCATTTGGGGCCCCATTTTAAACTTTTGCCTAGGGCCCCACTTTGCCTAAAACCGGCCCTGAAGACAAGAAAAGAGAACTTTCAGCAGTTGAGCAGGCTGTGACTCAGCAGAGAGGGAAACCGACCACGCAGCAGGAGGTTACTTGATTGTGTCCCAAAACCAAGCCATAACAACCAGAACCTGGACCTTAACATTTCAATTTTAATGGATATTAAATTTGCTATAAATGCCTGTCCTGGAAATTGTCTTTTGGGATAACAGACATTTTGTGTCTGCAGCCAGGTGCCCCAATGAGACAGTTTCACTATTGTTAAGGCACTTGACTTAGAAAATGCAGAAAACGTGTGGCCAACTTGATGGAAATTATCTCATTTAGTTTTAGATTTTTGCATGCCAATATTGATGAGGAGTGTGCTGGAATAAGAGGCGCTGAATTTATTAAGAGGCTTGTGGCTCTTAATTAATTTGGCATGTCTTTTCAGCTGCTCCACAGCAAGAGATGTGCAGAGTACATTTCTGTCGTAATTTACCAGACTTTTGTGGTGTAACATTTGAAGAATTTTTTCAGCCACTCTAGTCCATGTCCCTCCTGGCAAAACACTCCACCTACTTTCCAAAAAGTTTAAGGAGCTGGGCAGAACTAGCGCAAAAATATCATTACATTTTGCACCTTTTGAAACAATTTTACACCAGTAATTTGGTGAAAATTGTTTGATGAATTGGGGCCTATGTGTTCAGAACACTGTTTATGCATCACATTGAAAAGGGCAAGGTGAGGTGTGCCATATAGCTGAAAATGAGATGTGGATTAAAATGAGCCGACCAGCTTCCAAATTTACAGGATCTTGGCAGAAATGTAGGCCAACTAAGAGATAGTGTAGACTTGGACAAACTTGCCATGAAGAAGGACCACAGTTAACCTGAAACGAGTTGCATTATTACGCTCTGCGTCTTTTTCACATTCTTTATGGATTGTTCAATAGAGGCATAAATTATTTTATTTGGTTTGTGGGAGTTGGTTGTTTCTTTGTTTTCCAAAAGTGAATGTTCACGCACAAATTGTATCATCCTGGGTAAGCTACTGGGATTAATTTGATGCATTTTCGTACAGTCTAGTCTAAGTTTACACTATCTATATGATAGACAAGATTAGTAAATCTGTGTAAAATTTCCTTTTAATGTTGGTACTAGTGATGAGCGAGTATACTCGTTGCTCGGGTTTTCCCGATCACGCTCGGGTGTCCTCCGAGCATTTGTTAAGGTTCGGAGATTTAGTTTTCATGGTCACAGCTGAATGATTTACAGCTACTAGCCATCTTGAATACATGTGGGGATTCCCTAGCAGCCAGGCAACCCCCACATGTACTCAGGCTGGCTAGTAGCTGCAAATCATTCAGCTGCGGAGATGAACACTAAATCTCTGGGGGCAGGACTTAGCTCAGTTTTACCCTATATAAAGAGGGTTTTACTGTCACAGCAGAAAGAATATGAAACACTATATATGTCTTTAAAGGGTTATTCCAATCCCCCCCCCACCAATCCCAAGAAGGAGGTGCTGAAATTTTCCATCTAGTCATTGCTTGTAGGACTGCTGGACTTCAGTGTTTGGCTTTTTCAACAGCCCCATGGAGTGAATGGAGCACTGGATATTTCCAAGAAACCACTTCATATCCCTGGTTATGGAATCAGGAATTGGTGTTTATACTCCCACCAATTAACATGTTGTTAACTCTCCTGAATTTTGGTGATAATTTTAAATGTAGTGAATAACTTTTTAAGAGGATCTGTTACCAGCCGATAATATGCAACTTTTTTTCACCTGATGTAAATGCCGCTGATCTCCTGAATCTGGTGCTGTTTTTCTTTTGTTCCTGCACTTCTTCATTCTTGAATTGTGGCCCTTTCTTCCTTGTGTGTGACTTTTGCCTTATTAGCCAAGGGGCATGGTCCTCATGAAAATGTCCCACATAGAAAAGATGAGGATCCTACCCCCTTTAGTTAACAAGACTTGACTTGCATACATACAGTTTGTGGGGCCATATTTCAGAAACGAAGAAGAGCAGGAACAAAAAAAAAATCAACATCAGGTTCAGGAGAATTCAACATCTTAAAGCATATATTTATTGGTAATCATTAATGTCTCTAAAGTTTAATTGGGTTTAACTCAAAGTGTAGTTAGAAATACCTTGACACTTTGTGCCCTTTTTTCCATCACTGTCATAAAACTGTTAATTGTGCATAAATTATTCACACTCTATTATTGAACTATGGAGGAGCCAGATGTCCAGTTCATCCACGCCTTATTCATTCCGCACAATGAACAGGGAATAAAAATCATTCACCTGCTCCTGCCTAGAATATGAAGGCTGTCCATCTGCCTAATATACCAGAAATGCAATATTTTGCTTAATATAGTCACAAAATGTGACTGTAACAGCTCATTCTCTTCCTTGGCGCAGTCTAATTTCCAGTGAAAAGTCAATTGAGGTTCATGTTAAGAAAGTTTCTTATGTTGCCATTGTTAGTTAGTGAATGTAATGGATCTTTTCACTATTGGACATGTTAGGGGAGATATATCAAGATTGGTGTAAGGGAAAAGTATAGACATTGCCAAATGCAAACAGTCAAATTCCCTTCCTCATTTATCAGAGGCCCTTTGGTTACTCCACTTTTCCTGTGTGTCAGATTTGATCAATCTCCCCGAATGTCTTAAGAGGTCTGTGCGCTTTGTATGTTGTTTTTATATACACCGATCAGCCAAATCATTACACACACTGACAGGAGAAGTGAATAAAATTGATTATCTGAAGACAATGCCGACCGTCAGGAGTGGGACATTTTTTGCAGTAGGTGAGCAGATGGTTTTTGAAGTTGATTTATTGAAAGCAGGAAAATTGGTCAAGTGAAAGGATCTGAGTGAGTGGGTCCAAAGGACAAATTGTGACAGTGATGATTGGAAACATGTTCTTGGTATCCAATGGTTGATACCAACCAAAATGGGTCCAAGCAAGATCAACCAATGCACGAGTGAAGATGGACAAGGGCAAAACCTTGCGACCAGAAAAATGTATGTAGATGTGATACGCAACACCTAAATATTGTTGCATACCAGGCACTCCTGCCAGTTCATGGCAGTGTTACTCCTTGTGGAAGTGTCCTCTTTTAGTAAGATAATGCTCCTGCGACACTGGACAAATTCTTCAGGAATGGTTTGAGGAATAAGAAAGAGACCAAGGTGATAACTTTACAATTTGTAATCACATACGTTTAAGGGGCATTTGTTGGCACTTTTATTGGGAATTTTTGCTTAACTCACCGAGGATAAAAAAAACATCAAAAACAATCTTTATTCTTCAAATATTCAATGTGGTTTTATGCCAAAACTGGTTTAAAAACACAATTTCATTTTTTACATTACTTTTTAGTTGGACTTGAGTGATAGACTGATTTCTTGTGCTGTATGTTGCAATGCTACCATAAGGCAGTATAAAGTTAAAATTATGATTTCCAATGAAGCCCAGACTGTGGAGAACCATGATAGCAAAGATTGGAACCTGTTGATTGCGTCCCATGCAAGCCAGTGAGCACCCAAAATGGCGTCCCACTGCAACCATGCACATTAAATGTCAGCTCCATATACCAGCACCTAAAGTGTTACACACATGTACATAACACCTCGGACAAGGATTAAAGGCTCTACATTGCAATATGGGAGGTGGACCTCTATTGTGGAAGTCAAAGCCAATGCAGAAGCCAAGGGTAGTCCATTACTAGAAGGTCTTAGTTTCCCAACAGTACATGAAATAAACTGACTAATAAAGTTTAATTTTCTTAAATGCACAAATGGTCTTATTTCAGTCTTTGTTCATGGAGTCCTTGAAGTGTAACTCCTAGATGCTGTGAAGTTCCAACAGAGACATAGAGCTTCCTTCCCATCATGTTTTGATGACACGTATGAAGGCTGCGAACTGTCCAACTTCGGTCATTGAAACCAGTCTCTTTTTTTGTCTCTGTATTATTTGTAACAGGAGTTGATCTGATTTATGTCCAGTCATAACCAAAATTAACACAGATACGATCAGCAATGTCTACAGTGCAAGCCTACCAGCACAGGCTGAGGTCATAATAGAGGGTTCAGAGATTATGTAACAGCCGTTCACTTCCTTTTGCTACTATTATGTGTGAGACAGTTTAGGGGTGACTGAGTAGTCTATGAATATATATTGCTGCAAAAAATAAAGGGAACACTTAAACAACAGATTATAACTCCAAGTAAATCAAACTTCTGTGAAAACAAACTGTCCACTTAGGAAGCAACACTGATTGACAATCAATTTCACATGCTGTTGTGCAAATGGAATAGACAACAGATGGAAATTATTAGCAATTATCCAGACACACTCAATAAAGGAGTGGTTCTGCGGGTGGGGACCACAGACCACATCTCAGTACCAATGCTTTCTTGGCTGATTTTTTGGTCACTTTTGATTGTTGGTTGTGCGTTCACACTCGTGGTAGCATGAGACGGACTCTACAACCCACACAAGTGGCTCAGGTAGTGCAGCTCATCCAGGATGGCACATCAATGCGAGCTGTGGCAAGAAGGTTTGATGTGTCTGTCAGCGTAGTGTTCAGAGGCTTGAAGCGCTACTAGGAGACAGGTCAGTGCACCAGAAGATGTGGAAGGGGCTTTAGGAGGGCAACAACACAGCAGCAGAACTTCTACCTCAGCCTTTGTGCAAGGAGGAACAGGAGGAGCACTGCCAGAGCCCTGCAAAATGACCTCCAGTAGGCCAGAAATGTGAATGTGTCTGCACAAATGGTTAGAAACCAACTCCATGAGGAAGGTCTGGGTGCCCGACGTTCACAGATGGGGGTTGTGATCACAGCCCAACACCGCGCAGGATGCTTGGCATTTGCCACAGAACACCAGGATTGGCAAATTTGCCACTGGCGCCCTGTGCTCTTTACAGATGAAAGCAGGTTCACACTGACCACATGTGACAGACGTGACAGAGTCTGGAGATGCCATGGAGAGCAATCTGCTGCCTGCAACATCCTTCAGTATGACCGGTTTGGCAGTGGGTCAGTAATGGTGTGTGGGTGGCATTTCTTTGGAGGGCCGCGCAGCCCTCCATGTGCTTGCCAGAAGGAGCCTGACTGCCATTAGGTACTGAGATGAGATCCTCAGACCCCTTGTGAGACCATATGCTGGTGAGGTTGTGCCTGGGTTCCTCCTAATGTAGGACAATGCCAGACCTCATGTGGCTGGAGTGTGTCAGCAGCTCCTGCAAGATGAAGGCATTGAAGCTATGGACTGGCCAGCCTGTTCCTCAGACCTGAATCCAATTGAACACATCTGGGACATCATGTCTCACACCATCCACCAACATCACGTTGCACCACAGACTGTCCAGGAGTTGATGGAAACTTTAGTCCAGGTCTGGGAGGAAATCCTTCAGGAGACCATCCGCCGCCTCATCAGGAGCATGCCCAGGCATTGTAGGGAGGTCATACAGCCACATGGAGGCCACACGCACTACTGAGCATCATTTCATTGTCTTGAGGCATTTCCACTGAAGTTGGATCAGCCTGTAACTTCATTTTCCACTTTGATTTTGATCTTTGAGAACATAATTGTGTAAACATTAGATGGAAACAAACAGTAATGTGGAGGGTCTTAGGAATGGTAGCGTAATAGGGGTTTAATGGAAAAAGGTAGGTATGAATCTCTAATGATCCTAAAAGGTAGAGGTTTGAAGAGAAGGAGGTAAGAACTAAGCCCAAAATGGATATGTGCGTTTCTGACTGGTAAAGGAATATGGAATAAAGGTGTGATTGAACTCATAGTCATCAGAAGATGAAAAGTTATTGTTTGTGCCACAAGGGCTCTATATTTTCAGATATTTGTCAAGAGTTATCTGGCCTCAGTGTTCCTCAAGTCTGGAAATTTTACTTACATTATGAAGCCACTACTGGAGGGTTTTTATACATTTTGATTTCCATTATGGAGATATTAAGGAGTGAGCAGTAGCTAATAGTATTTTGATAATCGCAGAGCTGTAGGAGATATCAGCGCAACATAAGGTCTTATCCGAGGAGTATGGCAGGCGATAAAATCAAATTTACACTCACCTTTTATGTTTATCTATAAAGCATGCAATAAAACACATCAGCTGCTAAAGACCTGTGGCGCCCGGGAGACCGAGGTACCCAGCACCAGATCAATGAGGTCTGTCTCTTAAGGGGGATGTCACTAGTGGCTTGACCCAGTGCTGTGGCCTCAGGCGATGCACAGTGTAAGGGATATCATGAAGGAACAGACACTTACTTGGTCAGCAGCAGGTCTTCTCAGCTATGATGGCCCCGATCCTGGACCGATGGTTATTGTCCAAATGAAAGACTGAGGCGTTGAAACGTTTAACCAATTTACTTCAACATAAAGGGATTTGCCACCAATACTGTCACCGGAGTCTGTATAAGAACCCTGAATTACTTTGACCCTGTCAGGATTTCCACCTCTTATTATGCGCAATTTCTGTATGGTCCTGCTGCTGTTTGTGAACTGGCTGCCGACCCAATCTGTCTCTTCTGTGCTCTGGTTCGACGGGCAACCCGAGTCCCTTTTTGTCGGCTTACCCCCTCTGGGAGTACTGCTGAACTCTGTGTCTGTTGCTGCGTCTTACCCTGGTGAAGCTGATATCACCTCCCTTCCGGTTGCTGTATTATATATAATGAATATAGCCACGGATCCGGTATCTGTCTCTGCGCCTATTCTGGGTAGAGGTTATTACTACCCGGTTCTCACAATGTCCTTTTTCTCTATTCCTCTTTTCCTACTATCGGTATTACAGTCCTATAATCCGTCATAGGGCTGTTAGGAGCTCAGTCATACGACCTCACACTTTCAGCTCCTCAACCCAACTGCCAATCTTTTTCTCAGACCAGAATAGATCAAGGGGAATCTCTGGAGCTCCCCCTTCTGGCTGGAGATGGTAGTGCAGTCTTGCTATTTTAACATTTATTTGTGTCAATAACTATTTTTGTGGCAAATACCCCTAGGGGCGCCACACTCCCCCTTAGTTAAGAACAGTACTCCGGGACTGTGGGACGATAACATTTTGAAATAACAATTGATATATACAGAGTCTTAAAAATGAAAAGTTACAAAAACCACTCAAAGAAACAAAAAAAAATGGAATTCTGTAAAAAGTCACTTCAAATAGCGTCCATTAATACAGTTCTATCCTTGAAGGCACTAGGAAGCAAAGTTCACAAAGCAGTCTTTCCGGAGCTTTGATTTAGTGTTTCCGGGCTGATAAAAAGTTCAAGAATATGCAAGAAGTTCATACAGGTAAGTCTCTGTAGGTACTGGGCTTAAACGTTACAGAACAATAACAATGACTATAGTCTTATAGTTGGTAATCCGCATACCTGGCCGGTAATTGACCCCGGGTACTACGCTGGGATCTACGTAATAGCGGTGTCTCTTTATGTGGTGTACTACTGTCTACTGCGGATATAGTATCTGCCCTCTCTGCTAAAGATAATTCCCCCACTATGGGGTTGGCAAGTCCACCGTGAATGGGATCACTCTGATCAGGAATCTGTTCTTCCTGACCTGGAACCTCTTGTAGTACGGGGTCAGCCTCTTCCTGTCTTGGGACTTCTAATATTGGATTCGGTGTTGGATAAAAGGCCACCATGGGAACCACTACTGCACCATGGTATGTTAGTAAGGTTTTAGGAAAGTCTCCTATACAGGTGTGATACATTTCCTCCTCTTTTTCCTTTACTGGTTGAACCTGTATAGGTTGAATAACTTCTGATTCTGGCTGGACAACTTCTGGCTCTTTCAACGTTTCCGGACATAATTTAAGATTGTCTCTTGACACTAGTACAGATGTTAAACCTCCGTTTTTGCTAATGAGACACATTTTAGGATTATCCATTCTTGTTGGTAAAACTGTGTAGGGTACGGCTTCCCATTGATTATCCAGTTTATTGGTTCGACGATTCCTCTTGAGTACTTGGTCACCCGGTCTTAATGGAGTTGCTAGAGCATTCTGATTGAAAGTTCGCTCTTGTCTTTCTCTGGTTTGCTTGAGGCTTCTTTCCACACTCTCTTGCACTTGGCGATACTGCTTTTGCCGTACGACATCCCAATTGGAGTCTTGAACTTCTGCGTCTGGTTTCAGTATTCCCATTTCTAGATCGATTGGTAATTAGCCGGGTCTTGCACGCATAAGATAAGCTGGGGTGCAGTTGGTAGAGCTCACCGGGACATGATTATACAGATCCACCAAGTCAGGCAATTTCTCTGGCCATTGATTCCTTTCCGTTTCAGGTAAAGTCTTTAGTAGGTCTATCACAATATGGTTCATCTTCTCACATAAGCCGTTTGTTTGCGGATGATAGGCCGTCGTCCGGATCTTTTTGCAACCATACATATTACAGAATTCTCTGAAGATCTCTGATTCAAAGGCTGTACCCTGGTCAGTGAGAACCTGTTCCGGATATCCATGGGGTCTACAAAAGTACGTTTGGAATGCTTTGGCTGCTGTTTTTGCAGTCAGATCTTTTACAGGTACTACTACCAAGAAGCGCGAATAATGGTCCACGATGGTCAAGGCATAGACGTAACCGGACCGGCTCGGTGTCAACTTCACGTGGTCCATGGCTACCAGTTCGAGTGGTTGTTTGGTGATTATGGGCTGCAGTGGTGCTCTTTGGCTCTTTTGATCGTTCCTTCTGAGGTTGCACGGGCCACAGTTTCTACACCACTGTTCGATTGATTTTCTCATCCCGACCCAATAAAATCTCTCTCTCAGAAGTAATTCTAGCTTTTTCCAACCAAAGTGACCAGCACCATTGTGGTAAGCCTCGAGGACCATCCTCACATCTTGTTTAGGCACGATAATCTGACAGACCAATTCATGTGTTTTCGGATTGGTGTATGTTCTACAGAGTTTCCCTTGATACAGGAACATTTTGCCTCTCTCTTTCCAGAGTTGATGCGTCTCTTCTGGGGCATCCTCATCAGGATATGCACTTTGCTCAATCAATAGTTCCTTCACTATCTTCACAGCCGGATTGCTATCTTGGGTGTCAGCCCATCTATGGTGTGCTAACGGATTAAAATTCACTTCTTGTTGTTTCGGATAGGTATTTGACTGACGATGTTTTGCCTTGGGCTGATGAAAGGCTGGTAGTTCAATTTCTTCAAGCTCCCCTGTTTCTTCTTCTACATCTCTCAAGTGTGGCATCCGGGATAGGGCATCGGCATTTCCATTCTTGCGACCTGCTCGATACTTGATCACGAAGTTGTAATTAGATAACCGGGCTATCCATCGCTGTTCTAACGCACCTAATTTAGCCGTGTCTAGGTGGGTCAATGGATTGTTGTCAGTATAGACAATAAATTCTGCACCGGTCAAATAGTGTTTGAAACGTTCAGTCACAGCCCAAACTACTGCTAGTAGCTCCAATTTGAAGGAACTATAATTTTCAAAATTTCTTTCAGTAGGCCGGAGTTTTCTACTTGCAAAGGCGATGTCTTTCTCCCGACCTTCTTGCTTTTGTGACAGCACCGCTCCCAATCCCACATTACTGGCATCGGTGTAGAGGATGAAAGGTTGATGGTAATCCGGGTACGCCAGAACTTCTTCTCCGGTTAGTGCCTTCTTTAGTTGTTCAAAGGAGTCTTCTCTTTCATCGTTCCACTGAAAAGGAGGGTTTCAGTTTGAAGGTTTCTTCGTCTGCCTTATCAAAGCATCTTGCAAGGGCGCTGCCAATTTGGTAAATCCTTTTATAAATCTACGATAGTAACCCACTAATCCCAAGAATTGCCTCACTTCTTTTGCGTTGGTAGGTCTTGGCCAATCCCTTATGGCAGTTATTTTCTCGGGATCCGGTGCTACTCCCTCCGAACTCACGATGTGCCCTAAGTATTGTACCTTTGGCTTGAGAAGGTGACATTTGGATGGTTTGATTTTCATACCATACTTGGATAAGGCTTCGAACACCTCTGCCAGGTCTGTTAAGTGCTGTTCGTAAGTCTTTGAGTAGACGATCACATCATCTAGGTACAGGAGGACGGTCTCGAAGTTCTTGTGTCCGAGGCAACATTCCATCAGTCGCTGGAAAGTACCGGATGCGTTGCAGAGTCCGAACGGCATGCGATTAAATTCGCTTAAACCCATTGGTGTGGTGAATGCCGTTTTTTCTTTATCTCTCTCAGCCACAGGGACTTGCCAATACCCGCTTGTTAAGTCTAAGGTGGAAAAATAATTAGCAGATTTCAAAGCAGTCAAGGACTCTTCTATCCTAGGCAAGGGATAGGCGTCTTTATGGGTGATGTTATTAATCCGCCGGTAGTCTACGCACATTCTCATGGTTCCGTCCTTTTTTTTGACAATCACCAGAGGGGCCGCCCAAGGGCTACAACTATCTCTTATTACCCCGGCCTGTTTCATCTCTCTCAGCATGTCCTTCGCGCATTGATAGTGAGCGGGTGGTATGGGCCTATATCTTTCTTTTATCGGGGGATGGTCACCGGTGGGGATTGTATGTTCCACCCCTTCTATCCGTCTGAAGTCCAATGGGTGTTTACTGAAGACCTGTTCATATTCCGTCACTAATCTATATACCCCTTGTCTTTGATGGGTAGGTGTTGAATCTACACCCACGTCTAGCTGTTGGCACCAATCCTCCGATTCTCCATCTGAGCCGTTATTTTCCACCTGACAGGTCGATTCTAAAGGCTCAACGGTTGAGATGGCATTGTTGTCAACAGTATATAACTTTGCCACTGTAGCATACCTTGGCAAAGTGACCTCTTCCTCTCCACAGTTCAAAAGTCGTACCGGCACCCGTCCCCGGTGTACCTCGACCACCCCTCGTGCCGTGAGTATAGTGGGTCTGCTGTCGGTGTATGATGGTTCTATTAAGGCTTGATAGTCTCGTCCTTTAGTACCAATGGCTGCTCTACACCATACCAGCATTTCTGTTTTTGGTGGGATTACAATAGACGTTGGATCACTCACCCTCACACTGCCGATTTCTTCACCTGCAACTTCTATCTGTTGCCTTAACATTAATACTTTTATTTCCCTCCGGAGAACTCTCTGCTGGCAGGATCGGGCAGTTTCAGCAATTTGTTGTAAGACAGAAATAACTTCGGAAAAGCAGTTCTCTAACACATTCATTCCTATCAATACAGTTGGTTCACAGTTCTGTCGGTCAACATCAACAACAATTATACCCTGTTTCTTCAATTCTGCTTTACCAATCTTTATGGTCATCTCCCTGAATCCTAGTTTCGGTACCAACTTACCATTACTGGCCCATATATTTAGTTCAACATCAGAGGGTCCTTTATCAATATCTACCTCAGCCCAGTACCTCTTATAAAGGATATATGGTATAGATGAAATCTGGGAACCTGTATCCAGCAAAGCGTTGAGGGGAATTCCGTCCAGCACGATAGGGATGATAGGTCGTCCTCCGATGTACCTGTCGTGCCAGGGTGTTGGGCCTTGAAAATTAATTCCTGCGAAGCGGCCCGCATTCCCAGGGGATTCCCATTTAAATCACAATTTCGTGCGAAGTGGCCTGGCTGCTGACAACGGCGGCAAATGGGCTGTCCATCCGGTTGGTAGCGGTCACGGGGTCGTCCTCTCCATGTCGGGTATCTCCGGGACCTCATCCATGGAACATCCTCTCTACAGTTTTCCAACTCCATCTTGGGTTCTCTCATCTCCTGCATGGTTTTAGCCATTGAAGCAACAACATCAGTTAAAGAGTCAAGCTTTTGCTGAAGAGCCTCATTAGTAATGGGCCCCAGGGACTTAGCACTGACACTGGACGTAGCTGATGTCACTGGCATTCCCCGTTGCTGAAGTGCATCTGCCATGGGTTGTGTGAGATCCTGATCCCGAGGTGCCTCTGCCAGCTGGAGACGTATAGCACTCTCCTTTAATTGGGCAAATGTCAATTCAGGGTTCTTAAAAACAAGCATACTCACATGCCCCCGGTGAGAAGGGGTGTAGAGTCCCTCAATAAATTGATCTCTTAACAGTTTATCGGCTCCTGTGTTAAAAATGGCTTCAGCCAGTGTAAGTGATTTAAGGGCTTCCTGCAGGTTTAAGGCAAAATCTCTCACGCCCTCATTAGCTTTTTGTTTGCAATTAAAGAATCGTACTTTAGCTTTGCTGCTGGCAGTGGTTTCAAATGTAGCTTTTAATCCAGCAAATATGCGTTCAACAGTACCTTTTAGATCAGTTGCCCATGCCGTGACTTCTCGCTTAGCATGGCCACTTAACTGCATCATCAGGAGACTAACACGCTGAGCTTCACCCACAGGGAACATATCAAAATGAGCCAGCATCTTTTCCCTGAAACCGTCAAGGGTATTAGGTTCACCTTCATACATTGGAAGCCACGGGCCACCCGGGGTAAATGGCATTAACAGCGGCATGATGGGCACCACTCCTTGCACTGCTGCGCTGCCAGGCTCTCTATCGACACTCTGCCTATCAGCTGCATTAGCGTCGCCGGATGCTGCGGCGTCTCCGTGCTGCGACATACTGTACCTCCTTAGTTAATCCAGACCCCTCCGGTCCCAGCTTCCGTCTAGATAATGTAGATTTGTTCCTCTGTGCAGCAGGATGACAATGACACGCCCCCTGCTGTTATGACCCCAATGGCGAGGGTCTCAGAGGAACGTGGAAGTCTGCAGAATACAAAAATCCAGCTCATAGGGCAGTGGTAACTGGGTTGACCATATATCTACTCCTAACGCCAACACTAGAAGTAGCCGGGGATCATTCCTACGTTGATTCTAGATGACACGCGCCAGCCGGAGAATCTAGCTACCCCTAGTAGAGGAAAACAAAGACCTTTCTTGCCTCCAGAGAAGGGGACCCCAAAGCTGGATAGAAGCCCCCCACAAATAATGACGGTGAGGTAAGAGGAAATGACAAACACAGAAATGAACCAGGTTTAGCACAGTGAGGCCCGCTTACTGATAGCAGAATAAAGAAAGGTAACTTATATGGTCAACAAAAACCCTATCAAAATCCACACTGGAAATTCAAGAACCCCCGAACCGTCTAACGGTCCGGGGGGAGAACACCAGCCCCCTAGAGCTTCCAGCAAAGGTCAGGATATAGATTTGGAACAAGCTGGACAAAAAATACAAAACCAAAACAAATAGCAAAAAGCAAAAGGCAGACTTAGCTGATATAACTGGAACCAGGATCAGTAGACAAGAGCACAGCAGACTAGCTCTGATAACTACGTTGCCAGGCATTGAACTGAAGGTCCAGGGAGCTTATATAGCAACACCCCTAACTAACGACCCAGGTGCGGATAAAAGGAATGACAGAAAAACCAGAGTCAAAAAACTAGTAACCACTAGAGGGAGCAAAAAGCAAATTCACAACACCCTGCTGCCTCTAACTGCCGCACGCTCTGTGATGGTGGATTTTGAAGTTTTTCAGTTAGACTGGGGCTTGGGTAATGACGTAGCTCGATTAACAGTTTTGTGCCTGACAGTTATGAGATGATTACTTCAGGGGATGGCAGCCATTTTTACCCCATTATAACCAATGGAGAAAAGTCACTTTCAATAGTTTTCAATGGGGAACGGGATTTTCTTTAACAAAGTCAATTTCCAAGATTTTTCATCCAAATTTTCACAGTTTCAGACTCCAATTACGGCACACAATACCCGATGTACGGGCTGGCTCGATCCTGTTCGTGACGCCAGTTGTGGCGCCCGGGAGACCGAGGTACCCAGCACCAGATCAATGAGGTCTGTCTCTTAAGGGGGATGTCACTAGTGGCTTGACCCGGTGCTGTGGCCTCAGGCGATGCACAGTGTAAGGGATATCATGAAGGAACAGACACTTACTTGGTCAGCAGCAGGTCTTCTCAGCTATGATGGCCCCGATCCTGGACCGATGGTTATTGTCCAAATGAAAGACTGAGGCGTTGAAACGTTTAACCAATTTACTTCAACATAAAGGGATTTGCCACCAATACTGTCACCGGAGTCTGTATAAGAACCCTGAATTACTTTGACCCTGTCAGGATTTCCACCTCTTATTATGCGCAATTTCTGTATGGTCCTGCTGCTGTTTGTGAACTGGCTGCCGACCCAATCTGTCTCTTCTGTGCTCTGGTTCGACGGGCAACCCGAGTCCCTTTTTGTCGGCTTACCCCCTCTGGGAGTACTGCTGAACTCTGTGTCTGTTGCTGCGTCTTACCCTGGTGAAGCTGATATCACCTCCCTTCCGGTTGCTGTATTATATATAATGAATATAGCCACGGATCCGGTATCTGTCTCTGCGCCTATTCTGGGTAGAGGTTATTACTACCTGGTTCTCACAATGTCCTTTTTCTCTATTCCTCTTTTCCTACTATCGGTATTACAGTCCTATAATCCGTCATAGGGCTGTTAGGAGCTCAGTTATACGACCTCACACTTTCAGCTCCTCAACCCAACTGCCAATCTTTTTCTCAGACCAGAATAGATCAAGGGGAATCTCTGGAGCTCCCCCTTCTGGCTGGAGATGGTAGTGCAGTCTTGCTATTTTAACATTTATTTGTGTCAATAACTATTTTTGTGGCAAATACCCCTAGGGGCGCCACAGACCCAAGGGTCAGTAAATGACCAAACGATATCCAGGAAAGAAAGGAGAGGTTTGTGGATAATTTCCTCGCTTGCTGATCAAGTACTTGTGGTCTTTCCTGATGAAGAAGTATTTTGTACTTTGAAACTCATAGAAAAAAACACTATCCACTTGACAATCTGGGATATACATCTCCTCATCAATCAGCCAATGCAGAAATCATACACAAACCTCTCATTTTTTTCATAAGTATTTTGATAATGATAGAATGATGGCGCAGAAGCTTGGGGAAAACTGAAGATAGTGGGCCAATTTCAAAATAACATGAAAGTGTGGGTTTGCATATGAAATTTATGGTCTGAAGATCTGGTTTGAAAGCTTGAATACAAGTACATTCCCACCAAATAGTTGAGTTACATCTCCAGCAGAAGTCTATAGGGAAACTTCTCTCCTTGTGGAGAATGATGTGCCTGATATGCCATTGTAAGGAGACTTATAGGCCATGCAATGAAGAGGCAAAAGGAGAAAAGGTACTGTTGAAGTCCATTTCCCATTCTATAATAAAGAAAAGGGTAGTCTGACTTAGTGTGGAAGTTAGGTACGGTATTTACTGATGACATAGAGGAGCCCCTTAGGGAGATTCTGTTGAGTCCAAAGATTTTCAAACCAGGTAAAAACCCAAGGTGGCTCACCTGAGAGCAAATGTTGCAGATTTATTTTGCATAGATATGAGAGTTGCATAATATTAAGATATTAAGGGCATTTTAATATTTGTTGTGTCCTTAATAGAGAGAGGTAAACAGCATCCTCATCTAAAAAGTTCTAAGGAGAGAGTTGACAAAGTGTCTTATAATAGGGGGTAGGATATCAAGGGGTAAATTTAATGGAAAGAGACCATCAGAAAGTAGAACTAAGGGAGAGAGAAAAGGGGAGAGTAGTCTCTTTGTGGAGTGTTCTTTCCAAACTATAGAAGTTGCGAGAGTTATTTTTGGCTAGTTTTGAGCTTTTGAGCATCATTCTTAAAGACTAATAATGTGAGAGAGACTGAATTGGCCGATTCTTCGATATCAATCCATAGTTTATGAAATGGTCACCTGAACCAGTCTAGAATCCTGTTTAGATGGACAACTTTATAGTTATTCAATAGTGAGTGGAAACCAATACCTCCTCTAACAGGTGGAAGCTGAAGAATGTATTCACTACAGATCTTATTGAACTTATTTGAACATGGAAACACGAGAAGCAATGGAATGAAAGTAAAAGAGAGAAGATACAGATTAGATAACAGAAAAACTTTTTGACAGTGAGGGTGATCAATGAGTGAAACAGGCTGCCGCAAGAGGTGGTGAAATCTCCTTCAATGGAAGTCTTCAAACAGAGGCTGGACAGACATCTGTCTGAGATGGTTTAGTGTATCCTGCTTTGAGCAGGGGGTTGGACATGATGATCCTGGAGGTCCCTTCCGACTCTAACATTCTATGATTATGTGATTCTATGAACTGCTGGAAAAAGTGGAATACAATCTTGAAAAGGTGAATAGGTAAGACCTGAAGGAGGTAAGTTCATTTGGAAACTGTTAGTGAGTTAAACATATTTTTTCTACCCATTCAAAATATGAATAATAGAGACTTGGAGTTTAACAGATCAGATACAGTATGTGTTGTGCCCTTTCTTACACTATTATTCATCTGCAGCAATTCGTTAAAATAACATTAAGTGGCATTGTACATTGACTGTTCAGTTTCTAGCATTGGTTGCAGTGCTGACATCACGCAGATATTGTGGCTCTCCCCCACGCAGAGCTCATTGGCTCTCCACCATGTAGATGGAATTATAACACCCCAGGAACCGGTTGTAACAGTGAAGTTGCCTTCCCTTCAGGGAGGGTGATGTCACGCTTGGAGGCAAGGGTGATTCTCTCTATCAGATAAGGCACTCACATTCTGAATCTAGGCCAGGAGGGTGAGGAGAAAGACGACTGGAAGAGACAGAGGGGCTGCACAACCACGTAGGAGCTGTGGCCCCTGGGAAGAGTATGAACTTAAAGGAGTTGAATAGTGGAGGAGCTTATAGGGAAGAAGAACAGAGGAGGAAGAGGCTTAGGAGGGGATCAGCGGAAGGACACCTTAAGAGCCAGTGTGCAGAATCCGGGTACCGGGAGCCCGAGGTCGGGTTGTTCTCCAGGATGTGCGGCAGAACCCGAGGGCATAGGACTATATGTCAATTGCCTGCATCATGTCTGAGGTGAAGCAGTAACCTGAGAGCCCGGGTCATGATAGAGACTCTATAAACCGGCTCTCACTGCCTATCGTACAGACATCTGTCTTGTGACAGGAGAAAGGGGACTTTGCACTTGATACCCTGGACTGAGGACTGCTATCATCAGTAAACCAGGTAAAGACTGCAAACATGTGTCCTCGTTCTTTGCCATACCATCCACCAAACCATCGGTGCCCTGCACCTGGGAAGCCCTGGGGACCCCGCTTCACCTGTAGGAAGCGTCACCATCTTGCTGCTTAACATCACCCCAGAGGACCCCTTTAAGCAGTGTTGGTCCCTACTGACCACAGGTGGCATCACGAACATAGACATTACAAATCCCCTTAAAGACCTTCCCCTTTAATTGGGCGCCCAGGGCCACAGACCGGGTCGCAGCCATCGTGACATCCCCTTTAAGTGCCAGACCCGCTACCGAGCACCCCGCTGCCCTGGTGGGTGATTCAACATGTCCCCGTCAGAGCTCACTGATCAGTAGTCATGTTGTCAACATGATGTCAGCACCGTAGTCAATGCAGGACAATGGAAGCAACGGTGGAAACTCACTGGTGGACAAAGAAAAGCTCCAGAGGTAAAATGCCAGCAAGCAACAGTCAAAGATGCCATCTCAATTAAACTGGTTGTCAAAACTGGAAATGAAACATTGGCTTTGTGAAAAGATCAACCATACTATAGACCTATCAGTATTATGTTAAGGTTTACCTGCTAAAGCCGAAGAATGAGCTGCTTGATTCTCCTCCATATTTTTTCCATTTTTCTTGGACCAGTTTTCCACCTTCTACCTTGTTAACAGAGAAACAGTCTGCCCTCTTTAGAGGGGAAATACAGGCGGAGATGAGAAAATCTTCTAAAAGATGTGTATGACACAAAAATTATTTTATCTCTATCAATTATATCAGTATTATTCTCTTTTCCTTCTTCCTTATCTACACAGTTTCTTCCATAGCTGTTTCTCCCTGTCTCTATGGCTAAGCTGTCAGCTATCACATCCTTACACTAGCCAGATTCACCACAAAATGGCTGCCGTGATTCTGCTGAGTTACTGCTGATTGATGGTGCTATTCCTTGGGATATGATAGCTTCAAGGAATTATGGGAAATGTTGTATGACTGCATCTGAGGTCATGTAATCCTTCTCTGTCTGATGCAATATTCTGCAATGTGCTAAATACAAATCGGGTTCAGCAAATTCCTACAAATTCATGCAGAATTTGAGTCACATTCAATCAATCCACCCATCTCTAAAAACAAAAATTTGTAAGTTAGTAGCAATGGGGCAGCAGGGCTTTTGCCCCATGTGAAGTTGACAGGAGGAGCCATAGGGCCACCAAATGCAGTGGTCAGAAGGTGTCTCAAATGTGGTGGAATTTTGAGTAGGATTCGACTGCTCTCTGAGCCAGTTGTCAAACTAACGGCCAGCACAGAGAAGGAGTAAAATGTCGGCTCCCTGAATTCAATTATTCTTGTGTTTTAAGTACACAATAAACTTTTTTTTAAGGAACCTCGTTCCTAGTGTCCTAGAGTCCTGACTCCTAAAGTTATTTATTAGATAACACTGTAGGAAATGAGTCTAGAAATCCAGAGTATGGAGTATATGTTCCTGTCAGCAAGTAATGGACATTTATGTTGTATCCACATTTATGGTATTTTTATCTGTAGAAACTTTGTGTACAGATTATTGTCCTACTTGGATTTTGAATCTTCTGATCTCAAACCAACCAACTTTTGAATTTCTTGAACTGATAATTGTCATCTTCGGACTTATCCCAAGGAACATCCCCCAAAATGCTAAGTCTTGGGTGTGGCTTTGCTCCTCCATGTCCCTTTCACAATCCAGTACCCAGGATTATTCTAGCCTAATCAGGGCTGTCGCAAAATCTATATCTCTAACTTCCACACGACAGCTAGTGACATCAACCATCGCCATAGATAGTTCACTGTGAATATGTGCTTTATAGGTTTAGTCCCATCTTTTTATGTGGATAAAATTGTAAAATGCTTGAGAAAATAAGCAACTTTGCAATTTACTTGTTAAATTTTTATTAATTTTTTTTATGCCTCATTGCTTAGGGAACCGATCACCGCAGCAGTGTAGCAGCAGTGGCTGAACTTATGAAGTAATTAGTATCTTTATCTAACAGTTCTTGTAAGCACTGTTCTGAAGTTGGTCAAGATCGGTTGAGCATGTTTAGCTCTCAATTCTGGGCAGCTTCAGTGCCTCGGCAGAAACTAGGCTCCCTCATATAACTGCATTAAGACCACTCAGTTTCGGCCATCAGAGCAACAATGCCACTGGTCTGAACTGTCAATCACGCAGAACAGCCAACCTGGAAGGCTATGAACTGTCTTCTGAAAAGACAATATGAAACAAATCCTTTAAAGGGACTCTGTCAGCACAAAATGACTGTGGAAACAAAGTGCAGGCGTTCGTTGCTTCACGGCGTGGCCAAATATTTAAATACACCATCCCACCTGTTTGGTTTCCATTTCTCTCCACTCTTCTCTGGCCCTTTAAAGCCATAGCTGTCAATCAAAGAAGAAAGGGGTGGAAATAGAGGGATTACAAGCAGGTGGGAAGGTTTTTCTAAATGATTGGCCCTGCTGTGAAACAACGAGCGGCGGTACTTAGTTTGAGCAGTCATTCTGTCCTGATAGAGTCCCTTTAAAGCCACGTTCAAACATTCAGTATTTTGTATTTTATAGCAGTGTCAAAAGGACCCTTTAGACCTTATAGGATAAACAATATAATAAAAAAACATGATAGCTGGGGGTCTTATTGGTGATTTTGCATTGGGTCCTGGACAAAGTGCCTGTATATCTGGTTTAAGTGTACAGAAACCCAGATGGAAGGGAGCCCATTTGACCAGGAATGTGAAGGCTGAAATACATATGTCTCCTCTGTTTTAGAGAAAGCATAAATATCGTGTACAACAGGAGGCAGCATCACATAGTGCTTTCTGATTCTATAATACACCCCAGAGCACCAGACAGCAATTTGACTCATCATGGCTGACAGCAGATGAAGGATAAAGAAGCAGGACAAAAAGAGAGAATGGATAGAATTCTTGCATTCCTCTATGCCTCCCTACATCCATTTGAAGCTGCTGGTGGTATAAACTTATCTGTGGTGCTGAGCAGTCTAAGAGGGTCATGCAGTATGTGCTCTGGTAGTAAAGTGTGTGAGCAGATCGATCCACTGCAAGCCGATTACGGCTCAAATTTTTGGAGATTCACACATCCTGGCTAATTCCAACAATTTGTTGTTTCATGCACGCGGATTGCAAAAAAAAAATACCTCTTCCATTTCACGCATTGCTGAAGAGACAAAAGGGGCTCACATAATATCAGGCATGGCTCCACAGGCTTCTCCATAATGCCATTCAGCTATCACATTGCATGGTCTAGTGCAGACAATGACTATCACAGGCACTATAAGAGATAAGGATAAGAAATTAGAGGCCATTTTAGGGTATGTGCACACGTCCGGATTTCTTGCAGAAATTTCCTGAAGAAAACCGGAAATTTTCTGCAAGAAATCCGCATTTTTTTTTTTGCGGTTTTTTTGCGTTTTTTTTGCTTTTTTTTTTAGCATTTTGCAAGCGTAATTAGCTTGCAGAATGCTAAAGTTTTCCAAGCGATCTGTAGCATCGCTTGGAAAACTGACTGACAGGTTGGTCATACTTGTCAAACATACTGTTTGACAAGTGTGACCAACTTTTTACTATAGATGCTGCTTATGCAGCATCTATAGTAAAATATAGAATGTTTAAAAATAATTAAAAAAATAAAAAAATGGTTATACAGCAGCCTCCGTTCCTATAGATGCCCGTGTGGTTCAGGGCCTTCGGTGACGTCACGGCTTGTGATTGGTCGCGAGCGGTCACATGAGCGGTCACGCGACCAATCACAAGACAGTGACGTCACCGCAGGTCCTGAACCACACCATCTATAGGAACAGAAGTGGCAGCATGCAGCGGTGAGAGGCGGGAACACTCCGGGGACATCGAAGGTGAGTATATGACTATTTTTTATTTTAATTCTTTTTTTTCGATCAATTATATGGTGCCCAGTGCGTGGAGGAGAGTCTCCTCTCCTCCACCCTGGGTACCAACCGCACATAATCTGCTTACTTCCCGCATGGTGTGCACAGCCCCATGCAGGAAGTAAGCAGATCAATGCACTCCTAGGTGTGCGGAATCCCCGCAATTCTGCATTTTTAATGAACATGTTGCTTTTTTTTCCGCGATGCGATTTTTTTCGCGGAAAAAATTGCAACATTTGCACAAAAAATGCGGAATACACTGTAAATAATAGGAGGCATAGGTTAGCGTTTTTTCGCGTTTTTATCATGTTTTTATAGCGAAAAAACGTGAAAAAAACGTGAAAAATCCTGAACGTGTGCACATGGCCTTAGGGTTTTACAGCCTTGGGATAGGAGTTCAGACCACAGAGCTCTCCATTGCAGATTAAAGTAGAAAGGTGTAAATATGATTGTGAGATACCACTGCAGAGCTGAAGAGCATAGAAAATAGGAGTAATAATTTAATTCTGTGATTAATAATACAAGTAAATTCAAGTGATAAAAGATGTGCCGGAAATGCAGAGTCTATATGACTGTGAATTGATTGATTTCTGATATCGTGCAGATAAAGCACCTTAGCATTTTTATTATTATTCTTGACACACAGTAAACAAGGTGGGCAGATTTATATTTCTCACTTTTAATTTTGTGCTAAAGAAAAAATTCTGAAACCAAGGCTTGTGTGTCAGAGAAAGTGTGCTTCCTGGTTTCTGAGACTGACAAGCCATAAGTTGTTTTTTTTCAAAGTGTGTGTGATGTAAATTTTTTTTGCACACTTTCTTGGTGTAATAATAGTGCAATGTTACACCTGTACACACCACCCGAATACAGCAGCCCGTTGCAGGTGCGAGCTTTTGGGCCATGCACTTGCCTTGCTTTTCTTGGCCCATCTTTTTCTCCTAGTTAGATATGTTGAGGTCACTTGGACATTACAAAGGCTGTGTTTGTGTAAAAGAGCTTAAAAGGGTTCAATATCGCTCTAGGTGACTTCAGAGTGTTATGAATGTTTTTTATGGGCAATTAGATTCCTTGCAGTTTTGAGATTGGCAGCACATTTAATCCCTGCAAATTAACTTTTGGTGGAAAATTTTGTTGAAGCTGGCAAATTCGAATTCCAAAAGTCTTAATAGGATGTGAGTTCAATATAGGAGTATAAGTTTAAGAAAGGGGTGCAACATCTGTGTACATTAGGCTTTGCTCGCATCTGTATTGGAGGCTCCATCAACAGTCTTCGTGCTTCCTGCTTTGAGAAGGAGGGGTAAATCTTTGCTGCAGCCAATCAGTGGTTGCAGGGTTTTCCAAAGTGTCACGGCTGTGGCCACAGATCGCCTACAGTGGTCATATGCCTGAATTGGAGTGTCAGAAATTTATGTTGAAGATTAAGGTTGTCTTGAATTTATCAGAAATTGATAAAAGTTTATGTTAGGGGTCGAGTTCCCGCCTCTACACAGGGGGAATCTCGGGCCATCTCCGCTGCAGTCTCCCATTCTTCTGCCGCAGTGGAGCCTGCTCAGCGGAGACGTCACTCCCAGCGTCTTGCTCAGTCTGACTCTGTGCAAAGGGTTACTGCTGCTTTTCCAGCTTCTGCCATTGAAGCCAGTGCTGGGCAGCGGCGAGCAGACGCTTTTGGGACTTAGTCCTGCTTTTCCCCTTCTGAGCATGCCCAGGGTAAGATCTCTCATTGGAGATGGAGGGTCACATGCTTAGATACTGCAGCAAAACCCATTGGTTCTCCAGGAAGGTCCTGAAGGTGCTCAGGCTCTGTGGCAGCCTCTCATTGGTCCTTCTAGGAAGGTCCTGTACTTGCTGCAGCTATAAAAGATTCGCATGGCCGCACGGCCATGTGCTAGTATCAAATCTAAGTTATGTGCTTTGCGCCAGTGTGGTTACGTGTATATGTGTTCAGGGACCGAGCCGAAATAAGCCTCTAGAATACTAGCACCTCCAGTGAGGAGATTGTGTGTATGGATTCAGGGCCCCGGCTGAAATAAGCCCCTAGAATACCGGCTCCTCCGGAGAGGAAATTGTATGATTGCGTAACCACAAACTGCTATCTGCTTGGCAGTTGCTGTGTACTCCTGTGAGTTTAACAGGACACAGTGCTTTCTTTAGAGTACCGTCACACAGTGCCATTTTCATCGCTACGACGGCACGATTCGTGACGTTGCAGCGTCGTATAAGTATCGCTCCAGCGTCGTAGACTGCGGTCACACGTTGCAATACACGGCGCTGGAACGATAATTTCATGACGTATTTGCGATGTAGAAGCCGTTGGTTACTGTGCGCACATCGTATACAACCTGTCTCACACAATGCAATCATGCCGCCACAGCGGGACACTAGACGACGAAAGAAAGTTTCAAACGATCTGCTACGACGTACGATTCTCAGCGGGGATCCGGATCGCAGTAGCGTGTCAGACACAGCGATATCGTAAATGCATCGCTGGAACGTCACGAATCGTGCCGTCGTAGCGATCAAAATTGCACTGTGTGACGGTACCCTTAGGCGACTCTGTGAAGTAACAGAGTTCACTTCTACCGCCATATAGGGCCGCCATTTGCCAGCAGCTGGCTCTCTCCTGCACCAAATAACATTTCTTTATTTACTCGGTGCGTTCCGCCAGCCCTAACAGTTTAAATAGGAACTATTTCCTATAATCCTTTGCAATGCTCTGTCTTCATGTGTAAGGTTATGGCAGATCACTGAATGGAAGACTAATGTTCCAACTTTGTGGCACTTGGGATCATTTTTTTATATATCACGCTTTAAATTTTTTTTAATTATCTGAATTTATTTTAAGAAATAATGAGGCCCAATTCATCAAAACTTTTACAGCAGATTCAAAAGCTTTGAAATGCTTGCATTAAAATTTAGCAACTTTTGATGTACTCATGGCATAATGGGTGGAGTTGGGGTGGGACCAGAGCGTGGCTTCAATCGCTCGTCAAATTCATGATGAGTGTCAATGTTAGCTACACCATAAATCTTACTTGAGCAGGGACATGAGTAGGATTTGTGGTGAGCTTCAGACAGAGGTGTACGCCACCATGCATCTTACCTGACTCATGAAGAGGCGTGCACCTCTTAATCGATCAGGAGCATCTGACTCAAACATGATTCCATATCAAGACCGGCATGAGCAATGGGGCCATATGGTTTTTGTCTTCCATTTTCCCATCATATAGATCTTATGTACCAGTGATCAATTACAACACAAATGGTTATTGTTTTTGTGATTTATGGAAATTAAGGAAAATTGTGAATCCTTCCTTTCCACTATAGTCAAATTTTTATATTAAAAATTGAAGAAAGGCAGATTAAACTTGACTAAGATACCCTGGTAGGTCTGAACTTGCCCACAATCACAAAGCCCAGTGGGCCAGCAGGAGCCAACCCTATTTGAAAGTAACTTTGGAACTAATCGCTTGCCACAATTGTCTAAATTTTATAGAATTATATTACAATTAATATATTATTGATGATCTGTTCTTTGTGTACAATGATAACTGCAAAGTTGATGATCAGCATGCAGATGGGAGGAATAGCTGTTGGCCAAATGAACGATTGTTTGGCAACAGTCCAAATATTGTGACTTAATCTCAATATTGTGTCTACTCAATTTATAAGTGTGGTTTGTACTGTAGATGAAAGAAAGAAATACTACTAATCAAACTGTACCAATGTCAAATACTGTCTTTATTTGCCACCAGAGAGAAAAAAAAGTTTACTTGATACCATGCTCACTCAACCACGTGAAAGTCTTTGTATTCTGTGCGTTTCATAGAAATAACTGGAATTATCAGACTGTAAAAAGAATTAAACCAAGAAAGAACAAAAATAAGTGAGATGAACGTCTGATACAGTCTACATCACTCTCCAGAAGTCTTTATAACATGGAACAGAGTGACGTTGTAGAGCACTTGATGACCATTGTTCCAGGTGTACAGGACTCTTTCTCGTGGGTTGTAGTCCAACATAGAGATATGTGAATACTGGTTATGGAATGGAATATCTGTATACTCATAAGTAGACGAATTTGTATAATACGCAAAGTAGATCTTGGCTCCAGCTAGATGAGAATTTGTTACATAGAGGGTACCACAAATCATGAAGGACTCTCCAGCACTTCGTTTTGGGTAGCCGGTGTCCCAGGTCTGGAGGATTTCCAGTGTCTGGGGATCCAACTTGCTGACAACAATATTTCCTGCATTCTGATTTGTTGTGTAAACTGCCCAAAGCCCATTTTCATCCACCATGAAATCTATGTCCGAGAAGCCTCCCCATGAGTAGGGAAAGGTGTTGTTGTACCCTGCATTGTTGAGGTTCCTCTGGACAGAGACACTGCGGGAACGGAAGTGATATTTTACTACGATGTTACTCTGATACTTGTTGTAATAGAGGGAGCCATTGTAAACCACATGTCCAGTGCCGGCCCACGGATGTGGAAGGAGGTGCTGAACAAAGTTCTGTCCCTTGATAAAGTCGTTGAGGCTTCGATATTCCAAGACTCTTCGACCTTTCAGGTAGCCATCCATGTACCAGACCTACAAAAAGAAAATCTTGTTAATAGAGAACTGAGAAAATATTTTATTTGTGTTTTTGTATTGCTCTCATACCAGCAATTCCATTAAGAGTACTTATAAGAATAATAGCGATAAGAACTCAATGTTTACAATGTCATCTCGATAGAAAATGTCAAAAACGGTTGCATTTAATAGATAATTGTAAACAAATAAATGTACTTTTAAATTAAAAATTATTGAGATTAGATAAAAAAATGCATATATTGTAAGTGGGTTAGATAACAAGGTCATAAGAATGTTGTCTCCTGAGGTAAACAACATAAAATAAGTAGGCAACTCCACAAAATCTTAAGTCAGTGAACCATAATGTTAGACCAATTCTTTAGACCCAAAACCAGAACACCTTTAATTCTTCACCAAAAGATTTTCATAGTCTTCTAATGATCACCCATCAATAGATAAAAGCTTCATGTACATCAAAACACTTTTCTATACATACTTACAATCTAATACCATTGTGATGAATTGAGTTCTTTACCGAAACAAAACTTTTTATAACCAGATGTTCAAAAAAAAGTATGCTTCTGCACCCACCATCTTTATGAGAGAAACCCTTTCTAAAATGTTATTTACATTTTCAAAGATGATACTGTCGGATTCGGCTTGTAAAACAACCACTTTTGCAATTTACTGTTTATTCAAATCTGTAGCCATTCTTGAGATATTAACACTTTTCTTTTGTTTACAGCTCATTACCTAGAAAACCGACCACCACTCCTGTGTAGCTTGCAAATAGAGATGAACGAATATTTCAATATTCGGTTCAGCTCATGATTGCCAAATTTTCAATATTTGCTGATTTTAATCGTCGAGTTAATCGCCAAATATAGCCGAACATACACAGCACAAAAGCCAGTGTTTCCCACGCTGTGTGACAGCGTGGGAAACATCGACGTAGTGCTTCTGATCGGTGATGAAATTATCCCCGTCGGTCATAGCCACAGTTCCCACGCTGTCAAAAGACAGCGTGAGTGCACAGCTGTGATCGGAGGTATAAAGTTTACCTCCGGTCACTTGTGTCAGCTGATGGGATTACAGCTCCCATCAGCTGAAACATGCTGCTGCTGATAACAGTGAGTGCAGCAGGAGCGGCTGATGGGAGTATTCATCAGTCGCTCCTACGCTATAAATAAATACATTTTTTTCAGAAAAATTATCTTTTATTAATTAAATACATATGTACAGTAAGCTGCACACACTGCACTAATTGTATTTGTCACTGACATCTATATATATCGACCTATTTTTTATATATATACTGTATATATATATATATATATATATATATATATATTATTATTATTATTATTTATTGTTATAGCGCCATTTATTCCATGGCACTTTACATGTGAGGAGGGGTATACATAATAAAAACAAGTACAATAATCTTAAACAATACAAGTCATAACTGGTACAGGACGAGAGAGGACCTTGCCCGCGAAGGCTCACAATCTACAAGGGATGGGTGAGAATACATGTAGGCGAGGATAGAGCTGGTCATGCAGCGGTTTGGTAGATGGGTGGTTACTGCAGTTTGTAGGCTTGTCGGAAGAGGTGGGTCTTCCGGCTCTTTTTGAAGGTTTCGATGGTAGGCAAGAGTCTGATGTGTTGTGGTAGAGGGTTCCAGAGTAGGGGTGATACGCGAGAGAAATCTTGTATACAATTGTGGGAAGAGGAGATAAGAGGGGAGTAGAGAAGGAGATCTTGTGAGGATCAGAGGTTGCGTGTAGGTAAGTACCGGGAGACGAGGTCACAGATGTATGGAGGAGACAGGTTGTGGATGGCTTTGTACATCATGGTTAGGGTTTTGTACTGGAGTCTCTGGGCAATGGGGAGCCAGTGAAGGGATTGACAGATGGGAGAGGCCGGGGAATAGCGGCGGGACAGGTGGATTAGTCGGGCAGCAGAGTTTAGAATAGATTGTTGGGGTGCAAGAGTGTTAGAGGGGAGGCTACAGAGCAGGAGGTTACAGTAGTCGAGGCGGGAGATGATGAGAGCATGGACTAGCGTTTTTGCAGATTCTTGGTTGAGGAATGTATGGATTCGTGAAATATTTTTGAGTTGAAGTCGGCAGGAAGTGGAAAGGGCTTGGATATGTGGTTTGAAGGAGAGATCAGCGTCAAGGATTTCCCCGAGGCAGCGAGCTTGTGGGACTGGAGAGAGTGGGCAGCCATTTACTGTAATGGATAGGTTCTTTGGGGGGGTCGCATGAGATCGGGGAAAGATGGTGAATTCTGTTTTGTCCATGTTAAGTTTCAGAAATCGAGTGGAGAAAAAGGATGAAATAGTGGACAGACATTGAGGGATTCTGGTTAGTAGGGAGGTGATATCTGGTCCAGAGATGTAGGTCTGTGTGTCATCAGCATAGAGGTGATACTGAAAGCCATGAGCTTCTATGAGCTGTCCCAGGCCAAAGGTGTAA
Source organism: Ranitomeya variabilis (assembly GCF_051348905.1). Lineage (NCBI taxonomy): Eukaryota > Metazoa > Chordata > Amphibia > Anura > Dendrobatidae > Ranitomeya > Ranitomeya variabilis. Next base: position 61,087,429 of record NC_135236.1, on the reverse strand, counting down.
ATGGAGAAGAGCAGGGGCCCTAGAACTGAGCCTTGTGGGACTCCGACAGATAGGGGGCGAGGTGAGGAGGTGGTGTGTGAGTGGGAGACGCTGAATGTCCGGTCTGTTAGGTATGATGAGATCCAGGATAGGGCCAAGTCTGTCATGCCAAGAGATGAGAGGGTCTGTAATAATAGTGAATGGTCCACTGTGTCCAAGGCAGCCGACAGGTCTATATATATGTGTGTGTGTCCCTGACATATTTATATCTATATAGTCTATGTTTATATATCTATTCTATCTATTCTACTCTAACCTGTCATGCTGTAATTATGCTGTACGCAGCACATGAATTGCTGGCTTTTATTTTTTCTATCTATCATTTGCTTTAGTGGCAATGCAATTATTTTCCTGCACTTTTACAGAATGTTACCAACTTTTTCTGATTTTAAGGAAAATGCTTTCCTTTCCTTTGCTAGGTGAAGAGAATGGGGCATCAGACTGCGCTGCTCGCCTGTCAGGATAATGTACCAGAGAAGTCCAAGTAGATGTAATAGAGAATAGACTTTATTTCTACGCATTTCGTGGTGATCACACCACTTCCTCAGGACAGTCTATATACATACACACACAGGGTCTTGTATTTATAGCAAAAGAAGGCACATGGAGACGCCTTGTTTAAAAAAAACACCACACCCAGTGGGCGGGGAATCCGACTTAAACACATATTCAAACGCATATGTACATCATAAAACACACAAAACAATCATAAAATATAATAGAGTATAGCCCTTAAAACCATTGCTCATACATGTAAAAATCTGAATACAAAAACACATTAAAAAGAGTAGTTAAGCAAATGAATAAGGGTACTGTCACATAGTGGCACTTTTGTCGCTACGACGGTACGATCCGTGACGTTCCAGCGATATCCATACGATATCGCTGTGTCTGACACGCAGCAGCGATCAGGGACCCTGCTGAGAATCGTACGTCATAGCAGATCATTTGAAACTTTCTTTCGTCGCTGGATCTCCCGCTGTCATCGTTGGATCGGTGTGTGTGACACCGATCCAACGATGCGTTCGCTTGTAACCAGGGTAAACATCGGGTTACTAAGCGCAGGGCCGCGCTTAGTAACCCGATGTTTACCCTGGTTACCATCGTAAAAGTAAAAAAAACAAACCGTACATACTCACATTCCGGTGTCCGTCAGGTCCCTTGCAGTCTGCTTCCTGCTCTGACTGACTGCCGGCCGGAATGTAAGAGCAGAGCACAGCGGTGACGTCACCGCTGTGCTGTGCTTTCACTTTACGGCGGCACTCAGTCAGAGCGGGAAGCAGACGGCAAGGGACCTGACGGACACCGGAATGTGAGTATGTACTGTTTTTTTTTTTTACTTTTACGCTGGTAACCAGGGTAAACATCGGGTTACTAAGCGCGGCCCTGCGCTTAGTAACCCGATGTTTACCCTGGTTACCCGGGGCCTTCGGCATCGTTGGTCGCTGGAGAGCGGTCTGTGTGACAGCTCTCCAGCGACCACACAACGACTTTCCAACGATCACGGTCAGGTCGTATCGCTGGTCGTGATCGTTGGAAAGTTGCAGAGTGTGACAGTACCCTAACTTTTGCAGGCTGGGGGAGTGCTAGAACCTACGGTGTTAAAACATTTATTCTTTGTCAGGACACTGCTACTGATGTTTTGAACCATTGAGCCGTGAGTGGATTTGATTGGATTGTTTTGTTTGGTGGTAGTTTTACAAGAGTCTGTGAAATCAAAGAGATAACAGTGGAAAACAACAAAAAAAAAAAACACAACAAAAAAAACAAACTTCCAAATAAAAATCCCTGAGATCATTATTTCTTTTTTCCCCCTTCTAAAAGAAAAAAAAAAAGAAAAAAATAAAAACAATTGTTATAATGTGCAAAGGAATAATGAGCTACTACAGGGGAACAGAGCAGAATCCATAGAAATATCCAAATCAATTGAAAGGCCATGCTGTAAAAATCCTTCTTTTATATTATATTATATATAAAAGAAGGATTTTTACAGTTTGGCCTTTCCAGGCATTATGCAATACATCACAACAAAGGATCTCCTTCAGGGTGATCCCTATTGACCATGTCCCCCTTGATAATCCTAATCGAGTCCAGACTCTCAACAGAAAAGAGATCTTCTGGATTCACAAACTGAACACTATAAATACCCATGGACTCAACGAAACAACTGATTTCTTCAATTTATTTGGATATTTCTATGGATTCTGCTCTGTTCCCCTGTAGAAGCTCATTATTCCTCTGCACATCATAACAATTGTTTTTATTTTTTTTTTTATTTTTTTTTTTAGAAGGGGGAAAAAAGAAATAATGATCTCAGGGATTTTTATTTGGAAGTTTTTTTGTGTGTTTTTTTTTTTATTTTTTGTTTTCCACTGTTATCTCTTTGATTTCACAGACTCTTGTGAAACTACCACCAAACAAAACAATCCAATCAAATCCACCCAGGGCTCAATGGTTCAAAACATCAGTAACAGGGTCCTGACAAAGAATAAATGTTGTAACACTGTAGGTTCTAGCACTCCCCCAGCTTGCAAAAGTTATTCATTTGCTTAACTACTCTTTTTAATGTGTTTTTGTATTCAGATTTTTACATGTATGAGCAATGGTTTTAAGGGCTATACTCAATTATATTTTATGATTGTTTTGTGTGTTTTATGATGTACATATGCGTTTGAATATGTGTTTAAAGGGACTCTGTCACCTGAATTTGGAGGGAACAATTTTCAGCCATAGGGGCGGGGTTTTCGGGTGTTTGATTCACCCTTTCCTTACCCGCTGGCTGCATGCTGGCTGCAATATTGGATTGAAGTTCATTCTCTGTCCTCCATAGTACATGCCTGCGTAAGGCAAGATTCCCTTGTAGGAACATAGAAACAAACAAAAGCCAGCTCACCAGGCAGCCACAGCAGGTGCACGGAACTCCACGCTGATCCACGTGGTGGTAAGTAGAAAAAGGAAAAAACTTTTGTTCCAGCTCCAAAATTTTAAAAATCGATCCTTTATTAATCCATGATAAGCTCTGACAAAGATCTGTAAAGATCGAAACGCGTTGCCCGTTTCCTGCGAGCTATGGAGAGTTACTCAGCCTATGTTTTTATCATGGATTAATAAAGGATCGATTTTTAAAATTTTGGAGCTGGAACAAAAGTTTTTTCCTTTTTCCAAGATTGCCTTGTGCAGTCATGTACTACGGAGGACAGAGAATGAACTTCAATCCAATATTGCAGCCAGCATGCAGCCAGTGGGTAAGGAAAGGGTGAATCAAACACCCGAAAACCCCGCCCCTATAGCTGAAAATTGTTCCCTCCAAATTCAGGTGACAGACTCCCTTTAAGTCGGGTTCCCCGCCCACTGGGTGTGGTGTTTTTTTTTAAAGGAGGCGTCTCCATGTGCCTTCTTTTGCTATAAATACAAGACCCTGTATGTGTATGTATATAGACTGTCCTGAGGAAGTGGTGTGATCACCACGAAACGTGTAGAAATAAAGTCTATTCTCTATTACATCTACTTGGACTTCTCTGGTACATTATCCTGACAGGCGAGCAGCGCAGTCTGATGCCCCATTCTCTTCACCTAGCAAAGGATCATCACATCGGGGCTTGCAGCAGCCGCCAATGCTAAGTGCAGTGGTTGTGTCTTACACAACCATAATAGGTGAGTGAATTTATACTATCTCTCACGAATATTACCTTTATCTCGGATAAGACCCTATTTGCGCTCTATATTCCTTCTAGCTACCGTGTTACCGATCACAAATTCGAATGTTCCATCCATACTGGTGCCGAATTTATATTTGGCAATTGTTTTCCAAACATATTCGCTCATCTCTACTTGTAAACACTGTGCTTAAGTTGGCCGGGATTAGTATGTAACGCAAGACGTGGCAAGCAATGCCCATGTCCCGCTATCTAATAGAAGTGGTCGGTCTTCAAGGCAGCAAGCTTTAAATAAGGGAAAAGTGATGGTATTTCAAGAATGGCTAAAAAGTTTAATAAGAAGTTAATTGCAAAATTGCTTCCATCTACAGGCACTTTCCGACAATGCCTATATATATGAAGATGGACAAAACCCTTTAACCTTCATGTGCCAGTTTTCTAATAGAAAATGTATTTCTCTTTTTTTTCTTAAGCAATGGTTAAGTCACAAAAACAACATTGTAAAACTCATCATACTGAGAAAAATCTTTTATACTTATGGCTGTTTTATTTCCCTCATGAACAGCACTGCAATGGTTGATTAGATTTGCCATTGCCGGAGGAATTATGGTGGGAGGAGAAAAAGGGCATTTAGGTGGCTTCCGAGATGAGTGGATTGGTGTAATACATTATTAAATTGTTTTGTTGTGTCTCACATTTTGCTCTTTTGCAGATGTCACAGCTCTCAGGATACTGAAAACATTGCCAATGAAAGAAATGTCATCTGGCTAAAGGACCAGGACAAGTTGGCAAGCATCTCAGATGAGTTAAGGTTGAGAATTACGAAAACAAACTCATTTTTAGGGCAAGGCTTTTTGGTTCTGGGAATACCTCGTTAGAATGCAATTTCTTGCCAAAATGATTGGATATTTGTTGGCATGATTCACCTGCCAGGTTCAAGCACAACTCGATCAAAATAGGATCAAGACCACAGTTCTCGATAATCTTCTAGTTCATGAATTGAATGCCACAGCAATGGACAAGATTGACAATTAAATATGATGTTCAGAAAATCCCCTCCCTTGTACATCTTTTTTTAATCAAAATGGTTTTGATTTGTTTGCAGTAGAGGAAACAATACCTAACTTGAAGTACCCCGGGCACCATGCAAAAAAAGTGCAACAGGGACAGCAACCTGATATATGGCATCTTATAGTCTCTTTAATTTGGATGAAGGATCTTTGGACCTCCTTGGTCACCTGGGTACAGGAGGAATGATAAATTTACACCTTCTATAGCTTTGTCCCTATCTTTCCTTGCTTTAGGGCAGTGTTCCCTATTCTTTTGTACCTTGAGAGCACCATTCAGCTTTGTAAAGAGAGACGAAAATGGAAGGGAATGCTAGTGCAGATCAGACAAAAATGTGGAATACAGGTGTAGGCTGTTGCATTCACCTATTCTTGTTGTGCAAGGCAAGCGCAACTCTGGAGATCGTGTGTAAGGTAGCTCCAATGACTGCACATATGCCCGCTGATTCCTGGGCTTGTGAGCACCGGAACTACGATCTGGCGATATAGAGCGAAAATATGGGCTGGAAGAGCACTGCAAGGAGGTGAAAATCCAAAAAGGTAAGTATGAAAGGTTTTATTGAAACTATGTGTTTCGGGGGCCTATCAGGCCTCTTCATCAAGTATAATGACACAGGAAATAGCCCATGATTTTTATACAGGTCACAAAGTGACTAATGAATTTTTACTCTAAATTGCCACATTCAGCTCTTGAGCCTCATCCAGAGGCCCAGAATACTGATATCCAGTTACTACCCCCTTTGACCTCCCTCATTAGAGAAAGAGTCCCCAAAACTTGTATAAAAATCAAACCTCCTCATTTAGAAACCACACAAAGGCTTTATACCTACATCCAAAGGTTCCTTCCCTACCCCAATCCACTATTCTCACATCAAACACTCCCAGCATACTATTGCATCTTCTCCAAGCAGCTCCTCAGACTGGTAGTATCATCCTATCTCAAACTTACCATACTTAATACATCTCTCCAACCCCAAGGCCAGTATTTGTGCATCCAGATCTGATATCCTGTGCATGACTACTCACAAAAGTCACCATCTGGAGTCAGGCTCTTCATAACTGATTGCTAGATCTGGCGCTATTGCAGCAAGGTGACAGATAGCTATGAGCCACAAATTACGAGCTCGAGAACCGTGGCTCTTAAGTCACAGGTTTAAAGTGCCTTAATTAGGGAATATAGTTAAGCAAATATATTCATGCCCTGGACCAGAAGCCTGTCTGGTCCTACAGGTCAGTTTTTACGTCTATGGCCAGTGTCTATCCTCATAACATCGCTGGACCTAGTTAATGCCTGCGACATCTATGATGTTTGGCTAATGATGACAACCTCAGAAGTGGAAATTGCCCTGCTTTTGCTGCCACTGAGAACCAGATTGTATGCCAGATAAGAGAAGAGTTAATCTTCTTGCTCAACTTTTTTAGGGAATATTTTCCTCCTTTGTGCCATAAAGTTACAAACGCTCTATAGACTTACATTGTAAAAGAGAAGTCTAGCTCACACATAGAGTATAGAGTGAGCTGGAGAGTCTGAAGAACAATGACACCAGTGAGTAGAGGAGCAGAACATCACTGGATTTTGGAGATAGCAGCGGTAGGCGAGTATATGAATACATACATGCTACATTTCATATCTTAGTGATATCTGTAATTTGTATGCAACCCCTTCTCATGTACAGCCCCATGGAATCAATGGTGCTATATAAATAAGTAATAATAATTTCATACACATATACACAAATTAAACATCTTCGTAGAAATGTTTCTATAAATCTTTAAGCTGCTTTTATGCCAAAAAATAATCGTGAATGAGCATTTTTAAAAATGCTTGTTTCACTACTGTCTTTCAGCGAAAACACTTGTTGAACAGGTGAAATGATTTTTTGAGCAGCATAAAAGGTCATCATTCTTGCTGATGCATTGTTCTGTGTTAACAGAACTCACACTGCCGAGGTCCACAGCAGCCTAACAGGCTATTAAACGACCTTTGATTGGTAAAGGTTTACAATTCGGAGTTTGTATCCTGCTGCCAGTTGATCAGGGTAAACAGACCCTTAGTTTGCCCAACAGTTGGGAGGACAATCTGGGTTCGTCACTCATACTTCCTCGCTTAGAGTGGCTGCCATTTAGCCATCCATCAACAGCCTTGAAATACTTAGAGATGATAAATCCTAACCAGAGAGTATCAAGACTCTACTTTTTAGTTCTCAAGTGACCTTTTTTCGTGATTTGTTTCTGCTTACTAGAATGTTGTTTGGGCTCTTGCGATTTTTAATTTCATTGTGGAGCATACAAGAGCTATTTCTTGTCTTCAGTAGAGGCAGTTAATATATGAGCTCGGAGTGTTGAGAGAGGAACATAAATAGCTTTTGGCATTAAACTACCGGGGCTGTTGACAACTGATACAAATGAGTTATTTGGAACAATAGTGGGAAAGACGTTGAAGGTTTTCTGCTTTAATATCAATTTAAACTCATATATTGCCAAATGCTAACGTCTTAGACAATGCCATAGATCAATGAGGATGAGTATCATTTCATAAGTACCCAGGTTAGTATCAGTATTAATACCACTTAAGAACTATTGCTTTGTCAGAATGAATGAGCAATACCCTAGATTATATTGCACAGGTGCTTTGCAGTAATGGAATTTCCCACCAATATTCAATACAACTATCACTTAGGATGCAGGGCATGGATGCTGGGGATCAATGGTGTTTCACTTCCACTCAGGACTGATGACATTACGGCTCAGAATGAATTGTATTACAAGTTGCAATCAATAGTGTTACTGAGCACAATTGATGGTGCCATCACGTAGAATGGATTGGGTTACTGCTGCCGATCGATAGTGTTACGCTGGTATTTAGCAATGAGAGTATTAGCACTTAAAAGAGATTAAAAATGTGGTTGTTCTATTCGGCCGGTACAACAATGGAAGGTCAACCGAGTCACCTTAACTTAAGGTCATGCCAAGATGATGGATGATGGAATGGGTTAAAATAAAGCTTGACTTTTGGCCAATTTTTGTCCGGATTCCCAAAGATAGAAATAGACAACTCCTGATTTCAATATGTTCTAGAACTTGTTAAAAATTGAGAAGCTATTTCCCGCATTTACCAAATTTTTCTCAAAATATATATAGGAATAAATCAAATTTAGTTGTTTTTTTTTTTTTTACAAAACTTCATTGTTTAAGGAAGCCTGTCATCACTGGCAGCATTGATCAAAGTCTGGATGAGTTACTGCATCCTTGTATGTTGTTTGACATCATTAGAAATTCTGCAGCGATTCAGAGAAAACATAATTTAAAAGGCCGGCATTGCCGGCCAGGCTCTATGAAACTAAGAAAAATTGTTTGAGGCTGGTCCCCTGTGGGTTCTCTCCTCCCCTGCCCCTTTGACTGACAGGTTTCTCTCTCGAGAATCACACTTAGGGAGAGAGCTGTCAGTCTAAGAGAGCAGGGCCAGGAGAAGCCACCAGAGACCGAACTCTTGGACTAGTCATCCAAGATGAACCATCACTTGAGGACTTTACAAAGTATACTTTCTTTACAAAGTTGGAGAGCTTCAGAGTAAAATGTACACGGCTTCAATAACCCAGCCAGTGTCTGATTCATGCTGCCCGTGGTCATGCATCATGAGTCAGATGACAGATTCCCTACAATAGTTAACTATTAATTTATTGCTTTCCCTTTCGGCACTTGATTGCAGGTGCCATATGATATTCCACCATTTGTAATGTCTATTTTACTCTGTCAATGAACTGTGACTAGTAATTGGGCAACAGAAAACAACTTCTGGCCAAAAGCAATGTAGTATGACAGTGATGGTATTGATTCAGTGCCAGGGACATTCTACAAAGACATCTGCAAAGTAGAAATAACAGGAACCACAATGATCCATGGCTACTGTATCTCACCAGTAGGCGACATTTGTCAACATGGATCAGTGATTTGGCAGAAAGTGTGAAATATGATGTAGACTAGAAGTTGTCACAGCGAGGATGAAAGACCAAGAATCTTCACATACAACGATGAGCCATAAAAACAAAAACTAGAACTGAAGTGTTGATCTTTTCTGTAGGACTTACTATAGGAAATGTAACCAGAAGATGTAAAACCTGAACAATACTACAGATGAGGTTTATTGAGATGTTTCGGCCTCGTGGTTGGTTCTAGGGCCTGAAACATTAGATCCAGTTATAGGGCAAATTCAGCCTCCTATATACTCAGTAGAGCAGAGATGGGTCTGCTAAGAACTAGCAGCTCCTGCACCTTTCCATACCGAGCGATCAGATGATCAGTAGGGCAAGAGGAAGAAACGTGACACTTGCCTGCTAAACTTTGTACATAGCACTCGTTCAGAGATCAGGGATAGAATAAATAGTCTCCGATTCTATGAGTACATTCTAACAAGTCTTTACAAAGTAATTTGCAGACTGCTGTTTTAATACTTTGGGCAATCCGAAAGATGAATATTTTTCTAAGAGAGTGATGGAAACAATTTTCAACCTATGCACACCTGCCCAAATCAGGAATTTGGCACTTATCTTTGGATAGCTGGTGATCGCTACAGATCTTTGGCCACTTAAAGGGAATCTGTCAGCAGTTTTCCATATTTAATCTGAGAGCAGAATGATGTAAAGGCTGAGTCCCGGATTCCAGCGATGTGTCACTTACTAAGATGTGTGTTGCTGTTTTAATAAAATCAGCATTTTATCAGCAGGAGATTATCACTACAGGACTAGGTGTCACGTGCCTCCTAGTCAATGTTATGTATAACTCCGCCCCACCACTGATTGGCAGCTTTCTTTCACCGTACACTGTGCACACAGAAATCTGCCAATCCATAGTGTGGGCGGAGTTATACAGGACAAAGCATTCTGAGCACTGATAAATCTGCAGCAGTGAAAACAGCTATTAAAATGCCAGCATGCAGATCAGCAAGTGACATATTACTGAAATCAGGGTCTCTGCCCCTTCATCATACTGCTCTCAGATCACATAGCAAAAACCTGCTGACCTGCTGACAGATACTCTGTAAGTCTTCTGAAAGGAGACACAGAGACCAGACTGTTATTTTTACTGTTATTGCACATCCTAGCTGTATGCTATAAAAGTACTGTAAATGCCTGAAATATCCCTTAAAGTATGATCTAAAAAACTATATACACTATATGGGCAAAACTCTTGGGCCCCACGTCTTAATCATTGAATCCAGGTTTTTCATTTAGTCGCATTTCCACAGGTGTATAACATCTAACCCCTCGACCCCACTATATAAGATCTGACCCTCATACCCTCAGTATATACCATCTGGCCAGTTGCTCCCTGGTGTATAACATCTGACCCCTCGCCCCCAGTATACACCTTACCAAATAAACAGTCCTAACCTGAAATCTGGGGTATTGGACATGGGAGCCACCTCCCGATGTAGGGGCTTCTAAAAAAACTCCCACAATTTTTACAATTCTTTTCCCCTGATGAATTCCCCGCACGGGGGAGGAAATGCGTAGGGAAGCTTTATATGGTGTTGGTGGGTACAATTTACTAGCCTTACTTGGTTACTGCCATTGTAATGGCGGGAGCACTGCAGGAGCATGACCGGGGTACAATAGAAACTCTTCCCTTCCCCTCAAGCTGCACAGATGCCCCCGTGAAAGAAACTGCCGATTTGGTGAGATCAAACCATATTTTTATTGAGCACTGGTTGTGTCGAGCACTTATTTGCACTTTATCACTGTTGTGTCTTCTTGAAAATTATCCATCAGGTTTTAAGGTGGTTTATATTAAAGGTTATATTTTATTCTAGTTTATAATTGTCTCTCCTGGCTAGTTCATATATTCCATACTTGAGGAGTCGAGGACATATAGGGGTGTTCATATTACAAGGAACCCTTTTTCTGCGTGCTATTCTTACATTGTATAACATCTGACCCCTCGCCCCCAGTATATAAGATCTGGTCCTCATACCCCCAGTGTATACCATCTGTCCCGTCGCTCCCTGGTGTATAACATCTGACGCCTCAACCCCAGTATATAAGATCTGGTCCTCATACCCCCAGTGTATACCATCTGTCCCGTCGCTCCCTGGTGTATAACATCTGACGCCTCAACCCCAGTATATAAGATCTGGTCCTCATACCCCCAGTGTATACCATCTGGCCCCTCGCTCCCTGGTGTATAACATCTGACCCCTCGACCCCAGTATATAAGATCTGGCCCTCATACCCCCAGTGTATACCATCTGGCCCCTCGCTCCCTGGTGTATAACATCTGACCCCTCGCCCCCAGTATATAAGATCTGGCCCTCATACCCCCAGTGTATATTATCTGGCCCCTCACTCCCTGGTGTATACCATCTGACCCATCGCCCCCAGTATATAAGATCTGGCCTTCTGAATTTACTGATACAAGCGCAGTCCTATAATAGGAGGTACCAGGGTAACAAATCTATTCATGACATTAATTATCTCTTTAATATTCATCCATTATCTGTGAGTGATATTATTGAGAAGTGGAAGGAACCGTATCAAGGCGCTGAGGCTCATAATAGATAAAATTCACAAAACTGTGCACCAGGAGCTTTATGGCCTGGGTTTCCATTGTGGAGCGGTTGCATGCAACTTAACATCACAAAGCACAATGACAAGTGTTGGATGGAGTAGTGTAAAGCTGCCCCCACTGGACTTGGGAGCACTGAAAACGTCTTAAGTGTTGAATTACAGTTGTCTATCTGGTGTCTGTTGAATAAGTCTAGGTTTGGTGAATGCCAGGAGACCCTTAGCTGACTGATTGGATTCTGTCAACTCTAAGGTAGGTAAAGCGAGATTGAAAACAGCATTTAACAAGTGAACAATCGTGGACGGAGCACCGCTCCACTGGCAGCTGGTAATGGCAGGTCCTGACTGTAATACACAGCCATCACCTGGGTGAGCCCGATCCATACACCCGCTTCCTGCATGCGCCATATATGTATGACAGATGTCGCGAAGGGGTTAAGGTCTGAAAACATGGTCAAAGTTACCTGAGCACACAAATCTTCAATGGTGCCTAAACGTTTGCATCGGCCTATTGTCCTTTTTGTAATTTTTAAAATGTAAAAGATGACAATATATATATTTTTGTGCCTAAAATACAAAGGAAATGTGTCATCTTTACCATTTTACAAATCATTTCATCTTCAACTTGCTTAACTGTTCACAAGAATAGTAATTTTGACCAGGGGAGCAAAAACTTCTACATGCCACTATAGGATGTAATATGTAGGTGCCCCAATATGTTTGTCCATATAATGTATGTTCTATGACATTAACATGTCTACATGGCCCTCACGTCAGTGGAGTTCATGCTAAACCAGCACTTGGCACAAAGGTGCATCTACTGCACATGGTTTCCGAAAGAGCAAGAACTTTATTAGGTATAATGGGTCACTTCTTAGTAAATTATCACAGATTTCCACATAATAAGTCCAATTAGGCGTAAAAAGAACATGATGGCCGTGAAATATATATATCATGGACACATTTAGTGCAGTCACATACAGTATTACAGGGTTAATAATCAGTCAGGAGTGGTTTCATGCACTTTTGAGTGGGACTGATTATATCAATTGTTGTGTAATAATATTAATGCAGTATTTTATCAGAATTACGTTGAGATTAGTCATTTGTGTCAGATTGCTCAATTGAAAGGATTCCGTTATTGCGAGAAGAGATGGAACCTAAGCCAGAAAAATATTTGCCGTATGTTTTAACTAAAGTATCTTTACTTTTAGCCTTCAAAATATGCAAGTTGTCGGATGGAACCCCGAGTCATCAAGGCAATTTCTCTAGAATTCTGGCGTAAATTGCTTTAAAAAGTCATTAAAGTTTCACGCTGATATGCAAAAATGTGGCAACTTTTGGCATTTTAACCCCTGTTTCTCCCAGCACTGCCAAAATGGGTGACGCTGGGACAGGGCTCGTCTAGTTTATGATGAGCTGTGGTGTTTCTTAAGCTAGAAATCCCTCTCTGGATTAAGATTTGTGGGGACGGGAGGAGCACGGGGGCGGCTGCCACTAGTCAGATTCATTATGAATCCCATCTAGATCAGAGAGAAAATCACCAAATGAATCAGGGCCAAAAAGTCTGTCGGTGTGCTGTTTTATTAAATGGGCTGTTGGCTACCTTATTTTTGTTTGGGGGGGTCATTTTGACCTTATAAATGAGGTTGTGGGCATAGGCTTGATCAATACGCTTGTCTTGTGAGAGCACGGGCTCCATCTTATGATGCAGCCATCCAGTGAGCGCGGCTGTCTTAGTGGGCACAGCCTCACTCAATATAAGTGTATGGAGCGAGCCTGTTCCAACTAGACAGGCTCTGGCCAGGAGTATGTATAACACATATGTACCTGCCTCAGCAAGCCACCTCAGCATGTGTGCATCCTCAGCAACCGGAGAAGCCTCGCAGGTCACAGTGCATGCACTGGGGAGATTCGGAAGTCTGCAGTCACACAGAGGACTGCAGACTTATCAATTTAGACTGGACAACCCCTTCAAGACTTTGCGTTAAAGAACTCGAACTTGAAATCAAAATTTTGGGAAAAGAGCAAAAAACCTGTCGAATTTGAATTTTAAGAGATTCCATCATCTCTACACCAAACAGATGTGTGTATGTAGCCTAAGGCTGATGACAAGGAGAATGAGTTCTCACATAGACATGGGGAGGGAAATATTAGATGCTTATCTTGGAAGGAGAAAGGGGACTTAGCACTGATCTATTTACTGTACCTCTCCCCCAGAACAGACAAAAATATTAACACCATTGGAGATGGGCAAATCGGTTCAGAACTATTTGAATTTGTTATGAATTACTAAATTCCAATTTGTTTTGATTCGATTCACCCAAACTTAGCGCCTCGTTCCTCTTAATGCCTTCTCCTGCCGCCACTGATCCTCTTATTGACTCCTCTTTCTCCTGACTTCTGTCTTCTCCTGTGTCCGGACCTACAGCACTTCAGTTCTTTACCAGGCCTTGCACTGTCACATGGTGTACCACATATGTCCTCAATGTCATTGATGGGCGTCATGCCCTTCACAAATGCGTGCAGCGCAACTTATCTCATTAACTTCAATAACACTCATGGGCCTAGAGAAGAATGACACCTCCGGAGGCTATGAAATGGAGTAAGTTAAAAGTCAGAAGAAAGAAGACAGAGGAGCTGATCAGAGGACCAGCAATGATGGGAACGGAATAAGGAAGGTTGAGGAGAGATGAGTACAAGGGGTTTTCTTTTACCTTTTCTTAGCAGATTCTATCTTCTCCAAATGTATTCAATGCAAATCAAATTTCATGGCCACATTCGAGCAAAGTTGCCTAATTAGAACTTCAAGAGATTTGCTCAGCTCTAAACATCATGTATTTTAGGTTGAATATTACCTAAATACGTAATTTCAAAGTACAATATTACAATATTTCCAATCACCACCACCCAAGATCACTCCAAGAGTCCCAAGAAAATTCACTGTGCATAATGTCTCTTTTTTTGTAGCTCAGTTCTCGACATTGTCCCAGCAAAATCAGGTCTGTTGGCAAAAATTCTTAAAGGGAACCTGTCAGCATATTCCTACAGAAAGTGTTAGGTCAGCACCATTATACTGATTAAAATGATAACTTAGTTGATGAAATCCATCTTGTCATTATTGTTTAATCTTTATTTTCAGTTTTTTTAGTTAATGATGTGCCCGTACATAATGAATAATGAATATTATATATATATTGAAAAAAAAAACCTTCTACAGGCAGGCAGCATAATCGCATATGTAATTATTATTATTATTATTATTATTATTATTATTATTTTTATATAGCATAATTGATTCCATGGTGCTGCACATGAGAAAGCGGTTACATCAAAATACAGATATCACTTACAGTAAGCAAACTAACAATACCAACAGGTACAGAGGGGTGAGAACCCTGCCCTTGTTGGCTTACATTCTACAGGATGGAGGGGAAGGAGATAGTAGGTTGGGGGGTAGCAGCAGCTCTGGTGTTGGTGAGGCGGTAGCTCTGGTGGTGGTGAGGAGGCCGCAGGGTCATTGCAGGCTGTAGGCTTTCCTGAAGAGGTGGGTTTTCAGGTTCGGATGTGTTGGGGCGAAGAATTCCAGACGATGGGGAATATTTGTAAGAAGTCTTGGAGGCGGTTGGGTGAGGAGTAGTGTTGAGCATTCCGATACCGCAAGTATCGGGTATTGGCCGATACTTGCGGTATCGGAATTCCGATACCGAGATCCGATACTTTTGTGGTATCGGGAATCGGTATCGGATCCATATTACTGTGTAAAATAAAGAATTAAAATAAAAAATATTGATATACTCACCTCTCCGGAGGCCCCTGGACATCACCGCTGGTAACCGGCAGCCTTCTTTGCTTAAAATGAGCGCGTTTAGGGCCTTCCATGACATCACGGCTTGTGATTGGTCACGTGGCGGTCACATGAGCGGCACGCGACCAATCAGAAGCCGTAATGTCATGGAAGGCCCCAAACGCGCTCATTTTAAGCAAAGAAGGCTGCCGGTTACCAGCGGTGATGTCCAGGGGCCTCCGGAGAGGTGAGTATATCAATATTTTTTATTTTAATTCTTTATTTTACACAGCAATATGGATCCCAGGGCCTGAAGGAGAGTTTCCTCTCCTTCAGACCCTGGGAACCATCAGGATACCTTCCGATACTTGGTGTCCCATTGACTTGTATTGGTATCGGGTATCGGTATCGGCGATATCCGATACTTTTCGGGTATCGACCGATACTATCCGATACCAATACTTTCAAGTATCGGACGGTATCGCTCAACACTAGTGAGGAGTGAATAAGTGTGAGGAGAGGAGGAAGTCTTGGGAGGACCGGAGATTACGTGAGTGAAGATATCGGGAGAATAGGTAGGAGATATATATTAGTAATATTGAACTGTATTAAAGTGTATTAGTAATTTGAACTGGATACGCTGAGGGAATGGGATCCAGTAAAGAGATTTGCAGAGGGCTATTAGCGAGCTATTGAGAGCTATTGGCGATCACCGATAGATGCTACTGCACAGGCACCGGCAGCGCCATCTTGCTAGAGTATAAAAACAAATTTCCTCCTCCAAGATTGCACGGCCTACGCATGCGCAGTAACAGCTATCGGCAATCGCTGATAGCTGCTACTGCACAGGTGCCGGCGGCGCCATCTTGGAGGAGGAAATTTGTTTTTTTCTCTATCAAGATGGCGCTGCCGGTGCCTGTGCAGTAGCAGCTATCGGATCACTAATAACGGCTACTGCGCAGGCGCGGAGGGAGCACTAGCTTATCATTAACTCAAAACTGAAAATAAAGATTAAACAACAACCACAAGACAGATTTTATCAACCAAGGTATCATTTTAATCAGTATAACGGCGCAGATCTGACACAGTCTGTAGATTACTGTGCACAATCCTGCTGACAGTTTCCCTTTAAGGCTTTATTCACAAATCAGTATTTTTTATCAGTATTTCATCAGTGTTTGAATTCCAAAACCAGAAGTGTCTCCAAAACTCCAAACAGTCTGAAGACTTCAAAGAAGCACTCCTCCTCCCATCAAAATATTTATACTCCTAATATGTTGCAGTCATCACATTATATAGCACTGTGTACTTGCAATTGCTCATTTTGCCTTTCAACCCATATAATTCTTCTCTTTTCCATTATATCTATGACATCACATGATTAAAAACTGACTAGCTGAATCATTCTAAGCTCTAGAAACAGGAGGTCTAGTTTCCTTGTATGATTCAGTAGTTACTGCAAAAGTCCCTAGTAGGGGGGAGGGCCAAAGTAGCTGGGTCAGGAGCTGAAAAAGGGAATGATTTATGCAGGGACTAAATACTTCCTGTTTCTACATAGAGCAGAGAAAAGAAAAAATAGCTACAAAGAAGAGCAAAATGTGCAATTGTAAGAACACATTGCAATATATTAGGAGGATAAAACTTTGCTGGGAGTAGTGATTCTTTAGGCAATCATTTTTATTTCCCAGATCACCAACTTAACTTGCTATTTCAGAAAAAAAATGTTCTACCTTCCTTCATTTTTTTTCTTTATTTGTTGCAGACTGCCTCCCTGGTGATATCTTAGGGATCAGTTTCTTTTAGGCAGGGGCAAAGCATTTCCAGAGGGAGCTGGCAGTCATGAGGCATCTACAAGCCACTCTTTCTTTTTCTGGGTATTTTGATACAGAGTAAGGGCAGTATATTGAATATTTATTCCGGGTTGAAAGGATGCCTAGCGACACCTCTTCTGCTAATTTATTGTGGCAGCGTCATTATATTTGCTAGCAACTAGGGATGAGCGAATCTGAACTGTAAAGATTGAGGTTCGTACCGAACCCCAAACAGAGACTTTTTACCGAAGTCCGGTTTACAGTTCAGGGTCAGATACCAAACATCAAGCTTTTAGGCTGTGCTACGTGTGAGTTCCTATATCAACAGTGTCCAGCCAGGGGACAGGTGAGGAGGATAAGGTGGAACTGTGTTCACAGCAGGGTGTCACTCAACACAGCTCACGGGCATCATTATAATGTAACTGGGGAGATACAGAGGACCCAGACCATTCACCTCCCACTGAGGACAGGTTGTCGTTGCCTCTGGGCAGCCTGGCACACATGAACCAATACATGCTGCTGTGCCTGTGCAATGACCGTCAAGTTGGCTACTCTGCTGGATCCACACTATACGGACAACGTACTGTCATTACTTCCATCACTGAAGCAGGAGCTCAAAATGCATAAGCTCAAGCACTCGCTCTAAGATGCACTACTGATGGCGTTCCCACTTGACAGGATGATCTCAGTGGAAGAACAAGGCAGAGGAGGAGGAAGTAGTCAATGCTGCTGGGGCACCACCACCACCTTCAAGGTAGGGTTAGCATGGCTGAAATGTTGCAAAATATTTTCAGCACACCAAAACATCTGGCACCACCATCTGATATGGAAGAGGATGTGTCCACACATCTCCATGTACTAGTTGATGGATCTTCTCAATTTAACTTCTGGGTCTCCAAATTGGACACATGGCCTGAGCTTGCCCTTTATGCCTTGGAGGTATTGGCCTGCAATTTGGCAAGTGTACTGTCGGAATGTGTATTTAGTATGACGGGGTGTGATCACAGACAGGTGCATCAGCCTGTTCACAGCTAATGTGGGGAAGACAACATTTATTAAAATTAACTAGGAGTGGATCCCATATTTGGATGACTAGACAACAATACCAGCCACACCCAGCCATTGTTATACTCTATTTGCCATTCGTTTAATTTTCGGGCCTCTGCAAATAAAAAAAACAAAAAAAACAAAAAGCAAGACTAAGAACAAAAACACAAAAACAGTGTTAGCTTTCTCCTGTCTCTTTCACCTATACCACAACATCCACCTCCACCTAGTCCTACTCCAACTCCTCCTCCACTTGGACCTCCACGTTCTAGAATGTTAATTACTTATTTTTTTATTCTATATTCTTTTAAGTCAGTTCCCAAAAATAAACCCACAAAAACAGTTTTGGATACCTCGTCCCCTGCCTATTCCACCTACAGCACCACTTCCATCTCCTCCAGTTGGACCTCCGCATCCTGGCTCAAGATTGTCATTTTCTATTTTTTTAATTATGTGCTCCGTTAAGTCAGATCTTTAAAAAACGAATTAAAAAAACTAAAAAGGAAAAAACTTGAAAACAGTGTTGGATACCTCCTCCCCTGCCTCTCCCAGCTATGCCACAAAGTCCTCCTCCATCTTTCTACCTCCTCTTTTACTTGGACATCTACCTCTGCTAGATTGTTATTTCTACTTTTTTTATTCTATGTTCTTTTAAGTCAGTTCCCTAACCCTCAGCCCTCTGGAAAAAAAAATAAACTGAAAAGAAAACACAAAAATAATGTTGGATACCTCCTCCCTGCCTCTTCCAGCTGCACCACCTTGTTCACTTCCATCTACTCCACCTCCTCCTCCATTTGGACCTTCGCTTCCTGGTTCTAGATTGTTATTTTTTTACTTTTTTATTCTATGTTCTTTTAAATCCGTTCCCTAAGAAAATAAAAACAACCAGCCCCCTAAAAAAAACACTGCCACGCTGCCATGTCCACTTCCTCCTTCTTCATTACTCCTCCACTTGGACTTCCGTTTCCTGGTCCTAGATTGTTATTTTTTTCTACTTGTTTTTTAAGCTGGTTCTCTAATACATAACACAAAAACGGAATTGTCTACCTCCTCCTCTGCATCTTCCACCTGCACAACAATCTCCACCTACTCTAAATCCTCCTATGCTTCCTGGTTCTAGATTGTAATTTTTTTTTAAGTCAGTTACCTAAAAAAATAAAAAGAACAAAAAACACCACAAAAACAGTATTTGACACAGGGCAGAATGGAGACACAGGGGCAGGATGGGAGACACGAGGGCAGGATGTAAACACATGGTGCAGAATGGAGACATGGGGCAGAATGGAGAGACGGGGCATAGTTCAGACATGGGGGCAGGATGGGAGACACGGGGGCAGGATGGAGACATGGGGCAGGATGGAGACGCAGGGGCAGGCTGGAGACAAGGGACAGGATGGAGACAGATGGGGCAGGAATATGGGGCAGGATGGAGACAGATGGGGCAGGAATATGGAGTAGGATGGAGACAGATTGGGCAGGGTCATGGGGCAGGATGGAGATAGATGGGGCAGGGTCATGGGGCAGGATGGAAACAGATGGGGCAGGATCATGGTGCAGGATGAAGACACATGGCGCAGGATCATGTGGCAGGATGGATACGATGGAGACAGATGGAGCAAGATCATAGGGCAGGATCATGGGACAGATGGGGCAGGATCATGGGTTAGATGGGGCAGGATGGGGAGATCATATGGGGGCAGAATGGATACTCATGAGGGCAGGATGGGAGACATATGACTAGAGCCAGGAATGAGATACACGGGGCCAGGATAGGGGATATTATTACCAAAGGGGCTAATTAAGGGATATTATTACTGCAATGATGTATTTATTTTATTTTTTGAGGATACTGTTTTTAAATGGGGGGCTGTCCTGTTTTGTCACCTTTTTTTCTTCATCTGGTGTAGTGTAGAAGTTGGGAAAAAATTAAGTAATGTGTTCTGCAAGCGGAGCTCTAGATAACGAAGTGATGGCGGTCTGTGCTGGATGACAATGAAAAGTGAAGATGAAGGACTTCACCTAGAGACATCACTGGTGAGTCAGTGTGTTACCTGTACACTGACACTATACCATGTATACTATACACAGAGGCCCTGTGTACAATGTCACCATTGATCACTGTATTACCTATACACTGACACTATATACAGTACTCCTGTGTATAATGTCACTGGTGATCACTGTATTACCTTTACACTGACACTATATACAGTGCTCCTGTGTATAATGTCACTGGTGATCCCTATATTACCTGTACCCTGACACTATATACAGGGCTTTTGTGTATAACGTCACTGGTGTTCACTGTATTACCTGTACACTATACAATATATACAGAGCTCCTGTGTATAATGTCACTGGTGATCCCTGTATTATCTCTACCAGGACACTACAGTATATACAGAGCTCCTGTGTGTAATGTCACCAGTGATCACTGTATAACTGTACACTGACACTATATATAGAGCTCCTGTGTATAATGGCACCAGTGATCATTATATTACCTGTACACTGACACTATATACAGAGCTCCTGTGTATAACGTCACCGGTGATCATTGTATTACCTGTACACAGACATTGAATACTAAGTACAGATATCCTGTGTATAATGGCACTTATGGTGATAGTATTGTGTTTTTTTTAATTAATGATCAGTATTGTAGGATTCAATCACTATGTGGTGGTAATATGTTGCCTGGCCATGGTCTGGCAGTATTTGTTCCTTGTATGTGCTATTACTTGGTCACTATGTGGTGGTAATATGTGGTATTGTCAAGGTGTGGTAGTATTTGTCCCGTGTATGTGCTATTATTTGGTCACTGTGTGGTGGTAATATGCGGTCTGGTCATGTTGTGTTGGTATTTGTTCCTTGTATGTGGTATTATTGGTCACCATGTGGGGGTAATATGTGGTCTGGACATGGTGCGGTGGTATTTATCCCTTGTTTCAACTTCAACAGTGAAACATGGTGGTGGCAGCATCATGCTATGGGGGTGTTTTTCAGCTCCAGGGACAGGAAGGCTGGTTGCCATTAAAGGAAACATGAATGCAGCCAATTACAGAGATATCCTGGATGAAAACCTCTTCCAGAGTGCTCTGGACCTCAGACTTGGCCAAAGGTTCACCTTCCAACAAGACAATGACCCTAAGCACACAGCTAAAATAACAAAATATTGGCTTCAGAACAACTCTGTGAGCATTCTTGACTGACTTAACCAGAGGCCCTAACCTAAATCCAATTGATCATCTCAGGAGAGACCTGAAAATGGCTGTCCACCAACGTTCACCATCCAACCTGACGGAACTGGAGAGAATCTGCAATGAAGAATGGCAGATCCCCAAATCCAGGTGTGAAAAACTTGTTGCATCATTCCCAAGAAGACTCATTGCTCTACTAGCTCAAAAGGATGCTTCTACTCAATACTGAGCAAAGGGTCTGAATACTTATGACCATGTCATATTTCAGTTTTTCTTTTTTAATAAATTAGCAAAAATTTCTACATTTCTGTTTTTTTCAGTCAAGATGGGGTGCAGAGTGTACATTAATGAGAAAAAAATGAACTTTTTTGAATTTACCAAATGGCTGCAATGAAACAAAGAGTGAAAAATTTAAAGGGGTCTGAATACTTTCCGTACCCACTGTATGTGATATTATTCAGTCACTGTGGTGGCAATATGTGGTCTGGACATGGTGTGGTGGCATTTGTTCTTATATGTGGTATTATAGGTCACTATGTGGTAGTAATATGGTGTCTGGTCATGGTGCGGTTGTATTTGTCCCTTGTATGTGATATTATTGGTAATTTTTTAAATTGAAAAATAAATAAAAATATCCTTAAATTGTATTGCATATTTTAACAAATCTTTAATAGGTTAGAGTAGAGTATGGCCCGGCCAAAACAGTCTACCTTGTCATGGTGTCCAAAACAAGAGCTGCTTGCTATATGTGTGATTTGGTGATGGGAACTGTTAATGTGTGATTGGTGAGAAGTGGAGTTTTTCCAAGAGAGAGCGGTGGGACTGTGTACAATTCGAGGGGTGGAGGTGGGGCTGATGTGGAGCCTTGGTGGAGTCTCAAGGGGGCCCCGATCTCTCAAAATGCTCATTAGAAGAGCAATGCTTTGGAGGCAGAAATGATAAGCTGCTTTTTCAGAATGAGCACAGAGCAAAGTGTGATTCCCTACTCTGATCTGTATGCATGCTCAGGCAGGAGCTGTGTACATCTGAATTGTGTACTTTTGAGGGGTTTTGTGAGAGATTAGTTGGATCTCAGGGCTTCGCCCCCTACCAATCTGCATTAAGTTTATGGGCTTACCATTTATTGAAAATATTTCAAAAGTTTAGTTTGAGCATTTTATGATTCCATTAGTCATATGACAAATACTGATGGCTCCTAACAGATCCCATTGACTTAATGGTGCTGTCGCGTTTTGGTCATGGATGGTGTTTTAATTTTACCAGACAAATTTGTGAAATATATGTTGTATGTCTTGTGGAAATTAAGATGCATGCCCCTAAAGGAGTCTCCAGCAAAAATGTGACGACAAACTCAAAATTAAAAAGTTGCCTTTTTTGGACAATCTTTTGATACAGAATGCCCTACCTCTAGGCATTTCAATAGTCAGTTACAATAAATGTTAAAGGTACCAGTAAGTGTTCATTTCTTCTGCAGTGACACCACTGGTGAAATTAAGTAATTGCATGTTTCAGTTAAAATCAATGAGTTGTCTGTACAATGTACAGAAGTGCCAGGTCAGCCGGAGAAAGAGATCCTCTTTGTAGTGCTCTCCACTAGAGTAAAATGGACTTCACATACCAACCCCTTAAATAATGTAATCATTAAGTGTAAAATTTTAGAAGTCTATTTATGGCCAGGTTCTATAATGGTCCAGTGACACAGGAGATGTGTATGTATGAGCAACTCAACCACAAAAATCTAGACCTACTAAAGTCATTTTCATAAGAAGTCAATTCAGCTGTCAGAAAGCAATAAAATAGATCAAAACCAATCCTTGAGGCTGTGTGCTGAAATAATTTTGCCAAATATTACCCACAAATTCTGTTTAAAACTCAGAGGTCAGCCAATCTAATTATAATTTCCACATTATAAAGCTTAGATTTTCTTTTTGCTAAAATGTATTTCCTTTTCCAGGTTTAAAAGTCCGAAATAACTCAATATTTTCCTCACAGTCTTGTGTGAAATATGGTGCTCTTGATTTATGGTGAAATCTTCCTTTAATCACCTTCAATTTATGTTCCAAGTTGAGGCTCACTGTATCTGAAATGCATTCTGGCCGCAGGCCACCTATGGGCTTTTTGTCAAGCTGGCCATTAAGATGTGAAGGTGAAAAACATACGCAGAGTAGATGGCGAAGAGTCGGCACGCCGAACCACATAAATCCACTGTGACTAATAATTATAGAAAGATAAGGAGATTGATTTCCGAATGAGAGAAAAATAGAGGCAGGTGTTATGGAAAAATAATGGTCTGATGGTAGCCGACATATGGACTATTGTCAACCCAAATCCAATGCATTTATTACTGAAAATTATGAAAATTAGTTTTGCCAAAATACTGGGAAGAAAAAGCAAGGAATATAAATAAATTTGAATTTAGAATGTAGATCACAATATTTGGATAAACTTAATAAAAGTGTTATAGCTGCAGTTATATTTTTTTTCCCAAAAGTGTATTAAAAAGCTTGTCATGCGTAGAATAAAAATATTGCCTTCAACCAGAATAATTTCCAAAATGGCACCAATTTGTCAAGTCTGAAGTGTCCAAAATATGTAGCTTTGTTTTCCAAGTAACGAGAACGTTGAGTTTATTAAACTTATGTTTTAACAACTTATTAAGACATTCATAGTTATACTGCTACCTCTAAGGGCAGATGAGCCCCCAGAAGAAGCAAAACAAAACGTGCGTCGGAGTAGAGGGACACAGTGTCAGTCTCTACTGTGGCAGCTGCAGACTCCATTAAGAAAGGTAGTACCTTCTATTAAGTTCACTATGGAAGTCAGCTGCTAATCTACTACTACATACAGATAACTAAGGGAATGATCTACTATTGGTAATAACAAGACGTTATCTATTGTGACATTAAGATCTCCTTGTTTTTCTTTATACCCTTTTTTCTATATGTTTGGTATTTAAAATCCCCTGGCTCTTTTCCATGTTCCCTGTTCGTGAGGAACTTTTTATGTATATATGTACTGTGATATTTACCTAATAAAGACATATACTTTTTATGGACCTCAGTGTTCATTTCTCTTGTCCAGAGATTTACCATGTAGCACGTAGAGTTGAGTTGTGGTATGCAGCTACTTCTAAGGGCATGTGAGCTTCATAAAGGCAATTTCTACCATTCCGAAACCAACTTTTTGATCTAGAACACTAGGAAAATCACCTGCTTGATGTGGGACTGCAAAAGCCGGACCATGGTGATTTGCTTAGACAACCCTGTTAATCAAATTGAATCTCTCATTTGGGACTTTAAACCTTATCCCAAAGCCAGAGTTAAGAATGCCCTAGTCATCAACAAGTTAAAACTACTTTTGATGCACATACTAATCTAATATTTTCAGGAACTGTCCTGATCCTCAAGTTCTGTAATTTGCCATCAATTCTTCTTGAGTGGGCGATTCCTCTTCAATAACATTTTTCCTGCACTACAGGAGCTGGAACTTCTTTTCATGTGCTTCCCAGCATACATTGCTCTTGCTACTGTCCAATGGCAGACAGAGACCCACCACCCTTTCCTGGCGAGAAACAAAGACCCACCACCACTACTTCATGTAATCCCTCTCGACATCTCTGCTACTAGTGATGGATTATTCTTAACAACAAAGAGTGGACTAGTTACACAGAACATCTAATTTTGGAGTATAATTTTTATGGCTGAAAGTGTAATTTGGGGTAAGTAAAATACTTTGCAATTTTGTTAATCCTTGCAGTAGCTGACGAGTCTAAGTTTATTGATGAGACAGTGGGCAATTAATGAATTCGCTAGACCAGTTACCAAGAACTTACACTTAACAGATCCAAAAATAAAGGGTCAGCTGATGGGCACCATATTATACTTCATACATTTTACAGCGTAGAATTGCCCCTAGAGGCAGCGGATTTAAGATTAGAAGATTTATACAATTTTATATTTCTCCTCATAGCTACCTTATGGACCCCTCCGTCAGTTACAGGCTGTCATAAATAAAGCCTGCATTTCGATAATAGGTCTCAAGGCAATTGAGGGATGTTTGAGATTCCATGCTGCCCTTCACTCTTGATCTATTAGCATTCAAAATCCTTTGGTTGATGGCTCTTCTTTTCCTCTAAAACTACCATTATTTTGTCATTATCCTTTCTTTATAATATATTATTCTTTTGCCAATTCCCCCTTTAACATAAAACAGCTATTTAGTGCTCTCATTAACTAAATATCCAATCTGTAATCTCGCTCATTAAATAATACTTGCAATGTCCAATTTCATTATTCCGCTGAACGTCAGGATCATGGGCTGGATGATTAGATACCGTACCCAATAGCAATGTTGATGTGTAGTAATAATGGCTTTAATGTGTGAGAATGCGTGACTGTGGAATGGAAAATGCTTTCTATGGTTCAGTAGGCAGCCATCGACGTATAGGGCAGGAAAATCTCGTATAGCTATATAAATAAAAGATAAGTCACTTTCAATGGAAATAACTCCTTCCATGGTCTATAAAGCTATATTAAATTTTTCTGGACAAGTTCACTTTTTTATTAATGGCGGATTGAGATAAATGAAGTTTTCTATCACTGGGTATTAAATAAAAATTGTTTGAATCTGACATTATATGGAGTTTAGAAAAAACAATAAATGCACTACAAAATTGTATCAAGGGCTGGGACAAAGAGATGATGGAAAAGGCAATCAGCAAAAGTATTGCTGCCTCACTTATCTTAGGAAGGGAATACATTGTAACTGAATGGGATATTATTATTATTATTATTATTATACATTTTTATAGCGCCATTTATTCCATGGCGCTTTACATGTGAATACGGGGCAAATATAGGCAAATACATTAAACATGAGCAAAAAACAAGGCACACAGGTACATAAGGAGGGAGGACCCTGCCCGCGAGGGCTCACAGTCTGCAGGAGATGGGTGAGGATACACTAGGAGAGGGTAGAGCTGGTTGTGCGGCGGTTTAGTAGGTTGAGGATCATTGCAGGCTGTAGGCTTGTCAGAAGAGGTGAGTCTTAGGGTTCTTTTTGAAGGTTTCTTTGGTAGGCGAGAGTCTGATTTGTTGGGGATAGACTTGATGCACAGAGGTCTAACTGTAATAGGTGCAGGGGTTGCATCTGCACCTGGGCACTGGAGCCTATTAGAACCGAACTGTACATTTAGCCCATATTATAAGTCCAGTACTATTACAGACCCATAATTGTTAGCCATTGTTGAAAATTTTTCATTGGGTTTCACAAGCTTCAAGTTCCATCACTGGTGGTGCACCAACAAGTCACTTTATCTTATCCAGTGAATTTAATAAAGTATTAGGGCAGTGAACTGAAGATTTATCCTGGTTAAATAAATTAATACACACCCTTTAAATGAAAGATTTTAACAACATTGTCCTGTTGGAATAGAACACGTCTACCAGGGACATGGAATGATGTTAGCATCTGTGATTTCAATATAGATTGGTGTATCTGTGAATTCATGGTAGCATCAATGACAAGTAGCTCCCCAACATCTGCAGCACTCATGCAGCCCCATGAAGGAGACTGCCACCACCATGTTTCACTGTAGGCACCATGAATTTACAAAAACATTCACATCTACCAGGAGCACAGAATGATGGTAGCATCTTCTCTGTCAGTGTAGAGCATTACATGTGTGAATTCATGAAACCACCAATGAAATGTAGCTCTTCAACATCAGTAGCACACATGCAGTCCCACAAAAAGAACCCTGGTGCCACAGTGTTTCACTGTAGGCTGCATGCATTTAGAAAAGAATATACATCTACCAAGGACACAGAGTAACGGTAGCATATTATCTTTCAATATAGAATACTACATTGATGAATTCATGATATCATCAATGAAATGTTCCTCCCGGACAGCAGTAGCAGTCATACAGCTCAACATAATGTCACTGACACCACCATATTTTGCTGTAGGCACAATACATTTTCAAAAGTAATTGTTTTAAGTATATGGTGCCTACAGTAAAAGAAGGTGGTGACATTATGTGGGGGCTGTATGATTGATGCTGGTGTCGGGAGCTACATTTCATTGATGAGATCATGAATTCACAGGTGTACTGCTCTATAGTGAAAGACATGCTTCAATCACTCCGCACCCTTGGTAGATGTACACTTTTCTAGTATGACAATGATGTCAAAATACATATTTGTTGCTTTTCTGAAGAACAGGATGAGAGCGCTTAAGTGGTCAAGTGTCTCCTGATCTGAACACAACTGAACAAGTATGGGGAATCGTGTAGAGACAAGTTATCATCACTTTCCATCCAGCATCCAAGCTCTAAGGCTGGGTTCACACTGCGTTGAACCTGTCCGTTAAACGGACTACGTTACACCGCAACATAAAGCGGTGTAACGTAGTCCGCTAGTGCCACCATTGACTCCAATGTCCAACACATCGCTAGCGCACGCCCACAATGGGCATGTGCTAGCCATGTGCCATCATTGAGTGACGGACCCTGAGACGCGGGCTGCAGCGTTTCCGGGTCCGTCACTGCTAGCGCAGATAGAGCTAGCAGATGCTCTATCTGCGCTAGCGTGCTGCCATACCGGCACTTGCATTTACAGCAGCCCGTTACCGTATGTGTTGAACGGGCTGCTGTAAACGCAGTGTGAACCCAGCCTAAAAGGGGTTATTCTTCAAGAATTGAAAAAGCTCCATGTCACAATATGTTGCCAACTTGATAGTTCCATGCTTAGAAAACTTGGTGCATGATTAAAAATCATGACGGTCATACAAAAATTCTAGCTGTAGTAGTTTTTTTTATGTGGGGTGTGCTTATTTTTGCATCAACTAATTTGAGTAAAAAGATTTTGCAATGAAAGTTATATTATTAACCTTACTTTCATGTTATAAGTTAAAATGTTCTATTAAATTCAGCTTTGTCACAATTTTGGAAATTCTTCTTGTATTCAGTGAGATATTAGGCTTGAAACTTTATTTTGCCAATTTAAAAGCAGTGGTAATATGCTCTCCAGAAGCACAGCGGGACAAGAGCGACGCGTTTCGATCACTAAAGATCTTTATCAAAGATCAGCTTTGATAAAGATCTTTAGTGATCGAAACGCGTCGCTATTGTCCCGCTGTGCTTCTGGAGAGCATATTTACACTGCTTTTAAATTGGCAAAAAAAAGTTTCAAGCCTAAATTTTACAGATATGGAGCTGGAACAAGTTCTTTTTTTTTCCTTTCTCCTGTGACTACGTTGATCAGCATGGAGTTCCTTGCACCTGCGATGGTTACTCGGTGAGCTGGCTTTACTTACTATAGTTGTGTCCTTCAGTGAGATATTGATCAAAATCATATTATTCAAAGTGGGTGTACTCATTTATGCTGAGCACTGTATGGAACTGAAAAGGAATGGGCATAGACCTGAAACATATGTTTGTAGGATCACATTAAGAGAAAATAAAAACTACTGATGAAGTCCTACCCATATGGCTGATTAAAATAGTTACATTTAGAAATGGCTCAATTTATGTTTACTTTATCCTTTAAAATGTTTGTACTTCTCATGTTCTCATGAGTTACAAGATTCTTTTGTTCCTATTTTTAAACTCACAGAAAATCTATAATAAAACAATTGAGATATCAAATAAAAACAATCTGTAAAGATTGCTGAAACCTGCATCCGTCACTCTAGGTCCACTTAAATACGTTTTATAAAAATCACTTTAGAAAATCTCCAGATGAGAAATTTCAAAAATATAAACCTCTTGGTTTCCTCTCCGTACTTTTGTGTTCAATCATCTTCAGGAGAACACATCTTCACAAATGTAACCACTCACCTCCTCCTTCTATATACGCAACCTCATAAGCTACCAAGGTCTTTTCTAGTCTCGCGGAACCTCGGTGAACTTCTCCCCCAGATACAGAGAAAAATCTTTAAAAGACATGCTTGCCGATAGTTCTGATGCCGATGGGAAGCCCACCAGGACTTTTTTGGACTAAGTTCAGACACAATGTAAATTGTGTTTCCAAACAGTGTATTATGACAATGCCTCAACTGTTCCCTATCGAAAACTTTCAGCACATTCGAGAAGAACATAAAAGATAATGT
Source organism: Ranitomeya variabilis (assembly GCF_051348905.1). NCBI lineage: Eukaryota > Metazoa > Chordata > Amphibia > Anura > Dendrobatidae > Ranitomeya > Ranitomeya variabilis. The sequence goes on along the minus strand of NC_135236.1, from coordinate 61,058,150 downwards.
TTTGTAGTTTTAACAATTTACAAACAGCAGGAGTGGCTCACATAGAGCTTGACTCTTACAGCATTGTCGACTTCTGTTTGTCAAGTCTACCACTGAGTGGCATCTTCTATGGTTTATCTTTCGTAACTCTTTATAGTTCTACCAACGGAAAGTTCACAAGCCTTTTTTTAAGTTTACCTCTTTGTAGACATGAACTTTGAAAATGCAGAAGCCTTTCGCCTACTGAATGTGATTGTGTCTTAGATCTCAGTTTCAGGTATATGGAGAATTATCGAGCCCCCCATAGGTTACTTTTTTTGTAAGTGTATTTCATCCATGCTATAGCAGTTGGTATATTCATGGAGACATTTTATCTGTCATGCTACTTAGGCTCCTTCTAAATCCTTTAATTTCATTAGCTGCGCTTGGCTTGTTCCATGGGGATAAAACAGATTAGGTAAAAGCAGCTTGGATGTTCTGCCTCTGCTGTATTTTCACTGCTAAATGAAGCACAGTTTAAATTGTGGTTGGAATAAAAAACACATGGTTTCTGTGGTAATGGGGGTTCATGATATCCAAAGTTGAATGTGATGGATTAATAGCATTTGCTACACAAACACATGAATATATTCATATATCTTGCAATATATTTTTGTGATTTTGGCAGTGTTGGTGGTAGTGTAGTTCCACCAAAATGACTATAAAAAGTTCTCTAAATGCCCCATTAAAGGGGTGCCTAGACTTATGATATAGATGATCGATTCAAGGGTAGATCATGTATATCACATGCTTGGTTTTGGTACGAAATCCAACACCCCCACCAATCAGCAGTTTTCTCCTCTGTACAGTTGCCAACTGAAGAATACAGCTGTTAGGTGTCGAGTTCCCGCCGCTGCACAAGGGGAATCTCGAACCATCTCCACTGTGGTCTCTCATTCTCCTCCAGCCGCAGTGGTGCCTGCTCAGCAGAGACGTTGGTCCCAGCGTCTGGCTCAAGCTGATACTGTGCGGCTGGTTACTGCTGTCCTTCCAGGCTCAGCCATTGTAACCAGTACTGATCAGCGGCGAGCAGGCGTCCCTGGGACTAAGTCCTGCTTTTCTTCTTCTGAGCATGCCTAAAGAACGACCTCTCATTGAAGGTTGGAGGTCACATGCTCAGGTCCTGTAGCAGCTCCTATTGGACCACTAGGAAGGTCCTGGAGAGCTTCCACTATAAAAGGTTTGCATGGCCGCATGGCCATGCGCTAGTATAAACTTATTATTGTGAGTGTGGATGTATGCCTGTCGATGGATGAAAGCTCCGAATCATTCCCATTCCTAGTGTTGTTGACTGTTCGTGAATGTTGGAAGCTACCTAGCACTTGACAGTGCAATCCTGCACAGCTAGCACATGATTCAACGTCTGATAGCAGTGACCGCCAGTGCGGAGCTTTGCGCTAATAGAGCGCTTTCCTGACCCAAGTCTGGGTAGTTAGTGGCGTCTGCTAGAACGGCACTGCACACACTCTTGTGCAGAAAATTATTAGTTCAGTTAATCTCTGACACCCCAGTAGCAGTGTAGAGCGCTAGAGGTCTAGAGGAACTCTTTCCCTGAGTCTTGGGACAGAGTTCTGTGACTCTTTGCTTGCGCTCTTTATGTGGTACTATGGCCCTGTGATGCAACAGGGTTCGCTTCCTTCATACCAGGTGAAGCTAACCCATGTGTCCACATTATACCACCATATAGTCCATCATTACTCAGCAGCAGGTTCCATCTCTGCACGATGGACCCCTGCTGCGAACGCACCTTATACTATCCTTATTATTTGGTGCATTCCTCTAGCCCTAACATTATACTAGCGCCAGGGTCTGGCTAGTAATGGCGGACGAACAGTGACTGCAGCGGTACATCCAGCAGCTGGATGGTGGTTCTCGAGCACACAACCTCGGCTGTGGATGTTACCGCAGTAGCTGTTCAGGCTGCTAGCATGGCTGCAGATAGTTTGTCCACTGCCACCCCTGTTCCCACCTTATCCCGCCTCCCACTGCCAGATAAGTACTCTGGTGATAGCAAGTCATGCAGTGGATTCGTGAACCAGTGTGCGATACATCTTGAGCTTCTGGCTGCACGTTTCCCCTCAGAGTGGGCTAAAGTGGGATTCATAATATCTCTCTTGTCGGACAGGGCATTGGAATGGGCTACACCACTGTGGGAGCGTGACAATCGTGGTGCAGAGTGCTCTGCGGTTCCTGCGGACTCTGAAACAGGTCTTTTTGGGACCTCAAGTCACCCATGATACGGCGCTCCAACTGCTGGCACTGACACAGGGCTCATCCTTGGTCAGCCATTTTTCCGTCCACTTCCAGACTTTAGCATCTGAACAGGAGTGGCCAGATAAAGCCCTCATCCCTGTATTTTGGAGGGGGCTGGCTGAACATGTGAAGGACGCTTTGGCAACTAGGGAGATTCCTGCCACACTGGAGGCGTTAATAGCTGTATTAACTCGCATCGACCTTCGTTTTAACAAGCGAAGGTTGGAGCGAGCCCAGTGTAGGCAGAGGTTTCAGCTGGCTCCCACCTTCGCCATACCTCTGGAATCTCTGGTCCAGGCGTCCTAGCCACATGAGGCCATGGAGGTGTCACGAGCGGGATCTAAGTCTCGGATTGCTTGCGCACTCAAAGTCTGTCATGTCTGCTGGCGGCCAGGACATCTTACCTCTAGATGTTCCCAGTGGTCGGGAAAACGTCAGCATCTAGTGGATGTAGGAGGAGGTACACTAGACATGACGACGTTTTCCTCCAAACTGTCCTTCAAAGGGACAATCACATTTGGCCCCTCCACTCTTACAGTCAAGCTGTGTATGGATTTCGGGGTAAAGGGGAATTTTATGTCCTCTTCCTTCGCCCAGCGCCACGCAATACCCCAGGTGATGCTTGCCAAGCCGGTGACTGTGCGAGTGGTGAATGGGTCGACTCTGCCCTCACAAATAACACACCAGACCATCCCATTTACTTTATCCATGTCTCCATCACATCAGGAGATTATCTCCCTGCTAGTCATTCCCGAGGGAATTGATGAGGTTGTTAGGGATACCATGGCTATGCTATCAGTCTCCTCATATAGAGTGGTCCTCTGGGAGAATTCTGGGATGGAGTGAATCTTGTGAGGGTAGATGTTTGAGGGAGTGCATTCAGGTTGCTACAACTGAAGTACCCACAGATCTTTCTTCTCTTCCCAAGCACTATTGGCCCTATGCGGACTTGTTCTCCAAGAGGGCTGCGGAGACCCTTCCACCCCACCGCCCTATGACTGTCCTATTGACCTCTTGCCTGGTGCAGAGCCTCCCCAGGGTTACATAGTTACATAGTTACATAGTTATTAAGGTTGAAGGAAGACTTTAAGTCCATCTAGTTCAACCCATAGCCTAACATGCCCTAACATGTTGATCCAGGGGAAGGCAAAAAAAACCCATGTGGTAAGAGTAAGCTCCACCATGGGGAAAAAAATTCCTTCCCGACCCAACATACGGCAATCAGACTAGTTCCCTGGATCAACACCTTATCAAGGAATCTAATATATATACCCTGTAACATTATACTTTTCCAGAAAGGTATCCAGTCCCCTCTTAAATTTAAGTAATGAATCACACATTACAACATCATACGGCAGAGAGTTCCATAGTCTCACTGCTCTTACAGTAAAGAATCCGCATCTGTTATTATGCTTAAACCTTTTTTCCTCCAGACGTAGAGGATGCCCCCTTGTCCCTGTCACTGGTCTATGATTAAAAAGATCATCAGAAAGGTCTTTGTACTGTCCCCTCATATATTTATACATTAACATAAGATCACCCCTTAGCCTTCGTTTTTCCAAACTAAATAGCCCCAAGTGTAATAACCTATCTTGGTATTGCCGACCCCCCAGTCCTCTAATAACCTTGGTCACTCTTCTCTGCACCCGCTCTAGTTCAGCTAGGTGTTTCTTATACACCGGAGACCAGAACTGTGCACAGTATTCTAAGTGTGGTCGCAGTAGTGACTTGTATAGAGGTAAAATTATGTTCTCCTCATGAGCATCTATGCCTCTTTTAATGCATCCCATTATTTTATTTGCCTTTGTAGCAGCTGCCTGACACTGGCCACTGAATATGAGTTTGTCATCCACCCATACACCCAGGTCTTTTTCATTGACGGTTTTGCCCAGAGTTTTAGAATTAAGCACATAGTTATACATCTTATTACTTCTACCCAAGTGCATGACCTTACATTTATCCCCATTAAAGCTCATTTACCATTTATCAGCCTAAGCTTCTAGTTTACATAAATCATCCTGTAATATAAAATTGTCCTCCTCTGTATTGATTACCCTGCAGAGTTTAGTGTCATCTGAAAATATTGAAATTCTACTCTGAATGCCCCCTACAAGGTCATTAATAAATATGTTAAAAAGAAGAGGGCCCAATACTGACCCCTGTGGTACCCCACTGCTAACCGCGACCCAGTCCGAGTGTGCTCCATTAACCCTAGAACGTGTACCTGGGGCCTCGCAGGCCTGCTAGGTTACTTGTTTTCTATTATCTGTAAAACTACATTAGTTAGAATTTTGAAACTCAAGGTAATCCTCAGGTATATAGTTGTTAGGAATATCCAGTTGTTCATGTATTTTTATGTTATAGGCATCTCGTATAGCAACGCTTTTTTTGTGACTACCCCAGATTCACGTATCTGGGGCCTTTGAGGCCTGCTTTGGTTTACATGTACTCCTCAGTCTTTTTGTCTGTACTGTTGTTGGGGAAGAACTTATGACTCAGTCTTTATGACTATTGGTCGATGGCTGTTGCTGGGAAGAGTGTGGTGTTATGACCCCAATGGCAGAGGGTCTCAAAAGTACATACCAAGTCTGCAAACACAAAAAAACAGCTCATAGGCCAGTGGTAACTGGGCTGACCATATATCTAATCCTAGCACCACAAATAGCAGCAGCCGGGGAACGTGCCTACGTTGGTTCTAGACGTCTCGCGCCAGCCGGAGAACTAACTAACCCTAGAAGGGAAAAGATAGACCTTTCTTGCCTCCAGAGAAAAGACCCCAAAAGTTGGATACAAGCCCCCAACAAATAATAACGGTGAGGTAAGGAGAAAAGACAAACGTAAGAATGAACTAGATATTTAGCAAAGAAAGGCCCACTGACTAATAGCAGAATATAGTAAGATGACTTATATGGTCAGCAAAAACCCTATCAAAATTTCCACGCTGGATATTCAAGAACCCCCGAACCGTCTAATGGCCCGGGGGGAGAACACCAGCCCCCTAGAGCTTCCAGCAAAATCAGGAATCACATTTAGTACAAGCTGGACAAAAAAATAAGAGCAAAGCAAATAACCAAAAAACAAGGAAGCAGGACTTAGCTTAATTTTGCAAGATCCAAGACCAGCAGACAGGAGCAAACAGAAAGGAACTGATTACAACGATGCCAGGCACTGGACTGAGAAACCAGGAAGTTTATATAGCAACACCCCTGGACTAACGACCCAGGTGGATGCCAAACTGAGGAAAGACAATCCCAGAGTCATATCACTAGTGACCACAAGAGGGAGCCAAAAAAGTCTAATTCACAACAGTACCCCCCCTTTAAGGAGGGGTCACCGAACCCTCACCAAGACCACTAGGGCGATCAGGATGAGCAGCGTGAAAGGCACAAACTAAATCGGCCGCATGCACATCAGAGGCAACCACCCAGGAATTATCCTCCTGACCATAGCCCTTCCACTTGACCAGATACTGAAGCCTCCGCCTGGAGAGACGAGAATCCAAGATCTTCTCCACCATGTACTCCAACTCGCCCTCAACCAACACCGGAGCAGGAGGCTCAACAGAAGGAACCACAGGTACAACGTACCGCCGCAACAAAGACCTATGGAACACGTTGTGAATGGCAAACGACACCGGAAGATCCAAGTGAAAGGACACAGGATTAAGGATTTCCAATATCTTGTAAGGACTGATGAAGCGAGGCTTAAATTTAGGAGAGGAGACCTTCATAGGAACAAATCGAGAAGACAGCCATACCAAATCCCCAACACGAAGTCGGGGACCCACACCGCGGCGGCGGTTGGCAAAACGCTGAGCCTTCTCCTGTGACAACTTCAAGTTGTCCACCACATGATTCCAGATCCGCTGCAACCTATCCACCACGGAATCTACCCCAGGACAGTCAGAAGGATCCACCTGTCCCGAGGAAAAACGAGGATGGAAACCAGAGTTGCAAAAAAATGGCGAAACCAAAGTAGCGGAACTAGCCCGATTATTAAGGGCAAACTCAGCCAACGGCAAGAAGGTCACCCAATCATCCTGATCTGCAGAAACAAAACACCTCAAATAAGCCTCCAGAGTCTGATTAGTTCGCTCTGTTTGTCCATTAGTCTGAGGATGAAAGGCAGACGAAAACGACAAATCAATGCCCATCTTAGCACAAAAGGATCGCCAGAACCTGGAAACAAACTGGGATCCTCTGTCAGACACAATATTCTCAGGAATGCCGTGTAAACGAACCACATTCTGAAAGAACAAAGGAACCAGATCGGAAGAGGAAGGCAGCTTAGGCAAAGATACCAAATGGACCATCTTGGAAAAGCGATCACATACCACCCAGATGACAGACATGCCCTGAGACACCGGAAGATCTGAAATGAAATCCATGGAAATGTGTGTCCAAGGCCTCTTCGGGACAGGCAAGGGCAAGAGCAACCCGCTGGCACGAGAACAGCAAGGCTTAGCTCGAGCACAAGTCCCACAGGACTGCACAAATGACCGCACATCCCGTGACAAGGAAGGCCACCAAAAGGACCTAGCCACCAGATCTCTGGTGCCAAAAATTCCCGGATGCCCTGCCAACACCGAGGAATGAACCTCGGAAATGACTCTGCTGGTCCACTTATCAGGAACAAACAGTCTGTCAGGTGGACAAGAGTCAGGTCTACCAGCCTGAAATCTCTGCAACACACGTCGCAAATCCGGAGAAATGGCTGACAGGATAACTCCCTCTTTGAGAATACCAACTGGTTCTGCGACTCCAGGAGAGTCAGGCACAAAGCTCCTTGAAAGAGCATCAGCCTTCACATTCTTTGAACCTGGTAAATACGAGACCACAAAGTCAAAACGGGAGAAAAACAATGACCAGCGGGCCAGTCTAGGATTCAGGCATTTAGCAGACTCGAGATACATCAGATTTTTGTGATCAGTCAAGACCACCACACGATGCTTAGCACCCTCGAGCCAATGACGCCACTCCTCAAATGCCCACTTCATGGCTAACAACTCCCGATTGCCAACATCATAATTCCGCTCAGCAGGCGAAAACTTCCTAGAGAAAAAAGCACATGGTCTCATTACAGAGCAACCAGGGCCTCTCTGCGACAAAATGGCCCCTGCCCCAATCTCAGAAGCATCCACTTCAACCTGAAAGGGAAGTGAGACATCAGGCTGGCACAAAACAGGCGCCGAAGTAAACCGGCGCTTCAACTCTTGAAAGGCTTCCACGGCTGCAGGAGCCCAGTTAGCAACATCAGAACCTTTCTTGGTCATATCCGTCAAAGGTTTAACAACGCTAGAAAAATTAGCGATAAAACGACGGTAGAAGTTAGCAAAACCCAAGAACTTCTGAAGACTCTTAACTGATGTGGGTTGAGTCCAATCATGAATAGCTCGGACCTTGACTGGGTCCATCTCCACCGCAGAAGGGGAAAAAATAAAACCCAAAAAGGGAACCTTCTGTACTCCAAAGAGACACTTTGAGCCCTTAACAAACAAAGCATTCTCACGCAAAACCTGAAACACCATAATGACCTGCTCTACATGCGAGTCCCAATCATCAGAAAAAACCAGAATATCATCAAGATAAACAATCATAAATTTATCCAGATACTTCCGGAAAATATCATGCATAAAGGACTGAAACACTGAAGGAGCATTAGAGAGCCCGAAAGGCATCACCAAGTACTCAAAATGACCTTCGGGCGTATTAAATGCAGTTTTCCATTCATCTCCTTGCTTAATGCGCACAAGGTTGTACGCACCACGAAGATCTATCTTGGTGAACCACTTGGCACCTTTAATCCGGGCAAACAAGTCCAACAACAGAGGCAAAGGATACTGAAATTTAACAGTGATTTTATTCAGAAGCCGATAGTCAATACAAGGTCTCAAAGATCCGTCCTTCTTGGCCACAAAAAAGAATCCCGCACCAAGAGGGGAAGAGGATGGACGGATATGCCCCTTCTCCAGAGACTCCTTGATATACGAACGCATTGCGGCATGCTCAGGTACAGACAGATTAAATAGTCTTCCCTTAGGAAATTTACTACCTGGAATCAAATCTATAGCGCAGTCACAGTCCCTATGAGGAGGAAGAGCACTGGACCTGGACTAGCTGAATACATCCTGGTAATCAGACAAATACTCAGGAACTTCCGAAGGAGTAGAGGAAGCAATAGACACCGGCGGGGAATCACCATGAATTCCCTGACAGCCCCAACTTGACACAGACATTGCCTTCCAATCCAAGACTGGATTATGGGTCTGTAACCATGGCAGACCCAAAACGACCAAATCATGCATTTTATGCAGAACAAGAAAACGAATCACCTCCCGATGTTCAGGAGTCATGCACATGGTTACCTGTGTCCAAAATTGCGGTTTATTTTCCGCCAATGGCGTAGCATCAATACCTCTAAGAGGGATAGGGTTTACCAACGGCTCAAGAACAAAACCACAGCGCTTGGCAAACGACAGATCCATAAGACTCAGGGCAGCACCTGAATCCACAAACGCCATAACAGGGTAGGAGGACAATGAGCAAATTAAAGTCACAGACAAAATAAATTTAGGTTGCAAATTACCAATGGCGACAGGACTAACAACCCTAGTTAGGCGTTTAGAGCATGCTGATATAACATGTGTAGAATCACCACAGTAAAAACACAACCCATTCTGACGTCTATGATTTTTCCGTTCATTTCTAGTCTGAATTCTAACACATTGCATTAAATCAGGTGTTTGTTCAGACAACACCACCAGAGGATTCGCGGCTTTGCGCTCCCGCAAACGCCGGTCAATTTGAATAGCCAGCGCCATGGAATCATTCAGACCTGTAGGAATGGAGAAACCCACCATCACATTCTTAATGGCTTCAGAAAGGCCATTTCTGAAATTTGCGGCCAGAGCACACTCATTCCACTGAGTAAGCACGGACCATTTCCGAAATTTTTGGCAATACACTTCAGCTTCATCCTGACCCTGAGAAATAGCCAGCAAGGCTTTTTCTGCCTGAATTTCAAGATTGGGTTCCTCGTAAAGCAATCCGAGCGCCAGAAAAAACGCATCAATATTTGCCAATGCCGGATCTCCTGGCGCTAGCGAGAAGGCCCAATCCTGAGGGTCGCCCCGTAAGAAAGAGATAACAATTTTTACTTGCTGAGCTGAGTCTCCAGATGAACGGGGTCTCAGAGATAGAAACAATTTACAATTATTCCTGAAATTCCTAAACTTAAATCGGTCTCCAGAGAACAGTTCAGGAATAGGTATTTTAGGTTCAGACATTGGACTACTGGTAACAAAATCTTGTATGCCCTGCACACAAGCAGCAAGCTGATCCACACTTGTAATCAAAGTCTGGACATTCATGTCTGCAGCAAGCACAAGCCACTCAGAGGTAAAGGGGAGGAAAAAAGAGAGGAAAGAAAAAAAAAAAAAAAAAAAACTCAGACTTTCCTTTCTTGTAATCCCACTTCTGCAATGCATTAAACATTCAACCTTGGCCTGGCATACTGTTATGACCCCAATGGCAGAGGGTCTCAAAAGTACATACCAAGTCTGCAAACACAAAAAACCAGCTCATAGGGCAGTGGTAACTGGGCTGACCATATATCTAATCCTAGCACCACAAATAGCAGCAGCCGGGGAACGTGCCTACGTTGGTTCTAGACGTCTCGCGCCAGCCGGAGAACTAACTAACCCTAGAAGGGAAAAGATAGACCTTTCTTGCCTCCAGAGAAAAGACCCCAAAAGTTGGATACAAGCCCCCAACAAATAATAACGGTGAGGTAAGGAGAAAAGACAAACGTAAGAATGAACTAGATATTTAGCAAAGAGAGGCCCACTGACTAATAGCAGAATATAGTAAGATGACTTATATGGTCAGCAAAAACCCTATCAAAATTTCCACGCTGGATATTCAAGAACCCCCGAACCGTCTAACGGCCCGGGGGGAGAACACCAGCCCCCTAGAGCTTCCAGCAAAATCAGGAATCACATTTAGTACAAGCTGGACAAAAAAATAAGAGCAAAGCAAATAACCAAAAAACAAGGAAGCAGGACTTAGCTTAATTTTGCAAGATCCAAGACCAGCAGACAGGAGCAAACAGAAAGGAACTGATTACAACGATGCCAGGCACTGGACTGAGAAACCAGGAAGTTTATATAGCAACACCCCTGGACTAACGACCCAGGTGGATGCCAAACTGAGGAAAGACAATCCCAGAGTCATATCACTAGTGACCACAAGAGGGAGCCAAAAAAGTCTAATTCCCAACAGTGTGGATTCTGCCTGACATGGTAATGTGATCCTGGAAGGGAGTTTCCCCTCACAAAATAACGTGATTATGATGTCAGTACAGGTCGTTTAGTCCTAAATCCTAGTTGCTGGAGAGACTTTGGAGGAAGAAGTCAGCTTTCTTTGGTCTGTAACAAAGAACCTTTCTGAGCTCCAAAACCAGAGGCTTCTACTGCACTTACAAGAAAGTGATCTATTGAAGGTAAGAGTAGGGGGGCTGTACTTTACCCTAAGCACACAAACACTAACAAATCTTAGCACACACAGTGTATAGTGCACAAGCCTGATTGTAATCTTTATTTTTTACTTTTCATTTTAGTTTACTCACATCTAAGATTACAATGGCACAGTCTACATCAAGGGGATTGACTGTCCAAGAAATTGAGGCGATTATTTTCAATAGTGATGAAGACAGTGACATTTCTTTGTCGGATGAAGAGTATATTCCACCAGCTAATGTATCAACTTCATCGTCCAGCGATTCCTCAGATGATGAAGAAGTAATGGATCCAGCAGAATGTGCAAGTAGAACATCTAAAACAAATGTTTTTTGGAACAGTACTGCTGTGGCTCATGCACGCACCCCATCACATAACATTATTAGAGTTCCTCAAGGAGCTGTCGGAATTTCCCAATTCATGTCCAAAAAAGATGTTTTCAGTAAATTTGTTTCAGATGATATTGCAGATGAGGTAGTTTTGTGTACGAATGTGGAAGGTAAACGTATTGCTTCGGAAAAAAAAAAAACTTGGAAAAATTTAACTAAAGAGGAACTATATGCCTATATTGGCCTTACTCTTCTGGCAGGGTCGACTAAATCATATGATGTGCCAATCAGAGAGTTATTTCTGAACCCATTTGCAGATCCACATTACAAAGCCACTATGTCCGTAGATAGATTTGAGGCTATTCGGAGATGCATTCGTTTTGATGAAAAGAGAACTCGGCCTGTGAGGTTGGCAACCGATAAATTAGCGCCTATTAGCTATATATGGAATCTTTTTATCAAGAACTGTTACAAACTTTACAATTCTAGCGAATATGTGACAGTGGACGAACAACTTCTTGCCTTTAGGGGACGTTGCAAATTTATCCAATATATGCCCAGTAAGCCAGCTAAATACGGCATAAAAATTTTCTGGATGTGCGATTCAGCAACTTATTATGGGATGAATGGCATGATTTACTGTGGAAAAGAAGCTGACGCTCCAGTCCAGAAAGATCTATGTTCCAACATAGTGAAAACACTAGCTTTACCAATTTTCCATTCTGGAAAAAATATCACTATGGATAATTATTTTACTAATTTAGAACTGGCCAATTTTTTGCTTCAGAAACAACTAACACTTGTTGGTACAATGAGACCAAACCGCCGCGAAATTCCACCAATAATGGAGCACAATGCACAGCGACCAATCTACGAGAGTGTATTCGGTTTCTGCAATGAGGCAACAATGGTGTCCTATAAAGCCAAGAAAGAAAAATCTGTGATATTACTGAGCACAATGCATCACGATGAAAGTATTGACACCAATGACAGGAAACAAAAACCTGAAATTATACTTCATTATAATAAGACAAAAGGAGGTGTCGACAAGATGGACGAAATGATTACTGAATATTCGTGTAAAAGGCAGACTAAACGTTGGCCTGTTGCCCTTTTTTCCAATATCCTTGATGTGTCATCCCTCAATAGCTATATTGTTTATTGTCAAACTAATCCAGAATTCCATGCCAACAGGAAGGACAGTAGACGTATATTTTTGACAGATCTTTGTTATGAACTTTTGATGCCTACTATGCTAGAGAGAAGCAGCACAAAATGCTTATCAAGGCAAATTACAGAGGCAATGATCCGATGTGGAATATGCTTTCAGGAACAGCCAGAGCAAAGAGAAAAAAAAAGAAAGCGCTGCTATATTTGTCCAGCAAAGAAAGAAAGAAAATCGGAGCGTTTCTGTTCTACTTGCGGACAAAATGTATGCAGGGAACATTCTGAAGAAAAAATAATATGCAAGAATTGTTGGGGGAATATGTAAAGTGGAAAATAAATATTCCTGCACCAAGTTTGCTACAGACTTTATGTAAAAACTTTTTATAAGAAAAAATGTATCCATCATAAAAAATTGTACTGAGTGAATATATTGGGCGTGCCTGTTTAGTTACATTTTTGTTGTTTTATGTACATAATTTTTTGGGGGAATTATACACATCTTAGGCTATGTTCCAAGTAACGCTGGGGTTCACCAGAATGTGATCCATAATGGATCTGACCTCCTGGTAACTCCAGCTAAGGCTGATGGAATGCCGGGATTCCACCAGCCTTAGCTGAGGTCACCAGGAGGTCAGATCCATTACGGATCCCCTCCTGGTGGACCCCAGCGCTAGTGGGAATGCATCCTTACTTTGCAAATTTAAAATAAACTTTGAAAAGTATTTTTATTTGAGTTATTTCATGTTATTTGCACACAGGCCTAAAAGGCCCCAGGTACGTGAATATGGGGTAGTCACAAAAAAAGCGTTGCTATACGAAATGCCTATAACATAAAAATATACGAACAACTGGAAATTACTAACAACTATATAGCTGAGGAATACCTAGAGTTTCAAAATTGTAACTAAAGTAGTTTTACAGAAAATAATAAAAAAGTAACCTGACAGGCCTGCGAGGCCCCAGGTACGCGTTCTACCAGCCTTAGCCGGGGTCACCAGGAGGTCAGATCCATTACGAAATCCCGTCCAGGTGGACGCCAGAGCTAGTGGGAATGCATGCTTACTTTCAAATAACTTTGAAAAAAAATTTTTTTTGAGTTATTCCATGTTATTTGAAAACAGGCCTCAATGGCCCCAGGTACGTAATAGTGTAGATTTCTATGGTCACGCATTCTAGGGTTAATAACCACCCTTTGTTTCCTATCCCTGAGCCAGCTCTCAACCCACTTGCACATATTTTCCCCTATCCCCATTATTTTTATTTTATGTATCAACCTTTTGTGTGGCACCACATCAAAAGCTTTTGAAAAGTCCATATATACTACATCTACTGGGTTCCCTTGGTCCAGTCCGGAACTTACCTCTTCATAGAAGCTGATCAAATTAGTCTGACATGAACGGTCCCTAGTAAACCCGTGCTGATACTGGGTCATGAGGTTATTCCTCTTCAGATACTCCAGTATAGCATCCCTTAGAATGCCCTCCAGGATTTTACCCACAGTAGAGGTTAAGCTTACTGGCCTATAATTTCCGAGTTCAGTTTTTGTCCCCTTTTTGAATATTGGCACCACATTTGCTATACGCCAGTCCTGTGGTACAGACCCTGTTATTATGGACTCTTTAAAGATTAAAAATAATGGTCTATCAATGACTGTACTTAATTCCTGCAGTACTCGGGGGTGTATCCCATCCGGGCCCGGAGATTTGTCAATTTTTGTGATTTTTAGACGCCACCGTACTTCCTGCTGGGTTAAGCAGGTAACATTTAATTGGGAATTTTTATCACTAGTCATTTTGTCTGCCATGGGATTTTCTTTTGTAAATACTGATGAAAAAAAGTCATTTAGCATATTGGCTTTTTCCTCATCCTCATCCACCATTTCCCCCAGATTATTTTTAAGGGGGCCAACACTATTATTTTTTAGTTTCTTACAATTTATGTAGTTAAAGAATATTTTGGGGTTATTTTTGCTCTCTCTGGCAATGAGTCTCTCTGTCTCAATCTTTGCTGCCTTGATTTGCTTTTTACAGAATTTATTTAATTTTTTGTATTTATTTAATGCCTCCTCACTACCTACTTCCTTTAATTCTCTAAATGCTTTCTTTGTGTCCCTTATTGTGCCCCTTTACAGCTCTATTTAGCCATATTGGTTTCCTCCTATTTCTAGTATGTTTATTCCCATACAGTATATACTGTGCACAGGTCCTATCCAGGATGCTAATAAACGTCTCCCATTTTCTTTGTGTACTTTTTTGTCTCAGGATATCGTCCCAGTTAATTGCACCAAGATCCTCTCTCATCTGTTGGAAATTTGCCCTCCTGAAGTTTAGTGTCCTTGTCACCCCTCTACTACACATCTTATTAAAGGAGACATGAAAACTTATTATTTTGTGATCACTATTCCAAGTGACCCCCAACCCTTATATTTGATATGCGGTCTGGCCTGTTGGTTAATATTAGGTCTAGCAGTGCCCCCCTTCTTGTTGGGTCCTGAACCAGTTGTGAAAGGTAATTGTCTCTCATAGTTGTCAAAAACCGATTACCTTTACTAGAACTGCAGGTTTCTGTTCCCCAATCTATTTCAGGGTAGTTGAAGTCCCCCATAATAATGACTTCTCCTTGAGTCGCAGCTTCATCTATTTGCTTTACGAGGATATTCTCCATTGCTTCCATTATTTTTGGAGATTTATAACAAACCCCTATCAGTAATTTATTATTTTTTCCCCCTCCCCTTATCTCCACCCACAGGGACTCTACATTTTCATTAGATTCACCTATATTATCACGCAGGATGGGTTTTAAGGTCGATTTTACATACAGACACACCCACCCCCTCGCTTATCTGTACTGTAATTTCTGAAAAGGCTATAGCCCTGCAAGTTAACAGCCCAGTCATGGCTCTCATCCAGCCATGTTTCAGATATCCCCACCATGTCATAATTATGTTCCAACAACATTAGTTATAATTCGTCCATTTTGTTGGCGAGGCTTCTGGCATTAGTATACATGCACTTGATGTTCCTCTCTGTACCTCTATTCTTTCTTAAATTACTAACTGTTCTAACCCCACCCCCATGCCACCGCCACCCCCAACTTCCTTATTTGTGCCCAGGTCTCTATCTGCACTATCTTCCCCTCCTATAAAATGAATACCCTCCCCCCCAATCCCTAGTTTAAACACTCCTCCAACCTTCTAGCCATTTTCTCCCCCAGCACAGCTGCACCTTCCCCATTGAGGTGCAGCCCGTCCCTAGCGTAGAGCCTGTAGCCAACTGAGAAGTCGGCCCAGTTCTGCAGGAACCCAAACCCCTCCTTCCTACACCAATTCTTGAGCCACTTATTAACCTCCCTAATCTCCCATTGCCTCTCTGTTGTGGCACGTGGTACAGCAGTATTTCGGAAAATACCACGTTGGAGGTCCTTGCTTTCAGCTTGCAGCCTAATTCCCTGAAATCATCTTTAAAGACCTTCCACCTACCTCTAACTTTGCCATTTGTGCCAATGTGCACAATGACCGCTGGGTCCTCACCAGCCCCTCCCAGTAATCTGTCCACCCGATCAGCGATGTGTCGGACTCGAGCGCCAGGTAGGCAGCACACCGTTCGACGATCCCTGTCTTTGTGACAGATTGCCCTATCTGTTCCCCTAATAATTGAGTCCCCCACTACCAGCACCTGTTTGGCCTGCCCTGCTCTCCTATTTCCCTCCTTTCTGGAGCAGTCACTCCTCCGGCTTTCAGAGGACATGCCTGGCTGCAGCAGTGCTACCCCTGTACTGGTACCCCCCTCATCTGCCAACTTAGCAAACTTATTGGGGTGAGCCAGATCAGGACTAGCCTCCCTGGCACTCTTTCCTCTACCCAGCTTTCTGAATGTCACCCAGCTACCTACTTCACTGTCCTGCAGCTCCATCCTACCATCCCCCTCCTCATCTATCCCATTGAGCGTCTGCTCTGTCAGCAGAAGACTCCTCTCCATATTGTCTATGGATCTCAGTGTTGCCAGCTGCACATTTAGATCCAGAATCTGGGATTCCAAATGCACAATATGCTCACATCTCGCACAGCAGTATGCACCCTCGACCGGCTGATCAAGGACTGCATACATGTGGCAAGATGTGCACTGGATGGCATTAACAATAGTGGAGCACATTTCCTAATGGGGATTGCACCACACAGAAACGTTAAATAAAAAATAAATACAAGTATTAATTAAAAACAGACAGCAATTCCTCCCTTGGAAACTCCCTGATTCCAAAGTCACTGAATCACAAGTCACACTTACCGCCGTTCACACTTACACTCAGGTCACACTCAGCTCGCTCACACTCGCTATGCTGAAGATTTATAGATTTTTTTTTTCCTCTATTTCCCTTCAACAACAAGCCACCTTGCTGTTCAAATGCACTTCCAAAAAGGACTTCAGCCCCAAACAGCTGCCCCTTATAAACCCTTGATTATGACCGCCCACCCTAAGTTAACCCCTTGTGTATATAGCTACTCCCAATTCAGCAACTCACACAAATTCACACAGGTATTTGTTAAAGGCCTTCCAAATACCTCCTCACTGAATCACAAGTCACACTTACCGCCGTTCACACTTACGCTCAGGTCACACTCAGCTCACTCACACTCGCTATGCTGAAGATTTATAGATTTTTATTTTTTTTCCCTCTATTTCCCTTAAAACAACAAGCCACCTTGCTGTTCAAATGCACTTCCAAAAAAGGGGTTGAGTCTATCTCCTATTTCTCCCAGAGTTGGAGGCGATGACCCAATACATTCAGGAGAATCTGGCAAGAAGATTCATTAGGAAGTCAGTGTCACCTGCAGGGGCGGGTTTCTTCTTCGTGCAGAAGAAGAATGGAGAACTACGTCCATGCATAGATTACAGGGGTCTTAACGCAATCACCGTTAAGAACAAATACCCTCTGCCTCTGATATCTGAGCTATTTGATAGGTTGCGGGGAGCGAGGGTATTTACTAAGCTTGATCGGTGGGTTGCTTACAACCTGATTCGCATCCGTGATGGGGACGAATGGAAGACGGCATTTAACACCAGGGACGGGCACTATGAATACCTGGTGATGCCCTTCGGGCTCTGTAATGCTCCTGCCGTTTTCCAAGACTTTGTGAATGATATGCTCACCACCTCGGTCATATTCTATCTGGATGATATTCTCATCTACTCTCGAGATATAGACTCCCACCGGAGAGATGTTTGCAAAGTCTTTGACCTCCTATTGGCAAACTGCCTCTATGCCAAGTTGCAGAAGTGTGTGTTTGAGCAGGAGTCCTTGCCTTTCCTTGGCTATATCATCTCCGCCCAGGGATTGGCTATGGATCCTGCCAAGCTACAGGCTGTGATGGACTGGCAGGAACCCCATTCTCTCAAAGTGGTGGAGCGCTTTATGGGGTTCATTAACTATTATCGCCAGTTCATTCCCCACTTCTCAACTTTGGTAGCTCCTTTGGTAGCCCTCACAAAGAAGGCAGCAAATCCCTAATTGTGGTCGGAGGAGGTCTCCAAGGCCTTCCTCTCTATTAAGTCTCATTTTGCTAGCGCTCCCATCCTACAGCGCCCCGATGTAGATAAACCATTTATAATGGAGGTGGATGCCTCATCCGTCAGTGCTGGAGCAGTCCTCTTCCAAAATGATGCTCAAGGTTGGAAGCATCCTTGCTTCTTTTTCTCCAAGACCTTGACACCAGTGGAGAGGAATTATTCCATCGGGGACAGGGAGTTGCTAGCTATGAAGTTGGCCTTCTCAGAGTGGAGAAACCTCCTGGAGGGGGTTCATTTTCCCTTCCAAGTGTATACCGGCCACAAAAATTTGCTTTAGACCCCGGGCTGCGAACACACCTTATACCATCCTTAAAATTATTTGGTGCGTTCTGCTAGCCCTAACAACAGCTTCATTTTCTGTGACTAGAGGCAGCTCCAGGGAATTGTAGCTCAACTCTTATTCACTTCAATAGAAATTGAAATGAAGTGTCCAAAAACAGCCAACACACAGTGACTGGAAAATACAGCCAGTGTCAGAGATAAAAACAGCTGATCAGTGGAGGTGCCACATGCTAGACACCCACCAATCTCAAAAACATGACCTATGCTTAGCCAGTTCATCTATATGCTAAGCCTGAAAAATACCTTTAACATGTTTATGCTCCATGATGTACCATTACGTCATGTATAGTGTCAGAGACTTTATAGCAGGCTCATAAACAAAGCCTGGACCATAGGGGGCAGATGCCACCTATATTACACTGCCTGCATTCCCATGAATTGCTGCTGTTATTTACAGTTGCATTTAAGTGCCACAATCCAGCCCAGATATTACTATAAGCAGTGCACCCATTAGGCACCCCCGCAACATGATCGCAGGGAGCCATTTTTTTCTTACAAAATTCAGATATTTTTTTTTAAGCAAATAAAATATTGTTTTAAAATATACATATTTGGTATTCCCAGA
This sequence comes from Ranitomeya variabilis, assembly GCF_051348905.1. NCBI lineage: Eukaryota > Metazoa > Chordata > Amphibia > Anura > Dendrobatidae > Ranitomeya > Ranitomeya variabilis. The sequence continues at coordinate 61,039,397 of NC_135236.1, read as the reverse complement.
ATTGTACTGACCTGGACAATCAATCAATCGTGTTAATTTTACAGTATAATAAACGCCAGTAGCATTTAAAAAATCAATGGCAGAGTTGCATTGTTTTGCCACTTCATCGCATTTGTTATTTTCTTTGCATTTTTCCTTTACTATACATGGAAAAAATAATGATGTAATTCAAAACTACATATTGCCCCGCAAACATCAAGCTCTCATATGTCTATGATAGTGCAAAAATAAAAAGTTATGGCTATTTAAAAAAGGAGAGGAACAAATGAAAAAGCAAAGAAGCAAATTGCCTGAGGAATGTATTTATTTTTAATTCCAAAATAATAAGATATCTTCATTTCCCCCTCATACAACCACTGAAGTGAATAATAAATTGTAATTAAATTAAAAAAGTAAGTAAACTTTCAAGATTTCTTTGTTAATTCTTTCCAAGTTTTGAAACACAGTGGAAGAAAGGGGTCAAATTGATACGGATAACCCTTAAACCTAGTGATAAATATGTCTTTAGTCAAAACTCAGCTGATCCATCTCCCATCAACACCAACACACTGGTTGACCCCATAAGTGACTGCTGCAGCCAATGATTTACCTTATTGGGTAGAGATCGACTACAATTGTCATATGTAAGAATATGATATTGTTGTAGTGTAAGGAAGTAAACGAAGACCAGTGGAGAGTATCAAAGCATCTGTGCTCAAGTGATGATAAATAATTAGTTGAGTTAAGTTTATTTTTAATTCTCTAACATTTTATGCTGTTAGTTACTGTTAGGCAATGGGATTCTCCCTCTGCATGGGATAGATCCCAAGCCTTATGTGCCTCTGTGGTCTCCCATTCAGGTTCCGCAGCTGCAGGTGCTGCTAAGCATAGACGTCAGTCCCAGCATCTTGCTCAGGCTTGTGGTGTTCGTTTGGTTACTGCTGGCTCTCCTGCCAAGCCTATGGTAACCAGCGATAGGCAGCGGTGACCTGACACTCTGGAAACTAAGTCCAAAAATCACCTTACTGAGCATGTCCGTGATGTGGCATTTCCCTATTGGTGGTTGGACGTCTCCAGCTCTGGTGATGTGGCAGCTCCGGATTGGCCCTCAGGCGGTGTCATGGCCGGCTGGGCGTGAGTGTTTGGGGTAGAGCTTTGGGTTTAAAAGACTTCCAATGGTGACCGCGGGCATGCTAGTATTATTTGTGTGTGGCTATGTGAGTGAAGACCCTTCCACTCTGTCTGCAAGTGTCATATGTCTGTCTAAGCTTTGGGACTGTATATGTAGGCAGGCAGCTAGCGTCAGTGGGGGCAATTAGCTATTTGGCTTAGCATCTATTACCTACATGTGTGCATTTAGCACAGTAGAGTTTCAGAGCAAACTCAACCCTAGTCAGGGTATTATGCTCAGCATCTGTTTCATTTCTGTGTGCGATTGACTCAGCTCAGTTGGAGAGCATCTGTTTCATTTCTGTGTGCGAGTGACATAGCTCAGTTGCAGAGCATCTGTTTCGTTTCTGTGTGCGATTGACACAGCTCAGTTGCAGAGCATCTGTTTCGTTTCTGTGTGCTAGTTCAGTTCACTTGCTTGTCCTGTGACATTTAACAGGACAGAGCACTTGGTACTCATTTGTACTGTTTCTTTCTGTGGAGTAACAGAGTTTTGAAGTCAGTGTCCTGTTCACACTGAGTGGTGTTAACCCAATGTGTACAGGTGATCACTCGCCGTGTGTTCCGTCATTGTTCACTAGCAGCAGTTTTCCATTCCTGCATGTTGGACCCCGGGTTGCGATTGCACTTTATTATTTATTTTAGTTAGCTCAATCCGCCATCCCTAACAGTTACATTTTTTAAAACACTGAACTTTACGCAATAGTTTATGTTTTACTAACTAGCTCACTTTTATTGATGCATATATTTTAGCCATATCAGCCAAACAACAGGACTGGCTCAACAAGACTTGTGTAATGCACCTGTACTGGGTATCGCAGGCTCTGCCTCCTTCACATTAGTCCACTGCCCTCTGTTGTACTCCACATCGAGTTTTGCAGGTTGCCCAGTGTGGCTCAGTGACATAATCTCCCTAATCCTATTTAAGTTCCATTAGGAAACACACTTGTGTTGTAGGATTGAGTCTCAACACTTTTGTTTGGCATCCCCCACCTTCTGTGCACAATGTGATTTAACTTGCTTCCATTCCAGCTTTGTTCCACTGTGTGCGCCCTGTTGCTCCCAAGATTCCTGAGTGTGCTACGGCCAAGGCCAAGGCCAAGACCAAGGCCATTTTGTTCTAAATGAGTCATCATTTGCTTTAGTTAAAAAAAAACTAAAGACTTTTTTGAGGGATATTTCTTTAAATAGGTTGGATTTGAAATAAAAGTTTATCATTTTGGGCAATGCTTCAAATACTAAAATAGCAACAGTTAATTAATAGACGTAACAACTTGTACTGAACAAAGGGCATTTGCAAGTCAGATAACAATTCAAGTCAATTTGAAAATTTAGTCCCCAAAAATCTTAAATTTTTAATTTTTGCAATATCTCAGAGAAACAAGCAATTTAAGTGTATTAGCTGTTTGAAACTCTTAGCCTGAAAATGGGCCAAGTGATTGAAGGTCACCATCATGTGTTTACGATGTACTGAATGTAATGAACCATTGTATGGACTTTCATATATCAGTCTGACCAAACAAATATACAGTATAAATTCAAAACTACAGAGATCATGAAGATAATTGAGCAAGAATCAAGAACTGACCAAAAGCATTTACTTAATGTCAAAGTAAACAGAAAAAGAACATACAGTGGGGAAAATAAGTATTTGATACACTGCCGATTTTGAAACTTTTCCCACCTACAAAGAATGGAGAGTTCTGTAATTTTTATCTTAGGTACACTTCAACTGTGAGAGACAGAATCTTAAAAAAGAGCCAGAAAATAGCATTCTATGACTTTTACATAACTAATTTGCATTTTATTGCATGAAATAAGTATTTGATACAATAGAAAAACAGAACTTAATATTTGTTACAGAAACGTTTGTTTACAATTACAGAGGTCAGATGTTTCCTGTAGTTCTTCAACAAGTTTGCGCATACTGCAGAAGGGATTTTGGCTCATTGCTCCATACAGATCATCTTGAAATCTTTCAGGTTTCGGGGCTGTCACTGGGCAACATTGAGTTTCAGCTCCCTCCAAAGATTTTCTTTTGGATCCAGGTCTGGAGACTGATTAGACCACTCCAGGACATTGAAATGCTTCTTACGGTGCACCTCCTTAGTTGTCCTGTCTGTGTGTTTCGAGTCATTGTCATGCTCAAAGATCCAGCCATGATGATACATTTCCAATGCTCTTACTGGAGGAAGGAGGTTGTGAGTCAAAATTTTGCGATACATGACCCCATCCATCATCCCTTCAATACGGTGCAGTTGTCCTGTCCCCTTTGCAGAAAAGCACCCCCAAAGTTTGATATTTCCCCACCATGCTTCATGGTTGGGACGGTGTTCTTTGGGTTGTACTCATCCTTCTTCCTCCAAATATGGCGAGTGGAGTTGATACCAAAAAGTTCTATTTTGGTCTCATCTGACCACACGACCTTCTCCCAATCCTCCACAGGATCATCCATATGGTCATTGGTGAACTTAAAACAGGCCTGGACAAGTGCCGACGTGAGCAGAGGGATCTGGCATTCCCTGCAGGATTTTAATGCATGATGGCGTAGTGTGTTACTAACAGTAATGATTGAGACTATGGTCCCAGCTCTCTTCAGGTCATTTACCAGATCCTCCAATGAAGTCCTGGGCTAATTTCTGACCTTTCTCAGAATAATCCTTGTAGGTGAGAAAACATACAAAATCGACAGTCTATCAAATACTTATTTTCCCCACTGTAAGCTGTTGATACTGTAAATTGTTGATGTAAAATAATTAATGAAAATAAAATGACCAAATAGATTGTTCTGAAATAAGGTAACTTTATTAGATTTAAAGGATTGGGTAGTTAACGCAACTGAATAAAAATCTCTGCTAACTATTAGTAATGTTGGAACTGATGAAAAGCAAACATAATCTTATTCAGTCTATTAGACGATTTTCTTCTACACATAGTGACAACTTTTATTGATGCTGCTTCAGTGAACCCATGTTCTAAAATAGATTGTCAATCAAGTATATTATTCACGTGAAGTGGATATGTTTATTGAAAACTAAATTGTGTACTGTATGAGCCTTCATCAGGTCTTAATGAGTTTGTACACTACTTTTTTATTGATGACCTATTCTTAGAATAAACCATAAATGTCTGATTGGCAGGAGTGTGACAGCCTATTCAAAGGATAGGGGGTGGATCTGTAGTAACCAGTCATGATCATGATAATTTTTTCACAAATCTGATGGGTTTCAGCAGCATCTGAGAACTTCCGTCCGTTACCTGTAGCAGCTGATCGGTGCCTGCTGGCACACCCCATTAGAAAATATTGATGGCGTATCCAAGGATAGGCTAACAATAAAAAAGTAGTGGCCAATCTCTTTAACATATTGGCTGAAGGCTTAGAAAATAGAGCCAAAACAAGCTTTATTCCTCATTAAAGTCGACACGAAAATTATACATTGTGGGAACTTCTATTTCTAGACATGGGTCTACCTGAGCAGTGCCAATAAAAAGTTGTCACTACATACTGAATAGTCCCAGATAGTTGTAAGGGGGACCCATTGGACGCATATCTCGTATGACAATGTTGGCTTACAGATCTGCTATTTGTAGAAGTCTTCAGTGATACTGTGACCATCATATGTAAGGTGGGCCTATCACTGATGTTCTTATTCACCAAAAATTTGTTTTTCACACTGCACCTATCTCACTTCTTTTGTCCCTCAGTCCTACTATTTCTGGAAGGAGGATCAAATACCATTTCTATTTTTATTGTAATAATAAAAAGTAGACTGTTTTTAGAATCTTGTAGATTTCATACTTTGACCTTCATATATCATTATATCCCATTAAGCAAATGGAGAGATTATGTTATAAATTTATAATTATCCAATACGACTTTGATCACATCTATCAAAACGTGAATTCAAATCTCTGCCACTTTGATTTCTGTTCATATCACTTCCATCTAGACTTTTATTGATATCATATGGCATGTAAGACCACCTATTTATTAACAAGGGGGGAGAGAGCCGCACCTCTCATTTACACCATTTTGAATGGACGTGTAGAGGTACAAACACCCCTTTAACTTCCAAATTTGAGAGAACGTATCACCTGTCCAGCTTCAGTCTGGATTCTACTCACAGAATTCTACGTGGTTCATGTTTTTTGTGTATAGTAGCTCTCCACTATGGATTGGAAAGGAGCTTCCCACACGGGCCAAAAAGTTAAAATTGCTGGTTGTCAAGCTGGTAAAAACTATGAATTTTTTAAATCTATGTTTACGACCCTTTCAACAATTCCTTCGTAAAACAAATAATTATCCAACACAGTTTTTCTCAATATTCCCAATCCAAGTACATCTATCTAAAGAAATTTTCTCCAAAGGCCAGTATAGCATAGTATCCAACAAATTATTACATGATGTGAAGTACTACTGCTGTTTTGATGCCAATAAAGGAGAAAAATAGCAGGATAAAAACCTATTACAACTTATTTCAACATTACACATTGCACAGTGAACAGAAGTACACATGCAATAAGTCACGAGGGCTGCAATTTCACTCTTAGACAACATAATAGCCTAATGTTTTGTACTTAGTAGACTTCATTCCCTTTTTAGAAGACAACTTTCATCATGAACATCCATAACTCCTCGTTACTTGATTCTTATTTTGCAGTTAGTTTCGTAGCCCTTGGCTTTCTAAAGCCAAAAGATTAGAGAAATGCAGTTAAAATAACACATTCAGCTCTTAAGCATGTATTAATGACTCACCCTATTATCTGAACTGGGAGCCATAGTATCCGTCATCCACGACCCAAACCTAGACCCCGAGGCACGTATCGTGATTGGGTTACTGACGCCTGTGAGTTTGCCACAACCTGAAAGTGCAAAAGGCATATAAAAGCAATAGGAATGAGTAACCTTATAAAATGAGCTTTTACAGTTCTATATATGAGGAAAGTGGTTTCTGGTCTATTCTTTTTAACACTTTATAGTCTACCCTTTGCATTTCATAAAATATCTTTTGGTTGCATAATTCTTTCTCCTATAGTCTTCGTAGGGGTTCACTCATTATGCTCCACAATCCAACCATCACTAATTGGTGGCTACACCCATGTGAGTGGCCAATATTAGAGAAACGTCTCAGTCCTTTTGACCAATAGGTGATCATGTATATCAAAATATCAGTTTAGAAACAGAATAACTTTATTAGTAAGATACTGTGATATTCCCACCGAGATTATAAAATCGACTCCTCAGAATCAGAAGGATGGCCCCATTATTCTGTAACATAACACTACCGTCTCGGCAAAGTGATCGATGATTGTTGAAACTAGCAGACTATTCCTTTGTTAAAAATGTTCCTGGAGCAAGAAGATACCTCTCCTTAAACCTTAAGGCATGAAGATGGAATAGGCAGTTGTATCTAGCGGATCTTTGGTTGACTCTAGAGAAATTATGTGGTTGGTAATTTGAGCATTGGAAATGCTCTTCTTCCTATCCCCTTTCTTTTTACATGAATTTCAACCACAAGAATCACCATCGTATTGCTGGGGAAAGTGTAAGGATTAGGTTCTAACTCCAACCTATAAGTTTCTGGGATTAATTTTATGGCACTGGTGAGAATGAAAGAAACACAAAGGCATGATTTTTCCAAATCTCTCTAAAGAAAATCTGAAGCATCTGATTATTTATACCTTTTATGTTTGCAGTCAAGCCATGCATAAATGTAGGTGTTTCTTCCATGACAGAAGATATCAGAACACACAGCTGCATAATAATTAAAGACAATCCTGTATCCACCCAGCCTAATCACACCACTCAACAAGTATTTGTTTCAATGTATACTCGTGACCCTATGAGACTTGGCACATCTGTAGACATTAGCTCCTTCCTTACTCTAAGGGCTCTTGCAGACAACCATATTTTGGGTCCGAGTACGAACCAACAAAACATCGGTTCGCACTTGGACCTATGTTATTCTACAGGGCAGTGCACATATCCAATTTTTTCCTCAAACACAGATTGTCTGAAGAAAAAAATCACAGCATGCATGATTTGCATCCATAAATCGGATTGAACTCAGTCATGTAAACCAACGCGTCTGTTACAAAAATTGAACTGCACTCGGATAAAATCTGAGTGTGGTCTGATTTTCAAGGACTGACAGAATAGGGAATATGGAGTTTTTTTTTCCCATTTTCTTGACAGCCAAGAAAATCGGATCACACTGGGATCAAACTTTAATCAAACTGTGAGCCAAGGGTGCTCTGAATGCTGCCATCTGCTGCTCCAACAGATGCCATATTACAGGGTTAAGCTACCCTAGGTGCAAGGTTTCAGATAAAAGTCCTGTTATATAACATCAGTTGGGAGATGCCACAGTTTTTTTGTGAAACTATAGGCATACGAAGGTACAATAAAGCACTAATTGAGCCTATAAACACCATATTGTGGCCCTCCACAACACCATGCACGTAGACTTAAAATATATGCATGATACCTTAGCTTACAAATATGGCTCTATAGGCTCTTATGCAAATATGGCTCTTACAAATATGGCTCTATAAACAAGGAAAAGACTGATCAGAGATGCAGCCAAGAGGCCCATGATCACTCTGGATGAACTGCAGAGATCTACAGCTGAGGTGGGACAGTCTGTCCAAAGGACAACAATCAGTTGTACACTGCACAAATCTGGCCTTTATGGAAGAGTGGCAAGAAGAAAGTAATTTCTCAAAGATATCCATAAAAAGTGTTGTTTAAAGTTTGCAACAAGCCACCTGGGAGCCACTACAAACATGTGGAAGAAGGTGCTCTGGTCAGATGAAACCAAAATTGAACTTTTTGGCAACAATGCCAAACGATATGTTTGACGTAAAGGCAACACAGCTCATCACCTTGAACACACCATGCCCACCGTCAAACATGGTGGTGGCAGCATCATGGTTTGGGCCTGCTTTTCTCCAACAGGGACAGGGAAGTTGGTTAAAATTGATGGGAAGATGGAATGGAGAGAAAATACAGGACCAGTCTTGAAGAAAACCTATTGGAGTCTGCAAAAGGCCTGAGACTGGGACAGAGATTTGTCTTCCAACAAGACAATGATCCCAAACATAAAGCAAAATCTACAATGGAATGGTTCACAAATAAACATATTCAGGTGTTAAAATGGCCAAGTCAAAGTCCAGACCTCAATCTAATCGAGAATCTGTGGAAAGAGCTGAAAACTGCTGTTCACAAACGATCTCCATCAAACCTCACTGAGCTCGAGCTGTTTGCCAAGGAAGAATGGGCAAGAATTTCAGTCTCTGGATGTACAAAACTGGTAGAGACATACCCCAAGCAACTTGCAGCTGTAAGCCTAGGAAAAGGTGGCGCAACAAGGTATTAAGTTAAAGGGGCCGAATAATATTGCATGCCCCACTTTTCAGTTTTTGAATTTCCACAAAAATTTAAAATAACCAATAAATTTCGTTCAAATTCACAATTGTGCTCCACTTGTTGTTGATTCTCCACCAAAAATTTACATTTGGTATCTTTATGTTTGAAGCATGATACGTGGGAAAAGGTTGAAAAGTTCCAGGGGGCCAAATACTTTCGCAAGGCACTGTATGTCGTATATCTCAAAAACATAGATAATCAGTCTATCTTCCTAACGAACAGTGAAATTTTGAAATTAGAACTTCAAGCACCAACATGTGAATTCATGGTTTATGAAAACATGTTCACAGGGATTTAATTATCTATTACCCTTGAGTATTTAAAGTAATTTTCTGCACTCGGCATCAACACCTTAGCAATAACCAGTTATAGTCCCATCTACCGGGCTATTACTTTTATACATTTTATATTTCCAAGCCCTAAAAAAGTAGTGGTGCTTTACAAGTGACTAATGGTCTTTCTCGACCCGGCACAGTCAACAATAACCCGTGACCCTTGGAATGGTCTCATATATAAAACCAATTATTATGCTGGTTTTTAAATGCTCTTATGTTCAAATCATATTATTTGAGTTTCTGCCTTCCAATTAACTCAGACCTTGCTCTAGTGGGTTTATTTCCAGCTGGGTAGCGCATAAAAAAATAATCTACTTTTATCATATTAATATTTGATGTTTCTCTGAATTGCTTGCTAAAAAAAGGGTTTTTGTGGAGCTTGACCTGGGCTTTTTATTTTAGAAAGTAACAATCAGTCAATGCGCATTTAAAATGGTCTGATGGGTATGAACAACGGCTCGACAAAATCTGTTTAACACGGAATCTAAAATTGTTAGCTTGACACCGAAAGGGTAGAGTGCATCACGTCTGTGTTTTGCTATTGAATATTTGACTTCTTTTAAGAATTAATCCCACATACAACCCGTGACTGTAATTAAAGGAATTGTCCAGACACCTAAAGCAACCTAAACACCTTACCAATTCCCTGTTGCTCCTATTCCAACGTTTCCTTTGACCCAACCAGCCTGTTTCCAGTTCCAGTGATGCTGCTTTGACATGATATGTGACCATTGTAATCAATCACTGCCTTTAGTACTGATGTCTTGCCACCATCCAGGTAACCGATGTGGCCATTGATTTCATGAAGAACTCACAGATTGTGTAGACATTGCATCACTGGGCGAGAAAACACAGAGGCTGGCTGGGATTGGGAGACATGTTTCGAGGATGGAGTGGTAAGGTCGACTACAAAACATGTGACTGAAGTTAAGGAATGTCCAGTCACCTAAAGTTTTTTAAAGACAGCTTAAAAATAAAATAGTAAAAATCAGGTTTCCAGTTCACTAGTACTCCCATGCCAATGGTTCCTCCATCTCAGATGAACTATACTCTTCCAGGTCCAGTGAAGCCACGTGAAGGCTTTACTAGACCATTGAAGGTCCAGTGAGACCATGTCAAAACAAAATGTGACCACTGCACCCAATTACCAGCTGAACTGTTGACTTGTTTCTATCGCACAGGTGACGGCTGTAGCCACAGAATGAGTAAAGGCTACATCTGAAACATGTCCACTTTTCAAATGGTGATGGAGCAATTTTTATAAAGGCTTTTTGGCCTACTGCATTCATTAAACGTTTTGTAAAAATCAATTTTTCTGGATTTTTTTCCATCTTTACATTATGGATTTGCTATACTACGAGGACCTGTGCATATTGGATCTTGTCTTCAGGTGAGCTGGCCATCGTTTCTTATTTGCTTTAGCCAAAGATTAGTTTCATTAGTCATATATTGTGTTGACATTTCACTTATGGACCAGTAAAAACAGATACCAGCAGTGAAAGTGACAAGGGTTTGCTAAGTTGAGTACAGCTGGTGGCTGGGTATCACGTTTAGCCCAATATCCAGGGTCAGAATGACCTATTAGAGTACATGAGGGTCCTACATGGACACAATGACTTACCCAAAAGTCTATCAGAAGACAACTCAAATTAAAGCTGACTTTGGAGGCAATCATTTCCGTCCGGGGTGATGATAAAATAATTAATTAAATCTTATTAATAATATGTCCTGAATGCATATTGAGGACAAGAAAGATTGCAATGAAACTAACAGAGAACATGCACACTCTCAGTATAGGTAGAGGATGGGTCTAAGGAACCCCAGTTAGACAACACCAACTTTCTGCTTCTCAATATTGCGCTAACAAGGAACTGAGCTATGGGGATTTGTTGTGCTGTGTCTTCACACTTGACTGCTGATGGTCAACATAAATCTTGTTTTCCCTCAACTATGAAACAATGGACTTTTTATGATTTTTCACAGGAAAAAAATCACTGGCAACCATCTGTTCTACAGAGTGCTCTATTGGTGAGCTTGTATGCTAAGCTCCATCCATCTTAATGTTCTCACATAAAACTTTTTCCGCCAAACAGATTGCAGTACAATATTGCTTTACTACTCATCTATATATATAATTGTCTAAGGGTTTTTCCGTCTGTCTGTCTGTCTGTCTGTCTTTCTGTCTGTCTGTCTGTCTGTCTGTCCTGGAAATCCCGCGTCTCTGATTGGTCGAAGCCGCCAGGCCTCGACCAATCAGCGACGGGCACAGCATGGCGACGATGATGTCATAATGGAAATCCCGCGTCTCTGATTGGTCGAAGCCGCCAGGCCTCGACCAATCAGCGACTGGCACAGTATCGACGTAGATGTCATAATGGCTGCCATGGCGACGATGATGTCATAAAGGTTGCCTCGACCAATCAGCGACGGGCACAGTCTGCCGCGAATTCTGGAATCATCATTTGTCCATATACTACGGGGACATGCATATTCTAGAATACCCGATGCGTTCGAATCGGGCCACAGTCTAGTGTATTCATAATTGTGGTTTATAAGTACTTTCACTACTGTCTACTTATATTTCTTATGGACATTTAATAGTTGATCTGACTAATTCCAGCTAAACTTTACAAGCAATAAGATGACGTTCACATGGAGTTTTTTTGGGAGAACTGAAGAGGGTCTGCTCCAGAAACCAGATCAAAGTGTATTAGAAGCAGTTTACGATGTGGCTTGTGAGGCAAATACACATAAAGAAGGAACCATACCATTAGTGTGCCATTAGCCTTCTATGCCCAATACATTAAGAGAGCACCATGTGCAAAACATACAGTATACATAGAGTGTTTTGTCTAGTGCAGGTCCTGACGTGAGTCAACCTACAAGTCAAGAGGTACCATAAATGAAGGAATCCTCACTGCAGGAAAAAACAATTAAGTGTAATTGCCAAGTTAAATCGAGAGGAGGCGGAGCTTGATACAAAGATTTTAAGTCAAGCTCCACCTCCAATGGGCTTCATTTAGCATATTTTATTTTTCTTTTTGGAGCGAGGATTACTTAATTTATGATACCTATTGAATAAAGATGGGCAAATGTGGCAAAATTAAAATTCAACATAATTGCTTGAATTAAAACCTGAAATTTGATTTGTGTCAGATTTATTTACTCAGAGAGTTACACACATTTTGTCAGGGCAAATAAAGGTACTGTAGAGAATAGCTTGGCTGCAAATCAAATTTGGGGAAAAATTTGATTTGACAAAGTGAATTTGAAGAGATTCGTTCATCTCTAATTAATTTTATTTGCCCTGAACCAATCAATCTTAATCTATTATTAATTAATAGATTTACTTTCAAAGTGTTTCCTCTCTTTATTAATAGAGAAATTTATTGTAGGCAAGGGCAACATTTCCCCTTTAACTGAGCAAATTATGGCATCCACAGTACCCTGCAACCTGTGATTTATTCCATTTACCCCACCGATGGGCCCGTTTTGTCTGTTACCCTGATGAACCTCATGGACTGGAGGAAAAACTTGTTAGGATGGTCTATTAACTTGGATGGATATGAAATATAATATCAGATCAGAATTGTGGCTATTCCTATTTGTTCTGATTATATCCAATATAGGGGCTATTCCTATCAGTTTTGTATACATCATGCATCCTTAGAATATTAATAATCTGAATACTACTGCTTTAATATGCCTTCTTTGAAGTAACATATTGATTAGACCCTTTAATACTAGAAACTTAGGAAATATGTACCTTTATTGGAAACGTTTATCTCTTGGTAAATTGGGGTGACATACGCAGTTATTAGTTGATTATTTATATTTAATCTTTAGGAATTGTCCCCTTTGACAGAAGAATGCTTAAAGCACCACTCCAGTGTGTATTTATTGCACTGCTGGAGTGGTTTCTTTAAATGTAATTCCCATGCCCACTGTCTCATACTTACCTGCAGACTCCTTCGTTGTTTTCCAGCGTTACTCCTATTGGTCTTTGGCAAAAAGTGACCTGCCAGCAGCTCCAGTGTTTTATGGAGTGGCGCTGAGGTCACTTTTCATTACAAGACTATGAAAGCCTCGTTCTGGCTCTCATAAACTTGCATTGAGAGCTTATGATGTAGCTTCTGACTTCTGGCCAGTCGGAAGTTGTGCTCGCAAGTTTGTGCCGCGAGACCAGAGAGGTGCCAAAAAACAGTGAAGATGCCGGAGGGTGAGTATATGCCCCTAGGCAGGGGACTTACATTTAAAGCGCCACTACAACAAAGAAAAAGAAAAAAAAACATTGGAGTGGTGCTTTAAAAGTAGTTTAGAATTTAGAGACAGGTCAGGTCTTCAATCAGCGTGGATGCAATTTTTAGGGTGCCAACCTCCGCAGTCAGGCAGCAAAGAATTTTAGGAATCAATATATATAGTTCTGTATTTTGTTAATGACTGATATCCTTTATCCTGAGTGATGCATTTTGTCGTGGTCGACGCAGCATCATAACGACGCACGCGGAGGCATCCGCATACATTCACATGGCCTGCGTACCCAATGTTAAAGATAGGTACAGCAGGACACATGCTGACGTAGGCGGAGCTGAATGGAAGACGTGCAGCAGTGGGTGAGGCTTAACGGAGAAAGTACGAGGAAGTACGCAGTCCTCCGCAGCTCTGCCCAATGCAAATGTGAAACCAGCCTAAGTGGCTTCACCTGAAGCAGAACAGGAGGAACTGGAATTGACTACTCAATGGAAAATAGAAGGTTAATGAATTACTTTGCAAATTTTACCTTAAATGAGAAGTATATTTTGAGTTCATAAGGCAATTTCTGAGTGGCTGAAGTGGCTTGTTAAAGCTTTGAAGTGTTCGGTTGTTTCTCAAGATTATCCCATCAAGTCATTTATTCAGCCTTTAAGATCTCTTCTAGTTTGGTCACACCAATTAAAATTTAGCTTACAGGAAATTACAGGATTCCTACATTAGATGAAGAATCAGAGACAGTTCTTTCTAAGGTTTGTGTCTAATTGAAGAGGTAGATAGCAGACAGAACGTCCCTTTTGGGCAACACAATCATTGAGCTTCTAACACTAAAATACTGTATTCTTGCAACCTTCACTAGTAGGGTTGAGCGAAACGGGTCGTTCATTTTCAAAAGTCGCCGACTTTTGGCTAAGTCGGCGTCTCATGAAACCCGATCCGACCCCTGTGCTTGTCGGCCATGCAGTACGCGACTTTCGCGCCAAAGTCGCGTTTCAATGACGCGAAAAGCGCCATTTCTCAGCCAATGAAGGTGAACGCAGAGTGTGGGCAGCGTGATGACATAGGTCCTGGTCCCCACCATCTTAGAGAAGGGCATTGCAGTGATTGGCTTGCTGTCTGCGGCGTCACAGGGGCTATAAAGGGGCGTTCCCGCCGACCGCCATCTTACTGCTGCTGATCTGAGCTTAGGGAGAGGTTGCTGCCGCTTCGTCAGAAGCAGGGAGAGCGTTAGGCAGGGTCCACTAACCACCAAACCGCTTGTGCTGTAGCGATTTCCACTGTCCAACACCACCTTCGGTGTGCAGGGACACTGGAAGCTACATTTTTTTTTTTTCCCTCAGCGCTGTAGCTCATTGGGCTGCCCTAGAAGGCTCCGTGATAGCTGTATTGCTGTGTGTACGCCACTGTGCAAACCAACTGCTTTTTTCAAAGCACATATCCTCTTGTTCCTTCCTTTCTGCACAGCTATCTTTTTTGTTTGTCCACACTTTTTATTTAATTTGTGCATCAGTCCACTCCTATTGCTGCCTGCCATACCTGGCTTACATTACTGCAGGGAGATAGTAATTGTAGGACAGTCCCTGTTTTTTTTTTTTTTTTTTGTGGAAGATTAAGATTGGCATTTCTGCTACAGTGCCATCCCTGTGTGTGCCATCTCTCACTGAGTGGGCCATAGAAAGCCTATTTATTTTTTTCCTTGATTTGTGTTCTAAAATCTACCTCAACACAAAAACACTACATCAATCAGTGGGAGAAAAATATTGGCCTCAGTCAGGGATTGTGTGCCACTCCTGTGTGTGCCATCTCTCATTCAGTGGGCCATAAAAAGCCTATTTATTTTTTTGTTTTTTTTAATATTATTGGGTTTCTAAAGTCTCCGTGAAAAAAAAAAAATACATAAAAAAACAGTGGGAGAGTAATATTGCCCTTTCAGCTTGTGTGCCAGTCTTGACTCCTGGGTGTGCCACCTCTCTCTCTCTAATTGTGGGCCATAGAAAGCCTATTTATTTTTTTGCTTTTTTTAATATTATTTGGTTTCTAAAGTCTCCCTGAAAAAAAAAAAATACATAAAAAAACAGTGGGAGAGTAATATTGCCCTTTCAGCTTGTGTGCCAGTCTTGACTCCTGGGTGTGCCACCTCTCTCTCTCTAATTGTGGGCCATAGAAAGCCTATTTATTTTTTTGCTTTGTTTAATATTATTTGGTTTCTAAAGTCTCCCTGAAAAAAAAAAAAAAACATAAAAAAACAGTGGGAGAGTAATATTGCCCTTTCAGCTTCTGTGCCAGTCTTGACTCCTGGGTGTGCCACCTCTCTCTCTCTAATTGTGGGCCATAGAAAGGCTATTTATTTTTTTGCTTTTTTTAATATTATTTGGTTTCTAAAGTCTCCCTGAAAAAAAAAATACATAAAAAACAGTGGGAGAGTAATATTGCCCTTTCAGCTTGTGTGCCAGTCTTGACTCCTGGGTGTGCCACCTCTCTCTCTCTAATTGTGGGCCATAGAAAGCCTATTTATTTTTTTGCTTTGTTTAATATTATTTGGTTTCTAAAGTCTCCCTGAAAAAAAAAAATACATAAAAAAACAGTGGGAGAGTAATATTGCCCTTTCAGCTTGTGTGCCAGTCTCGACTCCTGGGTGTGCCACCTCTCTCTCTCTAATTGTGGGCCATAGAAAGCCTATTTATTTTTTTGCTTTGTTTAATATTATTTGGTTTCTAAAGTCTCCCTGAAAAAAAAAAATACATAAAAAAACAGTGGGAGAGTAATATTGCCCTTTCAGCTTGTGTGCCAGTCTTGACTCCTGGGTGTGCCACCTCTCTCTCTCTAATTGTGGGCCATAGAAAGCCTATTTATTTTTTTGCTTTTTTTAATATTATTTGGTTTCTAAAGTCTCCCTGAAAAAAAAAATACATAAAAAAACAGTGGGAGAGTAATATTGCCCTTTCAGCTTGTGTGCCAGTCTTGACTCCTGGGTGTGCCACCTCTCTCTCTCTAATTGTGGGCCATAGAAAGCCTATTTATTTTTTTGCTTTGTTTAATATTATTTGGTTTCTAAAGTCTCCCTGAAAAAAACAAATACATAAAAAAACAGTGGGAGAGTAATATTGCCCTTTCAGCTTGTGTGCCAGTCTTGACTCCTGGGTGTGCCACCTCTCTCTCTCTAATTGTGGGCCATAGAAAGGCTATTTTATTTTTTTTATTTTTTTAATATTATTTGGTTTCTAAAGTCTCCCTGAAAAAAAAAAAAATACATAAACAAACAGTGGGAGAGTAATATTGCCCTTTCAGCTTGTGTGCCAGTCTTGACTCCTGGGTGTGCCACCTCTCTCTCTCTAATTGTGGGCCATAGAAAGGCTATTTTATTTTTTTATTTTTTTTATTAGTATTTGGTTTCTAAATTGTCCCTGAAAAAAACATTTTATCTTATTTGGTTTCTAAAGTCTCCCTGAGAAAAAAAAAAAAAAAATAGGTGGGAGAATAATATTGACATTAGTGCTTGAGTGACAGTCCTGCGTGTGTGTCATCTCTGTGATTTTGTGCCACAGAAAACAGAGTGTGTAACATTGTGCCTGATTTTCCTTGTGGTCTCACCAACCTGTTAAGGGATATAGAAATCATACTGAAGTTATAGCTCACCGTGTAAGTTGTTTGACAGCAACAAATAAAGTTACTTTGGTTAATTTTTTAAAACAATGAGGAAGTCTGGTGCAAGAGGTCGTGGCCGTGGGCGTTCATTGTCAGCTGGTAATGATGGTAGTGGTAGTGGAGCATCAGGTGGTCGTGGGGATAAAAATATTCCACCTAAGTCTGGAGCTGTGGAGCCAGTTTCGTCGTCTGGCTACACAAGGCCTCGAACGCTCTCTTTTCTGGGAGTAGGAAAAACGCTTTTAAAGCCGGAGCAGCAACAGCAAGTTTTGGCTTACATTGCAGACTCAGCCTCTAGCTCTTTTGCCTCCTCTTCTGAAACTGGTAAATGTAAAAGCAGCGCGTCGCTTGTGGATGTTCACGGTCAGGGACAAGTCGCTTCCTTGTCCTCCTCAGCAAAAACTACAACAAGAGAGAAGGATGCAGCAGGCGACACAACGGGTCACTCCATGGAGCTCTTTACACATACCGTCCCTGGCTTAGAAAGTGAAACACTTAACAGGCCATGCCCATTACAAGTAGATTCTGACATGGAGTGCACTGATGCACAGCCACAGCCAGAGTACTATGCTGCTCCTTTGACTCAGACCACCACATTGCCCTCTCAGGGTACAGATCCACAATCAGACCCTGATGAGACTATGTTGCCCCGCCACGAACGCTATACCACAGACCGACACAGTGACACAGACGAAGTTGCACACGAGCTCGAAGAGGAGGTAATAGATGACCCGGTTGTTGACCCCGATTGGCAGCCATTGGGGGAACAGGGTGCAGGCAGCAGTAGTTCAGAAGCGGAGGTGGAGGAGGGGCCGCAGCAGGCATCAACATCGCAACAGGTTCCATCTGCCGGGCCCCTATCTGGCCCAAAACGCGTGTCAAAGCCAAAACCTGTTGGAGCACAGCGTTGCCATCCGGTTAAAGCTCAGTCTGCAATCCCTGAAAAGGGATCCGATGCTAGGAAGAGTGCAGTCTGGCATTTTTTTAAACAACATCCAATTGATCAGCGCAAAGTCATCTGTCAAAAATGTTCTACTAGCTTAAGCAGAGGTCAGAATCTGAAAAGTCTCAATACTAGTTGCATGCATAGACACTTAACCACCATGCATTTTCAAGCCTGGACTAACTACCAAACGTCCCTTAAGGTTGTAGCACCCTCGGCCAATGAAGCTAGTCATCAACGCAACATCCCTTCCGTCACTGTAAGGCCACCATTTTCCGCACCACCGGCAATATCTGTGCAGGTTTCTTTGCCAGCCAAAAGCAGTCAGGGTCAGGGAATCACCAGTTTTGTAGGCGGAAATATTGCATCTAGGGCACCGGCGGAAACAATACCGTCTCCAACCGTCTCTCAGTCTGCCATGTCCACCGGCACACCCGCAAGTTCCACGATCTCCATCTCTCCAGTTCAGCTCACACTACATGAGACTCTGGTTAGAAAAAGGAAGTACTTATCCTCGCATCCGCGTACACAGGGTTTTAACGCCCACATAGCTAGACTAATCTCGTTAGAGATGATGCCCTACCGGTTAGTTGAAAGCAAAGCTTTCAAAGCCCTGATGGAGTACGCTGAACCACGATACGAGCTACCCAGTCGACACTTTTTTTCCAGAAAAGCCATCCCAGCCCTGCACCAGCATGTTAAACAGCGCATCGTCCATGCACTCAGGCAATCTGTGAGTACAAAGGTGCACCTGACTACAGATGCATGGACCAGTAGGCATGGCCAGGGACGTTATGTGTCCATCACGGCACACTGGGTGAATGTGGTGGATGCAGGGTCCACAGGGGACATCAATTTCGGGACAGTTGTGCCTAGCCCACGGTCTAGGAAACAGTTGGCTGTAGGCGTTCGCACCCCCTCCTCCTCCTCGTCTTCCTGCAGAAGCTACAGCTCTTCCACAGACCGCAGTCGGCCAACCACTCCATCGGCAGATGACACTGTTGCACACCAGTTGTCCCATTATGGGCCAGCTACTGGCAAGCGTCAGCAGGCTGTATTGGCTATGAAGTGTTTGGGCGACAACAGACACACCGCGGAAGTTCTGTCCGAGTTCTTGCAACAAGAAACGCAGTCGTGGCTGGGCACAGTAGATCTTGAGGCAGGCAAGGTAGTTAGTGATAACGGAAGGAATTTCATGGCTGCCATCTCCCTTTCCCAACTGAAACACATTCCTTGCCTGGCTCACACCTTAACCTGGTGGTGCAGTGCTTATTGAAAACTTATCCTGGGTTCTCCGACCTGCTCCTCAAAGTGCGTGGACTTTGCTCACATATCCGACGTTCGCCTGTACACGCCAGCCGTATGCAGACCTATCAGCGGTCTTTGAACCTTCCCCAGCATCGCCTAATCATAGACGTTGCAACAAGGTGGAACTCAACACTGCACATGCTTCAGAGACTGTGCCAACAGAGGCGGGCTGTTATGTTTTTGTGGGAGGATACACATACACGGGCAGGCAGTAGGATGGCAGACATGGAGTTGTCAGGTGTGCAGTGGTCGAAGATACAAGACATGTGTCAAGTCCTTCAGTGTTTTGAGGAATGCACACGGCTGGTTAGTGCAGACAACGCCGTAATAAGCATGAGCATCCCCCTAATGCGTCTGCTGATGCAAAGTTTGACGCACATAAAGGAGCAGGCGTCTGCACCAGAGGAAGAGGAAAGCCTTGATGACAGTCAGCCATTGTCTGGTCAGGGCAGTGTACAGGACGAGGTAGCGGGCGAAGAGGAGGTGGAGGATGAGGAGGATGATGGGGATGAGTATATTTTTAATGCGGAACCTTTCCCGGGGGCACTGGAAATTGGTTGCGTGTCAAGGCCGGGTTCTGGTTTTTTGAGGGACACAAGTGACGTAGATTTGCCTGCAACTGCCCCTCACCCAATCACAACCGGAGATTTGAAAACTGGAACTTTGGCCCACATGGCGGATTATGCCTTACGTATCCTAAAAAGGGACACACGCATAACGAAAATGATGAACGATGACGATTACTGGTTGGCCTGCCTCCTTGATCCACGCTATAAAGGCAAATTGCAAAATATTATGCCACATGAGAACTTGGAACTAATATTAGCAACCAAACAATCAACTCTTGTTGACCATTTGCTTCAGGCATTCCCAGCACACAGCGCACGTGATCGTTCTCACACGAGCTCAAGGGGGCAACAGACTAGGAGTGTTAGGGGTGCACACATCAGAAGTGGCGTTGGACAGAGGGGTTTTCTGACCAGGTTGTGGAGTGATTTTGCTATGACCGCAGACAGGACAGGTACTGCTGCATCAATTGAAAGTGACAGGAGACAACATTTGTCCAGTATGGTTACTAACTATTTTTCATCCCTTATCGATGTTCTCCCTCAACCGTCATTCCCATTTGATTACTGGGCATCAAAATTAGACACCTGGCCAGAATTGGCAGAATATGCATTGCAGGAGCTTGCTTGCCCGGCAGCAAGTGTCCTATCAGAAAGAGTATTCAGTGCTGCAGGTTCAATATTAACCGAAAAAAGGACTCGTCTGGCTACCCAAAATGTTGACGATCTAACATTCATTAAAATGAACCACAACTGGATTTCGAAATCTTTTGCCCCACCTTGCCCGGCCGACACCTAGCTTTCCTATGAAAAGCTCTTGCTTGTGAATTACTTTTCTAATGTCTAATTTGCTGCAGCTGATTGTACAGCATACGACATGTTTACACCTCCCTAAATGGCCAAACTCCCCACACGGGGCCGTGGTATCGCGACTTGGCGCAAGCACCCGTGAGACTGCTGTTTGTCTGAAGAGGTGGGTGTGCTCGCTTTTGGTTGACGGCATTGCTACTGGGTCCCTCATAGTACAATGTAGTGTCTCTGGCGGTGGTGGTGCGCACCCAACGTCAGACACACCGTTGTAACATGAGGGGCCCTGGGGCGGTCCCGCCGGCCTCAAGAGAGTTCCCCCCTCCCCCAGCTCAAACTGTGCTCTACCACGTGCAAAATTATGTCGCACAGCTCCACCAATCTTCAGTCTATTCGCTGACATCATTCAATGTCTGGCACTGACAATACAAATTTGTAGACATCTACGATGCATCTTAAAGTAGTCTGTGTCTGTGTCCTATATTGGCACCATTAAATAGTTACTGCCAAATTACTATGTCAGAAACTCAGCAGATGAGCCCACCCCTGTACCTAAGTATGCCACCTTTTTTTTTTTTTTGGCTGTTTTGCGAGACATTAACATCTATTTATATTTTGGGAGTACTGGGACAGACACTCCTTGCAATACTCCTCCACTGACCACCAAGCTGCCTGCCCGTGTATCCATGTAACCGATGTAAAACAGCCATGAGCCTATTGTTTGTTATTTTAGGCCTTTGATAGCCTGTCTGCGGTCCCTACTTTAAATACTCCTCCACTGACCACCAAGCTGCCTGCCCGTGTATCCATGTAACCGATGTAAAACAGCCATGAGCCTATTGTTTGTTATTTTAGGCCTTTGATAGCCTGTCTGCGGTCCCTACTTTAAATACTCCTCCACTGACCACCAAGCTGCCTGTGTATCCATGTAACCGATGTAAAACAGCCATGAGCCTATTGTTTGTTATTTTAGGCCTTTGATAGCCTGTCTGCGGTCCCTACTTTAAATACTCCTCCACTGACCACCAAGCTGCCTGCCCGTGTATCCATGTAACCGATGTAAAACTGCCATGAGCCTATTGTTTGTTATTTTAGGCCTTTGATAGCCTGTCTGCGGTCCCTACTTTAAATACTCCTCCACTGACCACCAAGCTGCCTGTGTATCCATGTAACCGATGTAAAACAGCCATGAGCCTATTGTTTGTTATTTTAGGCCTTTGATAGCCTGTCTGCGGTCCCTACTTTAAATACTCCTCCACTGACCACCAAGCTGCCTGTGTATCCATGTAACCGATGTAAAACAGCCATGAGCCTATTGTTTGTTATTTTAGGCCTTTGATAGCCTGTCTGCGGTCCCTACTTTAAATACTCCTCCACTGACCACCAAGCTGCCTGCCCGTGTATCCATGTAACCGATGTAAAACTGCCATAAGCCTATTGTTTGTTATTTTAGGCCTTTGATAGCCTGTCTGCGGTCCCTACTTTAAATACTCCTCCACTGACCACCAAGCTGCCTGTGTATCCATGTAACCGATGTAAAACAGCCATGAGCCTATTGTTTGTTATTTTAGGCCTTTGATAGCCTGTCTGCGGTCCCTACTTTAAATACTCCTCCACTGACCACCAAGCTGCCTGTGTATCCATGTAACCGATGTAAAACAGCCATGAGCCTATTGTTTGTTATTTTAGGCCTTTGATAGCCTGTCTGCGGTCCCTACTTTAAATACTCCTCCACTGACCACCAAGCTGCCTGCCCGTGTATCCATGTAACCGATGTAAAACTGCCATAAGCCTATTGTTTGTTATTTTAGGCCTTTGATAGCCTGTCTGCGGTCCCTACTTTAAATACTCCTCCACTGACCACCAAGCTGCCTGTGTATCCATGTAACCGATGTAAAACAGCCATGAGCCTATTGTTTGTTATTTTAGGCCTTTGATAGCCTGTCTGCGGTCCCTACTTTAAATACTCCTCCACTGACCACCAAGCTGCCTGCCCGTGTATCCATGTAACCGATGTAAAACTGCCATAAGCCTATTGTTTGTTATTTTAGGCCTTTGATAGCCTGTCTGCGGTCCCTACTTTAAATACTCCTCCACTGACCACCAAGCTGCCTGTGTATCCATGTAACCGATGTAAAACAGCCATGAGCCTATTGTTTGTTATTTTAGGCCTTTGATAGCCTGTCTGCGGTCCCTACTTTAAATACTCCTCCACTGACCACCAAGCTGCCTGCCCGTGTATCCATGTAACCGATGTAAAACTGCCATAAGCCTATTGTTTGTTATTTTAGGCCTTTGATAGCCTGTCTGCGGTCCCTACTTTAAATACTCCTCCACTGACCACCAAGCTGCCTGCCCGTGTATCCATGTAACCGATGTAAAACAGCCATGAGCCTATTGTTTGTTATTTTAGGCCTTTGATAGCCTGTCTGCGGTCCCTACTTTAAATACTCCTCCACTGACCACCAAGCTGCCTGCCCGTGTATCCATGTAACCGATGTAAAACAGCCATGAGCCTATTGTTTGTTATTTTAGGCCTTTGATAGCCTGTCTGCGGTCCCTACTTTAAATACTCCTCCACTGACCACCAAGCTGCCTGTGTATCCATGTAACCGATGTAAAACAGCCATGAGCCTATTGTTTGTTATTTTAGGCCTTTGATAGCCTGTCTGCGGTCCCTACTTTAAATACTCCTCCACTGACCACCAAGCTGCCTTCCCGTGTATCCATGTAACCGATGTAAAACAGCCATGAGCCTATTGTTTGTTATTTTAGGCCTTTGATAGCCTGTCTGCGGTCCCTACTTTAAATACTCCTCCACTGACCACCAAGCTGCCTGTGTATCCATGTAACCGATGTAAAACTGCCATGAGCCTATTGTTTGTTATTTTAGGCCTTTGATAGCCTGTCTGCGGTCCCTACTTTAAATACTCCTCCACTGACCACCAAGCTGCCTGCCCGTGTATCCATGTAACCGATGTAAAACTGCAGTATTCTGCTTATAAAAAAGAAAATACTGGAGAGATATCAAATGCAGACATTTTAACATTAAAAACAAAAACACATACAACAAAAAACTAGTACAGTACAAAAATTGGCCACCAGCTACAAAAACTTTCTCCTGCAAGTAGTTATCTGAAAGGTTTTTTTCCATTGAAAACACAGATATGGCATCCAACGAGTGTTGTCCTGTCTCGTCTTCTTTATATTATTGCCAAGAAGCTGCAACTGAATAAAGCTGAGCTTCAACCTTCAGTTCCAAATTACCATTTTTAAAAATGCAATTGGCTGTTCCGGCCTACTAAAGGTGTCTGTCTGCCCCTGCCTGGTGTTGTCCTCAACTGAATAAAGCTGAGCTTCTACCTTCTGTTCCAAATTACCATTTTTAAAAATGCAATTGGCTGTTCCGGCCTACTAAAGGTGTCTGTCTGCCCCTGCCTGGTGTTGTCCTCAACTGAATAAAGCTGAGCTTCAACCTTCAGTTCCAAATTACCATTTTTAAAAATGCAATTGGCTGTTCCGGCCTACTAAAGGTGTCTGTCTGCCCCTGCCTGGTGTTGTCCTCAACTGAATAAAGCTGAGCTTCTACCTTCTGTTCCAAATTACCATTTTTAAAAATGCAATTGGCTGTTCCGGCCTACTAAAGGTGTCTGTCTGCCCCTGCCTGGTGTTGTCCTCAACTGAATAAAGCTGACCTTCAACCTTCAGTTCCAAATTACCATTTTTAAAAATGCAATTGGCTGTTCCGGCCTACTAAAGGTGTCTGTCTGCCCCTGCCTGGTGTTGTCCTCAACTGAATAAAGCTGAGCTTCTACCTTCTGTTCCAAATTACCATTTTTAAAAATGCAATTGGCTGTTCCGGCCTACTAAAGGTGTCTGTCTGCCCCTGCCTGGTGTTGTCCTCAACTGAATAAAGCTGACCTTCAACCTTCAGTTCCAAATTACCATTTTTAAAAATGCAATTGGCTGTTCCGGCCTACTAAAGGGGTCTGCCCCTGCCTGGTGTTGTCCTCAACTGAATAAAGCTGAGCTTCTACCTTCTGCCTCTTACTAACTGCTGTTTTTTAAAAAAAATTGGCTGTTCCGGCCTACTAAAGGTGTCTGTCTGCCCCTGCCTGGTGTTGTCCTCAACTGAACAAAGCTGTGCTTCAACCTTCTGTTCCAAATTACCATTTTTAAAAATGCAATTAGCTGTTCCGGCCTACTAAAGGTGTCTGTCTGCCCCTGCCTGGTGTTGTCCTCAACTGAATAAAGCTGACCTTCAACCTTCAGTTCCAAATTACCATTTTTAAAAATGCAATTGGCTGTTCCGGCCTACTAAAGGGGTCTGCCCCTGCCTGGTGTTGTCCTCAACTGAATAAAGCTGAGCTTCAACCTTCAGTTCCAAATTACCATTTTTAAAAATGCAATTGGCTGTTCCGGCCTACTAAAGGTGTCTGTCTGCCCCTGCCTGGTGTTGTCCTCAACTGAATAAAGCTGAGCTTCTACCTTCTGTTCCAAATTACCATTTTTAAAAATGCAATTGGCTGTTCCGGCCTACCAAAGGTGTCTGTCTGCCCCTGCCTGGTGTTGTCCTCAACTGAATAAAGCTGACCTTCAACCTTCAGTTCCAAATTACCATTTTTAAAAATGCAATTGGCTGTTCCGGCCTACTAAAGGTGTCTGTCTGCCCCTGCCTGGTGTTGTCCTCAACTGAATAAAGCTGAGCTTCTACCTTCTGTTCCAAATTACCATTTTTAAAAATGCAATTGGCTGTTCCGGCCTACTAAAGGTGTCTGTCTGCCCCTGCCTGGTGTTGTCCTCAACTGAATAAAGCTGACCTTCAACCTTCAGTTCCAAATTACCATTTTTAAAAATGCAATTGGCTGTTCCGGCCTACTAAAGGGGTCTGCCCCTGCCTGGTGTTGTCCTCAACTGAATAAAGCTGAGCTTCTACCTTCTGCCTCTTACTAACTGCTGTTTTTTAAAAAAAATTGGCTGTTCCGGCCTACTAAAGGTGTCTGTCTGCCCCTGCCTGGTGTTGTCCTCAACTGAACAAAGCTGTGCTTCAACCTTCTGTTCCAAATTACCATTTTTAAAAATGCAATTAGCTGTTCCGGCCTACTAAAGGTGTCTGTCTGCCCCTGCCTGGTGTTGTCCTCAACTGAATAAAGCTGACCTTCAACCTTCAGTTCCAAATTACCATTTTTAAAAATGCAATTGGCTGTTCCGGCCTACTAAAGGGGTCTGCCCCTGCCTGGTGTTGTCCTCAACTGAATAAAGCTGAGCTTCAACCTTCAGTTCCAAATTACCATTTTTAAAAATGCAATTGGCTGTTCCGGCCTACTAAAGGTGTCTGTCTGCCCCTGCCTGGTGTTGTCCTCAACTGAATAAAGCTGAGCTTCTACCTTCTGTTCCAAATTACCATTTTTAAAAATGCAATTGGCTGTTCCGGCCTACCAAAGGTGTCTGTCTGCCCCTGCCTGGTGTTGTCCTCAACTGAATAAAGCTGAGCTTCAACCTTCAGTTCCAAATTACCATTTTTAAAAATGCAATTGGCTGTTCCGGCCTACTAAAGGTGTCTGTCTGCCCCTGCCTGGTGTTGTCCTCAACTGAATAAAGCTGAGCTTCTACCTTCTGTTCCAAATTACCATTTTTAAAAATGCAATTGGCTGTTCCGGCCTACTAAAGGTGTCTGTCTGCCCCTGCCTGGTGTTGTCCTCAACTGAATAAAGCTGACCTTCAACCTTCAGTTCCAAATTCCCATTTTTAAAAATGCAATTGGCTGTTCCGGCCTACTAAAGGGGTCTGCCCCTGCCTGGTGTTGTCCTCAACTGAATAAAGCTGAGCTTCTACCTTCTGCCTCTTACTAACTGCTGTTTTTTAAAAAAAATTGGCTGTTCCGGCCTACTAAAGGTGTCTGTCTGCCCCTGCCTGGTGTTGTCCTCAACTGAACAAAGCTGTGCTTCAACCTTCTGTTCCAAATTACCATTTTTAAAAATGCAATTGGCTGTTCCGGCCTACTAAAGGTGTCTGTCTGCCCCTGCCTGGTGTTGTCCTCAACTGAATAAAGCTGAGCTTCAACCTTCAGTTCCAAATTACCATTTTTAAAAATGCAATTGGCTGTTCCGGCCTACTAAAGGTGAATGTCTGCCCCTGCCTGGTGTTGTCCTCAACTGAACAAAGCTGAGCTTCCACATTCTGGCTTTCGCCCTATACTATCAGATATTAAACTGCATTTGGCCTACTATTGTGGTTAGGCCCTTGAAACAGTGTCTGCTGCTCTTGGGTTTGCTACTCCACTGAACAAAGCAATGCCGCCTGTTTAGTCCTGTTACCAATTTTGAACTGCATTTAGCCTACTTTATTCTTTGGCCCTATATCTGTTTCCTCCTCATCCTGCCCATTGCCCAGCCACTGCTAGATGAGTCTGCTGGTACATTGACCTAGACCACTACATTCCCCTTATACTCTACACAGCCAGAATCTGACCCTGCTGAAAGTAAGGTTCCCCTTCCCGCATGTTATACCACCTTACACAGGGACAGAGAGGAAGGTGCAGATGAAAGTGCAGGTTCCTTCATCAGGTGGGGGGGCATACTCGTTGGCGACGTCACTGGCACAGGGCCCCTCAGAGTACGCAAAAGTGTCGCTGCTGGTGGGAGGCGCCCCCGCCATGCAAACACACCGCCGTACTTTGAGGGGCCCTGTGCCAGTGCCAATGTGAACGAGTGGGCCCCCCCTGCTTGCTCAGGATCACAGCACTTGCAACGTTGAAATACTTACCTTTCCCTGCAACACCGCCGTGACGTAGCCCGCATTTCCTGGGCCCACGAAAAACTTGAGCCAGCCCTACTCCCCCCACAACTTTTGCCAAATGACCCCCAATTCCCTATGCCCAACTATTATTATAAAGTTAATTAAGATTGACAAGCTTCAGAAACAAGAATGGATGTTTTTGGCATTAAAATGGGCACTGTAGGTGTTTTCCTGGCCTCCACTCACTGCCGACTATGCTTCCCCATTGACTTCCATTGGGTTTCGTGTTTTGGTCGATCCCCGACTTTTAGCGATAATCGGCCGACTGCACTCGACTCGACTCTGGACAAAATCGGGTTTCACAAAACCCGACTCGATCTTAAAAAAATGAAAGTCGCTCAACTCTATTCACTAGTGTTGTGTAGTGTTGTCTTTTTTTCTTGGATCTGTGAAAAACACCTTGTGTCATTAGAAAATGGTAGGACTCATGGCATCACTTGCAATCTAATGACCCTCTGGTTTCAATGGGAGTGTGCCTGATCCTGTATGTAGCAAAATTAAATTTGTCATGCATCTCATTGTTGACTGACATATTTGGTGCCACTCCATGCCTTTCTAGCATTCTTCCCAACTATCACAAATTTTTAGCTATAGTTTTGGAAAAAAATACAGCTGTCTCAGGCCAAAAGAAAGTGGGATTTGAGCAGACCCTTCCTAAAAGTGGGATGCCCATAGTGGGCTGGAGTTGTTCTGGTGCACATCTAATGAGTGAATCTGCTGAAATTCAAGTTCGACATTCAAACTTGACCAGGAAATTAAATTCATATTCAAGTTATTTGATGAGAAGTTAACTGGTCTTATTAGGTCTCTGGTGTGATGAGTATTAATTTGTTGATTTTTTTTAAATCCTTCCTGGCTGATTTTTTAAAATCCTTCCTGGCCTTTTGAAACTAGCGAAAAAGTGGCTAGCCCGCACCTTTCTGGGCACATGATATATACAGCTGACATGTGCCTGCAACAGTCGCGGATGGAATCACAATCCACCCACGGCAGTTAACTAGTTAAATGTCGCTGTCAATTTCTGTAACTTAACTCGCACTTACCGGAAGTGCGTCACTAATCTCGGCCCATTGGTGACCCCGTCACATGATCGCGGGTCACCGATGGGTTGGCATGACAACCAGAGGTCTCCAGCAGACCTCTATGGATGTCACAGCCAGATTGCTATGATCACCACACAGTGTCCAAGTAGGGGACATCTGGTAATCAACACTTTAGTGACAGTTCTGCCGTCAAGCTGGCAAAAACAGAAGAAAGGGTATAAAAGAATTTACTAACAGATACAGATCAGAATAAAATTGAAAAAAATGTGCATATCTCGATGAGAAATGCATTTTGCATAGCTCCATATGTAAAATGAAAGAATGAAAGGTGTAGGCTCTCTTTAAATATTATCTGAGAAAATGACTTTTACAGCTTAAAGACTTTGGACAATCACTCCGTTGAAGATGTGTCCTTTGTCAATAAACTGATCCCTCTGCTGAGACCCCAATGATCCATCGTAATCTGTGGGGAAATATGGCAGCAAGTGTTTTATTTTCCGGCTGTTGCTCCATGGATGGATTTAAGTTTTAAATAATCTGCATAAAACAGAACATGACAGGTCCTCCAGAGCCAGACGTTCTCTCTAATCTTTCTGCCTCTGGCCACGAGAGGAAGATCGAGAGCAGAGGAGAGTTCTCAATATTAAAGTTGATCTGTAACCAGAATTCACAATTCAAGCTGCATACATTTTTAATGGGAACCTATCAGGTCTCTCATGCCCTCCAATCCATCAGCATTCCAGTATTTGAGATTAAACTAACCCCCTTACTAGCCCTGTGTAGCATAATTCAGTTAAATGAATGCTTTAACAAAACCATATAACCTCTGCTTTCCCTATGCTAATGAGGGCTTTGCTTAGTCAATGAGGCGTTAGTTCCCCAGACTAGTTATCATGCTCCTATGTGCAAGCGGTGTTATAACTAAGCAATAAACCACCTGCGCTTTAGTAGATATCAAGGTACAGTGAGAGGGCTGTGCCCAGCAAGCGTAGCAATACCACACCTGCGTGCACGTTAATATAATAAATTCAATAGACAAACTGTGCCCACCACACTGGTTTGAGCCAAAGCTAACAGTGTTAGTGTCTGTTAGTATACACTCACTGGTTATGGAGATGAAGATGGCTGCGGAGGTCGGAGAAAGTGCAAATCAATTGTTGCTTGGCGTGTTGCGCTGCTCCGTGCAGCTGGAGTGTAAAACCTCTACTACAATACTTTTTCCTTGGTTTTAGTGTGCACCTTAGTATTGAACCAGGCGTATATTTACCTGGCTTTTTAGATATGTGAGTTTTAGCTGAATTTAAATAAAGTGTCATTTAAATAACGTTTTTTAACCTTCACGTATCCGATCCCCGCACAATCTCCCCCCTTTTGTCTCTTTTCCCCCTTACCCTCTTTCTCCTTATCCAGGCCTAGATGTTAGTTTATGTTCATATATGCACACCATATAGGCCATCTAGCTTTAAATGCCCTGTTGAGGAGCCCCCCCTTTTTATCATAGATCTGTCTATAGCCTCACGCACATATTCTCCTATAACATGTCTAGTATACATTGTAGTAGAGGTTTTACACTAAGGGATCATGACAGCGGCACCTTCTGTGAACTATAGGGGCAGGTCTAAATCAGGGGGGCAGTGGCTATATTAGGACGGGTCCTTCAGGGAACTCCAGCCCTGACGAAGAAGGAGTACCTCCTTCGAAACGCGTTGGATTGGTTGCCCTGATACGCGCCCGCCCACCCTGTGATGTCACTCTCTTAGCCACGCCCCCCGCACACACCGCTACTGCTCCAGCGTTGCTTCCGGCCGGGGCACGCTGGGAGTTGGCGGTTCCTGCTCTTCCTGACACCCAGCGTTGAGCCACCTATCTGGGGACACCTGGCTTTGGCCCCCCCTTCCCTCCAGCTGCACGGAGCAGCGCAACACACCAAGCAACAATTGATTTGCACTTTCTCCGACCTCCGCAGCCATCTTCATCTCCATAACCAGTAAGTGTATACTAACAGACACTAACACTGTTAGCTTTGGCTCAAACCAGTGTGGTGGGCACAGTTTGTCTATTGAATTTATTATATTAACGTGCACGCAGGTGTGGTATTGCTACGCTTGCTGGGCACAGCCCTCTCACTGTACCTTGATATCTACTAAAGCGCAGGTGGTTTATTGCTTAATTTTATCACAATCACTTTAGACAGGGTTTAGCACAGACCCTGCCACCCCACCAGCAGCTAGATTTCCCTGTTCTCTCTTTTCTCCCCTCCCCTTGTTCTCTTATTGCCTGAGAAGTGTAGCGCCAGTGTTTCCTACTATTTATATCGGTGTTATAACTACTAATAATCTGCACAGGTGGGGCTCTCATGCCGGCAGCAGAGGCGCACACTGCGCATGACCGGTAGCCATCTTCTAAATTTTTGGACATGCGCAGTGCCTAATAGAAGGGTTTAACTACTAGGCTGTTAACCTGGATGCTGTGCATTGCCATAGTGTGAACAACACCACATACAACTCTTTATTGTGAATCAATATACCAAGCAACCGCCCCCTCCATGAATTGGTAGGCTGTGAGCAGTTGCCTCATCGGTATTCTTGCAAATGTGTTACTGCCATCTTAACTATATGGGTCCACTGCATCCGGATAGTGCATTTGTTTGGAGGCATAGGCAGGTAAGGATCTCTGCCTTTTTTGCTGTATTTTTACATGCGCAGTGCACACCTCTGAAGTCAGGAGGAGTACTCAGCTTCAAAGTTCAGAAGATGGCTTCCAGCCATGTGCTGTGATTGCCTCTAATCAGGGAAGAGTACTCCTTCCTTCAGCGATGTAGTGAGGCTGCTGGAATGAGGGACAGATTTGCATGAGTAGCGATGACGTTGCTCATGCAAATTATTTCAGCACGCCCACAGAGGCGTGATAATATGGAAAGAGGGCTGACTAGTCTGGGGCAACTAACGCCCCATTGACTAGTCAAAGCCCTCATTAGCTTAGAGAAAGCGGAGGTTGTAAATGCTTTTTTACAGTATTTATTTAACTGAATTATGTTATTCGGTGCTGATTAGGGGGCAGTTTAATCACACATAGCAGAATGCTGATGGAATGGAGGGTATAGGGGACCTAACAAGTTCCCTTTAAATAGCTGAGATGATAACACCAGGTGTAATGCTGTAAATCCTTGTCAAAATAGCTGTGTAATCCTGATATTAGGATGAACCTTATACAAATCCAGTTGTAGGGTGAGATATCTTATGAGTCCAAGTGTATTCAGTCTTCATCCACACATATGTAGCTGCAGCTTATAATGAGCGATCTCAGCAGCAACAGGGAGGAGGGACAGTGAGGATGTCAATCAGGCTGCGTGGAAGGAGCTTGAGTGTAAACTTTCATAAAGAATTACACTGCCATTCTGACATTCTCAACATAATCACACCAACCTCATAAGTTCTAACTAATATTAATTAATTGAAGTTTATATGGTGAAGTCTAGTGACATAGCTGCTTTAACTCAACTTTTCAAATAGTCAATATGAAAATTAGCTTAAATATTAATAGGAGACACTAGAAAGGTCTGATATAAATGATCATACATACCCAGTTTCTGCATACAAGCGTGCAACCTGGCCTCCAAAATCATGACCCTCTGCTGAAGTTCTTCATAATCATAGGCCCCCATCTCCTCTTGTATCAGAAGCAGGACATTGGAGAGGTTTCTCACATCTTCTTTCAACTGGACAATCATCTTGGTATCTGATTTATATTGGTCAAGAACAGGGATAAGCGGTAAGAGCTGCTTCATTTTATCCTTTAGCTCCTAATAAAAAGACAAAAACGATATAGTAGACCATCAGAAGATAAAAAGACATACTAGATCACCATTCCAAACCAAACTGTCATAAAAATATACTTGACAGGTAGTAATATAGCAGCCATCATATCGTCTGTCCACATTGAGTTCAATCCGAACAGTAAAATCCATACACAGTTAGAAACAACAAGATGCAGACACAAGTCTTAAATCAGACAGGTCGATGGGGACATTCTGCCTAACAACCATCATTGAGAAGGCTATGGTTGTTAAGCAGTGCCCAAGTCCCTAGCAACAGGGCTGTCAAATGTGACCCGGCCGAATTGACTCTGTGATGATTGCAGAAAAGGAAAAAATCCTTTTTGTGCTAGAAATTAGATCACTCAGTTTCTTCATTTTCCTATTCATGTAGGTGTAGAATCACTTAAAACATGTCTTTCACATTGGAATTGTTGGCACATAATTTGTCAGCATGTAATAGAGCAGAAAATCCTGAGAGAATTGATATAAAAACTATTTATAAAAAATACAGTTTTGTAATCATAGGTAATATTCATTGTTACTTGTAATGTATTAGCCTTTCATTAATGCCCGTAAGGCGTTTAAGGATTCCAAAGGGCGGTTCTACTTAGTAGGACAGATTTCACCATATAAAACTCCCCACTTGTCTCTAAATTAGAAAATGAGGACAGGAACTTACTTATATCATCAATAGATTTCAATTTATAATGAACATTTTCCTCAAAAGGATACATTCAGCTGCTCCAATTTCTCTCATATGATGTATGATAATGGGTCAGTATTCAAAATGATGATTTCCCGTTAAGAAGAGTCATCTTAAGAAGTCACATTTAAAATAGAGATATGTTATTTTAGCTGATATAGGACAGTACTTTTGCATTACCCATTCATGGCAGAAATATTAGGTGAGGACATGCTGATCTAGATAGGAGGCCTTTGATTCATTTCATCAATATGGAACATACATTACATGGCATAGCATAGATCAGAGACATTACCTGAAGCTTCTAAGCCCTTATGCAAAATCTGTAAAAAGGAAAACTTCCTACAATGGGCCATTTAAAAATTGTTACCTCTACAGCCATTACAGGTAGTGCCAGACCATAGTAAACCGAAAATGTAAAAACTAAAAACTAATCCTTTCTTACAGTCACCTGTCTGGCCCTCGCAGCTTCTTCAGATCATTGACGCTCACACTGATCCAGGACTTCCAGCTTTGATGGAGCCCCAGAGGGATCTGAACATGGGTAGGCAAGGTCATGATGACGTGACTTTTTTTGCACTTGCATGGAACCCTTCTGGGCCATCAATGCCAGAAATACTTGTCGGGCATGAGAAGCCTAAGAATTTCAAAGCAAATGAAGATGATCTAAAGATGCGGCGAGGACAAGATGGGTGACGCAGATCACCTGGAGAGATGAGTAAACAGATTTTTTTTTAACATTTTGATGGCCTTTCATGGTTCATAAAAATAGCACAGAAGAGAATTACAATAAAAAAATCTGCAATTTAGCAAATGCAGTAAAATTTGAGTAGAATTCAATTCCACTCAAATTTATCCACTCAACTCTACAAAGGATCAATAGACATGTTAATGATATGCAAATGATGAAAAAATGAAACCCAAATTTTCAAAACATCTCTATTCAGCATCATGTATGCTTGACATGCTATCAATGAGGTTATTAATGGCTGCCTGAGAAATGTTCTGCCACGCTTAATGCACTTGGGCAAATCATCAAGATCAGGACCTTCTGCTGGAAGTTTTGTTTTCAATTACTGACCAGTGACTTCCCAGATGTACTCAATGGGAGAAAAATCTGGAGAACCTGCAGGCCCTAGTAGAACATTTCGATCACAGAGGCTGCTCACAGTAGCATGAGAATATACGGCCTGGAGTTGTTTTGTTAAAAAAACAGCTCTTTAGATGCTTTTACATTCCCTTCATGGTGTTGCCCACATAGGATCCAGACCAATTTCTGGGTATCATTGCATCTAAGACAAAAGCAAGTCTCTTTACTAAAGAGAGAAGACCTCTATTCAAGCCTCCATTGACATCTGCACCACAATATTCTTTGAGACTGGTGACGTGATGTCAATGGAAAACCTGTAGCTAGACATCTGGCTCAAAGCCCATTGGCCTACAAATAACTTCTGATGTTTTGTGTAGAAAAATATTTAGAATTGAGAGTACTCAGTGATTGATGCCTTTTAATGGCTAACTGAAAAGATGGTAACAAATTGCAAGCTTTCGAGACTACTCAGGCCTCTTCATCAGGCATAGACTAAAATAAATTCTGGAGAATCACATATTTATGCACAAAACATCACAGAAAAAAAAAAAAGCATGGATAAGACAGGTGACATGAAGCAGAATTACCATGGGTGATAAATTGTGTTGAGCATTCCAATACCGCAAGTATCGGGTATCTGACGATACTTGCGGTATCGGAATTCCGATACCGAGTTCCGATATTTTTGTGGTATCGGAAATCGGAATCGGAAGTTCCCAGTGTATGGTTCCCAGGATCTGGAGGAGAGGAGACTCTCCTTCAGGCCCTGGGATCCATATTCATGTAAAAAAAAAGAATTAAAATAAAAAATATGGATATACTCACCCGTCCGGAGGCCCCTGGACCTTACCGATTGTAACCGGCAGCCTCCGTTCCTAAGAATGAGCAGTTTAAGACCTTCGATGACGTCGCGGCTTGTGATTGGTCGCGTGCCGCTCATGTGACCGCTCACGCGACCAATCACAGGCCGCGACATCATCGCAGGCCCTAAACTCCTCAATGAGGAGTTTAGGACCTGCGATGACGTCGCGGCTTGTGATTGGTCGCGTGAGCGGTCACATGAGCGGCACGCGACCAATCACAAGCCACGACGTCATCGAAGGTCCTAAACTGCTCATTCTTAGGAATGGAGGCTGCCGGTTACAATCGGTAAGGTCCAGGGGCCTCCGGACGGGTGAGTATATCCATATTTTTTATTTTAATTCTTTATTTTTTACATGAATATGGATCCCAGGGCCTGAAGGAGAGTTTCCTCTCCTTCAGACCCTGGGAACCATCCAGGATAGCTTCCGATACTTGGTGTCCCATTGACTTGTATTGGTATCGGGTATCGGTATCGGCGATATCCGATATTTTTCGGGTATTGGCCGATACTATCCGATACTTTCAAGTATCGGAAGGCATCGCTCAACACTAGTGATAAACAGTTATGTCCATAAATATTGGACCAGTTCTTAGATAGGGAATGTTTTATTGTCCTCTGATTGGGGTCTGTTTCTGTTGTGTTGACCCCACATGGTCTGAAGGGCAATGTTTTGTGTAGACACTCTTTGACGCCTTAGACTTGATATGTGACATCTCCTGTCATTTGTATTACAGAGTGAATCACTATGCACTATTCTTCAAATCTGATGAGACCACATGGGTAATTAAACAAAAAGGCCTTCACAAGGGAATGTCACATCGGTCCTAATCACATATGGTGTGGGATGGGAAAACATATGGTAGCCAGACCCCTCTAATCTTCAGTCCATGTACATTAGCAGCTCAACATTACATTGATTTGGTCATGAAACCAGTAGTAGGACCTTTTCTTCAAAGTATCCCAGGAGCCATTTTTCAACGCGACAACACCATATGGGACATTAATAGTTCTCAATTGAAAAGAAAGCTGCCAGCAGCGGATTTTGATGATATGCCCAAGCGTGTTCACTCTGGCAAAACATTTCTCAGACAACCATCAATAACCCCGCCGATGACATGCGTGTAAGAGCAGATATTTGTGTGTGAGGCGCTTATTCTTGATACTGAATAAATTGAGATGATTTTCCATTTTTTTCCATTTTTTTCACAGTTTGGGTATCACTAACATGTCTATTCATCCTGTGATTTACATAATTCCTCAACCTTTTTTTCCTTGGTGTTGTAATTTGAATGCTGAGGAGAGTAGATACTGGATTTATAGAAAGCAGACTTTATCTGGGGCTAGCACAACGGGTATGAAGGGGGTAGCACTCTACTAATTTTACACTTCATTGCCTCTAATGATTCCTTTATATATTTTTAATTACCGATATGCATATTACTATCATATAATTATAGGTTTAATTGTGGCTGAAATGTTCCCAAGCATATTTTTTTGATGTGCAAGGAGGAAGGTTGAAAACCATTCAGATCTCTGAATGTAGTGTGGGAGATGAATAAAACATAAAAAGATGACCTCCGAGTCAACAAATGCAAATCCGACCCTTCTTGGCATTGCTTTGTTGGAGCTCTAGAAGTATAAGGCTGTTTTTAATGGCATGTTACTAATTCGCAGAGGGAGTAATGCGGGTTATGAAAGAAATGCATAGTAATAATAATAATTACTATTAATATAAAGTCACTGTATGCCTAAAGCTTTACATCCCACGCTAACTGCGTACTTACGGGAGATGTGTTACTGTTCTTAGGCAACACGAAAGCCATGCCAATAACGATGTGTTATATGACACAATTAACTTAATGTCTTGTAATGCGCACCATTGTGGATATTACAAGAGAAATCCTAATATTCTGTGCTGTTGAGTCGAAGCTTGAAACAATTCTGAAAGGTTTAATCTAGAGACGCTGTTCCTGCTCATCGAAAATAATTTTTTGCCTGGAGCTCATATTTTCAGATTCCTTAATAAGGGCATGTTGACAGGTAGCGCTATGATGCATTTTATATTCTGCATGAAAAAAATGCAGAATATGACCAGAAAACCTAAGCAATCATTCTATACATTTTTGGCATGGTTTTTATGCCTTATTGGTACGTTTTAATGCAATTTTTCTTATACCCCGTTTTGATCTCAATGGGGAAAAAATTGCAGTAAAATGTTTAAATGGACAAGCTGCATTAAAAAAAACACAGAGCAGGAGAAGTAAAAAAAACGCATAGAAAAAAGCGCACAATTTTTCTGTTACTCAAAACACCTGGGCCGGTTCATCAAGATTGGCGCAGACTTGCACTATGCCAGATTTACTAGAGTAGAAGGTGCAAAATTCATTAAGAGGCGCACAACATTTTATGAAGTTGACGCTTCTTCTGAGTTGTGGGCCCCTCCGTGCACCTCATCACAAATCCTTCTCTAGTTACGCCAGAAATGCTACTGGATCGCCCCCAGTAGGGCTGTGGGGTACTCGGTACCGGGTCCTTCAGTTCTCAGTGGGGATGTCACGGTGGCTGACCCGGTCCGTGGCCCTCAGGGGTGTTCAGTAAAAGGAATAGTTCTTATGGGAAAGGTCTTTAAAGGAGTAGTTCGTGACGCCACCTGTGGTATTCGGTCAGGGTGACCGATGCTGCTTAGGGGTCCGCTGGGGTGATGTTATGGCAGCTTGATGATATACCTTCCCACACGTGAAGTGTATCCCCAGGGCTTCCCAGAGTGTAGATGGTGGATGGTGTGAGGTGCAGTGAATAACGAGGACACAAGGTTGCAGTCTCTTTACCTTTACTGAAGGCTTCAGTGTCCACAGTCCAGGGCACCGGATCACAGGGTAGGCAGAGTCCGGCCGGTCTGAAGGCAAATCCAGAGTCCCCTTATCCAGGTGGAATTCAATAGCCTTCCTATGTGCACAGCAACACAGTAGGTCCCTACTTGCATAAGCTCCAATAAGGTCCTCACTGTTATTACTCCTCTCACTGTTCCCCGTGGTCGGATAGAACAAAACAAGTATGACTAGTGGCCTGAGGCTTTTTATAGGGACCCTAGAGATGCCCCGGCCCCCACAAGTTGCCACCGTGTCTCCTGTGTATAAAGGTCGGGCAGCCAACATAGAACTAACTGTCCTGCCAGTCTCTGAAGTAAAGCATAGAGATCCTTACTCCCTTGGTATTCTTGCCACCGGTATTCCTGCGCTTCCGAAGGAGGCAGCCACTCACAGGACAGAACTCCTTCTGGTTTCCTCCCCTTTTGCTATGACTTTGTTTCTCACTCACTGCAATACACTTCTCTTTCAATGTCTCTTTCTTAGGATGCTGCCGCACATGGGGCAGGCGCAGCTCCGTGGACCCTCGTCCTCCTCAGACCGCAGTCTGGATCTGACTGAAACTCCCTCCAGCCAGCTTGGTCTGGAGACCTTTCTCTCTCGGTCCCCAGCCAGGAACTCCCTAACTTTCCCTCCAACTACCAGTTTTACCTAACTGTGAGGAGTGGCCTAGTAGATAGAACCTTTGCTCCCCCTGGTGGCTGGAGTGTGAAGTGTGTTGTGTGTGGTTGTGATACCTGGACAAAAGATCTCCTTTATTGCCTTCAGACGTAATATCGCTCCCCCTGGTGGAAGAACAACATTACTGCAACGACCAGGACTCTGGGGCGCTGCACTACCCCAGTCACAGACTGGAGTAGCATTTCTGGGGTACAAAACACCGAAAAAATAGATGAATTTGATGAGCTGGGGTAGCCATGCTACATCCTGCCCATTTTGGTGGAGCTCATTCAAAAAATGCCAAAAGTCACAAAATTTATGTGTAAATACCATTGTGCAAAATTTTTGCAACTTTCTAAGATTTTTTTGCCTGTTTTCTGGCATAAAAGCTTTGATGAATTAACCCCCCTGTGTTTTTTAAGCACATGAAAGAGGATGTAGATAATTTATGAAAAAGAATATTGTGTTTTTTCAGCATTTTTTTCTGCAACAAAACCTGACCTCTTGGCAGGAAACAAGCTTCAGTAAAAAAGCAGCTTTTCCTTGTTTTTTCAAGCATTTTTGTATATTTTTTGTGGCGGTTTTGGCATGCTAGATTTGTCTCTTGTGCATGCTGATAACATTTAGTGTTGAAAAAAAAGTCATGTTCTATAGAATCAGGATTTGGCACAAAAAACTCAGCAAAACCTGATACCTGCTTTTTTGGTGCTTTTTTTCACCACCAATTTAAGTCACTGGGTGAAAAACACTGAAAAAATGTTGAAAGAAGTGACATGCTCTATGTCCAATAAACATGCAAAGCACAAAATACTGATTACAAAAATGCGTGTGCATGAGATTTCTGAAATCTCGTAGGCTTTGCTGGTACTGTAAAATGCAGATGAAAATTAACATAAAAAAGCAGCAAAAACACCTACTGTGAACTTAGCCTTAGGGTAACATTTTCTATATATTTCTGCATACCAAAAGGAACAGCATTGCCAGAAAACTGCAGCAGAATTTGAACATGGTTTTATTTTATGTGTTTTTGTGTATTTTTTCTGACAACTTATTTTGATCTCAACGGAAGAAAATTGTAGTAAAAAACAGTTTAATTAAAAAAAAAGCAGCAAATCAAATAGGCAAGAAAAAAAACACACCTAGTGAGATTTTAGAAATCGTTTTAAGTTTTTACTTAATAATGTAAAAATACACTTTAAAAAATTCCTTAAAAATACAAAGTGTGAGCAAGGCCTTAATGAGGTTTCCTGGTTTATTATCAAAGAAGCTTATTGGAACAAGAACTGAATGTACTCCTTCTTGTAGTCTACTGTATATTCTCTACTAATACAATCAATAAGAAGAGTCCTTGAAAACCATAGCAACTCTCTACATTGACTGAATCCAAGAGCACAAATAAAATGTATAAAGATACTTGGCACTCCAAATATCAAAGATCAAATGTTCAGATTTTTATTTTGGGCAATCCAAAAAGTGTGTAGTAAAGTTTGGTCCAAAAACATGGACCTTCATCAGACCCAGATTGCTGAGAGGTGCAGATGAATAGTATTGAAATCAGCACTGCAGAATAGTGCCCGTAGTTGCTGTGTATAAGGGTGCTTTCATATTGCAGTTTTGTTCATGTTCGTTGGTCTTGTCGGGGCGTGCGTCCGAATCCCCTCTACAAACCAGAATTCGGACATATGCACCTAAGAGGTCACAGACTATACTGTTGCTTACAGAGTCAACGTGTGCTCTGATGTGCATCATTTTCGAGAGTATATACCTATGGGAGGGCAGACAACCAGATGTAGTAGACTGTGTGTGGGTGTCCATCTCTAGTAGGCGTATACGCCTGAAAATAATGCACGTCAAAGCACACGTTGACTCATTCTATAGCCCCGTCAGTGCATATTTCTGAGTCTTGTTTTGTGGGGATTTTTGGACGCAAGCCTCAACAAGACCAACAAATGTGGACAAAAACTAAATTTGAAAGCACCCTTAGGTGTTTGTGTAGTGCTAATCTCAATCCGTATCTGATGAAGGTCCATTTCTTCTGACTGAAACGTTACTATACACTTTTTGAATTGCCTAAATTAAAAATCTGAACAAATAATTTTCGATTTGGAGTGTCAAGTATCTTTACATATTTTATTCTAAGATAGTGGAATCCTTCTTGAGTACCTTCTCTTTCTCACAGCAGTGTCATACCTATAACATGCTGGAGACAAGAGCAGATTATGAAGACACTATCTTTCTAGACTGCAGTGTTCAATTACTTCCAGCACAATCAATGTTTGAAGACCTCAGCCAGTTGTTTGTAAGGATTTGGAGGTCTTACTATTGTTGTGAGTGGAAGTGATTCCCAAGAATTTACTATTGGGGACCAAATCATCTCAGAGATAATTTTGCAAAGTCAGAACACTCAGTGTTTATCCCTATGAACTTAATTAGAACAATGGTCCTCGAGTAGGTGGAGTTGGGTTTTGCAATACATGGCGGCCAACTTATCAAGACTGGCATGGTGTACTTTCATTTTGGTGATGTGAGTGGTGTGTGCCTCCATGTACTACGCCAGAAATACTACTTCAGTTAGGGACTGTTAAGGACTGGAGTAGAATTTCAGGCATAAAAAAGCAGTTACATTTTTCATGATTGTACGGGTGAGCATGTCTACACCCTGTCACACCCAGGCTTCAACTCCAACTCCTCCAACTTAAACAGGGATGATCCAAATTGGCGTGAAAATATCATTAGTCCCACAATTTGGGTGAATCTCCACTTTGTGCAAAAATAGAAAATTCTCAACGTTTTTGCACCAATCTTGTGGCATAAAAACTATGATGAATCAGCCCCCCCATGATGTTTTATAGATTGGAGACCTTGAATTTTAAAAAAACACATACAGCACAAGAAAACACTGTTAGGACTGGCGGAACGCACCAAGTAAAAGATGATATAATATTGGTGCATTCGCAGTCCGGGGTCCACCGTGCAGGTGAAAACCTGCTGCTAGTAAATGGCAGCGCTATAAGGCGGTGGAAGCGAACCCTGTAAAGCCACAGGTCCGCAATACCGCACAAATGAGGGCAAGCAAGGAGTTGGCGAACTCAATCCCAAGACTCAGGGTTGAGGTCTGTACAGACTACTTGCGCACCACACCGCAACTGGGTGTGTTAGGTATAGTAAGAGCACCGAAGTGCGAACTATGCCGTGCTGGCAGACACCACTAGTACCCGGACGTGGGTTTAGGAAGCACTCTACTGGCACGTGGCGCCGCACTAGCGGTCACAGCAATAGACGCTGACTCGTGTGTAACACGTTGAGTGATTAGTCGGGCGCTAGGTAGCAGCCATACACCTTACGCGAACTGTCATACAATAGGGTAGGGGTATTTAAAGAACGACTTGCACTCACAACAAACACACATATACAAATGTACACTGGCGCCTGGCCGTGTGGCCATGCGAGCCTTATATAGCTGCAGCAAGTAAAAGACCTTCCTAGAAGGACCAATGAGAGACTGCCATACCTGAGCATGTGACCCGAAATCTCCACTGAGAGATCTTGCCCTGGGCATGCTCAGTGTGTGCAAAGCAAGACTTAGCCTTAGCACTTAAAGGACCTTCCTGAAAGGACCAATGGACTTAGCTGCAATATCTGACCATGTGACCCACGATCTCCACTGAGAGATATTACTCAGGGCATGCTCAGAACGAGAAAAGCAGGACTTAGTCCCAGAAGTGTCTGCTCACCGCTGCCCAGCACTGACTTCAATGGCAGAAGCCAGAAAAGCAGCAGTAACTCTTTGTACAGAGCGGGACTGAGCGAGATGCTGGGACCGAAGTCTCTGCTGAGCAGGCTCCACTGCGGCAGGAGAAGAATGGGAGACCGCAGCAGAAACAGCCCGAGATTCCCCCTGTGCAGAAGCGGGAACTTGACCCCTAACAAACACATGATGTGAAGTGATCAGAAGATTGGAAACATTTTGTCTTCTGGACATTAATTGATGACATCATACAATTGATTGTCTAATTTCAAATTCATATATCTAATTGTTGCTGGCTTGGGAATCAGTAGCATTAGTGTGTCATTTCTCTATATTCTCAATTACATAAAATGCCACAGGAAATGAGGAACATCTACAAGATGAATGGCCAGCTTTGTCTAAAAGCAGAAGAACCAGCTATTTGTTTCCAATCTGATTAACATGGTAGAGAAAAAAATAATAGAATGAATGGAAACCAAGTTTACATTCATCTTTGTTAGGCTGACCGTGGTAATTAAAGGGCAGTCTCATTAATACAACTACTTTCCATATGTCCAAAAAGGGCCTATGAATATAAATAAAAAATAAGTGAAATTAAGATAATGCATAAAGGTACCAAAAAAATGCATTACTGACAGTTTGATGAATTTACTGGTCTCAGCCGTAATGTAGAGGTAGATAGTAGACTGCAGAGGTCAGTGTTTGGATCTCCATCAGGTGTTGTAGAATGGACATTACCGCAACCCTATAAACAGGCCTCCAATGAGAGGGAATAGGAGGGATTAAATAGACAAATGCTTCAAAAAGTGAAGCAATATCTACGTTTTCCTGAACGTTTATCTTAAACAGCCTTTCAAAGTGGCGTCATCCACTTGGTACACCACTCTATTGGTTAGAGTGGAGATCTTCAAACACTAAACTTTTTTGTGCTATTTTGTGCCCAGTCTGTCTATGAAATGACATGGCCAGCCTCTCGTTAGAAGGGCAGCATGTAGGAGAAATGCATTTCTTAGCACAACTCTTCCCATTGATATCAGCTGATTTAACTGTTTTTATAACTTTTTTTCTAAACAGAAAATTGCTTCACCCTAATATTGACAACATTAGCTAAAATTATTCCACGGAAATTGTTGTGAGCACAGTCAATTCCAGGGCAGCAAAAAAGTCTTTGTGGATGTAGCTTGGGTAAAACTATTCATGGTTATCAATATACCCTCTATACTGACAATAAGCTAAAATACATATCCAATATGCCAATGTAAAGCTATTGTCTGGCAGAGCGTCTTCCTTGCAATTCACTTACAGTATTTTTCAGAAATGAACCCACCACAGAACCAATGTTTTAGGATTGGACAACCATAATGCACACTACCACCCCTTCTTACCTCTGCTAAATAATCCTACATAGTTTTCACCAGAGGAAGGAGATCTACCAGTAAGAAGTACTGACCTATTGAAAATAGCATGGTAACATGCTTGAAGGACATCTTGATGAATGTTTACTGAATAGTGTTGAGCGATACCGTCCGATACTTGAAAGTATCGGTATCGGAAAGTATCGGCCGATACCGGCAAAGTATCGGATCCAATCCGATACCGATACCCGATACCAATACAAGTCAATGGGACTCATGTATCGGACGGTATTCCTGATGGTTCCCAGGGTCTGAAGGAGAGGAAACTCTCCTTCAGGCCCTGGGAACCATATAAATGTGTAAAAGAAAGAATTAAAATAAAAAATATCGCTATACTCACCTGTCCGACGCAGCCGGGACTTCAGCGAGGGAACCGGCAGCGTTGTTTGTTTAAAATTCGCGCTATTACTTGGTTACGTGAATTCCCGGCTTGTGATTGGTCAGGTCGGCCATGTTGCCGGGACGCGGACCAATCACAGCAAGCCGTGACGAAATTACGTCACGGCTTGCTGTGATTGGTCCGCGTCCCGGCAATATGGCCGCCCTGACCAATCACAAGCCGTGACGTCACGGGAGGCTGGACACGCGCTCATTTTAAAATGGGCGCGTGTCCAGCCTCCCGTGACGTCACGGCTTGTGATTGGTTGCACCGCGGTCAACCAATCACAAGCCGGGAGGCTGGACGCGCTCATTTTAAAATGGGCGCGTGTCCAGCCTCCCGTGACGTCACGGCTTGTGATTGGTTGCGCCGCGGTCAACCAATCACAAGCCGGGAGGCTGGACGCGCTCATTTTAAAATGGGCGCGTGTCCAGCCTCCCGTGACGTCACGGCTTGTGATTGGTTGCGCCGCGGTCAACCAATCACAAGCCGGGAGGCTGGACGCGCTCATTTTAAAATGGGCGCGTGTCCAGCCTCCCGTGACGTCACGGCTTGTGATTGGTTGCGCCGCGGTCAACCAATCACAAGCCGGGAGGCTGGACGCGCTCATTTTAAAATGGGCGCGTGTCCAGCCTCCCGTGACGTCACGGCTTGTGATTGGTCAGGGCGGCCATATTGCCGGGACGCGGACCAATCACAGCAAGCCGTGACGTAATTTCGTCACGGCTTGCTGTGATTGGTCCGCGTCCCGGCAACGTGGCCGACCTGACCAATCACAAGCCGGGAATTCACGTAACCAAGTAATAGCGCGAATTTTAAACAAACAACGCTGCCGGTTCCCTCGCTGAAGTCCCGGCTGCGTCGGAGAGGTGAGTATAGCGATATTTTTTATTTTAATTCTCTCTTTTACACATTTTAACATTAATGTTGTTGCGATACCCGATACCCGATACCACAAGAGTATCGGAATCCCGGTATCGGAATTC
This sequence comes from Ranitomeya variabilis, assembly GCF_051348905.1. Lineage (NCBI taxonomy): Eukaryota > Metazoa > Chordata > Amphibia > Anura > Dendrobatidae > Ranitomeya > Ranitomeya variabilis. The sequence goes on along the minus strand of NC_135236.1, from coordinate 60,994,593 downwards.
CGATACAGCAAGTATCGGCCGATACCCGATACTTGCAGCATCGGAATGCTCAACACTATTACTGAACGTTTTCCTTTTAAAGTGACAATGTGATGATAGTTATTTGGCAGCAGAAGAATAACATGATGGCTTCTGCTATAGCTGTAGGTGGTAAGTTCTTGAAATTCTGGTATGAAGTTAAAGCTTTGATCTCTAAATTATCTGGTTAATTCAAAAACATGTAATATTTGGAAGTACACTATCCCACTCTCTCTCTCTCGCTATCTCTTGCATAGGCAGCGGAGTCCTCATTCTCTCCCGTGGAGTGTAAGCTCTTATGATCAGCGTGATTCTCTCTGTATCCTGGACAGTAGAGTGTACGCTCTTATGATTAGCGGGGTTCTCTCACTTTCTACTGTAGTGTGTAAGTTCTCATGTTCATCAGGGTCCTTTCTCATTCTCTAATCTCTGGCACATGTACTTTTTGAGAAATTGAAAGTGTTCCAGAATTTAAACTTGCACACATTTATTCACCTATTGTTGGATTTTTTGGGGAAAACTTGGTGAAGCTGGTGAATTCCAATATTAATAGATCCACTCATTTAGATTGTTAACTGAATATGCAGAGACACATATAGTAATACACAAACTGTACTTAGTGTTCGTAAGTTAACACTATATCTTCTATCCTAATGCCAAAACACAGCCCAGGGCAAATTTGAATATCTTGAATTTATGAAGGAACATATTACTTTTTTAAACAATCATTTATTTGTAAATGTATAAAACACAAATATAATAAAAGCACATGAACCTACAGCTATCATGGCTATGTGGAGCAATATATTAGTGGCAAAGACAAAAATGTGGTAACCAGATCCACATTCTTGGAACAGTCTAAAGTGCAAGTGCTAAAGTACTTACTTACGTAGCTAACATGCATGTAAACGTTAAAGGCTGCAGAAATGTCCCAATTGGAAATGTCCAATCACAATATGATTAAAGTGCAAGTGCTAATGTATTCAAAAGTTTACTGAGTATAATGGACTCAGGGTAGTTAGGGTTACAAACATCACCAAACACCTGCCAGCCTGATAGCAGTTATACTGAACAAATATGATTTAGTAGCATTGTTAAAAAGATAGAGATAGGGAGGTCAACATAGCATGTACCTGACACCCTGACGACACCATTTCTCCACGCTTCTTCCCCCTTCATTCTGTGGCTAATACACATACCATTTGTTAAGTACTTTAGCACTTGCACTTTAGCTTGTTACAAGATTTCAGATCTGGTTAGCACACTTTTGTGTTTGTCATTTACATATATTTATATATTGCACTACATAGCATTGTCAGCTGTAGGTTCACGTGCTTATTGTATTCATGTTTGTCTATTTTATACATTTAGTAATAAATAATTCTTTTTAAAAACACTCCATTTTAAGTATTTTTTCTTAAAATCAGAAACAAAAGAATATACAGTATAATGCTATATACTGTATCTTATGGGCTTCATGTTTTAAATCATGATGCCTTAGATCCCAAATATGGTTCCATCAAAGAGGCTTTCATCACATCACACATTGTGCCTTCTTGCCATTTAAGGTCACTGACATTCTCTCATTGATTTCCAGATGCCATGGGTTTAAAAAGGGGCTTTCTTCCACACAATGTTCCAGAGCACTAAAATTTATTTGGTTCATGCTGTCTACTAATGTTTCTTCCAGATATTTCAGTTAACAATGTCTTTTGTATAATTGTCATTGTTGACAACTCTTGAATTTTCCCTAACTTTCACTACTCTACTGTTTACCACCCAACTCCACATCTTGGTGTCAACACTTCATCTATGTGCTAGGTTACCAGTAGGTTTCAAGTATAAAGTGGAAACCTCTGGCAAAGTTTAAGGAGGCATCTGGAATACCAAGGAGTCATCTAGTACTGGTTGAAGCTCAGACTAGAAAAGCTTAGAAGATGCAGTTACTGGAAGCAATGCAAGCCAAAATATTTTGACTTTTCAGCCATGGAGCATTTGTCAAGATGAAAATGAAGCAAATTAAACTATTTTAAAGGAACACAAAGACAGATAAATTATGAATGACTTTCCAGTGTGCAGAAAGATTGGATTTCGAATGCTCTACTGGATTTTTGTCACCCATCATGGGCTTCTGAGTCTATTTATTCCTGATTATTTTATTTCTGCTGTACTGTAGATATTGTACAATGCTCTCTAGAGGACTGTATGACTCTATCAAAACCCCACTGATGGGAAACATATGTCATGAGCAAGAGAAGCTCATTATGAGCTTAACAACAAAAGTCTTAGTGAAATGGCAGGAAAGAAAAACACATGTTCCCGAAAATCCATACTCTTTTTCTCAGTTTTATAAACATATGACCAAGAGTACAAGCTCCTGGAAAGGACCAATTTCCTTCTAGACCAGTAATGCTTGAAAAGTCGTTATGTTGGAGCTCATCATCATTACTATGTTTAAATGGGCAAAACGACTATGGAAAAAAATGCCCTAAAACCAACGTAAAATTGCAAAGCTGATTAAATTGATTATTTTATGATTCCTGATTAATGTGGAGTATTGCAAAATGTGACTCCATTGAGGCCACAGGAAATCTCACCACTAGTACACCATCAGATCATGTTCTCTACATATTTGTGGTCCAAACTTAAACAAAAATACCTATATTAGTTGGCTACCTGGTTTGCAATGAAATAAGCTTAGAGGTTTACAACCAGTGATCCACAAGGTCATTCTATGAGGCCTCCAACCATTGGGTCACAGAAATATCTGTCTATGTTTGATCACTGCTCACATATATTGTGAAGAGAAGAGGAGAGGAAAGAAGCGCAGAGAAAAAAAGGAGAGAAGAGAAGAGAGAAGTGGAGAGGAGAAAAGAGCGAAGAGAGAGGGGGAAGAGAACGGAGAAGAAAACAAGAGAAGAGAGATTAGACGAAAAGAAAAAACAGAAAAAGAAGAAAATAGAAAAGAATAGATGAGAATAGAGAAGAGAAGGGAGAAAAGAAAAAGAGAAGAGAAGAGAATACAAGAAAAAAAGATGAGAAGAGAGAAGAGATGGGAGAAAAGAAAGAGAATAGAATAAAAGAAAAAAAGATGAGAAGACAAAAAATAGATGAGAAGAGAGTAGAGAAGGGACAGTAAAAGAGAAAAAGAGAAGAGAGAATAGAAGAAAAGAAGAGAAAACAATAAATGAGAAGAAAGAAGAGAAGGGAGAAGAGAAAGTGAGAAAGTAGAAGAGAAGAGGTGAGTAGGCAGGAGCAGGGAATGGTAAGAACTAATGGCACACTCCATGTCCATCTCTTGGTTGCCAATATATTACAGAATGGTGGTCTTCAAATTCAAGGGTGACAGTCCAGTAAGGAGTAGAGAAAGTGAAGCGATGCCTGCCTATGCATCTGTGCATTTTTCTTTATTGTAGTTCTTTGGGTAAAGTGTGACGCTTTCAGCTACTTTCGTAAACTATAACAGAGGATGCCACTTACGTTCAAGGTCTTTTAGTTTCTAAAGTGTAAACTGGGGAGAGGATGATGTCCTTTCTCTCCCATATGATGAAGTCCAGGAAGATGAACCAGCACCTAGTATAAATCATGGCATATACTTTCTATAAACTATGAATATATTGATAATACCACCTGTTTGTATTGACAATCTTCATCTTTAATGGTGGTGTGAATGAACACTGCTGATCATGGAATACGATGGATAATTGTTCATTAATTGTTGCTTATATAGGCCTTGAGACAGTAATTGTCAACCTATGTCGATGCATACATTCCTATGGAGAAACTTTTGCAAATAGTCCTCGCCTCATACAAAAGGAGACGTCCCTAACCACCGAACCCAGTTTTGCAAACATTGCCTTGAGCCATATGCTTTAACTTTCAATGTTGCTTAAAGCAAAAAGAAGAAAAACACTTCAAAACATTCTTTTAGCTCTCGTTGTCCCTATTTATACAAAATAATCAGGTCACACAAGAGAAAACAACAAATATACTGAGCAAATTTTACAAATCTTAGATGGTTTTAAGCCTAATGCCAAGACTTTGGTGTCTCCTTAAATGACTCCATCGAAGAGTCCAGCCTGTGGTTGCTATAAAATTCACCAACAAATAAACCTTTTTTGTAAGAATATATTGCTTTTTTGGGTTTGATGAATTACTAGAATTGTTCCATAATACGCCTCGAAATGCAATTTTTTAGTGTTCTTTCTCCTAGCTTGGAGCCTTTTTGCACCAGACGTAGAATGGTGGCTTTCATATTTATTCTTTCCTATTCTTAACCTTTTCTTACATAAGAAACAATCTCAGATTTGTTTGCAGAAAATGTCTTTTTAACTGGAAGGCAAACATAAGGGAAATAATTAAAAAAAAGACAAAATCAATAAGCAACAGGAACCTGGTGAATGGGAGTTCGGCACTCCAGCGAGGGCTGAAAACCACTTTAGCTAGTTCAATAAGAATAAGTCTTTTAGTTTCCCCGGCATATTTTCAGATATGTCCTACGCGACTATTGCAATGTTATTGAGTCAGTGATCTCAGCCATCGTCTAGACACACCTGGAGCGTGTACACGTCCCCTACCAAACATCAGTCAATGGCTTTATTGTTGCAATTAGTCCATACAGCGCAGTTTAAAGATTGAGTGCATTAAGCACCCAAATTGCATTGACCACCACTATGCTGAGCAATTATGGCCATTGATCGCTCTACATTTGAATTATTTATTAAAAGTGTAGGGATTATTTAATGGTTTACTCTGCAGTCCGGGAGTTGGAAAAATTTTTACAAGAAAACATCACTTCATTTTTACATTGGGACCTCACCAGACAGGGCACCATGATGCTATTTTTTATTGAAACCCAGCATAATATTATCCCAGTCACGTTTAGATATAGAGGGACATGGAATAGGAGAGTCAGCTCACCGTACATTACTTCTTCAGATGAAGATGAAGTCCACGCAGGGAGTTGCTCTGGCTCTGGGTGGGCAGAAGCAAATAATTCTCCAGCGTGGTCAGGAATAAAACTTCACATTTATTGTAGAAACATTGAAAGGACATATATTGGATACACTTGGAAGCCCAGGATGACTAGCAACCGGCGCGTTTCAACCATGAGGTCTTAATCATGGTCTATCTTTTACTCCTATGCAGGGACTTATTTATCAATTAGACACCCATCCGGAGCTTCCAAGTGTATCCACCATACATCTTTTTAATGTTTCTACAATAAACGTGAAGTTTTATTCCTGACCACGCTGGAGAATTTTTCATATCCCGCTTTATGTTGCACCACTGGAGTGTGGTCCTTAGAGGGAACAAATGATTAGAAAATGACCTATTGTATAAAACAGGTTTCTGTGTTTCAAGCATTTGAAAGAAAATTGGTTCTACTTTTTTAATCTTTTAATATCAGCCGTATTAAAAAGAAATTAGCAATCTTGCAATTTCCACACTGCCTACTGGGGCTATTTTAGACTCATACTTCCAGACATGATTACAATGACAGGTGACACATGTACACACAGATGATAACACACGATTCACCATTCACAATAGGCAATGTCACAGTTCTACCTGTTCACCTTTCCTTGACGATTTCCCTTGCACATACTCATTAGAGGCTATAATTAGAGATGAGAGAACTCAAACTGTAAAGTTCAAGGTTCGTACCGAACTCCGAACACTGGCTTTTCCTGGAATCCATTTAGTGTACTGCGTTTCGGGAGAGAGAAAGTGAGAGAGTAACTAACCCTTACTATGACCATTTTACAACACCAAAGTTTGTGTCCCCATTGACCTTTATGGGGTTATGATTCACGTTTGGGTACAGTTCTAGTACCTGAACTGAAATTTAGACAAAAGTTTGGTCGAACCCGACAAACCCAAACATCCACGGGTCCGCTCATCCTTAGCTATAATACAAAAGTTGGTCTATTGCTGCTAACGTACATGTGAATTTCCTGAACTAACAGGAAGTATGAATCTAGCATAGCCATAGTGGCCATTTTGGAAATTTCAAGATTTTTAATTTTTAATTTTAATACAGATTGTAATATGGAAAAAAAAGGTTTTTAAATTATACAGTTATCATAAACATTTGATTTAAACAGTAGGTCATATTCTGATGACACATTTCCTTTAATGTAAAATCTCAGACATGTAAATACATTGAGCCCATTATCAGCACTGACTGTCAAGTTTTGCATATAGCTGATATCCTATTGTAATGTGTATGATTAAGGCTCGCTCTGATCCCAGTTGTTAATCCCTTGGATGCCATGGATAATAGCTACTGAAGCTTACAGTATAAGCACCCAGAAACATGAATATTAGGTGGCAATGGGTTTACATTCTAGCGTTGGGCCTAATGAAACCCTCTATCTTATTAGGCTCTGCACCTGGTCACACTAAGAAGCATAATACACCGCAATACAAAAGTAGTGCAGTGCATTATAAAATGAAATGATGCAATAGTGGTTTCTTCATTTAAAAAATAATGTATTTTTCCATACAAAATGCCTAAAATGGAATAAAAAAAATAAAGAAAACTACACAAATGTAATATTTCTTTGCCCATATTAACCTTACCTATCAAATTATTATGATATTTATAAAACACAAAGAAAAAAAGAGAGATACACAATTTTGGAATTAACCTTTTTTTTAGTGATCCTGTTTCCCAAAAAGTTAAAATATGAAGTAATTTATAAGTATTTCAAAATGTCATCAATGAAAACTAAAAGTCATCCTGCAAAAAGGTATCCCTCAGTATGACAAAATACAATGTTATGGGTCTTGAAACTCAGTGACACAAAAACATAAAAAAAACCATATTGTTATTGTGCAAAACCAGTAAAATATGTCCACACAATGATTTTTTTCAAGCGGATTCCACACTCGGAAAATTCCCTGAAAAGTTGAAACAATCTTGAGCATTAATTTGATCTGTACAGTTAGCAGTCAGAATAACAGTCTCTATGTTACGTCTACTTTGTTCCTGTGAATACTTGATCTAGCGACGGCCTTCCGGCATCATACCTCAGGCCCACCTAGGCCAAAGCTCATCATCATGGTAGCTGGCTATACCCTCCCACTCCTCTCTACGTTCTTCACTCTCACACAGAGAGCCTGTGTTAAAATTGTCTTCTTTTGTCATCGTAAGTCTGCTTACATCTAGACACTTCCCACCTTGTAGCATCACCTTGTTCATTCAAGCATCCTCACAGGCATGGCGCTTCCACTCTAAGTAATCACACTCCTTACACAGCAGTCTCTCATGTCAATAACCTCCTTGTCTCAGGTTCGGCTCTCTCAGCTTCAAATTTGCAAGTCTCAACTTTCTGACACTCCTTTTAGTTTGTGAATACCCTACCTCATAGGCGACCAGTCTTCCTCACTTAGAAAAGTCACAAAGGCTATCATCTCACTGATGACAAAACCTAAGGCGGCACACTGCACTAGATTGTGCCCGTCTCTTACATACAAATCATAGAATTTTATTGGGCAAAGGGATCCATCTTCAGCCAGTGCCCTCAGTGATATTTCCCAGGTGGCAGATAACACAGCCTTTTTTATTTTTGGGCACTCAGAGCATTCTGCTGCTTCTCAACATGCAAAGCCCTATGTGCCTTTAGCAGCTCCAATCAGTTTGATGCATTTTTGTGCCACAGTGGCATTATACACTATAACTACAACGTTCATGTTACATAGTTGCATATGTAACAACCCTCATATGTACTATTTTGAATTTCCAGAGTTACTCAAACAAAATATATTGTTTGTACCAATTCGGCATGGTGCCATATTGGCACACTTCCCTTTTATTCTCCCCAATATCTGTATATTTCTCCAAAACATCACTCGCACACATTCTTCAGTGCCATGGAAAAAATATATTAAAAGCAATATCTGGGACTTGTAAAAAACAAAAAATGTACCTAAAAACTAACATACAGGTAGTTGTTACCTACTTGCCTGCTGTGCCCAGCTTCATTCTTTGCTAGCACACAGAGCAGTCAAAGACCACTCCTGCCGGTGATTCAGCTGCTTCTGCTGATGTCACTTCGACAGAGCAATGGATTCTTTTCCGCTCTGATATGTCACCTGAAGTGATGTCCGACATCTTTCTGATTGACAGTCAACTCCATCAGTTAGGCAGCAGGAATCTGGCTGTCATTAAAATGATGTTGGCAGACCTGCCCTGTCAACAGAGTAGAGTGGAAAAGAAGCTGCTGCTTTGTCTACATGACATCAGCAGTGGGAGCTGAATTGCTGGCAGGAGCATCTCAACAAACATAATGTCACAACTGTTGATGGGAATCCCAAGACCAGAGGCTCCTTCCTTGTCCCTAGTGTGAGGGGCACCCTAGCTGTCCCTGTTCCTGGATTACTTCTAAAGGTGAGGATGCTGGGGCCACATACCTTACTGAGCTCCTGATTCCACCGTCAGTCTGTTTCCTCCCATCAACCCAGGGAAGAGGGAAAGAGTAGTGTATGGCTATACACCAAGCAAACTAACAGGGTAATATGAACAGGGATAAATGAACATGCCCATCATACAAATATGCACACATCTCAAACAACAACTCTCCACCAACATCTAAATCATGCAACAATGAAGCTAGCTTTTTAATTGCCTGCTTGCCACAGTCCAGGTTATATAGGAGAGGGGAGTGGTCAACAATGAACAGCTGAGAGCCTTAATGCAGGTAAGCTTCCAGGAGCTCGCAAAGAAGATTAACTCCTGCACTGCTAGATGAAACCTGCACCAATATGAAGGAGAAATGCTTTTAATCGCTGAAGGAGTAGAAGAAAGCAGACGGTGTGGTCTTCTAGCTCCTCTGTTGTGGTAAACCCGTGACACATAGTTTAAACTGTCTCTTGTAATAGGGTCTTGCAACATTCTGTTTGAACCCTCTTTCATGCCAGACTGGTTATGACAGTGCGATAGCTCATATGGAAAAGTTACTACTAACTAGAAAATAATTCGGGAAGGAAACTGGTATCTGTTAATACATATGTTTTAATTTAAAATAATTTGCAAAATCCACTAATGCATCAATGCTCGATTACTGATCAAGATGCTATAACTTTATCCCCTTTCTGTTATTAGACATACTAGTCCGTCCATGTGGGGTGGGCCCTACTTCCCATGGACGGAATAGTACGCCATAGGCGATCGGCCGTGCTCACGGGGGGAGCGTGACTGATCGCCGCCGGGTGTCAGCTGATTATTACAGGCACATTAACCCCCAGAACACTGCGATCAAACATGATCACAGCGTTCCGGCGGCACAGGGAAGCATCGCGCAGGGAGGGGGCTCTCTGCATGCTTCCCTGAGACCCTCGGAGCAACGTGACATGATCGCGTTACTCCAAGGGTCTCCTACCTCCTCCTCCCTGCAGGCCCCGGAATCCAAAATCACTGCAGGGGGCCTTCTGGGTCCTGCTCAGAGCAGGTGCCGGCAAGCCTCCTTCAGTGCCTGTGTGATCGCTGATCTGACACAGTGCACTGGAAAGTGTTAGATCAGCGATCTGTCACTAGAACATGATATCCCCCTGGGGCAAAAAAATCCTAAATAAGGAATAAAAAAAAATATTGTTCCAATAAATACATTTCTTTGTCTAAATAAAAAAAACAATAAAAGTACACATATTTAGTATCGCCGCGTCCGTAATGACCCGACCTATGTCCCACTAGTTAACCTCTTCAGCGATCACCGTTAAAAAAAAAAGAGGCAAAAAACAATGCTTTATTATCATACCGCCGAACAAAAAGTGGAAAAAACGAGTTTACAGTCCTCAGAATAAAGTGATGCAAAAATAATTATTTTTTATGTAAAATAGATTTTATCGTATAAAAGCACCAAAACATAAAAAAGATATAATGAGGTATCGCTGTAATCATACTGACCTGAAGAATAAAACTGCTTTATCAATTTTATCAAACGTGGAACGGTATAAATGCCCCCCCAAAAGAAATTCACGAATTGCTGGTTTTTGTTCATTCTGCCTCACAAAAATCGGAATAAAAAGCGATCAAAAAATGTCACATTCCCGAAAATGGTACCAATTAAAATGTCAACTCATCCTGCAAAAAACAAGACCTCACATGACTCGGTGGACCAAAATATGGAAAAATTATAGCCCTCAAAATGTGGAGACGCAAAAACTATTTTTAGCAATAAAAAGTGTCTTTTAGTATGCGACAGCTGCCAATAATAAAAATCCACTAAAAACCCACTATAAAAGTAAATCAAACCCCCTTCATCACCCCCTTAGTTAAGGAAAAATAATAAAATTAAAAAAAGTATTTATTTCCATTTTCCCATAAGGGTTAGGGCTAGGGTTAGGGTTGGGGCTAAAGTTAGGGTTAGGGTTGGGGCTAAAGTTAGGGTTAGGGCTACAGTTAGGGTTGGGGCTACAGTTAGGGTTAGGGTTGGGGCTACAGTTAGGGTTAGGGTTGGGGCAACAGTTAGGGTTAGGGTTGGGGATACAATAGGGCTAGGGTTGCGGCTAAAGTTAGGGTAAGGGCTGGGGTTAAAGTTAGGGTTGGGGCTATGGTTAGGGTTAGGGTTGGGGCTAAAGTTAGGGTTCGGGTTGGGGCTAAAATAAGAGATAGCGTTGGGGCTAAATTTGGGGTTGGGGCTAAAGTTAGGGTTAGGGCTATAGTTAGGGTTGGGGCTACAGTTAGGGTTAGGGTTGGGGCTAAAGTTAGGGTTTGGGTTGGGACTAAAGTTAGGCTTAGGGTTGGGGCTAAAGTTAGGGTTAGGGTTTGGATTACATTACGGTTGGCATTAGGGTTGGGATTAGGGTTAGGGTGTGTCAGGGTTAGGGATGTGGTTAGGGTTATGGTTGGGATTAGGGTTAGAGGTGTGGATGGGTTAGAGTTTAAATTAGAATTGGGGGTTTCCACTGTTTAGGCACATCAGGGGCTCTCCAAACGTGACATGGCATCAGATATCAATTCCAGCCAATTTTGCTTTGAAAAAGTAAAACAGTGCTCCTTCCCTTCCTAGCTCTCCTGTGTGCCAAAACAGGGGTTTACCCCAACATATGGGTTATCAGTGTACTCAGGACAAATTGGGCAACAACTTTTGGAGTCCAATTTCTCCTGTTACCCTTGAGAAAATACAAAACTGGGGGCTAAAAAATAATTTTTCTGGAAAAAAAATAATTTTTATTTTCACGGCTCTGCGTTATAAACTGCAGTGAAACACTTGGGGGTTCAAAGTTCTCACAACACATCTAGATAAGTTTCTTGGGGGTCTAGTTTCCAATATGGGGTCACTTGTGGGGGGTTTCTACTGCTTAGGTACATCAGGGGCTCTGCAATGTGACGCCTGCAGACCATTCCATCTAAGTCTGCATTCCAAATGGCGCTCCTTCCCTTCCAAGCTCTGCCATGCGCCCAAGCAGTAGTTTTCTCCCACAAATGAGGTATCAGCATACTCAGGACAAAATGGAAAACAACTTTTGGGGTCCAATTTTTCTGTTACACTTGGGAAAATACAAAACTGGAAGCTAAAAATTAATTTTTGTGGAAAATAAAAATAATTTTTATTTTCACGGCTCAGCATTATAAACTGTACTGAAACACTTGGGGGTTCAAAGTGCTCACCACACATCTAGATAAGTTCCTTAGGGGGTCTACTTTCCAAAATGGTGTCACTTGTGGGGGGTTTCAATGTTTAGGCATATCAGGGGCTCTCCAAACGCGACATGGCGTCCCATCTCAATTCCAGTCAATTTTGCATTGAAAAGTCAAACAGCACTCCTTCCCTTCCGAGCTCTGCCAGGTGCCAAAACAGTGGTTTACCCCAACATATTGGGTATCAGCGTACTCAGGACAAATTGCACAACAACTTTTGGGGTCCAAATTCTTCTGTTACCCTTGGGAAAATAAAAAATTGGGGGCAAAAAGATCATTTTTGTGAAAAAAAATATGAATTTTTATTTTTACAGCTCTACATTATCAACTTCTGTGAAGCACTTGGTGCGTCAAAGTGCTCACCATACACCTACATAAGTTCCTTAGGGGGACTCCTTTCCAAAATGGTCTCACTTTTGGGGGGTTTCAATGTTTAGGCACATCAGGGGCTCTCCAAACGCGACATGGCATCCTATCTCAATTCCAGTCAATTTTGCATTGAAAAGTCAAATGGCGCTCCTTCCATTCTGAGTTCTGCCATGCGCCAAAACAGTCGTTTACCCCAACATATGGGGTTTCAGCTTACTCAGAGCAAATTGTACAACAACTTTTGGGGTCCAATTTCTCCTGTTACTCTTGGTAAAATAAAAGAAATTGGAGCTAAAGTAAATTTTTTTTGAAAAAAAGTTAAATGTTCATTTTTTTAAGATTCCAAAAATTCCTGTGCAACACCTGAAGGGCTAATAAACTTCTTGAATGTGGTTTTGAGCACCTTGAGGGGTGCAGGTTTTAGAATGGTGTCACACTTGGGTATTTTCTATCATATAGACCCCTTAAAGTGACTTCAAATGTGATGTGGTCCCTAAAAAAAATGATGTTGTAAAAATGAGAAATTGCTGGTCAACTTTTAACCCTTATAACTCCCTAACAAAAAAAAATTGTTTCCAAAATTGTGCTGATGTAAAGTAGACATGTGGTAAATGTTACTTATTAAGTATTTTGTGTAACATAGCTCTGTGATTTAAGGGCATAAAAATGCAAATTTGGAAAATTGCGAAATTTTTAAAATTTTCGCCAAATTTCTGTTTTTTTCACAAATAAATGCAGATAATATCAAAGACATTTTACCACTACCATGAAGTACAATATGTCTTGAGAAAACAGTGTCAAAATCACTGGGATCCATTTAAGCGTTCAAGAGTTATATCCTCATAAAGGGACAGTGGTCAGAATTGTAAGAATTGGCCCGGTCTTTAACGTGCAAACCACCCTTGGGGGTAAAGGGGTTATGGGATCACGTGCAAAGTGGGTTAATCTGGTTGAGTTTTCTTGGTCAATCAGAAGCTCGAATAGGGGTCACGCATTCTTCTCTCAGATACATTTATAAACTACCTGTCTGATGAAAGGTAACTCAATGTAAGCTGCAAGTGGCTGACTGGAATGAAGGAATTAAGTGGATAGTGGTCGTGCACAGATGTGGGAGATGAGTGAAAAAAAGTAGACAAAAGCAAAGTCCATTACTAAAAATATATTATGTTTGTAGGTCAAATAGATTTTTCTGGGTCAAAAAGCTTTGATGGCCTATTTTTAGCTTTCTTTATCATTAATATTTGATCAATAAATGTCTGTCCTTTGAGACCCCACTAATCATAAGATAAAAGCAATGAACTGCAGTACAAAGCACTAACAAGTTGCCATGGCTGGACATCCACAGATCAATCAATAATGGACTTTCATCAGAATAGGGCATAAAGGTTTCAATACAAAAAAAGCTTTCAGTGGTTATTCTCATCTTAGATATTTATGACATATCTAACATACGTCCTTGCTGAACACATTTCACTCCCTCATCCTTTTGTGGATGGATAGTTGACTGGTGGCTGCATGTTCTTGGCTATTTTCAGAAGGCAACTGAAAGCAAACAAAGAAAGCCTTCCATGTGTGACCACTTTTCTATTCACCTTCACCATTGCCTATAGCACCACATGGTATATGTTTGTGAAACCATGATTCTGAAGTTAGGGGTAGGCCCAACATCTATCAGACATTTATGGCATATCCTGTGGGTATTATATAAATATCTAATATGAGAATACTCCTTCAGGCTACTGACCGATTTACAGTTGCTCAAATAATATCAAGGTGGATTGCATAAACACATTAATCAAAAACTTAGACGTTAGAAACAGCATAGAAACAACACAGAAACTAAGATGAACTTTCTTCATAATCTGAAGCTCCCATTTCTATCTCCAAGACTTTACTCATGCTGCACAAGTTCTTTGGAGTACACCAAGGCTTCTTTCACACTCCCGTCTTGAGATGGCCATCATAATGCATCGGCGCGACGTATCGATGGACGTTGTAAAAAGATTGGCAAACGGATGTAACGCATCCAGTAACCTGAATTTTTCCGGACTAGAAAATGCTTCCAGACATGCTCAGAATGAAAAAACGGGATACGTCGCTGGATTCTTGTGTTTGACGGTCAACGCTGGATCCTGTGTCCATAGGCTTCCATTACAGCCACCGACCGACAGCGCAGGACCTGTTGCTGAGCGATTTTCCAACGTGCAAAAAAAAGTTCCTCTGAACGTTCTCTCTGCCCAATGGACTGCTATTTTCCGGACGGATCCAGTGCACAACAGATGAAACGGGTGGCTATCCGCCACAATCCGTCGCTAATACAAGTCTATGGGAAAAAACAGGATCCTGCAGAAAAATTTGAAGGATTGTTTTTTCAAAAATTTTGACGAAAGGAAAAAGACAGAAGTGTGAAAGAAGCCTAATTTACACAATCCAATTACTTCCCAACCTCTAAAATTTTAAGATAGACTGAAAAACCCATCTTTTTAGAAAAGCTTATTACATCACTTCCCTAGTAAAACTTATTTCTGGTTCTCCTTCCTACCTTTTTATTTTTTCAACAATTTCCCCAAATTCTATGTTTTCAATATGACGTTCTCTATGCTATATTTCTCCAATGTAAAAGTTGACCGAGGTATGCAATGTTACAAATTAGAAGAAATGGCATTATGTTGCATCTCCGCTATTTCCTATGACTGCAGATGACCTTTATTAAATCATGAGACACTTGGCCAACAAATCAAGGAGCATAACGGAAAGGAGGAAATAGACTTGTGTAACAATCTTTAAAAACATCGACTTGATGGGAAACCATTGTGTCAGCTCAGCTCTGGAAAGGTCAAAATAAATGAACTGGAACAAATGGAAGTCAATTAAGTGTTTCACGTTGTCCAATGAAATACAGTGGAGGGGAACTTTCTAGGCTGATTACTTCTAATTACAGTAAAGTATTTGCATATCTGCCCTTTATCCATAGTGATATTGTAAGTGGAATGTTATAAATAAGTTCTCATCAACCAACCTAAACTGAGCGCCTTTTTTTAAGGGGTCCCATAATAGCCTCATGGGCTCTGCCTCTATGGTTCAGACACACTTTTAAAATCAGGATGCGCCATAGTTTTAATATTATTTTTAACCTGAGATTTAGTTGTCTGAATAATGTACTTTATATGACTTTTTCAATTTTACTACTGGACAAGAGTATTGACCCAAGATGGTAAAAGCTCAAAGTAGACTCATTGTGTCATTGTGGCACCTTCTTCAGTTACGATGAAAGTGGGCGCTCAATAAAGGTGGGTGGTGAATCTCCACCAGATATCAGGTACAGTATGTTGGTCCAGGTAACTTTGGAGAAATCATTTAATTTCTTAAACTTTTTTCTTAGCATAGGATTTATGTTAAGTTAAACTTTAGGGACTTGTACAGTGTTACTGCTGCAATGGAAATATACAGTGACTGTGAAACCGTCGTAGGTAAATTAGCAAGTAGTTTGGATCTATTTGCATCCTGTATCCCCCGGTGTCAGATGTACATTAAGGATTCAGAGTTTCTAAGCTGCCAGATTCCTTCTTACTCTAAATCATGAACAGCAGCCAGATGCAGTCCTGCTGGAGCTGCACAAATTTAATAATCCTGAAAATTGATTAAGTATCTCGGCTGTGGCAGGACGCCTTGAGTGGGAGTAGGGACACTGTGAGGTCAGAGAGACGTTCTGGAAATCTTATTTGTAAAAAGGGAAAAGTACAGTACAAATACATAATATATAGTAACAGAATCATGACTTCACATTGTGATCTGTTAAGGAATACATAAAGTTCAAAGATTCACAATGACGCTACTTTTGTAATGAAAGGAGCTCCTAATCTTATTAGAAGACAGAACGCGGCACTCTGGAAAGAAGGTTCTGGTGCTTGAGTAGAGTCCCAATCACCTCCAATAGAATAGAAAGAAGAATCCAAGCATATGTGATGTTTCGGTCATCTCATGTGACCTTCCTCAAACATCAGATTGTGAATAGGTGGTATTATCTATGAAAAAAAGGTTATAAGGGTGCTCACTGTCCAAAAGGAGGGTGCTCAGGAGAAAATAAGTCCAATATAATGTAAGTAAACTCCGGCACACCAAAATTGCTTTAATAGTTATTATAATTTTATTTCATTTAAAAAAATTATGGTGGGATTCCACTCAAAAAAAATCTGCTAATTATATAGTAGACACATGCAAGGTTTTCCCAACGTTTCGGCACATTTGGCCTTTCTCAAGGGACTCGGACACATACCAACCAATCAATAGTAATCCAACATTTGATATAGCCAGGGAAATAAAGAATCTTGTCACTCACTACACCACATTGGGTATAATAGATGATAAATTGGGAGATTTCTTGATAAACCAACATCCGGTCACCCCGGTATGTTATACCCTTCCCAAGATTCATAAACACCCAACAAAACCCCCGGGACGCCCTATTGTGGCTTCCACCGATTCTTTACTATCTCCTCTGGCTATTACGCTTGATAAAATTCTATCTCCCCTCATACCGGGCATTAAATCTTTTCTCAAAGACACAGCAGACTTTTTGGCATCTCTTCATAATTTAGGCAAATTACTTCTTGAATGCAGGTTAGTAACTATGGACGTGAACAGTCTTTACACCAGTATTAGACACCAAGATGGGATCAAATCAGTAATGTCCTTCCTCTCAAGTCAGATCCATTTTTCCAGTCATCAACAGGATTTTTGTAAAGACTTACTCACATTGATATTAACCCGTAATTTTTTCATTTTTGAGGATCAGTTCTTCATACAGAAGAAGGGCACTGCTATGGGGTCCAACATGGCACCCCCATATGCTAATATTTTCATGGACCAATTTGAAACGTCTTACGTCTATACACATCCCAGCTTTACGTCACATGTGATATACTGGTGGCGTTACATAGACGACGTTTTCCTCATTTGGATGGGCGATGTTGAGACCCTGCTTGGTTTTCACTCAGACCTTAACTCTTGCTTACCAGGTTTAACATTCTCAATATCCCATGATCCCACCTCCATGAGATCTATATGTGAAACCCACAGATATAAATAGTCTATTGATGTATGACAGTTGCCATCCACAACATATAAAGAGAGGTCTTCCTAAATCTCAACACGATAGGGTGGATAGAATCGTCTCTAATCCTGACACCAGCCCAATTAGACATCAAGAAATGAATGCTAAATTTCGCAATAGGGGATACCCCAATCACATCCTCTCCACAACGGGGGATGTAGCCAGGCCTAATAAAAGCCAAAAAATACCTCATATGGCCTTTGTTAGCACTTTTCACCCTTTTAACCATCTCATCAGTAAAAGTATTCTTCGACATTGGGATATCCTCAAGCAAGCATACCCACAGGTTAAGGAGTTCGGTTCTAAACCAATCATTTGCAACAAGAGATGTCCGAATATTAGGGACCTACTGGTTAGGGCTGATGTAGGCTCCATTAATAAGGGATTGACACAAAGAGTCCTTTCCACACCCCGTAATGGGACGTTTCTGTGTCTGAGCTGTCACCAATGCTCTAATATTTCCAAGGGAGATTCCTTCACGCACCCACGGTCGGGAAAAAGGTTCCCCATTAAGGGACACTTTACGTGCAACTCATCCTTTGTCATATATCTAATTAAGTGTCCTTGCGGTCTCGGGTATGTTGGGGAGACTACCCAGCATATCCAGGACCGCATATCCCAGCATAAATCCACCATTAGGTGTGGTAGAACACTTCTACCAATTTCATTTCATTTCATGCAGAATAATCACAACATCATTCAACTTAAATACCAGGTTATAGACCATGTTCCATTGGCTAGAAGGGGAGGTGATAGGGTCACAAGACTTAAAGGACGTGAATCCTTTTGGATCCACACGTTACAAACTCTGTCTCCATTAGGATTAAACAGAGAATATGAGGTTTCCTATTGAATTTATTTTGAGGTCTTATTGTTCTGATGCTTAAAATCACAATGACTGTAATATTACGTTAAGTTACGTACCTCATTTACTTATCTTGAATTGTTCTAAGTATGTTCCATGTTCCTGACATTAACTATTAGTATTCTAGTATTAAGGTCCCAGTTCCCTCTATTTTTACTATATTTCAGTTCATTTTATGCATTTTACGTTTATCACACATGAATTGATCTCTTGAGAGAGCGGTTGCAGCTGTAATGATATAGCGTGATACTACCATGACACTTTTTTCTTACTAATTGGTTCTCTTCTTCTTTTCTTTGGCAGCATACAGGAGGAAATTAGAAACAGAATCTCACAGCGACTGCGCATGCGCCATCTTTTCCTCGGCACTTGTTGGCATTTTCCGCTCTTCCTCGTACCTCACAGTCACATGGTCCACCTCTCACCCGGAAGTACCAACGCTGGTACAACTCCGGTATAGTATAAGAAGCCGACACCACGCTCTTTTGTCCACCTGCTCTTCCTATAGCAGTCACGCGTCCTCACTCGGAGCCTTCCACCGGACATAGGTGCGGTATATACCAGTGACTCAGACTGAAGGTATTTTCACTTGCAGCACTCATTAAGGCAACAACGCTTATTGCTAGGCGGCTCATTATGTTCATTGTTTATCCTCACAGTGGGATCCCTATCTGCTGCTCATCGTATTAAGAAGTAATGTAACTTTCCTCTTTATCTGCACAAAAATGGTGACCTACGTTTTTATCCATGATCTATACATATGGTGTATGGTGTATCCGTTTGGAGATATATATATATATATATATATATATATATATATATATATATATATATATATAATTGTGCCCACTTTAGTGTTTTCTCAGAACAAGGGGGTTATTTTTGGATGGTTTCAGATTTTTCTTACTGGTTAGTTCTTTAGGACATTTTGTCCTTTTTTTGGATAAGACAAGCCATTTTCTTCATAAACGGAGGGGATGCACTTTCTCAGTTTGCAGTTATAATCTTCCTTCTTAGTTTTATATTCTGATGCTGGTTTATAGAAAAAATAGACACCAGCTGAGACTCTACATATATTTATTATACATGTAACATAAGAATCTCATTTAGTTAATGTTTTATGCATCTATACAGATGGTTGGATTCAGATTCTCTGACAAGTTGCATGCAACCTTATATGTTATATATAACACTATTTTTTTATGTATCATGCATTGTTATGTATCTTATTTTGTATCTAAGCTGTATTCACTTATGTATATTGCAGAAAAGACAGATGTCCCTTGAGAAAGTCCAAATGTGCTGAAACGTTGGGAAAACCTTGCATGTGTCTACTATATAATTTGCAGATTTATTTTGAGTGGAATCCCACCATAATTTTTTGAAATGAAATAAAATTATAATAACTATTAAAGCAATTTTGGTGTGCTGGAGTTTACTTACATTATATAGGTGGTATCTATCTTACAACATGTGGGATGGTGGGTATACCGCTAAGGAGTTATGACACAAATGATAGTTTAGTGCCTAGTTCTTCTTATTGTATTAGCTCATAATCTAATTTTAGAAATATGTTTTTTAAGGATATTAATTGTGACAGTTAGCTTTGCACTAAAAAACTTTTTAGGTCTTAAATGAGGTTTCTTCTGTTTACTACCGTTTTCACTATCAATAACATTGTTAAAAGTCTGGGAGATTTTCTCCTACATAGCTGTCAGTCAATCAACAATTTGTCTGACAGCGATTTCCCTTGACTCCTTCATATGTATAGAGAGGGGGAGCAGAGCATAAAATTTTGCTTCACTGGTGAATGTTGAAAAAAAACAATGCCGGACATCTTTGAAGGCAAATATGTCACAGATGAACAAAAAAATCACATAAGTTAAAATGCATCTTAGAAGAACCCACTCTCCTCTAAAATCTGCTTTCAGAGACTGTTGGGCTGCTCAAATACACATTTTATGATCAGTCTGTCCCACTGAAATTGTCGGATTGTACAGTTTTTTGTACAACCAATACACCAATGCCTCCCCTCTGTGCCAGTCACTGCACTGGTTGCCCATCTACTATAGAATACAATATAAACTTACCACTCCCACCCACAAAGCTCTCTACAGTTCCTCATCTCTGTCTACTACCCTATGAAGATTTTCTATTCTTATCTAAAACTAAAATCTTTTATAGCACCAACTCATTCACGTCTCCAATACTTTGGTGATGCTGCATCAGTTTTCCATAGTGCCCTAGCCCAGGCAATCTAGTTCATTTCCAGCATCCACAGCTCTTAGAAAACCCTACAAATACACATTCTTAAGCAGGCCTAACATAACTTTTCTCTATTTTTCTCTCCCTGAATTTTTCTTTAACAGCTTTCCAGACACTTTCTTCTCATCAGAATGGCATACACTGATACTGGCTGGTGACTAACTAATACAGATTTATAGTTACTACATTAATTATTCTAAAAGATGGCTGGACAATACAATAATACAAGCTTCCGAGCAGGACTCTCTCTCCTAAATTGAATTATGTGTAACTCTGTGATGTCTGATATTGTGTGTATGTGTACCTCTGAGCTGCAATGTGGCTACATAATATTTTGCCGTTATACAACCAAAGATTATTATTGTTTATATTGATATCACATTTCAATTTAACTCCTTTACGACCTGTAGCAAACATTTTTTTCTCAGTTCCCTGCGAGGTGTTTAAAGCGGGCTCAGGAGCTGAACCTGCTTCATACATTTTACAGCCGGTTTTAGCCTGTAACAACATTGATTGAAACCAGCTTTGATTGCTTCTGTTAACTAGAATAATGTCACTGTCAATTAGTGGTAGTGGAACTTAAATGGCGCAATTCCCGTTGGACCTCCCTCAATATATTTTTCATAGGAAAATGGTTTAGCACTGCAGCCTTGCAGTGCTGGAGTCCTGGGTTCAAATTCCACCAAGGACAACATCTGCAAGGAGTTTGTATGTTCTCCCCGTATTTGCATGGGTTTCCTCCGGGTTCTCCGGGTTCCTCCCATATTCCAAAGACATACAGATAGGGAATTTACATTGTGAGCCCCATCGGGGACAGCTATGGTAATGTGTGCAAAACTGTGAAACACTGTGGAAAATGTAAGCATTATATAAAGATAAAGATTATTATTTTTGTTATAGGAATCTTGCAATTACACTGCACATTAATGAATAGAGATGGTGGACACCTGGATGTTCGGATCTGGCGGGTTCATCCTAACAGTTACAAAAAGTTCTGGTTCAGGTACAAGAACAGTGCCCGGATCCGAACCCCCTTCACTTGAATGGGGGGCTCGAACATCCAGTGTTTGCCACGCTGCCATGTGCATGACAGCGCAGTATTCTCCGCTTCTAATCAGCAGTAAAATCATCATTGTCGGTCAGACAGACGTGGTTCCCACGCTGTCAAAAGACAGTGTGATCCTGCAGCTGTGATTGGAGGTATAAAGTTTACCTATGGTCACTGGTGTCAGCTGATGGTACAACTGCTCCCATCAACCAACACCAGCTGCCACTAATATCAATGAGAGCAGAAGCGACTGCTGGGACAACTGCTCCCATCAGCCGACACCTACTGCTGCTAATATCAGAGAGAGCAGGAGAAGCTGATGGGACTATTCATCAGCCTGCTCTGGCACTGTAAATAAATAATTTAAAAAAAAATACGATGTGGGCCCCCATGTATTTTTGATAACCAGCCAGGCAAAACTCATAGCAGGGAGCTACAACCCTCAGCTGTCTAAGTTAACATGGCTGGTTATCAAGAATAGAGGGGTCGTCATTCTGTTTTTTAATTATTTAAATAAATAATTTAAAAAAACCTTGTGGGGTCCCCCCCTTTTTGACAACCAGTCTGGTAAGGCTAGCAGAATGCACCAAATAATATAATGAGTGATAAGAGGAGCGTTCGCAGCCTGGGGTCCACCATGCAGAGATGGAACCTGCTGCTAAGTAATGGTGGACACAATATGGCAATATAACATGTTCACAAACGGGTTAGCTTCACCTGGTATGAAAAGGGAGACGTGCCCTGTTGCTTCACAGAGCCGCAGAACCGCAGAGTGAGCACTAGAGCGACGTAACGGAACTCTGCCCCAATGACAGGGAAAAGCGTCCATCTAGACCACTAGTGCTTGGCGCCGCAACTGTGGTGCCAGGGGAAAATGAAATAATATTTACCGCATGAGAGTGTATACAGCGCCGCACTGGCGGATGCCACTAACCACTCTGTCTAGGGCCAGGAAAGCGCAATGATTGCGCACAGTGCCGCACTGGTGGTCGCTGATGGATAGACGCTGTAAGGATCATGCTCTTGTGCTTGGATAGCACTGTCTGGCATTAGATTACTCCATCATTCACGAGCAGTCAACAACTCGGGATGGGAATGATTCAGAGCTTTCATCCATCGACAGGCATACATCCACACACACACATTAGTAAGTTTATACTAGTGCATGGCCGTGCGGCCATGCGAACCTTTTATAGCAGAAGCTCTCCGGGACCTTCCTAGTGGTCCAATAGGAGCTGCTACAGGACCTGAGCATGTGACCCCCGACCTCCAAGGTCGTCCCTTGGGCATGCTCAGAAGAAGAAAAGCAGGACTTAGTCCCAGGGACGCCTGCTCGCCGCTGATCAGTACTGGAAACAATGGCTGAGCCTGGAAGGACAGCAATAACCAGCCGCACAGTATCAGCTTGAGCCAGAAGCTGGGACCAACATCTCTGCTGAGCAGGCTCCACTGCGGCTGGAGGAGAATGAGAGACCGCAGCGGAGATAGTTCGAGATACCCCCTGTGCGGCGGCGGGAACTAGACACCTAACACAGTCTTGCTAAAGCAGACAACTGGGGGCTGGTATTCTCAGGCTGGTAAGTGGTCATGGATGTTGGCACCTCAGCCTAAAAATAGCGTCCCTCTAAACTTTCATCTCAAACAAGGAGAAGACTGATCAGAGATGCAGCCAAGAGGCCCATGATCACTCTGGATGAACTGCAGAGATCTACAGCTGAGGTGGGACAGTCTGTTCACAGGACAACAATCAGTCATACAGTGCACAAATCTGGCCTTCATGGAAGAATGGCAAGAAGAACACCAAATTCTCAAAGATATCCATAAAAAGTGTTGTTTAAAGTTTGCAACAAGCCACTTGGGAAACACACCAAACATGTGGAAGAAGGTGGTCTGGTCAGATGAAACCAAAAATAAACTTTTTGGCAACAATGCCAAACGATATGTTTGGCGTAAAGACAACACAGCTCATCACCCTGAACACACCATCCCCTCTGTCAAACATGGTGGTGACAGCATCATGGTTTGAGCCTGCTTTTTTTCAGCAGGGACAGGGAAGATGGTTGAAATTGATGGGAAGATGGATGGTTACAAATACAGGACCATTCTTGAAGAAAACCTGTTGGAGTCTGCGAAAGACCTGAGACTGGGACAGAGCTTTATCTTCCAACAAGACAATGATCCCAAACATAAAGCAAAATCTACAATGGAATGGTTCACAAATAAATGTATCCAGGTGCTGGAATGGTCAAGTCAAAGTCCAGACCTCATCCAATCGAGAATCTGTGGAAAGAGTTGAAAACTGCTGTTCACAAACGATCTCCATCAAACCTCACTGAGCTCGAGTTGTTTGCCAAGGAAGAATGGGTGTCACGCTCACACCCTGACTGGTGGGCGTGAGCTCAGGGGGCCCCACTGTGCCACAAACCAGACTACCCTGGAAGGGGTGTAACTATGACAGCTGCCTTGGTCTTCGCTGGATCCTCTGATGGTGAGGTCAGACTTGTGCGGCAGACAGCTGCCAGGTGCTACTCCAGGGTGGTGTCTGGCTGTGGCTGCTGATCCCACATGGAGAACAGGAACACTAGGACAGGTGCGGGCATCAAGCAGGACTGGCAGATGAGCATGGATGAAACTCAGACGAGTTGGCTGGCACACCTGAGACACAGGGCTGGCAGAGACATAGGGCTGGCAGGAATGGCAGAGACACAGGGCTGGCAGGAACGGCAGAGACACAGGGCTGGCAGGAATGGCAGAGACACAGGGCTGGCAGGAACGGCAGAGACACAGGATTGGCAGGAACAGCAAAGACACATTGCTGGCTGGTGTGGTGTATGAAGGAACAGGTTTGGACCTGTTCACACAAGAGGTGCAGGTATGGATGCAAGCTGGAAGGAAAGGAGTATGAAGGAACAGGTTGTGACCTGTTCACACAGGAAGAGAAGTGCAAGGCTGCAGATAGGAGCAGAAGAGCAGCAAGAGATAGTGCAGCAACAAAAGCTAAGCAGAGTGGAACCGGAAGGAATGCAGAGAGGAGCTGCAGCAAGAGATTACTGCAGCAGCAGAAGCTAAGCAGAACGGAGCCACAAGGAATGCGGAGAGGGGCTACAGCAAGAGATTACTGCAGCAGCAGAAGCTAAGCAGAGCGGAACCACAAGGAATGCGGTGAGGAGCTGCAGCAAGAGATTTCTGCAGAAGCTAGGCAGAGCGGAGCCCCAAGGAATGCGGAGAGAAGCTGCAGCAAGAGATTTCTGCAGAAGCTAAGCAGAGTGGAGCCAAAAGGAATGTGGAGAGGGGCTGCAGCAAGAGATTCCTGCAGCAACAGGAGCAGAGCAGAGTATAACTGAGCAGAGCCACAGGAGTGCGGGGAGAGGTAAAGCTGCAAGAGAGCGGAGCACAGGCAAAGTCACAAGAGCCGCAAGAGTGCAGAGCATAAGCAAACAGAAAGGACGCAAGGAAAGACACAGCAGGGAAGGAAGCCACAGACAAGGAGACAGAGGTAGGACAAAGTTCAGACAAGGTAATGGAACAAGACAAGGTGCAAGAACAAAGACACAGGGACCAGGATATTCTGCCTCCTGGAGGGCGGACAAACCTAAACAAGGCAAAGCAAGGACACAGACACAGAGACCAGCATATACAGCCTCCTGGAGGGCAGACCAACAAGAACAAAGCAAAGCTAAAATTAGAGCCTCCAGAGTTGGAGGAACACAGAGCAAGGCCTGGCAACTCAGAAGCTAAACATTAACTGAGTTTACACATTGCACAGACCCAGTCCACTGGGTGAAGCTGCACTAAATACTGGATTCCTCCTGGTAATTGGTCAGGAACAGATTAGACAGGTGCACCTGATTCCTGTAAGAACCAGAGAGTTCAGGTGCCGCCCCCCTATGCACACAGCCAGGAAGCATGCAGAGAGCAGAGGCACAGATATGGAGCTGGCAAGAAACAGAAACTACATCATGACCTGGAGCTGTGGGTAAGATAGTGTGAGAGATGAGAGGCCATGCCGTGACGCCAGCAGAGTTGTTACAATGGGCAAGAATTTCAGTCTCTCGATGTACAAAACTGATAGAGATATACCTCAAGTGACTTGCAGCTATAATGGCAGCAAAAGGTGGCGCAACAAAGTATTAAGTTAAAGGGGCTGAATAATATTGCACGCCCCAATTTTCAGTTTTTGAATTTCCACAAAAATTTAAATAACCAATAAACTTTGTTCATCTTAACAATTGTATTCCACTTCTTGATCTTTCACCAAACATTTACATTTGGTATCTTTATGTTTGAAGCATGCTAGGTGGGAAAAGGTTGAAAAGTTCCAGGGGGCCAAATACTTTCGCAAGGCACTGTAGATACACCTTTTCTGAGTGGCTGTGGACTGTTATTTTATGGCTGAGGGGCGGGCAATATCCATGGTCCCTTATTATTCTGAGAATACCAGCCCCCAGCTGTCTGCTTTATCTTGGCTGATTGTCGACAATGTGGGGGAAACACACACCATTTTTTAACCCCTTCACCCCAAAGCCTGTTTTCACCTAAGTGACACGGCCAATTTTTACAATTCTGACCACTGTCACTTTATGAGGTCATAACTCTGAAACGCTTCAACGGATCCTGGTGATTCTGAGATTGTTTTCTCGTGACATATTGTACTTTATGATAGTGGTAAAACTTCTTCGATATGACTTGCATTTATTTGTGAAAAAAACAGAAATTTGTCGAAAATTATGAAAATTTAGCAATTTTCAAATTTTTCGTTTTTATGCCCTTAAATTAGAGAGTTATATCACATAATATAGTTAATAAACAACATTTCCCACATGTCTGCTTCACATCAGCACAATTTTGGAAACATAATTTTTTTTTGTTAGGGAGTTATAAGGGTTAAAAGTTGACCAGCGATTTCTCATTTTTGCAACAAAATTTGCAAAACCATTTTTTTTACGGACCACCTCACACTTGAAGTGACTTTGAGGGGTCTATATGACAGAAAATGTCCAAAAGTGACACCATTCTAAAAACTGCACCCCTCAAGGTACTCTAAACCACATTCAAAAAGTTTATTAACCCTTCAGGTGCTTCACAGGAATTTTTGGAATGTTTAAAAAAAATTGAACATTTAACTTTTTTTTCACAAAATTTTTACTTCAGATCCAATTTGTTTTATTTTACCAAGGGTAACAGGAGAAATTGGACCAAAAAAGTCGTTGTACAATTTGTCCTGAGTACGCCGATACCCCACATGTTGGGGTAAACCATTGATTGGGCACATGGCAGAGCTCGGAAGGGAAGGAGCGCCATTTGACTTTTCAATGCAAGATTTGCTGGAATTGAGATCGGAGCCCATGTCGCGATTGGAGAGCCCCTGACGTGCCTAAACAGTGGAAACCCCCACAAGTGACACCATTTTGGAAAGTAGACCCTCTAAGGAACTAATCTAGATGTGTGGTGAGCACTTTGAACCTCCAAGTGCTTCACAGAAGTTTATAATGTAGAGCCGTAAAAAAAATTAATATTAATTTTCACAAAAAATGATCTTTTTGCCCCAAATTTTTTATTTTCCCAAGGGTAGCAGGATAAATTGGACCCCAAAAGTTGTTGTGCAATTTGTCCTGAGTACGCTGATACCCCATATGTGGGGGTAAACCACTGTTTGGGCGCATGGCAGAGCTCGGAAGGGAAGGAGCGCCATTTGACTTTTCAATGCAAAATTGGCTGGAATTGAGATCGGAACCCATGTCGTGTTTGGAGAGCCCCTGACGTGCCTAAACAGTGGAAACCCCCACAAGTGACACCATTTTGGAAAGAAGACCCCCTAAGGAACTTATCTAGATGTGTGGTGAGCACT
Organism: Ranitomeya variabilis; assembly: GCF_051348905.1. Taxonomy (NCBI): domain Eukaryota; kingdom Metazoa; phylum Chordata; class Amphibia; order Anura; family Dendrobatidae; genus Ranitomeya; species Ranitomeya variabilis. The sequence continues at coordinate 60,967,420 of NC_135236.1, read as the reverse complement.
TTGAACCTCCAAGTGCTTCACAGAAGTTTATAATGTAGAGCCGTAAAAAAAAATTAATATTAATTTTCACAAAAAATGATCTTTTTGCCCCAAATTTTTTATTTTCCCAAGGGTAGCAGGATAAATTGGATGCCAAAAGTTGTTGTGCAATTTGTCCTGAGTACGCTGATACTTCATATATGGGGATAAACCACTGTTTGGGCGCATGGCAGAGCTCGGAAGGGAAGGAGCGCCATTTGACTTTTCAATGCAAAATTGGCTGGAATTGAGATCGGAACCCATGTCGTGTTTGGAGAGCCCCTGACGTGCCTAAACAGTGGAAACCCCCACAAGTGACACCATTTTGGAAAGAAGACCCCCTAAGGAACTTATCTAGATGTGTGGTGAGCACTTTGAACCTCCAAGTGCTTCACAGAAGTTTATAATGTAGAGCCGTAAAAAAAAATTAATATTAATTTTCACAAAAAATGATCTTTTTGCCCCAAATTTTTTATTTTCCCAAGGGTAGCAGGATAAATTGGATGCCAAAAGTTGTTGTGCAATTTGTCCTGAGTACGCTGATACTTCATATATGGGGATAAACCACTGTTTGGGCGCATGGCAGAGCTCGGAAGGGAAGGAGCGCCATTTGACTTTTCAATGCAAAATTGGCTGGAATTGAGATCGGAACCCATGTCGTGTTTGGAGAGCCCCTGACGTGCCTAAACAGTGGAAACCCCCACAAGTGACACCATTTTGGAAAGAAGACCCCCTAAGGAACTTATTTAGATGTGTGGTGAGCACTTTTAACCCCCAGTTGTTTCACTAAAGTTTAGAATGTAGCGCTGTGAAAATCAAAAAATCATTTTTTCTTTCCACAAAATGATGTTTTAGCCCGCAATTTTTTTTCCCCCAAGGGTAACAGGAGAAATTGGACCACAAAAGTTATTGTCCAATTTGTCCTGAGTACGCTGATACCCCATACATTGGGGGGAACCACTGTTTGGGCGCACGGCAGAGCTCGGAAGGGAAGGAGCGCCGTTTGAAATGCAGACTTAGATGGATTGGTCTGCAGGTGTCATGTTGCATTTGCAGAGCCCCTGATGTACCTAAACAGTAGAAACCCCCCACAAGTGACCCCATATTGGAAACTAGACCCCCCACGGAACTTATCTAGATGTGTTGTGAGAACTTTGAACCCCCAAGTGCTTCACTACAGTTTATAACGCAGAGCCGCGAAAATAAAAAATATATTTTTTTCCACGAAAATTATATTTTAGCCCCCATGTTTTTATTTTTCCAAGGATAAGGCTGGTTTCACACTTGTGTGAAAAAACGCATGTAATCGCGGTAAAACGCATGCGTTTTTTTAGACGCATGCGTTTTTATAGAAAAACACAAGAAAACAAGAAAAAACCAAAAAACCCTAACCCTACCCCTAACCCTACCCCTACCCCTAACCTGAAATACGTGGCACTGAAATACGTGGCACTGAAATACGTTTATATACGTATATACGTATATAAGTGCCACGATATTTCAGTGGCCACGTATATAAGTGCCACGTATATAAGTGCCACGTATATAAGTGCCACGTATATAAGTGCCACGTATATAAGTGCCACGTATATAAGTGCCACGTATATAAGTGCCACGTATTTCAGTGCCACGTATTTCATGTACATGTCACGATATTTAAGTGCCACGTATATAAGTGCCACGTATATAAGTGCCACGTATATAAGTGCCACGTATATAAGTGCCACGTATTTAAGTGCCACGTATTTAAGTGCCACGTATTTAAGTGCCACGTATTTAAGTGCCACGTATTTAAGTGCCACGTATTTCACGTAAATGCCACGATATTTCAGTGCCACGTATTTCACTGAAATACCGTGGCACTTAAATACGTGGCACTGAAATATCGTGGCACTGAAATATCGTGGCACTGAAATACGTGGCACTGAAATACGTGGCACTGAAATACGTGGCACTGAAATACGTGGCACTATGACTGTCAGAAAATGTTCATTAAACGGTTAGGGATGAGTTTAGGGGTAGGGTTAGGGTTTGGATCCCTTTATCACCTTGATGGTGGTGGGTGACTTTTCAGTGTGTTCTGTTTTTTTTCTATAAAAACGCATGCGTTTTTAACGCAAACAAACGCGTTGAGATCGGACGCCATGTCGCGTTTGGAGAGCCCCTGATGTGCCTAAACAGTGAAAACTCCCCAATTCTAACTGAAACCCTAACCCCAACCCTAACCCTAGTCCTAACCCTAGCGCTACTTTCACACTAGCGTTTTTTTGCATACGTCGCAATGCGACGTTTTGGCGAAAAAACGCATCCTGCAAAGTCATCTGCAGGATGCGTTTTTTCCCCATAGACTAACATTAGCGACGTATTGACACACGTCGCAAGCGTCGTGCGACGGTTGCGTCGTGTTGTGGCGGACAGCCGGCAGCAACAAACGTTACATGTAACTTTTTTTGTGCCGACGGTCCACCATTTCCGACCGCGCATGCGCGGCTGGAACTCCGCCCCCACCTCCCCGCACCTCACAATGGGGCAGCGGATGCGTGGAAAAACAGCATCCGCTGCCCCCGTTGTGCGGCGCTTGCACAGTATGCGTCGGTATGTCGGGCCGACGCAGCGCGACGGCCCCGTACCGACGCTAGTGTGAAAGTAGCCTAACGGGAAAATGGAAATAAATATATTTTTTAAAATTTTATTATTTTTCCTAACTAAGGGGGTGATGAAGGGGGATTTGATTTACTTATATAGCGTTTTTTGGGCGGATTTTTATGATTGGCAGCCGTCACACACTAAAAGACGCTTTTTATTGCAAACAATAGTTTTTGCATCACCACATTTTGAGAGCTATAATTTTTCCATATTTTGGTCCACAGAGTCATGTGAGATCTTGTTTTTTGCGGGACGAGTTGACGTTTTTGCTGGTACCATTTTTGGGTACATGACATTTTTTGATCGCTTTTTATTCCGATTTTTGGGAGGCGGAATGAACAAAAACCAGCAATTCCTGAAATTCTTTTAGGGGGGGCGTTTATACCGTTCTGCGCTTGGTAAAAAGGATAAAGCAGTTTTATTCTTCGGGTCAGTACGATTACAGCGATACCTCATTTATATAATTTTTTTATGTTTTGGCGCTTTTACACAATAAAAACTATTTTATATAAAAAAATAATTGTTTTTGCATCGCTTTATTCTGAGAGCTATAACTTTTTTATTTTTCTGCTGATGATGCTGTATGGTGGCTTTTTTTTTGCGGGACAAGATGACGTTTTCAGCGGTACCATGGTTATTTATATCCGTCTTTTTGATCGCGTGTTATTCCACTTTTTGTTTGGCGGTATGAGAATAAAGCGTTGTTTTTTGCCTCGTTTTTTTTTTTTTTTTTTTACGGTGTTCACTGAAGGGGTTAACTAGTGATATAGTTTTATAGGTGGGGTTGTTACGGACGCGGCGATACTAAATATGTGTACTTTTATTGTGTGGTGTTTTTTTTATTTAGATAAAGAAATGTATTTATGGGAATATATTTATTTTTTTTTTCTTTATTTAGGAATTTTTTTTTTTTTTTTTTTTACACATTTGGAAAAATTTTTTTTTTACTTTTTTACTTTGTCCCAGGAGGGGACATCACAGATCGGTGATCAGACCGTGTGCATAGCACTCGGTCTGATCACCGATGTGACAGGCACGTAACAGAGGCTTGCCGGCGCCTGCTATGAGGATTCTCAGCAGACGCCGGCAAGCAGGGTCATCTTATGACCCGGAAGGAGTCCCGCGGCCATCTTGGATCCGGGGACTCCTTCCAGGTCACCGGAGCAGTGCGATCTCATCGCGCTGCTCCGGTGGGAGAGCGCAGGGAGCCCCCGTCCCTGCGCGATCCCCCTCTATGCCGCTGTCACTATTGACAGCGGCATCAGAGGGGTTAAATGCCCGCGATCGGCGACAGCGCCGATCGTGGGCATTGCTGCGGGGTGTCAGCTGTCATATACAGCTGACACCCGCACCCGATCACCGCGGCGCTCAGCGTGAGACCGCGGTGATCGGGGCGCCGTACTAGTACTGCGGCTGGCACTAATGCAGTGCCGGCAGCGCCGTACTAGTACGGCGCATGTCACGAAGGGGTTAAAAATGATTAATTTAAATAATAGATAGAAAAGAGCCGATCAACTGTTAGAGGCCAGGATTTCCCTGCCATGTGGATTGTATTGCAGGCACTGTTTGTTGCTCTGGTCTTCCATTCAAGTCCGGCCACTCGGTCTGCTGCTTAAGGCAGACATTGGTCCCAGCATCTTGCTCAGGCTACTGTTATACATGTGGTTACTGCTGGCTCTCCAGCTAAAGTCTATGGTAACCAGGGGTATACAGAGGCAGCCCCATTCTCTTTAGTCTATGTCCAGAAATCACCTTACTGAGCATGTCTGTGATGTGGCACCTTATCATTGGTGCTCGGATGCTTGCTGCTAGGGTGATGTGGCAGCTCTGGATTGGCCCATGGGCGACGTCCCACCTGACTGGGCGTGAGTGTTTGGGATGGAGCCTGGCGCATAAGGCTATGTTCACATGCTGCGGATTTTGCTGCGTTTCTGCAGCTGCGGGTCTGCAGCAGTTTCCCATGCATTTACAGTACAATGTAATCCTATGGGAAACGCAATCCGCAGTGCACATGCAGCAGAAAAAAACACGCGGAAACGCAGCGGTTTACATTCCGCAGCATGTCAATTCTGTGTGTGGAATCCGCAGTGGTTTTACACCTGCTCCATAATAGAAAACCGCAGGTGTAAAACCGCAGTTCAATCCGCACAAAAACCACGGTAAATCCGCGATAATTCCACAGGAAATCTGCAGGTAAAAAGCAGTGCCTTTTACCTGCGGTTTTCACAAAAAAACGCAGACCTCAGGAATACGTGTGCACATACACTAAAGGGCTTTCAGCCAAGCACGTGGGCGTGCTAGTGTCACTTGTGTTTGGTGTATGTGTGGGTGTATATGCTACCGTTCTTTCTGTGAGTTTTGTGTGTTTAGCACGGTAGCAGCTACCAGTGGGATGACAGTGATTTGTGTCAGCATGTGTTCAGGGCTGGCCCTGTGCCTTAGAATTCTGTCACCTCCGGAGAGGAGCTTTGCTGCCTGTTCCCACTGACTGTGAGGTTTTGTTATCCGTTTCCATCCCGTATGTATGCTATACTTCCCTGTGGGGTTAACAGGGTATTGCACCACAGAGCAAGTTCAACAAACGTGTTCTTTTGCAGTGGTTTTAATGGGATATTGCACAATTCCTATTTTCCCTGTACCCCTCAGTGGTTAGCTGAGCTGGTACTTACTGTCCCTGTACCCCTCTGTGGCTAGCTGAGCGGGTACTTACTGTCCCTGTACCCCTCGATGGTTAGCTGAGTTGGTACTCTTCGCCCTGTGCATCTCTGAGTAGTATCTGGGTTTGGTTTTCTGCGTTCCATTCAAACTGTGTGGAGTTAACTCAGTGTGTTTAAGGAGGAATCTTCACTAGTTTTTTATCCATCTTTGTTCACACTAGCAGCAGTTTACTGTACGGTGGACTCCGGGTTGCGATTGCACCTTATTTGTCATTTATTTTTATTTGGTGCAATCTGCCAAACCTAACACCAACACTGCCCTGACAAACATTTTGCGTGTATCTTTCTCAAGTGCTCTGCTTTTTCAGTTACACTTAATCTATATATATAAGAGGCATTGTGATTACTCGCTAATCCCACCCCCTGCACAGTAGCTCCACCCCCACACATCACCACACATAATTCCACCCCCCACCCCATTACCACACACAATCCCGCCCCTCCACCACATTACCACACACAATTCCGCCCCCCACCACATTACCACACAAAATCCCGCCCCCCACCACATTACCACATATAATCCCGCCCCCACCACATTACCACACATAATCCCGCCCCCCGCCACATTACCACACACAATACCGCCCTCCACCACATTACCACACACAATCCCGCCCCCCCACCATATTACCACATATAATCCAGCCCCCCACCACATTACCACACATAATTACGCCCCCCACCACATTACCACACATAATCCCACCCCCCACCACATCACCACACGCAATACCGCCCCCCACCACATTACCACACATAATCCTGCCCCCCACAACATTACCACATGCAATCCACACCACATCACCACACACAATCCTGCCCCCCACAAATCCCGCTCCCCCACCACATAACCACACATAATCCCACCCCCCACCACATCACCACACATAATCTCGCCCCCACCACATCACCACACATAATCCAGCCCCCCCACTACATCACCACACATAATCCCTCCCCCAACCCCATCACCACACATAATCCCGCCCCCCACCACATTACCACACATAATCTTGCCCCCCCACCCCATCACCACACATAATCCCGCCCCCCACCACATTACCACATATAATCCTGCCCCCACCACATTACCATACATAATCCAGCCCCCCCACCACATTGACACACATAATCCCGCCCCTCCACCACATCACCACACACAATCCCACCCCCCAACACATCACCACACATAATCCCGCCCCCCCATGCCATTACCACACATAATCCCACCCTCCACACCATTACCACACATAATCCCGCCTCCCACCCCATTACCACACATAATCCCGCCCCCCAACCCATTACCACACATAATCCCACCCCCCACCCCATTACCACACATAATCCCACCCCCCACCCCATTACCACACATAATCCCACCCCCCACCCCATTACCACACATAATCCCACCCCCCACTCCATTACCATACATAATTCCGCCCCCACCACATTACCACAGATAATCCTGTCCCCCACCACATTACCACACATAATCCCGCCCCCACCACATTACCACACATAATCCCACCCCCACACCACATTACCACACACAATCCCGCCCCCCACCACATCACCACACATACTCCAGCCCCCCACTACATCACCACACATAATCCAGCCCCCCACCACATTACCACACATAATCCCGCCCCAACACATCACCACACTATTGTTATTAACTTCAATTTAAGTTAATTTACCACCTGCGTAAGCGCTATTGAATGTTGTCATTATTTACTTTAGTGTAATCACCAGCAGCGTTAATTAGATAGCAATGAGCATGCCGAGCGTTAGCTGGCTGGAAATATCTAGTATTGCATAAATTGCAATACATTAGTGTTGCAATATATAGTCTGAGCAATGAAATGAATGCCGGTTTACATCCCCTAGAGCAACTTAATTTTTTTTTAAATTAAATAAAAAAAATATATAAAAGAAATACAATATATTCTTGAGTATAAGCTGAGATTTTCAGCCCATTTTTTTAGGCTGAAAGTATCCCTCTCGGCTTCTACTCAAGTCATTGTCCCAGGGGGTTGGCAGGGGATGGAGAGCGGCAGGAGTGGTGTCTGTCACATCATACTCCCCCCTTCCTGGCACGGTCTCTGCACTTCCCTGCTTCTCAGATGGTCTCCGGCGCCGGCAGCTCTTCCTGTGATCAGCAGTTACATGGTACAGCTCTTTAAAGTAATGAATAAGCATGCGACTCCACTCCCATAGGTGTGGAGCGCATATTCATTACTTTAATGAGCGGTACCATGTGACCGCTCAGCACTGTAAGGAGCTGCCGCCCCGGGACAACGGAGATGCAGGGAAGTACAGAGACCGCTCCAGGAGGGTGAGAATGACGGGGGAGGGTGAGCCATGTGATATTCACCTGTCCATGTTCCACTGCCAGGCTGTGTCATCCGTGTCCTCTGGCTTTCAGGTCAGAGGGCGCAATGACGTGGTTACTGCACGCCCTCTGCCTGAACAGTCACTGCAGAGAGCCGGAAGACACAGCGGTGTGCGGTGGTGGAACGGGGGACAGGTGATTATCACAAGTGCCGGGGGCCTGAGCCAGTGCCGACACTGGCATCTGGCTCCCAGCGACGAGAGGTGAGTATGTCATTTTTTTTTAATCGCAGCAGCAGCATATGGGGCATATTTTTTGTATGGATCATCTTATGGGGCCCATCATGAACTTTATGGAGCAGTATATAGGGCGTATTTTATATGAAGCATCTTATGGGGCCCATCATGAACTGTATGGAGCATTATATGGGGCTCCTAATTCAATATGGATATTCAAAAATATTTAACCTACTGATATCTCAATTAAGTTTACTTTTATTGGTACCTGTTCTTAAAATTTACCAGTAGCTCCCACCCTAGGCTTATAATCGAGTCAATACGTTTTGCCAGTTTTTTGTGGCAAAATTTGGGGCCTCGGCTTATGCTCAAGTATATACGGTATAAAGAATATATAAAACTTTAAAATCACAAACCTTCTCCCTATTCAAAACTAAAGAAATTAAAAGATGACAAAAAAAATATTTAGGATTGTCATGTTTGTAAATTCTGATCTATAAAAATTATAAAATTATTTAAACTGGATGTTAAAAGCCAAAAAGAAAAAAAAATTGAAAATGCCCATCCCTAAAAGAGTACAATAAAAAACTATCAAAATGCTGTTTCTATCCCAAAATGGTATTACTAAAAACTAACACTCAGCACACACAAAAAACAAGCCTTCACTCACCTCCATGGATGAAAAATATAAAAGTTGCAGGTCTCAGAAAAGGGTGACACAAACAAAAAAATTCTTTATAAGATTCTGGATTTTTTTTTTATTCTATTCTATATTTTATTCTATTAAAATATATACACACTAAAAAAATTTTTGTTCGGTATCACTGTAGTTGTACTTAACTAGGAGAATAATATAATTTTTACTACACAATAAAAAACGTAAAAACAAAACCCATGAAACAAAGTTAGAATTCACCTTACTTGGAATTTTTCCTGTTTTTCAGTAGATTATATAGTAAAAATAACTGTGTCATTCAAAATTACAACCTGCCTGGCAAAAACAAGCCCTTATCTAGATATGTCAATGGAAAATTAAAAAAAAGTTTTTGCTCTTGGAAGAAGTAGTGGAAAAAATTAAAGAGCAAAAATGAAAAATGGTCAGATTCTTAATAGCTTAGGGGAAATGTTCCTAAATCAAGAGTGTCTCTTTGGATATGTTTACACATTGAGATTTTGGTGTAGGAAGTCAAGCTGCTGTGCAGTTCATCACACAAATTACAGCAACAAAATCTACAAATGTGGCCGTACCCTAAATCTTTTCAGAGCAAAACTTATTTTCGTATGTCAAGATCATAAGTTAAAAAAACTTCAAAGTTATAGAAAAACTTCTTTCTTGAGAAGATCACACTTTAATCTACAGTACACAAGACAACCCTTTACATTTTCAATGTAATTTTTGGAGTTCATCATATTTATAATTTTAAAAACTTACATGTAACTAAGTCATCCATGATTTTTGCAAAGAAGTACAATTATACCTACACAATATTTAGTATTTGAATACTTCATTTTTCCAGTAAGAGCAATGTTAGAAAGTAATGATGCTGCATTGTACCATACCTGAAAGCTTTTAGTGTTGATATTCCTCTGGTTGTCTGTGGTCCTCAGCTTTGTATCCAGAACTTTCATTAATGACTCGGTGTTTCGCACATACTGCAAATCTCGAAATGTTCTCAGATCTAAAACTTCCATAGACTGTGAAATGTTCTGTACCTGGAGACAAAAAGGAGACAACACTCATAAAGTAATCATGCTACATAAAATCCAGTCTCCAATTTTTGTTTTTTTGTTTCCAAAACTAGTGCTCATGCAATGGTAGGGGTGTACGTTGGCAATACATGGAACGCTACGAGTTGGAAGTGATTAACATAGAGGACATTTAAGTTAAAACCTTTATCTAGAGCATATTTGCTCCTCTACGTTTTTTTTTCCATTGACATATGATTTTTCTTGATAAGGCGTAATAAGTGAATATACTTAGACTATGTCCCCATTTCAGTTACAGTACACATTTATTTTTAGTCTCTTAGCAAACACCTCACTTCATGTGTTATCAGTTTTACTTCTCTATTGAGGTCAGCAACCTCATTGAGCAAAAACATTTGGTCGACATTACACTGTGTGCAAACTTATTAGGTGAGCATTTTGAACTCATCATCATTTTTCTGCAGATTTTCCAATTCCAAGCTATATAAACTTGAATGCTTATTGGATGAAGCAGATCAGGTGATGTGTATTTGTGTAACGAGAAGGGTGAGGCCTAACGATAGAACTTCATTTTTCAAGGTGTGCAGAAGTGGTAGGCAGCTTGTTTTCCTCAGGCAAAATGTGCCAAAAAAGAGATTGAACTGATTCTGAAAGGTCAAAAATTGTTACAAGTATTACAGAGGGAAGCAGCACTCTTGAAATTGCTCAGATATTGGGTTGCGATCAATGAACCTTCAAATTTTGTTGCAAATAGTCAAAGAATCACAAAAGATGTGTTGAGAAAAAAACCAGCACATCAACTGTCACAGATTTTGAGAAGAGTCAAATATGAAGTCACCAGAAAATCATTATCCTTCAGCGCTGTCATATTTCAGAGCTGCAATCTCCCTGGAGGCCAGAAGAACAAGGTGCTCAGTGCTCACATACATGGCCAAGGAGAGGAAGGATAAAAACCTGAGCACCACTGAACAAGGTACAGAAGTGCAAGGTGTTTAGTGCTCAGAGACATGGCTCAAAGACAGGCAAAAAATGGACCACCACTGAACAAGACATAGGAGTGAAAATGTCAAGACTAGGCCAAGAAATATCTGAAGACAGATTTTTCAAAGGTTTTATGGATTGATGAGATGAGAGTGACTCTTGATGGCTGGATCAGTAGCCGTCACAGAAATCCACTTCCACTCAGACACCAGCAAGGTGGAGGTGGGGTACTTCTATGGGCTGGTATTATTAAAGATGAGCTAGTTGAACATACTCGGGTTCAAGATGGGCTCAAAATCAACCTCCAAACCTACTTTCATCTTTCAGAAGATATGTTAAAGGAAAAAGTCTGAATCTTTCAAGAAAGCAATTATTTTTGCAGGATAATTCACCATCTCAGAATAGAAGTATTCACTGCTTGGCTGCCAGTAACAGTCTTAATACCTTAATGATAGACCCAATTTTGTATTTAATGACCAAGCCAATTTTTACAATTCTGACCACTGTCTCATTATGAGGTTATAGCTCTGGAAAGCTTCAGCGGATCCTACTGATTCTGAGACTGTTTTTGTGTCATATTTTACTTCATGTTACTTTTTTCACAAAAAAAATTACTTTGGTATCAATCTTTTGTTATTTTCACAAGAGTATCAGGAGAAAATGGAACACAAAATTTCTTGTGCAGTTTCTGCTGATTATGTTGATACTGCATATGTTGGGGAAATCCAATGTTTGGGTGCATGGCAGGGCTCAGAAGGAAGGGAGTACCGTTTGACTTTTTGAATGCAAAATTGGCTGGAATCAATGGTGGGCTCTATGATGCATTTGGAGACCCCCTGACATACTTAAACAGTGGAACCCCCCAATTCTAACTCCAACCCTAACGGCACCCTAACCCCAACCCTAACCCCAACACACCCCTAACCCTAATCCCAAACCTAACCATAACCCTAACCACAACCCTAACCACAACCCAACCCTATCCCCAACACAACCCTATCCCCAACTCTAACCCTAGCTCAACCCTAACCCTAGCCACAACACTATTCTAGCCCCAACCCTAATCCTAGTCTCAACCCTAACCATAGCCCAACCCTAACCCTAGCCCATCCTTAATACTAGCTCTAACCCTAGCCCCAACCCTAACCCAATCCAAATCCTAACACTAGCTCTAACCCAACCCTAATCCTAGCCCCAACCCTAATCCAAGCTCTAATCCCAACCCTAACCCTATCCCCAATTCTAACTCTATTGGAAAAATGGAAATACAGTGAGTACGGAAAGCATTCAGACCCCTTTAAAATTTTCACTCTTTGTTTCATTGCAGTGATTTGATAAATTAAAAAAGGTCATTTATTTTCTCATTAATATAGACACTGCATTGCATCTTGATTGAAAAAAAACAGAAATGTAGACATTTTTGCATATTTATTACAAAAATAATGGTCATAAGTATTCAGACACTTTGCTCAGACACTCATATTTAAGTCACATGCTGGACTCTTCCTTGTGATCCTCCTTGAGATGGTTCTGCTCCTTCATTGTAGCCCACCTGTGTTTAAATTGATAGGACTTGATTTGGAAAGGCACACACCTGTCTATATAAGACCTCAAAGCTCACAGTGCATGTCAGATCAAATGAGAATCATGAGGTCAAAGAAACTGGCCTCCATAATCCTTAAATGGAAGAAGTTTGGGGACCACCAGAAGTCTTCCTAGACCTGGCTATCCAGCCAAATTGAGCAATCGTGGGAGAAGAGCCTTGGTGGGAGAGATTAAAAAAAAACCAAATCACCTTGGCTGAGCTTCAGAGATGCAGTAGGGACATGGGAGAAAGTTCCACAAAGTCAACTATCACTGCAGCCCTCCACCAGTCAGGCCTTTATGGCAGAGTGACCCGACAGAAGCCTTTCCTCAGTTCAAGACATATGAAAGTCTGCATAGAGTTTGCTAAAAAACACATGAAATAGTCCCTGACTATGAGAAATAAGGTTCTCTGGTCTGATGAGATGAAGATAGACCTTTATGGAGATAATTCTAAGCTGTATGTGTGGAGAAAACCAGGCACTGTTATCACCTGCCCAATAGAATTCCAACAGTGAAACATGGTGGTTGGAGCAACATGCTATGGGGGTGTTATTCAGCTGCAGGGACAAGAAGACTGGTTGCCATTGAAGGAAACATGAATGTGGCCAATTACAGAGGTATCCTGGATGAAAACCTCTTCCAGAGTGCTCTGGACCTCAGATTGGTCGAAGGTTCACCTTCCAACAACACAATGACCCTAAGCACACTGCTAAAATAACAAAGGAGTGGCTTCAGAACAACTCTGTGACCATTCTTGACTGGCTCAACCAGACCCCTGACCTAAACCCAATTGAGCATCTCTGGAGAGTCCTGAAAATGGCTGTTCACCAATGTTCACCATCCAACCTGACAGAACTGGAGAGGATCTGCAAGGAAGAATGGCAGAGGATCCCCAAATCCATGTGTGAATAACTTGTTGCATCATTTACAAGAAGACTCATGGCTGTACTAGCTCAAAAGGGTGCTTCTACTCAATACTGAGCAAAGTGTCTGAATACTTATAACCATGTAATATTTCAGTCTTTCTTTTTTAATACATTTACAAAAATTTCTACATTTCTGTTTTTTTTCAGTCAAGATGGGTTGCAGAGTGTACATTAATGAGAAAAAAATGAACTTTTTTGAATGTACCAAATGGCTGCAATAAAACAGAGTGAAAAATTACCCACTGTATATACTTTTTTTTTTAATTATTTTTACCTAGCTATGGGGATGTTAAAGAGGGATTTGACTTACTCTTTTTTTGAATTCTAATCACTGTGAATAGGGTCTATCACTGTGATCAAAATGAACCAATAGGATAAATCTCCTATTGTTGCCGGGGCCGGACAGCAGATCTCAGCCAGTGCACTGCGCATTCTCCTGTCATTTTCTTTACGAAAGAAGACACTGAGTGCTGGGGGACACCCCGGAGGATGCAGGAGGTGCCAGAGGTACCGGGAGGCACGGGGACCCCATTTCTCTCTCCTCTGATGTGCTAGATCATATAATAGAAGAAAGAAATAAATAGGAAATCTGACTTTTTTTGTGGTAGCAAAACAGCGCAGATACGAGCCTCAAAACTTCTCGGACAAGGTAATTTAGAGTGATGAGACCAAAACTTTTTGGCCACAACCATAAAAGTTACATTTGGAGAGAGATCAACAAGATCTATGATGAAAGGAACACCATTTCTACTGTAAATCACGGAGGTGGATCGCTGATGTTTTGGGGATGTGTGAGCTACAAAGGCACAGGAAACTTGGTCAAAGTTGAAGAAAAGATGAATGCAGCACGTTATCAGCAAATACCGGAGGCACTTATCAGCCCGGAAGCTGTGCATGGGACGTACTTGGATGTTCCAACATGACAATGATCCAAAACACAAGGCCAAGTCGACCTGTAATTGGATACAGCAGAACAAAGTGAAGGTTCTTGAGTGGCCATCTCAGTCTCCTGACCTCAATATCATTGAGCCACTCTTTGGAGATCTCAAACTCGCAGTTCATGCTAGACAGCCCAGGAATTTACTGGAACTGGAGGATTTTTTTCCAAGAAGAGTGGGCAGCTTTACCATCTGAGAAAATAAAGAACCTCATCCACAACTACCACAAAAGACTTCAAGATGTCATTGATGTTAGAGGGGGTAATACACGGCTTTAAGAAATGGGGTATGTGAACTTTAGATCAGGGTCATTTGGATGCTTTGGATTGTCATTATGATTTAAAAAGAGGAAACACAGTAGTTTGACGATAAATGGCTTCACCCAACCACTAACCATGAGTGGAGAAAAAGTTTTGGTGTTATCATTCATATTCTCTGAAAAAAGGTCAAGAAAGCAAAAATTCTATCGGGATATGTAAGCTTTTGAGCACAACTGTGCTTTTCTTATAATTCATTATCAGGATATATCTTATATTTGTATACATTTACCTATCAATATATAGGAGTTTTTGTATTTTGCTCTGATTTTAATGGATTTTAACTATGACGGTTTTCACAATAAATATTCATTTTATTATAATTTGAAAACAGACTTATCCTTTCTAACACCTCTATAGTATAGACAGCTCACCGTTAGGGTGGTATCCTAGTGTGTCCAACTCAAGGGAAGCAGAAGAAGCATCTTCTTCTGGTCTCCTACAATGAAATATCATTTAACCAACCATTTTGAAACCTAGTTAGAAGACTATTTAAACAACTTTTGATAGGAAGTCATAATATTAGAAAGGGTCGTCGATTACACCTAAAAAAAATCGATGTTTAACTGCAGCTCTGTTTCATATCAATGATCAGCATTTCTTTTTTTTTTTTTTTTACGAACTGCTGAATATAAATTTCACTAGATTTCAAATTCATTTGATTCAATGAGTATCACTTCTGCTCATGCAGCTCATGAGAAGATTTCTTCCACCTGAGTGAAAACAACTGTTCTTTCCTCTTGGATGATTTATAATACTGTAAATATTCACCCCCATTGCACAATCCTCTGTAAACCAACAGAAAATTAATTATGATTCATTCAGCAAGAAACTTTTAAACGGCGCAGGTGCTCACTCATGACAATAGAGATATGCCGGAAATATTTGCAGCTGTAGACATTTTCAAATTGGCACAATGAAATGATGTATGAAAATAACATAAAATGTTCTCTTCAGTGATGTCTCCCAATACCCGTCCTTATCTATAGTCTTTGGATTTAAGGACTACCAATGATATATAATCTGTACCTAATGAAAACTGAAATCATTTTTTATCACACGCTGTTTTTCTCAGAATTTGACCGTCATTCGAAATAATCGAAACGCTAAGAAGTGGACTTTACATTGTATGCTCATAGGCTGGGAATCTCGTCTATTATGCAACCTACCTCAATGTAAAAGCGATCGTCTTTTGTGTATGAACACAAATAGTCAGGGAATCTAGAGCAGTTGCACAATGAGAGAGGGAGGGTTGCGGCAGAGGGACAAGAAAATAATGAATGGTCTTAATATGCTTTTACTTAGATACACTGGTGAACAAAGACGGTCTTCTGAAGTGTTGAAAAGTTGCACTCCTTCCAGCTCTCAATTTTGGCTCATTTTCACATCTAGCCAGTTGGGTAAGGTATTATTAAGATGGTGAGAAAATGTATAAAGGTTTAGATAGAGGATATCACTTAAAGTGGTTGTCTGATCTTGTTGATCAGTGTCATCATCGTGGTTTGTGGAACTACTCTACCATGGACCATGAAGAGCCTGGAGGGACGTGACTAAGCAATCAGCTGACTATTCACTAAAGCCTCTGATGGTGAGAGTGGATTTGACTCCCGATGGATGCCAAGTACCACTCCAGGGCAGACCACCGGTCGCGCAGCAGCTGGACTCGAAGGACAGACAGGATGGAGCAGCAGCAGAAGAAACGAATGGCTGTCACACGACTTGGATATGCTGTGCTAGTGAATGGAATGAGATATCCCATACACACAGAAAGTCGATAATCACTGCACTCATAACAGGAAGATTTTTGCTTCAAGTGAAAATATTTATTTATAGGTGATAAGCGACAGGCAATTTGACATTTCGGCCATGCCGTGGCCTTGATCACAGTGTTGCATTACATTAGTGCGTCAACAATCGTACTTGTACATTCCCATCAGGGAAAGAGGCATATTGATTGGTATGTCCATGTTAAATGGGGATAACAGTAAAACTGTTGTGCAGAACGCTCAATATGCTCCAATAGGTCCGGAAATGCAGCGTTGTGCATGGATCAGTGGCTGTACAAGCCGACGTTGGTGGTGAAGTGGGAGGGCTGGCAAGTCTGCACCCCTACTCCTCTCTTGGGCGCACTTGAAGCAAAATTCTTCCGGTTATGAGTGCAGTGATTATCGACTTCCAGGATGCAGCAGCAGGCAGAGGTTATATCAGAGACAGCGTTTGTGTCTGAGTGCAGCTAGCAGGATTTGCTTCAGAATGCAGCAAGCAGGATTTGTTCTTGGAGTACAGCAGGCAGGATTTGTATTTGGAGTACAGCAGGCAGGATTTGTACTTGGAATACAGCAGGCATGACCTGTACTGGTATGCAACCTTACACAACATAGACTGTAACAGGAAGGTTGCTCAGGCACCTCCCCAGTGGATAGGAAGCAATATATACATAATGCCTCAAAACCATTGGCTGGGGAGTAAATATGCGGTATGCTTTCGCATCCTGGCGTCCGATCTCAGACGGAATAACAAAGCTTTGGTGACACATTCTGGAAGGGGCTTTCTGGAGATATTAAGGATGACCTAGCCGATTGAGACCTACCAACCACCCTTGACAATCTGATCTCTCTCGCCATCCATATACTGTAGACCTCCGCTCCATGTTAGTAAAGTGGCATGTGAAAGGAAACCGCAGTGCCTGGCTCCTTTTTTTCAAGGACCGGAGAAGCCCCAGCACCTTGGAGTGGTAGGATAGGTCTCTCTAAGCGGAAAGGACTTCTCTCAACCCCTGATTCTTACTGTGGCCGTGACATCAAGAGAATCCCAGTTTTTTGAGTCAGGATATGTGGATTCAGGGCAGCCAGAAATTTCATCCTTCAGGCTGTAGTGGATCGGTTCCAAATCCCAATACATCCACTCCAGAACCCCCTGGCAATAACATCTGTCGATGGGAGAACTCTTCAGGTGACGGTTCGTTTGGCTACTGAGCCGCTTGAGGTCCCACCAGCTGACGGTTTTCGGTCATGCATGCATGCCCAGAGCAATTACAGTCACTGCTTCCAGCACATAGAGCGGTGGCTGTAAGTATGCCATGGCACTAATTGACAGCTGGTTCTGCAGTACATCAGTGCAGGGTTCCACCACAGGTATTTACACCGTTCCTGAAAGCAGGGCTCTGAATTGTCCCAATGAAATGGAGTAGTGGTCACTAGAGATGAAAAATTGGAATAGTGCTTCTAGTCTGGTCCTCCATGAAAGTTGATTTTCACTTCTACATTCGGCATCCTTGGCTCGTCTGATGCTTACTGAGCCCAAAGATATGATGCCATTGTATGATCCATATCATTATGATGCATTAGGCCTAGCGATTAGCCCTCATGTGATGCCTAGTAAGTGGCAGAGGCAGCCAGGATGACGGGCCTATAATGTTGGTCACAGTAGTGAAAATTGGTTGCCATGGTGGACAGATCTGAATGCTAAAATTGGATATCACAATTCATGAACCAAATGTATGCCCACCACAGCTCCATTCATTATCTATATGACTGCCAGAGCTAAAAAAAAGACTTTGACCTCAATTCATCAAGATTGTCATTTTTAATGCCTATCTTGATGAGGGAGCAAAAGTTTGTGCCATATGAAAAGCCACTGCTTGTCATGAATTTGAGTAGGGGTCATTATGCCCCATCCAGCTCTGTCCATTACCACCAGTTCATTGTGCAGCCTTGTATTAGGCAAAAATGTTGAGACTTTTTAAGGCTTTTGTGTGATAATGCTGCTTAAATGCTTTGATGAATTGGGGCCTATAACTTTTTTTTTCTAATCTGTGGTATTTTCCATCAGACTGTGATTATGGGGGTATATTTAAAAAAAATGTTCATACAGTTTTGTCTTGTATGTTCTATGTAATGCATATTAAAGTGGAAGCCAATGTCATTAAGGTTGCAGATTGGCAAATAATCCTAATTTGTATTAATTTGCTTTTCAAATCAGATTGGAAATCATTTGCATTGCTATTTTTAAACTCTTCCTGGTAATTTAACTAACATTAGTTTAAGTAGGTCATACTTACTTACATCTCTTCTATGAGGTTCTACATAATTGTGGTAATACAGTGGATTATCTGGTAGGCATGTGTGACAACGAGGGATCTCCTTGCTTTACAATCTGAAGAGTCTAACTGGATTATTCAGAGAGAGTCTGTATACAAATGCACTTGACACTAACCCACAAATTCAATCTTAAATTATAAACATTATAACTATAAGTGTTTGAAAGATCTTAAAAGGTTCTTCAGCATTTCTTACTTCCTCACTAGGTGCTGGGAAGCTGACATGTGCCGGCCAGAAGAGTGGACTGCCGGAAAGTATTGTACATACATCATATTCTAAGGAATACCTTTCGGCCATGAATAAAACCTATTAAGACTCCTGATGGCAATTCGTCATCAGTACCTGAAACTAAATTTGATGGTTGTTGTGAGGCAGTGACCCGTGTCACATGCGAGGGTCGCTATGTGTCCCCCCAGGTTGTACATGGAGGCATCTTGAGGCTGTGGGAATGCATTGCAGTCACAAGCATAGCTGTGATTGCAATGCTGAATAAAAGTAAGTGTTGGTCTTGGTCTTGAATAAACCCCTGAAGCAGAGGGTTGGGTGTGTCAGTTTGGTCTTGCAAGTGTGCAGAGCAGAAGGCTCTGCAGAGATTCCACCTGTGTGAGGCAACATAGGCAAGCAGAGCTGAAAAGTCTGGCACACACAGTGTACACAGTGGTGCAGTCGGCCACGGCAACAGGTTTCGGAGGTGGACTGGCGTGTTTCCCAGCTGTGATCCAGAGGATATTGTGTGCTGTGTATTTCTGTGAGTTGGATATTAAAACAGGTTTTGCTTTAAACTTTGCTGGGTCACTGCCTCATCATTGCACAGTGTGGATACCGCTGCACTACATTGTATTTGGGGTTTGTGACAACCTCAAAAACACCTTCAAAGGAAAGCATTACAATCACATCGTTGTACATATTTAACAATGTGATCATTACTCAAACCAAGCCATTGAAGCAGCTCTATTGGACTCACTTAATAGATGGTGTGATAGACAATCTACAAATGATTTTTATTTTAAATGACTTGGTCTTACTCCCATTTCTATGTAACTCGCTGCAATCTGTCTGTGATCAAGTGTGTAATGACCAGAGGTCCGAATAAGATCCAGTGAGTCACAAACCAAGACTAAGGCAGAAATCTCCAACAGTTGTTTACTCAAAGGCAAAATAACTAAGGTGATATGGAGAATACCAAGGCAGATATACCCCCAAAGATACACCAATTCAGCGGCAGCTGAAGTCACTGTGCCACTCCAAGGTCTCCTGAGAACTGTAGGCTCCAACAGGCTAATAATCAATTTACCTAACAGAACAACTCAATACAAGAACAAGTGTAAATTGAATGTAGTGTTATCAATGGAGCCCCTGGAATGGCACACTGAGTATAACTTACACACATCTAATATTCAATACACCTCTAAAGTAATGATTAACAACTCTGAACAGGGATACCCGGGTATCTATGACTATGGTACCGTATCCTGAGATAGATCTCCTTTCAGGCAGGAATCTGCACAGGCTGCAGCCAGTCCATATCTTCAGCGCCAATAAGTTACAGCAAGCTCCTCTTGTCTTGTCGGCCGATGCCGAGCCCAAACGCCGGGGACTTAGTTTAGTGGCCTCACGATGTTGTCTCTGCTTCTGTAGCTCCTAGAAATGCTCTCACAACAACCCGTCCGTCTCTATATAAGCAGTCTGTCCAAACTTGTTTCTCCACTCAATGCACAGGGACTCCACAGGCTCTCAAATACGTAGTGGGTTTGCAGTAAAGTTTCAGTCTTTCAAAATAAAAGGTTAGCTCCTCTCCAGAAAAACGTTAGCAACAAAAAGTCTCTCACAGAGTTGAACAAAAGGTTAGCTTTTCTCCAGGAAAACATTAGCAACGAAAAGTCTCTCATAAGCTTCTTTTTCTCCAACACACTCGCAGTAAAATCCACACACAGTCTCTTTCTATATCACTGCAGCTTCTGCTTTTCTTCCCGCCTTTTCGTCTCTGCTCTCACTTCCTTATCTGACACTTTTACACACACGACACCAGACCCCACCCACCAGCACACATTGTCTCCGGGAGTCTCGCAGTGTCTGTCCTTTGCTGCAGCAGGCAAAAACCACAGGGTCCTAGTGCTCTCTCAGTGGGACTACAGTTCACCCTCTTACAAAGTGTAGTCCATCTCTAGCAGTAAAGATACCAAGACAGATTCCATAAAGTGGGGGCAGATCTTTGTTTCACTACAGAAAGTCGGGGCATATCTTTGTCTCAGTACAGATAGTGGGGGCAGATCTTTGTCTCACTACAGAAAATGGGGGCAGATCTTTGTCCCACTACAAATAGTGGGGGCAGATCTTTGTCTCACTACAGAAAGTGGGGGCAGATCTTTGTCTCACTACAAATAGTGGGGGCAGATCTTTGTCTCACTACAGAAAGTGGGGCAGAGTTTTGTCTCTCTATAGAAAGTGGGGGATGGTCATTGTCTGTTTAAGAAGTGGGGCAGAGTCTTTGTCTCCACACAGAAAGAGAGGGGAGGACTTTGTCTCTCTAAGGAAGCAAAGGCATTTCTTAATCTCACTACACAATGTGATTGAGGGCCCTTGTCTATCTCAATAAAGTGCAGATGAGTCTTTTTCTCTCCACAGGAAGTTGACAGGCCTGAATATCTCTACAGGAAGTGGGGGACAGGTCTTTGTCACTTTGCAAGAATTGGCAGAGGATCTTTGTCGCTCTAAAGCACATACTCTGGCCCATAAAATGAGTATATTTGGCTCATGATGCCGGGCAGTTCCCTAAGTATATTTGGTCCTCATCATCCCCATGCCCGGCATTACACTTTCAACTATATCAAGCTAACTGCCGATACAGTTAAATCATTGATGGAGGAGGGAGAGTCAGCTGATGTTCCCTCTTCCATAATTTCCCTTCTGCTTCAGATGTCAGTACAAAGCAGAGGATCGTTTTGTCTCAATAGGATCTGAAGATACCATGAAGAAAATGGTGCAGCGGGGAAATGAGCAGAGGTGAGTATTTATTATTTATGTGGGCCTATTAAACTGTATGGAGCATTGTATGGGGCCCATTATACTATATGGAGCACTATGTGGGGCAATTATACTGTATGGAGGACTATTTTAGGCCATTATACTGTATGGATGACTACGTCAGGTCATTTTACTGTATGGAGCACTATGTAGGGCCCATTGTACTGTATGGAGCAGTATGTGGGGCCCATTATACTGTATGGAGGACTATGTGAGGCCATTATAATTTATGGAGCACTATGTGGGGCCTATAATACTATATGGAGCACTATGTGGAGCGATTATACTGTATGGAGGACTATGCGGGGTAATTATGATGCCCCATGATGTGGGGCACATTAAACTGAATGGAACACTATGTGGACCCATTATACTGTATTGAGCACTATGTGGGACCAACTATACTGTATGGAGCACTATATGGAGTCATTGTACTGTATGGATCACTATGTGGGGCTATTATACTGTATAGAGTACTATATGGGGCC
This sequence comes from Ranitomeya variabilis, assembly GCF_051348905.1. NCBI lineage: Eukaryota > Metazoa > Chordata > Amphibia > Anura > Dendrobatidae > Ranitomeya > Ranitomeya variabilis. Next base: position 60,945,397 of record NC_135236.1, on the reverse strand, counting down.
CATTATACTGTATGGTACACTATGTGGTGCCATTATACTACATGGAGCACTATGTAGGGCCATTATACTGCATGGAGGCAATACAGGCAACCATTATACTGTATAGATGATTATGTAGTGTCATTATACTATATGTCGCACTATGTGGAGCCACTATACTGCATGAAGCTCTTTTTGTGGTCATTATACTGTATGGAGCACTTTTCATAGCCATTATACTGTATGGAGGGCTGTGTGGGGATTACAGTGGGAGAATCATACTGTAATATGGTCACCATTCTTTGTCGGGGTGACAGAGGAAGGTGGAGTACAGAAGACTCATCATACCGTGTATGTGGAGGGTACAGTGGAGAAATTCAATTTGGGGGTATCATATTGTGTTTGGGGGGGTTCTTTTGTTTGCATCATGCAATATTATCTGTATTATTTAAGGCTTTTAGGCTTTTTTATCCTTTGTTACTTCATATTTAAATTAGGCCATTGAGTGTTAGTAGTCAAGTTCCCGCCTCTGCACAGGGGGAATCTTGGGCCATCTCTGCTGCAGTCTCCCATTCTTCTCCTGCCGCGGTGGAGCCTGCTCAGCGGAGACGTCGGTCCCAGCGTCTCGCTCAGTCTGACTCTGTGCAAAGGGTTACTGCTGCTTTTCCAGCTTCTGCCATAGAAGCCAGTGCTGGGCAGCGGCGAGCAGATGCTTTTGGGACTAAGTCCTGCTTTTCTCCTTCTGAGCATGCCCAGGGTAAGATCTCTCATTGGAGATCGAGGGTCACATGCTTGGATACTGCAACAAAGCCAATTGGTTCTCCAGGAAGGTCCTGAAGGTGCTCAGGCTTTGTGGCAGCCTCTCATTGGTCCTTCTAGGAAGGTCTTGTACTTGCTGCAGCTATATAAGGTTCGCATGGCCGCATGGCCATGCGCTAGTATCAATGCATGTTATGAGTTTTGCACCAATGTGGTCACGCTTGTGTGGATTCAGGGACCCGGCTGAAATAAGCCACTTAGAATACCGGCACCTCCAGTGAGGAGATTGTGTGTATGGTTTCAGGGCCCGGGCTGAAATAAGCCACCTAGAATACCGGCTCCTCCGGTGAGGAGATTGTATGTTTGCCTCCTTGACTGCGTGACCACAAGCTGCTATCTGCTCAGCAGTTACTGTGTATTCCTGTGGAGTATAACAGGACACAGTCCTTTCTTTATAGCGACTCTGTGAAGCAACAGAGATCACTTCTACTGCCATATAGTGTGGCCGTTTGCCAGCAGCAGGTTCTTTTCCTTCACGGTGGACCCCGGGCTGCGAATGCACCAAATAACATCTCTATATTTACTCGGTGCGTTCTGCCAGCCCTAACATTGAGTCATATGCTTTTTACTACTTTTACATAACATATTATATTATACCAATATTTTATTCTAAGATCTATTTATTAAAATGTACATTGTGCGACAACCCCTTTAAGTTTGTTTCCTTATGGAAAGATCCATTGTTATATTTGATGATAATGAAAAACTTCTTCAGTTGTAGACATTTTTTTTAATGAATATCAAGGTTTGCCCACGACTTTGTTCAAGCTTTTAATTTTGGCCCTCTGTGTATTTGAGTTTTACATTCCTGCCCTATAGGAATTGGGCATTTTTTGTCTCTCCAATGGAAACTGGAGGGAGTTTTTGACTTTCTACAAAACGTGGTAGTGGTCTCTGTCAATCCACAGGAAGTGGGATGTGGGTCTTTGTCTCATTACAGGAAGTAGGGCTGGGTTTCTGTCTCTCTATTGGAAAAAGGGGTAGCTTTTTTGGAAGATACAGCAAATGCTGGGAAGTGAGAGGAAAGCACATTACAGAACCTCTTGTCAGGGACCATGAGGACCATCAAAGTGGCATCTGATTTTCACGGATGCTTTACAATCCTGTACCATAGGAAAAGGTAAAAGTTCTTGTTAATGATTAAAGGCTGCTGAGAAACAAAAAAAGCATTGCACACAGATGACAAGTGAGAAAAAAAATCATATCACTTTTCAGGATGAGAATGGGACCAATTTTTATGATAATAACCTTTCAGTTATAGACGTGTGGCCGGTATCCACTTAATGCATTCTGAGTGACGGTTATAACCACATCCCTGCACTGACTGAAAGCCGGCTCTAGTGCTGAGTTAGCTGTCACTCAGTGCCGGGGCATGGTCGCAGCCTCCACTCACTGTGCACTGAGCAGATACTGAAGCTGTGGCGGGCCTCACCTCTATGACTGAAAGCCCGAGCCTGCCTGCGGTGGCCGCATGGTTTCACAATGCTATTAACCTGCAGATTAACACCATATTTGCATGTTGACAGCATTTGTTTGTACTCATCAGGTTCCATTTAGATTATAATGGGGGCAATTACTTTTTGGATCATGGGTCTCCCCAAGAAGTAGCCCAGATTGCCCTCATTATAATCCACCTATGCCTATAGTGCTAGCAAAATGCTGATGATGAGGAACCTCCCACTCAAAAATAGTGGATGGAAACTTACAGAACTTGTAAATAGGGATAGTTCCTGGGCAAATAACACTGATGAGTGCACGAAACACACTTTTTACTTTTGTTGGAGAAGATTGTAAAAAGACCATTTTATTATTTTAGTTTCTTTACGATAAGAGTTATGCTTTAAAGTGTATTCATACAGTTCAGAATCATGTTCCATCTTTCTCCTCACTGATAACATTCATATTTCAGGACAAAGTATATGTAATTGTCATATATTGATTATTCAGGTCTCACACGTGTGTCAGGGATGGTGCGATATGTAGACAAACACATTGTTATTAACTCTAGAAGTCATACAAGCAAACAATCTGAAGGTTTCTTCAATATTCCACATAACCATACTATGCACAAGGAATTTATATTGCACTTATGGGACACTGATCTTATTTTGGTCACTGGCCCAAATAGACAGTCTGGCATCAGATTCCTCTTGATGAGAGAAAATAGCTGCAATTGTAATTACCCTGCAGGAGGATGCAGCTGCCAGCTCACTGTGGGCTGGAAAAAAACCCTGCAGATTTTCATATAAAGCGAGTGCTTATATCTTATTAAACTAAACTGCAAACATCAGAGCTTTGTCCCCCAAAATAAGCATGGAGAGTAACAACCAATTGTGTTTTTCCAGAGTAAGTTCTTAGGTTTCAGGTAAGCAAAAAAATTGAGCGTTCGTAAGGACCTGAGTGACTGTGACAAAGGGCTAAATTGTGATATCTAGATAAATGAGTAAGAGCATCTCCAAAATGGCACGTTTTCATACACAGTGGGGGAAATAAGTATTTGATCCCTCGCTGATTTTGTAAGTTTGCCGGCTGACAAAGACATAAACTGTCTATAATTTTAAGGGTAAGTTAATTTTAACATAGAGAAATAGAATATCAAAAATTAAATCCAGAAAATCACATTGTATAAATTATATGAATGCATTTGCATTTTGCAGTGAGAAATAAGTATATGATTCCCTACCAACCATTAAGAGTTCTGGCTCCTACAGACCAGTTAGAAGCTCCTAATCAACTCTTACCTGCATTAAAGACAGCTGTCTTACATCGTTACCTTTATAAAAGACTCCTGTCCACAGACTTAATTTATCAGTCAGACTCTAACCTCTACAACACGGGCAAGACCAAAGAGCTTTCTAAGGATGACAGGGACAAGATCATAGACCTGCACAAAGCTGGAATGGGCTACAAAACCATAAGTAAGATGATGGGTAAGAAGGAGACAACCGTTGGTGCAATAGTAAGAAAATTGAAGAAATACAAAATGACTGTTAATCGACATCGATCTGAGGCACCATGCAAATTCTCACCTTGTGGGGTATCCATGATCATGAGGAAGGTGAGAGATCAGCCTAAAAACTACACCGGGGGAACTTATTAAGGATCTCAAGGTAGCTGGGACCACAGTCACCAAGAAAACGTTGGTAACACATTACGCCGTAAAGGTTTAAAATCCTGCAGTGCCTGCAAGGTCCCCCTGCTCACGAAGCCACATGTGCAGGCCCGTCTGAAGTTTGCCAATGAACACCTGGATGATTCTGTAAGTGATTGTGAGAAGGTGCTGTGGTCAGATAAGACAAAATTGAGCTCTTTGGCATTAACTCAATTTGCCGTGTTTGGAGGAAGAGAAATGCTGCCTATGACCTAAAGAACACCGTCTCCACTCTCAAGCATGGAGATAGAAACATTATGTCTTGGGGGCGTTTCTCTGCTAAGGGCAAAGGACTACTTCAGCGCATCAATGGGAGAATGGATGGAGCCATGTACCGTAAAATCCTGATTGACAACCTCATTCCCTCCTCCAGGACATTAAAAATGGGTCTTGGCTGGGTCTTCCTGCAAGACAATGACCCAAAACATACAGCCAAGGCAACAAAGGAGTGGCTAAAAAAGAACAACATTAAGGTCATCGAGTAGCATAGCCAGTCTCCAGATTTTAATCCCATAGAAAACTTATGGAGTGAGTTGAGATTCCGAGTTCTCAAGCAACAGCCTCAAAATCTTAATGATTTAGTGATGATCTACAAAGAGGAGTGGACCAAAATTCCTCCTGACATGTGCGCAAATCTCATAATCAAATACAAAAAACATCTGACTGCTGTGCTTGCCAACAAGGGTGTTGCCACCAAGTATTAAGCCTTGTTTGCCAGAGGGATCAAATACGTATTTCTCACTGCAAAATGCAAATAAATTTATATAATTTATACAATGTGATTTTCTGGATTTTATTTTTGATATTCTATCTCTTAATGTTAAAATTAACTTAGCCTTAAAATTATAGACTGTTCATGTCCTAGTGATCCTCACCCTACTGAACTACCGCACAACCAGCGCTACCCTCTCCTTGTGTATCCTCACCCATCCCCTGCAGACTGTAAGCCCTCGCGGGCAGGGTCCTCCCTCCTTCTGCACCTGTTAGTGCCTTGTTTTTTGCTCATGTTTATTTTACTTGTCTATATTTGCCCCTTTTTCACGTGCACAGCGCTATGGAATAAATGGCGCTATAAAAATGTATAATAATAAATAACGTCTTTGTCAGTGGGATAACTTACAAAATCAGCAAAGGATCAAATACTCATTTCCCCCACTGTATACAGTATACTGTGTAGTACATACTAAATGTCATCCATTGGAGGACTGAACAATCCCACTGAATAGTAAGTATTAAAGTTATGGAGGATTGAGTTCAAGTTGAATTTCCTGAAAATCGCAGTTTCAAGCAAATTTGAACACTCAGAGATTCAATTTCCCATTTCTAACAAAAAGAAGAAATAATGTGCCAGTCACCATTTCCCACACAGCTGAAGCCTCAGGGTGAACATAAGTCATTTTGTGTTGCCACCTGAGCTTTCCCATAATGCCCTGCATATATGACATCTAGTGGATTTTCATAACTTGTACAGTGGTGGTCAGTACCTGGATCATCAAAAATCATCAGCTCCCAGTGGAGCACAGTTTATATGCAGCATTGTTTTCCATCTCCAGGTTCAATGAAGTCTTTCTTTTGTAGTGTGCAAGCTCTTACACTCAGCGGGGTCCTCTCTTTGTCTCCTGTAGAGTGTAAGCTCTTATGGTCAGCGATGTTCTCTCCTCTTTAGAGTGTAAGCTCTATCAGCGTGGTCTACTCTCTTATAGAGATTAAGCTCTTATAGTCAGCAGGGTCGTCTCTCTCCCTCTCATGTAGTGTGTACACTCTTATGATCAGTGCTGTCCTCTTGCACCTGTAGACTATAAGCTTATGATCAGAGGCGGTCCTCTTTCTTTCCTGTAGGGTATAAGCTCTTATAGTCAGCGGAGTCCTCTCTCTTCTGTAGAGTATACACTCTTATGGTCAGCAGGGTGTTCTATCTCTCATGTAGAGTGTAAGCTCTTATAATCAGATGGGTCTTCTCTCTCTCATAGAGTGTAAGCTCTTATTGTCAGCATAGTCCTCTTGCTCCCTTGAAGTGTAAGCTCTTTTGGTCAGAGGGGTCCTCTTTCTTTCCTGTAAAATGTAAATTCTAATGGTCAGCAGGGTCCTCTCTTTCTCTTCTGTAGAGTGTAAGTGCTTATAGTCAGTGGAGTCCACACTCCCCTGTAAGGTGTGAGCTGAGCTCTTATGGTCAGTGGGGTCCTCTCTCTTCTGTAGAGTGCAAGATCTTACGGTCAGTGAGGTTCTCTCTCGCCTTTACAGCCTTGTGTTTTTACCAATCAATCATAAACTTTTCAGTATTGAAAGTAGTGCAAATTTATTCAGAGCAAATCAAATTGGGGGGTAAAATTTGGCGTAGTCAGCAAATTTGAATTTCAAAAGATTTACCCATCTCTAGATACTGTACTTGGCACAAGTAACTAAAAAAAAGCCTGCTGTTGGATATGATAGAAAGCATTGCATCTTGCTGTATTTGGAGTTGTCTAGCTTTAGACCACTACTTCTACTACTATCTACTACTGGAAATGCCTACTAGGCATCGGAACTAAGCCAAAAAAAATGGAAGAAGGCTTCCTGGTTTGATAATTCCGGATTTTCTTTAGATCATGTGGATGGCCGGGTATTTTTGCATCACTTATCTTGAGAAGAGGCGGCACCAGGAGGCACTATGAGAAGAGTAAGAAGCAGAATAATGCCCTGATCAATGCTCTGCTGGAAAATATTGGATCTTGACTAGAGAAAATAAAAGTTGGTTCAGATGATACAGTCTAGCAGCCATGCAAGCCACCACCTTCCTGCCAAGATTTGCAATTCATCTTTGGATTATCTAGCCTGGCAAGATGCCACATGTATGCCATGCCACAACGATGATGCTGCTCAAGGCCGTCTAGTCAAAACAGGATCCAAGTGGAGCGCCCCCACTGCCGCAGGGCCGAGGGGTACCCGGTACCGGGCCTCTCTGTCTCGGTTCTGGGGTTGTCAAGGTGGCTAGACCCGGTCCGTGACCCTGCTGAGGGGCGTCCAGTGAAAATGGAGCGTGATGATGTTGTGGTGTGGTGCAGGTCGCGGTGAATAACGAGGACACCAGGTTGCAGTCTCTTTACCTCTTTACTATACTTCTGGATCCTCAATCCGGAATATGGTTAACAGGGCTGTGTGAGACCGGCCGGTCCGATGGCACCTGCAGAGTTCCCTTTGCAGGTGAAAATCTGTGCCTACCTTCTAGCGCTTGTGTGTTGTAGTCCTTCCCTGCTTAGCACCACGGGATAGTCCTCACAACTGTTGTGTCTGTTTCTGAAGTTCCCTCACAAGTAATTCTGATGTTCTTCTTCGTCCCCCAGATGATATGGCTAGGACGCACCCGTATGACGGGTAGGCCTGGAGGTCTTCCGGGACCCTAGAGTCGCCCCTCTCCAACTGTTGCCCCCTTTGTCTGCTTAGGTGATTTGAGTGAGACAGCCTGCCTATAACTGACTGTCCTGCCATAGGTTTCAAGTAAGGCCTGGAGCTCAATACTACCTCGGCGTTTCCGGCCACCGGCTACGCACCTCAGCAGGATGTTGCCTCGTCTTACAGCACGACTCCTACTAGTGTTTCTCCTTGTTGCGTTGATCTCATTTCTTACTCTTCACAATATACCTCGCTTCTTGTCCTTTCTTGGGGTACCGCCGCAATGAAGTGCAGGCGCGGTCCCGTAATTTTCTTTCTGTTTGCTAGGCCTCTGTCAGGATCCCACCCCTGACAGGGACCCCCCTGAATCTTCCCTGCAACACCCTCTGCCACAGGATGTTGCCTGGTTCCAACCCAGTCAGCTTCTGTCTAACTTCCTATCTAACCCCCAGTTTTACCAGATTGTGAGGAGTGGCCTAATACATAGCACTCTTAGCTCCCCCTGGAGGCCAGACTGTGAAGTGTATTGGTGTCTGTGATACCTGGTCAGGTGAACTCCTTCAGTGCCATCAGACATACCAATACCCCCCTTAGCGGCGGAGCATCAGTACTGCAACGACCAGGACTCTGGGGCACTGCACTAGGATGTACAGACCACGTAAAGCCCTTCATAGCAATGTTACGCCTTGACAAAAAAATATACTTAGCCTCTTTTCAGTAAGGTAATACCCTGCAATATAATATCAATAATGCCTTCACGTTTCTGTGTAATGAAGCTCTATTTTTAAGAAAACCATGTGTTTTTGTTAAAGGAAAGACGCTAAAGATATTTTTATTATATACATTAGAGCAAATTCAAAGTATATTGCATGGGGTGGATCAACAGTGAACACAGAAAAAACCTACATAGTAGGAAAAAAAAATGATGTCTGGAGTTGGACTAGTGTTGAGCATTCCGATACCGCAAATATCGGGTATCGGCCGATATTTGCGGTATCGGAATTCCGATACCGATTTCCGATATTTTCGCGATATCGGGAATCAGTATCGGGATGCAGATTCATGTGTAAAATAAAGAATAAAAATAAAAAATATTGATATACTCACCCCTCTGGCGGCCCCTGCTCTTAGCGGTGCCTCCGTTCCTAAGAATGAGCGTGTGAAGGACCTTCGATGACGTCGCGGCTTGTGATTGGTCGCGTGAGTGGTCACATGAGCGGTCACGCGACCAATCACAAGCCGCGACGTCATCGAAGGTCCTTCACGTGCTCATTCTTAGGAACGGAGGCTGCCGGTTGCAGCGGTTACAACCAGGGCGCGTCCGAGGGTGAATATATCCCTCTTTCATATTTTTATTCTTTATTTTACACATGAATATGGATCCCAGGGCCTGAAGGAGAGTTTCCTCTCCTTCAGACCCTGGGAACCATCCAGGATCACTTCCGATATTTGCGTCCCATTGACTTGTATTTAGTGTTGAGCGATACCGTCCGATACTTGAAAGTATCGGTATTGCATAGTATCGGCCGATACCCGAAAAGTATCGGATATCGCCGATACCGATACCCGATACCAATACAAGTCAATGGGACACCAAGTATCGGAAGGTATCCTGATGGTTCCCAGGATCTGAAGGAGAGTAAACTCTCCTTCAGGCCCTGGGATCCATATTAATGTGTAAAATAAAGAATTAAAATAAAAAATATTGATATACTCACCTCTCCGGAGGCCCCTGCAGCTTACCGCTGTTAACCGGCAGCCTCCTTTGCTTAAAATGAGCGCGTTTAGGGCCTTCCATGACGTCACGGCTTCTAATTGGTCGCGTGCCGCTCATGTGACCGCCACGCGACCAATCACAAGCCGCGACGTCATTTTCAGGTCCTAAATTCCTAGAATGAGGAGTTTAGGGCCTGAGAATGACGTCTCGGCTTGTGATTGGTCGCGTGGCGGTCACATGAGCGGCACGCGACCAATCAGAAGCCGTGACATCATGGAAGGCCCTAAACGCGCTCATTTTAAGCAAAGGAGGCTGCCGGTTAACAGCGGTAAGGTGCAGGGGCCTCCGGAGAGGTGAGTATATCAATATTTTTATTTTAATTCTTTATTTTACACATTAATATGGATCCGATACCGATTCCTGATACCACAAAAGTATCGGAACTCGGTATCGGAATTCCGATACCGCAAGTATCGGCCGATACCCGATACTTGCGGTATCGGAATGCTCAACACTACTTGTATTGGTATCGGGTATCGGTATCGGTGATATCCGATATTTTTCGGATATCGGCCGATACTATCCGATACCGATACTTTCAAATATCGGAAGATATCGCTCCACACTAAGTTGGACCTATTCTTTAGGTAAAATGGGACACAGACCACACCGGCTTCTCTTCTGCAGCCACATAAATAAAGAGCAGAGTCTGTCCTCTACATCAAAGTCTTTTTTGTAATTGAAAGGATCATTTAAGCACATGAGAGAGCATGAGTGATCAAGGCCCCAAGGCATGTATGGAGATACGAGGGTCAGTAGGTGGTCTCATTCGCTGGCCTGGTTGTCCTTAGAAAGACCGCATGAACCAGAGCTCATTCCACTGAATGCCTGCACTCCTTCCTCATAGGCAGATTACTACTCAGGCAACACAGGGTGAGGGTAACACAGAGTGGCAATATTTTATTGAACTACCAACAGACAATCACATACAGTGCAGTCCCAGCAAATACATAAGATGGTGCAAATGACAAAGTCTCACCCTTCTACTGGCTCCCTGTGATTAGAGCTGTTGTGACTTCGGGGAATCCAGGGCCTACTACTCCAACCAATAGCACACTGTTTTTGGTGAGCACACACAGAAAGAAGGTAGCGGCAAGCTTAGGAAGCTGACCAAGTACAGTGAGGTATGTGTCCAGGTGACCTGATTGTCCAAACCTGCATTCTCCAAATGTCTTTGAGGATTCAGTGATGGTAAGTGGAGCAGATCTGTATTCCTCTGGCTGGGTCCTTTAAGTCGAAGTCCTGTAGAGTGCCAAATCTGTATTCCTTTGGTTGGAGACACTGCCTCTTGACTACTCTCTTGCTGTGACATTGCCTCTTGACTACTCTAGACTGTGGAAACAGAGGCAGATTCTCCTTTTACAGTTCACAGATCTTATTCATGAATTTTTTTCCCACAGGATTTGGATCTCTTATTGTTCGAGTGATCAAATAATTTGCACAATTTGTCCTCCAATATTTGCAGAACAACACACTGCATGGACTGATACAATGGGTAATCAACATACATTGATTGTTCAATTATCCCGTGCCTTTGTTTCTAAAGGATAGTAGAAAAACAAGCTTCAAGGACTGAAACAATAGGTAAACAGCAGCCACTCATCAATTCAATCTACAACAAGAGTCAATGTTCAGGCTCATATGAACAATAGCTCATGTCCCTAAGTCTAATGAATATATATATGGTATACTTAAGAATAAACAAGTTGTTGTCACAGCATGTGCTTCTTGGCATGCCCCACATATGCCAATGCGTGAAGTATTATGGTATTTTATTGCTTAATCTTGCTGTGATAGTAATCCTTAAGCCATTATGGCTAAATAGAGCTGTAAGGGGCACAATAAGTGACAAAAAGAAAGCATTTAGAGAATTAAAGGAAGTAGATATTGATAAGGCATTAAATAAATACAGAAAATTAAAAATAATTCTGTAAACAGCAAATCAAGGCAGCAAAGATTGAGACAGAGAGACTCACTGCCAGAGAGAGTAAAAATAATCCCAAAATATTCTTTAACTACGTAAATAGTAAGAAACTAAAAAATTATTGTTGGCCCCCTTAAAAATAGTCTGGGTGAAATGGTGGATGAGGATGAGGAAAAAGTCAATATGCTAAATGACTTTTTTTCATCAGTATTTACAAAAGAAAATCCCATGGCAGACAATATGATCAGTGATAACAAAAACTCCCCAATAATTGCACCTGCTTAACCCAGCAAGAAGTACGGCGACGTCTAAAAATCATTAAAATTGACAAATCTCCGGGCCCGGATGGGATACACCCCCGAGTACTGCAGGAATTAAGTACAATCATTGATAGACCATTATTTTTAATCTTTAAAGACTCCATAAGAACAGGGTCTGTACCACAGGACTGGCGTATAGAAAATGTGGTGCCAATATTCAAAAAGGGGACAAAAACTGAACTCGGAAATTATAGGCCAGTAAGCTCAACCTCTACTGTGGGTAAAATCCTGGAGGGCATTCTAAGGGATGCTATACTGGAGTATCTGAAGAGGAATAACCTCATGACCCAGTATCAGCATGGGTTTACTAGGGACCGTTCATGTCAGACTAATTTGATTAATTTCTATGAAGAGGTAAGTACCGGACTGGACCAAGGGAACCCAGTGGACATAGTGTATATGGACTTTTCAAAAGCTTTTGATACGGTGCCACACAAAAGTTTGATACATAAAATGAGAATAGTGGGGATAGGGGAAAATATGTGTAAGTGAGTTAAGAGCTGGCTCAGGGATAGGAAACAAATTGTGGTTATTAATGGAGCACACTCGGACTGGGTCACGGTTAGCAGCGGGGTACCACAGGGGTCAGTATTGGGCCCTCTTCTTTTTAACATATTTATTAATGATCTTGTAGGGGGCATACAGAGTAGAATTTCAATATTTGCAGATGACACTAAACTCTGCAGGGTAATCAATACAGGGGAGGACAATTTTATATTACAGGATGATTTATGTAAACTAGAGGCTTGGGCTGATAAATAGCAAATGAGCTTTAATGGGGATAAATGTAAGGTCATGCACTTGGGTAGAAGTAATAAGATGTATATCTTTGTGCTTAATTCTAAAACTCTGGGCAAAATCGTCATTGAAAAAGACCTGGGAGTATGGGTGGATGACAAACTCATATTCAGTGGCCAGTGTCAGGCAGCTGCTACAAAGGCAAATAAAATAATGGGATGCATTAAAAGAGGCATAGTGGCTCATGAGGAGAATATAATTTTACCTCTATACAAGTCTCTAGTTCGACCACACTTAGAATACTGTGCACAGTTCTGGTCTCCGGTGTATAAGAAAGACATAGCTGAACTAGAGCGGGTGCAGAGAAGAGTGACCAAGGTTATTAGAGGACTGGGGGGTCTGCAATACCAAGATAGGTTATTACACTTGGGGCAATTTAGTTTGGTAAAACAAAGGCTAAGGGGTGATCTTATTTTACTGTATAAATATATGAGGGGACAGTACAAAGACCTTTCTGATGATCTTTTTAATCATAGACCGGTGACAGGGACAAGGGGGCATCCTCTACGTCTGGAGGAAAAAAGGTTTAAGCATAATAACAGACGTGGATTCTTTACTGTAAGAGCAGTGAGACTATGGAACTCTCTGCCGTATGATGTTGTAATGAGTGATTCGTTACTAAAATTTAAGAGGGGACTGGATACCTTTCTGGAAAAGTATAATGTTACAGGGTATATATACTAGATTCCTTGGTAGGGTGTTGATCCAGGGAACTAGTCTGATTGCCGTAGGTGGAGTCAGGAAGGAATTTTTTTCCCAATGTGGAGCTTACTCTTTGCCACATGTTTTTTTTTTTGCCTTCCTCTGGATCAACATGTTAGGGCATGTTAGGTTAGGCTATGGGTTGAACTAGATGGACTTAAAGTCTTCCTTCAACCTTAATAACTATGTTACTATTATTATTACTAAAAGAGTTGAGCAAAGTGATTCATAGGACCTTGGTCCAGCAGCCACATAAGTAGACCATTGCTGCCAAACCAGACTCTGCAAACTGCCACTTTAATGCCAGTATCTTCTGATTAGTAGGTTTGTCATGACATCATGCAGGCACCTAGCTGCAATGATGACATTGATTTGGACCTAACAATCAAAAGAGAAGCTGAAGATGCCGGCAAGTTGGAAAAGGTTCACTGTGCAGTGGTCTGGCAACCATGAATTTCCATTGAAGCCACTGGATATGGGTGATGGAAGTCATTCTGCTCAACTCTAATTACTAAGACTATTATGAACTACTATAAAAAGCAAAGCAGAGGACAGCGCCACACCAGGAAGTGTTCAGGCAATAATACACTTTATTCTGCCTCCTGTGGCAACGTTTCGGTCCGAGGACCTTTATCAAGCACTATTATGAACTACTGTCTAGAAAAAGTGATGACTGTGTCCAGCAACATGCTCCCAGTTAAAAGGAAAACACTATTTTTACATATAAAGATTGTTGCCAGTGTAGATTTTTTATATACGGACCCTGCTCTGTAGCTGAGCTAACTGCCAGATTCCATAACAATGCAATGTGAACAATGTCCCTCACATAAATCTGAATATATAATACTTGTCAGTCAAATATAGCTGGAACAGAGAAGTGTTCCAACACAAATGTTTTCGACACTCAGTAAACAGACTTCGAGCTCTGGGTGTCACAAAGTAAGAAATAACACTTTTCCTTGCATTATAATCCATGACTTTCCATGGGGTCTGTCTTGTATGAATTCATTAAGCCCATGTTAAATAAATCTGTTAGCTAAGCTTAATTAGCAGAATTACAGGATGTCAACCTGGCAATTATAACTGTCGGAAAATATTTCGATCCTGCAGTGACAAACATGCTGCTCGTTATAAATATGCCAGGTATTTCTAGACCTTGGTAATGAACTGGCAATATGGTAATATGATGCAAAGTATTTTTATACTTCAGCAATGCCCTAAACAGAAACATTAACCTACAGACAGCATCGGCAGAGATCACGGTGCACCGCCAGGCTGCTGAAGGAGTCGCTATGGCCCAGGAGATTTGTGATGTCCTAAAAACTCCTAATTTGTTTAGAATCTGATTTTTTGGATCTATGCCTGGTCTCGTAGTTTGGTTTTGTTACCAGGTAACAAGTATGGTCTTCATGGGCCAAAGGTAGTGAAAAACCCTGCCAAACTTCACTATCAATGGAACAATCAAAATAATATGATTCAGAAATAGTAATGAAGCAAGTTTACTTAAAAAGTTAAGGGACATATCTTTGATTTACCATCACTTTAAGATTGGTGAAGGATTGACGTCAGTTAGGGTGATCAATGAGTGGAACACGTGAGGTGGTGAGTTTTCCTTCAATGGAAGTCTTCAAACAGGGGCTGGACGCACATCTGTCTGGGATGATTTAGTGAATCCTGTTTTGGAGCAGGGGGTTGGACCAGATGACCCAGGAGGTCCCTTCCAACTCTAACATTCTATGATTCTATGTTCCTATGATTCTAGGACTTCTGAAATATGTGATGTTCCTCAGAATAATAGTTTCAAGTCTATGAGAGTTAACCCTCCACATTGGTCAGAGGGGATGGACAATGCAATAAAACAGCAAAAAAGCCCCAGCTCTAATCAAACGTTATTGTCTCTTTAGTCTAAATCCCCACTAATCAGATGTAAAACTTTGACATATGATGGTGCAGTCTAATTCTACACCCATTAATTATGTGTTTAAACACTTTTTGTGGTTCAATGGTCCAATGGCTAAGGTGGATTTATTAATCTCAAGTACCATACAAAGGACCAGGGGAAAATCTTTACAGGTGGAGGAAAAATTATTCCAGAAGCTAAATGGTACATGGTTCGAAAGGCTGGACTTGATGGATCTGTCTTTTTCAACCTATATAACTATTTAACGACAAAGAGGAAATTTGATTAAAATTTTGATTAAAAAGAATGGCCCACCAAGAGTTGTAATGATATAAAATGTGTCCAATCACATTTATCAGAGAGACTCTTGCTATTTGAACCATTTAGCTCATTTTTAGACAATCTAGCTTAAGTTTGTACTGTCAGACTATTAGATAGGATTAGAAAATCTTCCCAAAACAAGAGGACTTTATTTACTTGACTTTTCTATTCTACCCATGTTGGTAGTCTTTCCACAACTAACTGGTGTAAAATGATCCAGAACACAGATCTAAGGGTTAATGTTTCTCCTTCTGGAGAATGACAAGCCAAGCCTAGCATGTCAGCATCGACTCATTAACGAGCCTTGCAATACGACTTAGGATAAACTCAAACCAGAATCTTAATTTGCAGATATGGTGTTTCTGGATGTCGCTCCTCATCAGTGCAAAGTATGAGATCTGATTTGGCTAGGTGAGAGGCTCTGTATCGGGGTCTAAGGGGTACGTTTCTCCTTGTGGAGAGTGGCAAGGCAAGCCATGTCTGCAAATTGAAATTCTGGCTTTTATCCTAAGTCATATTTCAAGGCTCGTTAAAGAGTGGATGTTGACTTTTAAGATCGCTGCTTCCATTAGATGGTGCCAGAGTTCTAGTCCTCTTCCTCTCCGAAGAAACAATTAGTATATTTATTCCAGGACAATAATTGTAGGAACATTTAAGTTTTTTTTTTTACTGTGACAGCTTTCCTTAATAGATCCTTGTCTCAGTGTGTAATCAGAGACAAGGATCTATTAACCCCTTAACGACCGCCGATACGCCTTTTAACGGCGGCCGCTAAGGGTACTTAAACCACAGCGCCGTTAATTAACGGCGCTGTGGAAAAAGTGAATAGCGCCCCCCAGAGTCGGATTTTCTCTGGGGTCTCGGTTGCCGAGGGTAGCCGAGACCCCAGAGAACATGATTCGGGGGTTTTTTACCGACCCCCGAGTTGCGATCGCCGGTAATTAACCGTTTACCGGCGGTCGCAACAAAAAAAAAAAAACGCGATTTGCCGTTTAATTTCTCTGTCCTCCGATGTGATCGCACATCGGAGGACAGAGAAATGTGGTCCCCGATGGCCCCCAATAGCCCCCCAATACTTACCTACCTCCCCCGGTGCTCCTCGTGTCTCCCCATGGGCGCCGCCATCTTTTTTCTGGGAAAAAATGGCGGGCGCACGCGCAGTGCGCCCGCCGCCCGGCACCCGGATGTTCTTTGGGGTCTCGGCTGCCGGGGGTAGCCGAGACCCCAAAGAACATGATCGGGGTCGATTTGCACCGACCCCTGCTTTGCGATCGCCGGTAATTAACAGTTTACCGGCGACCGCAAAAAAAAAAAAAAAAAAAAGCGATCAGTTATTTCTCTGTCCTCTGATGTGATCGCACATCAGAGGACAGAGAAATAGGGGGATTCGGGGACCCTATCATACTCACCCGGGGTCCCTGGGTCCTCTTCTGTCTTCTCCTGCCAGCCGGCTTTTTCATCATGGCGGGCGCATGCGCAGTGCGCCCGCCATCTGCTGCCATCTGCCGGCCGGCAGGAGAAGACAAGTTGGGGCTAAAATTAGGGTTAGGGTTAGGGTTAGAGTTAGGGTTAGGGTTAGGGTTAGGGTTGGGGCTAAATTTAGGGTTAGGGCTAGGGTTAGGGTTAGGCTACTTTCACACTAGCGTTTTTTGGCTTCCGTCGCAATGCGTCGTTGGAGAAAAAACGCATCCTGCAAAAGTGCTTGCAGGATGCGTTTTTTCTCCATTGGCTTGCATTAGCGACGCATTGCGACGGATTGCCACATGTCGCATCCGTCGTGCGACGGATGCGTCGTGCTTCGGCGGACCGTCGACACAAAAAAAACTACATGTAACTTTTTTGTGCGACGTGTCCCACATATTTCAGTGCCACGTGCCACGTATTTAAGTGACACGTGCCACGTATCAAAGTGCCACGTGCCACATATTTCAGTGCCACGTATCAAAGTGCCACGTGCCACGTATCAAAGTGCCACGTGCCACGTATCAAAGTGCCACGTGCCACGTATCAAAGTGCCACGTGCCACATATTTCAGTGCCACGTGCCACGTATCAAAGTGCCACGTGCCACGTATCAAAGTGCCACGTGCCACATCTTTCAGTGCCACGGGCCACGTATTTAAGAGACACGTGCCACGTATCAAAGTGCCACGTGCCACATATTTCAGTGCCACGTGCCACGTATTTAAGTGACACGTGCCACGTATCAAAGTGCCACGTGCCACATATTTCAGTGCCACGTATCAAAGTGCCACGTGCCACGTATCAAAGTGCCACGTGCCACGTATCAAAGTGCCACGTGCCACGTATCAAAGTGCCACGTGCCACATATTTCAGTGCCACGTGCCACGTATCAAAGTGCCACGTGCCACGTATCAAAGTGCCACGTGCCACATCTTTCAGTGCCACGTGCCACGTATTTAAGTGACACGTGCCACGTATCAAAGTGCCACGTATCACGTATTTCAGTGCCACGTATTTAAGTGACACGTATCACGTATAAGTGCCACGTGTCACGTATTTAATTGCCACATATTTAAGTGCCACGTATCAAGATTTTCCATGGAGAACAGACACATCCAGAGATATGTCTGCTCTCCACGGCTGCAGCAACACACTGACAGGAGCCATAGTTCCTGTCGGTGTGTCACTGCGCATGCGCGAGCGAGTTTACCGGCGGTCATTGACCCCGGCACTCTCGCTTAACGGCAGTGCTGCGTGGGAAAGTTCAACGCAGCTGTACTGCTGTTAACCGAGACGCCGGAGTCATTGAACTCCGGAACAGTACGCGATACACTGCTAGGAGCTTCGCTCCTGGCAGTGTATCGCCGGAGAGCAGCCGATCGGCGTGGGACACTCGTTTTATGGATTCTGCGGACAGGGAGTATGAATTTGGTTTATTATTTTTGGATTTTTTCCTGGAGGATCGAGGGCTTCGCCTACAAGTGTGCTGTTGGTGAGTATATACTCTGTGTTATATGTTGTATGTACTGTGTGTCATGTATGTGTATTGTGTGTAGGTGTTTTGTGTAACTTTACAATTGTGCTAAGTCGCCGGACACAGGGACAACTCTCCCATCCTAATACCGGATGGGAGTAGTAGTCCCATACGGCGACTTAGCACAATGGTGGCACTAGCGTCGCATGGGGACACACACACGCACACACACACGCACACACACGCACACACACACACACACAGAAGGACTCCATGCTGCTTCACTGGGGGGCGGGGGCTTCCCTCTTCCTGTCCGACGTCACGTCCGGTCCTGGGTGTCAACCCCTCCGTACAAAGACGCCGACACCCAGGACAAAGGCGCTGTGTGTGGAAGGTAATATGGGGCCCTAGGGGGATACGCAGACACGCCGCTGCGTAAAGAATTGACATGTCAATTATTTTTACGCCGGCGTGTTTGCAGACAAAAGCGCCGCGTTTTTTTGCGGTGTGTCTGAACGGCAAAGTGAATTTCTCATTCACTTTGCCGGCAGACGAAAATGACATTGCGCATTTTTGAAAAGCGCCCGCAAAATAGCGCTCAAAAATGCGCTATGTCTGAAAGTAGCCTAAGGCTTCTTTCACACTTGCGTCGGTACGGGGCGGTCGCAATGCGTCGGCCCGATGTACCGACGCACGTTGTGAAAATTGTGCACAACGTGGGCAGCGGATGCAGTTTTTCAACGCATCCGCTGCCCAGTCTATGTCCTGGGGAGGAGGGGGCAGAGTTACGGCCACGCATCCGCGGAAATGGCGGACGCGACGTACAAAAAAAAGGTTACATTGAACTTTTTTTGTGACGACGGGGGCTAAAGTTATGGTTAGGGTTGGGGCTAAAGTTAGGGTTGGGGCTAAAGTTAGGGTTAGAGTTGGGATTAGGGTTAGGGTTTGGATTAGGGTTGGGATTAGTGTTACGTTTGGGATTAGGGTTGGGATTAGGGTTGGGATTAGGGTTAGGGGTGTGTTGGATTTAGGGTTTTGATTAGGGTTATGGTTAGGGTTGAGATTAGGGCTGTTTTGGGGTTAGGGTTGTGATTATCGTTAGGGTTGTGATTAGGATTATGGATCGGGTTGAGATTAGGGTTAGGGCTGTGTTGGGGTTAGGGTTGGAGTTAGAATTGGGGGGTTTCCACTGTTTAGGTACATCAGGGGGTCTCCAAACACGACAGCCAATTTTGCGCTAAAAAAGTCAAATGGTACTCCCTCCCTTCTGAGCTCTGCCGTGCGCCCAAACAGTGGTTTACCCCCACATATGGGGCATCAGCGTACTCGGGATAAATTGGACAACAACTTTTGGGGTCCAATTTCTCCTGTTACCCTTGTGAAAATAAAAACTTGGGGGCTAAAAATCTTTTTTGTTGGAAAAAAATATATTTTTTTATTTTCACTACTCTGCATTATAAATTTCTGTGAAGCACTTGAGCTTTCAAAGTTCTCACCACATATCTAGATAAGTTCCTTAGGGGGTCTAGTTTCCAAAATTTGGTCACTTGTGGGGGTTTCTACTGTTTAGGTACATTAGGGGTCTGCAAACGCAACATAACGCCCGCAGACAATTCTATCAAAGTCTGCATTGCAAAATGGCCCTCCTTCCCTTCCGAGCTCTGCCGTGCGCCCAAACAGTGGTTTACCCCCACATATGGGGTACCAGCATACTCAGGACAAATTGGACAACAACTTTTGGGGTCCAATTTCTCTTGTTACCCTTGTGAAAATAAAAATTTGGGGGCTAAAAAAATCTTTTTTGTGGGAAAAAAAATATTTTTTATTTTCACTACTCTGCATTATAAACTTCTGTGAAGCACTTGGGCATTCAAAGTTCTCACCACATATCTAGATAAGTTCCTTGGGGGGTCTATTTTCCAAAATGGGGTCACTTGTTGGGGGTTTCTACTGTTTAGGTACATTAGGGGTCTGCAAAGGCAACATAACGCCCGCAGACAATTCTATCAAAGTCTGCATTCCAAAATGGCACTCCTTCCCTTCCGAGCTCTGCCATGCGCCCAAACAGTGGTTTACCCCCACATATGGGGTACCAGCATACTCAGGACAAATTGGACAACAACTTTTGGGGTCCAATTTCTCTTGTTACCCTTGTGAAAATAAAAACTTGGGGGCTAAAAAATCTTTATTGTTAAAAAATATATATTTTTTATTTTCACGACTCTGCATTATAAACTTCTGTGATGCACTTGGGCATTCAAAGTTCTCACTACACATCTAGATAAGTTCCATGGGGGGTCTAGTTTCCAAAATGGGGTCACTTTTGGGGGGTTTCTGCTGTTTAGGCACATCAGGGGCTCTCCAAACGCGACATGGCGTCCGATCTCAATTCCAGTCAATTTTGCATTGAAAAGTCAAATGGCGCTCCTTTGCTTCCGAGCTCAGCCATGCGCCCAAACAGTGGTTTACCCCCACATATGGGGTGTCGGCGTACTCAAGACAAATTGTACAACAGCTTCTGGGGTCCATTTTCTCCTGTTACCCTTGGTAAAATAAAAATTTGGAGGCAAAAAGATCATTTTTGTAGAAAAAATGCGATTTTTTTATTTTCACGGCTCTACGTTATAAACTTCTGTGAAGCACCTGGGGGTTTAAAGTGCTCACCACACATCTAGATAAGTTCCTTAAGGGGTCTAGTTTCCAAAATGGTGTCATATGTGGGGGGGTCTCTACTGTTTAGGCACATCAGCGGCTCTCCAAACGTGACATGGCGTCCGATCTCAATTCCAGCCAATTCTACATTGAAAAAGTAAAACGACACTCCTTCTCTTCCAAGCTCTGCGGTGCGCCCAAACAGTGGTTTACCCCCATATATGGGGTATCGGCATACTCAGGAGAAATTGCACAACAACTTTTGTGGTCTAATTTCTCCTGTTACCCTTGTGAAAATAAAAATTTTGGGGCAAAAAGATCATTTTTGTAGAAAAAATGAGATTTTTTATTTTCACGGCTCTACGATATAAACTTCTGTGAAGCACTTGGGGGTTCAAAGTGCTCACCACACATCTAGATAAGTTCCTTGGGGGGTCTAGTTTCCAAAATGGTATCACTTGTGGGGGGTTTCCACTGTTTAGGCACATCAGGGACTCTCCAAACGCGACATGGCATCCGATCTCAATTCCAGCCAATTCTGCATTGAAAAAGTCAAACGGTGCTCCTTCACTTCCAAGCTCTGCGGTGCGCCCAAACAGTGGTTTACCTCCACATATGGGGTATCGACGTACTCAGGAGAAATTGCCCAACAACTTTTGTGGTCTAATTTCTCCTGTTACCCTTGTGAAAATAAAAATTTTGGGGCAAAAAGATCATTTTTGTAGAAAAAATGAGATTTTTTATTTTCACGGCTCTACGATATAAACTTCTGTGAAGCACTTGGGGGTTCAAAGTGCTCACCACACATCTAGATAAGTTCCTTGGGGGGTCTAGTTTCCAAAATGGTATCACTTGTGGGGGGTTTCCACTGTTTAGGCACATCAGGGACTCTCCAAACGCGACATGGCATCCGATCTCAATTCCAGCCAATTCTGCATTGAAAAAGTCAAACGGTGCTCCTTCACTTCCAAGCTCTGCGGTGCGCCCAAACAGTGGTTTACCTCCACATATGGGGTATCGACGTACTCAGGAGAAATTGCCCAACAACTTTTGTGGTCTAATTTCTCCTGTTACCCTTGTGAAAATAAAAATTTTGGGGCAAAAAGATCATTTTTGTAGAAAAAATGAGATTTTTTATTTTCACGGCTCTACGATATAAACTTCTGTGAAGCACTTGGGGGTTCAAAGTGCTCACCACACATCTAGATAAGTTCCTTGGGGGGTCTAGTTTCCAAAATGGTATCACTTGTGGGGGGTTTCCACTGTTTAGGCACATCAGGGACTCTCCAAACGCGACATGGCATCCGATCTCAATTCCAGCCAATTCTGCATTGAAAAAGTCAAACGGTGCTCCTTCACTTCCAAGCTCTGCGGTGCGCCCAAACAGTGGTTTACCTCCACATATGGGGTATCGACGTACTCAGGAGAAATTGCACAACAACTTTTGTGGTCTAATTTCTCCTGTTACCCTTGTGAAAATAAGAATTTGTGGGCGAAAAAATCATTTTCGTGAAAACAAATGCGATTTTTTATTTTCACGGCTCTACGTTATAAACTTCTGTGAAGCACTTGGGGGTTCAAAGTGCTCACCACACATCTAGATAAGTTCCTTGGGGGGTCTAGTTTCCAAAATGGTGTCACTTGTGGGGGGTTTCCACTGTTTAGGCACATTAGGGGCTCTCCAAACGCGACATGGCGTCCGATCTCAATTCCAGCCAATTCTGCATTGAAACAGTCAAACGGTGCTCCTTCACTTCCAAGCTCTGCGGTGCGCCCAAACAGTGGTTTACCTCCACATATGGGGTATCGGCGTACTCAGGAAAAATTGCACAACAAAATTTGTGGTTAAATTTCTGTTTTTACACTTGTGAAAATTAAAAAAAATGGTTCTGAAGTAAAATGTTTGCAAAAAAAAGTAAAATGTTAATTTTTTTCTTCCACATTGTTTTAGTTCCTGTGAAGTACGTAAAGGGTTAATAAACTTCTTGAATGTGGTTTTGAGCAGCTTGAGGGGTGCAGTTTTTAGAATGGTGTCACACTTGGTTATTTTCTATCATATAGACCCCTCAAAATCACTTCAAAGGTGATGTGGTCCCTAAAAAAAACATGGTGTTGTAAAAATGAGAAATTGCTGGTCAACTTTTAACCCTTATAACTCCCTAACAAAAAAAAAAATTGTTTCCAAAATTGTGCTGATGTAAAGTAGACATGTGAGAAATGTTATTTATTAACTATTTTTTGTGACATATCTCTCTGATTTAAGGGCATAAAAATACAAGGTTTGAAAATTGCAAAATTTTAAAAATTTTCGCCATATTTCCATTTTTTTCATAAATAATCGCAAGTAATATCGAAGAAATGTTACCACTAACTTGAAGTACAACATGTCACGAAAAAACAATCTCAGAATCAGCGGGATCCGATAAAGCGTTCCAGAGTTATAACCTCATAAAGTGACACTGGTCAGAATTGTAAAAATTGGCTCGGTCATTAAGTACCAAATTGGCTCTGTCACTAAGGGGTTAAGGAGAAGCTGTCAAGGATAATTTTTGCACAAATGTTTAAAGCAAACTGACAGTAGATACATACTGCCTATGCAGCATCAATAGTAAAAAGATCTAATGTTAAAAATAATAAAAAAACAAAAAACCTGCTATTATCACCTTCCGTTGTACGACGATGCGCTCGCGCCTGCTGCCATCTTCCGTTCCCAGAGATGCATTGCGAAATTACCCAGAAGACTTAGTGGTCTTGCGAGACCGCTAAGTTTTCTGGGTCATTGCGCAATGCATCCTGGGAACGGAAGATGGCGGCAGCCGCACGCTTATTGCCAGAGCTTTGCAGGATCCCGGCGGGTGAGTATATAACTATTTTTTATTTTAATTATTTTTTTAACAGGGATATGTGCCCACACTGCTAAATACTGCGTGGCTGCTATATACTACATGGCCACTGTTATATACTGCATGGGCTGTGTTATATACTGCGTGGGCTGTGTTATATACTGCGTGGGCTGTGTTATATACTACATGGCCTGTGTTACATACTGCATGGGCTGTGTTATATACTGCATGGGCTGTGTTATATACTGCGTGGGCTGTGCTATATACTATGTCGCCTGTGTTATATAATGTGTGGCTGCTATATACTGCGTGTGCTGTGTTATATAGTACGTGGGCTGTGTTATATACTGCGTGGCCTGTATTAACGCATCAGGTATTCTACAATATGTATGTATGTATATAGCAGCCACATAGTATATAGCACAGGCCACGTAGTATTTGTCTGCTATATACTACATGGCTCCTATATACTACATGGCCTGTGCTATATACTATGTGGCTGCTATATACATACATACATACATATTCTAGAATACCCGAAGCGTTAGAATCGGGCCACCATCTAGTAAGCCATATACACTCACTGGCCACTTTATTAGGTACACCATGCTAGTAACGGGTTGGACCCCTTTTGCCTTCAGAACTGCCTCAATTCTTCGTGGCATAGATTCAACAAGGTGCTGGAAGCATTCCTCAGAGATTTTGGTCCATATTGACATGATGGCATCACACAGTTGCCGCAGATTTGTCGGCTGCACATCCCTGATGCGAATCTCCCGTTCCACCACATCCCAAAGATTTCATGTTGTTTACGCCAAATTCTGACCCTACCATCCGAATGTCGCAGCAGAAATCGAGACTCATCAGACCAAGCAACGTTTTTCCAATCTTCTACTGTCCAATTTCGATGAGCTTGTACAAATTGTAGCCTCAGTTTCCTGTTCTTAGCTGAAAGGAGTGGTACCCGGTGTGGTCTTCTGCTGCTGTAGCCCATCTGCCTCAAAGTTCGACGCACTGTGCGTTCAGAGATGCTCTTAGGCCTACCTTGGTTGTAACGGGTGGCGATTTGAGTCACTGTTGCCTTTCTATCAGCTCGAACCAGTCTGCCCATTCTCCTCTGACCTCTGGCATCAACAAGGCATTTCCACCCACAGAACTGCCGCTCACTGGATTTTTTTTCTTTTTCGGACCATTCTCTGTAAACCCTAGAGATGGTTGTGCGTGAAAATCCCAGTAGATCAGCAGTTTCTGAAATACTCAGACCAGCCCTTCTGGCACCAACAACCATGCCACGTTCAAAGGCACTCAAATCACCTTTCTTCCCCATACTGATGCTCGGTTTGAACTGCAGAAGATTGTCTTGACCATGTCTACATGCCTAAATGCACTGAGTTGCCGCCATATGATTGGCTGATTAGAAATTAAGTGTTAACAAGAAGTTGGAAAGGTGTACCTAATAAAGTGGCCAGTGAGTGTATGTCCAATAACACAAAAAACCTTTAACGATATGTTTAGTAATTTTGTAAATACTTTTCCATTTTTCTTTATAATTTATATCCAAATCTCACAGACATTTAGTTTAGCCCTTAGATTTCTGTCGTGTGAGGAATGAGCCTCCTTCATATTTCTTATAACATGGATGAGTTATGAATATTAAAGAAAACCAAATTTAGGAAGTGAATATTCATTTTGGAATAGTTAAAATGCTTTTAAGAACCCTTCAACGCATAAGTGTAAAATTTGGCTAATGTGAAATCTATACCAAAAATTATGATAAACTCCATGGTAATTGCACCATTGTGGAAATACACTTAACAGTTACTTATTTCAGTGATTTTAATAATATTCCATTTTTATATTGCATTTTGTAAATTAACTTTTAGCAGCCCTTGTGTAGTACATTAATCCAGATTAAAGTGGAGAAAAGCGACACCCCTATCTTTAAAATAAAAATCAGAGCGCTCTGCCTCATTTGCATCCTTTTAGCCTTCCGCGGCAGGTCATTTGTAGACTAATCTGAGACATTAAATATGAATTTGGGAATCTGAACTGACACATTTCAAAGATAATGGAGTACTATGGGAAGAATTAACATTTTGATGAAAGAGAGTTGTCCAGAGAAAACAAGTTATGACTAGTGTTGAGCGATACCGTCCGATACTTGAAAGTATTGGTATCGGAAAGTATCGGCCGATACCGGCAAAGTATCGGATCCAATCCGATACCGATACCCGATACCAATACAAGTCAATGGGACTCAAGTATCGGACGGTATCCCTGATGGTTCCCAGGGTCTGAAGGAGAGGAAACTCTCCTTCAGACCCTGGGATCCATATAAATGTGTAAAATAAAGAATTAAAATAAAAAATATTGCTATACTCACCTGTCCGACGCAGCCTGGACCTCAGCGAGGGAATCGGCAGCGTTGTTTGTTTAAAATTCGCGCTTTTACTTGGTTACGTGAAGTCCCGGCTTGTGATTGGTCAGGGCGGCCATGTTGCCGGGACGCGGACCAATCACAGCAAGCCGTGACGAAATTACGTCACGGCTTGCTGTGATTGGTCCGCGTCCCGGCAACATGGCCGCCATTAACCAATCACAAGCCGTGACGTCACGGGAGGCTGGACACGCGCGCTTTTTAAAATACGCGCATGTCCAGCCTCCCGTGACGTCACGGCTTGTGATTGGTTAATGGCGGCCATGTTGCCGGGACGCGGACCAATCACAGCAAGCCGTGACGTAATTTCGTCACGGCTTGCTGTGATTGGTCCGCGTCCCGGCAACATGGCGCCGTGACCAATCATAAGCCGGGACGTCACTGGAGGCTGGACACGCGCGCTTTTTAAAATACGCGCATGTCCAGCCTCCCGTGACGTCACGGCTTGTGATTGGTTAATGGCGGCCATGTTGCCGGGACGCGGACCAATCACAGCAAGCCGTGACGTAATTTCGTCACGGCTTGCTGTGATTGGTCCGCGTCCCGGCAACATGGCCGCCCTGACCAATCACAAGCCGGGACTTCACGTAACCAAGTAAAAGCGCGAAATTTAAACAAACAACGCTGCCGGTTCCCTCGCTGAGGTCCAGGCTGCGTCGGAGAGGTGAGTATAGCAATATTTTTTATTTTAATTCTCTCTTTTACACATTATTACATTAATGTTGTTGCGATACCCGATACCCGATACCACAAAAGTATCGGATCTCGGTATCGGAAATTCCGATACAGCAAATATCGGCCGATACCCGATACTTGCAGTATCGGAATGCTCAACACTAGTTATGACCTGTCGTCGTGTGGCTAATGGTCGCATAGTCGATGGGAGGTATGTGTCACAGAGAAGGCTTGTCTCTGTGATGTAACCCGGAGTATTTTCTCTAGAGCATGAAAGCACTAAGAGGTTAATTTGTTGCACCTGGGTCCAGGTTGCGGGTAGCTATGAGAGATGGGCGGGTCTGGCTACCCACATACCTCACCTCTGGGGGTGGTTACAGCCTATACAATGGAGGCTGTTGCTGGGCACATGGTCTGTATGTTGGGAGGGAGAAGGGCTCCTGTGTGTGTGGCTCCAGACCGAGCGCAGAGCTCAGAGCTATAAACATTTGTACTTTGTTTTGCCTGATCTAAAGGCTACTTACTTTCTGTTATTGCTTCTGGGTTTATGAAGCAACAAAGCCACATGAACTTTTAAAGGAACAAGCCTCCTGTTTTCCTCCCATCGCACCCAAATGAGTACAACCCCTACACCTATCTACAGGATTCGCGATAACTTGTTGATCATGGGGAGCTGAACCGCTCAACAGAATGGGGAACTTTTATCACCGTTAGATTCCATTGGCGGTGCACTTGTTTAACTAATGCTCCATTCATTCCCTATGAGGCTGCTGAGCTCTGTACTTGTATTTTTCCAGAAGGCCCATAAAGAATGAAAGAAGGTCAAAGGTTCGACCTGATGCTCCATTTTGTGACTGAGATAAAAGTTCCATATTCTATTGATTGGTGCTGATCCCAGGGTGGGACATCTACTAATTAGTAAGTTTTCACCTATTCTTTGGATAGGTAATAACTTGTTTTCTCTGGAAAACCCTTTTAATGCCAATCTCATTGCCCCTTATAGTGGCAGTTTCATCCATGATATACCCTCTTGTTACAAGAGTGCATTTACATTGAAAGATTGTCATTCTTGAGTATTCTTAAAAACACACTCTTCACAATAATCTTTCTATATAAATCAGGCTGCCGATCACCCGATGAATGCACAAAACATTCATTCATCTGGTGGAATGATCTTTTGTGCAGGGCAAAAGATAATTGTTCTCAGTGGTGCATCGTCCTTTGTAAACAGGACTCGGACTGCTGTGAACAATGACAACATATGAGCACTGAGCAATCTATTACAGATCAATTACACATCACTCAATGCGTATCATTGACATCGTTCTGCCGGTTGGTCTACCAATTGACTGCCGTTTGGTGCCGCTGATCAGTTCATGTAAACAGACTCTATGCACAGCTTGTAGTCCAACATAATCTATTCATTTCCATGTTAATTTTACCCTCAGACACAGTAAGTAAAGAAGTTCAT
Source organism: Ranitomeya variabilis (assembly GCF_051348905.1). Lineage (NCBI taxonomy): Eukaryota > Metazoa > Chordata > Amphibia > Anura > Dendrobatidae > Ranitomeya > Ranitomeya variabilis. The sequence goes on along the minus strand of NC_135236.1, from coordinate 60,917,322 downwards.
CCACTTTTACCCAATTGTCTCCACAATTATAAAGAAGTTGCTTCTCCATTCTTTACCCTTAAACTGCCACCATGGAATTATACTCAATGCTAATAGGTCTAAACAGTCCATTGTAGCATGAAGAATTAAATAAGGTTACAAAGTAGAACACCTGCTTGTAAAGAATGAAGTGGGTGGTCTTGAGCATTCAGCCCTTCCTTGATTGATGTCCCGCTATATACACAGAATGCATTGCTACATTGCTTACTGTAGACTCTTGCAGCATCCCGCACACGCACAGTGAAGGAAAGTGTATTGGCTTTTATTTCATCCAAGAACTGTTGCTGTACCAAATGCTGCTTAAACTATAAAGATGTATCCCGGCCTGTGAAATGTCAATCAACTCAGGACTTCATGAGTTTATGACTCTTCAGTGAATGGGACCGTCTCGAGATGTAGAGCATCTTCCTTTGATTCCCACTATAGTCCTTCGTTGTCTATATAGGCGCATTAGCCAACTGATAAAATGTTAAGCAAATGGGGATCTTTTTTTCATTTTCAATATAACAATAATTAGTTCTTCTTCTGGTGATTCAAGAATTGATACATTTTCCATCAACTATTTTTCTCCAATACATGTCAATTCGGTCTGCAGACCTCGGAGTGCAGTCTGTTAGATACTTATCGCTAGCAAATGGTTGAATTACTCTGGACAACTTGGGTAAGGATGATGGCACTTCTAGCTTATTATACTCTGTGTCTGACTTAGAAAATCCTATATTGAACAGGGGGTTGGACTCGATGCCCCTGTGGTCCCCTTCCAACTCTAACATTCTATGATTCTGATTCTTTGCTGATCAAAAAATACACTGATGAGTAAAAGGGTAACAATGTTTTGAACTTTTGACTTTCAGGCTCCATATCTCACCATCCGCTACTGCTTCGAACATGAGACTACTATAGCTTTATAGAAATTTTATCTTGGCTATCTCATACATAAATCTGACTTGCAACTATTCAGCACATGATTAGCTATGCAGATTCTTGTCATGTCACTGCATTGTTACTGTCTTGCTCCTAAAAAACTAAATTTAATGTTTTATTATTTTCTTAGTATTTTGTAAATCCATATTTGGCTTTCAACATTGCCTAAATCCTTCTGTGCATGCTCTTGAACAGAATCACACATGTTTCGACTGAAATCTGATCCCAGGTCTCTTCTTGAATTTTCCCAAAGTTGGTGCTTACGACTCACTTGGTTATGTATACAGTTTTATCTTCAACTCTACCCACAAGTGTTTGATTGGGTTTAGGTCTGAGAACTGTGGGGGCCAATACAGCACCTCTACTTCATTTTCATTGAACCATTTCTTCATATGGTACTGGTCGTTGTCCTGCTGGAACACTATGTCATTCTTTTCATACCTGTATTTCTCGAGTGTACGAAGTAACTCATCTTGTGGGACATTTACATATTGCTCAGCATTGAGACCACCAATGATAGTGGTCAAGAAATTGACAAGATGGCAAATCAAGACTTTCCCATCAGAGTGGGCCAAGACAAACATGGAATACTGGTTGGAAACTCTGGACTTGGTGGACAAAACAAGGCTGGAGGAAGATTCATTAACTTTTGTGCGACAAATCAACTGTCCATGAACACCTTTTTGCAAAATCATAAATGGAGACTCTACACATGGACACCACCAAATGGGGCCTATAAGAATCAGATTGACTACATATGTGTTGGCCAAAGATTGAAGTCATCGATCATTACCACAAAAACAAGGCCAGGAGCTGACTGTGGAACTGATTACGAACTTTTGACAGCAAAGATTAGAGTCAAGTTGTGCAAATGGACTAGGCAACAGGTTGATTTGACGAATATACCTTTTTCTACATTTTTGAACTGTCTGCTCAACCAATTTACATCACTCAACATGGATGAAAGAAAGCCTGAAGACTTATGGACAATTATAAAGACTATTATTACAGAAGAAGCTAGAGATACAATAAGCAAGAGGCAGAAGAGACCACCACAGCCATGGTGAACAGAAAAGACCTTAAAGATCATCAAAAAAAGACATAAGGCAAAAGGTAACAATCAGGATGCAGACAACATCAGAAAAAGACTAAAGAGACACATTTGAGCAACCAAAGAACTTTATTACCAAAAGGTATGTACAGAGATAGAAAGCGAACATCTTAAGGACAAGACCAGAAAGGCATACCTCAAGATCAAAGAGATGCTACTAAAGTTTTAACCAAGAGTGGGAATTTTGAAAGAAGGAAATGGGAATAAACTAACTGACCAAAACAGATCAAGGAAATATGGAAATAAAGCATGGAGTGTTAAGAGTCGAGTTTCCTCTGCTGCACAGGGGGAATCTCGATCCGTGTCTGCTGCGGTCTCCCATTCTCCATCGGCTGCAGTGGAGTCTGCGCAGCGGAGACGTCGGTCCCAACGTCTCACTGGGACTGATTCTGTGCAAAGGGTTACGGCTGCCTCTCCAGGCTCTGCTATTGTACCCTGCACTGATCTGCGGCGAGCAGGCTTTTCTGGGACTAAGTCCTGCTTTGCACACACTGAGCATGCCCAGGGTAAGATCTCTCAGTAGAGATCAAGGGTCACATGCTCAGGTACTGCAGCCAAATCTATTGGTCCTTCTAGGAAGGTCCTGTAGGTACGCAGTCTCTGTAGCAGTCTCTCATTGGTCCTTTTAGGATGGTCCTGTACGTGCTGCAGCTATTTAAGGCTCGCATGGCCGCACGGCCATGAGCTAGTATCTTCCAAAGTTACATGCTTTGCGCCACTGTGGTCATGTGTTTATTAATGTGTTCAGGGACCCGGCTGAAATAAGCCCCTAGAATGCTGGCACCTCCGGCGAGGAGTTTGTGTTTGAGTGTATTCAGGGACCTGGCTGAAATAAGCCCCTAGAATGCTGGCACCTCTGGTGAGGAGTGTTGTGTGCATGCATGACCACTGACTGCTCTCATCTGGGTAGTTAGCCTGTGCCTCTGTGAGTCTAACAGGGCACAGAGCTTTGCTTTCGCGGCCGCTCTGTGAAGCTAACAGAGCTGGTTCATACCGCCATATTGAGCCACCATTCACTTAGCAGCAGGTTCTTTCCTGCACGGTGGATCCCGGGTTGCGAACGCACCAATCCCATCAATAAATATATTCGGTGCGTTCCGCAAACCCTAACATCGAGCGCTTCTACAAGAATGACTCATTGATGCGGAAAGAAACTGAGACTGGACATTACATAGAGCCAAACATCCTGAAAGACGAAGTTCTTGCTGCGATAAAGCCTCTGTCAAACAACAAAGCACCTGGATGTGAAAATATTCCAATTGAGCTAATAAAGTCTTCTGAAGCAACAGTTGATGTCATCACATGCCTGTGTCAACACTTATGGACAACTGGTAAATGGCCCTGTTAAGATCAGTGTTTATTCCTTAAGAGATGCAAAAGCTAACAGGAGATGGATAATGGAAAAGGTTAAAGAATACAACAAGGAGATCTATTTTTGCTTCATTGACAACAGCAAATCCTTCGACTGTGTTGATCACCAGAAAATTTGGCATACCATGAAGGATATGGGTATGCCAAACCATCTGATCTGACTCATATGGAACTTTTACATTGACCAAAAAGCAACAGTCCAAACAAACCACGGCAACACAGCATGGTTCAAAGTACAGTGAGGCGTCAGACAAGACTGCATCCTGGCACTGTTACTCTTCAATTTATATGCAAAAGCTACTTTCAGGAAAGCTGGACTTGGCAACAAAGAAGAAGGAATCAAAATTGCTGAACGCATCATGATGAACAATTTTAAATACGCAGACGATACAACAATGATAGCAACAAGCGTAGAAGAAATGAAGGACTTATTATGGAGTATCAAGATGGAAAACACAAACATAGGACTCCTACTCAATGTAAACAAGACAAAGATATTGACTACTGCCAGGTATGACAAACTGGAAGTTGCAAAGGACTTCATCTTAATCAGATGATCACTCAAGATGCAGCAACAACACCAGTAGTCAATATGAGAATAGCTTTGGGTAAATCAACAATGAAGTCACTGGACAAGTTCTTCAAATCAAGAGGTATTTCACTGGTGACGTAGAGATGGCTCGTACATAGTCTGGTCTTTTCTGTAGTAACGTATGAATGTGAAACCTTGACGATAAAGAAACAAAACAGTAGAAGAAATAATGCCTACAAAATGTGTTATTGGAGAAGGAAGTTATTTATATCATGGATGGCAAGAAGAACAAACAAATCAATTTTTGAACAAATGAAGCCAGAGATGTCACTCAAAGCAAGGATCACTGTCAGGACTCTGAACATTTTTTACCTTTTGTGCATTACTGCCCTTTTCCAAGATGGCGTCTTTGGTCTCATGTGCACTGTGTCTTCTTGCTATAAAACTCCACCCCAGCCTTCAGTCTGTGCTAGAGTATTCTGCCTTGCATCCAGCTCCTGACCCCTGATTACTCCCTGGCTATACACCTGCTCCTGTGAACCTGTGTGGTGATCCTGTTACTCTGCTCTGAGTTCCTGCTGCATACACAAGTTTCCAGTAATCCTCCTTCATCTGCTGTTCGTGTTTACTTCCATCTGCATTTGCTGGACATGTAAGCTGTTACTGCTTTGCAATAACCTGAGACTATTAACCAGGCCTCCCTGGTTGAGCTAAGATATGATTTGAACTGCCTAATAAGCATATCTATCTGTGCCTGGACTAAGACAAGGATTTATTCGTGTCAAGTATCCTCAAGAATAACTGTGCTTCATAGACTTTCTGCTTAATTGCATTTTCCTCTGAAGTTTCCTATAGACTGCTAAGCTGCATTTATTATTTGCACCAAGTGTTGTGGACTTGAGTTTCTCTCTAAACCTGTTTGAATCACCGTGTGATAATATAGACTTTACCACTTATAAAACTGTGTCCTGTAGTTGTCTTGTTCCACGCAAAGAGTCTCCTGAGTTATCCCCTATAATTATTACAATCACCAATCTATGACTTGCCTACTTTGGACATGTCATACAAAGAGAGCAATCAATAGAGAAGGACTTCTTGGTTGAAAGAATAGGAGAAATAAGGCGAAGAGGAAGACCAGAATCCTGATGGCTTGATACAATCAAAATAACTTTAGAAAAAACCCTGATGGGTCTATCTAGGCTAGCACAATATCGATCTTTCTACAGAGCATTCATCCATCAAGTTGCCATGGCTCGAGATTGAGCTGCTGGCCATTAAATAACAATAATTATACATAGCCCAAAATGGTATCAATTAAAACATCAGATTAGGTAAAAAAACAAGACTCTAACCAGCTCTATCAACTGAAAAATGAAAACATTATGGGTCTTGAAACTAAGCAATTTTTATGTTTTAACAAATTTTCAAATTAAAAAATACCATATTTTTGGGACTATAAGACGCACTTTTTTCCTCCCAGAATGTGGAGGAAAATGGGGATGCATCTTATAGTCTGGATATGTTGGCTCTGCCTGTGGTGGGGCAGTGGGGGAGCGGTATCGGAAGAGCAGCGGGTCACAGTGGCATGAGCCGGCGGCTCCGGCTAACTTCTCTGCCCGCTGCTAAAGAGAAATGAATATGCACTGCATTCCACGCCCATGGGCGTGGAACGCAATGAATATTCATTTCTTCCTGGCATCCTGGTATGATTGATTGGTCCCATCCCCTTGCTGGTATGATTGGCCCAATCCCAGTCCTGGTATCCATGGCCTCATCAGAAAAGATTTAAAAAAAAACCTTTACTCTTATCTTCTTCCGCTCTCTCGCAGTCGCAGCGTCCTTCTCTGGTGCCAGCAGCTGCTTGACAAGAAGTGACATCATTGAGGCCGGGCTGAACTACGGTGACCTCAGGACCATAGGAAAATGCCAATGATGATGTCATCCCTGGTCAATGATGCTGCGCTCGCAGCAGCTCATTCACCAGTGGTTCTCAGCCTGGACGGTCGCATCTTGGCACCATTCAGGTTGAAAACTACTTAGCCCCCAGACATGGATTACGGCATGGGACACAATGACAGACAGGTATGGTATATTGTTGGTTTTTTATTTTAGTTTTATTACAGGAGTACGAGGGCTTTGGTGGAATTAGGCGAAATTTTTTTGCTTTCTTGGCCTTTTTTCAGAGAATATGAATGATAACACCAAAACTTTTTCTCCACTCATGGATAGTGGTTGGGTGAAGCCATTTATTGTCAGACTACCATGTTTTCTCTTTTTAGGAGTATGTGAACTTTCGATCATGGTAATTTGGATGTTTTGGGTTGTCATTACAAGTTATAAAGAAAAAACACAGTAGTTTGACAATAAATGGCTTCACCCAATCACTAACCATTAGTGGAGGAAAAGATTTGGTGTTATCATTCATATTCTCTGAAAAAAGGCCAAGAAAGCAAGAATTCTGCCGGGGTATGTAAAATTTTCAGCACAACTGTACAGTAGATAATACAGGATCCTCCATCCACAATATCTGATGTCACAGCTCACCTCCTCCTCCAGTTAAATGACTGATAATACCTCTATACATAGTAGATAATACAGGATCCACCATTCACAATAGGTGATATCACAGGTCACCTGCTCCTCCTGTATATCCATATATCTATATACATCTATATACAGTAGAAAACAAGATCCACAATTCACAAGAGGTGGTGTTGCAGCTCACCTGCTTCGCCTCCTTTCACAATGACCTTTTCACACACTCATTAGATGATTCATTACAGTCTATTGTTTTTTATGTACATGTGTTTATCCTGAAAGAACAGGGAGTATACTGGACTATAGGAGGTGTAGAAAAGGTTCAGTGGCCTGTGTGAAAATTTTAAGATTTTCTTTTTCTCTCAGTACAGAAAATGAAATGGAACATAACAAATGTAAAAGTTAAAAAAATACATTTAATATAAAAATCTAATTTAAATGCTATGGTCTTATGGTATTCGCTGATTCATCACGATGGCGCACGGAGTTCCTGAACTTGGCACAAATTAAAACATTTCTTTTTTTCCTAATTAACCATTTTTGTGAATTTTGGGGGAAAAAAAGTGACATCTTTTTCAAAATGTAGCAAAAATTGCTAAACTTGGCACAAAACACCAAAAAACTAGACAAAAAAAGGCAATGCAAAATACATGAATGAATTAGGCCATAATTGGTAATTTTCTGATTTCCTATGTCACTTTTTAAAATCTGCTTCCTTTGCCTTCCTTTCAACATATTACCTTGAACAATGCAATGTTTGTTCCTGCTCTTTTAGAAACAAAGAAAAAAAAAATCTATAAGCAATATCAATGTCCTCAGCTACGGTAAACATCCTCTTGAAAAAAAGGTTTTTTGAGCCTAAAATAAAGCTTCATTTTATCTTTTTCTCGGTTGGCGGCAAAGGTATGTTATTCTTTAGCAATTTTCCATGCCCATCAGAAAGTATGGTTTTGCAACCATCCAAATTCAAACAAGTTCAATTGCAATTTTTGAGAAAAATATAAAATAAAATTTCATCTTGGGCAACACGAAAGTTAGAAGTCTCCTCGAAGCAACATATGATTACCAATCCATGTAGTAATATATATTCCTTTTTGGTTTAGAGGAGAATATTGTATTTTTCAGATTTATTGATAGTATGCAATATAATTACCATGACTTTCTGAGGATCACTCCACCACGCCAGAAATGAAAGAAGATTTTAAAGGTAACAATTAATTTTACTAATTAATTACACAATTAATTGCAGTTTTTTTTCAGAATGGGACTGAATGTGGTCTTAGTTTTGCAGGACCTTAGCATGAGAGAGTGACATTATCGCAATCCTAGCTTGGCGATTGATCTGCGATCACCGTGTGACGTACCTCCATACAAAATCACAGCTTATCCCCATAGTGATGTCATAAGATGGGGGCTAAGCATAAACTGCCATAGCCAATCATGGATATCCATTGTTGTTAGAGGATTAATTACGGGCATTCAGTGTGACACATCATTAATGACAGCTCTATTTCTGTTGGACACAATATGTGGGAAGAGCTGATTGGTTTGTTAATTTGATGATCACAACAGAAGCCTCAGTCTCCTGATGAAGCCAGTCATGGCGAAACATGTCAAGTAGGCTATGAGTGAATTTTAATCAGCTCTAGTAGTCTTGCAACTGACATCTAGAATTATCCTGAAAATATCCATCATAGCTAGTAGACTGCAGCCTTTAATCTAGGTAGGAGATATATTAGCTTTAGGAGAGTGATATCACATTATCCCTTAACCCCTTTCTGACCTTGGACGGGATAGTACGTCCAAGGTCAGATCCCCTGCTTTGATGTGGGCTTCGGCGGTGAGCCCACATCAAAGCCGGGACATGTAAGCTGGAATAGTTGGGGCTAATCCAGGCTTTGTTCATTTTTATCAGAGTGAGCCTGTCAGCATTTTCTGTTCAGAGGCGAAAGTGCCTGTCTTTGACAACCCCAATGGCGGCACTAAAAACCCACTCAGACAAGACGCTAGTGGCAGGTCAGCACAATGCCACCAAGGCATAAAGGGACAGCTAATGCCATGAGTCCTGCTTTGAGATCCAATAGCTGAAAGTCGCAGGGGAATTAGGGAGTATGCTTTTTTTTGGCCAGGTATAGCTTGGCCATCTTTAAAAACTTTTCCCTCCTTGTCAAAAACACCTGGTCATCAGGGCCTTGATGCTGGGAGGGTGTCACGAACTTGGCTCAGGGCTTTGACAGTATATCCATGCCTCTGCTGTATCCCGTGAGTCTTTTCTACTTGGTTGGACAAAAAAGCTTGCTCCCTCCCGCTAGCCTTGTTTGATGGGAATTTGCTCTACATATTTTCCATAATGACCTTCTGGTATAGCACCCTTTTAGTAGACCTCTCCACCAGAGAAAGGAGAGATGCAAAATTCTCCTTGTAGCATGGGTCTAGCAGGGCGCACAGTCTGTACTCCTTATTGTCCAAAATGAATGTAATACTAGGGTCACAGGAAAGGAAGCAGTACATAAAGTTGGCATTATGTGCCAAGCTCCTTTACAGCCAACACTTCCCTGTCTCCACCATGATGATGACTCTCCATCTCCTCCTTCTCCACCTCCCTTTCTTCCCCTCCTCCTTTTCTTCCCCCTCATTCCCTTTCTCAGCCTATCCATGTAGGAGAGATGGGATGAAGCTTGTGTGTGTACTAGCCCCTGTTGCGCTAGCGATCAGATCCTGTTCCTCCTCCTCCTTATCCTCTACCCCCTCATTGTTACCCAATCTATGCTGATCAGATGAGATAAGGATGGGAGTGGTATTATCTCTCTATCTCAAGTCGTCCTTCATCTCCACCTGGTCCAGATGCAAAGATTCATGTTTAGTAGAGAGCAGTGAATGCTTAAGTAGGGACAGAAGCAAGATTGTTGCACTGATGATAGTATCATCGCCGCTCACCATCTTTGTGGAGTCCTCAAAATCCACACAAATGTCAGACATCCATGCCCACTCTTCAGTTGTTATGTGCGGAGGCTGACCAGAATATAGATGGGTTTGTTGGCGGTGGTATTCTACAACTGGCTTCTGCTGCTCACAAAGCTTTGCCAGCATGTATAGTGTAGAGATCCAGGGCGTGGTCACATCACACACCAATCAGTGAGCTTGCACTTGCATGCGCTGCTGCAACACTGCCAGAGAGATGGCAGCTATAGCCAACCAGTGGTAATGGGTGCTGTCGTGGTGTACTTTGATCAGAAGCTTTGGTAAATTTGGTAGGTTTTCAGAAACTGCTGAATCCTCAAGATTAGCAGGTGGGTCAAGCATGGTACATGTGTGAGCTTGCCAAACTTCACAGCCGCCCCCAGGTAGCGACCATTACCACACACGACCATGCCTGATTGTAGGTTCAGTGGCAAGATCCACAGATCTGTCTGGTCAGTTATTCCTTTCAAAAACTCTGCCACAGTGTATGGTTTGTCTCTTAGACAAATTAGCTTCAGGAAAGCCTGTTGCCATTTTGCTGAGGCAGTGCAGCAGAGCTTCTGGCTTATTTGAACTATGTGGCTTGAGATAAGAAATTGTAGATGTAGGATGAGGAGAAGCAGCAGAGAGTGCAGTAACTGTTGCAGGAGGTGAAGGAAACCTTGAGAGAAGTGGAGCCAGCCATCCTCAGAGTCGGTAGCACATGTGTCATGCCAGGGTGGGACTCGGCCCCAGCCTCCACAAAGTCCACCCAGTGTGCCATCAGGAAAATATAGCATCCTTTTCCACAAGCGCCTGTCCATGTGTCGTTGTTAAGCGTATAATCCCAATAACTGCATTGATAAGTGCATGGGTGATGTTACTGGACACAAGCTGGTACAAGGCGGGAAGTCACATCAGGAGAAATAGTGGAATAGTCGAAATGTGCTCATTTAGCTTTTGAGCTGTGAGGGGGTGTCTGGTAACTTTATTTTTTTGCAATCCAATGTCTGCTATAGAGAAAGCTGAGCAAGATGCTGGGATAAGATTTAGGGGTGCCTGATGATGGTGCCTCAGAATGTGCAAGGAAAGGTGCAGGGTGCCAGTGTCGTAGACAGGGGATTGTGAAGCATCTAGCACAGAGGAAAAGGCAGTAATGTCACCTTCTGGCACCAATCATGCACCCAGGTGTTCAGCCCACCGAGTCTGGTGCTTAGATGAAATATACCTGATCATGCTGGTTGTGGTTAGGCTCTTAGTGGTCAGGCCCCTGCTCATCTCAGCATGGCACAAGTTGCAAATGATCACTTTTTGTCTCAGTACTCTCTTTAAAAAAGTCCCAGACTGGGGAAAACCTAACTCTCTAACAAAGAAATTCATGAGTGTCAGTGGTCTGCAGAACAGTTGCTCACCATCTCCCTCTGGTCACCCCACAGCCTTTTACTACCTGTTTTGGTGCTACTGATCCCTCCCCCTCAGCGATACTAGCCTCATTCTGCATGTCAGCTTCCCAGGTTGGGTCGGTGACTTTGCAATCCACCACCTCTTCTTCCACTGCCGCACCCTGGTCTTCCTGATTTGGTGACTTAACAACAACCTGACTTATCGGATACTGTGTCTCATCATCATCTCCTCCTTAGACAAAATTTACCCTTCTACACTGTCATATTTTTTGTGACCATGGCTGCTCAAAGCTTTGTCACTAAACAGCATTTCCTCCCTGCATGTTCCTCTTGGAAAGAGCTCCTCGGAGTGTCTAGTGAGGGATCACTGGTCTCCTGGGACTCAACATGGTAGAAGGAATGAGGATCAGGGTGAGGATTAAGTAATCCAGACTGTTGACTAGTGAGACTGGACTGTCTGGTATCCAACCGACCACCTGTTTACACTGATGTTGCTTCAGAAGCGGTTTTCCGTGCCTCCATGCAAAATGGGACACGAAGCCATGTGCTGTAGATGGGTATGTTTCTTGTGCTCCAGAAGCAGGCATAGTTGCACCTGCCCCACATCCTTGGCATCTGAATGCACCATCATCAGCGCTTCCCCATCTCTTACCACACACTTTGCGCATTTTCTAATTGCTAGATCTCTAGAAACCAAGTTTATTTTTAATTTAAAAAAATTGGTCAACTTCAGCAGGCAAAGGGTTTTTTGGAGTTTAATACCACCATAATGTAACATAAAGTTTGTAAAACTGCATGGATGACTAATTGAATCAAGAAAAAAAATGTTGAATGCTTTTTTTTGTTTGTATTCCACTGTAATACTAAGCACGATAAACTCTATAGATGACTAATTTAATCCAGAAATAACTTTTGAATGTTTTTGGGGAGTTTTATATACCATCGTAATGTAACACTAACCATGTTACACTGTATGGATGACTAATTAAATATAGAAAACAAAATTTGAACTTTTTTTTTACTTTTATATACTACCGTAATGTAACACTAACCACGTTAAACTCTATGGATGGCTAATTCAACCTAGAAAAATTTTTGAACTTTTTTTTTGGGGGGGGAGGTTTATATACCACTGTAATGTAACAGTAAGCATTACTGTATGAGTGACAATATCGTACATTTTTTAACCCCCCCCCCCAAAAAAAAAAAAGAATGTGGTCATGTGCAGTAGCTATATATTTAGCAATGGACTGCAAAGCCCTAAGCCCTGTCTAGAGGCTGTAGTCTGCAACTTTCTCTGCTCCTGCAACTGTCCCTGGACTAAATGTGGGATGTATCTAATACAAACAACAAAATGCAGGATTAGCCTTTAGAAGGACTATTAGTAGTGATGGGCGAATATACTCGTTACTCGAGATTTCTCGAGCATGCTCGGGGGTCCTCCGAGTATTTTTTAGTGCTTGGAGATTTAGTTTTTCTTGCCACAGCTGAATGATTTACATCTGTTAGCCAGCATAAGTACATGAGGGGGTTGCCTGGTTGCTAGGGAATCCCCACATATACTTATGTGGGCTAACAGTTGTAAATCATTCAGCTGCGGCAAGAAAAACTAAATCTCCGAGCACTAAAAAATACTTGGAGGACACCCGAGCATGCTCTGGAAATCTCGAGTAACGAGGATATTCACTCATCACTAACTAAGAGTACCATGGTTCAGCATCAGCACCAGTATCACAACACTAGAGAACTCTGAATAGTTAAGCTGTGCACACACAGGCCTGGATAACTGCTCTCTCTCTCCAATTACAGCTGTCCCTGAGCTGTGCAATGACGTCAGTGTGCCTCTCTGATGAGGTAATGCAGCTAGCTAATCACAGTAATGCCACTACCAAGATGGCTACTGCATTACCGTGACTGGCAGGTAATCACCGCATGTTTATTGGCTGTGTAACAAACACCAAACTTGTGGGATGGGGTTTTGTGCTTCAAATCCAAGCACCAGCCAATTCTTGTGAGATGAGGAGCATATCCAAGAACCCAGATAGTCGAATGATATAAGTGTATCACCGAGCACGTTCGCTCTTCCTTATTGCTTGCTTTATGCAATCCTTTCTGTAAGCTGATTACAAGATGTCTTGCTGCAGAAGTGCCCAGTGATCAGCAATAATATCCATGGGAAACTGGGATGCACCATCACAATGGAAATGAAGCCTCTATGTATTGCATGCATGTGCTAGATCCTATGGAGAAGGAAATGTTCTTCATATCATCCCTCCTTCTGGCCTCTGTACGAACTAATGACATATTTTGTAATAGTTTGTTTTCCTTTAAACTTGCAATTTTCTGAGCACACATTTCCAATCTCATTACCTTTTCCATCAACTGTCTTAGCTGCCGACTCCGAGGGTCTCTGGAGCAGGATGTCTGTGCCGGAGCAACCACTGTGCAGATGCATTTGCCATCAGGGGCTTGCGCTGATGTATATATTTGCCACCCATCTTCGGGACTGGGGAAGAGGGTCTGGAAAGAGAGAAAGATCTTTTAAGGTTTTTATTTTCCCCTAATTACATATTCTCAACATGAACATTTCCAAATAAAGGCAACCAGAAAGCTGATACATGTTTTCCGATCTTTGGGCAGCATGTATCAGACATTGGCTGCACAATTCCAGCCCTCCAGCAGGGGGTACCTTGCCTTACTGGAAGCTAGTCAGGTAGGCAGGTCCTCGGCAGCTTCTACCCACCCACTGCCCTGGAGTGACAGGTCTCTCACTGTATGCATATATATGGAAAAACCTATCACTAGTGTTGAGCGATACCGTCCGATACTTGAAAGTATCGGTATCGGAAAGTATCGGCCGATACCGGCAAAGTATCGGATCTAATCCGATACCGATACCCGATACCAATACAAGTCAATGGGACTCAAGTATCGGACGGTATCCCTGATGGTTCCCAGGGTCTGAAGGAGAGGAAACTCTCCTTCAGGCCCTGGGATCCATATTAATGTGTAAAATAAAGAATTAAAATAAAAAATATTGCTATACTCACCTCTCCGACGCAGCCTGGACCTCACCGAGGGAACCGGCAGCGTTCTTTGCTTAAAATGTGCGCGTTTACTGCCTTCCGTGACATCACGGCTTGTGATTGGTCGCGTGCCGCCCATGTCACCGCGACGCAACCAATCACGAGCCGTAACGTAATTTTAAAATCCTGAATGCCTAGAATTAGGCATTCAGGACCTGAAAATTACGTCACGGCTTGCTGTGATTGGTCGCGTCGCGGCCACATGGGCGGCACACGACCAATCACAAGCCGTGACGTCACGGAAGGCAGTAAACGCGCGCATTTTAAGCAAAGAACGCTGACGGTTCCCTCGGTGAGGTCCAGGCTGCGTCGGAGAGGTGAGTATAGCAATATTTTTTATTTTAATTCTTTATTTTACACATTAATGTTGTTTCGATACCGATACCCGATACCACAAAAGTATCGGATCTCGGTATCGGAATTCCGATACCCGCAAGTATCGGCCGATACCCGATACTTGCGGTATCGGAATGCTCAACACTACCTATCACTCAAGGACAGTAGGTGGGAAGAGGTCACCAAGGACCTGCCTATCAGACTAGTTTATCGTGCGGCTCAGTTCCTGGCGGCTAATTAATTATGTTTTGCTCTCAAACACCAAAGCATTTTAGGGTTAACCATAGTTGGAATCATGCAGCCACTGTCTTGTACATGGTGCCTGTGGATCAGGCAGCAAGTATCAGTTCTCAGGTTCGCTTTATCAGATTCTCTTTAGAGAAACAGTTGCAGACCAAAATTTTCCATACTTAAAAATTTTCTCATACAAGCAACATAATGCTTGGTGCTAACTATACACTCTAGGTGCCATGATGACTACATGCACAACCCACATAACCTCAGAAACATCCCACGCAAGAGTGCCACAAAATCTACCTTCTCGAGGCTATCTCTAATCTTTTTCAGCTCATTCCCTGCCTTTTCTTGACCCTCTCCAAGTCTTGCATCTCTCATTTAGGTCTCCTAAAAGTACACTAATGGACAAAGTAATCAGCAATTCTCCATCTTCATCCTCACTCACTCTGGCCTCCAGCCTACCATCTCTCATGATCAGCTCACTCACACCTTCACAATGCGGACTACCATAAATAACCACCTTCACAAGGAATGGTGGCAACTACTGAGTACCTCAACCCACCAGTCTAATCAACTCAAGACCTCAGTTTGCAAAATCTGTGCAGGGTACAATATAACCACCAAAACATAAAACGTACATAAATACACATTATAAATACAATAAATGCATACATGAATAACGAATAACATAATAAAGTTGTATATTAAACTGAACCAGTCTTTTTATCTTAAGTGAGAAAGCTGTAGAAGAATTTGCTTTCATAGAATGGCTTAACAAACCAATAAAGGGGCTAGAAAAGATCCAAATGATCATGGCCCAACTGATTTTTTGGACAATTAATACATTTAATACAATCTAGTCACTACTTTATTGTCTGTGACTAGAGATGATCAAATCAATTTTATGCAAATCATATTTGCGTAGACTTTAATGAATTCTCCTGGTTAACAATACGTAATTCAATTCACAAATTGGCAAAAAATGCTTCCTGCCTTTTTACACACGGCATCAGCCAATCAGGAGGGAATATCAAAGCCGGTATAAACCCCAGAAAAGGAATGGAAAAGGTGCTCTAAGGGGAGACTTTGTCAGAGCTCACAGCTCAACAATAGATACAGATAGGAATGGAAAGCCCTAAAATATTTGTCAATTACTCCAGAGAGTAGTGGTCTGCAAACAATACAGATAGTCAATTCATATGGTTAGAAATAGGAGAGCCAGTGTGATTAATCAGTGATATGGTGGAGATGGCATCTGTTCTGCTACATTTGACATGCAATCACACATTTTTTTTTTATGTTTAATGCGCAAGAAAGCAGCAGCCAGACAGAACAATAGTTGTACAGAAGAGAAAATCAGTTTCAGACAGTTTGCTTGCTTGTCCCAAGGAACTGTACTGAGTTTTTGTATTTTTTGTACACTTGTTTTTCTGAAGAGGGAATCATTGTTTTTTAAAAATACATAAAACAATTCACTAAAATCTAGACATTTACCTGTGATTGTCTACCTCACAAAGTGAAAAATGTTATAAAATGTTTTTGCTATCTATTTTACTAGTCAAATTTTACATTCATACCCACAACACTAATACAGTGCCCTTTTGCAGGTACTGGACTTTTGGACATGTACCTACCTAGCAATTCTTATCATGTCTTTTTTGCGTATGGGTCTGAATTTTGTTGTAAAAAAAAGGGCAGATCTGTAACTGTGTATGGTTGTTTTTGAATACCTTTGTTACTAGTTCAGATTGATAATGGTACACATGACACCTTTACTGCAACCTGATGACACATTTTGCTTTCTATATTTGCACTTTTTTATTACATCTTATTATTGCAAAGGTTCAATAATTAGTGTTGGAATGATTTTTAAATGTTCATTATAGTGTTCTATAAGAGAAAACGTGGCAATGGGGTATTGTAAAAGAAAAAAAATACATACCATGGCTAAGAAGGTGGGAGCCGCTAATAGCAGCAAAGGCACCACTACCATAACTGGCACCTGCCAAATGGCAGTAGCACCACCAGCTGAAGGCCGCATTTCGCCTCCTTTGCCTTCTGACAGTATACTAGGGAGGTGAAAGCAGAGGGTATTATATACTATATGGCACATCGCTCATCTCAATCACAGTTAGATGCTGTTACCTCTGATAGCGACACCATCAGTTTGAGACCATGTTCCACGAAGAACGGACTGCCTGATCTCAGATAAATAAGAGAGATCATTTTTATACCATTATTAAACTTTATAAACCAAAAAGTCTTTCAGTGCTCTTTTTCATTAAATCTTCTGTTTTTGGACACCATCGGAGGCAACTTTGAGATTACTAACACTTTGTTTGACATTACTAAGGCTTTGTTTAAAGAGACTGAAAATCGTTTGTTGGATATAGTCCTAAGAGATCTCAGAGTGTTATACACATTTTTTCATGGCAATTGGAGTACCTGCAATTTTTTTTTTATTTACTCCAGAGCTGCACTCACTATTCTGCTATTGAAGCCACTGTGTGCACGCATTATGTTACTTATCTGGTACTGACCCTAACCTACTGGTCATCCAACAGTTTAATATCTATGAGGGTTTATTGTTACTCCCCTGACAGATGATATTGGTGAAAGAAGAATCTGGCAAGCCGATTTCTGACAGCCAATCCTTCTGGTAGATAAGCCGCAACCAGAGGAGTCTAGTAGCAACTGAGCCGAGTTTGGGAGATAGCTGTCAGCCAAATGATTAACTGGGCTTAATGAATGCAATAGATTTACAAAGTGACGACTATTTAGCTATTTATTGCACATCATACAAAACAGTTTCATGCCGTTCCTTTAAATGTGTGAAAATTGTTATTATGAATGGGAGATGGTTGATTCTTTCATTGGTTTGCAACTAAACTTTTAAGATCAAACACAGGCTCAGCATTTGTAATCTACATCAATATTTTATATCTTTATATTAATAGTATTCATGAGGTTGCTCAGGCGCCATGGCCTCTCACCCCAAAGCTCCAATTTAATCTAATGATAGTAACTGAGATCTTCCAATATTTGGGCCACCGCCTATTCTCAGCAGAGGTAGGCTGAGGGCCAAATGGATTTTTACTTTGTACAATGAATGGGGCCCAGAGTGAGATCTCCTTGTGTAACGCTCAACTTATTGATCTTGACACCGCTATTGATCAACTGACTGAGGGTCAGAACCATGAATACCTACTAACATAGCTAATGCACCTGCCAGTTTTGACAGCTTTCTTCCTCTATATAAGTGGAGCAAGGAGAAAAGTATTACAATATAAATATTAATGTGTATTGGCGGGTTAAGAAATATTCCTAAAAGGTCTTACAGAAGATACTGAGGTAACTAAACCAGTGTTCCCAGAATGCTCTGATGCACAAAACAACGCACTGTGGTTACCAACGGCTGTAAACCAGTCCAACAATGTGCAAAAATGTGCTCTTCAAGACCGTTTTATTAAACTACTTTGCTAAAAATGGACAACTTCTTTATAGGGGTTTTGTTGGGGATAGAAATTATTTTGAAAAAGATTCAGACCCTAAGGGCTCAGATAGATGTCTGATTTTTGCGTATGAGTACTATCCGTGTTTTTCACCCTTGATGTTCTATGGGACCATTCACATGTCCGATTTTTTTCTCTGACTTAGCCAAATATCGGGGTAGTGTCTAATTTTGATCAGAGGGTGGGATCAAAATTGACATTGCATGTCAATGGATCTGTTAAAAAATCAGACTGCACTCAGATAACACATGTATCACTCTCTGGTCATAGTATGATCAGAATAATTGGTCCAATTTTCACGTACATGAAAAAAAAACAGAAGTCTGAATGAACCCTAACTGATTTTTAATCCCGTCCCAATGTGGCCGGAAATGATTGCTCAGCCATAGTGCCCAGAGAGGGTCTACTCTGGCCAGTGTTGGACTGAGCAGTCTTTCAGAGCCATTTTTCCTTGTGCTGAGAAGAAACCATGAAGTGGGAACCCATGAGGATTAAGTTAGGCCACGTTCACACATTCAGTATTTGGTCAGTATTTTACAGAAGTATTTTTAAGCCAAAATCATGAGAGGAACAATCAGAGGAAAAGTATATTAGAAACACCTCGTCACCACTTCTGTATTTTCAACCATTCCTGGTTTTGGCTTACAAATGCTGAGGTAAAACACTGACCAATTACTGAACATGTGAATGAAGCCTGAACTTGAGAACTGGAGCTGCTGGAGATCCAATACAATGTCCACTACTTTGTACAGGGCAGCAAATAATAGGGGGATAAGGTGAGGGAGTAGCACTTTTCCTCAACAATGTGACCCATAAATCACTCTGCCTAACCGCAAAGTTTGTCACCCTAAAAAGGCATGCAATATTAGTGTCCCAGCTCAGCGTTGTCTTAACCTAGGATACCCTAGAGAAACCCTATAGCAAAATGTAAATTCCTTAATACAAAGATTACCCTAAAGGGGAAAGAAAGAAAGAATCAGATCTATACGAAAAATATCCAAAAGGTACCATATATCCTGTATAGGACACACTGTAGCAACCTATTACGTATGATGATTATCTACAGATATAAAGTGCTATAGTGCTTAAAGGGAAAAGTGTAGTGAGCCCTAATTACAATAGAAAGGAAATAGCAGGAAATTACGAATTACCAGAATCCCACATCTCAATCAGATTGAGCAAAATAATGCTTGACTGGCCCAGCCAGAGCCCTGACCTAAACCCAATTGAGCATATTTGGAGAGACCTGAAAATGGCTGTCCACCAACGTTCACCATCCAACCTGACGGAAATGGAGAAGATCTGCAAGGAAGAATGGCAGAGGATCCCCAAATCCTGGTGTGAAAAACTTGTAGCATAATTTCCAAGAAGACTCATGGCTGTACTAGCTCAAAAGGTGCTTCTACTCAATACCGAGCAAAGGGGCTGAATACTTATGACCATGTGATATTTCAGTTTTTCTCTTTTAATAAATTTGCAAAAATTTCTACATTTCTGGGATTTTTTCGGTCAATACGGGGTGCAGAGTGTACATTAACCCCTTCACCCCCAAGGGTGGTTTGCACGTTATGGACCGGGCCAATTTTTACAATTCTGACCACTGTCCCTTTATGAGGTTATAACTCTGGAACGCTTCAACGGATCCCAGTGATTCTGACACTGTTTTCTCGTGATGTATTGTACTTCATGATAGTGTTAAAATTTCTTTGATATTACCTGCGTATATTTGTGAAAAAAACGGAAATTTGGCGAAATTTGTTGTGAATTTGGATTCTGGGCTCCCCCGGTGGCCGCTTGTGGAATTGGACTTGTCATCCTCTTTCCTGTTTCACCTGATTCCATCAGTAGTGGGTGTCGCTATTTAAGCTCATTTCTCTGGTGGTTTCTTGCCGGTCAACAATGTTATCTGATGCCTCTCAGTGCTTGTTCCTGCTTCTAGACAACTACTAGATAAGTTGGACTTTTGTCCATGTTTTGTTTTGCCTATTTGTTCCAGTTCACAGCTGAAGTTTTGTTACTGTGTCTGGAAAGCTCTCGTTGATCAGGGATTGCTACTCTGGCGTTATGAGTTAATGCCAGAGTTTAAGGTAATCTCTGGATGGTGTTTTGTTAGTGTTTTTCTGCTGACCATGAAAGTATACTATCTGTCTTCTGCTATCTAGTAAGCGGACCTCAAATTTGCTAAGACTATTTTCCTGCTGCGTTTGTTGTTTCATCTGAACTCACCGTCATTATATGTGGGGGGCTACTGTCTTCTTTGGAATATTTCTCTAGAGGTGAGCCAGGTCTTATATTTCCCTCTGCTAGCTATTTAGGTCTTAGGCCAGAGCTGGGCATCTAGCGATAAATAGGAAATGCTACCTGGCTATTTCTAGTTGCGTGGCAGGCTTAGTTCATGGTCAGTATAGTTCCATCTTCCGAGAGCTTGTCCCTCTATAGGCTTGCTATGATCTCTGCCTGCAGAGATCATGACAGTTTGACCGGCCAATAAAGTGTTAAAGACCCAGGTTGAGAAAGGAGAGTTATAAGAAGTCTGCTGGAATTTTTTTTTTTTTTTTTTCCTCCAGTCTGCCTTGCTGCAGTCTTTTTTCTCTCTCTCCTCCTAATCTCTGTATGCTCTGTGTGCACCTGACAATAATGGATCTCCAGAGTGTAACTGCGGGTTTGAATAATCTCATCACGAAAGTACAAAATTTACAAGATTTTGTGGTACATGCTCCGGTATCTGAGCCGAGAATTCCTTTGCCGGAGTTCTTCACAGGGAATAGAGCTAGCTTCCAGAATTTCCGAAATAATTGTAAGCTTTATTTGTCCCTGAAGTCTCGTTCAGCTGGAGACCCTGCTCAGCAGGTTAGGATTGTGATTTCCTTGCTCAGGGGTGACCCTCAAGATTGGGCCTTCTCATTGCCAGCAGGGGATCCTGCGTTACGCGATGTGGATGCGTTTTTTCTGGCCTTGGGCTTGCTTTATGAGGAACCTCATTTGGAACTTCAGGCAGAAAAAACTTTGATGGCACTATCTCAGGGGCAAGACGAAGCTGAAGTTTTCTGCCAAAAATTCCGTAAATGGTCTGTGCTTACTCAGTGGAATGAGTGCGCCTTGGCGGCAACTTTCAGAGAAGGTCTCTCTGATGCCGTTAAGGATGTTATGGTGGGGTTCCCTTTGCCTGCAGGTCTGAATGAGTCCATGACAATGGCTATTCAGATTGATAGGCGTCTGCGGGAGCGCAAACCGGTGCACCATCTGGCGGTGTCTATGGAAAAGACGCCAGAAAGTATGCAGTGTGATAGAATTCTGTCCAGGAGCGAGCGACAGAATTTTAGACGGAAGAATGGATTGTGTTTCTATTGTGGGGATTCTACTCATGTTATATCGGCATGCTCTAGGCGTACAAAGAAGCTTGATAAGTCTGTTTCCATTGGCACCATTCAGTCTAAGTTTATTTTGTCTGTAACCCTGATTTGCTCTTTGTCATCCATTGCCACGGACGCCTATGTTGACTCTGGCGCCGCTCTGAGTCTTATGGATTGGTCCTTTGCCAATCGTTGTGGTTTTGATTTAGAGCCTTTGGAGACTCTTATTCCTCTGAAGGGAATTGACTCCACCCCATTGGCTAATAATAAACCACAATACTGGACACAAGTAACCATGCGTATCAATCCGGATCACCAGGAGATTATTCGTTTCCTGGTGCTGTATAATTTACATGACGATTTGGTACTGGGATTGCCATGGTTGCAGTCTCACAACCCAGTCTTGGACTGGAGAGCAATGTCTGTGTTGAGCTGGGGATGTAAGGGTATTCATGGGGACGTACCTTTGGTTTCTATTTCGTCGTCCATTCCCTCTGAAGTCCCTGAGTTCCTCTCTGATTATCAAGACGTCTTTGACGAACCCAAGCTTGGGTCGTTACCTCCGCACCGTGAGTGCGATTGTGCCATAGATTTGATACCGGGTTGTAAATATCCAAAGGGTCGTTTGTTTAATTTGTCTGTGCCGGAACATGCTGCTATGCGGGAATATATAAAGGAGTCTTTGGAAAAGGGACATATTCGTCCATCTTCTTCTCCCTTGGGAGCTGGGTTTTTCTTTGTCTCAAAAAAAGACGGCTCTTTGAGACCATGTATTGATTATCGGCTTCTGAATAAGATCACTGTTAAGTATCAATACCCATTGCCATTGCTTACTGATTTGTTTGCTCGTATAGAGGGTGCTAAGTGGTTCTCTAAAATTGATCTTCGTGGGGCGTATAATTTGGTGCGGATCAGGCAGGGGGATGAGTGGAAGACCGCATTTAATACGCCCGAGGGCCACTTTGAGTATTTGGTCATGCCTTTTGGTCTTTCTAATGCCCCTTCAGTTTTCCAGTCTTTTATGCATGATATTTTCCGCGATTTTCTGGATAGATTTATGATAATATATCTGGATGATATTCTGATTTTTTCTGATGACTGGGACTCTCATGTCCAGCAGGTCAGGAGAGTTTTTCAGGTTCTGCGGTCTAATTCTTTATGTGTGAAGGGGTCTAAGTGCGTTTTTGGGGTCCAGAAAATTTCCTTTTTGGGGTATATTTTTTCTCCCTCTTCCATTGAGATGGATCCCGTCAAGGTGCAAGCTATTTGTGACTGGACTCAGCCCTCCTCTCTTAAGGGTCTTCAGAGATTTTTGGGCTTTGCCAACTTTTACCGCCGATTTATTGCTGGTTTTTCGGATGTCGTTAAACCACTGACTGATTTGACCAGACAAGGCGCTGATGTTGCTAATTGGTCCCCTCATGCTGTAGAGGCCTTTCAGGAGCTTAAGCGCCGTTTTGCCTCTGCCCCTGTGTTGCGTCAGCCTGATGTGAATCTGCCTTTTCAGGTTGAGGTTGACGCTTCGGAGATCGGAGCTGGGGCAGTGTTGTCGCAGAAAGGTTCCGACTGCTCCGTCATTAGGCCTTGTGCCTTCTTTTCTCGCAAATTTTCGCCCGCAGAGCGGAATTATGATGTTGGGAATCGGGAGCTTTTGGCTATGAAGTGGGCGTTTGAGGAGTGGCGCCATTGGCTCGAGGGGGCTAGGCATCAGGTGGTGGTATTGACTGACCACAAAAATTTGATTTATCTTGAGACTGCCAGACGCCTTAATCCTAGACAGGCGCGCTGGTCTTTATTTTTTTTCTCGCTTTAATTTTGTGGTGTCATACCTACCGGGTTCTAAGAATGTTAAGGCAGATGCCCTTTCTAGGAGTTTTGACCCGGACTCTCCTGGTAATTCTGAACCCACAGGTATCCTTAGGGAGGGAGTAATTTTGTCGGCCGTTTCTCCTGATCTGCGGCGGTCCTTGCAAGAGTTTCAGGCGGATAGACCGGATCGTTGTCCGCCTGATAGACTGTTTGTTCCGGATGATTGGACCAGCAGAGTCATCTCTGAGGTACATTCTTCTGCATTGGCAGGTCATCCCGGAATTTTTGGTACCAGGGATTTGGTGGCAAGATCCTTCTGGTGGCCTTCTCTGTCACGAGATGTGCGAGTCTTTGTGCAGTCATGTGACGTTTGTGCTCGGGCCAAGTCTTGTAGTTCTCGGGCTAGCGGACTGCTGTTGCCCTTGCCTATTCCTAAGAGGCCTTGGACACACATCTCGATGGATTTTATTTCAGATCTGCCTGTTTCCCAGAAGATGTCTGTCATCTGGGTGGTCTGTGACCGTTTCTCTAAAATGGTCCATTTGGTTCCTCTGCCCAAGTTGCCTTCTTCTTCTGAGTTGGTTCCTCTGTTTTTTCAGAATGTTGTCCGATTGCACGGTATTCCTGAGAATATTGTTTCTGACAGAGGTACCCAATTTGTGTCTAGATTTTGGCGGGCATTCTGTGCTAGGATGGGCATAGATTTGTCTTTTTCATCTGCTTTTCACCCTCAGACTAATGGCCAGACCGAGCGGACTAATCAGACCCTTGAGACATATCTGAGGTGTTTTGTCTCTGCTGACCAGGATGATTGGGTTGCTTTTTTGCCATTGGCAGAGTTCGCCCTCAATAATCGGGCCAGTTCTTCCACCTTGGTGTCCCCGTTTTTCTGTAATTCGGGGTTTCACCCTCGATTTTCCTCCGGTCAGGTGGAATCCTCGGATTGTCCTGGAGTGGATGCGGTGGTGGAGAGATTGCATCACATCTGGGGGCAGGTTATGGACAATTTGAGGTTGTCCCAGGAGAAGACTCAGCGTTTTGCCAACCGTCATCGTCGTGTTGGTTCTCGGCTTTGTGTTGGAGATTTAGTGTGGTTGTCTTCTCGTTTTGTCCCGATGAGGGTCTCTTCTCCTAAGTTTAAACCTCGGTTCATCGGCCCTTATAGAATATTGGAGATTCTTAATCCTGTTTCTTTCCGTTTGGACCTCCCTGCGTCCTTTTCCATTCATAACGTTTTTCATCGGTCGTTATTGCGCAGGTATGAGGTACCTGTTGTACCTTCAGTTGAGCCTCCTGCTCCGGTGTTGGTTGAGGGTGAGTTGGAGTACGTTGTGGAGAAAATTTTGGACTCTCGTGTTTCCAGACGGAAACTCCAATATCTGGTCAACTGGAAGGGTTACGGCCAGGAGGATAATTCTTGGGTCAATGCATCTGATGTTCATGCTTCTGATCTTGTTCGTGCCTTCCATAGGGCTCATCCTGGTCGCCCTGGTGGATCTGGTGAGGGTTCGGTGCCCCCTCCTTGAGGGGGGGGTACTGTTGTGAATTTGGATTCTGGGCTCCCCCGGTGGCCGCTTGTGGAATTGGACTTGTCATCCTCTTTCCTGTTTCACCTGATTCCATCAGTAGTGGGTGTCGCTATTTAAGCTCATTTCTCTGGTGGTTTCTTGCCGGTCAACAATGTTATCTGATGCCTCTCAGTGCTTGTTCCTGCTTCTAGACAACTACTAGATAAGTTGGACTTTTGTCCATGTTTTGTTTTGCCTATTTGTTCCAGTTCACAGCTGAAGTTTTGTTACTGTGTCTGGAAAGCTCTCGTTGATCAGGGATTGCTACTCTGGCGTTATGAGTTAATGCCAGAGTTTAAGGTAATCTCTGGATGGTGTTTTGTTAGTGTTTTTCTGCTGACCATGAAAGTATACTATCTGTCTTCTGCTATCTAGTAAGCGGACCTCAAATTTGCTAAGACTATTTTCCTGCTGCGTTTGTTGTTTCATCTGAACTCACCGTCATTATATGTGGGGGGCTACTGTCTTCTTTGGAATATTTCTCTAGAGGTGAGCCAGGTCTTATATTTCCCTCTGCTAGCTATTTAGGTCTTAGGCCAGAGCTGGGCATCTAGCGATAAATAGGAAATGCTACCTGGCTATTTCTAGTTGCGTGGCAGGCTTAGTTCATGGTCAGTATAGTTCCATCTTCCGAGAGCTTGTCCCTCTATAGGCTTGCTATGATCTCTGCCTGCAGAGATCATGACAGAAATTTGGCAACTTTGAATTTTTATGCAATTAAATCACAGTGATATGTCACACAAAATACTTAATAAGTAACATTTCCCACATGTCTACTTTACATCAGCACAATTTTGGAACCAAAATATTTTTTTTGTTAGGGAGTTATAAGGGTTAAAATTTGACCAGCAATTTCTCATTTTCACAACACCATTTTTTTTTTAGGGACCACATCTCATTTGAAGTCATTTTGAGGGGTCTATGTGATAGAAAATACCCAAGTGTGACACGATTCTAAAAACTGCTCCCCTCAAGGTGCTCAAAACCACATTCAAGAAGTTTATTAACCCTTAAGGTGTTTCACAGGAATTTTTGGAATGTTTAAATAAAAATGAGCATTTAACTTTTTTTTCACACAAAATTTACTTCAGCTCCAATTTGTTTTATTTTACCAAGGGTAACAGGAGAAAATGGACCCCAAAAGATGTTGTACAATTTGTCCTGAGTACACCGATACCCCATATGTGGGGGTAAACCACTGTTTGGGCGCATGACAGAGCTCGGAAGCGAAGGAGCGCCATTTGACTTTTCAATGCAAAATTGACTGGAATTGAGATGGGACGCCATGTTGCGTTTGGAGAGCCCCTGATATGCCTAAACATTGAAACCCCCCACAAGTGACACCATTTTGGAAAGTAGACCCCCTAAGGAGCTTATCTAGAGGTGTGGTGAGCACTTTGACTCACCAAGTGCTTCACAGAAGTTTATAATGCAGAACCGTAAAAATAAAAAATCATATTTTTTCACAAAAATGATCTTTTCGCCCCCAATTTTTTATTTTCCCAAGGGTAAGAGAAGAAATTGGACCCCAAAAGTTGTTGTGCAATTTGTCCTGAGTACGCTGATACCCCATATGTGGGGGTAAACCACTGTTTGGGCGCATGGCAGAGCTCAGAAGGGAAGGAGCGCCGTTTGACTTTTCAATGCAAAATTGACAGGAATTGAGGTGGGACGCCATGTTGCGTTTGGAGAGCCACTAATGTGCCTAAACATTGAAACCCCCCACAAGTGACACCATTTTGGAAAGTAGACACCCTAAGGAACTTATCTAGAGGTGTGGTGAGCACTTTGACCCACCAAGTGCTTCACAGAAGTTTATAATGCAAAACCGTAAAAATAAAAAATCATATTTTTTCACAAAAATTATTTTTTCACCCCCATTTTTGTATTTTCCCAAGGGTAAAAGAAGAAATTGGACCCCAAAAGTTGTTGTCCAATTTGTCCTGAGTACGCTGATACCCCAAATGTGGGGGTAAACCACTGTTTGGGCGCATGGGAGAGCTCGGAAGGGAAGGAGCGCCGTTTGACTATTCACTGCAAAATTGACAGGAATTGAGATGGGACGCCATGTTGCGTTTGGAGAGCCACTGATGTGCCTAAACATTGAACCCCCCCACAAGTGACACCATTTTGGAAAGTAGACCCCCTAAGGAACTTATCTAGAGGTGTAGTGAGCACTTTGACCCACCAACTGCTTCACAGAAGTTTAAAATGCAAAGCCGTAAAAATAAAACAAACATTTTTTTCCCACAAAAATTATTTTTTAGCCCCCAGTTTTGTATTTTCCCGAGGGTAACAGGAGAAATTGGACCCCAAAAGTTGTTGTCCAATTTTTCCTGAGTATGCTGATACCCCATATGTGGGGGGAACCACTGTTTGGGCGCATGGGAGGGCTCGGAAGGGATGGAGCGCCATTTTGAATGCAGACTTAGATGGAATGGTCTGCAGGCGTCACATTGAGTTTGCAGAGCCCTAATGTACCTAAACAGTAAAAAAAAAACACAAGTGACACCATTTTGGAAAGTATACCCCCTAAGCAACTCATCTAGATGTGGTGTGAGAGTTTTGAACCCTCATGTGTTTCACTACAGTTTATAACGCATAGCCGTGAAAAAAAAAAAAATTTTTCCTCTCAAAATTATTTTTTAGCCACCAGTTTTGTATTTTCCCAAGGGTAACAGGAGAAATTGGACCCCAAAAGTTGTTGTCCAATTTGTCTTGAGTACGCTGATACCCGATATGTGGAGGGGAACCACCGTTTGGGTGCATGGGAGGGCTCGGAAGGGAAGGAGCGCCATTTGGAATGCAGACTTAGATGGAATGGTCTGCAGGCGTCACATTGCGTTTGCAGAGGCCCTAATGTACCTAAACAGTAGAAACCCCACAAGTGACACCATTTTGGAAAGTAGACCCCCTATGGAACTCATCTAGATGTGTTGTGAGAGCTTTGAACCCCCAATTGTTTCACTACAGTTTATAACGCAGAGCCATGCAAATAAAAAATATTTTTTTTTCCACAAAAATTATTTTTTAGCCCCCAGTTTTGGATTTCCCAAGGGTAACAGGAGAAATTGGACCCCAAAAGTTGTTCTCCAATGTGTTTCGAGTACGCTGATACCCCATATGTTGGGGTAAACCCCTTTCTGGGCGCACGGGAGAGCTCGGAAGGGAAGGAGCACTGTTTTACTTTTTCAACGCAGAATTGGCTGAAATTGAGATCGGACGCCATGTCGCATTTGGAGAGCCCCTGATGTGCCTAAACAGTGGAAACCCCCCAATTATAACTGAAACCCTAATCGAAACACACCCCTAACCCTAATCCCAACGGTAACCCTAACCACACCTCTAACCCAGACACACCCCTAACCCTAATCCCAACCCTATTCCCAACCGTAGATGTAATCCAAACCCTAACCCTAACTTTAGCCACAACCCTAACCGTAGCCTTAACCCTAACCCTAGCCTAAACCCTAGCCCCAACCCTAACCCTAGCCCCAACCTAACCCTAGCCCCAACCCTAACCCCAGCCCTAACCCTAGCCCTAACCCTAGCCCCAACCCTAACCCTAACCCTAGCCCTAACCCTAGCCCTAACCCTAATGGTAAAATGGAAATAAATACATTTTTTAAATTTTTTTATTTTTCCCTAACTAAGGGGGTGATGAAGGGGGGTTTGATTTACTTTTATAGCGGGTTTTTTAGCAGATTTTTATGATTGGCAGCTGTCACACACTGAAAGAAACTTTTTATTGCAAAAAATATTTTTTGCGTTACCACATTTTGAGAGCTATAATTTTTCCATATTTGAGTCCACAGAGTCATGTGAGGTCTTGTTTTTTGCGGGACGAGTTGACGTTTTTATTGGTGACATGCTTGGGCATGGGAGATTTTTTGATCGCTTTTTATTCCGATTTTTGTGAGGCAGAATGACCAAAAACCAGCTATTCATGAATTTCTTTTGGGGGAGGCGTTTATACCGTTCCGCGTTTGGTAAAATTGATAAAGCAGTTTTATTCTTCAGGTCAGTACGATTACAGCGATACCTCATTTCTATCATTTTTTTTATGTTTTGGCGCTTTTATACGATAAAAACTATTTTATAGAAAAAATAATTATTTTGGCATCGCTTTATTCTGAGGACTATAACTTTTTTATTTTTTCGCTGATGATGCTATATGGCAACTCGTTTTTTGCAGGACAAGATGACGTTTTCAGCGGTACCATGGTTATTTATATCTGTCTTTTTTATCGCGTGTTATTCTACTTTTTGTTTGGCGGTATGAGAATAAAGCGTTGTTTTTTGCCTCGTTTTTTTTTTTTCACGGTGTTCACTGAAGGGGTTAACTAGTGATATAGTTTTATAGGTGGGGTCGTTACGGACGCGGCGATACTAAATATGTGTACTTTTATTGTTTGATTTTTTTTATTTAGATAAAGGAATGTATTTATGGGAATATTTTTTTTTTTTTCTTTATTTAGGATTTTTTTTTTCTTTTTTTTTTTTACACATGTGGGAATTTTTTTTTTAACTTTTTTACTTTGTCCCAGGGGGGGACATTACAGATCGGTGATCTGGCAGTGTGCATAGCACTCTGTCAGATCACCGATCTCACTTACAGCCGTGCAGGCTTACAAGCACCTGCACGGCACCCGGAAGTAATCCCTGCAGGACCCGGATGCAGCCCCGCGGCCATTTTGGATCCGGGGCCTGCAGGGATCGGAGGTAGGAGACCCTCACAGCAACGCGATCACATCGCGTTGCTCCGGGGGTCTCAGGGAAGCCCGCAGGGAGCCCCCTCCCTGCGCGATGCTTCCCTGTACCGCCGGCACACCACGATCATGTTTGATCGCGGTGTGCCGGGGGTTAATGTGCCGGGGGCGGTCCGTGATTGCTCCTGGCACATAGTGCCGGATGTCAGCTGCGATAGGCAGCTGACACCCGGCCGCGATCGGCCGCGCTCCCCCAGTGAGCGCGGCCGATCGTGCTGGACGTACTATTCCGTCCTTGGGAATTAGGGCCCACCCCACATGGACGGAATAGTACGTCCAATGGCAGAAAGGGGTTAATGAGAAAAACATGAACTTTTTAGAATTTACCAAATGGCTGCAATGAAACAAAGAGTGAAAAATTTAAAGGGGTCTGAATACTTTGCATACCCATTGTACGTGGGAAATATAGTATTACATGCTACCATTTAATTGAATGACCATTCAAGTAAAACTAATCAATGATGTTTTACAGAGTGAGAGCCA
Organism: Ranitomeya variabilis; assembly: GCF_051348905.1. Lineage (NCBI taxonomy): Eukaryota > Metazoa > Chordata > Amphibia > Anura > Dendrobatidae > Ranitomeya > Ranitomeya variabilis. The sequence continues at coordinate 60,887,311 of NC_135236.1, read as the reverse complement.
CTACTTGCTAGTTCTCTGTTCTAGCTCAATCCAAGCAAGGGCTTACTCTAGATTAAAGTCCCAAACATTATCAAAATGAAAGAACCCTTTTAGGCTAATTTACCAACAGTAATTTCAGAATGTATCCGGCCCAAAAATGACTTTTAATGCACCATAAGTGCCATATTTACTTTATGTCAAGGTCTAGGTCTGGTCTACACCACTCATATCAGCTCTTGGCATCAGCGAGGCATTGCTGTAAGCTGACGTATTATCCGCCATATATCTTTAAAGTTTCTTGTTAACGGTAAATACAGACCACTTTACAGAAATAAATATCAATACTAAAGTCCCTGAAGAACAACGCAATTTTTATAGTGGCATGTATCGGAATATTGGACATGGCTGGATGTTCTCACACAAGAGATCAAACGTTCCGTTTCTACAAACGTCCATTAGACGAACCAAAGATAAAAAATGTGGGTTTCTGCAGACTTGAGAGCAGACATTTATTGACTTGTTAATTTAATCAAAACTGTTTTCCCCTGAGATTGTTGCACAAGAATACATAATGAAAAATAGAATGCAACAGAGAAAGGAAATCGAAAAGGGTGTAGATAAAAGAGTACAGAGAGTTCAGCCAAATCACTGCAAACTATCAAAGGGAATGTCGTAATGTTAGTTCCATGAATAAGTTGTATGCTCTAATTATTATTCTTTAATTTAATTTATTTAATTGTTTTAATTAATTGTTGAACATGTAAGTCTGTCCTACGTTATCTGCCAGAAAATGATATGTTTTATGGCAGCTGGATGAAATTGAAGCTAAAGGACCCAAAAGTGTCCATGGTCTAATGTAGTCTCCTATTAGAAAAGGAGTACAACTGCAACCACAGAGACCACGGAGTGACAGGGGAAATATATACAGAGTCTCATCTGTGTTTGTTGTGTATAGTACTGATATCCCGCCAAATCTAGACCTTCAGAAATGCGACATCATATGTCAGGATTGGCTCTGTACTGAGTATTTTCTTTTTACTGTGGGACTGTAATCCAAAAGTGTGATCAGTGATCAGTATCAGTGCCTGGTCTTCCCGCCTTCGCCTCTGTCGCCAGGCGGTGCTGCGGTCTTGTTGGAGTTTAAGCGAGACAACAATTTTGACTTGTAATCCTATCAATACTGGGAAACGTAGAGTTAACTGCTGTATGATTTGGGTGGGGCTGCAATCTATTTAGGATCCTGAAATCCTGCTGTCCACTGTCAGTTACAATTTGACTTGCTTCTGTGTAAGTAGCCTTGCAATTCTCCCCCTTGGACACTCCTAATTTTTGACCTCGGCTTGCTTTTTGACTATTCTCATTCTTTGCGATTTTTGTCTTTACATTGACCTCCTGACTCAGACCCGGCTATTCTCTTGTTTCTGGTTTGCTCCTCTGGATAGCAGATCTTCAATGTAGACAATCTAGTGGACCCTGTTTTAAGTGCAAATCCCTGTACAGTAATTAAAGGGTGAAGGCCTGGGTTCCTCTGGAATCTTCCAGATTGAATGACTGATGCCAAATCTGTCCGAGGTAGCCATTTTGAGCCTGCAGCTTCTGACAGACGTAGGGTAGTGTTTAATAGTAGTTACTGTATGTTGGTTGATCCTAACCGTTCAATAATATATAACAAGATAATCCAGTGCAAGACCATTCTAAAGTGCTCAGCTCAGATTCTTCGCAGACAAACAAGACCACTGATTAAATAAAAAGACAAGAAAACATAACAGTATAAACTTATTGTGTCCTCAGTGGCATAAAAGTTTGTCTGAGACAAAGAACAGTGGAGTCCAGATGCAGAGAGTAAAGCCTACCCTTGTTGGATGAAATCTGAGTTAGGCAAGGTATATAACAGGGTTCATCCAGAAGAAATCAGTCATTGAGTGTATTCAATGTTCTATATCTAGCTGATGTACTATTTGTTTGTACTTTATATATCTTGCATTGTAATGTAAATTTTGATATTTTGTAATTTTTTTTCGATCTTATATGTCATTTTTCACGTAAAATAAAATTGATCATTTCTCTTAGCCATTGTGTGAAAAGATATAATCTTTCATTTTATAATCCACTGTACAGCTGACTGCCATAACTAAGCTGCTTAAAGCTGCCTTCTTCCACAAGGAAAGTTATTCTCCCCACCCCACTCTCTTCTGCCGTTCATGGCTGTTGAACGCAATTTTTGTAATTATTTTTTAAATTGGGTTTACTCATTTTATTTGCTGCTCTTGATTATTTAATGAGTTGTCAAGCTATATCTGGCAATGTAGAAATTGTAGCCAAAGGAGTGGTTCATCAAGCTGAAACATACCACCGGGTAAACAATTATAATGCCAATAGTAGGTTGCCTTGTCATTGCATTTAATTCTACATTAGCTATGGTAACTCCCATCCATGAAATAATTTAATAGATGTCTGGGTGTTTATAAGATGCATGGATTGGGCATAGAAGATTGATTTTTAACAACTGCCTTAATCTACAATCCCATTTGATAGCGAGATGACTATGTCAAATCTGACTCAGTCTACAGAGCAAAGCTGAAGAATGAAATGCTGGAAATATTAAAGACAGCTTCCTATGGTAAAGAATTGAAGTATATGCATAAAATTCAGGTGTTAAATCGTCGCTCCATATGGAATCTGATTTTTTTGAGCACCCACAGACTTTATTGGGCAAGTCTAATGAGACACAAGGAAGATTCGAAACAAGCAGATTCGGTCAGTGAAAAGAGTTGCTCGTCTGCAGTGCCTCATTGAATAACATTGGCTTTCCATTTGCGGTCTGTTTTTTCAAAGACTGAAAATACTCTCCTGTGAACTTACCCAAAGTGTCAGCCTATTGTGTGCACCATTGTACACTACAAAGTGTTTAAATTGCATCACTAAGAATAAAAAGCCAAGTTATGGAAATCACAGGATCAATAAACATGGTAAAAATATTCAAATGATAAAAAAAATGGAAACAACATTTCTCCAAAGTGTTCTAGGAGAAATTTTTCCACACGACATCCGCCAGGAAGCATGCTGCCGGTGTTTCTATGAGCCGTTTTGCTTGGAATTATAGTGCTACCATGGGCTGTAGCGTCTCCAGACTTATCTCCCATCGAGTTCATCTGAGACATCATTGGCCAGCACTTGCAAAGGGAGCTGCCAGCAGAGGACCTTGATGATTTGCCGAAGTACATTTAGTTTAACAGAACATTGCTCAGACCTCCAATAAAGGGATGGTCCAAACACAAATTAATTTTCATTCTAAATGCCAATCTATTTAATTCCATAATCTAATATTTTTATTAAAAAGTTTTTATCGTTCCCTATCTACACTATATAACTGCATTATTATACTTTTTTTGTACTACTTCCTTTTTAATGATGCTTTGTTTGAGAATCCCAGTTCTAGCTTAGGCACTCAAAGGAAGTTTCATCAGGGGGTTGAGGTTACAATTACTGCCACGGCCTCTTCCCTCTTCCTGAAACATCACAGACCTTTATTTCAGGGGCTGGGCTAGTTTCTCCTCTACTGAGCATGTGTCGCTTGTCAATTCTGACACATGCTCAGTAGATTCCTGTCTCTGTGTTATGTGCACAATGACAGTGCACGCTCTTTTGCCAGCTCTGATCAGAAGTAACGAGCTGGTAACTGAGGAGATAGGGCATTTTTTAGTTAAAGTATATTAGAAAACAGATTAGATTATGGCATTAAACAGATAGGGATTCAGGAGGAAAATTAGTTTGTGTTTCGAACCACCCTTTTAACATCCTCATTGATAACCTGCCACAGCATGTAAGTGCATGGATTTCTGCACGTTGAATAAATTGAGATGGTTCTTAATTTTTGTTTCTAATTGCTCATTATTTATACATATGATTTCCATAATTACATGAATTTTCCTTCTTGGTGTCGCAGTTTCAATGTTGAGGAGTGTACATATGTATATGAGGCTATATGAGTGTATATGAGGATAGTTACTTAAAAAAAACCTATTTATTAAAGAACACTTTTAAGGTGAAAGATTACCTTTAACAAAAAGAATATGTTTCCTGGGAGGAACCTAGAGGGAAACGGACAATGATGGCCACTTTTTCCGTTCTGCAGTCCTTTCCTTTAGATACACTTTGCAGACGTAGAGTTAAGACCACAGAAGAATCAAGTTGCAAACTCATCTAAAAATCCGGTTGTGATTTACACAGCTCCCTTTACGTGTAACCCGACCGGTTGGGACATTCGGAGAGATCCATCTTATAAACAGCCCCGTTCTGCACACACTAGAGCCGTGCCGGGAGCAAAGTGCTGAGTGCACAGTCCTCCCTCTCCCACATCCATTAGCAGGATTGGAAAACAAGAGGGAGCCGGGCGAGGAAAGAGCGAGAATCACAGCAGAAGGCGACCTCGGAATTACGCTACGGTTTACACATCGCTCACAGCATTTTGTTTCATTTGGTGACATGTATTTAGAAGACGACGTTGGGGAAATTTCCCTGCACAAGTCAGTAAATATTGTGTGGACGCAACATTGTGATGGCAATTATAGAGAGACGAGCGGCGCCGGATATGAGCAGCGACGAATATGCCCCTGTTATCTGGGGGGCAGAAGTATTTGTCACACCTTTAGTTGTAGGAAGTTGTTTCTCCTGTACCACATATTGATTGACTGACACATAACACTAACTCCTACCTTAAAAAGAGGTTCTACAGCAGCTGCAGACTGGATTACATCAATCTATGCCACATTTGCTGAAGAACATTATAAAATGTACATCCGATACAACATAATTTTAAGAGACAAATCTCAGCTGCTGCAGAACCTCATAATGCACACCTCAGCTGCGGCAGAACCTCATAGCACACACCTCAGCTGCTACAGAACCTCATAATGCACACCTCAGCTTCTGCAGATCCTCATAATACACACCTCATCTGCTGCCGACCCTCAAAATACACACCTCAGCTGTTCCTGAACCTCATAATACACACATCAGCTGCTGCAGAACCTCATAATACACACATCAGTTGCTGCAGAACTTCATAATACACATCTCAGTTGCTGCACAACCTCATAATACACACATCAGCTGCTGCAGAACCTCATATTAAGCACCTCAGCTGCTGCAGAACCTCATATTAAGCACCTCAGCTGCTGCACAACCTCATATTAAGCACCTCAGCTGCTGCACAACCTCATAATACATGCATCAGCTGCTGCACAACTTCGCAATACACATCTCAGCTGCTGCAGAACCTCATAATACACAACTCAGCTGCCGCAGAACCTCATGATACACCTCAACTGCTGCAGAACTTCATAACACACCTCAGCAGCTTCACAATATCATAATACACCTTAGCTGCTGCAGAACCTCATAATACACACCTCAGTTGCTAAAAAATCTCATAATACACCTCAGCTGCTACAGAACCTCATAACACACCTCAGCTGCTTCACAATCTCATAATACACACATCAGCTGCTGTAGAACCTTGTAATGCACAACTCAGCTACTGCAGAACCTCATAACACACCCCAGCTGCTGCAGAACCTCATAATGCAGGCTTCAGCTGCTGCAGAATCTCATAATACACACCTTAGCTCCTGCAGAACCTCATATTACGCACCTCAGCTGCTGCAGAACCTTGTTATACACACCTCAGCTGCTGAAGACCTTCTTTATAGAAAGGATAGGGATGATTTACACCAATGAAGCACTGCTTTTACTTAAGATAGAGGTTCGGCAACAGCTGAGGTGTGTATTAAAAATAATAATGTGGCCCCACTACAAATGGTTAAGAATGCTAAAAGTCCCCTCTGAGTTGTGGGCCTCGTGTGTCCTCGGCCTTGTGATTCATTTGGACGCTCACAAATCCATCGATGAATCTTATTTTCTTCTATTAACATTAGAATTCGCATTTCTAAATAGTTGACGTCATATTTGCGTTACATTGGGCGACTGTAACTTTGTTGGAGTCCCCTCCGCTGCATGTCATGACAGCCACAACATATGGGGGGATCGCCTGTTTGTTAGGCAATCCTGAGTGTGCGACTGTCGAACAGTGCAGGGACTCGAACATATTACTCGAGCACACGATGTCACTCGGTTTGTGCACGACCATGTTCAGATAACAGCGTACCCGAGCACGTTCACCCATCACTACTGCCAATGCAAAAAAAATATCAGCTCCTCACACAGCTCCATCGAGGGAAAAACAGAAAAGTTACGGGTCTCAAAAAATATGGAATAGCGCATTTATCGCCACTTTCATAGTGTTTGAATGCAGTATATGGTAAAACGAATTGGGGACAATCAAAACCACAACTCATATGGCAAAAACAAGCCCTCGTATGGATATGTTGATGGACAGGTAAAAATAAGTTATGGCTCTTTAAAGAACGGGAGGAAAAAACAAAAGCGCAAAAAAAAATTTACTATCAGATCTTAAGAGGTTAACAGAATACGCACACTGAGGGGTTTGTTTAAGGGTTTTTGGGAGATGTTCTTCAAAAACTCTTCAAAACTGCTTCAGGAAACGCAAAACTGCTACAAAATCTCCCCAAAGAAGGGAAATTCCTGACGCTGAAAATTTGTCAATTATGCAGATCTCACATGAAAACTCTATACCGTTAAGGTTTTTTTTAGGAGTCTTTAGGCAAGAAACTAAGCAAAAATTCTGATATTCTCCTCAAAAACTTAAATTATCTCAAAAACATGGAATTTCCCTTGAAGTTCTACTCCAAAAACTCTGCAAAAAGACTGTCTGAACACACCCTAAGATGTCTAGGAGACAGTCCGATCGCAACCAATTTAGAGCAGCCGACCGGTATGCACTAAATTTATTTCTGATACTGACTCTTTTAAAAAATAATCCATCCCCTGCAGCTAGCTGACTGCTACATACCACATGGCGACCAGGGCAGAGCAGAGATCCCGATGTTGGGTTTTCCCGAGCACGCTCGGGTTACCTCCGAGTATTTGTTAGTGTTTGGAGATTACGTTTTCATCACCTCAGCTGTATGATTTACAGCTACTAGCCAGGCTGACTACATGTGGGGGTTGCCTGCTTGCTAGGGGCATAAAAACTGATTCCAGGAACGTAACACTTACCGGGCTGCTTGGTGATGTTTTGATAGAATCCCTGTTTTCTCTGCTATAGATGTTGCAGTGATCAGAATGCTGAGCTGTGTATAACTCCGCCCACATCCCTGATTGGCAGCTTCCTGTGTACAATGTAGAAAGCTGCCAATCAATGGTGTTACACAGACTAGCAGGACTGTCTTGCATGTGTCAGCTAGTCCTGCATTGATCATTTCCTGCTAATAAAACACTGATTGCACTGAGCCTCATAAGTGACACATCAATGGAATCAGGCTTTCAGCCCCTATATCATGTTGCTCTCAGATTAAACAGCAAAAACTTGCTGACAGATTCCCTTTAAATGATTAGCCAACTTGTTCACCTTTGGGGATTTTTTTTAACTTAAATCAAATTACGTTTGGCTAGAAATAATTTTTGAAATTGGGTTTCATCAAAAGCAAAAAAAAATTGCAGTGTGTGCCTTCTACAAACCTCGGTGCTGCAGTGTCTATTGCTGGCTACAAAATGAGTTATCTGAGACTGATTTATGACCCCAGACCACATCAAGGTGGAAAGAAAAAGCCTGTGCAAAATTTGTAATGGAAACCAATTGCAAAAATGATTTTTAGCCCCAAAAATATATTCATTTAATTAAAAATAAATTGCCCCAAGAGGTGGACAAGCCCTTTAATTACCATTCACAAAAGTACTCATTGAAGAAAAAGCAACATATAAATTACACTGATTTATTGGAGGCTAATAGGTCATCTAAATACAAAGCGAAGGCAAAACAATCACAGAGAAGAGAAGGACGACTGGTGTAACGGGAAAGACGCTGAGTGCTCTTCAGATCCGTTCCCCGCGCTCGGTAAATGATACTGATGATGGAGGTATTATTAGTCTGTCTGGGTTCAATGGCTGGAAAAAAAAGTGCTGCACCCGGTACTTTTCTCTGCCGGCGTACACTGTGATTATATAAATCTGGATCTGTCATCTGTAACTGGAAGAGGGTTATGTGTGATCGCCGCCATAACTCCTAAGCTTTACAGCAGTATTTCGGAAGAGCTACTGTGTTTTCCTTATACAGTCTCAGGTTATTTTGTTATTGGTACTTACCTTCATTTACAGAAACCCAAATTTCTGTTGTACTGTCCAAAAATAAAATTCTCTTTATTTTTTTTTTAAATGGATGTTCGAATTTATACAGCGTTTTGACTTATTGATGTTTTCTGGGGGATGTAGAGGATTTTTTAAAATATTTTATCTTGTGTTGTACCTATAGGTTTTTTCTAAAATGTCAGAAAAACATGTTACAGGAGTAACCAATTTAAGATTGCTACTAAAAAAAAATTGTAAAAAGACAATGTAAAATCCTTAAAGGATTATTCACCATCGTCATAAATGTTGATTGTTGGATAGAACTTGTAAATACAAGCAATTCTAGAATTTACTGGTTATTGAAATGTTCAGCGATTTTTGAGATATTAGTATTTTTCTTTTCTTTACAATACGTTGACTTGGCGACCGACCACCGCTGCAAGAAAGCAGAACATGTCCAGTGCTTACAAGCTCTTTTTAAATGAGCTTATAACCACTGTTTTGAGGCTGGCTAGGTTTGCTGGAGCGCACTGTTACCTACTAATTCCAGCAGGTTTAGTGCTTACGAGTTGAGTTGAGCTAATTTGTTCGTTTTTTGTCCCCGAATCTGATTTTGACATATTTGTGCCATATTCGAACACTATTCGTGCCGAATCTATGTTTAATGATCGGTTCCGAACTTAATCCAAAATTTCTACTCCCATTGACGCTAATGCCGTTCAGCTGTGTTCCACGAATATTGCAAAAATAATATTCGATGTCGATCGTATTTGGAACAAATTCGCTCATCTCTACTTACGAACTACACATCAGCGTCAGTCGGTCTCTAAGGCAACGAGTTGTACATAAATGTATTAATATCTTTAGAAGGCTGCACATTTTAATCATCAGTAATTAGAAAAATGCATGTTTTTAGGATCCCCATCTAATTATATCCATCTATGAAAATCCTGAATTTACTGAGACTGACCAGTAAAAGGGGTGAAAAGGGTGGGATTTATACCAAGCCCCACCAATAAATGGGCAGTTCCTGATGTGATTGGGACACACCCATAAAGAAGCCATCGGTAGGACTAAATTGTCCAAAAATGGCAAAAAGAAATGTTTGGTTGGTTTGCCATTAAAGGGAACCTGTCACCCCCAAAATCGAGGGTGAGCTAAGCCCACCAGCATCAAGGGCTTATCTACAGCATTCTGGAATGCTGTAGATAAGCCCCCGATGTATCCTAAAAGATGAGAAAAAGAGGTTATATTATACTCACCTGTGCGGGCGGTCAGATCCGGTGGGCTTTGCGGTCCGGGGCCTCCCATCTTCATAGGATGACGTCCTCTTCTGGTCTTCACGCTGTGGCTCTGGCACAGGCATACATTGTCTGCCCTGTTGAGGGCAGAACAAAGTACTGCAGTGCACCGGGAAAGGTCAGAGAGGCCCGGCGCCTTTGCACTGCAGTACTTTGCTCTGCCCTCAACAGGGCAGACAAAGTACTCCTGCGCCAGAGCCTCAGCCTGAAGACCAGAAGAGGATGTCATCTGATGAAGATGGGAGGCGCCGGACCAGACCGCGACATCCATCGGACAGGTCCGGGACCGCCCCTGGGTGAGTATAATCTAACCTCTTTTTCTCAACTTTTAGGATACATTGGGGGCTTATCTACAGCATTCCAGAATGCTGTAGATAAGCCTCTGATGCTGGTGGGCTTAGTTCACCCTTGATTTTGGGGGTGACAGGTTCCCTTTAAAGGAACACACCAGACAAAAATCCTATGACATGATATGCATATTCTCTAGTATGATATGCCTTTGGCATGGTATAAAAGGTGTAAGTATAACACAAGGATTCTCTCTTTGTTATGTATTCATAATTGTACTAACCCTCTATTCATTTTACACTTAAATTTCTTGTCAACTTTTCTCCCCCATTTTTTCATTGGTTGTTCGAAAACAGAATTCCAGAACCACAGTGACGACGGACACACAGAGCAGAACAGTAGGAGAGAAGGAACAAAGTTACACAGATTTATCGGAATCAGGTCTTTACAATGTCTTTGAGTGCTGTAGTGGTAGCCATGAAAAGTAGTCACTAGAGATGAGAGAACCCGAAATGTGAAGTTTGGGTTTGTACCAGATACCTAATGTCCAATGCTGAACTCTGAACAAGAGAGAAAACTCTCTGCTTCCTTGGTCAGCCATCTAGCCGTAAGACTAGGTTCACACTTGCGTTCTGGGGCTTTGTGGATGGCTGTGCACTTCCTCCCTGAAGCTCTGCCTACTTCCGCACTTCCTCTGTTTAGGTCCGCCTACTTCTGCATGCGTACCTATCTTTACCATTGAGTACGCAGGACATGCAGATGTATGCAGATGCGTTGATCAGATGCGCCTACCGACCGCACGGGGACGCAACAAGTTGCTTTCCCGTGCGGTCAGCAGGCATGTCAAAACGAGGCATCCGCATACATATGCATACATCCGCATGTCCTGCGTAACCAATATTAAAGATAGCTACGCAGGACGCATGCAGAAGTAGGCGGACCTAAACAGAAGAAGTACAGAAGTGGGCAGAGCTTCAAGGAGGAAGTACGCAGCCGTACTCAAAGCCCCGGTACGCAAGTGTGAACCTAGCCTTACTACGACCATTTTACAAAAACAAAGTTCGGGTCCCCATTCACTTTTATGAGGTTCTGGTTAATGTTTGGGCACAGTTCTGGTTTCTGAACCAAACTTTAGACTAAACTTTGGTTGAATCCAATGAACTCGAACGTCCATGGCTCCAGTCATCCCTAGTAGTCACCTCTGCACCTAACATTCTTGACAGAAACCTAATAAAATAGTGAAAGATTTTAAAGAACAGTAAAGGTCACATCCATCTTAGATCGATGGTCCTTCACAATTACAGCACTTGTTATCGGCTTCCAGTCTCGGGACTTGGTGGTATATTTAATCTATATCAGTATGACCACTGAGCCAAGTGATTGGCTGCAGCAATCATGTGTTGTAGTTGTGACATTACAGAAACACAGCCAGGGATTTTGGAAATTCGGGTGGGGGCAGCAATTTGGATAATATTCCAAAGTGCTGGGTGTTATGGCTGGCACCAACAATCTGCTTTGTCTAGGCAGGAAGATTTAGATAGGGTGAGGGGGCAGATGATTTAACATTTTGCTCAGGAAAGAAAAACCTATCTTTGGCTGTAGTCATGTCAAGAGAAACCGAGGAGAGTTCCAGAGGGACAAGGCAAGGAGTTATTTTTTACATAGGGAAAATAAACCCCTTTCACATTTTTGCTACTTGGGTAAATGTCCAAGTCTTTGGCCTCACGTTTCATTTTCGATGCAAATATATACTCTATAGGCAAAGTGCAACAGAGAAGGCCCCATCTCCTCATCCACCATAATTCCTTCATCAGATAGTAAATTGCTTTGCATTCCCATGAGTAGAGACTTCTTCTCCACAGGGTTTTTTTTCCGTGTCTCATCTCCTATCACTTTATTCGTCTATATTTGAACCTGTCCTACTAGAACATTCTTTTTCCTTCTTGCAGTGACGCGCCTGTCTCTATTCATCAGGCGAGCTGTCTCTTTCTTCATCTCTCTGTTCTGCTTCTTTGATGCTTGGCTTTGCACACCTGATGGACTCCCCTGTGGAATCCCTTATGACCAATCTCCTCGCTAAACTCTCGCTGTCTTGGAGAGAGAGAGCGTCAACGAAGCCTGAGTGTAACCATGGAGACTGGCAGAAAAGGGCCTAAGGGGTAAGACCACTGACATCTGAATATGAGAGATACTGATTGATAATGTGAAGCGTGAGTGAGAGAGAGAGACATCTAGTGCTGACCGACAGATAAAGACGGGAGAGGATATGACTAATATAGACAACATGAAGAGATGGCAGACATTGACGGAGATAAGACAGACTCAAATATTATGATAGTGGGAGTCAGCAGGCAGAAAAGCTATATTATTTCAGCAGTGTGATCTTATCGCTCCCACACAGATACCGTCTGTGACACGTTCCTTGCTTGTCTGCTGCTCATGTAGAACGAACTGCATAGCACAAGACAAATCATTAACCTACATCAATTCCGGAATCCTACATGAAAATCTCTGGTAACAATGGGAATAATGATGATAGCTTTGGTTGGATTCTGTTTCCATTATTTTTCCACTTTTCAGGACAGCAAAACGAAACTTGAAGTATCTGTGGATGTTGGAAGAGCTCAGCTCCGAAATCTATTGAGTCGTGAATGCAGCTCTGTACTGTAATAAGGATTACATATGGTACAAATCGATTCACAGAATTCAGTCTAGAGGCTAAATCATTAATATGTTATGCCGGTCGGGTGCCCTGTGAACCGCCTCTTACTTGACAGCATCTTTGGCTCCTCATTTGATTAGCCAGCCGCATGTGGTGTTATCGTTGCAGTGAGACTCATACGCTACTAGTGATGAGCGAATATACTCATTGTTTAGGTTTTCCCGAGCACGCTCGGGTGGTCTCCGAGTATTTGTGACTGCTCGGAGATTTCGTTTTTTGTTGACGCAGCTGCATGATTTACAGCTGCTAGCCAGCCTGAGTACATGTGGGTGTTGCCCAGTTCCTAGGGAACCCCCACATGTATTCAACCTGTCTAGCAGCCGCAAATCATGCAGTGACGAAAACTAAATCTCCGAGCAGTCACAAATACTCGGAAACCACCCGAGCATGCTTGGGAAAACCCGAGTAACGAGTATACTCGCTCATCACTAGACGCTACCCCAAGATGGTTCATCAAAAGATGTGTTGCTGATGATGGTGCATGCAGGGCTCCCATCCGATGGCCTTTCGACCACGTAATGCAAATTGATTTGCACTATCTTTAATAAGAATCGCTACACAAAATGAGGGCTCATTCAGAAGTCCAATTTTTGAGTACGAGTGCTACCCCTGATTTTCATGGATATCACTCGGCCTATGGGGACATTGACTTGATCAATTCTTTCTCCGGGCCCAGAGATCTATAAAAAATATCTGAGACAGTTCGAATCAAAATCAACAATGTAAGTCAATGGCTCCATGAAAAAATAGGATTGCACTCGGATGACATCCGAGTGCCATCTGATTTTCACGGACTCTCAGAATGGAGGAGGATGATTTTTTGTTTTACATTTCTTAATGGATGAGAAAATTGGAGGACACTGATACCACACTTTGCTCAAACTTTGATGAGAATAACCAGTCCAAATTTATTGTATGCGGAAAAAATCGGATGTCTGAATGAGCCCTAAAGCTGCATGTATGAACCCTTTCCAGTACCAGATAGAGTCCCTGCAAGTCCCTATTGTAGCAACATATGGATTTCCTAGTGCTTCCCTGAATATTTCTATATCTCTTGCTTGCCAACTTTCACTGATACTATTCCAGGTGGTTCCCAAAAGTCACACTCCTTTTTTGGTACTGTCTAATTCATGTACCAATTGTGTACCAAGAGGTTGGTACACAAAATGAGAATGCTGGGTTTGGGGGAAAATATATGTAAATGGGTAAGTAACTGGCTTAGAGATAGAAAGCAGGGAATGGTTATAAATGGTATATTCTCTAACTGGGTCGCTGTGACTAGTGGGGACCGCAGGGTCCGTGTTGGGACCTATTCTCTTCAACATAATTATTAACGATCTGGTAGAAGGTTTTACACAGTAAAATATTGATATTTGCAGATGATGCAAAACTATGTGAAGCAGTGAATACAAGAGAAGATAGTATTCTGCTACAGATGGATCTGGATAAGTTGGAAACTTGGGCCGAGAGGTGGCAGATGAGGTTTAACAATGATAAATGTAAGGTTATACACATGGGAAGAAGGAATCAACATCACCATTACACACTGAACGGGAAACCACTGGGTAAATCTGACATGGAGAAGGACTTGGGGATCCTAGTTAATGATAAACTTACCTGGAGCAGCCAGTGCCAGGCAGCAGCTGCCAAGGCAAACAGGATCATGGGGTGCATTAAAAGAGGGCTGGATTCACATGAAGAGAGCATTATACTGCCTCTGTACAAATCCCTGGTTAGACCGCACATGGAGTACTGTGCACAGTTTTGGGCACTGGTGCTCAGGAAGGATATAACGGAACTAGAGCGAGTACAAAGTAGGGCAACAAAACTAATAAAGGGGATGGGGGAACTACAATACCCAGAGAGATTAGCAAAATTAGGATTATTTAGTCTAGAAAAGAGACGACTGAGGGGCGATCTAATAACCATGTATAAGTATATAAGGAGACAATACAAATATCTCTCCGAGGATCTGTTTATACCAAGGAATGTGATGGTCACATTCCCTGCTTCTGGAGGAGAAAAGGTTTTTCCACCAACATAGAAGAGGATTCTTTACTGTTAGGGCAGTGAGAATCTGGAATTCCTTCCCTGAGGAGGTGGTGATGGCGAAATCAGGCGAGGGGTTCAAGAGAGGACTGGATGTCTTCCTGGAGTGTAACAATATTGTATCTTAGGGTATATGCACACGTCAGGATTTCTTGCAGAAATTTTCCTGACAAAAAAACCGAAATTTCTGCCAGAAATCCGCATGAGGGTTTTTTTTGCGTTTTTTGACGCGTTTTTGACGCGTTTTTGATGCGTTTTTGTGCGTTTTTCCCAGATGCATAGAAATGCAGGAAAAACGCAGGAAAACCGCAAAATTAATGAACATGCTCATTTTTTTACCGCGATGCATTTTTTTCGCAGCAAAAAACGCATCCATGTGCACAAATCATGCAGAATGCATTTTAAATGATAGAATGCATAATGCATGCATTTTTAATGAGTTTTTATAGCGTTTTTATCTCGAAAAAATGCGAAAAAAAGGGAAAAAACCTGAACGTGTGCACATGGCCTTACAGTTCTTAGATTCTTTAGAAGGATGTAGATCTGGGGATTTATTCTGATGGAACATAGGCTGAACTGGATGGATAAATGTCTTTTTTCGGCCTTGCTAACTATGTTACTATGTTACTATGTCCCATCCATGCCTCTTCCACCTAATTGGACATTCAGATCTCTTGTTAGACATGGCATTCTGGTGTCACACTCAAACAACCTTGCAGAAATGCTGCCTCGGTGTCATGCTGGAAATTTTTCCACTCTTCCAGGAATCCATGAGGTCTTCCCTTTTTCTGAACGTCCACTGGATATTCTGAGAAAGTTGACATATTGAAATAAGCCACATGATCTGTATAGAATCTGAGATATAGTGTAATGCCATAAGAGCCATAAGCACCACAGTATAGATACAAAATATGACTATCGGCATGGACCCCTAAAGCCCTTAGTCCCAACTTCTCTTTTTTTATTAGGGCTGTATGCTATAAGTAAGACTACATAGCTACACATCACACTAGATCAGCAAATCAAATCCCAATAGAGCTAAGGCAGTGGGGAACAATGTCCCCCCGGCAAGTACTATGATGCAAAACAACATATGTTGTAACAGTCTTGGAGGGAGGGGAAGGCAATGATCTCTTGCACTTTTAACTAGTCAAAAGCAGCACAGTTGGCCATACAGAGCGTATGGCTCTGCCAATGACCTAATGTGTATGGAGTCTGCCCAACATCTGCTACCAGAAGAATCAAGGGTTGGGCATGTTGGATTTTAATAAGTCTGTTCCGATAAAGGTATCTGACAGTAGCTTCACAACTGATCCATGGATGCATGTGCCTGTAAATGTGCAACAGACTGCCCTTTGACAATCGAGCACTTGGTCAACGCTTATCTTATATAGATGTTCCCATTTGCTCACCTCAAGACCTGAATGTAGCATGGACTTTCTTTGATTAGTCCCCTTGGGACTGCAGAAAAGTCAATAGGGCAATATTATCAAATAGAAGGCGCTGTGGTTGGCAGCTCCAGCTTCTCAACGTAATTTAAGGAGGTCTGCGTGATGAAGACAGGCAGGAATTTCTTGTCAACAAAACCAGCACAGCAGCCTTATTATGCCATCTTCACGTTCCAATCACTGATAATGAGCAGAACATGCTTTCCTACCATGGGATTTTTAAGGCTGGCATTTTACATGGGCATAAGCAAACCAAGTGTGCTGAATATACCAAACATGGACAAGTCAGTGTCACATGCTGCTATGTATAATTGTGAGTGACAATCACACAACTATCCATCACTATGACACACTCACAGCAATCTGTCTGCTGCGCTCCCTCTCCATGATAAATGCTCGCCTACTAATGAGCGCTGCTGATGAATTCAGTGCTGCAGCCCGAGGAAGATTTAACTTCTAATGAGATAACGAGTTTGGAATCGCAATGGGTCCCTTCATAATATTCCCCCTCCCTTACACTGCACCTCATCCATCACCGTGAGAACGCAGCATTATAACCATGGGAGGGAACACTGTGCTTCATTTCACCGCTCTCTATATTTCTCCTGTTTTTCAAACCGTGCTTCATAACACACCGCCTACAGCTTCATGTAACCAATTATTATTGATCGTAGAAAAGCCGCTTCATTACCTTTACCTATAACGTAGTCCATGACCCGAGTAGTGCTCATTGGGATTGTGTACAGAATGGCACAAATGAGGGTAAGATACAGTGCAAGAAATTGCTCCATTTTTTGCCTCCTCATAGAACTGAGCAAACCCGATGAAATTTGAGTTGGTTGGAACTAAGAACTAGAACTAAGTTGAATTCAGTTTCATTGTCACTAATTGACGGTTGAAGAACATTCAAGAAACAAAAACATATTATACCCACTCATCCCCAGCTCACCACCTGGTCCACCTCTGGCTCCCTCCACCTCCAGGCTTCTTTCTTCTCTTCAACTTTGACTCTTTGACACCGCCAGTATGGTATCGCGATGACTTGGTCTCACGCAATATCATGACATTGTGTAAAGCATAGTCAGTTTTAGAGGCACCAAAACATGAAGACAGAAGAGAAGAGAAGACATGAGCTGAAGAAGAGGCAGACATATCATTTTCCAACTAGTGAAGCCACACAGGGACCCAAACATTTCAGAGAGGCCCATTACCACCTCCAAAGCAGGTGGAGTTTTGCCTCGTCTAAAAGTCTCCATACCAGCTGTCTCAAGAAGGAGAAGCAGTTCTCCCCTAGACATTAATATTTAAATTATGATAATTGATAGGCTAACAATGGATGAGACAATTTCTTCCTCTATGGAACAAGTAGGCACTGTTTTTTTTTTGGGGGGGAGGATTTGACAACTCTTTTAACACAACAGTAAAGAATGAACATAACTGTGTATGGACTCATTAGGAATTTCAACCCCAATCCTTATGTTCTCAGTGGAGATAAATAGCCGCCATTCGTCTGGTGGCTGCTCTCTTCTTCCTCCACATTGATAACACATGAACGCATGGAGAAGATCTCATGAGCATGGGTTTATCTGGAGAGATCGCTGACTGCTGAGCAAACATTCGTTCTTCAGCTATCTCATATTTATAGCCAGCAATAGAGCTATCCCTTCATATTAATATCCCACCCTCAAAAGACAAATCCAGGTCTGCCACCTCTAATAAGAACTTCTCATAACATGGCTGCCAAAATAATTCTTGCAGCTTCTAGAGTGACCCTCCTGGTAAATGCTGTTTCCGAGAAACATACAGTACTTGATTGTGTTCTAGGAGATGATAATTGACGACCATTTTAAAATACTGATTCTGCATTTTAAAGGGACTCTGTCACCCCAAAATCGAAGATGAGCTAAGTCCACCGGCATCAGGGGCTTATCGACAGGATTCTGTAATGCTATAGATAAGCCCCCGATGTATCCTGAAAGATGAGAAAAAGAGGTTTGATTATACTCACCTGGGGGGGCTGTCCGGTCCGATGGGCATCGCGGTCCGGTTCGGGGCCTCCCATCTTCTTATGATGACGTCCTCTTCTTGTATTAACGCTGCGGCTCCGTCACAGGTGTACTTTGTCTGCCCTGTTGAGGGCAGAGCAAAGTACTGCACTGCGTAGGTGTCGGGAAAGGTCAGAGAGGCCCAGCGCCTGTGCACTGCAGTACTTTGCTCTGCCCTACACAGGGCAGACAAAGTACACCTGTGCCAGAGCCGCAGCGTGAAGACAAGAAGAGGATGTCATCCTATGAAGATAGGAGGCCCCGGACCGGACCGCGATGCCCATCGGACCGGACCGCCCCCCCAGGTGAGTATAATCTAACCTCTTTTTCTCCTCTTTCAGGATACATCGGGGGCTTATCTACAGAATTACAGAATGCTGTATATAAGGCCCTGATGCTGGTGGGCTTAGCTCATCTTCAATTTGGGGGTGACATTTTCCCTTTAAGCAATCTCTGGTTAATAAATATTCACTTAAAAAACCCAGAGAACATGGATTCATGTAGGAAAGAAATTTGACATACAGTAAATTTTTAAGAGTTGGTCAATACTATACAACCTGGGAGACATTCCATGAAAACAATGCCAAAACATGTAAGAACTTTGGTGCAGAAACCATCATATAGAGAAATGTAGAAGGTTCCATAACAGAGGTCAGCTATGCAGTTTCTCTGCAACATCACCACAGGGAACATAGAACATTACACAGTTCCCATTTACATTAGTTGAAGACAGGTCCTTCAAAGTGAAGGTGCTCTTTGTGACAACTACTCAGTCTGACTGAGAGGACATGATGAGAAGTAGAGAACACTATTAGTCTATACTGACTACAAGATTTTGGGAAGCTGCCTTTTGGGAACAAATGTACTCACAAGTTGACCTACATTGATGAGGTGCTACTTTAAAAGGGGTTTCCATCCTTACTAGTTAAAAAGTGCCCTTGAAAATAGATTGATCACAAAGTATCTTAGGACCCTTTACGGTCAGCTTTAATCCGTGCTGAAACCTAGCAAAAATCTTGAAATTGGGACCCCCTTCTATTAACTTAGAATTCACTCATAGGATATGAAAATGGATTTCGCCCTCCACCTGGATGGGGTATGAAGGCAAGCCGAACTTTTCTTTATTTGACTAGTTAGTTGGCTTTGTGTAGGCTTTATAATAAATGGCCAAACAGGTCCATGCCAGAATCTCCATGGTAAATAAAGTCCTTCCACCAATCAATGCTGATGATCCATTCATAAACCATTGTTAATCACCAAGCCATTTAAGTGCAATCTTTGTGGTGTTGATGGGTTGACATGCAGTTGGGGGTCAACTGAAAGCCTCCCTTGCTGTCATTTTGGTCCTCTAATTTAGCCCAGTCTCTGTTTGATTGGACAATACAGTAGAACATCAAACAAACTTCTGAAATTTGTTTTCACCAATTAAAAAAACAAAACCATAGAAATTTGGTATCTTCGTAATCGTACTGACCTGCAGAATCTTATTGCCTTATCTTTTTTTGCTGCATAATAAAAGTCGTAAAAAGTAATCTAAAAAACACAGAGGCAGGGCTAAGATTTTTTAACCATTTCACCACCCTTGAATGGTCTCCCCATTATTCAGTACATTATATGGTAAAATGAATGGTGTCTTACAAGACTACAACTCATCCTGAAAAGAAAAGAAAAAAGCCCTTGAATGGCTATGTCAACAGAATATTTTTTTTTTAACAAAACTTATTTTTCGTGGAAAATAAAAGAAAACACAAAAATGAAAATTAGTTATGGTGAAAAGTGATAAAGAACAAGTGGTGGATAAATATTTCATGCCCTCTAAGCTAGAGCTAGTCCCGACTTATCTGTCATGAAAATGGGCCCAATAGAGACACGTGTGGAGTACTAACAAGCGGCCTATTGTCAGACATGAAACTATCCAAACAGAAAAACACTCTCTTAAATGTATAATGCAAAATACATGTCGAAAATAGCATTGTTTTTCAAGCTTTTTCCATGTTTCCAGAATGCCCGAGAAGCCCATCAGTGAGTGTCCCAGTAACATCAGATCTCATTTAGAATTAATTATAAATGAGGAAAACATGTATATGTCTTCCTTCATTAAACTCACATTTCTCATGACAGACAAGTTCTTTAATGAAAATGTCTTCTACCAAAACAATAAGATTCATTAAGAGCTTTGCAGATCTGGAGGCCCCACCTCGCTTGACGATAATGTTCTCCACTAATTACGGTACTTCTTAGAATAACCCAGAAAAACAAGATATTGCTTTTAAAAGCTTCTTGGTATCTTACTTTTTGAGGGTCTCCTGGGCACAAGAGCATTTATTCAATACCATTTTACTGCTACTAGGTGGCATGAATCTCTGGAGTACCTTCTTGTCAGAGAATCTTCATTATTAACCAACACATGTAAGAAAGTGAGCAATTCGAACAAGGTTCCTGAAAAGGGCCATGGAGTGAGAAAAGAAAACCAGGCCCTTCTTTCCTGGGACTTCTTTCCTGAAAATCTGGGACCCATATTGATTTTTTTTTATTATCACTGGTCGGAACCAAAGTGTGCTAGATAATGATTGTTTCAGAAAACCAATAGGTAGATTACCATTATCCTCTTAAAGGGTAGATTTAAAAAAATGTATTTTAGATATGTTTTACATACTAAAAGAAGCCACCGATTAGGAGCAGTATCCGGGACTTGAGATACCACCCTCTACACTCACTCAAAACACTCCTCTGATGTGCTCAATTGCATGAGAAGAGTGGTTTGTTAGGGATCGATAGAAAGTCAACGAGAAAATCATATATCAAAATTAAAAAATAAATGAAAATAATAGGTAATCTTGAACCACCATCGGTAGAAGATACCGTAACCAAGCTTATAACTTAGACCACTAGAGAAATTTCCTTACTATTGTACAAGCGATGGATAACAAAGAGATCATGAAAGCATGATCTGGTGGTGGACCTCGAGGAATGGAGTTGAGGATCACTGGTCTAATGTATATGGGGGTCTAAATTGTACAGATGGACTGGCCACTGCAAACAAAGAAGAGACCACAAAGATTGGACAATCAAGGGGGCTTTGACAATTAATGAACAGATGTTTCAAGGTACCCACCTTCAAATATTTGCTCGTTATTAGTCAAATTCATTAAATCATGTGATTCCTGAAAGCCACACTACCTTAGATCTCCTGGAAACCTGACATTAATTGTACAACATTAAAATGACATATCTTGCACCCCGAGCCAGTTGCACTCAAAAATACCTCCAAACAGCTGAGAAATACAGTGCTTGCAATACAGTGACTTAGGAGGCGGAGTGCCGTACAGCAGTTGAATAAGTGACTGCCTGGCGGTATTATTTAGTTACTATATGGCAGTATTGTTCAGTCACTGCATAGTGGTAATATTAGGTTCCAGCATGGTGGTATTACTACGACATTAAATCATAGTATTAATATATCATTGCATGGGGCTGCTATTAGCTGGACACACAACATTATTATTCAGTCACTGTATAGTGGTAATTTTGAGTCTTTGCACAACCTGTATAATTCAGCTGTAACTGATGCTGTATTATTCATTCAATATAAGGCAGTACTAATAACACTTTAATGACAAATGACATAAAGTTATGTCATATGCCGAATCCCTGACTTTTATGCAGGTTCAGTAACTGAGCCCGCATCTTTCCTGGCTGATGATAGCTATAATATTCTGCCATCATCTGCCTCTTACAGCCATGGGTGTTAACAGCAGCATTTAGAGTAGGTATTGGTGTGCACTCAAGGTCACTGGAGAAGCGAGATGCTGGTAGAACGGACCGTGGTGGTCCCTGGAACAAATAGCAAAAATTCACCGCACACTCTCAAAACCCAGTAAAGTAGAGACACCCGACGTTTCGACCCTCCCAGGTCTTAATCATGGGGTTTACTAAAAGACAATGGGTAAGCGAATAACTATTCGCTTACCCTTTGTCTTTTAGTAAACCCCATGATTAAGACAAGGAAGGGTCAAAACGTTGGGTGTCTCTACTTTACTGGGTTTTGAGAGTGAACAGCAGCATTTACACCGAACCAGCAGGGTTCGCATCATTTTAAGCACCTACCCCCGTGATGCATTCACAGAGTAGTGATGGGTTACCATGACAGCCAACGTCTCCTGAAGACCATGTGCCTGTTATGATTGTTCTCCTGTAAATGTCGGCTTCTTTCTGGTGCTCATAGGAGACCACGATTTTTGCTATACACAGCAATACTTTGGTATTGCTGTATATGGCACAAGCGATCAGATAATAGCAGGTTCAAGTCCCCTAAGGGGACTAACAGATACAGTAGATAAGGAAAAAATGTTTTAAAAAATATGATAAAAAAAAAAAAGGTACAAGCCTCCTCCCCCATTAAAAATAAAAAAACAAATAAAATAAAAATATTTGGAATTTCTGCTTTCATCCCATCTATCAAAATATTAAATAAATTAACTTGATTAGTAAAGAGGGTAATGAGAAAAAGAATCTAAACGCCAGAATTACATTTTTTCGGCCACGGCAACACCCCAAAAATAGCAATAAGAGGCAATCAAAATGATATCAATAAAACATTGTTTCAGGACGCAAAAAAGCAAGCCCTCACACAGCTCTATCAAACAAACGATGAAAACGCTATGGGTCTCGGAAAATGGCGACACAAGCAAATTTTTATTTATTTATTTTTTTTACAAATTTCAAAATTTTATTTCACCACTTAATTCTAAAATAAAACTAGGTAACTTTTACCATATATTGAACACTGTACATAAGGAAAAAACTATTGTGGAATTGCGCTTTTTTCACAATTTTGCTGTACGAGGAATTTTTGTAACGATTTCTAGTAAATCACATGATAAAATGAATGAACGGTGTCATTCAAATGTTCAACTCGTCCCACAATAAATCAAGCCCTCGTTTGCCGATGTTGACGGAAGCAAAAAAAAGTTATCACTCTTGGAAGAAAAACGAGGAAAAATACAAAAATAAAACAAAAAGGGAAATAGCCATATCGGGAAGGAGTTATGTCATCAGACTGCAGTATTATTGAGTACATGTATAGCGATAACATTAAGCTGTTGCACAGGCAGTATTACTCAGTCAGTATATGGTGGTATTATTAGGTCACTATATGGCGGTATTATTAGGTCATCATACAGCAGTATTATTCAGTAAATTTAGAGGGGTAACATTACAGTACTGCATGGCAGTATTATTCAGTCACTATATGGTGGCATTAATAGGTCACTGTATGGTGGTATTATTAAGTCATCATACAGCAGTATCGTTTAGTCAAAGTATAATGGTATTATTTAGTCACTATATGGTAGTACTAAGTCACTATATGGCATTATTATTAGGTCATCATACTTTAGTATTTTTCTTTATATGTACAGAGGTAGCATTACAGTACTGAATGGCAGTATTACTCAGTCACTATATGGTGGCATTATTAGGTCACTGTATGGCGGTATTATTAGGTCATCACACAGCAGTATCATTTAATCAAAGTAGAATGATATTAGTTAGTCACTATATGGTAGTACTAAGTCACTATATGGCATTATTATTAGGTCATCATATGGCAGTATTTTTCTTTATATGTAAGAGGTAGCATTACAGTACTGAATGGCGGTATTACTCAGTAACTAAATGGTAGTATTATTAGATCACTGTATGGCAGTATTCTTAGTCCATCATACCACATTATTAGTCAATATATTGGTTTTATTTACTAACTATTTGGTCAATTAGATTAGAAATTATTAACTAGATTAATGTGTTGTGAAGGTGCTTAGATGGGGTCTCACTATGGATAGCCACCTGTTAGCCCAAATTTCTTTAAGCGACCCTGTTTCCGATCATTTTGTAAATCCTTTTTCCGTCACTTCATCCAATTAACATGGAGCGGTTGGGATATGAGAGGTGTAGGAACGGGGAGTTTTGAGTATGATAGAAAGTGAAGTCAAACAGCTGCTGGGAGCTCTCATCTGACACATGGAGACTTGTTCCATTGTTCTCGTGTGTGCGCTACTGGCAGGAACAAGCAGCGCTGCTCAATTCCGTCGCCTGACTGTCACTTTCTTTCAGTTCTTACTTAACACTAAAGTCGGCATCATCTATTACAGGTTAGTCATTTGTCTACTCGCTCCCTCCAATGTAACGCACATTGTGTAGGACTAGTCTCTCTTAGTCATTCTCCTTGTTTGTGTTTCTGGTTTTCCTTTTATCCTTTCATAACTCGTAGCTGTGCCACTTCTAAGGCAAATCTACCTAAAGTCTGGGGCTCTTTTTGAAGGAGAGCACTGAATTAGATCTGTATTCGGAGTGCCGGATAAAGCAAGAAATCTGTCCGTTTCTTGACATACAATATATGGGAAAACACTTATTTCATACTTGTATTCTCATTAATGAGAACCTGTCGATGTTCCTGAAATTTCTCTCCTAAGAAATACTTCTCCATAAAATAAAAAAACCTGGAACATCTCTACTTACAACTCTGTGTTGTGTCATCCCTCAGTTATTTCTCTTACCATTATATAAATAATTGACAACTAGGTGTCACTATTCCCTCTCAGCATAGTTAGGCTGGAGACTTAATACTAAGGCCTAAGGTGTATGTCTTAGTGAGCCCTGAAAGGCCAAGTGAGATGATGTCACATGCCAGGTAACCTGCAAAGCCCGACATGGAGCACAGCAGAGTTCAGCGGGCTGGGGTGAAGGGAGTAAAGCCCGGTATCGGAATAAATGTGTAAGGGTACCGTCACACAGTAACATTCTCATCGCTACGACGGCACGATTCGTGACGTTGCAGCGTCGTATAAGTATCGCTCCAGCGTCGTATACTGCGGTCACACGTTGCAATACACGGCGCTGGAGCGATAATTTCATGACGTATTTGCGATGTAGAAGCCGTTGGTTACTGTGCGCACATCGTATACAACCTGTGTCACACGATGCAATCATGCCGCCACAGCGGGACACTAGACGACGAAAGAAAGTTTCAAACGATCTGCTACGACGTACGATTCTCAGCGGGGATCCGGATCGCAGTAGCGTGTCAAACACAACGATATCGAAACGATATCGCTGGAGCGTCACGAATCGTGCCGTTGTAGCGATCAAAATTGCACTGTGTGACGGTACCCTAAGAGTTAGCACTAATTAGCTGGTGTTAGAGATCGTGCATACTACTGTATTTTCAGTCGGATCAGTTAAAAAAAAAATCACACTTGGATCAATGTTAGGTAACCTGCAAAGCCTGACATGGAGCACAGCAGAGTTCAGCTGGCTGGGGTGAAGGGAGCAAAGCCCAGTCTCAGAACAAATGTGTAACAGTCACCACTGATTAGATGGTGTTAGAGATCGTGTATACTACTGCAGCGCCCCAGAGTCCTGGTCATTGCAGTAACATCGCTCTGCCGCTAAGGGGAGTGATGGTACGTCTGATGGCACTAAAAGAGTTCACCTGACCAGGTATCACAGTCACACATTACACTTCACACTCCGGCCACCAGGGGGAGCAAAAGGTCCTATCTACTAGGCCACTCCTCACACATGGGTAAAACTGGGGGTTGGATAGGAAGTTAGGGAGAAAGCAGCCTGGGAGAGTTCCAGGGAGGACCGGTCAGGTGTGGGATCCTGACAGCGGCCTAGCACAGATAGAGCGTTATGGAGCCGTGCCTGCACCTCATTGCGGTGGAATCCTAAGAAAGGACACGAAGCGAAGTATATTGTGGAGAAGTGAGAAACGAGATCACAGCACAAAGGTGATAGAACCAGAAGGAGTCCTGCCATAAGATCGGTAACATCCTTCTGAGGCTCGTAGCCGGTGGCCGGAGCACCGAGTAAGTAATAGGCTCTACGCATAACTTTGAACTACGGCAGGGCAGTTAACTCTAGGTTGGCTGTCTCACCTATACACCTAATGAAGACAACGGAGGCAATTGTGGGAGAGGGGCGTCTCTAGGGTCCCTATAAAATAACTCCAGGCCTACCCCGTCATACGGGTGCGTCCTATCCATATCATCTGGGGGACGGAGAGAGAGAACAGAAACATACCCAACAGTTGTGAGGACTATCCCGTGGTGCTCAGCAGGGAGGTACTACAACACCCAGGTGCTAGTCGGAAGGCTACTGATTTCCACCTGCAAAGAGG
This sequence comes from Ranitomeya variabilis, assembly GCF_051348905.1. Taxonomy (NCBI): domain Eukaryota; kingdom Metazoa; phylum Chordata; class Amphibia; order Anura; family Dendrobatidae; genus Ranitomeya; species Ranitomeya variabilis. Next base: position 60,861,092 of record NC_135236.1, on the reverse strand, counting down.
AACTCTGGATGTGCCTTCGGACCAGCCGGTCTCAGCCAGCCCTGTTAGCAGTGCTCTGGATTGCGGATGCCGAAGCCTTCAGTAAAAAGGTAAAGAGACCGCAATCCTGTGTCCTCCTCATTTACTGCGACCTACACCATCACCTACATCTTTAATTGGGCGCCCCTTAGTTGGGCCACGGACCGGGTCAGGCCACCGTGACATCCCCAGAACCGAGGGACCCGGTACCGAGTACCCCGCTGCCCTGCGTTTGGGGGCCGCTCCACTACCATATTTTCAGTCAGATCAGTTAAAAAAAAAATCACATTTGGATCAATGTTATTCAATGGGGCAGTACAGATGAGTAATTTACATGTGAAAAATAATGCGGCATGCATGATTTTTCTCCGAAAATCTGAAGAGACTCTTTCATTCAATTCTATAGGTGTGAGAAATAATTCAGAACCCAAACGGAGCCACAGTGTAGCATTAGATTTTTATGGATGCATTGAAATTCTGCATTATAGGAAACTGTAAATGATCTTGTAAATTATTAGTACACCTGCACAGGAGCGCGATGCTGGGGAGACTGTGTGGATGACGTAGCGACGCCTCATCCACACAAAGCAAGAAGGAGGACGGTGATCGTAAGAAGATGGGAGGCCCCGGACCAAGAACATCGACACCGATTGGACCTGACCGCCCTGCAGGTGAGCATAATAAAAGGTGTTTTTCTTTTCTTTCAGGTCAGGTTGGGGGGCAGATATTTAGCGTTATAGAATGCTGTATATCAGGCCTGAAAGGTGATGGCCTTACCTCATATTGGCCAAACCTGGTGACAGGTTACCTTTATGGAAGAAAAATGGAAGAAAAAGATTCTGCAGAATTATTATCTAATGGGAAATACAAGTATTTGGCAAAACAGACCTGTGAGGAGAGTAGACAGGTCCCCCTTTTACTCGGGCAGCTCGTTTTCATGATCGCCCCTGCTGAGTGACAAGCCAGAGATGGTATGTCACTCTCCATAAGGAGAAAAGATACCCCTTAGACCCCAGTCCAGAGCCTCTTAACTAGCCAAATTAGTTCTCATGCTTCGCACTGTCGAGGGCCAACAGCCCGAAACACCGTGTCTGCGAATTGAGATACTGATTTGGCTTTTATCCTAAGTCATATTGCACGACTCGTTAAAGAGTTGATTGTGACTTGTAGGATCGCTACTTCCAACAGGTGGTGCTATAGAGTTTAAGTCCTCTTTTTCTCAGAAGAGGCAATTTGCATACCCTTTTTTAAGCTTCCAAGAGAAGTGTGACAAGAGAAGCAACAACTGATGTGCATGTATTTCTCATTCTGAAACATGGATACTACTCACTTCTGCTCTAATCCTCTGCCCCCTGACTCGTCCTTTAATTTCATAGATTATGTTATTGGCAGTACACACAACTCCATCCCTTTACATAGGCCAAAGGGCACTAGTCTATTTTGATCATGGTCACTTCATCTGTAAAGATCAATGATACGGCCATCTATGATGCTTTTTTCGTAAGCTTTAGATGTAAAAATCAATCATATTTTACGAGTCTTGTGATGTTACATTCAGTTTGACTCAGTCGTATAGGTATTCTAAGAGAATATATTAATATTTCTACTTCTTTTTCAGCCTTTACGAAGCAATAGTGGAGAATTGAAGCCGAAAAAAATAAATTGTCATGCACAAGGCATTGGGCCCAAAATTTGCTAATATTGCTGGATGTTGTCTGGGACTACAGTAGAATTACATTGCAATCGCATTAATTGAAAGTGTCCTTTCAGTTGCTAAAATGAACACTGATTTGACGCAAGTGTTCAAATTGGTTTGGATTAGAAATGATGATGTCACAGCGGTCAGGAAAGTGGCAGTGCAGTCCTTGAAGCTGAATACTTTTGCATTACTGAGATAGAAATAGAGAATACCCTATAGCAACATGAAAATGAAGGTGCCAATGAATTCTCAGGACTCAGTGGTCCAGTGACCACTCTGGTAATCTATGGCCAATGAATAGTAGCCCTGAGAACCACTTCCTACTTGCTGGAATCCAAGCCTCTTCTTTTGATTAGCTGGCCCAACACAACATCAAATGATTGTCAATCAGCAACAATGAAGTCGCTCCAGAACGACTAATCAAAAAAGGAGCTGGGAAGCCATCAGTTAAGAGGATGCTGGGAGATCTTTGGAATTGTTAATGCAGATGGTGCATATTGATTTGCCAAACCTGGGCTAGTGACCAAAATGTTAATCTGTTGTGTCGGACAGGTGTCCTGCGAAAAGCCTCTTACCTTACAGCATCCCTGAGTCTTCTTTTGATTAACCAGGCTTGGCGTCATTTCATCATTGCAGTATGACATTACGCTAAGCCACCTAATCAAAACAAGAGCCGCAGATGGAGATAGGTAGGAGTTGGTTAGCAGGACTTCCATTCGATGGCCACAGATTATTAATGCTGAAGCTTGACTGGGTCCTGCAAATTGATTGGCACCACATCTGTCTTCTACCCAACCGAATGCAGTAAAGAATAGTAATAACGGTCCTAGGAGCGCTGGAAATGAGACCAAAACAAGGATTTTAGTGTTGTGGTTCAACACTAAAATCCTTGTTTTGGTCTCATTTCCAGCGCTCCTAGGACCGTTATTACTATTCTTTACTGCATTTTGTATCCTCCTAGAGGGTTATCGGCTGGAGCTGCGGTGTACCTTTTGCTTTCAATTTTAACTATGACCCTCACAGCACTCCCTAGTGACCGCTTTCTTTTCCCTTGAATTTCTACCCAACCGAAAGCACTTTGGCTCTGTGCCTCAGGGGATCCAAAGGCCCATCTACAAGAGTATTATCAATGACAAATGGTAAAGGAATAGGTGGATTGTCAGACCAACAAATATGTTACAAGTCCTAAAGCACTGGAGATGGTTTGTTGACCCATGAATATTTAAAAAAAAATTATTTTAAGGAGTTGTAAAATATGTTTTTTTTCCACAAATACAACAGAGATGTTAATCACTTAATATGCAAAGTCTTAGGCTTGTTACACCTGTTGCTTTTTTTATTTGGTTAGTTAGAAGTTGGGTGGTCCAGAAACATCAATTTACTCCTCTTCCTGCACCTCATTTCTTAAAGAAAGGAGACTTGTGGCCCTAATGATTCACCTTTACCTTTTTTGCAAATTTGGAGGACCTTGTGAGGAGGGAGCCTCGTGCAGGTTGACACTACCCATGGTGAATAAGTACTTTAAGAGGAAGCCCCTAATTCCATCCATTTCAGCCATCTGTCTATATTGTATCTAGCCGTTCTTGGTTGGAGACGTTAAGACTGACAGCTGAGATGCTAAATTTAGGAAGTACTTTCTGAAAATGTCTTCTATCTTTTGACATTTCTCTACAACAGATGATAACTAAAGGTGAATCTGTCATTTACCTTTTCGGAACACGATTTGTGACTTATCCTGGACGAAAAGCGGGACATTTTCATAAAAACATCTAAAGTTCAACCTCTCAAGTCACCTGTGACCGAACTCTATCTATAAGCTTCAAAGACTTTTGCAAATTTAATATATAATCTTATATATAATGAACTGTCTCCAAAATATATTTGGGCTACTCTGAGAACGAGAAGGAGATTTTTTTTTTAGAAAGCAGAAATCCCACTTGGCAGTTGCTAGGAGAGGACCACTACTTGCCACTGGAATGATAATTTCCCTGTGAAGTAACTATCTGACACATCTCGATTAATAAGAGAGGAAATAGATTCTTGTAATTGCTTTACTACATTTGGCTTCAGGATTAGTTGACTCCCGCAGGCTCGGTGAACTTTATATGTCGGCTTTAATGAATAAAAGTCAGGTGCCATCGTCATACTTGGCTAATCTAGTTGCGTAGAGGAAGAATGAAGTAGAGTTGTGCAGCATTGGGCTCATATCAGATGTGCAGACCATAGAAAACTATTCCGAAGGTCCATTATCAATCTCTACAGAGCATGAGTTTTTATCATTGTGCACATACAGAAGGTAAATCTCAAGACATGGGAAAACTTGCTGACCACTGAGATAAAACAATTTGGAACCCCACTGATCCTGAGGATCCTGAGGCTCTGCAGAACCCCTTCTTGAATGGAGGAGAAATGTGAATGCTTTACCTCTGCCCCATTCATTTGTTATGTTATTGCCTGAAAAAGCCAAACACTGTACTCCTCTTTCTTCAATAGTTCCATAAACATTTGATAGATCACAAGTTGAGCATGTACACCTCAAGACGGGGCTTCCAAAGACCTTTTAGCAATGCTTTTATCATTGTGCAAATAGGTAAATCTCAAGATATGGGATAACTTGCTCACTACTGAGGTCCAACAAATGAGACCCCACCAATACTGAGGATGGGGCAGCCTAAAATAGCCAGAAACTGTATTTAATAGTCCCATAAACATTTGAAGTTGAGTAGGTACATCTCTATTCTTTGGATTTCTGGGGACCGTAGTGTTCAGATCCTCAACGATCAGCAAGGTGATAACTTGTGATTTGGGCAAAACTAACCACCAGTGTGCATTGCTCCCTTATTCCAGCATCTCTTATATGCTCTGTTGTCCCAGACAGGATTAATTATGGTGACAAAATCAACTTATATTTTAGTCACATAGCACATGGTAATTACATTCTTGTGGGCCACATTTCAAGTAGTCTGGCTGCAGATGTTCTGACTACACCCCCTTGGGCATGACTGGTATGCTCCTCACTGCGCTACGTCAACAGAAACTGGAATTTCGCACAAGCTCCTCAGCTGTTGCTCAGACCACACTATGCATGATAAAAATCTAGTAAACGAAAATCCGTCATCAATATATATGCCCAAGAAAAAAGTTAAAAAAAAACTGCCCAGATGTCATAGGATAGTGTAGATGGGCCATGATTACAGCATCCAAACTGTTTCTGGTTGAAATGCTCCCCACTGGACATGAAACAGGTTATCACTTGGGCAACATAAGTTCATTTTGCCAACATAATGCAATGCAGACATGGAGAAGGACTTAGGCACATTCTGAAAAGTCATCATCGTATCAGAACTTTGGACCACTGGAGGTGATAATCTACTGGAGCAATGCAGCCCCTGATATATGTGACTCAAGTATTGCAAATGTATGATGTCCAGGATAGGAACTTAGTATAGACTGTTCCCACTAAAGGGTTTGTTCCATGTTCTGATTTCAGTGATGCACCAATCTCCTGCCTTTTTACTTCCTATTTGCCAGGTGGCGGTGAACGTCTGATGATTGACAGTTCGGAACAACTGTTGGTGCTGCAGGCCTGAACTGTGTGCTTTCCGATGCGGCAAACAGTGGCAGATTTTCCCCTGCAGCATCGGGAATTGAAGTTGGCTAGATCCAACAATCCATCAGCTTCAGGACAGCATTTGCATGCTCTACAGCAGAGAACATGTAAGTAATGTGCCACTACCTATGAGACCTGACAGACTGCATGGGTGGCCAGTAACCTAGGAAGCAAGCAGTAAACTCTAGAATTGAACATCCAGGTAGTCTGGAAAATAGAGACAATTTTTAATAAGCGGTAAATTGCAAAGTTGCTTGTTTTTCGCAACCACTTTGCAATTTTCCACATTCATCAAAACTTTTCATAAATCAATAGTAGAAGTGAATGTAAGAAACTTTATAATATCAGAAAACCTTATTCATTTTTCACTTTTGAGCAACATCTTACCCTCTCCCCTGCATTCTAAACTTACTATCCACTCTCAAAAACAGATTGAAACCTACTTGGTCAAAGAAAGAAAAAATACAAGTGGAGTGGCTGGCTAGGATGGGGAGGAGGTGTGAGGAACAGAGTGGCACACAGGCAGGAATGCACACACACAAATGGAGCAGCAGCTTCCTAGAAAATGATGTAGCTTCTCCCAGAACTGGATTCACAGGTACACTGCTTAGTCCTGATGAATAATGTCTTCCATGTTGCTGCTGCTTCTGTTTGTGTTCTATATTGGAAAATAAAAACGGGAATCAACCAATTTCTGTGCACTGGGTATGGGAGAAATCAAGCAACTAATCTCTACCCACTAATTCAGAGAGAGATAAAAATTAGAGATAAAGTCTGCAGTTTAGGATCTGGTAAAAAATGCATGACAAAAGTTATATAATGGCCAAAGATGGTGTTATTTTTCATGTAGACACACAACGGCCTTTTTTTAAAAGTTATCTGAAATGACAGGATTGATTTAAGAAGATGAGACAGTTCCTTGTACCGATGGGTCAGGAGTTTTGGAACTTGAAGCCACATATCAATGGAAAAATAAGATACTCAAACTGACATTTGGAAAAATTGGGTTGAGAAAGCAATGCCCTAACCAAATGACACTTGGAATTTCGAGCACAAACTTCTTCCGACATCTGGCTCACACCTTGAAGGGGTTGACAACCAGTGATTTAGGGAGGACTATGCAAAAGTCGATATAAAAACTAGTGCTATCTTGCTAGTGCCTTGTATCTGTCAGCCACCTAATAGCTCTCGATTCTTAGGTGTATCTTAATTACAATAGCGGGTATATTCCTAATTAAAACACGTCAACGTTTCCCGGGATGTGGTCTCCATTATCTGAATGTTGCTTGCTCTCCTGAACTGTTTACTAGTCTGGATCATTACTGGACAGGATTGTGGCTGCAGATCTGTCCCTGTCTTTATGCTCCGTCCTAACCTCTTTCTACGAGAGCGGTGATTGCGGTTTAGTACGATATCATATTCATGACATCACAATTGACCTCCATTGCATTGGGCGTGCTGTCATTTGCCTCATATCTAATTAATAGATCACCATGGCACACACTTTTCTTGACCTTCTTTTTGCAGTTATCGAGCTCTTCTTTATCGCCTGCTATGGTTTTTACAACCTCGACACGAACTGCATTTTCGGCCAGATTCACCATCTGGTTTATGAAAAAAAAATAACCCAAAGCCGATGGTGTATGGGTTAATGAGTGGGGACGCCCTCCCTTCTATCACCTCCTATAAGAGTGGAGACAAGGCTAGCAGCCAAGGTTATTTATAGACCTGGCTGTGCGGGGCAGCGGATAATGCCTAGCGGCTTTCTCTCAGACAGACGCTATTGAGCAGACTTCTAGGGCTTCCCGGTTTGCTTTGTGCTACCGTTAAGAACCTCGGGAACAGCTGATAAACTAAAGCTAAAGGTAGGATGACTGCGAGGGTGGCTGCATTAGCAGTTCTCTGTAAGAGTCTTACCTTCCAAACCACCATACTTTACATTTCAAAATGCAAATTCTCCTAAGGAGAGCCCCTGAGTGAAGACAATTTCCCCTTTTTATAAGTACGCTCTCATCTTTGACGAGTAGTTGGCTTAATTTCGTGGGAGGCGGATCAACGTAGTAAGTCGTAATAAAATAATACACATCCATAGCTGCAACCCAGTCTAAATGATGTTGGAGTTGGAGGTGTTCAGCAGTGGATTCCCTTCATATACACAGCTGAGCACTCATTTATTTGGGGTGCTCAACGGTTATTGAAGGACACCTTAAGTTGCAGGAAATAAAAAATCCCCCCCACCACATGTTCCAGCTTTATACCCATGACATCACCTATCCCAGGAGAAGAGGACCTCCCCTATCCCAACACATATAAATAGGAATGGCATGACCATAGGATTTAACCTTACCACTTCTTTGTTAGACTTATGATGCCTGTAAGAAAATGAGACTCAGCCCATGAAAAAGGGAAAAAGTATCACCCTTAGGCAAGCCAAGTGGAGTTCAACCTGTAACCTAACAAGAGGAAGGCAAGAAACCAATGAGGCAGAAGCTAATTGTCCCATCATATTCCTTCCTGACTCCACATACAGCAACCAGACTAGTTCCCTGAATCAACATCCCATCACAGAATTTAGAACCCATAACCTGTAATACTATACTTTTCAAGAAAGGAATCCAGGCCTTCAAACTTTTTTAGTGACTTGACAAATACAACATGCTGTGTCAGAGATTTCCAAGTCTCACTGTTTCCACTGTAAAGAATCACAGTCTCACTGCTCTTGCTGTAAAGAATCCTTAGTCTCACTTGATCTTTTAGGTCTTTTGGTCTTAAAGTATAGAAATGCTGTTTGTAATGATGACTAGACTGTCCTTCCTCTAGATGTAGCAATAAGGATCACTGGTTCTATGTTGATATATCCTTCCTCTGTTGTAATCATATGCAGTAATATAATAAAGGAAAATGTGACATCATACATAGTAGAGGCAGACATTTTGTTGGCAAAGCTAGAATTTACCCTTTCTAGTCATGGGGATCAAACTAAGACTATATCACAAGAGATGAAACATGCCTCATGTCTCCGAGTCCTCTCTGCAGTGACCCAACTGGTAGAAAAACTCTATTGTCACCCATTTACGTTGTCTTCTCAAGCATCCGAGGCAGCAGAAATACAAGAACCCAATTCTTAGAGAGCGATGGGATGTTGTAGGAATTGAATAATTCATTTTAGAAACGGTCAGCAATTAATTTCCCATTCACTGTAAATCAATCATATTTCATATTCGAGGAGGTGACACAACAATTTCTCGGTCAATTTTGATTTTCCCATTATCTTCTTAATTATTTTAAATGTCCACATATTTCTTCCCAATATCAGTAAAAACATCATAAACTGGGTTAAACTATGATTTTTTTCTATTTAATATTTAGAAAATTGATCCCCTTTACAGGGACATATCAGGTCCTCTCTATAATTGCCAGAGCTATGGATCCATCACCTCTTGAGTGAGATAGGCACCATGTAAAACTTTGATTTAAATAAAGCTGCTGCCCTTTCCCTAACATATGATCATAAGGCACCTGTTACACGCACTCCCCTCTCCTCCCGCTAGCGACAGGCGCTGTAATGTAAAGATCATTTCCGTTACAGAACTACCCCAGGGAGACCCGAGATCTGAACATCATCTGTCCAAACTGGGCAACCCCTCTAATCCTTCGCCTCTTTTTCTAATTAACATTCTAGCCCCGTCTCAATAAGTCATTCATTATTCTGGACCCTTCTTAAAATGGGAATTTTTTTTCTAGCATCAAAGCTTAAGTTTAATCATCACCCTCAGTAAAACTGACCTACTAACTAAAAGTAAATCCCACCACGTTCTTCGGCATTGAATCGCTGCACTCGGTCAGTCTCTGTCATGTTTCATAGGAGATAAACACCGAGTATAGAAGAAAATAGGAGGATCCGCTACAGCGACCATCACACGGGCTCAGGAGGACTCAGTTGGAAGAGTTACTGGCTATGGTGGAAGGATGGGGATCGTCATCTTCATAGTAATTAGTATAAGTACAATATAGAAGGAGAATTAACTGATGAGACAAGGAATATAGTATCTATCTACAGCTGTTACCCTATATTTCCAATTATCTCTGTCATAATCCAGCTAAGTCATCTATGGATTTATGCTTTATTAATTACGTATCCATGTATTTTTATGCATAATTTCATTTATATTAGCACCTATTTATCTATTATCCATCTATTATCTATCTATCTATCTATCTATCAATTCTCTATAATAATAATAATAATAATAATAATCTTTATTTTCATATAGCGCTAACATATTCCACAGCGCTTTACAGTTTTTTGCACATATTATCATCACTGTCCCCGATGGGGCTCACAATCTAAATTCCCTATCAGTATCTGTCTATTATCTATCTATCATCTATCTATTATCTATCATCTATTATCTATCTATTATCTATCATCTATTATCTATCTATCCATTTATTATCTATCTGTGTCAGTATTGTCTCTTGTTTCTTGCCTACTTCTCTATAACTTTACATGTAGTATGTATACATTCATTTTATATACCATTTCATTATATATTCTCTATTTTCTATCTATCTATACATTCATCTATCTATCTATTCATCCATCCTTCCATTCATCATCCATCTATACATCCATCCATCTTTACATCCATGCATCATCTATCCATCCTTCTATCCTTCTCTCCATCCACCTATACATCAATGTACATATCCTTCTATCATCTATCTTTACCTCCATCTGTCCATCCTTATATCTATCTATATCTATCTACTATCTATCATCTTTCTATCTATATCCATCTATCCATCTATCTACCTTATTAGCAATTAGAAACTCTCTGAGGTTCTTTTCTCCTTTTGAATCCCTCTTCAGGATATTTTTTTTTTTAGCTTTCTTCTATGTCACAAGTTTTTCCTTAGGTATCTTCCTGTAGAGAAGCTGAAGTGTCAGCTCCTGAGATCAGGACTGACACCTCCTGTCTCATATTGTATATACACCTTCGTTTCACAGCATAAACCATACACATGTATATCACAGAATCAAGCGTGAAAAACATAACTTTTAATCCTCAGCATAAGCCAATGTGACACATGTACCTATATACACTTATCTATGTTTTCTACTTTTACTATTTGTTATATATATTTCATATAAAGCTGTAGTGTAGGTGACTTTGCCTCTTTTCCGTCTGACTTGCAGGGATGATGCCTCTAGGATTGAGTCTCGGTAACTCAGTAGGTTTCCGTTGGTCCTTTAGAAACAACCGATGATAACACAGAGTGATAAAACCATTAATATTCCAGCTCTGCTGCACTGACAAACTCCGCTATTATATAGCTATATACGACAGCCGAAATCCTCCAGTAAGAAAGACACATAGAGCTACTATGGCTTAATGACCTTTCGTTAAAACCTGATGGCCAACCACAGAATTATTACACACCGCCGTATACCGGAAAGTACTAAATGTGATGGGATAGCATGCAGGGGATGTACATATTTTATATAATAACATTCACATAGACCGGCTAACACACAGCACTGGATCTCCTGCCATCCCCAAAGCTTACAGGTGTGACGCTAGTGCTTTCCCAACTTTCACATCGCACTATCAATATTAATAGAAGCCGCCGGGGTCAACTTACTATTTTTTCCGAAGTGCCAGGTCTGGTGCCATTGAGACCCACGAGTGATGGTAACGTCTGTGACATCCAGTTGGTGACCATTGCCATAGTGCTGAGCACGGCCCCGATTTTTAGTAAGGGGACCGTCATTGTGCCACCAAAAACACCATGCTCATGGGGTTGGCATCCTGACTGCCACCCCCTCTCCGGTCTTCAGGTGGGAGTCCCTGTATGGTTGTGTGTGGAAATCTCAGGAAATGCCCCTAAGGGAGGGGGTGAAGATTGGCTGCAGTGCAGCTCCTGCCTGTGTCAGACCTGGGCACAGAGTGAAAGGAGGATGATAGAGAGAGAGATCTGCTCCCTCCTTCTCGCTGCCTCCCTGCTCTGCTTCTCCCTCCACCCTCCCTCCCCGTGTCCCTGCCTGAGACGCCAGAGGAGTGGGAAGACTCAGCCAGACGGGCATCTATCTATCTATCTATCTATCAACATATTCCGTTATTCTTTTCATTAAATCACAAAAAAAGTCCATCAAAAAGAGCTTACAATCGAAATGGACAGTAGGATTCACATGACGGATACATAGTGCTAATTTTGCCTACGTATCTATCTTACGAGTATCTATCTACACTATTTGTAGTGAGGAAAGTATATGCCCCCTCCATATTCGATCAACAGGAGCTTTTCTGACTTCCCATTCTTTATCCTTAGACATTAACATGGAGTCGGTCCCTCTGCAGATATAAAATCTCCCGCTCTTCTGAGATGGATTTCTCCCAAATTTTGTAGGCGCCTGTGGGAATTTTTCCCTGTTCATCCAGAAGAACATTTATGAGGTCAGACACTGAGGCCGGGCTCACGATCTCCAGTCTGGATCGTCCCAAAGATGTTGGTTGGGTTTGAGGTACAGTCATATTGTTTCCCCAACCATGTCTTTATGGACCATGTGCACTGGGCAGATTCATGGGGAACAGAAAACTGTTCTCACAAGCATGGAAGCTACAATTGTACACAATGTCTTTTGCTGAGGAATTAAGATTTTCCTCCAATGGAACTAAGGGTCCAAGGCTGACCCCAGAAAAACAAGCCCATTTCCACCAAACCATACAGTGGGCACAATACAGACAGATGGGTAACGTTCTCCTGACATTCACCAAACCCAGACTCGTCCATCACACACCAGATAGAAAAGTGTGATCCACACTAGATGCAGCTGCTTGGTCATGAAGCTCCCGGCGGGGGCGCAGTGTTTGTACTGATGTTAAAGGGAAAGCTAAAATTATGATCTTATTCAGCGCATGTGCTCCATTCCATAAATGATTATACAACCCTCTGACTGAATTAGATTAGATAGATCGATCTACCCAGAATTGTAGATAAATTCAAGTTTCCAAAATTTTTATTTACTAAATCAATTTTAATTTTTGCCACAGGGATTAGATATCCCCATAAACTGTGAGTAATTTAATTGAAAAATAGAAGGAACCGCAGCAACTAAGCCATGAAGTGGAGACCATGTAATGTTACAGAGTGGGGTCACTGAGTGCTGAGGAGCAGAGGGCAGAAAAGTCACCAACGCTCTGCTGACTCCATAACTGCAGAGTCCAGACGTCCTCCGTTATTAAAAGGAACTTGTCACCAGTTTTGTCATTTAACAGCTAAATTTATGATCTCATTCATGTGCTCCATTCCATAAATGATTATATAACCCTCTGACTCCCCCTTTATATCCTTCAAAAACCTTTTTAAGTTCTCCCGCGCTGTATGGAAATCGGGTTGGTCCAGTCCGGTTTGATGGGAGTGGTTTCGGGCCTCTAGAAATTATGATAGTATCGTTTTAAGTGAAGAAGGTTTACAAAATGTGGCAAAATCTCCTTATGTGATATTGATCTCTCTTGATCCTAGGACGTTCTCATGATCTCAGTCCTCCTCCCCATCACTCTTATAGAAGGTCTGATTCTTGATCGGATCATCATGTTAGACCTCGGAGATGTGTGGATATCTTGGTGCTCTACTGTATCTCTTAGACAGACAAGAACTTATCCTGGGACTGTAATTAGATTTTCCCATAAGCAATGTAAAAGGTTTATTACATGATTGATTATTTTTCATCTAGATCTCCATTCAGTCTTGTCATTAACTTGCGACATTTATTTTTATTCATTTTTATTTTATTTTTAATTTTGCAGAATTATCATTTTCTGAATTCCAAATAAAACAATTTTCTGTCAATATTCTGTCAGAAAAGCAACCAACCATAAGCTGATCATAAGCTTTCCTGGTGCTAAGATCACCGATCAATGATGATCGCTAAAACACAGTAAAAAGTGTTGTATTTCCCTGCAGCGCCACCACAAGAGATATAAAGAACTGCGCTACACAGAAAGACAGCAATGGGTTGACTATGTAATATGCAAATCAAGAAGGTACACACGGCACTCAAGGTTCGTTAGTGGTGCACAAGTCAGGTGTCCAGCCCATCAATAAGTAATAACAAAATACTTGGCACTCAGAGGTTTTTTTGCAGAAGAAAGTTGAACATTTCATTTTATTTGTGCATCCAGTTCAAAGATTGTTCAAAACATTTTCGGTCTAATCACAAGACCTTCATCAGAATAATCTTAAACACAACTGGAATGAATGAGCACAGTCTAAGGGCCAGCAGGCCTACGTATAGAGAGATGCACGTCAAGGATCCTGGAGAGTGTAAGAGTGCTGAGGCGCAGAGGAAAGGCGAGGAATCGCACTATGAACTGGCGCTTATGTTACCAGGTCCGTGGCGCTGAGCTGTAGAGAAGCCGGTGTTCCCGGAGAGCGAAATGTTCCCCGAAATGTTCAACTTTCTTCTGCAAAAAAATCTCTGAGTGCCAAGTATTTTGTTATTACTTATGTAATATGCAAACTCGCCAGGTGCTCCAAGGGGATAGATTTTTTTTTGTAGCCACTACCTCCACTAGATAACATTGGATGGTGCTGATCAGTGATCAAAATTAAAGGGGCTTGGACATAAACTGCTCTAATCAAAAGTGCAGGTGCTCACTCTCCCTGGGTCTAGAGCTAGCTCTTTGCCACTGCTCGGGTCCTGGTGTTTTATCTGCAGCTGCTGTATGTCATGCCAACAGTGAACATCACCACTGAAGCCAATCACTGGGCTTAGCGGTTGTGCTGGTGTATACGTCAGGAGCTGCTGAACTCAGAAATTGGCCACAGAGGCGACTGCAGCCAAAACACCGAGACCTGACCAGCAGCGAGGAGGGTGAGTACTTGCTCTTTGTCATATTTTTGGTATGTTAGCGAGTTTTGGGGTTGAAACCATCTATGGATGGCAGAGAGATCCTGACCTAATGAGGCAATTTGTTTAACAGAGTGCACACTTTCTGGATCCATGATGATGAGTTGGGGTCCACAACTTTCATATGTCATCGACAGATGTAGGAGCCTCATACATGACAGTAGAATACAATTGTTCCTACTGGGACCCATCAGACACCACGGTCCAAGTGTGACTACAACACCTAATGTCATGTTCAGTTCTGCTATTTCTATCCAATGGTATCACTAGTAGTAAACGTACTAAAAGGAGTCTGTCAGCAGCAAGTGACTGTTGAAACCAAGCACTGGAGAGTTTAGTGAACCTCCAACTGGCTTGCTTTTCATTTATCTTTACCCTTTCCACGCTGATAAGTGGAAAACAAGTAGGTGCGAAGGTCCACTAAACTGTTATGTGGCATCAGGGGCGCACTGAGAGCCTGTGCTTGGTTTCAATAGTCATATTGTGTTGACAAACTCTCTTTAAAATGAATCTGTCAGGAGGAATTCACCTCTAAATTATTTACATGTGCATGTAGCTCTCTCAAAGACAAGTCCATCAATATCTTTACAACGCCAGTCCGTCCCTCCGTTGCTGAGATATTAGCGTTTGAATTGATATACAAATGGGACTGAAGGAATATTGTAGATCTGAAGCCTTTGTCACTCCAGCTCTATTCCTCACCCAACATCACCTCCTCCAGCTTGATTGACTGTCTCTGTGATAAGTGACATCGTGAAAAGGAGACGTCAGTAAAGCAGGAGGAGGAGGCACTGGGTGGGGAATAGAGCTGGAGTGACAGAGGCTTCAGATCTACCATAGTCTTTCAGCCTCATTTGCATATCAACTCCAATGCTGATTTATCAGTAATAGGGGAACGGACTTGTCTTTGAAAGAGCTACATGTGCATATAAATAGTTTGGGTGGTGAAATCCTGCTCACCGATTCCCTGTAAATTATATATTAGTCTGCAAATTGCCTCTTCTGAGAAAAAGAGAACTTAAACTCTATAGCACCACCTGTTGGAAGTAGCGATTCTACAAGTCACAATCAACCCGTTAACGAGTCGTGCAATATGACTTAGGATAAAAGCTATCTCAATTCGCAGACATGATGTTTCGGGCTGTTGGCCCTCGTCAGTGCGAAGCATGAGAACTGATTTGGCTAGGTGAGAGGCTATGGATTGGGGTCTAAGGGGTAATGTTTCCCATTATGGAGAGTGACATACCAGCTGGCTTGTCAAGGTAAGGAGGCTTATTCGCCATGCAATGCTCCTCTGGGAAATTAAATATGCAAATTGCCTCTTCTGAGAAAAAGCCAAATCAGTTCTCATGCTTCTCACTGACGAGGGCCAACAGCCCGAAACACCGTGTCTGCGAATTGAGATACTGATTTGGCTTTTATCCTAAGTCATATTGCACTACTCGTTAAAGGGTTGATTGTGACTTGTAGGATCGCTACTTCCAACAGGTGGCGCTATAGAGTTTAAGGCTAGTTTCACACATCAGTTTTTTGTGTTCAGGCTAAATCCGGCCAATTTGTAAAAAACCGGATCCGGCGCAAATTGTGAAAAACTGGTGCGCCGGATCCGTTATTTAGGTGTATCCATCCTTCTTTAATGCGCATGGATTTTGACTTCCTGGTTCGGGAGGAGAGAGAGAGAGAGAGAGAGACTATAATGGAAAATCTGAATGATTTGTATGGAAAATGCTTTGAAAACTGGATATATTGTTTCACACCTCCGTTTCACGTGTTTTGGGCCGATTCCGTCACTGTGCGTTTTTTTCCGCCGGACAAAAAAACTTTGCAGTGAACGTTTTCTCCGTCCACTGGAAACGACTATTTGGATGGATCCGGAAAAAAACGGATGAAACATCTGGCCACCAGGCACAATCCGGTGCTAATACAACTCTATGGGGAAAAACGGATCCGGCGTAAAAAAAAAATGGTTCTGTTTTTTCCAAAAATTGCTGGATTGTGCCTGAAACAGCCTGATGTGTGAAAGTAGCCTTAGTCCTCTTTTTCTCAGAAGAGGTAATTTGCATATTTATTTTCCCAGAGGAGCATTGCACGGCGAATGAGCCTCCTTACCTTGACAACCCAGCTGGTATGTCACTCTCCATAAGGAGAAATGTTACCCCTTAGACCCCAGTCCAGAGCCTCTCACCTAGCCAAATCAGTTCTCATGCTTCGCACTGACGAGGGCCAACAGCCCGAAACACCGTGTCTGCGAATTGAGATACCGATTTGGCTTTTATCGTAAGTTATGTTGCCCGACTCGTTAAAGGACTGATTGTGACTTGTAGGATCGCTACTTCCAACAGGTGGCGCTATAGAGTTAAGTCCTCTTTTTCTCAGAAGAGGCAATTTGCATATTTAATTTCCCAGAGGAGCACTGCACGGTGAATAAGCCTCCTTACCTTGACAAGCCAGAGCTGGTATGTCACTCTCCATAAGGAGAAACGTTACCACTTAGACCCCTTTATTAGTCTGGGCAGTGAATGATATATCAATAAGGATGATGTTAATATACGCTAATGGCATTGATATTGATTGATTGCTGTGTGGTCAGTTGTGATATTAATCAATCAATAGTAATGATATTAACATGTTTTAAGTTCTATTGAAAAACAACAGTTGGTAAAATGGAAGAATATAAATCATTCAACAATTCCAAAGGGGCAAACGATATAATAAATATATAAGGACATATTCATACATTGCATATGTGCTACAGACATTTGGAAGGTTTTTTTTTTGCAGCATGTACATAGATTTCTACACTCAATCTTCCAATATGATTGTGCCCTAAGCCCCAAAATGGCTATAAATTCTCAAGGGCGTGAAATTTGCCCCCAAATAATAGACCAGCCTGAAGCAAATCCAAAATGAGTAGTTTGGCCATAACAAAAATCCAAATAGGCGCCACCATGGTGCCACACAAAATAAAAGGTCCTAGGGTTTAATTCCCCATTTATGGCCTTGGACTATTTCACTATCCCTATATTCTAACAATAAATATCCTTTGTAGAAAACTGTCCTGTAAGTTCTTGCTACCCAGTAGGATGGGACCAGATGGAGCAGGCAACGGAATAGCCTGCTTCCATAATGTTTTGTCATGACTTTTTCTCTTTCTTCAACATATCCCAAGGTGAGCATTGCTAGATGGCCAGATATGATGACAAATTTACCTTCACAAATCTTTCGGGAGATGTTAGATGTTACATGTGTCTCCATGTAGCTTCTTAGTGGATGTTATGTGATTTTCAGGCTGTTGAGGGATTGGCATACATGTTGTAATATTGTATGGAATTTTGTATCATTGGAAATTGGTGCCCATAATGAAATACGCAGAAAAAGTTGTCCACAACTGTATGTACTTCCTGGACCCTTCATTGGATTTTTTTTTTATATTTAAATTGAGCACCTCCTCTAATTGCCAAAGCACCACTGATTTTTTCTGTGCCCATGCATTCCAAAGTTATGTCCCCTGTTATAAATTATGCAAATTTTACCTTCAACTAACTGGGCGTATACCACAGAACTTTTCTGTGGGCGTGGCAGTGTTTTCATTGGCCAGTGTCATACAGGAGAAAAAGCAAACCACAACAAAGAAGTTCTAGGCTCCACGCTTAGTTGGTCGATGGCAAAATTTGCACCAGTAATACTGGAGAAAGGCATAACTTTGGAACAGGGGCTCATAAGAAAAAGAAAAACTGTTCTAGGGTCAGTGGCGCTGCGGCAATTGGAGGAGAAACTGTTTAAATTAAAAAATTCAGTGAAAAGTCCTCTTCAAGATCCTTATCAGATCAGATTGATTAAAAAATAATCAAATTGAAGATCACCTTAACTATTCTTCCACAGCTCCCATTCTGACATTTACCTAGTCCCTACTTCCAGTTGCAGTCTCAAAATGCCAAAAATGTCCACTGAGTCAGTCAATGGCTGCAGCGGCAGCTCTCCTCAGAAATTGACTGACTGAACGGACACATCTTGCCATTTCCTCTGTGTCTAGGCAGGATCAGAAAGTAGATACCAACATAGGAGATTGGATGTGTCCAAGCGGGGTCAGAATGATCAGTGAGGATAAATATTGCTTCTCTAAAAAAAAAACAGTCTGTGCCCTTTATAAAATATTTTTATTCTCAAATAAAAATGGAAATATAACTTTGGACTGGAGAGTAGAGCATGAGCGAAATGAGTGAAATTTTGACTTGTGACGAAATTGACAAAAAAATTCAGATTCACCAGAATTTAAATTTTTTGCAATTCAATAAGCATGAAATGAATACTCACCTGGCCTTCCCGTGTATTCTTGGTCCGGTCACCAGTGTTGTCTTTACTGGGTCATCTTTGGCATCTTCCAGTGCCCGTCATCTCTAGCGTATCTTTCACTGATTAGACCATGACATTGTACGACATACAAAGATGATGCTGAAGATCCTGGGCACAGGAAGACACTAAAGATGGCCCGGTGACCGAAGCAAAGAAGATCATCAGACCGGAGTGAGCCTAGGTGGTGGGGCAGATGCTTATAATTTTTTTAATTATTTTTTGTGACATATGCCTGTTATGTTCTCTAGCATCTGGACAGATTTCAGCACTTCATAATGCACATTCAATTCACATAGAATAAACTTGATGCAAGTCAAATTTCCAAGCCAAATTCAAGTGAGCTGCCGAACTCGAATTTTGTCACATTTTCTCATCACTACTAGTAGGGGTCCAAGTGTTGAGATCCCCATTGATTGTTAAAATGATGGAACAGAAACATTCAGCAGAGAGCTGCTACCTCCAAGAGTAAAGACGGCTTGTAGAAAGTTAAGTCAATTCGTCTTCAATGTCAGAAAGGCACAGAGCTCAAAAAAACGTTCCTGCAACTGAGTGCTTCTGCAACTGAACGTTCCTGCATCTGAATGTTCCTGCAACTGAACGTTCCTGCATCTGAATGTTCCTGCAACTGAGCGCTTCTGCAACTGAACGTTCCTGCATCTGAATGTTCCTGCAACTGAGTGCTTCTGCAACTGAACGTTCCTGCATCTGAATGTTCCTGCAACTGAGTGCTTCTGCAACTGAACGTTCCTGCATCTGAATGTTCCTGCAACTGAACGTTCCTGCATCTGAATGTTCCTGCAACTGAACGTTCCTGCAACTGAGCGCTTCTGCAACTGAACGTTCCTGCATCTGAATGTTCCTGCAACTGAGTGTTTCTGCAACTGAACGTTCCTGCATCTGAATGTTCCTGCAACTGAGTGCTTCTTGTTACATCTATACTCACCCCTGTCGGCGCCTCAGTCACCGCTACGTCCCTCTCTTCAGCCGGCGCTCCCTCGTCACTCCCGGCTCCTTCCTGGTCCGGGTCCCGGCGTGTGTCTCGGCGTGCGCGTCGGCGCGCCTCCCCACTGCTGCCTGTCACGCGCCCAGTCTCCTCCCATCTTCTCCTTAGGGACCGGGCGCGCGCACACTCCCTTCCTTTATCCCTGGCTGCGACCTGACCCGGCAGGGTTACCTGGCCAATGGGAGGCAGTCACTTACTATTTCAGGCCGCCCTTCCTTTGTGAAGGCGCCTGATTGTTTAGTTAATCTCACCAGAGGTTCTCTGTGTCTTGGCTCTGCACTCAGGTCCATTTCTAGCCCGTCTAGTCCCGTTCCCTGCCTTCCTGCTCAGTGCTCCGTTCCCCTTCTCCCTAGTAGTTCCCCAGTCGCTTCCGTCTCCTTGGTTTCTCCCTCCACCTTCTCCTTTTAGTCCTCTCTTCTGTTTATTCACTCTTCTTGAGCCGATCCCTGGTCCTGGCATCCGTAGTACTGGTTACCTTCGAGCCTGCTCCCTAACTATCCCTGTATAGGGGTTGTCCCATCTGGTTTGCTCGCTCGAGGGAGGTTCGGTATTACGGACCAGTGGGTCCACTCTTGTTTTCTGCATCCGCGTGACAGTACAATCAGGCCATGGATCCCGCCGGGGCCGCGGCTCAGAAGGAGTTGGTCTTTCTTCGTGAGAATCAGACCCGCATTATGTCTTTTATGAAGACAATGGACTCCCGTTTGTCTTCTTTACAGGCCGCGGATCCTAGTAACGCTTCCCAGTTGGCGGGTCTCCAGCAAGAGCTGGTCCAACAACGGGACACCCAAGCTCATATTTTGTCTTACATGGCCTCAGTTGATGATCGTTTGCTCGCTTTGCAAACCTCCTCGCGCACCCCTGATCCTTTGCCAGTTTCTTCTCCACGTTTGGCCAAACCTCCTCGCTATGGCGGAGATCCCAAGCTCTGTCGAGGTTTCGTCAATCAATGTCGCCTACATTTTGAGTTGCTGCCTCAGCAGTACCCCACCGATCGGGCCAAAGTGGCTTTTATCGTGTCCCACTTAGAAGGAGAGGCCCTGTCTTGGGTAAATCCTCTTTGGGAGCGAGACGATCCGGTGGTGTCTAGTTTAGCCATCTTTTTGGACACCTTCCGGAGGGTCTTTGATGAACCTGGCCGTCTCGCTTCTACTACCGAGTCGCTCTTTAATTTACAGCAGGGTTCTCTCACTGTCGGGCAATACGCCATCCGGTTCCGCACATTGTCGTCCGAACTTGGGTGGAACAACGAGGCATTGGTAGGGGCCTTTTGGAGAGGATTGTCCGGCAAGATTAAAGATGAACTTGCTGGCCGAGATACTCCAACTACATTGGAGGATCTCATCTCTCTTGCTACGCGTATAGATTTACGCTTTCAGGAGCGCTCTCGTGAGGCTATTAGGGAGAGGAGACCCATTAGGCCATCTTCTTCTTCTTCTGCCTCTAGACCACCTAGTCCTCGGTCCTCTAGTTCAACCCCTGGTTCCATCCCGGAACCTATGCAAGTTGACCGGGTGAGGTTGGCCGAACGCCGTCGTAAAGAGAGGTTGGCACAGGGCTTGTGTTTATACTGTGGTGGAGCGTCGCATTTTCTTCGTTCCTGTCCTGAGAGGCCGGGAAACGCCTCCACCTAGGTCAGGTAGGAGAGGCCTCCTTAGGTGTATCTGTTTCCTCTCCACCCCTTACTTTTTCTGTTTTGATTATCCAAGGTCAGACTCGTGGTTCGGAGGTTGCTTACGTGGATTCGGGTGCGGCAGGCAACTTCATTCGCCTAGCGGAGGTGAAGAAGTATCGGATTCCCGTGATCTCCCTAGAACAGCCTCGTATGATTGCCTCTGTAGATGGAAGACTTCTACAAGAGACTGTCGTCATGGTCACCGAGGAACTTGTTCTTCAAGTAGGAGCCTTACATCAAGAGAAAATAGCCTTTTACGTCTTGCCCCACTTGTCTCATGCATTACTCCTCGGCCTTCCATGGCTTCGGACACACGAACCCGTTTTGGACTGGCGCACCGGCGAGGTCCTCCAGTGGGGACACCCATGTCAACAGAGATGCTTAGGTTCCGTTCGTCCGATTATTTCCTTTCAACCTTCTTCTGGGCCGGCTGGCCTGCCTTCCGCCTATTGGTCCTTTGCGGATGTGTTTGATAAAAAGGAGGCTGAATCTTTACCACCTCACCGTCCCTACGACTGTCCAGTGGAACTACGACCAGGGTCCACCCCGCCAAGAGGTCGAATCTATCCGCTCTCTCCAGCCGAGACGTCTGCCATGTCCGAATATATCCGTGAAAATCTCGCTAAGGGGTTTATACGTAAATCCTCTTCTCCCGCAGGTGCTGGCTTCTTCTTTGTAAAAAAGAAGGACGGTTCTCTCCGGCCGTGCATTGATTACCGGGGTCTGAATGAGATTACCATCAAGAATAAGTATCCTCTTCCGCTCATCCCTGAGCTCTTCGACCGTCTACGAGGGGCCCGTGTATTTTCTAAACTAGACTTACGTGGAGCCTATAATCTCATTCGAATCCGACCTGGTGACGAATGGAAGACCGCATTTAATACCCGGGATGGTCATTACGAGTACCTCGTCATGCCGTTTGGACTATGTAATGCACCTGCGGTTTTTCAAGAATTTGTCAACGACATCTTTCGGGACATGCTCTACTCCTGCGTTGTGGTCTATCTGGACGATATCCTCGTTTTCTCTCCTGATTTATCCTCCCACCGGAGAAGTGTTCGTCTGGTGCTGCAACGTCTACGGGAGAACCGGCTATACGCTAAGATGGAGAAGTGTCTCTTTGAGCAAGCCTCATTACCCTTCCTAGGGTATATCGTTTCCGAAACAGGCTTGGAGATGGATCCAGAAAAACTTTCGGCAATTAGCCAGTGGCCTCGGCCAATCGGAGTAAAAGCGATCCAACGCTTCCTCGGTTTTGCAAACTACTATCGTCAGTTTATTCCGCATTTTTCATCTGTGACCAAACCTATCTCAAGCCTTACACGGAGGGGACTCAGTGCTGCAACCTGGTCTCCAGAGGCTGAGGATGCTTTCCTAACTCTTAAACGGTCTTTTGCAGCCGCACCTGTTTTACATCGACCCGAGGCAAACAAACCGTTTGTACTCGAAGTGGACGCATCTTCCATTGGTGCAGGTGCAGTCCTGTCCCAAAGTTCCTCTACTGGGCGATTGGCCACCTGCGGATTCTTTTCTAAGGCTTTTTCTTCTGCGGAGTGTAACTATTCCATCGGAGACCGGGAATTGCTTGCCATTAAAATGGCCTTGGAGGAGTGGCGTTACCTACTGGAGGGGGCAGTCCATCCTTTTACTATCTTCACGGACCATAAGAACCTTTCCTACCTTCAGTCGGCTCAGAGGCTAAACCCCCGGCAGGCCAGGTGGTCCCTATTCTTTGCCCGCTTCGATTTCAAGTTGCACTTTCATCCTGGTCTGAAGAACGTCAAAGCCGATGCCTTATCCCGGTCACTTCAACCTACTGACTTGGAGGAGAGTCCTTCGCACATAATTGATCCATCCAAAGTTATTTCTGTGGCTCCCATAGATCTGATTACTCCTCCTCCGGGCAAGACCTTTGTTCCTGAGATTCATAGGCGGGCAATTCTACGTTGGGGACATTCCTCCAAGATCTCTGGTCATGTCGGCATTAAGAAGACTCTGGATCTCATTTCTCGCTTCTATTGGTGGCCATCTATCCGTAAGGATGTGATCGATTTCACCGCCTCGTGTTCTTCTTGTGCTAGGATCAAAATTCCCAGGCGTTTACCGTCTGGACTTCTACTACCATTGCCGATTCCATCTCTCCCTTGGAGACATGTCGCTTTGGATTTCATCACGGATTTACCTCACTCCTCCGGATATTCTACCGTTCTGGTTGTAGTGGACCGCTTTTCTAAAATGGCGCACTTTGTTCCGCTGCTGGGCCTGCCTTCTGCTCCCGAATTAGCCAAGCTCTTTGTTCAGCACGTCTTCCGACTTCACGGTTTCCCCCTACATATTGTCTCGGATCGCGGGGTCCAGTTTACATCTCGATTCTGGAGGGCTCTGTGTGGCCTCTTGGAGGTTAAGTTAGACTTCTCCTCTGCATACCATCCACAAACCAACGGCCAAGTAGAACGAGTAAATCAAGTGCTGTCTTCTTATCTGCGTCACTTCACCAACTCTCTTCAAGATAACTGGTCTGGACTTTTCCGTGGGCTGAGTTTGCCTATAATAACCATCCTAATGAATCTTCTGGCAAATCTCCATTTTTTGTTGTTTACGGCATGCATCCCAACATTCCTTTACCGATTTCTCCCTCTTCCGGAGTTCCGGCAGCTGATTCTGAAGTCTTAGAATTTTCCAGAGTATGGCTTGAGACTAAAGAAGCACTTGGAAGAGCCAGTGAACGCATGAAAAGACATGCCGACAAGAGGCGCCTTGATGCTCCAACTTATCTTCCGGGCGAAAGGGTTTGGCTTTCTTCCAAATACGTCAGACTGAAGATACCTTCCTACAAGTTGGGTCCTCGTTACATTGGTCCTTTTGAAGTCCTCCGCCGCATCAACGATGTGTCCTACAAGTTGAGGTTGCCTGCTTCGCTCCGCATTCCCAACGCCTTCCACGTTTCTCTCCTAAAACCAGTCATTCTTAATCGTTTCCATCCTACCTACGACTCTTCTCCTCTTCCGGTCTGTGCAGATAACGTTTTTGAGGTAAAAGATATTTTAGCCTCCAAAAAGGTCAGGAACAAGACTTTTTTCTTAATCGATTGGAAAGGGTTTGGTCCCGAGGAGAGATCTTGGGAACCCCAGGAGAACATTAATGCACCTCAAATTCTTAAGAGATTTCTGTCCAAGAGGGGTAGGGGAGGTTCTAAGAGAGGGGGTAATGTTACATCTATACTCACCCCTGTCGGCGCCTCAGTCACCGCTACGTCCCTCTCTTCAGCCGGCGCTCCCTCGTCACTCCCGGCTCCTTCCTGGTCCGGGTCCCGGCGTGTGTCTCGGCGTGCGCGTCGGCGCGCCTCCCCACTGCTGCCTGTCACGCGCCCAGTCTCCTCCCATCTTCTCCTTAGGGACCGGGCGCGCGCACACTCCCTTCCTTTATCCCTGGCTGCGACCTGACCCGGCAGGGTTACCTGGCCAATGGGAGGCAGTCACTTACTATTTCAGGCCGCCCTTCCTTTGTGAAGGCGCCTGATTGTTTAGTTAATCTCACCAGAGGTTCTCTGTGTCTTGGCTCTGCACTCAGGTCCATTTCTAGCCCGTCTAGTCCCGTTCCCTGCCTTCCTGCTCAGTGCTCCGTTCCCCTTCTCCCTAGTAGTTCCCCAGTCGCTTCCGTCTCCTTGGTTTCTCCCTCCACCTTCTCCTTTTAGTCCTCTCTTCTGTTTATTCACTCTTCTTGAGCCGATCCCTGGTCCTGGCATCCGTAGTACTGGTTACCTTCGAGCCTGCTCCCTAACTATCCCTGTATAGGGGTTGTCCCATCTGGTTTGCTCGCTCGAGGGAGGTTCGGTATTACGGACCAGTGGGTCCACTCTTGTTTTCTGCATCCGTGTGACACTTCTGCAACTGAACGTTCCTGCATCTGAATGTTCCTGCAACTGAACGTTCCTGCATCTGAATGTTCCTGCAACTGAACGTTCCTGCAACTGAGCGCTTCTGCAACTGAACGTTCCTGCATCTGAATGTTCCTGCAACTGAGCGCTTCTGCAACTGAACGTTCCTGCATCTGAATGTTCCTGCAACTGAGTGCTTCTGCAACTGAACGTTCCTGCATCTGAATGTTCCTGCAACTGAGTGCTTCTGCAACTGAACGTTCCTGCATCTGAATGTTCCTGCAACTGAACGTTCCTGCATCTGAATGTTCCTGCAACTGAACGTTCCTGCAACTGAGCGCTTCTGCAACTGAACGTTCCTGCATCTGAATGTTCCTGCAACTGAGGGCTTCTGCAACTGAATGTTCCTGCAACTGAATGTTCCTGCAACTGAGCGCTTCTGCAACTGAACGTTCTTCCAACTGAGTGCTTCTACAACTGAACGTTCCTGCATCTGAGCGCTTCAGCAGCTGAGCTCTTCTGCAACTGATCATTCCTGCAACTGAATGTTCCTGCAACTGAGCGCTTTTGAAGCTGAGTGCTTCTACAACTGAGCGCTTCCAAAACTGAGCTCTTTTACAAATGAGCGCTTCTACAACTGAGCGCTTCTACAAATGAGCGCTTCTACAACTGAACGCTTCTACAACTGAGCGCTTCTACAACTGAGCGCTTCTACAACTGAACGCTTCTACAACTGAGCGCATCCAAAACTCAGCTCTTTTACAACTGAGCACTTCTATAACTGAGCACATACACTGAGCATTCCTGCAACTGAGCCCTTTTGAAACTGAGTGCTTCTACAACTGAGCGCCTCATCCCTTTTTTTTAGCAATAAGTGGGGGTCTTGACTCCTGTATCTTTACTAGGATATGACATAAAATTATAAATTGTGGGGGACTCACCAATTATGCTGTAAATATGAACAAATCAGGCGCACTACCATAGCAGAGAAGATAAAAATATGTACAGGGGTACAAAAAAGCGGTAAATACTGGAAGAATATATGAAAAAGAGAAAAAAGCACCACTCCAATGTTGCAGACCGCATAGCTATACAAATTACAATGAACCAAAATATGAAAAAATTTAAAACATATTTAAAAACAAACCAAAAAACCAACACATAAACCTTGTCCTTAAACAATAATAAGCATATAATAGCTCAATAATGGTATAATGCCTGACCCAAGAACTTTTGCTCATATAGATAGATAATGGCTCATGGGGCTAAAAATCTATAGAAAAAATACTATAGAAAAATACATGGATGCATAGAGACCATCAAATCACGATGGGCAAAATACAATACAGCCCATAGAAAACCACAAGCCCAGAGGCTAGATTACCCCAAGTTAAAGTATGTGTAGGGGATAATACAATACCAGACCCAAGGCAGTTTATATTCAAAATACAAAATACACAGTGGCTCATGGAGCTAGTAATGACCCTTTAAGCACATATTTAGGAGGAAGATTGTGCAAGAAGACCTTAAATCAATATATATATAAATCATATGTACATAAAGACATAACAACATGGTTCCTAAGATGCCACAAACCCAAAGGACTGGTATACCCCAAGTATAGGCACATACAGCAAGCAAAGTACCCAGATGCTTTCTTTAGCACCTTGCTGTAAATGTCTCGTTGTTTAATAATTAAATTAGCTTTTTCCTGAGGATTATGTAACATTTTCAAATGCCAAGAAAATATGTGCACATAAAAGGAAAAGGGAGCTCTCCATGGTGCTGAAACTGGGTGTTCGCTGCAGAGGAGGAAGCTGCATAGTTTCCAAGCCCGGTACGGAAGACCTGCACATGTATGTTATTTATTTATCACATACCAGCCAGTATATATGATGTGCACAGCTTTAATGTATAGAATTGTGAAAATTAATGTAAGGGGAAATGTAGCTTTCATAATACATTAACCAGATGGCCTCCATTTTGCTCTGGACAATAGTGGGGGTCTCAGAGGACTCCCCACTAATAAGCCCATATAAGATAGCCCTGCTGATTTCCTCATGCCAGCATTGTTGTGCATGTGTTATGAACTACTATGTTTGAGTCGTTTTAGCCTTTTCTCTTACTCAACAAAAAAAAGGAGCAGTGTCTCTTCTTTCCTGACATGCCAGTGTTAGGAGACTTATAGGCTATGTACTGCTTCTCTGAGAAATAAATATGCAAATTACCTCTTCAGAGAGGAAGGAAACTTGAACACTATTGGCATCTATTGGAAGTAGCAATCTTACTAATCAATACTGACCCTATAACGAGCCTTTTTTAGAATTGCTACTTCTAATAGGTGGCATTAGATTTAATATCTCAGTGGAGAATTGAATGGCCTAAAAGTCTCCTTACTCTGGCATGTCAAGCATGTCAATCTCCAAAACGAGAGACATTTTCCTTCAGATCACAGTCAGCGGTCTATCATAAAGCCCCATCAGATCTCTTGCTTTGCACTGAAGGGGAGCAACACCTCAAAACATATGTCTGCAAACTGAGTGCTTGGTTTGGTTTTATCCTCTGTCATGTGGCAAACGTTGTCAAAAAGTCAATATCGACTTTTAAGATTTCTACATCCAATAGGTGGTGCTAAAATTCAAGTCCTCTTCCTCTCTGAAGAGGCAATTTGCAGATTTAATTTCTCAGAGAAGCATTGCATGGCCTTTAAGTCTCTTTACCTTGGCATGTCACTCTCCTAAAGGAGAGATGTTGCCCCTTAGATCCAAGACAGAAGCCTCTGATGATGCCAAATCAGAACTGTTGCTTTACACTAAAGAGGGTCAACACCCCAAAACACGTGTGTACAAACTGAGTGTTTGGTTTGGCTTTTATCCTACTTTATAGGACTCGTTAAAGGGTTGATATTGACTTTTAGGATTCCTACATTCAATGGTTGGCGCTAGAGTTCAAGTTATTTTAATGAAAATGATTGAATGGGTGTAATAACAACCCAAGGCATAAATCACATTAATGAACTTGGAACATTCCTGACAATGAGGATTATGGGACCAGTCGTTTCACCGTTATAATGGCTAAGGCTAGGTTCACATTGCGTTTACAGCAGCCCGTTCAACACATACGATAACGGGCTGCTGTAAACGTAAGTGCTGGTGTGGCAGCACGCTGGCGCAGATAGAGCATCTGCTAGCTCTATCTGCGCTAGCAGTGACGGACCCGGAAACGCTGCAGCCTGCGTCTCAGGGTCCGTCACTCAATGACGGCACATCCCTAGGGCACACCCATTGTGGGCGGGCGCCAGTGATGCGTCCGACATTGGAGTCAATGGTGGCGTTAAACAGACTTCGTTACACCGCGTTATGCCACTGTGTAACGTAGTCCACCTAACGGACGCCAGCAACGCAGTGTGAACCTAGCCCTACTACATAAATGGTTGTGTGATTTATATCTCTTAAAGGATCGCTCTAGTGATTATTTAATTTGTCCCTTTGTTAGGCATCATGTATGTGACTAAGTGTTATGAAATTAGTAACATATGCCTCTGTCTTCTTTCAGCATCGCTCCAGTCCTTTACAGCACCATGTGACTGCATTTGTGACCTTTCAAACCACACAGTGGTTGCTATCTGTAGAGGAGGTCGCTTTTTAAATGTTCTCAATGCAAATCATTCTGAGTCTCACAAATTTAAATTGAGAGAGTAATCGCCTAGCCACACAGTGATTCGGAACCTTGCAAAAATGGTCACATGGTGACGGAGTAAATTGGAGCGCAGTGAACCAGTGAGTATGTTACTATCTTTAAAACACTGACATACAGGATACCTAACAAATGAACAAATACACAAAAAAATCACTAAAATGTACAATAAAGGGGACCTTTCTCTATTTTTTTATTTAACCCCTTCATGACCTTGGGATTTTCCATTTTCCGTGTTCGTTTTTTGCTCCCCTTCTTCCCAGAGCCATAACTTTTTTTTTTCAGTCAATATGGCCATGTGAGGGCTTATTTTTTTGTGAAACAAGCTGTACTTTTAAACGACATCATTGGTTTTAGCATGTCATATACTAGAAAACGGGAAAAAAATTCCAAGTGCGATGAAATTGCAAAAAAAGTGCAGTCCCACACTAGTTTTTTTATTGGCTTTTTTACTAGGCTCACTAAATGCTAAAACTGACCTGCAATTATGATTCCAAAGGTCATTACAAGTTCGTAGACACCAAACATGTCTAGGTTCTCTTTTACCTAAGGCTACTTTCACACTAGCGTCGTGCACTGCACGTCTCTATGCGACGTTGCGGCACACCGACGCTAGCTGTGAATGCGCCGCACAACGGGGGCAGCGGATGCAGTTTTCCAATGCATCCGCTGCCCCATTGTAAGGTGCGGGGAGGCGGGGGTGGAGTTCCGGCCGCGCATGCGCGGTCAGAAATGCTGTAGACGACG
The DNA here is from genome assembly GCF_051348905.1 of Ranitomeya variabilis. Taxonomy (NCBI): domain Eukaryota; kingdom Metazoa; phylum Chordata; class Amphibia; order Anura; family Dendrobatidae; genus Ranitomeya; species Ranitomeya variabilis. The sequence continues at coordinate 60,831,500 of NC_135236.1, read as the reverse complement.
CACCAAAAAACGTGACAAGCAACGTTTTTTGGTGGTGACGGTCCGACGCAACACGACGCAACCATCGCACGACGGTTGCGACATGTGGCAATGCGTCGCACTGCATCGCTAATCAAAGTCTATGGAGAAAAAACGCATCCTGCAAGCACTTTTGCAGGATGCGTTTTTTCTGCAAAACGAAGCATAGCGACGTGCAGTGCACAACGCTAGTGTGAAAGTAGCCTAAGTGGTGAAAAAAATTTCAAACTTTGCAAAAAAAAAAAAAAATTGTGACATTTTACAATAACTGTAGCGTCTCCATTTTTCATGATCTGGGGTTGGGTGAGGGCTTATTTTTTGTGTGCCGATCTGGCGTTTTTAGTGACACCATTTTGGTGCAGATATGTTCTTTTGATCGCCAGTTATTGCATTTTAATGCAATGTCGCAGCGACCAAAAAAACGTAATTCTGGTGTTTCAAATTTTTTCTTGCTACACCGTTTAGCGATCAGGTTAATGCTTTCTTTTATTGATAGATCGGGCGATTCTGAACGCGGCGATACCAAATATGTGTATGTTTGATTTTCTTTTATTGATTTATTTTGAATGGAGCTAAAGGGGGGTGATTTAAACTTTTTTATTTTTTTTTATTTTTTCACTTTTTTTTTCACTTTTTTTTTTACTTTTGCCATGCTTCAATAGCCTCCATGGGAGGCTAGAAGCTGGCACAACACGATCGGCTCTGCTACATAGCAGCGATCATCAGATCGCTGCTATGCAGCAGAAATGCAGGTGTGCTATGAGTGCCGACCACAGGGTGGCGCTCACAGCTATCCGGGATCAGTAACCATAGAGGTCTCAAGGACCTCTATGGTTACTATGCAAAAGCATCGCCGACCCCCGATCATGTGACGGGGGTCGGCGATGCGCTCATTTCCGGCCTCCCGGCTGGAAGCGCCGGTTAAATGCCGCTGTCAGCGTTTGACAGCGGAGTTTAACTAGTTAATAGCGGGCACATGTCAGCAGTTTAAAACAGCTGACATGTCCCGGCTTTGATACGGGCTCACCGCCGGAGCTCTGCATCAAAGCGCGGTATCTGACCTCAGCCGTACTATCCTGTCCGAGGTCAGAAAGAGGTTAAACTGAGTGCCTCCTCTAATTTCTGCTGTCCCACTGATTCTGGAACAGTTTTTCTTTCTCTTCTGTGCTTCTCCATTCCAAAGTTATGTCCACTCGGTAATAATAATGGCGCAAATTTTTCCTCCAACCAACTGAGAGCATACCACAGAATTTTGCATTTTCACCTCTATGATGCTACCCAATCAAAACATGGCCACACCCACAGAGAAGTTCTCTGGTACACGCCCAGTGTTTGAAGTGAAAATGTCCATCTTTATTACTGGCCTTCATAACTTTGGACTGGAGGGGCACAAAAGAAAAAGGAAAACTGTTCCAGGATCAGTGGAGCAATGGTAATTGGAGGAGGTAGTCAGTTTAAATGAAAACAAATCTTGTGAAATGTCCCATTTAAAGGGTTTTAGCAAGTATCAGTCAGGAATTACTACTCCATTCATTGCCTAATGGACTGTCGGAATTAGCGGAGTACAGACGATGACTTTCTAACTTGATAAAAACCCTTTAAGTATCAAATTGAAGCTTTATAGGTAGAACTAGGACTGATAGGTCAATTCATTACTAACTTGATGCTGATTAGTAAATGACATTGACAGATCTCGTTGTCCAGTTAAAGGGCTTTTCTCAGAAATGGAACCCCTACCTAACTTTCCTACCAGGCATATGGAAACATTAGAAGTTAGTCACCCTCTCAGGAGCTCTCTTCGACCCACACAGAGTTGATATAGAAGATCGGCACTATGCTGTCGACCATTCATATGACATGTCTGGCCTGATGTCTTTATCCTTAATTTATCACAAGCATGGAAATTTGTAGACTGCCTGCAATTCTTCTCCGGAGGCAGTGAGGTAGACAGATGGCTGACAATTGTCAATGCTGATGTTTTTTTTTTTCCTTGGCTTTTTTTTTTTTTGATAAATGTTTCTTTTGTGAGGAGGTAGGAGACAAGGGACAGTTTCTTAATTCCGAAGCTTAAAACATCTAGCAGTGACAATGCGCAAGGGGGCTGAAAACGTTAAGAGACGCGCTCACACCTTCTCTGAGCCATTATCCTCAACTTTCTATAAAATTCAGTGTTACGAATAAAAAGAGAAAAACAAGGGAGAGCCAAAAACTGTATGGGAATTTGGTGCCACCTAGTGGAGGAAATGTATAATGCATGTGTTCTCTATAAAAAAGACTCCTCATTATGGATTATGGAGCTGATTTGTCATGTTCATGATCCTCAGAGAATCAAGAGTGATAAATGTGGTACGGCACATACCTGTAAACCCTCACAAGCTATTGGCCATTATGAGCTTACACAGGAATGATAAACAGGTGCTATACAAAGAGGGCACCAATTTTTACATCCAATTCCCCAATACTACACATTTGTATTAATGTCCCCAATATCAAAGGCAGATTCAAGATTTCTATTAATGGAGAGTGTCTTCCAATATGTCGGAACCTATAGGAGATATATTAAAATGCCATCGATTGTAGTCACTTGGCCAACTTTCAGTATATATATATATATATATATATATATATATATATATATATATATATATATATATATATATTGTAGATAGAAAATAAAGTGTTAATTATAGTATTCCTGGTCATATCTGCAGTGGTCTAGAGAGGGGTGAAAATGTGACACAGCGTTGTTTTTCTGATATAGCGCTTTAACTCCACTGAATAGATACAGAATCAAATGATAAAATCAAGGATGCCTGCAGTCACCACTAGGGGGAGCTCACAGCAATCACGTGTATACTGCTCTAATGGTGGAGCGTTACTCACCTATTTAATGATGTCAGTAGGGATGGGGACAGAATCCGGATGTAATGGTCAAACTGAATATGGAATTGAAGGCAGGCAAGAGGGGCATGGATTACTAGATAGTGTAACAATGCCCCAGAGCAGCACAGAGTATTTTAGTAGAAGTGTCAGAGTCATGTGGGAGTCAATGTCCAGTCCACCAATGTGAAGATGTGGAGTAACACCAGCACTACACTTAGGCTATGTTCACATGCGGCGTTTTCACTGCATTTTTTTTCTCCAGTAAAACGCAGGTTTTGCTTGCTTTTTCTTGTGTTTTTTTTGCTGCTTTTTTCCTGTGTTTTTGTCATGCCACTTTTCTCTTTTGCGCGTGCTGATAAAGTTTAGTGAAGCAAAAAAAAAAAATCATAAGGTTTTAGCACAAAAAACGCAGCAAAATCTGATACCTGGGTTTTTTCAGCGGTTTTTCACCACCCATTACTTTTAATGGGTGAAAAACACTGAAAGAAGTGATATTGTGCAAAAAAAAAACCAAGCAAAGCGCAAAACACTGAGGACAAAAAAACAATGTGTGCGCATGAGATTTCTGGAATCTCATAGACTTTACTGGTACTGTGAAACGCAGCTGAAAATTTGCATTAAAAAACGAAGCAAAAACGCCCGGTGTGAACACAACCTGAGGGGCAAAACTAAATAAATGAATCACTATTGTAAAATAAGGAAGAGCAACATCATAATAATAATAATAATAGAAGTAATAATAACACTAATAATAATGATGAATAAGTAGAGCATAATAATAAAAGGCAAGCAGTGTAGAGAAATCTGTTAATACACCACAAAGGACATGGCCTTAGTCTGAAGAAACTAATGCAGGATTCTCACTGTGGAACATTAGTGTAGAAGTGTGCGCTGAGGACGCCTGCTGGACACTTCTGAGAAAGCAGACTTCAGTGTAGGATTATTCCTGGCTAAAGATGAGCCAAACGGTTTTGCACTGCCCTGGTCTGGTGTCCCCTCCAATGCCATAGAAATTGAGACACCCGACAAATGTATCCTACAGATAGAAATAGTTTTATCCAAAAAGAAGTACAAAAATACAGTCCGGCAAGGCTCTATACAAAAAGCTACCTTACATGGACATTGCTGTAGATCTACAGGGGAAACAGTTACATGTTGAGACACTACAGGGAGGAACAGGACGGCCACACATCTGTGCAATGTTTCGGGGGTAACCTCCCTCCTTCTTCCTGGCACCGGGATTAGGAACATTTGGAGTTGGAAACACGCAGGTTTCACCGAGGTCTCCCTTTCAATTATTTTATTTTTGCAATGTGTATGTCTTCTTATTAGACTAAAAGGGTTGTCCACCACTAGGCCTACCCCTTCTCAATCTGAGTGCTTGCCCTGTTAAAATAAAAACACCTATAACCACCTCCGATGCCGGCGCGGTTCCAGCGGTGTCACTTATGTTTCGAGGGATCATGTGAGGTAGTAACGTCATGTGAGCCCAGCAACCAATCAGTGCTGGCGTCACTGTCTCCGCCTTTGGACATATAAGTAATCAACAGGAAGTCAGAGCTGCGGCTGACCGCTCACTTCCTCTTGATTACTTACATGTCCAAAGGCGGAGACAGTGACCCCAGCGCTGATTGGTTGCTGGGCTCACATGACGTTACTACCTCACATGAACCCTCGAAACATAAGTGCTGACACTGATGGAATGGCGCCAGCACGGGAGGGGAGTATAAGTGTTTTAATTTTAATGGGGGTAAACACTCAGACCAAGAAGGGGTAGTCCTAGTTGTGGACAACCCCTTTAACTGTAAAATGCTGATTTTAGCTCCAATTGCATACTGAAGCTTAGGGCAGCACGGTGGCTCAGTGGTTAGTACTGCAGCCTTCCAGCAATCGGGTCCTGGGTTCTATTCCCACCAAGGACAACATCTGAAATATCGGAAACATTGTATAAGAATCGGCGTGTACGTGGATCTCCCCACACTGCCATTTTGGAGATGCTTTGACACAATCGTATAGTTATCACAATTTGTAGATAGATAATTAGATAATAGATACAGAGATAATAGATAGAAAATAAACAGATAGATAATAGATAGATAGATAATAGATAAACTTCAAAAAAGCAGGCAGTACTCCATCTCCTTTGTAAACTGTGCAGGATTTATTAGACCCACATGTGGTGCCTGCTTTTTTGAAGTTTATGGACTTGAGACAATCAGTGGACAGGTTGCCTGGGGGCCTTGCACCTGAAGATAAGTAAAGGATTTGTGCTGTTCCTATTTTTATTAATACATAGATAGATAGATAATAGATAGTAGATAGATGATAGATAATAGATTAATAGATAGATAGATAGATAGATAATAGATAGATAATAGATGGATGGATGGATAGATGGATGGATGGATGGATGGATGGATGGATGGATAGATAGATAGATAGATAGATAGATAGATAGATAGATAGATAGATAGATATGAGACAGATATTGGATAGATAATATATAGATAGATGGATAGATAAATAGATAGATAGATAATAGATAGATAATAGATAGTATTTAGATAGATAGATAGTAGATAGATAGATGATAGATAGATAGATGATAGATAGATAAATAGATAGATAAATAGATAGATAGATATATAGATAGATAATAGATAATAGATAGATAGATAGATAGATAGATAGATAGATAGATAATAGATTATAGATAGATAATACTGTAGATAATATATGGATATTCTGTGTTTTCTATTAATGTGCTATTTGTCAGGCTCCGCCATTTCCTCCGGGAGCCGCCTCGGCCAGGGTTGAGTATTTCCTGCTCGGTGTGAGCCATGGATGACATGACAGGGGAGCGCGGAGCTCAGGGTGGGTCACTGTTCTATCTTGTTAGCGGGGTGAGGATGAGGAGCAGGGTCCTTTGTACTTTCCTCCTAGACATAAATTAGATCTGGAGGAACTGCAGTGGATACAGGTCATTAGCAGCTAATCAGGAAGCTGCCGTGGGCGACCTGACTCCATATTGGTGACTCACTGATCTAGGGAGCTCAGGTAGTTTAGAGAGATACATATTTATTTTAAAAGCTTCTACTTCAAAGAGCATCAGCCAGTAAATCTAGTATTTAACCACTCAGTGAATTTACACACATAGAGGATAACCATTCTCTCTAGTTCAAATGTGGCCAACAATTAAAACTAGAGATGACAAAATTGGATGAGAAATTTAGGTCAAAATCATTAGAAAATTTCCTGGATAAAGCGAATTCAAACACTTTGCACAAATCACCAAAAATGTCCCCAGCCATTTTATACAATGCAGAAGATTGCGTCAGCCAGAGTAATGTCACATGACCTCGGGTGTGGCTGGGGGGGATGATCCATGATATTATGCATCTGTCACATCACATGGCATAGCACAGCCAATCAGAAGGAAACCTGTATAAAAGCAAAGGCAGGGAATACAGCAACCATTTTGTGGTGAATCTGGATAGTTAGAGGTAGAATTGGTGCAGATCGATTAGCATGTCCCATTCCATTGGCCACGACATGAGCATAAAATGCCTACAACAAACCAGTAAAGGCAAAGTGCACTCCCTCCCTGAGGAAGCGTTTGCGAAACGCACGTCTAAGGGTGAGATGGAGAACATACAACACTAATGAAGACTCCGTGTATGGATGGATACACTATTAATATTTCCATGCTACCTTAATGGTCATTCGCTCGGTGTTAGTGATGGCACGCAGCTGTTTATTAGGGGCCATTATAAGGTTTCCTATACTCCCTCAACAATGCCATGCAATCTATTGATATTTATTGAATATTTTACCATGAACGATTTTTCCTCATTAGTTCTCCGTGCACTGGAGATTTATGGATATTATTTTGATTACAATGAATTAGCTTTGCCTCATTACTTGCACTTTGCACTTTATTGGTGTTTATCTTCCCATTAAATCCTACTTATCGCTCTTCACTGATTCATCATATCAGTTTATGATATTCATTTATTACCATAAATTCAGATTTTTGAGCTGTGTTCCTCCACTCCTCAAACTTTTTTATTTGTTCTTGCACTCATGTTTTCCAATTTTAATGTCCAGCATATTGTTGCAATTAATTATTATTATTATTATTATTATTATTATTTAACTGCCTTCAAGCTTGATCTTCAGCCATGGCGACTTCATAGATGAACGATCTGTAGGTAGATCGACCTTATACAAGCCTAGATAGATCTACCAGGGTCTTCTCCACTTGATAGTATCAAGCATCCGGTTGCTGGTCTTCCTCTTTGCCTTGATAGATATCATGCAGTTATGATAACAGCTTGCACCTGTTCACACTAAGGTGGCGCTGGTCAGGTTATTTGCTATAGTTTACTATTGGATGTTGTGATTGCCTCCTGTCTGACTCTGCTCTCCTCCCATTATCCTAAAGGTGATTTTAATTAGTTCTACTTGCCCATTTATGTTGTAGGCTCATAGCCCGAGAGTGTCATGTTCAGTAGGATAGGACCCATCGGAGGGAGGTCACCTTGTCGTGGTCGATGAATTCATGAATGCATGAAATGACCAATTTATGAGCTAAGAACCTTCATTTTATTGTAAGTACATCTTACTGAGCAAAACAATACACTAACAATACAGCTTAGATATAATATTTCCAGTGTTTCCATATATCTTGGCCCTAACAGATGGCTGCTGTGTTTTCTTTTTGTATATCACGCAGTTATTGCAGCAGCTTACACCTGTTCACACTAACGAAGTACTGGCCAGATTTTGCAAAAGATAGATAGATAATAGATGAATAGATGATAGATAAGAGATAGATAGATAGATAGATAATAGATAATAGATAGATAGATAATAGATAGATAGATAATAGATAGATAGATAGATAGATAGATAGATAGATAGATAATAGATAAGAGATCAATAGATAGATAATAGATAGATAGATAGATAGATAGATAGATAGATAGATAGATAGATAGATAATAGATAGGTAGATAATAGATAGATAGATAAATAGATAGATAATAGATAATAGATAGATGATATATAGATAGATAGATAGATAGATAGATAGATAGATAGATAGATAGATAAATAGATAAATGATAGCTAATAGATAGATAATAGATAGATAGATCTATAGATATATAATAGATAGATAATAGATAATAGATGATAGATAGATAGATAGATAGATAGATAGATAGATAGATAATAGATAGATCTATATATAGATAATAGATAGATAATAGATAGATTGATATAAAGATAGATAGATAGATAGATAATAGATAGATAGATAATAGATATAAAGATAGATAGATAATAGATAATAGATAGATAATAGATAGATAGATAATGGATAGATAGATAGATAGATAATAGATGATAGATAATGGATAAATAGATAGATAGATAGATAGATAGATAATAGATAGATAGATAGATATAGATATAAAGATAGATAGATAATAGATAATAGATAGATAGATAGATAGATAGATAGATAGATAGATAGATAGATGATAGCTAGATAATGGATAGATAGATAGATAGATAGATAGATAGATAGATAGATAGATAGATAGATTTTAGCTTGTTAGCAGGATGTCCCACACATCAGGTCCGCTCCCCTCCTGTCACTTGCTGATGTCCCTGTCTCCATTTCTAGGACATCTTGGTTACACGCACCACTTCCTTCTTCTTAATATATTTGGATCCATATCCATTTTTGGAACAAAATTAATAGAGGGGACCAACTCAAAGTTTAAAGACCCCCATGCACAATAAAGTTGACTGGACCCTCTGATTTGTGCAGGGCTGGCCGAGCACCTGATGTGTATGGGGACCTCCAAACTTTCCCACAATAAATTATGTTAGGGGAGCGGATTAGAAAGCTGCCTATTTCATCAATACCCCTACTACTGGTCTTGAGAGATTTTGCATTACCAGACAACCCTGCCCTGGAATAATACCTTTACTATTGGGCCCGGCTATTAAATGCTGGATTAAGGGCTTGTTACCATAGTTTTACTTGTGCATAATATTAAAGGGTTTATTTCGAGCTTGGTTTCCTTTAATATCAGAGATCTCGTCATTTCCCGGAGTTTATTGCTAGGAGGACATTTAGCACAGCCTCCCTCCATCTCCGGAGCAGGGAAGGGATTAATCATCATTTGAAATAATGACTCCTAAATCCCCGTCCTCCGCGCTCTGTAACATTACTGGGCCATTACTGCTATATTTCGCTTTTGTTGTTTTGCGACCCAGCCGCATTAATTTGCACTTTTTGAAATGAAATCATGTTCAGTATACAGTACAGATCCATTCTCCGGCTCGTCTCCATCATTAATCATCGCGTCTCCGGTGCCATGTGTTAATCTGCATCCATTCCTCTAATGTCTATCAATAATACGTTCCCTCAATTACTGTTATTTTCTGACTAATGTTGTGCTCTGGCTCCCGGAGAGGAGAGAATGACTCTACTTATGAATACAATTGTTGTTTTCACTCTTGCAACTTTGTATATGCAACTCAATTCGTACTGACCATGAAGTGGTCATCCTTGGACGTGTGCGACCAATCACGGGGGGGTAAAGAAGTTATCCTTAGAGGTGTGCAACCAATCACGGGGGGTAAAGGGGTCACCCTGATAGGTGTGCAACCAATCTCAGGAGATATAGGGGTCATCCTGAGAGGTGTGCGTTCCGTCACAGGGGGGTAAAGGGGTCATCCTAATAGGTGTGCGTCCTGTCACAGGAGGGTAAAGGCATTATCCTGAGAGGTGTGCGACCAGTCACAGGGGGCACATCAAGAAAATAAAAAGATGAATGGCCCTCCACTAAGGTTGGAAATCAGTATTGGTCATAGATTGGACAAAGAGCGTACAAGTGCAGGGTGCTCTCTTTCTGTGATTCTGCGATAGATACAACACTATTCTAAGCTGTGGGTATGGGGACTGCTTCTCCTTGGGAAGCTAACAGGGGATCTCTGTCAGAAGTGCAGTGAGTAGGTAAGAGGCAGAAGCCAATAATGGGGACCACCAACCTGTGGATGTTCAATGTCAGTTGTCATATATATTATTCAAATATTTCATTGTTGTAGTACTGTATAAATCAATGCATTTTGAGCATTTCAACCTTCTTCATCAGGTAATACAGAAAAACTTTAAGGAATAACAAAGAAAGTCAAGGCCACCATCAGGGCATTACAGCCCTTACTGGCTAATGGGGCTCGGTGAGCAGAAGCAAGGAGGGAGGCCGGTCTGGATCTCTTCTTCTTGCTTCTGCTCACTCGGCCCCAGGGTCAGGATCGGGTTTATTCAGTAACTGAATGTGTGTCCTATTGCTGTGTAGGAAGCCACCAGCTTCCTGCACAGCAATAGTTAACAGTCGCTAGCCCATCAGAGGCAGGCTGCTGACCCCAGCGTACACCACGCCAGCGTATGACATCACTGTCATGCGCCGGGGCTTCCATCTCTCAAATGGATGAGGGAGAGGATGACACTGGACCGTGGTCAGGTAAGGAGAAACTTTTTTCGTTTCTTTGTATGGGGTCAGGATGGGTGATCATATGGGGCCTGAGGGCAGGATGGGAGGACATATGGGGAATGGGGGCAGGATGGAGATGCATGAGGCCAGGATGGAAGATTATATGGGGGTAGGATGGAGACACATGGGGCCAGGATGGGAGAACATATGGAGGCAGGATAGAGGCACATGTTGCCAGGATGGGAGGACACACGGGAGCAGGATGGAAACACAAGAGGTCAGGATGGGAGCACATATCAGGGCCAGGACTGAGACACAAAGTGGGCCAGGATGGAGAATGTTATTACAAGAAGGGGCAAGAAGGTGTGAAATTATTACTGTAGGGGCTAATCAAGTGATATTATTACTACTGTGATGTATTTTATTTTTGAAGATACTATTTTCAGGTGAGGTCTTGTTACTGTGCAGAATGGAATTACCGTATATACTCGAGTATAAGCCGACCCGAGTATAAGCCGACCCCCCTAATTTTGCCACAAAAAACTGGGAAAACTTATTGACTCGAGTATAAGCCTAGGGTGGAAAATGCAGCAGCTACCGGTGAATTTCAAAAATAAAAATAGATGCTCCATACCATTCATTATTGCCCCATAGATGCTCTATATAAAGCTGTGCCATATATAATGCTCCATACCATTGATTATTGCCCCATATATTATCCATATATAGCTGTGCCATATAGAATGCTCTGCACCATTCATTATGGCCCCATAGATGCTCCATATAAAGCTGTGCCCCATATACAATGCTCTGCACCGTTCATTATGGCCCTATAGATGCTCCATATAAAGCTGTGCCATATATGCTCTGCACCGTTCAGTTTGGCTCCATAGATGCTCCTTATAAAGCTGTGCCCTATATGCTCTGCACCGTTCAGTTTGGCCCCATAGATGCTCATTATAAAGCTGCCCCATATGGAATGCTCTGCACCGTTCAGTTTGGCCCCATAGATGCTCATTATAAAGCTGCCCCATATGGAATGCTCTGCACCGTTCAGATTGGCCCCATAGATGCTCCACATAAATCTGTGCCATATATAATGCTGCTGCTGCTGCAATAAAAAAAACAAAACACATACTCACCTCTCTTGCTTGGAGCTCCTCAGCGTCCCGTCCCGGCGTCTCTCTGCACTGACTGATCAGGCAGAGGGCGCCGCGCACACTATATGCGTCATCGCGCCCTCTGACCTGCACAGTCAGTGCGGAGAGACGCCGGGAAGACAGAGCGGCGCCCGGCGTGTGGATCGTGGACAGGTAAATATGCGATACTTACCTGCTCCCGGCGTCCCGCTCCTTCCCCCGGACAGCTGGTCTCCGGGTGCCGCAGCCTCTTCCTCTATCAGCGGTCACCGGCACCGCTGATTAGAGAAATTAATGTTCATTTCTCTAATGAGCGGTCCCACGTGACCGCTGTACAGGGGAAGAGCTGCGGCACCCGAAGACAGTGTGACGGGCAGGGGGAGCGTCAGGATCGCCGGGACTAGGTAAGTATGCCTCAGCGCTCTCTCCCCCTCACCCGCCGACCCTGCCACAGACCGTGACTCGAGTATAAGCCGAGAGGGGCACTTTCAGCCCAAAAATTTGGGCTGAAAATCTCGGCTTATACTCGAGTATATACGGTATGTCACTTTTTTCTTCATCTGGCGTAGTGTAAAAGTTTCGGGGAAAATTGGGGAATGTGCTCTGGAAGCGGTACTCTACATAACTGTGTGTTAGTTTCAGCACAGACGAGTACTGGCTGGAAGAAGTGTTGATAGGCTGCTCTGGATGAAGAAGAAAAGCGAAGATGAGTATCTTCTAGATATGTCATCTTCTAGTGATGTCACTGGTGAGTCAGTGTGTTACCTGTACACTGACACTATACACTAAATACAGAGCTCCTGTGTATAATGTCACTGATGATAACTGTATTACCTGTACACTATATACAGAGCTCCTGTGTACGATGTAACTTGTGATCACTGTATTATCTGTACACTGTATATTATATAGTGAGCTCATTTGTTTAATGTTACTGGATATCACTCTTTTACCTGTACACTGTAACTATATACAGATCTCCTGTGTATAATGTCAGTGGTGAGTCCCTGTATTACCTCTATTTTTACACTATACACTGCATACTATGTACAGAGCTCCTCTGTACAATGGCACTTATGGTATTAAGTATTAGTATTGAGGTTTTTTTGATGACCAGTATTGTAGTATTTGGTCATTATGTGGTGGTAATATGTGGTCTAGTCATGGTGTGGTGGTATTTGTTCCTTGTATGTGGTAGTATTTGGTCACTATGTGGTGGTAATATGTGTTCTGTCATGGTGTGATGGCATTTGTCCCCTGTATGTGATAGCATTTGGTCACTGTGTGGTGGTAATATGTGGTCTGTTCATGCTGTGTGGGTATTAGTCTCTATGGTATTATTCGGTCACTATGTGGTGGTATTATGTGGTCTGGTCATGGTAATGTGGTATTTTTCTATGTATGTGGTAGGCTTAAAACATCTTTTAGCCAAAACAAAAGCTGATGGCTATGTATGCAATATGCTGTTCAATGGGAACTGTTGATGTTTGAAGGGTGAGGATGTGGTGCAGAAGTGCAGTTTTTCCAAGAGTAGGCCGTGGGACTGTGGAAGGTTTGCGGGGTGGAGACGGAGCTGAACAATAGACCTGAAAAGGTTGCCAGTAAGGGGCCCTGAAATTCCTGGTGGCAGCCCTGTAGACAGTTAATGTATACTTTCAACTTTTGGCACATGTACCAAGGGGTTGCATTTTCGAAACACGTTGTTTAATACACCACCATAAAAATACATTTTTTAATAATATATGTCATTTGACTTAAATCTTCCACAGGTTTAACCCCCCGTTTTTGAGGTTTGTCTCCTACCTACTCAGATAGGTTACATCAGCTACCCCCGCATGAGGGATTGCCATGGATAACCTGGTTGGCTGTTAATCCCCATGAATCTTTCTACTAAAGGTTTTTTTCTGACATATCAATTTTTCAAAGTCCTCCATGAAACATCAGGATTTTTTCATGTACACAAAAAAGGCTAATTTTTGTCCTTGTCCCCAGTTGTTTTTTTTACCTTGTTTTAGAGAAAATTTTTATCTATGTTTGATCCATGTGTCAGTTTTTGCCATCAGTTTCATTGATTTTGATTGTTTTGCACAAGAAGTTTTCTCCAGATTCTCCTATCAAACAAACATGAAAATGAAGATTTTTCACTGTTCCATAAACTTTAACGAATGAATTTGATCCTTGACTGTGACCAAAACCAGACATGTCTACTTGTTCAGGAGCAGACGGCCACGCAGTCCACAAAATCACAGCTTCATACACTATAGTGTATAGTTATATCCATGAAAAACCTCAGATAGGACTAATATGTGAAAAATGGTCCTCTGAATGAGTCCAATGGGGTAAACTACAAAAATAATAAATATCCATTATTTTCCTGATAAATCTGCTTCAGTTCCTGTGCTGCTACTTCTATGCTCCTCACTGATCTGTCTTGAAGTGATGACATTCCTGAATACTCACATGATCACGCCAACCAATTACAGGCCTCAACAGTATGCTTACCTGAGCACTGATTGGCTGCTTTGGTCACATGAGCAGAGCTACATCGATGACATCCAGCTTACTCATGTGACTTTTATGATACTATGAATGAAAGGCACACTGATAGATTGGCTCAGTGGCTAGTGCACATGCGTTACAGCCGTTCTGTATTGCAGAACTGAGGCAGCTGGATGGGAAGCTACGATGTTGGCCATAACCATGGATAGCTAAGCTACTGCAATGCTCTGCACATGGGGTAAAGAACTAAAAAAGAACATTGCTACATTTATAGTTGAAAGTATTTGCAAATCACTGCTTCGTCTGCTGCAAATCTACCAGGTCTCCGAATGCTGAGCTCTGTATGACCCCGCCCACACCACTGATTGGCAGCTTTCTGTGCACACTGTGCATAGGCAGAAAGTTGCCAATCAGACATGATGGTGGCATTATACAGAGCTCATGAGTATGAAGGACTACTTGGTAGCAGCTTTGCTAGTCCTCTAGTGATGATGACTCCTGCTGACAAAACAAAACTACAGCAAGCAGCCCAGTGAGTGACACATTGCTGGGATCAGGGTCTCTCTCTACATTGTACTGCTCTCAGATAGGTGGTAAAAAGCTGGTGATATATTCTTTTTAATGAATTGAGCCCATTATGTCCATGTTCTGTGTTTTTTAAGCCTTTTTTTAAATTGTGTCAAAACCACAACATTTTTGCCATTATTTCAGAAATCAGTGGCAAAAAATCTGCAGATATCTCAAACTGTGACCTCACCCTTAGCGGATTGAAACATGAAAATTATTCCTAAAGGTACAGTTCACAATAATTGTATGAAGGCGTTATGCACACAACCTACAAGCTCTATGGCTGCACACATATGGCCCCAGGGGCCCTGTTTGGAGATAGAGGCAATGATTCCAGAGAAGGATTGCTCCGATGGAGCCCCTTGAAGCTGTGTGGCAATGCTCCCCACTCACTGAAGGTCTACTCCCATGACGACTCTCAGGGCTTTACCCTTAGGGATCGGGCAGAGCAAGGTTACAGCAGCACGGCGCTCTCTATCCCCTCCATCCTCTCACCTCTATAATCAGTGTGCGGTGAGAACAAGAAGAAATAATGAATGTTCATCCTAAAATTACAGCCTGATCAATACCGGTGCCTGGAGAAGTCAGTAATCACCAAGAATAAAAAATGAACACCTACACTGCCATATCCCACCAGGCTGTTTCACAATTACCGCATGGCTAGGGTCACACTACCATATTTCTTCTCGTCTGAGAAAATCCATCCTTATTCTGATGATCAGAGTTTGATCACAGTGTGATCAGAGTGAGATCCAATTTTCTCGGATGTGGAGAAGATGAAGAAAAAAATTCCCCATCTTCTCCATTCTCCAATTTCATCTCCATCTTCTCTATTCTCTGATGGTCTTATTTTTTTGATGGACCCATTGACTTGCATAGCCGAGTGTGATCCAATTTAAGAAAGCAAGTCGTACACACTGGAATGCTTTCTAAGGCTACTTTCACACTTCCATTTTCTGGGCTCCGTCGCAATCCATCGTTATGGGCAAAAAACGGATCCTGCAAATTTGCTTGCAGGATACGTTTTTTGCCCATGGACTTGTATTAGCGACGAATCGCTACGGATGGTCACACGTCGCATCCGTCGTGCGACGGATCCGTTGTGTTTTGGCGGACGCAACACACAAAAAAACTTTCAATGTAACTTTTTTTGTGTGTTTTGTCCGCCATTTCCGACCACACATGCGGGGCCGGAACTCCACCCCCTCCTCCCCGCTCATCACAATGGGCAACGGATGCATTGTAAAACAGCATCCGCTGCCCATGTTGTGCTAAATTTAGCACAACGTCTGTCGGTTCGTTGGGCCAACGGTTTGCGATGACCACGTACCGACGGGAGTGTGAAAGTAGTCTAAGACAGACTCATCCAGAACAAAAGAATTTGACATGTCCATGGCCACATAGAATAACATTGGCTCCAGTGCAATCTGATGTTTTGGCACCAAGAGCCCTAACTCTGATCTAGACCAACTGAGATGCTGTTATTTCCAACAGTAAAAGCTATAACCTATCCAAAAGAAAGATGATACCTTGTAGGCCAGTGGAACCTCCATTGATCCTGAGAATAGGACGCTGCAATGTCCCATTCGTAACAGAGTTGTGGCCACACTTGCATTCCTATCATTCTCTATGGCACTTTCAGAAGAAGTAGGATACTGTATTCGGCTACTGTATCTCTGGCAGTCCTTTTGGCTCATATTGGGGCATTTCAGAGACCTGCTGCTCTTCCCCAGCCTCGGTCACATTTTCACTTGAGGCAGATTCTGATATCTTAACATCATGACGTGCATCATCCCATGTGGTATCGAATTCTTAACGTCATGTGGAGTGATGCACATCATGATGACCCTACCAGTGTTGAAGACTGGTAAGCTTCAGAAGCACTGGCAAAAAGTGAAGCGAGCCCACCGCTGGAGTGGAGTAGGGGCCTAGGAAGTCAGCAGAGAACTAGACGATAACTACAGTGACATGGACAGGTTACGGGCTAGGGGATTATATAATTTATCATTCTTCAACCCCTTTCTGGACCATCTGGATTTTTATTCTTTGGGTTCGAGAGCCATCATAAAAAACAAAACTGTTTTGTATGGCTTTTTTTTTTAAGGAACAAGGAGTTCATTTGATTCACATCAGATTAATTACAAGCGATTTTGATTAAAATTTTCTGAATTACAATTTTGGTAGATTTGCTCATCTCTATCTTTATACTATAGACCCCCAGAGGTACTGGAATTAATTTTTTTCTGCTCCAAACCTTGGTAATGTTACAATAAATCCTCATTCTCTGGCTAATTATGGCTGATTAGCAATATATAGCAATAATTGCTTGGGATCGCACAGGAAACTGTGCCCAAGTCCACAACTGGCCAGCTCAATGGTTACAAAGGATTAGAGGAGACATTATCCAGAATCTGTAGAGCGGAGACTTGCCGAGGGACAGAAATGGGGCTTTTTATAATGAGGTTATTTTACTATTGTGACTCACTAAAAACTAAAACTTGCAAAACTTGTTCCATTTCCTCAGAAGCTTCACAGAAGAATCTCCTGCTGACTGCCGCACTTACAATGTACGAGCTGAAGCATCAGATGGCGCCATTGTCCCACTGATGTGTGGGCACGTCAATCATTCTACACAGCTACTGACTGATGTCCATTAATTGAGCCGGTGCGGCGAGGATTAGAGAAAATGAGTTTGTGCATCAAAACTCATGCAATAAATCGTTCTCAAAATCAAAAACCAGAATGACTTGCCTTGTACAGGCGGCAGCTTGCTCTGGCAGTCTCTGAAGTGGCCGTCATTAAATTTTATGGAAGCTGACACATGGCATAGGCCGTCGATGAGACATTTTATTTATTGCCCTAGCCTTCCCTATGACTATACCTGGTATTCTCACAGCGCACGGATTCACTGATACTACTGACTCAAGCTCAGGTCATTACATGATCTGCCAGAGATCTGCTATAACACGGGGATATTTATCATCACTTCATTGATATCATGGAGACATATTCTGGAGACGGCTCATTGTATCAAGGGGCAAAAAAAATCCAAACACCACGGGAAACTTGTCTCCTTAATACTCTCTTCTTCAGGGGAAGCTGGACCGTCTACCCTTTGCCTGTAACTTTCCACTTGCCTTCGCTTTCATACTTTCCCTTATTTCCTGAAATATTTTTTAAGAATCCAAGTCCTCCACCAGTTCATCTCCATCGTCATCCTCCTATCATAAAATTTGGGTAATGCTGCCGCAGAGCAGGGGATGCTCATGGCGGAACTCATGGCGGAACACTTCAAGATTATCATCCAGTGTAAACATGTCAGTGGTTACCCGAAGAACGAGGAGTAACTCTCTTTACAGGGTGATTATATCATCCTAAGTCATGTGACAAGGCTCGTTAAAGGGTCGACATGGACTTTTAGGATCACTCCTTACTATAGGTGGCGCTAGAGTTCTAGTCCTCTTCCTCTCTGAAGAGACAATTTGCATCATTTATACAAACACAAAAGTAATCATTCTCGGCAGCACTTCATCCTGTGTAAACAGGAGATGTGCTGCTGATAACATGATACTGCATGTAAGGCAGAACGGTTGTATGAGGCATCCTTCCATCACTATAATTTTTCACCAGCCTGTGTTAAGAGGCCAGTAAAGGAGCACTGAACAAAGTTTGAGCACTATTTTAATGGTCTGAAATGAGCTTGTGTAAATGCACCCTTAATGTGTCTGTGTGACGGTGCATTTGGGGCTCCACTTTAATTTTGCCAAGGCCCCACCTTTACTGTATGTGTAACCGGCCCTGATGACAATTTATAAGATGGGACTGCTGACCTGGACATGGCACCATTGTCACAACCACCTGACCCGAGTAAAACTGAATCCCTTTTACGCCGTTCAATCTTATTATTTTCCAACCACGGCCAATATTGTTCAAAAACAGAAGCGAAAGTTCCTCCGGATATAGAGGAGACATTCTGATCCAACACGAGGCATAAAAACTTAATGATTTGTCTTTTTTTTATTTTCTCGGTGAACTGAGAAGATTTTCAGGCAGTAAACGTGTGGCTTTGATTTATTCAATACAGACCTAAAGTCTAAAGGATAAGTCATAAAAATTTCATGGCCGATCACAAAATATTCACTGCAAGCTGAAGACGTCACCATTTAGTCTCAGAAGTAGATCTTTCTAAAAATGAATTTCTCACTGTCTGTTCAGCTTTCTCTTAAGATGGAGAGAAACATGGTCTCCCTGTTTTGAGTAATTGGGGACCTTGCCCAACGCATATACGGTGGATATTGGGACCGATAGCAAAATATAAAAGAGGAATCCATCAAAAAGAACCTAAGTCCAACACTGAGAGCAAAATCATAATTTCTACTTTGCGGCATTACGTTTTATTCCTTTACTGGTCTGTAATATTATACTGTATATTCATTCTGTATGGTCACATGTCACAGTCGTTCTCGTATGCATTGTTCTGTTATAAAGTGGTGTTGTTGTCAGTTATCCATATAGTATGTTTGTGCTTATCATTCCTGTCCTGTGACATCACTGTGTTTATTATCCCTGTACTGTGACATCACTGTGTTTATTATCCCTGTACTGTGACATCACTGTGTTTATTATCCCTGTACTGTGACATCACTGTGTTTATTATCCCTGTACTGTGACATCACTGTGTGTATTATCCCTGTACTGTGACATCACTGTGTGTATTATCCCTGTACTGTGACATCACTGTGTTTATTATCCCTGTACTACGACTTCACTATGTTTATTATCCCTGTACTGTGACATCACTGTGTTTATTATCCCTGTAGTGTGTCATCACAGTGTTTATTATTCCTCTACTGTGACATCACTGTGTTTATTATCCCTGTACTGTGACATCACTGTGTTTATTATCCCTGTACTGTGACATCACTGTTTATTATCCCTGTACTGTGACATCACTGTGTTTGTTATCCCTGTACTGTGACATCACTGTGTTTATTATCCCTGTACTGTGACATCACTGTGTTTATTATCCCCGTACTGTGACATCACTGTGTGTATTATCCCTGTACTGTGACATCACTGTGTTTATTATCCCTGTACTGTGACATCACTGTTTATTTTCCCTGTACTGTGACATCACTGTGTTTATTATCCCTGTACTGTGACATTACTTTGTTTATTATCCCTGTACTGTGACATCACTGTGTTTATTATTCCTGTAGTGTGACATCACTGTGTTTATTTTCCCTGTACTGTGACGTCACTGTGTTTATTATCCCTGTACTGTGACATCACTGTGTTTAGTATCCCTATCCTGTGACATCACTGTGTTTAGTATCCCTGTCCTGTGACATCCCTGTGTTTATTTTCCCTGTAGTGTGACATCACTGTGTTTATTAATCCTGTACTGTGACATCACTTTGTTTATTATTACTGTACTGTGACATCACTGTGTTTATTATCCCTGTACTGTGACATCACTTTGTTTATTATTACTGTACTGTGACATCACTGTGTTTATTATCCCTGTACTGTGACATCACTTTGTTTATTATCTTTGTACTGTGACATCACTTTGTTTATTATTACTGTACTATGACATCACTGTGTTTATTTTCCCTGTAGTGTGACATCACTGTGTTTATAATTCCTGTACTGTAGCATCACTGTGTTTATTATCCCTGCACTGTGACATTACTGTGTTTATTATCCCTGTCCTGTGACGTCACTGTGTTTATTATTCCTGTAGTGTGACATCACTGTGTATATTTTCCCTGTACTGTGACATCACTGTGTTTTTTATCCCTGTTCTGTGACATCACTGTGTTTATTATTCCTGTACTGTGACATCACTGTTTTTATTTTCCCTGTTGTGTGACATCACTGTGTTTATCCCTGTACTGTGACATCACTTTGTTTATTATCCCTGTACTGTGACATCACTGTGTTTATTTTCCCTGTAGTGTGACATCACTGTGTTTATTATTTCTGTATTGTGACATCACTGTGTTTATTTTCCCTGTTGTGTGACATCACTGTTTATTATCCCTGTACTGTGACATCACTTTCTTTATTATCCCTGTACTGTGACCTCACTCTGTTTATTATCCTTGTGCTGTGACATCACTGTGTTTAATATCCCTGTACTGTGACATCACTGTGTTTATTATCCTTGTACTGTGACATCACTGTGTTTAGTATCCTTGTACTGTGACATCACTGTGTTTATTATCCCTGTACTGTGACATCACTGTGTTCATTATCTTTGTACTGTGACATCACTCTGTTTAATATCCCTGTACTGTGACGTCAGTGTTTTTCATATCCCTGTCCTGTGACATCTGTGATGCAGTGACCCCTGTATCAGGTAGGGGGCGCTGCATGGTCTCCCCAGTATGTGCACGGAGGCGTATTGAGGCCGTGAGAGTGCGTGGCAGTTGTGTGCATGGATGTGATAGTGAGACAGTGTCCGGCATTTTGGTTAATGGGAGGTTTGTGTCACAGGGATGGATGCTCCCTGCGATGCAACCCGGAGTATCTTCTCTTTAGAGCACGTAAGCACTGAAGATGTCATTTAGTGCACCTGGGTCCAGGTTGCTGGTAGCTATGAGAGATAGGAGGGTCTGGCTACCCACATACCTCACCTCTGAGTGGGGGAGCTCACTGTACCTTTTTCCCTGCAGGAGTTTGAGGACCTGCAGTGATGTCATTATCATGTGACCAGTGCATGTGATGTTACCTCACCTGGGGGTGTGGTTACAGGCTACTTAAAGGTGTGTTAGCACATGGTAGTGAGTGTCTGTGAGTCTGTCAGGATGGACAGACTTCCATGTGTCCAGGCGGGACACTACAGAGCATTCCTGTATGCTCTCTGAGTGTGTAATCCTGAGTAACCTGGGTGTTGGGAGGTCCTGGGAGGAGGACTGGATCCCTGAATAGCACGAGGTGAGGAAAGGGATCTGCAGAGCCAGAAACAGGTCCCGTGTGGTACTGCCAGTGGAAAAGCCTGAAGCGCTGACAAGCAGGTAATACCAGACTGTGTGTATGGCTCCAGAGCGAGCCTGAATATTGGACTCGACCAAGAGTGTATGGTCACAGTCCTGATGGAACAGAGTCACACTGTGAACATTGTTGCTTTGTTTTGGCATGCTATGAAGATTATTGTTTTGTGTTTTCTGCCACTGAGGTTTATGGAGTAACTAGATGGTGGCCCAATTCTAAAGCATCGGGTATTCTAGAATATGCTATTGCCCAGCCACCTAGTATATTGCCCAGCCACCACGTAGTATATTGCCCAGCCACCACGTAGTATATTGCCCAGCCTCGTAGTATATTGTCCAGCCTCGTACTATATTGCCCAGCCTTGTAGTATATTGCCCAGCCACGTAGTATATTGCCCAGCCACGTAGTATATTGCCCAGCCTCATAGTATATTGCCCAGCCCACATAGTATACTGCCCAGCCTCGTAGTATATTGCCCAGTCACGTATATTGCCCAGCCACGTAGTATATTCACGTAGTATATTGCCCAGCCACATATCATATTCACATAGTATATTGCCCAGCCACGTAGTATGCATCATATCCCTGTTAAAAAAATAATTAAAATAAAAAATAGTTACATACTCACCTCCTGGAGCCTCCAGATCGAAGCAGCCGGTTACCGATGCTCCTCGCGCGCTCCAGTCTGAAGAGTGCATTGTGGTCTCGCGAGACGATGACGTAGCGGTCTCGCGAGACCGTACATCATCATCTCGCGAGATCGCAGCATGGACGGGTTACCGGAGCATCGCGAGGAGCGGGAAAGGCCTGTTGTGGATCCGAGGGGCCGACGGACGGTGAGTATATAACTATTTTTTATTTTTTTAAATTATTTTTAACATTAGATATTTTTACTATTGACGCCGCATAGGCAGCATTAATAGTAAAACGTTGGTCACACAGGGTTAATAGCAGCATTAACTGACCGGGGCATAGTGCGGTCGGTTAATGCTGCCATTAACCCTGTGTGAGCGCTGACTGGAGGGGAGGGAGTACGGAGCGGGCACTGACTGCGGGGAGTGAGGAGCAACCATTTTCTTCCGGACTGTGCCCGTCGCTGATTGGTCGCAGCAGCAAGACAGGCAGCTGGCGAGACCAATCAGCGAATGAATAACCATGACAGACAGAAAGACAGACGGAAGTGACCCTTAGACAATTATATAGTAGATAAACCCAGTTTAACTTTTAGAATAAAACCATGCCTGTCTTTGTTTATCCTGTTGCCAAGCGAGTATTCCCCAATATGCTAGTGAGCGCTATCTCACATATGGTGCTAGACCGTGGGCAACGGTCCAGGAGGCACATGTGGAGTTAATTGCTGTGGCTCGGCGGGGCCCTGAAGATTGCTGTAACTCGGCGGGGTTACGAAGCTGACAAGCATCTTGCTGTGGATTGGTGGGTCCACGAAGTTGACAAGCGGCTTGCTGTGGATCGGCGGGTCCACGAAGTCTGCGGTAGAGCCTTGTGGAATGTAGCTGCAGTTGCAGCAAGAAGTTCTGCAGCAGTGGCTTGTGATCGGCAGTCGGAGGTGCCGGAGCTTGTGGCTGCAGCAGGAGCTATAGTAATACCAGCAGGAGCTGGTGCTGAAGTGACGGTAAAAAAAAAAAAAATTTCCCCCCAGATTGTGCAGACTCTTAAAGGACCAGTGCGACCTAAAGAGACGTTTTGGGAACTGTGCGAACTGGTGCCTAAGAGTACTGTGGGAGTCTACGAGGTATACCCCAGGGAAGGGGTGGTGGCTCTGAAAGAGGTGGTGTCCCTAAAAGTGGGCGGTGACCCAAATGGGTATGGTTGCCCAAAAGGGGGCAGAGTCCCAAAAGGGCGGTAGCCCAAATAGGGTTAGTGACCCAAAAGGGTGTGTAGTCCTGGGAAATGATGGTTTCCCAAAAGGGGGCGGAGCATCCTAAAGGGGTACCGCAGTTGGATTGTTGCGCAGGGCATGTAAGTTATGTGTGTCCGGTATGCTGTGTAAACTATCCACCCAGTGAGATTTTACGGGGGTGTGTCCTGCGAATGCATGATATGGAAATGTGCGGACTGGTTGATTCTGGGAGCCTGATGACTCTGGTGAGGGTTGCACCCGAGGGATTTGAAATACCCGATAGGAGGGTCAGGGTCACCTGCATCCATGGGCACACTAAGGGCTATCCAGTAGCCAGGGTGGTCCTAGAGATGGCTAGGGACAGTGTAATTCATGATGTCGCCTTAGTCGCAAACTTACCTTGTCCAGTGATAATTGGCCGGGACTCTGGGCTGTTCACAGACTTGTGGGAGAAGGGAGCTTCTTTACAGCCGTACCTTAAAGAATTTAATCCTCCCAAAGTAGAAGGGTCAGACGTCGGGTTGACCAGTGGGGAGGGAGCGTCTGCCCAACTTACAGACATGTCACCTGATGTGTACCCCAAGAAGACTGTAAGTGACGTGGTTAATAAAGCCTCTGAAGCTGACACCCGGTTAGAGAGCAACAGGAAGGTTCACCATGTTGTGGGGTATGAGACTGACTCCGGGGGTAACTGAGACATGTCAAGGCCAGTAACAAGCGCTAGAGCGGAGTATGACGCTGTGCTATCAGAGGTACTGACACAAAGAAACGACAGGGCTCCACAGGCTGAAGTCATGAAAGCGGTGGCAGCCATGCCAGAAAATGTGACCTTTTTAGGTGGGGACTGCTGGTTCCCGGATGACCGATCGGGTGGTGGTGACTCCCATTCAGACGGTGACGAAAGCAGGAAAGAGAGCAGTAAGACTGACTCTGGTATAAATAGCAGAACTTCCTCCGGTCGCCGGAGACGTAAAAGAGGAAAAGGGGCTGAACAAATGGCACCTGTCCCTGTCTCCTCTTTATCACTCTTCTCCGAGGGTGCAAACAAAGATAATGTCTTTGAGATAAAAGTCCTTTTGTCCTTGAGGCACCTGTCCCTGTCTCCTCTTTATCACTCTTCTCCGAGGGTGCAAACAAAGATAATGTCTTTGAGATAAAAGTCCTTTTGTCCTTGACAAAGCTCAGTACTGAAGTAGCCGAGGACGTGGGAAATGTAAAACTGTCCCAGGGTGGTGGTAGGGCTCCAACAGCTGGTATCACAGTTGGAGAACAACTCCAAAATAAAAAAGAGAGCCTGCAGGAGAAGCTGTATAATTAGACCGCTATCACCCGACAACTAGAGGATAAAGTTGACAAGCTGACCAAGGAAAAGTGCATGTGGAAAGAGCAAGCCGACAGCTTTTGCCAGGTAGAAGTGCACGTACAAAGCTTGGAGAAAGAGCGTGAAAAGGTCTGTCAACAGCTGGCAAAGGAAAGTTTGAAGGTGGCGAGTATGGAAGTCGCCAACTCCACGCAGCTGGATCAGGTGCGTCACCTGGAGTCCGAGCTCTCAGCAGTCAAGGCCCGGCTTGTAGCGAAGGAAGAACAGGGGTTCCAGGAACTCGCTAAAGGATTATCTCGTAAGAAGGAAATGGTGGCAGATTTACAGGCCAAATTAAAAACACTAAAAGGGCATGTTGAACAAGAAAAGGCCCTGAGACAAATGGCGGAGCAAAGGTTGGATGAACTGGAGAAGGACGTCTCTGAGCTCAGAGGTCACCTGACAGTGTGGCACAGTGTGAATAAGGCCTTAGGCGAAAATGTGGTAGTGCTCCGAGAAGCAGCAAGAGGTCTTCTGCCAGAGGAGAAGTTATGGGTCAGAGACGTACAGCAGCCATGCCCGAGTGATAACAATGCGGAGCTGCAGATGCCCATCTTGGCAAGGGATGTTGAGAAGTGTAAAACTGAGGAAGAGCTCATGCTAAAGGCAGAACAAGACAGTCACCCGGTCGTGACAGATCTCTTGATGGAAGTTTCAGAGGTAAACCAGGAGCCATCTGTCCGTGAAGAAAATGAGACCTCATTCTTCAAGTGCGTGGTGGAGATACCCGAGGACGTGCGGGGTGCATGTACTAGTGAGCGTGCGCATGAGGCCTTTAAAAAGGCAGTAGAAGCATGTAGTGTGCACTGGGCACCAGAGACAAAACAGTTGGTGATACTGTCGACTAAGGAAGTCACAGTGAAGCGGGTGGCTATCTTGAGGGATATGCACCTACAATGTCTCCACACGAAACGGATGATCCTGTTGAGAAATGAGGAAGCCGCTCGACGTCTGGAGCTTGCGAAAGAAGCTCAAAAATGGCTAGGCTTTGTGGAAGAAGTCATCCTGGTACCCAGAAGTTTGCTGGGGAAAATTGTCGGAAGACTTGGGAGAGTGATGCAGGAGATAGTGAATAAATCCGGTGTGAAGAGACTGAGGATTCCAGCTGATGACGAGGCCCAGGACATGGGTGAAGATGGGATAGTTCCATTCCTTATTGTTGGGTCCATGGAGAGTCTTGAAAATATCCTGATGCTCCTGGGGTATCGCGTGGCGTACCTCAAAGAAATTGAGCAGCTAAGACGTAAGAGGGAGCAGATCAATAAAGAGCTGCAGAAAATGGAAAACAGATGGCCGCCAGCATCATCTCATGGGATAGAGAGGTGAAGAGGTTCACTAAGGGCTGAAGGTCCTCAAGATGAAGCTAACAGAGGACATAAAGACCATGGAAGAAATGGCCAGTAGAGAGGTTACAGAAAGAGGCCTGATGAAAGAGATAAAAGTAGTGTCGTCTCAGTTAGCTCAGGGCTGAGTGACTTAGGTGGGAGATCCGGTAGCGGACGTGTTGACAAACAGTCAGTCCAGACAGGTCATATAGGTGCAAGGGGATTGCGATGCCAGATTGACCATGATGCCCAAACCTGACTAAAAGGGCCTTCTCGACTGGTAGGGCAAGGTGACTTAGGTACCCGGTCTCAAGGCCCCTGGGTTAAGACAAATGTTCAACCCCACAAGTTTGAACAGAGGGGGGGGATATGTGATGCAGTGACCCCTGTATCAGGTAGGGGGCGCTGCATGGTCTCCCCAGTATGTGCACGGAGGCGTATTGAGGCCGTGAGAGTGCATGGCAGTTGTGTGCATGGATGTGATAGTGAGACAGTGTCCGGCATTGTGGTTATTGGGAGGTATGTGTCACAGGGATGGATGCTCCCAGCGATGCAACCCGGAGTATCTTCTCTTTAGAGCACCTAAGCACTGAAGATGTCATTTAGTGTACCTGGGTCCGGGTTGCTGGTAGCTAAGAGAGATAGGAGGGTCTGGCTACCCACATACCTCACCTCTGAGTGGGGGAGCTCACTGTACCTTTTTCCCTGCAGGAGTTTGAGGACCTGCAGTGATGTCATGATCATGTGACCAGTGCATGTGATGTTACCTCACCTGGGGGTGTGGTTACAGGCTACTTAAAGGTGTGTTAGCACATGGTAGTGAGTGTCTGTGAGTCTGTCAGGATGGACAGACTTCCATGTGTCCAGGTGGGACACTACACAGCATTCCTGTATGCTCTCTGAGTGTGTGATCCTGAGTAACCTGGGTGTTGGGAGGTCCTGGGAGGAGGACTGGATCCCTGAATAGCACGAGGTGAGGACAGGGATCTGCAGAGCCAGAAACAGGTCCCGTGTGGTACTGCCAGTGGAAAGCCTGCAGCGCTGACAAGCAGGTAATACCAGACTGTGTGTATGGCTCCAGAGCGAGCCTGAATATTGGACTATACCAAGAGTGTATGGTCACAGTACTGATGGAACAGAGTCACGCTGTGAACATTGTTGCTTTGTTTTGCCATGCTATGAAGATTATTATTTTGTGTTTTCTGTCACTGAGGTTTATGGAGTAATAAACCCAGTTGAACTTTTAGATAAAAACCGTGCCTGTCTATGTTTATCCTGCTGCCAAGCGAGTATTCCCCAATATGCTAGTGAGCGCTATCTCACACATCACTGTTTAGTATCCCTGTACTGTGATACCACTTTGTTTATTATCCCTGTACTGTGACATCACTGTGTGTATTATCCCTGTACTGTGACATCACTGTGTTTATTATCCCTGTACTGTCACATCACTGTGTTTATTATCCCTGTACTGGGACATCGCTGTGTATATTATCCCTGTACTGTGACATCGCTGTGTTTATTATCCCTGTACTGTGACAACATTGTGTTTATTACCTCTGTAATGTGACATGACTGTGTTTATTATGCCTGTATTGTGACATCACTGTGTTTATTGTTCCTGGACTGTGGCATCACTGTGGTTATTACTCCTATACTGTGACATTGTGAGGGAGCGCCAGAGCCTTAGTCATTGCTGAGCATATCAGACCTTGTGTGCTTCGGTCTCCCTTCTTATAAAAATACTGTCCTTTAATCAGTGCACTTGCCTCTCTGCTCTCCACCTGCTCAGGTTCTAATCCAGGTTGCTGGAGGTCTTCTCCATACATTTGCAAACAAACAGAGACACAGTCCAGTAGTAACTTATAATGCAAAACTTTACTTGTTTCTCTTCACAGCACATCCTTACTCAATACAACAACAGCATAGGGTTCCATACAGTCCTTATTCTCCATATTCCCTGCACCTCTTCCTATGGTCTCCAGTATGTGCCCGGGTCCCACCGTCTCTTGCGTTAATGCAGCATCCTCCCTGTTCAGCCTCTCTATGCTCAGGAATTCCCTCATCCGTTTCGCGCCATATCTAAGGGCATCTGCCCTTGCAGTAAGCTGCTACATTATATAGCCACCTGGGTCCCCGTACTGTTATGACCATGGCTGTAGCCTCTTCTCCACCACTGATGTCACACTGCTGCTCAAGCCGTACTTCTGGCACACTGGGCCCTGGATGGCTGGGCTTCTAGCTTGTAACTTTACGAAGCTACTGGGTAGCTCGGGCTCTAAGGCCCACCCAAGCTGTACAGGCTCCCTAGCTCCTCTGACTCTAACCAGGAAACTGTTCCTGCCTTACCCCAGTAAACTCCGCCTATAATCCACTTGTTATTATGTAGCCATCTTGTGGCCCTACTAAGGCCCTTGTTCTAAGGTACTACATTGTCCCTACTGTATATAATTATGAAAAAACACTATACACAGTAGTATAAAACATTCATATAACAGCAGACGTTTAGAAAACACTATATACATAGCAAAAAAAAATTATCCTGACAAAGTGCAGGGACCGGGACGTACTTAAAGGAGTAGGGGAGTGTACCAGTCTTTGTAAATTCTTACATCACTGTGTCTATTTTTTCTGTAATGTGACATCACTGTGTTTAGTATTCCTGTCCTGTGACATCACTGTGTTTAATATCCCTGTACTGTGACATCACTGTGTTTATTATCCCTGTACTGTGACATCGCTGTGTTTCTTATCCCTGTACTGTGACATCACTGTGTTTAGTATCCTTGTACTGTGACATCACTGTGTGTATTATCTGTTATGATCTGGTGACCTTGGAGCCGCATGGAACTTACTCAGGAGCAGGTGGAACCTGTACTGACCGCAAACCCTAAACTGACACCGCAACTAGAAGTAGCCGTGGGGTGTACCTAACACATCCTAGACACCTCGACACAGCTGGAGGACTAAATACCCCTATAGATGGAAATGGGAATTCTATCTTGCCTCAGAGCAGAACCCCAAAGGATAGGCAGCCCCCCACAAATATTGACTGTGAGTATTAGAGGAAAAGACACACGCAGGCAGAAATCAGGATTTAGCAAAAGAGGCCACGCTAGCTAAATAGGAAAGGAAAGGACAGAATACTAAGCGGTCAGTATTAAAACCCTAAAAATATCCACAGCAGAAAATACAAAAATTCCACATCTAACTAAAGACATGGAATGTATATCTGCTTCTCCTGAGAATCCAACTTGACTGAAAATATCCAAACACAGTCTAAGCTGGACAAGAAAAAACCATGAATAGCACTGAATTGTAAAGCACACAGCATGTGTGCTGTAGAAACAAAAACCAGACACTTATCTTTGCTGATATGGCAGCAGGGCAGGAGGAACCAGACAGAGATGCAAAACCTCCAAGAACAATGGACAACTGGCAAGGGCTAATGAATCCTGCACACCTAAATATCCCAGTCAGAGCTGCAATCAGCAGGGACACCTGCCCAGGATTGCAACCCAGGGACAACTGCATTACTATCAACAACCACCGGAGCGAACCCAAGAGCAGAATTCACAACAGTACCCCCCCTTGAGGAGGGGTCACCGAACCCTCACCAGAGCCCCCAGGCCGATCAGGACGAGCCAGATGAAAGGCACGGACCAAATCAGCAGCATGGACAGCAGAGGCAAAAACCCAAGAATTATCCTCCTGGCCATAACCCTTCCATTTGACAAGGTACTGAAGCCTCCGCCTCGAAAAGCGAGAATCCAAAATCTTCTCAACCACATACTCCAACTCCCCATCAACCAACACAGGCGCCGGAGGATCAACAGAGGGAACAACGGGCACCACATATTTCCGCAATAAAGATCTATGGAAGACATTATGGATAGCAAAAGAAGCCGGAAGGGCCAATCGAAAAGACACAGGATTAATAATCTCAGAAATCCTATAAGGACCAAAAAAGCGAGGCTTAAACTTAGGGGAAGAAACCTTGATAGGAACATGACGGGAAGACAACCAGACCAAATCCCCAACCCGAAGCCGGGAACCAACACACCGACGACGGTTAGCAAAACGTTGAGCCTCCTCCTGAGACAATACCAAATTGTTCACCACATGAGCCCAAATCTGCTGCAACCTGTCAACCACAGAATCCACACCAGGACAGTCAGAAGGCTCAACCTGCCCCGAAGAAAAACGAGGATAAAAACCAAAATTACAAAAGAAGGGCGAAACCAAGGTAGCCGAACTAGCCCGATTATTAAGGGCAAACTCGGCCAATGGCAAGAAAGCCACCCAATCATCCTGATCAGCAGACACAAAGCATCTCAGATAAGTTTCTAAAGTCTGATTAGTTCGCTTGGTCTGGCCATTTGTCTGAGGATGAAATGCGGAAGAAAAAGACAAATCAATGCCCAGCCTAGCACAAAAGGCCCGTCAAAACCTAGAAACAAACTGGGAACCTCTGTCAAACACAATATTCTCCGGAATACCATGCAAACGAACCACATGCTGAAAAAACAACGGAACCAAATCAGAAGAGGAAGGCAATTTAGGCAAAGGCACCAAATGGACCATCTTAGAGAACCGGTTCACAAACAACCCAGATGACCAACATCTTCTGGGAAACAGGAAGATCAGAAATAAAATCCATAGAAATATGCGTCCAGGGCCTCTCAGGGACCGGCAAGGGCAAAAGCAACCCACTAGCATGGGAACAACAAGGCTTGGCCTGCGCACAAGTCCCACAGGACTGCACAAAAGAACGCACATCACGTGACAAAGAAGGCCACCAAAAGGACCTACCAACCAATTCTCTGGTACCAAAAATTCCAGGATGGCCAGCCAACATAGAACAATGAACCTCAGAAATCACTCTACTAGTCCATCTATAAGGAACAAACAGTTTCCCCACTGGACAGCGATCAGGTTTGTCAGCCTGAAATTCCTGAAGAACCCGTCGTAAATCAGGGGAAATGGCAGAAAGGACCACCCCTTCTTTCAGAATGCCGACCGGTTCAAGGACCTCAGGAGAATCAGGCAAAAAACTCCTAGAGAGGGCATCAGCCTTAATATTCTTACAACCCGGAAGATACGAGACCACGAAATCAAAACGGGAAAAAAACAAGGACCATCGAGCCTGTCTAGGATTCAGCCGCCTGGCAGACTCGAGGTAAATCAGATTTTTATGATCGGTCAAGACCACTATATGGTGCTTAGCTCCCTCAAGCCAATGTCGCCACTCCTCAAACGCCCACTTCATAGCCAACAACTCCCAATTGCTGACATCATAATTGCGTTCAGCAGGCGAAAACTTACGGGAAAAGAAGGCACACGGTTTCATCAAGGAACCTACAGGATCCCTCTAAGACAAAACAGCCCCTGCCCCAATCTGAGAAGCGTCAACGTCAACCTGAAACGGAAGAGAAACATCCGGTTGACGCAACACCGGGGCAGAAGTAAATCGGCATTTAAGCTCCTGAAAGGCAGAGACAGCCGCAGAGGACCAATTCGTCACATCAGCGCCTTTCTTCGTCAAATCGGTCAAGGGTTTAACCACACTGGAGAAGTTAGCAATGAAACGGCGATAAAAATTAGCAAAGCCCAAAAATTTCTGAAGGCTCTTCACGGATGTGGGTTGAATCCAATCATGAATGGCCTGAACCTTAACCGGATCCATCTCTACAGATGAGGGAGAAAAAATGAAGCCCAAAAAAGAAACCATCTGCACTCTAAAGATACACTTAGACCCCTTCACAAACAGAGCATTATCACGAAGGATCTGAAATACCATCCTGACCTGTTTCACATGAGACTCCCAATCATCGGAAAAAATTAAAATGTCATCCAAATATACAATCATGAATTTATCAAGGTAAGTCCGGAAGATATCGTGCATGAAGGACTGAAAAACAGATGGAGCATTAGAGAGCCCGAATGGCATCACAAGGTATTCAAAATGGCCTTCGGGCGTATTAAACGCAGTTTTCCATTCATCACCCTGCTTAATACGAACAAGATTATATGCCCCCCGAAGGTCAATCTTCGTAAACCAACTAGCCCCCTTAATCCTAGCAAACAAATCGGAAAGCAGAGGTAAAGGGTATTGAAACTTGACCGTGATCTTAGTCAAGAGGCGATAATCAATACAGGGTCTCAAGGAACCATCCTTCTTAGCAACAAAAAAAAATCCTGCTCCCAACGGTGAAGAAGATGGCCGAATATGCCCTTTCTCCAAAGACTCCTTAACACAACTCCGCATGGCGGTATGTTCAGGCACAGACAGGTTGAAAAGTCGGCCCTTAGGAAACTTACAGCCTGGAATCAAGTCAATAGCACAATCACAGTCCCTATGCGGTGGAAGGGAACTGGACTTGGGCTCATCGAATACATCCTGAAAATCAGACAAAAACTCTGGAATTTCAGAAGAGGAAGAAGAGAAAATTGACATCAAAGGAACGTCATTATGAACCCACTGACATCCCCAACTAGTCACAGACGTAGACTTCCAATCCAACACAGGATTATGTACCTGCAACCACGGAAAACCCAGCACGATAGCATCATGCAAATTATGCAACACCAGAAATCGACAATCTTCCTGATGGGCTGGCGCCATGCACATGGTCACCTGTGTCCAGAACTGGGGTTTATTTTTAGCCAAAGGTGTAGCATCGATGCCCCTTAAAGGAATAGGGTTCTGCAAAGACTGTAAGGGAAAACCACAACGCCTGGCAAACTCAAAGTCCATTAAGTTCAAAGCGGCGCCTGAATCCACAAACGCCATGACAGAAAATGATGACAATGAGCAAATCAAGGACACAGATAACAGAAATTTAGGTTGTACAGTACTGATGGTAAATGAACTAGCGATCCTCTTGGTACGCTTAGGGCAGACTGAAATGACATGAGAAGCATCGTCACACAAAAACACAGCCTATTCTGACGTCTGAATCCCCGTTGTTCCGTTCTAGACAGAATCCTATCACACTGCATTGGCTCAGGCATCTGCTCTGAGGACAACGCCACAGCGCGCACAGTTCTGCGCTCCCGCAAGCGCCGATCAATCTGAATGGCCAGAGACATAGAATCACTCAGACCGAAAGGCGTGGGAAACCCCACTATAACATCTTTAACGGATTCAGAAAGACCCTTTCTGAAAATTTCCGCCAAAGCATCATCATTCCATTTGGTCAACACAGACCATTTTCTAAATTTCTGACAATACAATTCTGCCGCTTCTTGACCCTGAATAGGTAAAGAAAATTGGTGCGCACTCAGGGTAAATTAGGGAGCGAGGTGCAGGTGTAGTGGGCTATGAAAGCCCCACGTACATAGAAAATATAGTACACCGCACACTCTATATATATGTATATAATAGTCTAAGATCGGTTGGTAATATTACACAATCAAGGGTGGAAGGCTAAGGAAGCCAGAACATATAACCAAGGTAAATGATGCCTCATCTGGTTTTGCCAATTTGCTTAGTCATATGTTCTGGCTTCCTTAGCCTTCCACCCTTGATTGTGTAATATTACCAACGCCCCCTTCTGGGCGTATATACGTGGTGTTCTGTATATAACATGTACCATGATTTTATGAAGTTACTATGTCCGTTTTCCCTATTATTTGTTTATGTTTTCATTTCCTCCATCCAGGTCGGGATCTTTTTATTTATTTTCATGTTTATTTTCGTTTACCGATCTTAGACTATTATGTACTGTACATACTGTATACTTACGTATTTTGTTTCTGTTTTTTCCTAGCGACTATATGATTTAGGCTCTGGTAGGGCCGAAACATCATAACTGCCTCTGGTCGCTTTCATATCACATAGTCATTTTGTAAATAAACCTTCACCTTTGCAACATATATATAGAGTGTGCGGTGTACTATATTTTCTAGCTTCTTGACCCTGAGACAGGGCCAACAAGGTCTTCTCCGCTTGATCCACAGAATTTGGTTCATCATATAATAATCCTAAAGCCTGGAAAAAGGCGTCTACATTAAGCAAGGCCAGATTCCCAGATTCCAGGGAAAATGCCCAATCCTGAGGATCGCCACGCAGCAGGGAGATGACAATTTTAACCTGCCGAATGGAATCACCAGAGGATCGAGGTCTCAGAGCAAAAAACAGTTTACAGTTGTTTTTAAAACTCAAAAATTTGGACCTTTCCCCCCAAAAAAAATCAGGAGTAGGAATCTTAGGCTCTAAAACTGGTGTCTGAACAATATAATCAGAAATACTCTGTACCCTAGCAGCAAGCTGGTCTACAAGAGAAGCTAATCCCTGAACATCCATGCTAGCACAAGAATCCTCAGTCACCCAGAGAAAAAGAGGGAAGAAAAGACCAAGCAGGCTACAGAAAAAAAAATGGCTCAACACCTTTCTTCCCTTCTTCTGAGATGCATTTAACTCATTGCTGGCCAGTTTTACTGTTATGATCTGGTGACCTTGGAGCCGCATGGAACTTTCTCAGGAGCAGGTGGAACCTGTACTGACCACAAACCCTAAACTGACACCGCAACTAGAAGTAGCTGTGGGGTGTACCTAACACATCCTAGACACCTAGACACAGCTGGAGGACTAAATACCCCTATAGATGGAAATGGGAATTCTATCTTGCCTCAGAGCAGAACCCCAAAGGATAGGCAGCCCCCCACAAATATTGACTGTGAGTATTAGAGGAAAAGACACACGCAGGCAGAAATCAGGATTTAGCAAAAGAGGCCACGCTAGCTAAATAGGAAAGGAAAGGACAGAATACTAAGCGGTCAGTATTAAAACCCTAAAAATATCCACAGCAGATAATACAAAAATTCCACATCTAAATAAAGACATGGAATGTATATCTGCTTCTTCTGAGAATCCAACTTGACTGAAAATATCCAAACACAGTCTAAGCTGGACAAGAAAAAGCCATGAATAGCACTGAATTGTAAAGCACACAGCATGTGTGCTGTAGAAATAAAACCAGACACCTATCTTTGCTGATTTGGCAGCAGGGCAGGAGGAACCAGACAGAGATGCAAAACCTGCAAGAAAAATGGACAACTGGCAAGGGCTAATGAATCCTGCACACCTAAATATCCCAGTCAGAGCTGCAATCAGCAGGGACACCTGCCCAGGATTGCAACCCAGGGACAACTGCATTACCTTCAACAACCACCGGAGAGAACCCAAGAGCAGAATTCACAACAATTATCCCTGTATTGTGACATCACTGTGTGTATTACCCCTGTACTGTGACATCACTGTGTTTATTATCCCTGTACTGTGATATCACTGTGTGTATTATCCCTGTATTGTGACATCACTGTGTATTACCCCTGTACTGTGACATCACTGTGTGTATTATCCCTGTACTGTGACATCACTGTGTTTACTATCCCTGCACTGTGACATCACTGTTGATTATCCCTGTACTGTGACATCGCTGTGTTTATTATCCCAGTACTGTGACATCACTGTGTGTATTATCCCTGCACTGTGACATCGCTGTGTTTATTATCCTTGTACTGTGACATCACTGTGTTTATTATCCCTGTACTGTGACATCACTGTGTGTATTATCCCTGCACTGTGACATCGCTGTGTTTATTATCCTTGTACTGTGACATCACTGTGTTTATTATCCTTGTACTGTGACATCACTGTGTGTATTATCCCTGTACTGTGACATCACTGTGTTTATTATCCTTGTACTGTGACATCACTGTGTGTATTATCCCTGTACTGTGACATCACTGTGTTTATTATCCCAGTACTGTGACATCACTGTGTTTATTATTCTTATACTGTGACATTGCTGTATTTCATATCCCTGTCCTATGACATCACTGTGTTCATTATCTTTGAACTATGTCACTTTCTTTACGATCCTTGAACTAGAAAACTGATGATCTGATGGTCAATCTACATATTTTCTTTGGGAGATTAACAGTTTATTTGCTTGCCATTTGCAAGAATGGAAAATCACTGTAAGGCCACCTTCCTCCTTCACACAAGCATCCCATGGCTCCAGTTGCTGAAAAAAGCAGTTCCATTAACCAGAATATTCTACCCAATCACATGCTTATGGTAGGGTGAGAGCACTAAAAGGACATATGTACAGTGTATTATTCCTGGGCTGACAGTTGCCGGAGACTGCCATATTCGTCCACTAGAGGTCCTCGCAGACAGCAGCTTGGTTTCCACAACCTCTTGTGCTTTCTGTTACTGAGGACTGGAGCACTCACAGTATAAGCTCCATTAAGTACTTCTGGAAGAACCTTAATACTTCTCTGTACATTTACAATCTTTGTTCATGGATCTAAAAGTTATTTCTCAGTGGGTTCCATGTTTATAAAATTGTTAATAAAGATGGTTCAAAAGCGTTCTCCATAAAGTGATGCTAATATGTTTTACTACCCACAGCATGTCGGAGAAAGAACATCTACTTATTGGCTAATGCACTAAAGAGGCTTTTAGGTCTTATTCATATAAATAAAAGCTTAGACTCTTGCAGTACTGTGACAGTATTGGAGGAGGTGATGTTATTAAAGTAGCACTCCAGCACTTTCTTTCTTTTATTCCTCATCCCCGGAGTTGTATCACTAATGTCTGTTCCCTGCCTGTAGTAGAATACTTACCAGTCTTCATCTTCTACTGTTCCCGGCGCCACTCAGGTCATCTACTTGTAATTGTGACTAAGGCCGGTTTCACATTAGCGTTTGGAGGAGCTGCGGAGGGCTGCAGACTTCCTCCGTGAAGCCCCGCCCTCGGCCGCACCTCCGCCTCTAGCTCCGCCTATTTCTGCATGCGGCTGGCGTACCTATCTTTAACATTAGGTACGCAGGTCGTGCCGCTGTATGCAGATGCTTCCACATGCGTCGCTTTGACGATGTGGCGACCAGCGTAGGACGCAGCTTGTAGCAATTTTTTTTTCTCCGCATCGTCAAAACGACGCATGCGGAAGCATCCGCATACAGCGGCATAACCTGCGTACCTAATGGTAAAGATAGGTACGCAGGCCGCATGCCGGCCACATGCAGAAGTAGGAGGAGCTAGTGGCGGAGGTGCGGCCGAGGGCGGGGCTTCACAGAAGAAGACTGCAGCCCACCGCAGCTCCTCAACACGTTAGTGTGAAACTAGCCTAACCAGGTCACTCTGGAATGCAGGTTTGGCATTACAGAGAAGCAATCTGGGAAGTTTCCAGAGCCTCCACTCCACCAAGGGCCCCAGTGCCTATAGCAGAAATTACATCGATAATAGAGCTGATGTTGAGACTGCTAATGGACCTTTGGTGACATCACCGTCATGTGACGGTGATGTCACCACAGATCCTGTACTGGGTGGGAGTTTAGTGACCTGAAGGAGACATCACTGTGTTTATTATCCCTGTACTGTGACATCACTGTGTTCATTATCACTGTACTGTGACATCACTGTGTTCATTATCCCTGTACTGTGACATCACTGTGTTTATTATCCCTGTACTGTGGCATCACTGTGTTCATTATCTCTGTACTGTGACATCACTGTGTTCATTATCACTGTACTGTGACATCACTGTGTTCATTATCACTGTACTGTGACATCACTGTGTTCATTATCCCTGTACTGTGGCATCACTGTGTTCATTATCTCTGTACTGTGACATCACTGTGTTTATTATCCCTGTACTGTGGCATCACTGTGTTCATTATCTCTGTACTGTGACATCACTGTGTATTATCCCTGTACTGTGACATCACTGTGTTTATTATCCCTGTACTGTGACATCACTGTGTTCATTATCACTGTACTGTGACATCACTGTGTTCATTATCACTGTACTGTGACATCACTGTGTTCATTATCCCTGTACTGTGACATCACTGTGTTTATTATCCCTGTACTGTGGCATCACTGTGTTCATTATCCCTGTACTGTGACATCGCTGTGTTTATTATCCCTGTACTGTGACATCAGTGTGTTTATTCTCCCTGTTATTACAACACGTCGAGTTAAGCATGCTATGTAAAGTTATTTTCTGATGTCTGTAGTACTTATTTATTTGAGTTTTTGATATTTAGTACCATCATCCAATTTCAGAAGAACAGAGTTATATTGCTTATAGCCATATATTAAATACTAGATGGTGGCCCGATTCTAACGTATCGGGTATTCTAGAATATGTAGGTAGTATATAGCACAGGCCACATACTATATTACACAGTTATGTAGTATATAACACAACCGACGTAGTATATAACATAGCTATGTAGTATATAACACAGTCACGTAGTATATAACACAGCACACGTAGTATATAGCACAGCCACATAGTGTATTGCACAGCCACGTAGTGTATTGCACAGCCATGTAGTACATTGCACAGCCACGCAGTATATTGCACAGCCACGTAGTATAATGCACAGAGCACGTAGTATATAGCACAGCCACGTAGTATATTGCACAGTCACATACTATATAACACAGAGCATGTAGTATATTGTACAGCCACGTAGAATATAGCATAGCCACGTAGTATATTGCACAGCCACGTAGTATTTAACACAGAGCACGTAGTATATAGCACAGCCACGTAGTTTATTGCACAGTCACATTGTTTATTGCACAGTCACGTAGTATATTGCACAGCTGCGTAGTATATTGCACAGCCATGTAGTATATAATATAGAGACGTAGTATATAACACTGCACATGGAGTATATAACACAGGTTACGTAGTATAAAGCACAGCGATTTAGTATATTGCCCAGCTACATAGTGTATAGCACAAGAGATGTAGTATATAACAGAGCCCACGCAGTATGTAACACAGCCCATGTAGTATATAGCAATGTCGGCACTATATGTGTGGTAAAAAAAGAATTAAAATAACAAATAAACATATACTCACCTTCCGAAGGCCCCTTGAAGTCCTGGCGCCTGTGTGCGGTGCACGCGGCAGCTTCTGAACCCAGGGTTGCTATGCGCTTAGGACCTGTGATGATGTCTCGGTCACATGACCGTGACGTCATGGCAGGTCCTTCTCACATAGCATCCTTGGCACCGGAACCTGCCACTTGCACTGCCGAGGACAGCGGGAAGGTGAGAATAACCATTTTTTTTATTATTATTAACATTAGATCTTTTTACTATTGATGCTGCATAGGCAGCATCAATAGTAAAAAGTTGGTCACACAGGGTTAATAGCAGCGTTAACGGAGTGTGTTACCCGCGGCATAATGCGGTCCGTTAACGCTGCCATTAACCCTGTGTGAGCGCTGACTGGAGGGGAGTATGGATGGGACACTGAGTGCAGGGCAGTAAGCAGCAGCCATTTTGCTGCTGGACTGTGCCCATCGCTGATTGGTCCCGGCAAAACACCCACGACCAATCAGCGACTTGGATTTCCATGACAGACAGAGGCCGCGACCAATGAATATCCATGGCAGACAGACAGACAGACGGACAGACGGAAGTGACCCTTAGACAATTATATATATAGATTTTGGTTCTGTTGTGGCAATTGATTTGGATGAAAACAATCTTGTTAACATTGTTTCTGTCTGTCTAGAATACAGTCCATAACAAACTCACTACTACAGAGCATGCGTTCTTCCCCATGCAACAGGTCTCCATACATAGAGTGCTAGTCCTTTGGTTTTTGCCAGCATACTGGATGGTATAGACTGTTCGCCATCATTGTATATAGATTGATTTGAATCTGATTCAAGGCTTCATCCATATTATTAAGCTGAGAGTTCCCTTTACATGTCATCTGTATAAGGCTTTATAGGGACCACTAAGGCTAGCCATCATGGATTGGGGGCAACATTTGTGTATCAAGAGGGTGCCAACCTCTGCAGACAGGTAGGGATGAGGGTTGTGGACATAACACGGGGAATGTCCCTTTACCCTTGACCACCTGGCATATTTTCATTTTATTTTTCTGGATTTCGTGAAGGTATCACGCTTTGGGATGTGTTTATATCTGAAATTTATAGCTGATTAAAGGTTTTAATGCACACCAATAAAGAGATGTAAATTTGTATAGTCTGTGATCCTCATTTCCATGTTCCTGTTCAACTCTCTGTTACATTACGTACAGGCATAGGAGTCATATTAGATTTCAGCTCAGGGCAAGCATGCATATAGACAAGAGCAGGAGTAATGCCAACTGGAAGGTGAGGAAAAAAGAAAGATACAGCATCTATAGTGCTGCCAAAAACCTGGAGAGGAACCATTTATTATAAAAGCATTGATAATGAGTAGCAAATAGCAGAGCATAAAAATTGGGGCAGTTCCTCAACATACTAGACTGGTACATCTGTCTGTGACAATACAGGATTTATTCTTAATTATGCCAGACGTATTTTTCTTTGATGGGTAAAGAGACATAGAGTATTGTTCATATGAGTCTGAATGTTGACTCCTGTTGTAGATTGCCCTTACTAAAGTCTCTAACATTCTATTAACAGCTTAATCTAAAGGTAACTACTCCCTTCTGATTCTCCTGGATCTCTCTACTGTATTTGACACTGTGGATCACAGCTCCTCCTCACTATGCTCCGCTCTATCGGTCTCAAGGATACTGTCCTCTCCTGGTTTTCCTACTACCTACCTGACCGCTCCTTCACTGTATTTTTTACTTGTTCTTACTCATGTCCTTGTCCCCTTACTATTGAGGTTCCTCAGGGCTCAGC
Organism: Ranitomeya variabilis; assembly: GCF_051348905.1. Classification (NCBI taxonomy): domain Eukaryota; kingdom Metazoa; phylum Chordata; class Amphibia; order Anura; family Dendrobatidae; genus Ranitomeya; species Ranitomeya variabilis. The sequence continues at coordinate 60,790,656 of NC_135236.1, read as the reverse complement.
GCAAGGCCCCTCCCTTCTCTCTATACGCAGCCCCTATTAGACAAACAATCAGTAGATTTGGGTTCAATTATCATCTCCATGCTGATGACGCCCAACATCTCTTCACCTGACATAACCTGCACCCTGATACAAAAAACAAGTATTGTTTGTCCATTGCCTCTAACAACATGTCCTTCCTCTAACTGAAACTAAATCTCTCCAAAACTGAGCTTCTTGTGTTTCTCTACTAACCTCACTCTACCTGACATTGAAATTACCTTGGAGGGTTCAACCATAACTCCCAAGCAGCACTCCCGCTGCCTTGGGGTTATATTTGACAAACTTTCTTTTATTTCCTATATCCAATCACTCACTCACTCATGTTGCCTGCATCTTAAAAACATCTCTAGAATCTGACTTTTCTCAACTTTTGAATTTGCTAAAACTCTTACCGTCGCTCTTACTCATTCTCGTCTGTTCTACCGCATCTCTCTTCTGATCAGTTTCCCTCTAACCAAACTTTCTCCTCTCCAATCCATCCGGAATGCGGCAGCCAGGGTCATATTCCTGTCCAGCCACTTCACCAATTCCTCCACCTTGTGCCAGTCATTACACTGGCTACCCATTCGCTACAGGGTCCAGTGTAAACTCATCTCTCTCACCCACAAAGCTCTCCACAGTTCTGCCCTGCCTTATATCTCCTCCCTCATCTCTGTCTAAAGCCTTACATGTTCCCTCCATTCTGAAACTGACTTAAGACTAAGGGTACTGTCACACAGTGCAATTTTGATCGCTACGACGGCACGATTCGTGACGTTCTAGCGATATCGTTACAATATCGTTGTGTCTGACACGCTACTGTGATCTGGATCCCCGCTGAGAATCGTACGTCGTAGCAGATCGTTTGAAACTTTCTTTCGTCGTCTAGTGTCCCGCTGTGGCGGCATGATTGCATCGTGTGACACAGGTTGTATACGATGTGCGCACAGTAACCAACGGCTTCTACATCGCAAATACGTCATGAAATTATCGCTCCAGCGCCGTGTATTGCAACGTGTGACCGCAGTATACGACGCTGGAGCGATAATCATACGACGCTGCAACGTCACGAATCGTGCCGTCGTAGCGATCAAAATTGCACTGTGTGACAGTACCCTAACATCCTCCGTAATCTGAACCTCACAGCTCTGCCTGAAAGATTTCTCCCAAGCTGAGCCAGTTGTGTGTAATGCACTACCCCTGACGATCCAACTAATACCTAGCCCTCATGTTTTTAAGTATGCATTAAAAACACATCTCTTTAAACAAGCCTATCATCTCAACTCACTAATCTAACTCTCCCCTGTTCCCTCCTTCTAAATATTATTCAGAATCTGGTCCCCCTTTTCATCTGTCTTCACACGCTTCATGCACACGATAAATGCACTTGATAATTGCATGACTGGATCTGAAATAACAAGTACTTTCCACCTAACGTGTCCCCCCTATTACTTTTTGGATTGTAAGCTATGGACAATCCCTAATCCTATAACTATTTAAACTGTCTTACCTTGCATTTATTGTTTGTATATGTCACCGATTAATTGTAAAGTGCTGCACAATACGTTGGCGCTATATAAATAATATTATTTAGATTGAATCAATGTTTGTGAATTGTTGAATGACTGCTGTTTACCTCTTACATTAGCTCCTACAGTTTATTGTTCTGTTATCCATGGAGGATAGGGACACAGGGTCATTGAGCAATCAATATTTGCTAATACAGTATGTTGATTACCCATTATATCAGTCCATGTAGCTTGTTGACTTGCAAACAGTGAAGGACAAACTATGCAGACTGATTAAACACTCAAACAGTGAGAGTTGACCTCATCCCACTTTCCCTCTGACCTGTGGATGATAGTGTGAAGTACAGATGTGGGTATATAAAAGAACCTTAATCCTTCTGCAGCAAGACTCTACAAAAGAGCAGCCAGGACACCATGGCTCCAACCTTGGGGGAGATACAGATTTGAGAAACTCTACAGAAAGTCAACTTAAGATTAAAGGACCATGGCGCCAGATGGAGAAATTTAGATTTGCTCCATAGGTCATCACTGAATCCATGGAGATGTTCAGAAAATCTAGGTTGGGTTAATCAGGTCACCTGGCCCCATGGAGATGTTTGGAACAGCTAGGTTGGATCAATCATGTCACCAGGCCACATACCTCAATAAATTGTCTGCACATTCAGTACCTCCTTTCTGTGGGTGCTCACTAAAAACAGGGTGCCACTGGTGGCAGTAGGCCACACTGGAAACACAAAAGTCGCAAATGCTCTAATCCTAACCAGCCAGCAAATGTGTTTGACTCTGTCATTTGCACCATCTGTCTATTTGCTGGGACTGTCCTATATGTTATTGTCTGCTGTTGGTTCAATGAAGTATTCCAACACTGTGGTACCCTCTCCCTGTTTTGTCTTAGTAGTGTGCCCACTGGGAATGAGTGTGGGCTTTCAATGAGATGATGGTCCTTTCTAAAGTCATAAATCAACATGGGAGAAGGGGAAAAAGGATTTTCACAGTGCTCACAAGAGTATTAAAGGACCACGGGTGCCAGGTTCAATGTGGCTGGAGTCCACTTGTAAATGCAGGCAAGAAAGGAAGAACCAGCACCAGGTGTTTTCCATAAAAATTCAAATTCTGTCTTTTATTTAATCCATTGTTTTCAAAAAGTTAAAAAAAAACATATCATAGAATGTCAAGGGGCAAACATCCCCTGCACATCTGACACGCTTTGGACTTTATGTCCTTACTCATAGATGCCTATGAGTAAGGACATAAAGTCCAAAAGGCGTCAATGTGCGGGGGATGTTTGCCCCTTGACATTGTATGACATGTATGTTTTTAACTTTTTACAAACAATGGATTAAATGAAAGACAGAATTTGAATTTTTATGGAAATCACCTGGTGCTGGTTTCTAAAGACAGCCGGGCGAACGGACGAGAGCACCCATCTCCCAAGAGCAACCGTGTTTCCACAGCATCTGAAGTTGATTAAACCTGTTCTAGGGGATGAGGACAGCAAGACCATGCTTTCCTGTAATTTTTGTGAAAAGACAAGTACATTTTAAGGAATGATGTTTTGTCTGCCTCAACAACTGCATTCTTTACATGGAAGAAAACAGATGGAGATTTGTAAAGTAAGCATGCAACAGATGCACCACGGAGAGCATAATTACCCCTGTCAGAGACTGACATGTGTAATCTACATCGCTATGTATCTGTCAGCCTGTGCTCTACATTCCCGATTATGTCAACAAGGTAAAACCTCAACATGTCATTCTCAAGTGGCGCCTCTCAATCAAATATAAAAGAAGCAGCAGTTATTTATTTTTAGTTAGGCTGCTAGTAAATGTCCTCATTAAAGGGAAATGGTAAATATTCATAATTCATTATCAAGTCCTTCTGATCCACTTTCTATAAATACTCAAAGACATGTATAATCTTCAGTGTCAGATCAAAGTTGGTGGAAGAATCTGGACAAAATTCTTGACAATTGTTCTTCAATGGTAATAGTATCCTGCAATATTTGGCTAAATTACACAAACCAGATTGAATAGTTGTCAGTAGTGATGAAGCGAGTGTGCTCGTTACTCGAGTTTTCCGAGCATGCTCGGGTGATCTCTGATTATCTTGGGCGTGCTCGTAGATTATGTTTTGTGTCCCTGGAGCTGCATGATTTGCGGCTGCTAGACAACTTGAACACATGCAGGGATTGCCTGTTTATTACGGAGTCCCCACATGTATTCAGGCTATCCAGCAGCCGCAAATCATGCAGCTGTGGGGATTCAAACATAATCTATGAGCACGCCTAAGATGCTCAGAGAACACACGAGCATGCTCGGAAAACCCGAGTAACGAGCACACTCGCTCATCACTAGTTGTCAGTAGATTGCATCGAGCTTAACAGGATTCCCTACTAATTTGTGTATGGAGCAGCCCAACCAATGTCGAAGACAAAGATTGGGCATGTCATATTCTCATATACCTAATTATCTAGTTCTCTGGAGGAAAACAGAGCCAGAGGAGTCAGGAAACCATTGATCTCTTTCTCCCAATGACTATAAACATAAACTCTTACCTACTGGGTTATATCTAATAAGTAGTGCAGATAAATGGGTCATGAATGTTTTGAACAAATAGAAAAGCATTTCAAAGTCTTATATGTTGCCGTAGGGAGTCGGAAAGCAATAATTGTTCTCATGTTCTCAATCAAGAACACACCCCTGCCCTGCTGCCTGTCTTCTCGGGGAAGGGAGTGCTGATACTACTTAAAGCTCATGGAATGAATGGGCTCACAATATTTGGCCAAATTTTGTGCTAAAAATCTCATGTGTTTTTTCATAAATTTCACAAGCCATTATGCTGTTCACATTTCATGTATTGCACATTTCCTTGCTTTAGCACAATAAACTTGAGTGCAGCCATTATCTATTTGCTATGTAAGACTTTTTGGTTATGCACCAGCTCAGACTAGATGGCTGTTCAGTCAGTTTTTCTATTTTTACTATGTATTGCTTTTTCTGACTTGAACGCCCCGCCCTTCACCATGCTGTGATTTTAACTACATCCAAACACAGTTGGTTCTAACCTCCTCTATAAATACAGGCTTTACCATGTTATTAGCCATAGGTAAGTGTTCACACTAGGCAGACAGGTTAGTTACCCATTCGATCTGAGATTACCTTGACGTTTGGTGAATGGGCTCACAATATTTGGCCAAATTTTGTGCTAAAAATCTCATGTGTTTTTTCATAAATTTCACAAGCCATTATGCTGTTCACATTTCATGTATTGCACATTTCCTTGCTTTAGCACAATAAACTTGAGTGCAGCCATTATCTATTTACTACTTAAAGCTTGGCATCAATTAGACGTATAGCGCTCTCCTTTAATTGGGCAAATGTCAATTCAGGGTTCTTAAAAACAAGCATGCTCACATGCCTCCGGTGAGAAGGGGTGTAGAGTCCCTCAATAAATTGATCTCTTAGCAGTTTATCGGCTCCTGTGTTAAAAATGGGTTCAGCCAGTATAAGTGATTTAAGGGCTTCCTGCAGGTTTAAGGCAAAATCTCTCACGCCCTCATTAGCTCTTTGTTTGCAATTAAAGAATCGTACTTTAGCTTTGCTGCTGGCAGTGGTTTCAAATGTAGCTTTTAATCCAGCAAATATGCGTTCAACAGTACCTTTTAGATCAGTTGCCCATGCCGTGACTTCTCGCTTAGCATGGCCACTTAACTGCATCATCAGGTGACTAACACGCTGAGCTTCACCCACGGGGAACATATCAAAATGAGCCAGCATCTTTTCCCTGAAACCGTCAAGGGTATTAGGTTCACCTTCATACATTGGAAGCCACGGGCCACCCGGGGTATATGGCATCAACACCGGCATGATGGGCGCCACTCCTTGCACTGCTGCGCTGCCAGGCTCTCTATCGACACTCTGTCTTTCAGCTGCATTAGCGTCGCTGGGTGCTGCGGCGTCTCCGTGCTGCGACATACTGTACCCCCTTAGTTAATCCAGACCCCTCCGGTCCCAGCATCCATCTAGATAATGTAGATTTGTTCCTCTGTGCAGCAGGATGACAATGACACGCCCCCTGCTGCCTCTAACTGCCGCACGCTCTGTGATGATGGATTTTGAAGTTTTTCAGTTAGACTGGGGCTTGGGTAATGACGTAGCTCGATTAACAGTTTTGTGCCTAACGGTTATGAGATGATTACATCAGGGGATGGCGGCCACTTTTACCCCATTATAACCAATGGAGAAAAGTCACTTTCAATAGTTTTCAATGGGGAACGGGATTTTCTTTAACAAAGTCAATCTCCAAGATTTTTCATCCAAATTTTCAGTTTCAGACTCCAATTACGGCACACAATACCCGGTGTACGGGCTGGTCCGATCCTGTTCGTGACGCCAGTTGTGACGCTCGGGAGACCGAGGTACCCAGCACCAGATCAATGAGGTCCATCTCTTGAGGGGGATGTCACTAGTAGCTTGACCCGGTGCTGTGGCCTCAGGCAATGCACAATGTAAGGGATATCATGAAGAAACAGACACTTACTTGATCAGCAGCAGGTCCTCTCAGCTGTGATGACCCCGATCCTGGATCGATGGCTATTGTCCAAATGAAAGACTGAGGTGCTGAAACGTTTAACCAGTTTATTTCAACAAAAAGGGATTTGCAACCAATACTGTCACCGGAGTCTGTTTAAGAACTCTGAATTACTTTGACCCTGTCAGGATTTCTACCTCTTATTATGCGCAGTTTCTGTATGGCCCTGCTGCTGTTTGTGAACTGGCTGCCGACCCAATCTGTCTCTTCTGTGCTCTGGTTCGACGGACAACCCGAGTCATTTTTTTGTTGGCTTACCCCCTTTGGGAGTACCGCTGAACTCTGTGTCTGTTGCTGCGTCTTACCCTGGTGAAGCTGATATCACCTCACTTCCTTCCGGTTGCTGTATTATATATAATGAATATAGCCAAGGATCCGGTATCCGTCTCTGCGCCTATTCTGGGTAGAGGTTATTGCTACCCGGTTCTCACAATGTCCTTTTTCTCTATTCCTCTTTTCCTACTATGGGTATCACGGGTCTATAATCCGTCATAGGGCTGTTAGGAGTTCAGTTATACGACCTCTCACTTTCAACTCCTCAACCCAACTGCCAATCCTTTTCTCAGACCAGAATAGATCAAGGGGAGTCTCTGGAGCTCCCCTTTCTGGCCGGAGATGGTAGTGCAGTCTTGCTATTTTAATATTTGTATTTGGTGTCAATAACTATTTTTGTGGCAAATACCCCTAGGGGCGCCACAGTATATATATATATATATATATATATATATATATATATATATATATATATATATATATATATATATATATATATAATTTAATGATATGTACGGTTGTATTGTGAAATCTGGTGACATATCTGCGTTAATGTAGACTAGCCAAGAGACATGTCAGAATAGAGAGAGATGTGCTCCATTCATTGTACTACCGTCCCCCCTCCATCTACGACAATGTTTCCCAAACTCTGGTCCTCACAGCCCCCAACACATCATTTCATGTTTTCAGGATTTCCTTAGTATTGCACTGGTGAGAGAACCTGTAGCAGTTTCTAATGCCCTGCTGTTACTAATTTATCATCTGTGAAATACTAAGGAAATCCTGAAATCATGAAACATTGATCTATATCGATCAAGCGCACACTGATGTTTATTTGTATTATAATATAGGAAAGATATATATCTTTGTACCGTGTTAGCCAGTAAATAGAATAATATTTGCAATTGAGAGTCCTCAATGGTTGATACCTTTTAATGGCTAACTGAAAAGATGGTAACAAATAGCAAGCTTTCGAGACTACTCAGGCCTCTTCATCAGGCATAGACTCATACAACATCTGAAGAATCATATATAGGCAGATTCAGACGACATTAGTGCGTATGGAGGCCTTTAGGAAGATTATAGTGTTTTACTACTTTTCAGAGCCTTAGTTAAACCTCTTCACAAATTTTGATCAACTTGTGTGATGCTAGTCACTGCTCACGGACAAATCGTGAGGCAAAAGAGTCAGATGTTCCGGGTTCAATACCAAGAAAGTAAGTAGATAGCCAAAGGAAAAGATGAAGGCGTAAGTAAGGTCACAGTCCAGGGTCAATAACAAGAGACAGCAGATCAAAAACCAAAAGACAAGACAAGGGATAGTCAGAACATGGTCCAAAGGGTCAGGCAGCAGAAGATCAGAACTCAGAGCAATAGAAAAAATCTAACACTCACCGAGAAGCACAAATTACATCTGGCAGGGATCAGGGGCAGACAGCTCAGTTAATTAGCTGGTCAATCACCAGATCACGGAACACCTGGAGAAAGTCCCACACCTCCTAGTCACAGATTGGACAGCTGAGTTGTCAATCAAGGCACTGACAGCTCAACAAGCCCATCATAGGATTGGACAACCAAGCTGTCAATCAAGACACAGACAACTCAGCAGAACAGTTTCCATAGACAAGCATAGTAATCATTCACTGAGCAGAACAATCATGACAACTTGCACTTGCAGTAAAATGCATCATGATTAGTGTTAAGCATTCCGATACCGCAAGTATCGGGTATCGGCCGATATTTGCGGTATCAGAATTCCGATACCGAGTTCCGATATTTTTGCGATATCGGGAATCGGGATCGGGATGCATATTCATGTGTAAAATAAAGAATAAAAATAAAAAATAGGGATATACTCACCCTCTGACGCACCCTGGTTGTAACCGCTGCAACCGGCAGCCTCCGTTCCTAAGAATGAGCGAGTGAAGGACCTGCGATGACGTCGCGGTCTTGTGATTGGTCACGTAACCGCTCACGTGACCGCTCACGTGACCGCGACGTCATCAAAGGTCCTTCACTCGCGCATTCTTAGGAACGGAGGCTGCCGGTTGCAGCGGTTACAACCAGGGCGCGTCAGAGGGTGAGTATATCCCTATTTTTTATTTTTATTCTTTATTTTACACATGAATATGGATCCCAGGGCCTGAAGGAGAGTTTCCTCTCCTTCAGACCCTGGGAACCATCCAGGATCACTTCCGATATTTGTGTCCCATTGACTTGTATTGGTATCGGGTATCGGTATCGGCGATATCCGATATTTTTCAGATATCGGCCGATACAATCCGATACTGATACTTTCAAATATCGGAAGGTATCGCTCAACACTAATCATGATAAATAAACCCTCACTCAGCTTCATATCCTGAAAAATGAAAATGTTACATGTCACAGAAGCAAAAATGTTTTTCTTTCAAAATTAAATTTTTTTTTCATCACTCAATTGAAAATAAACTCTATGGGTATGTGCACACGTTGCGGATTTTGCTGCTGTAAATCATTCAGCTGCGGCGATGAAAACTTAATCTCCGAACACTAACAAATACTCGGAGGTCACTCGAGCAACGAGTACACTCGCTCATCACTAGTAATTGTCTTTATACTACAATTGATTTCTAAGATAAAGAGATTGGAGTAAAAAATTAGGAACATCTAGCAGGACGTTTTGGGCCTCTGTAACCCATTAGTCTCACTTGCAGTAAGTTCAAACATAGATGGGTCAAGGTAACTAGCCGTGAAAAATGGTGACATCATAATGGTTAACATGAAATCTAAGACATCATTGTGATAACCTTCTGAAAAATGGACATAAGAAGTTTCCTTTCAAGACGGTTTGTTTAGGAAAATGTTGGAGTCCAAACTACTTGAATGTATGGTGAAATTATGAGGGTATGCTAACAAGGTCCAGTAGTGGTGTGAGGCAAAGAACTACACCGCTACCACATAAAAAAATGCAGGAGAACTAAGTCCCAAAATACAAGAGCCAAAATTGCAAATGACAGTTTTTATGTCAGCATAAAAAATAGAAATCTGTCTTTTATGGTACCAAAAGATCATTCTATGGAACAGCAACCGTATCAGCAGGGGGACCTGATGCTTCAATGTCATGTAAGAACTTCCTTTCACATCCAATATAGCCCTACCATGGCAGATCCTCTTTAACAAATAATATCATTTTCAACTTCAAAAAGATTGTCATTTCTATTTCTTAAGACATGTTATAAAACTAAGATTAAGATAAGATGAACTTACAATGTTATAGCAGTCGAGTTATGTTTTCTATAGATTAAGAAGGTCTCTAGGGAAATCTTTGATGACTCTTAGGGTACTGTCACACAGTGAAATTTCCATCGCTACGACGGTACGATTCGTGACGTTCCAGCGATATCCATACGATATCGCTGTGTCTGACACGCAGCAGCGATCAGGGACCCTGCTGAGAATCGTACGTCGTAGCACATCGTTTGGAACTTTCTTTCGTCGCTTGATCACCCGCTGACATCGCTGGATCGTTGTGTGTGACAGCGATCCAGCGATGTGTTCGCTTGTAACCAGGGTAAATATCGGGTAACTAAGCGCAGGGCCGCGCTTAGTAACCCGATGTTTACCCTGGTTACAAGCGTAAACGTAAAAAAAACAAACAGTACATACTTACATTCCAGTGTCAGTCCTCCGGCGTCTCAGCTTCTCTGCACTGTGCGAGCGCTTGCCGGCCGGAAAGCGAGCACAGCGGTGACGCGGTGACGTCACCGCTCTGCTTTCCGGCTATGGCGCTTACACAGTGGAGAGAAGCAGAACGCCGGGGACAGACACCGGAATGTAAGTATGTACTGTTTGTTTTTTTTACGTTAACGCTGGTAACCAGGGTAAACATCGGGTTACTAAGCGCGGCCCTGCGCTTAGTAACCCGATGTTTACGCTGGTTACCCGGGGACTTCGACATCGCTCCAGCGCCGTGATTGCAAAGTGTGACCGCAGTCTACGACGCTGGAGCGATATTCATACGACGCTGCGACGTCACGGATCGTGCCGTCGCAGCGATGGAAATTTCACTGTGTGACGGTACCCTTACCCTCACTAAAGGTTAAAAGTATCTCCGATTGAAAGAGTTTCTAAGGTAGTGATGCCATCACAATGGTGTTTGTGTATGCAGTGATAACACACTGACTTTAGTAACACTAACATAGGAGATATCTGGATAAGAAGACCTCTGTCAATCTCAAAGAAGACATGTAGATATCTTATACTGTACATGTCGGTCGTTTTGTCCATTGAAAATAGGACTAGGATGAAAAAGTTGCCTCAATTCGGAGAAGTTCTTAAGATACCATTTATGAATAGGTAAGAGATTGTATCAAGGACCTCTTGAAAAATTCTTGAACACTGAGCAGTCCCAGTAGCATTTTTATGAAAATGTGTGTGACTTCTCTCTATTGAGGTAAATGAAAATTGTGGAGTGCATGGAGGCTTGCTCTAAATATTCAGACAGCAAATGGATGGTATTGCATTGGTACTTTTAAATATTCAAACAAAACATGGCTGAAATTCTAAATACTCAGACAACACATAGCTGGAGTTTTAAATGCTCAGTCAGCACATGGCTGGAGTTCTAAATGCTCAGACAAAACATGGCTGGAGTTTTAAATGCTCAGACTGCACATGGCTGGAGTTCTAAATATTCAGGCAACTCACGGCTGGAGTTTTAAATGCTCAGACAGCACCTGGCTGGAATTCTAAATACTCAGATAACACATGGCTGGAATTCTAAATACTCAGACAACACATGGCTGGAGTTTTAAATGCTCAGACAGCACATGGCTGGAATTCTAAATACTCAGACATCACATGGCTGAAGTTCTAAATGCTCAGATCACAAATTACTGAAATTGCTTGAGTGCTTTCTAAATACTCAGAAAATGGCTGGAATTGCATGGTAGCTTTGTAAATGCTCAGACATCATTGGCTGTCTGAACTGGCCATAAAAAAAGCTTGGGTGAAGATAAGTAGAAGATAGGACAAGAGGTGGCATATTCTTCGGAAAGTAGTATTTCTGTCACAAATGCCAAGAAATTATTTTTCAGACAAGAACCTTTTGCCCAGTTGACATCATATTGCCATCTATGACCATCAGGTATGGGAGTAGCTATCATGGATGCAGAGGTAGCTGTCACACCCAACCTAGCTGTAGGTGCAAATTTGTTACAAGTTTGTGCTGGGAACCATAAATGCCATGGTTCATCACTGCTGATTTAAAGACTACATCCTAATGTAATGCTCCCTCCATGTGCGACACTTCATATGATTCACTACTCTGTACTTTGTAATTAACCTTAACAATCACTTGTTCAGAAACATTTTATACTGTAATATAAAATGTTTCTTTAGCCGACTTAACTCCATTCTTCAGCATAGTTTGGAATGCCAGTTCTGCAACACTCATTATTTCAACATTTTACAATCCTGCAATGGATATTGATATTGCAAGTTTTTACATATATCTCTTATTTCTGCCATCTCATCATTCTAAATGTAACATGCTTCAATCAGCTGCCTCGTACATTACTGGAAAAAAAATTGCCAATTTGACTACATATAGTTGGAGAACATTTCTTTCATTGCACTTTAATTAAGGGGTTTGCTTATCATGATTTACGACATATGATTAACATGAAATAACGTCTTCAGAGCACCACTGCAGCTTTTTTTTTATGTCAGTGCTGACCTGCTGCTGTCTTCAGCTCTTCCCAGTGCCGCATCCAAAACTGTCATCTTGTGACTACAACTCCCAACCGAAAGTCAGAGGTAATGGCCACCAGTTCTCAGTGAAAGTCCATGAAAGCCTTGTTCGGGCTTTCATCTGGCTATCATAGACTTACATTGAAAAATGACCTCCAGCTCAACCAGCAAACAGTGGAGCAATCTTTCAAGTCACAAACTGCAGAAGATAACCGGAGCAGTGCAGATAATAGATGAAGATTGGTAAGTGCTTCAGGAGGAGTGTTTTAAGAAAAAAAAGTCCAATCAACTGAATGTAAGATGCAGGCAAGCAAAATTGGACAATATTTAATTTAATTCAAAAGAATAAGATGGAGAGCTGTCATTTTGCACATTGTAGAATATGTCACCAAGCTCACATCACATTGGGCATGGTGAGCTTGGCTTCCCCATAATGCCTCGCAGTTACAGTATCACTGCATATGGTATAGTTCAGCCATCAGAAAAAACTATCATAATTTGCATAAAAGCAGAGGCAGGGAATGCAGCAGACATTTTTTGGTGAATCTGATTAGTGAAAGGACAATAGAACATTTCCTGTCTGTCTGTTAGGGCTGGCGGAATGCACCAAATAATATAAAGGGAGATATGAGGAGCGTTCGCAGCCCGGGATCCACCATGCAGAGATGGAACCTGTTGCTGAGTAATGGCGGATGAACGCTTGCTCACACGCCACGTGGGTTAGGCCATGTTCACACTTTGCGGGTGACCTCTGCGGGATCTCCCGCAGCGGATTTGATAAATCTGCAGGGCAAAATCGCTGCGGTTATCCCTGCAGATTTATCGCGGTTTGTTCTGCGGTTTCCGCTGTGGGTTTCCGCCTATACTATTGATGCTGCATATGCAGCAATATGCAGCATCAATAGTAATGTTAAAATAAAAAAAAAAGTTTATATACTCACCCTCTGACGTCTCGATCTCCTCGGCGCTGCACCCGGCGCTCCGGTTCCAAAGATGCTGTGCGAGAAGGACCCTTCATGACGTCACAGTCATGTGACCGCAACGTCCGGTCATGTGACCGCGACGTCACCGCAGGTCCTGTTCGCACAGCAACTCTGACCGGCCGGCCGCGTGCAGCGCTGAGAGGTGAGTATAACATGATTTTTTATTTTAATTCTTTTTTTTACTCCAAATATGGTTCCCAGGGCCTGGAGGAGAGTCTCCTCTCCTCCACCCCGGGTACCACCCGCACATTATCCGCTTACTTCCCGCAACGTGGGCACAGCCCCATGCGGGAAGTAAGTGGTTCAATGCATTCCTATGGGTGCAGAATCGCAGCGATTCTGCACAAAGTGACATGCTGTGGGTTGTAAACCGCTGCGTTTCTGCGCAGTTTTTCCCGCAGCATGTGCACTGCGGTTTGCGGTTTCCATAGGGTTTACATGTTAATGTAAACGCAATGGAAACTGCTGCGGACCCGTAGCATCAAAATCGCCGCGGATCCGCGGTAAAAACCGCAAAGTGTGAACATGGCGTTAGACCTCACTCAGTGTGAATGGAAGCAAACTCTGTTGCTTCACAGAGTCGCTTAAATGAATGCTGTGCCCTGTTAATAGTCACAGGGTGCAGCTGGTGGATGCCGGTGGGATCCCTATGATTTACTCCCTCTATGCTGGTGATTGGACTCGCTCTGACCCTCGGTAACTTTTGAGCCCGTGACTGAGGATGCCCTGAGTCAGATGCTGAGTCCAAGTGGGAGTTCCCACCCTACACTGACCGGTTGTCAGGACTAACAAAAGATTTACCGCACAGAGTGCATACAGCGCCGCTCTGTCGGATGCCACTAACCACCCTAATCAGGGCTAGGAAAGCTCACTGGTTGTGCATGGCGCCGCACTGGCAGTGGCTGCTAATTGACGCAGTAATTCGTGTCTAGTGCTGGATGGCACAATCTAGTGCTCGGTAGCTCAATCACCCAATTACTTTCAACAACACTAGGGATGAGAATGATTAAGGAGAATTCACCAGTTTCAGTCATACATCCACACACACATGATTTCAGTTCTATACTAGCGCATGGCTGAGAGGCCATGTGAGCTTTTTATAGATGTAGCCTTCCGGGACCTTCCTAGTGGTCCAATCGGAGCCTCTACAGGACCTGGGCATGTGACCTCTGACCTCCAATGAGAGGTCGTCCAATGGGCATGCTCAGTGAAAAAAAGGACTTAGTCCCTGGAACGTCTTCTCGCCACTGATCAGTGCTGGTGACAAAGGCTGAACCTGAGGCGACAGCTGTAACCAGATGCTCAGTATCAGCCTGAGACAGACGCTGGGACCGACATCTCTGCCGAGCACACTCCACTGCAGCTGGGGAGGAATGGGAAACCACAGAGGACATGGTTCGAGATTCCCCCTGTGCAGCGGCGGGAACTTGACACCTAACACTGACTGACTGCATTATGCCAACAATGAAGTTTGATGGTGCACAGGTAAGGCTATAGGATTTCTTTAAAAAAAATGTTTATAACTAGTGAGATAAGTCCCACTCAAAAAAAAGTGTAGAATTAATGACCAAGAACAGAACCAATAAACAGTTTAGATCAGAACATCAAATCTCCTTAATGACGATTAAAATGTCAAGTGATTAGGACTGATTTATGCCAAATCCTCTCTCAAAAGAAATCCACACATTGTAGTCACAACACTCGACACCACTTCCAAACTGGACCAAATTCGAGATAGCACCAGCCTGATGTATATGATGTAAAATTTTGGATAGCCAAACATAGGATAGAGCAATAATGAACTGTATTCCAGGAGACCAACGATTATTCTCACAAGAACAGTGAGAAAAAAAGCATTGTATAGTTTAAAATATCCAACTACACACATAGGCCCCTATTCATCAAAGTGGTCAGAGCAAAAAACTGTAACAAAATACTTTGAAAAGGAGAAGAAGCGGAATTTATGGGAAACAGTTGTCACTCGTTCATCCTTCTATGTCTCTTCACCTCATCTGAGGACATAATAAAGCTGCCGTTTTTCATATACCAGTGATGAGTGCTGCTTTTGTCCATTTCTCATTTTCCAGTTTCATATTTTATATTATTTTCTAGAAGCTGTGCACCGCTATATATGGTCAGTGTCACCCGATACATTTTCTGCCATAACTTGCTTCCGGGATAATTGCCATGCAAGGCACTGTCCAGGTTGAAAACCATTTATCACAGATATGGATTATGGCATGGGATAGTACAATGGACAGGTGAGGAATATGGTTGTGTTTTATTTTTATTTTTCAATGAAATGGGTATAAGGTGAGTATAACTGTGCTTGTTTTTTTAAATAAAAAAGTTAAACGGTGTACCTTTTTATTTTAAATAAAGGATTTTATTCTGGCTGTAAATTTATCTACAATATGACTGTAGGATTAGTAATGGGTAGGCATCCTATAAACACTCCATTACTAAGCCATAGGCTTGATGTCACAGCCCAAAAACAAGATAAAATATTCAGAGGAATTGGAGTACAACCCTTCAGCAAGGATTTCTCTCCACTAAAGAGTAGGCTTTTAAACTCATTTACGGAGTGAATGAGGCATAAATCCGATGACATGAATTCACACATTCATATTTTACATCTCTACTTTAATTTTTCCACTTTAATCAATATCTCCTATAGAGCAGTCTTAGGCAGTCTATCGAAAAGCTCCATACATAGTCGTAACACTACTTAATTTCTGGCACCAAGTCTCTGCCGTCGTACTCGTTGTACAAGGAGATGAAGCATCATTCAATGGAATCAATCGGCTAAAATGCAAACAGCAACACTGTTGGTATTATAGAGTAGCCTACATTGCCTCGAAGAGGTCTTTGATTGCCAAGAATGACATAATCTATCAATTCTTCCTGAGAGAAAGATATAAACTAATTACTACTGCCCTACAGATCATTTCCTACTATAAGGTTTGTACACTAAAAATGAATGACTCTATAATTGGTAGGGTAGGGTCACACAACCGATGTCTCCATATATCACAAAACAGTCCGATTGTTCTTATCAGACTTTGATCTCAGTGGCATCAATTTTTCACCTATGTGAAGAAAAAAAAATGGTTCTCTACCTTTACCATTCTGTCAGTCCTTGAGAATCGAACCGCACTCAGATGTCACCCGAGAGCGGTACGATTTTTTTCATGGACATTACCAATTTTGATCCCGCATAAAAATAAAAATTGAATATGTGCATAGCCCCATAAAATATCATAGGTATGAAAGCTATCCATCAAAAGCATGGATAGCATTTGTCTGAGAAAATCAGTTGTTTGCACGAGCCCTTAGGGAGGTGGTACTAAAGGTGGCCAACCACATGCGAAAGTTGTTGAACGAACCCTTGTTCAACTGTTGGGCATCTCTCCTGACCTCGACCAACAAGGCTTACTGTACTTGTACTGTGCTGGAAGAAAGGCGGTGGCTTATCTACAGGGTGAATAAAAGGATCTGAAGCTTAAATGAAAAATTCTTGATCTTTTTCTTCTCTGGCATCATCTGTAGGCAAGCCCGAACCCCCAGACATTTACTTTCATGAGTATAGAGGACGTAAAGTGATTGTCGCCAGGTTTTTTCCAACTAGTCTGAGAGCCGCATAATGTAGAGATAATTTCGAGCTGCTTGCTGTTGCTTTGATAAAATTATGGTTTATCAGGACTAGTAAACCTGCTGCCATGTAGTCCTTCATATTCATAAGCTCTGAATAACCCCACCCCACACCGCTAATCAGCAACTTTCTGCCTAAGCACAGCGTACACAGAAAACTGCCAATGAGTGTTGTGTGCAAGGTTATATGGACCTTAGCATTCAGAGAACTAGATAAAACAGCTATTTTTTTTCAAAGCTGTAGCACGCAACCCAGTAAGTGGTACACCTCTGAAACAAGAGGCACTGTACCTACAACATGCAATTCTCAAATTGCTTAGCAAAAGCCTGCTGAGAAATTCCATTTAAACATCCCATAACATGGAATCTAGGTCATTGTTGACATTTAAAGTTGTAACTCTTTTTCATTAAACAGGTGTTTTCAAGATTAAAAGTAATCCCCAATCTATGGAATAGGAAATACCTTTCTGATCGCTGGTTGTCCAACAGCTGTGGCCCCACCAATCCCCAGAAATGAGATTCCTTAGAATCCTGGCTGAATGGAGAGGTTGATCATGCACACTACCCCTACATTCATTCTTAATTGGTGTGCCGCAGATCTCAGCTAGCGCAGATCTCATCTAGTCTTCGGCACTCTTATTAGAATGAATTGAGAGGCAGTGTGTTAGGCATTGGGATTCTCCCTCTGCACAGGAGGAATCCCAAGCCATGTTTTCTCCTGCGGTCTCCCATTCGGTTTTGGCCGCAGTGAATTCTGCTCAGCAGAGACATCGGTCTCAGCAGCTTGCTCAGACTCGAGCTGTGCATTTGTTTGCTGCTGCCTCTCCAGGTTCAGCTATAGCAACCAGCATTAGACAGCGGCGAGCAGACATTCCTTGGACTAAGTCCTGTATTTGCCCTTCTGAGCATGCCCGTGAGACGACATCTCATTGGTGGTTGGCAGTCAGGTGCTCAGGTCCACAAGCAAGGTCCACTAGCAAGGTCCTGACAGACTGGGAGCTATAAAAAGAACTTACGGCCTCACGGTCATGTGCTAGTATAGACCATGTTATATGAGATGTATGCATGTATGATTGTCTCTGGTGCAAGCTCCTAATGATCCCCTACCCTCTGGTTGTGAATGTGTTCGGGCGAGATTGGAGCTAGAGACAGCTCCAAAGTAGTGGCATCGCTTGTGTGACGCCATGCACATTGTGGGTCTGGTCAGACTCTAACCCCAGCTTTCTAGCTTAGAGACCTCACTTGCGCTAAATATGCTCCCTGTGACATTTAACATGGAACAGCGTCCCTTATTTTTGTTGCTGCGGCTCTGTGGTTAACAGAGTTCGCCGCTGTTCTTACCGGGTGACAATTAACCCGCATGTTTCCGGTGCCATCTTGTCCTCCATTGCTTAGCAGCAGGATCCATCTCTGCACAGTGGACCCCGGGTTGCGAACGCACCTTACTCTTATTATATTTGGTGCGTTCTGCCAACCCTAACTCAGTGTACATGATCAACCTCTGCTCCATTCAGCCAAGGATCTTCGGAGCACTGGTTCTTAGGTTCAGTGGTGGCCAACCCAATTTGGAAAGTTATCCTGTATCCTTTGGAGAGGAGATAACTTTCAAATTTGAGAACACCCCTTCAATCACTCAAAAGTTCCAAGTCAATGTGGTTTTCCACAAATTAATTGTCAGAATAATCACTAAAAGGTCGCACTGACTCATGAGAAAACCTTAGGGACTCAAATTTAGCAGAAGACAACCTTATTTTTTAGATTTTGGAGCCAATGACTTGTCAAGTGTTTTTTTCCTCTATGAGTTGTTTTACAACAACATGAGACCTCATGATCGTATGTCCTACCATACATTTACAATGAAATTAAAAAAGGACAAGCACATGTTTTGGATGGTAGGCCCTCAAAAATAATTGGCCTGGTCATCGTAAATAACTACTATCTAAATCAATGAGTAAGTACTAGGAAAAAACAGTCCTTTACCATATCCAGATATTAAATGATAAAATTTCAATCAAATTTTGAAAGAGGATGATTATAATGACTTAGGCTCATCCACAAAAAAAAACCTTTAAAAAAACAAGCTTGTGGAGTAAGCAAAGAAAATAATACACAATCTGCCTCCTAGTTTATTTTGTTAAGGAGAACGAAGCTCTCATATTAGCAAGTAGGCTCACAGACATGAGGTGAATCTTCTAAGCCTCATGTCCAAGTGGACTCCTGGAACCCAAGTGCTGATGCAGCAAGCAGGAAGATATGTAAGGCACGAGAACTTGGCACTCTCAGGAATCCCAGGAGCAGCAGGACTGATGAAATGGAACCCAGCAGAGCAGGAAACCAAGTAAAACATAGTATACAGAGAAAGTGATGTACACCGGACATAGTGGACTAGAGTCTCAATCTCAAGACACAGGTGTGTGTCTTATGAGCCTTAAATAACTCCAAAATTTTAGAAAACAATGGTAGTTTCTTACACTTGTGAAGTTTTATTATAAATCCATTAAAAATTCATCATGACAGAGGACAATGAACTTTGACATGCTTTGTGTTACGATTAAGACCTTTGAGTCGAAACACGCCAACGTTTATTTTTCTCAGGTATGATGAACTTTTAAAGGTTTTATAATAAAAGTTCACAATTTTACGAAATTACCATTTTTTTGTTGTTGCTGCTTTTGGAGATTTTTACCTGCCGTGACCGACAAGTTTCCTGGACTTCATAACTATTAAAATTGCTACATTTGAGCTGTTTCTTTCCTGTACATTTGAGCTAGCATCCTGGTTAGTGGAGAACAAACTTTCTGGTTGGGTCTTAAATAAGAATGGGGAGATGATGTCCTTGATCCATGCTGTGTAACTTGTAAAACCTAACGTGGAGTACAACAGAGGGCAGCAGACCCAGGGGAAGGAAGCAGAGACCGGGATACCCTGGATTAGGCAATCTGAAAACTACAAATTGCTACTGGGCACGCGTTGCCAATCATTTGTAAATTTACAGGCAGTCCAGAAAAAAAAAGCAAAAACATTTTTGCATTGTCCAGGTTTCGAAATGTAAAATGCTTCATCAAGTTTGTCTCTACCGTGGTTGTAAATGAGCAGGCGAGATGTACAGGGCACACATTGCAATTCAATAGGAAACCAAGCCAAGACAGCATGTTCTTGTAAGGAAAGTTATGACACTTAATCATCCTACAAGATCTGTGGAAGCAGGAAACAAAAGAGTCATTAAGGAGTGAAGAATTAAATGCTGCACTCAGATGAACCAAGCTGTGTGCGCCTCTTACCCTGAGCCGAGCCCATCCGTGATATGAAACAACAATATCTGAGGATATAACCGCAGTACTGAGCTTTCAGGGAAGGCATTTGCCAGTAGAAGTCTTCTATGAGGACATGAGCAGCGCCAGCATCTATTAGCTGTACTAGAGGCTAATTACTGCAACATCCCATCTGCTAGAAGTATGTGGAATGCTTGTGAATGCATGTGAAATGTTCCATAGAAGTGTGTGCATGTGTGTGTGTGTGTATACATATATACAGTATATGTGTATGTATGCTCTTATCTGTAGATTTTAGTTTCAATGTGTTCTCCAAGTTATATATTAAATTACATACAAATATAAACCACCTTCAAAATCGACACACAGAAACAAGTGGTGACAGATCCAGCGCTGCTGACAATTATAATCTAATCGGGTATTGTTTACACAGTGGTCACCTTTCTCATGTTGCAGTAAGCAAATTTAATGTGGATTATTTCTCATATACTGATCCCAAGTTAAAGCTGGTATACTGCAGAGCTGCACTCACGATTCTGCTGGTGCAGTCACTGTGTACATACATTACGTTACTTGCAGCGCCCCAGAGTCCTGGTCGTTGCAGTACTGTGGCTCCGCCACTAAGGGGGGCTATGGTACGTCTGATGGCACTGAAGGAGTTCATCTGACCAGGTATCACATACACCAATACATTTCACAGTCGGGCCTCCAGGGGGAGCTAAGGGTACTATTCATTAGGCCACTCCTCACATACTGGTAAAACTGGGGGTCAGGCAGGAAGTTAGAGAGAAAGCTGACTGGGTTGGAACCAGGCAACACCTTGTGGCAGAGGGTGTTGTGGGGGAAGATTCGGTAGGGTCCCTGTCAGGGGTGGGATCCTGACAGAGGCCTGGCAACGAGAAAGAACGTCAACGGGACCGTGCCTGCTCAGGATAGCGGCGGTGCCCCAAGAAAGGATAAGAAGCGAGATTTATTGTGCTGAGTGAGAAACGAGATCAAAGCAAGAAGGAGAATACCAGTAGGAGTCGTGCTGTAAGATCGAGGCAACATCCTACTGAGGCACAAACAACCGGCGGCCGGAACGCCGAGGAAGTACAGAGCTCTAAGCCATACTTCAAACCAACGGCAGGACAGTCAGTCACAGGCGGGCTGTCTCACCTAAATCACCTACGCAGACATAGGGGGCAACCTGTGGAGAGGGGCGACTCTAGGGTCCCGGAAGAGCTCCGAGCCTACCCGTCATACGGGTGCGTCCCAACCGTAACATCAGGGAGGGACGGTGGATTAGCAGAACATCATCTAATCGAGTTGTGAGGGAACACGAGAAACAGACACAACAGTTGTGGGGTACTATCCCGTAAGCTCAGCAGGGGAGGACCACAACACATAGCGCTAGCAGGAAGGCACAGATTTCCACCTGCAAAGAGAACTCTGGAGGTGCCATTGGACCGGCCGGACTTGCGCAGCCTGGTGAACCGTATTCCGGACTGAGGACCCAGAGACCTTCAGTAAAGAGGTAAAGAGACTGCAACCTGGTGTCCTCGTTATTTACTGCACCACACCACCACCACCATCCACATCTATCACTGTACGCCCCTCAGCAGGGTCACGGACCGGGTCTAGCCACCGTGACAACCCCAGAGCAGAGACTCAGAGGCCCGGTACCGGGTACCCCTCGGCCCTGCGGCAGTGGGGGCGCTACATTACTGATCATGTACTGATCCTGAGTTACAATCTGTATTATACCCCAGAGCTGCACTCACGATTCTGCTGGTGCAGTCACTGTGTACATGCATTACATTACTGATCCTGTACCGATTCTGAGTTACATCCTGTATTATACCCCAGAGCTGCATTCACTATTCTGCTGGTGCAGTCACTGTATACATACATTACATTACTGATCCTGAGTTACATCCTGTATTATACCCCAGAGCTGCACTCACTATTCTGCTGGTGCAGTCACTGTGTACATACATTACATTACTGTTTCTGAGTTACATCCTGTATTATCCTCCAGAGCTGCACTCACTATTCCGCTGGTGCAGTCTCTGTGTACATACATTACATTACTGATCCTGAGTTACATCCTGTATTATACCCCAGAGCTGCACTCACTATTCTGCTGGTGCAGTCACTGTGTACATACATTACATTACCGATCCTGAGTTACATCCTGCATTATACTGCAGAGCTGCACTCACTATTCTACTGGTGCAGTCACTGTATACATACGTTACATTACTGACCCTGTACTGATCCTGAGTTACATCCTGTATTATACTCCAGAGCTGCACTCACTATTCTGCTGGTGTAGTCACTGTGTACATACATTACATTACTGATTCTGAGTTACATCCTGTATTATACCCCAGAGCTGCATTTACCATTCTGCTGGTGCAGTTACTGTGTACGTACATACATTACATTACTGATCCTGTATTGATCCTGTGTTACATCCTGTATTATACTCCAGAGCTGCATTCACTATTCTGCTGGTGCAGTTACTGTGTACATACATTACATTACTTATCCTGTTCTGATCCTGAGTTACATCCTGTATTATAACCCAGAGCTGCACTCACTATTCTGCTGGTGCAGTCACTGTGTACATACATTACATTACTGATCCTGTTCTGATCCTGAGTTACATCCTGTATTATAACCCAGAGCTGCACTCACTATTCTGCTGGTGCAGTCACTGTGTACATACATTACATTACTGATCATGTACTGATCCTGAGTTACAACCTGTATTATACCCCAGAGCTGCACTCACTATTCTGCTGGTGCAGTCACTGTGTACATATATTACATTACTGATCCTGCACTGATCCTGAATTACGTCCTGTATTATAATCCAGAGCTGCACTCACTATTCTGCTGGTGCAGTCACTGTGTACATACATTACATTACTGATCCTGTACTGAACCTGAGTTACATCCTGTATTATACCCCAGAGCTGCACTCACTATTCTGCTGGTGCAGTCACTGTATACATACATTACATTACTGATCCTGAGTTGCATCCTGTATTATACCCCAGAGCTGCACTCACTATTCTGCTGATGCAGTCACTGTGTACATACATTACATTACTGATTCTGAGTTACATCCTGTATTATCCCCCAGAGCTGCACTCACTATTCTGCTTGTGCAGTCACTGTATACATACATTACATTACTGATCCTGAGTTACATCCTGTATTATACCCCAGAGCTGCACTCACTATTCTGCTGGTGCAGTCACTGTGTACATACATTACATTACCAATCCTGAGTTACATCCTGCATTATACTGCAGAGCTGCACTCACTATTCTGCTGGTGCAGTCACTGTATACATACATTACATTACTGACCCTGTACTGATCCTGAGTTACATCCTGTATTATACTCCAGAGCTGCACTCACTATTCTGCTGGTGTAGTCACTGTGTACATACATTACATTACTGATTCTGAGTTACATCCTGTATTATACCCCAGAGCTGCATTTACTATTCTGCTGGTGCAGTTACTGTGTACGTACATTACATTACTGATCCTGTATTGATCCTATGTTACATCCTGTATTATACTCCAGAGCTGCATTCACTATTCTGCTGGTGCAGTCACTGTGTACATACATTACATTACTGATCCTGTTCTGATCCTGAGTTACATCCTGTATTATAACCCAGAGCTGCACTTACTATTCTGCTGGTGCAGTCACTGTGTACATACATTACATTACTGATCCTGTACTGATCCTGAGTTACATCCTGTATTATATCTCAGAGCTGCACTCACTATTCTGCTGATGTAGTCACTGTGTACATACATTACATTACTGATCCTGAGTCACATCCTGTATTGTACTTCAGAGCTGCACTCACTATTCTGCTTGTGCAGTTGGATCGCCGCCATAGGACAATGGGTACTTGGTACCGGGTCCTTCGGTTCACAGGGGGATGTCACGGTGGCTGACCTGGTCCATGGCCCTAGGGACGTCCTTGTGAAAGGGGAAAGGTCTTTAAAGGGGAAATGTTTGTGACGCCACCTGTGGTATTCGATCAGGGGGACCGACACTGCTTTAAGGGGTCCGCTGGGGTGATGTTATGGCAGCTAGATGGTATACCTTCCCACAGGTGAAGTATGTCCTCAGGCCTTCCCAATGTGTAGATGGTGGATGGTGAGAGGTGCAGTGAAGAACGAGGACATAAGGTTACTGTAGACTTCAGCATCCACAGTCCAGGGCACCAGACCACAGGGCAGGCAGAGTCCAGCCGGTTTGGAGGCAAATCCAGAGTCCCCTTATCCAGGTGGAAATCAGTAGCCTTCCTCTAGCACCGTGTGTTGTAGTACCTTATTGCTGAGCATCTCATAAGGTCCTCACAACTGTTATAGATGTTCTAGATGTTATGTTTCTCTCTCTGTCCCCAAGATGGATAGGAAAACCCGTATGACCAGTGGCCTGAGGTTTTTTACAGGGACTCTAGCATGCCCCGGCCTCTCGTGGGTGCCACCTTGCCTCCTGGGTATGGGGCGGATCAGTAACGTGAAAATAGCTGTCCTGCCGGTCTCTGGAGCAAGGCATAAAGGACTGCTGCTCCCTCAGTGTTCCAGCTACCGGGATCCTATGCCTCAGAAGGAGGCAGCCTGTGCAAGGCAAAACTCCTGGTATCCACTCCTTTGCTATGACTTCTTCTCACTCTCTCTACAATACAGTTCTCTGTTTGTGTCTCTTTCTTAGGAACTGCCGCACGTGGGGCAGGCGCAGCTCCGTGTCCTTCTGTCTAGGCCTCTGACAGGATCCCACCCCTGTCAGGGACCAACTACCTGAGCGGAGCTCAGACAGCAACTGCCTAACTTCCTCTCCAGGCCACCAGTTTTACCTAAGTGTGAAGAGTGCCCTAATAAATAGGAGCATAGCTCCCCCTGGTGGACTGGAGTATGAAATGTGTTGTATGATTGTGGTACCTGGTAAAGAGATCTCCTTTATTGCCTCCAAATGTAACATCACTCCCCCCTAGAGGAGAATGATATTACTGCAACGTCCAGGACCCTGGGACGCTGCACAGTCACTCTGTATATATATCTTACACTACTGATCGTGTACTGATCCTGAGTTACATCCTGTATTATACTCCAGAGCTGCACTCACTATTTTGCTGGCAGGGTCAATGGTTACATACATTATGTTAGCTAAACTGCACTGATCAGCCAATACGTAAGTCACGTTATATTGAAGTACATTGGAAACCTTTTACAGAATGCCTGCAAAGCTTTGAAAAAATGAGATCTCCATAAGGAGTGAGCAAATCTCCAGAGTATAATAAATGCCTAGTAAATCTGCTTGAAAAGCAGCGTTCCCTCTGGAATGTTTTGTTGTAGTGCCCCAATGTCCAATATGCACATCCAGGAGATGGGAACGATGAGAGGAGGCCTGGTTATGTAAAGTTGGTAAGTAGGTATTGTAGGCATCATGTGAAAGCTTAGTCTTGACTAAAAAAAAAAAATAATCTGTCGGTGATTTTTGATTCAGTAGAAAACTTGCTGGTAATCCTGTTTATGGGTCACAGATCATTCTGGCCATTTTAAGAGACCCAACAGTCTTAAAAGGATGGACATCATGGACACTTGAGGTAGAATCTGACTTCAAACTCCACTTTAGCTCATCAGGTTGGAGCTCTTTATAGTTTTGGGGCTTTTGCATTTTGTTTTTGTTTTTTACATTTCATTTTTTGTAATTTACACCAGTCATTATAGAAGCACAATAGAAACATCATAAGAAAGTACAGAGGAGCTAAAATATATGTGCTACAGAAAAGACGAGAAGCGCCAAGCAGCACGAGAAGCTGAATCTTCCTACAGAAGATAATAAATAAGCTTGAGTTTTTCTGCCGAGAACCATCCGTGAGAGAGATGTAAGGACGAGAATACAGCAGCAAATCCTTCTTATCTTCCACAGTTCCCGTGTAATCTGATTACTGTGCGAGGTGTCGCCAGATAACTGTCACCCAGCAAGCGATCATATGGCGACTTACATCTGTATTTACTGTGATTCGCTTTCCCTCAGCTGTTGTTTAGCTGACATACACATATATGACATATGCACTGCCGTATACGTACTCTACCACAACAAGACTTGTAAAGTAGTCCGAGAAGGGTCAAAACTCCAATCTTTAATCACAGTGTATTGTGGGAGCTCTGCATTCTATTCCTGATACTGCGTCAGGCACACAAATCTGACCAAGCTCTATTAATGTTGAATGATGACTTGAATTAAAGTATAGCCATTGCGAGGAAGCAGGAGGTAAAGTCATGGAGGGCAGGGAAGTGTCACCAAGGATGCAACTCGCGAAAGAGAATATACCAGTAATGGTTGGTTACTGAGAGGATTTTCATTGGGACTGGATTTTGGGTCCAGGATTTAGAAGTGACCAAAAGAGCCTGGGTGGGAATGGTTGTTCCCATACTTCCAGTTCTTGGCTTGCAGGTCTTATAAAAGGCAACTGGGTTGGCTCAGGTGTTTCGGACATGTTGTAGATTGAGAGGGACAATTATTGGTGATCACACTGAGCCTAAACAGTGCCTGTATTGCTGTATGGATGAGAACATATTACCTACCATGAGAAAGGACAGTGTTCTGTTTCTTATTTGGTTTGGGCTGAAGAAAAGCTGTTTTTATTTTTAAACTTTTGAAATAAAAATAAATTTTACTCTCTTTAATATTAAAAATGAGTTCTTGTGTGTACCCTGACACTTACCAAATTGTGTGAACCCCTACATCATACTCTCACAGAAACCCCCCAAAAAATACCCTCACCAACCTACAACTAGTTAAAATTACTTTAGATACACATACCATTTGATACGATAAGGGACTGTCCCGATTCTTGTGCTATGTAATTGCCATGCACTCTTTAGGGGTAGGCAGGTCCTATTGATCAGTATTCTACAAGCACTATACTGTATGTGCAAGTACTTTCTTTTTCCCACATGCATGCATGCATTGCTTCTGACATTATCTAATGACTTGACGGTCTTGAACTGAAAGCCTGCCTCTCTGTTATGGCTGTATGCAGTTTTACAGACAGGGGAGCAGGAGTGAGAACAAAAATCCATACACTTATGACATATCTACAGAATACTGTATATATCATACATGTTTAGTAGATACAGGTCTCTCCAATGGATCTCACATCTATCTCGGGAGATGACGTGCACCACTGCCAGTGCAGAAGTAGTCAGTAATTCTGTTCATTGGTATTAGAATTCTCACCACTGATGGCAACATACAATGAAGGACCATTCCAAAGATAGATGCAGGTCCCATGAGACCACATTTCTTTCATCTTTCATGACATATACTTTTATCATTTAGGGACCAATTGCCTAGAAAGAGATATTTTGCCCCCAGTTCACCCCAGACACAAGCCGATAACTAGAAAGGGCTTAGCATGTTGTCTACTGCCCCATTCAAAGTCTTCTGGACTGCCAGAAATACCCAAGCTCAGTGGCTTGATGCCTTTATTTAAACTCCTACAAATTGAGGCCTAGCTGTTGGGACAACCTGGGTACTGTCAACTTAGTTCTGGTGATCAGTGGGGGTCCTAGAAGTTGGACTTAAAGAAATCTAAAATTTAGGCTAAGTAACCTCTTCAAGGTCAGCTTTACACCTCTGAGAAACATGGACCAGCCTCTGACAGAAGACAAAATAATCCATATTGATGGAAAGATATCTCTCCTCTTCGCAGGCAGTTCATAAATCTGGGATGGCTTAGTGTCTACCCATTACAAGAGCTGCAGTGGCTGCTGTATTACTTGTCCTTATGGTGGTAAAACAAAAAGAAAAATTTGATATAGAATGGCACCTGTTTGGCAAAAGAGACACACCAACACTCTAAACATCTGATTGCAAAGCCTCATAAGTTGAGCAATATGTTCCTTTGCCCATTTCACCACAGTCATATTTTCCATATTTGTACCCGATAAGATTTGCCATATTTTCTCATGCCGATGCGTTATGTTAACCTTTAATCCAGTCAGTGGAAATCCCTTCTGATACGGCACTAACGGTATAATTATTACTAAGCTCTTCACTCTACTTCTCCATCTGCTTGAAAAACATATCCAGGTTCCAGCGGCGTGTGGTCACCACGCATTAGAGTTTGGTTCATTCAGCCTTCCGCCCAACTGAGAAAAGTGTTTTATGAGCAGGTTAGATTATCAATAGGGATTAGTGGTGGAAAAAGCTTAAACAGTGTTTACAGTTAATATAACGGAGCGCGGAGACTGGTCTGATTGCAAATTAGAGCAAATAGATTGGGCTTAGTGCGGAGCTGTGTGGTCGTGCCGGGCTTTCCTGCAGAAAATGGCACTTACATAAAAGTACAACCACAGGATACTTGGATTTGTACTTCAGCGGGCTAACATTTCTCCATTCTGATTAGCAACTCCAGCTTTTTGGTTATTTTGTTATGTAATCTTGTGTTGATATTACTTTTCTGGTATAATTTTCATAAGTTGGACAACTAAACCCTCAGAAAATGCCTAATACAATCCTTGCTAAAGATCCCAAATACATAACAAACATCAGCAACCCCTGACAAACCCCATCAGGGCCGTATGTGAGGAGTTGAAATGGGTGAAAGTCTATGTTTCAGATGATCTACAGTACGGCAAAGTCGCCTGACCGCAACATACTGCCCAGTTATCCTGCTCCTGACCAGTGTGGTCAACATGACCACATTACATGCAGGTGGACACTGTCTGACCATATGACACGCAGACCGTCTCTGCTTAAAGGGAACCTGGCCGCAGCATTCTACTAAGTAAAGTACAGCCAGGGCCATATTGATGCTGTAATACTGATTAAAATGATACCTCAGGTGAAGACATCCTATGTGTAGACTTTCTTTAAACTTTGCTTGAAGTTTTGTTGTTTTCATATCTTTGTGCATCAGTTGGGCCTGTGGGTAGGGTCTTCAGCTTTGTTCCATCCTCTCCACTGTGTCTGGGTGTCTATTATTCTTTATTAAAAATTTAGTGCCAGTGCCGTCCTAGCCACAGGTGGCATTTGCGCAGATTGAGCTCCATGAAGTCTTCAGGAAAATGATGCCAGCGGCTGCTCATGCGTAGATTGCTCAGTGCCAGTGGTGCCATTTTACCGAAGCCTACTATTAGATCAATCTGCACAAGCGCTGCCCGCAGCTAGGACTGATGTGGCCTTTTGTAAAATGGCACAGGTGGTGCTGAGCAATCTACATATGTGCAGCCACTGGTGCCATTTTCCTGAAGACTTCCAAGAGCTCACTTTGCGCAAGTGCCACCAGCAGCTATGATGGCTCCGGAACTAAATTTTAAAAAAAGGAGAGGAAAAGACACCCACACAGTGAAGGGGACCGATAAAAGCTGAAAACCATACCTACTGTCTCGCCCACCGCCTCGCCCCAATTCACGAAGATATGAATACAAGAAAACTTCAAACAATGATTAAAGAAAGTGTACAAAATGGATTTCTTCACCTGATGTATCATTT
Organism: Ranitomeya variabilis; assembly: GCF_051348905.1. Classification (NCBI taxonomy): domain Eukaryota; kingdom Metazoa; phylum Chordata; class Amphibia; order Anura; family Dendrobatidae; genus Ranitomeya; species Ranitomeya variabilis. Next base: position 60,761,082 of record NC_135236.1, on the reverse strand, counting down.
TAATCAGTATAACAGCATCAATGTGGCCCTGTCAGTACTTTACTTATTAAAATGCTGCTGAGAGGCATTCCTTAAAGGGTATCTGTCAGCAGGATTTCACCTATCCCCAAACTAGTTATATCTGCATATAGCTTTTTCAAAGACAAGTCCAGCACTACCTTCACTTGGCAAGTCCATTTCTTTGATATTGAGGCAATGAGTGTTTGAATTGATATGTAAATAAAACTGAAGTACTATAGTAGATCTGAAGCCTCTGTCACTCCAGCTCTATTCCTCGCTCAGCTCCACCTCCTCCTGTTTGACTGACAGCCTCTGTGCTGTGTGACTTCAGACAAAGGAGTTATCATTCAAGCTGGAGAACAATGCACTGGGAAGGGAATAGAGCTGGAGTGACAGAGGTTTCAGCGCTCCAAATGGCTTTTCAAGCCTTATTTGCATATCAATTCAAATGCTGATTTCTCAGCAACAAAGGAACAGACTGGCCATGTAAAGGTATTGCTGGACTTGTATTTTACAGAGCTACATGTGCATACATGCATAGATGTGCATCTGCTCACAAATTCCTTTTAATGCTTCTGGTTCTTTCATCAAGTGCTGTTGCTGCCTACCAGAGTGGAGCTTGAGGGCCAGGAGATGTGTCACAATTACTGGGGAACTCAATGACTACGATGTAGCTCCATAAACCGAGACAGAAGAACTTTGTGAACTAATATTAGTTGTTGGACACAATTGCTGAAGCAAGTATGTGGCAGAATATCAGACAGCAGTGCCAACAATGAATAACTGTGAGTAATTATTAATTCATTATACTATTAATTATTTTATAGATTTTTTTTATAATGATTCATTTTATACTATGGAAGGAAGTGAATACTGGAAGCATATGTTATTATAATCTGGGGAGAACTATTCATTATTATAATGATGTGTGTGGGGGGTGATATTTGATTACTGCAATACCTCACCAACACAAGGCTTGTGCAAGTCTAATAGGGTTTCAGAATTGAGGGTTAACATTATGCTGGAAGATATGATTTCTTTTGGATTTTATTATTCACCCCGCAGAACAAATATCAGCCCCTACAGAGGTAACATGCGTGTACTGAAGGCATATTAGCTCGTCATGTCAGCCGCTAATAGGAACCTTATATTACTTTTCCCCATTGACTTTGTGTGGGAAAATATAAAGATTCATCCAGGCTAAATGTAATGACTGGTGGCTTGTATTCCACAAAAACTAACGATACCCACGTTGAGTCATCCACCTGGATCTAGCACAGGCCACTTCCTAGTCTCTGTCAATCCACCTAGATCCAGCACAGGCCACTTTCTAGTCTCTGCCAATCCACCTGGATCCAGCACAGGCCGCCTCCTAGTCTCTGATAGTCCACCTGGATTTAGCACAGGCCCCTTCCTAGTCTCTGCCATGCACCTGGATCCAGCACAGGCCACCTCCTAGTCTCTGCCAATCCATCTAGATCCAGCACAGGCTCCTTGTCTCTGCCAATCCACCTAGATCCAGCACAGGCCCCTTCCTAGTCTCTGCCAATCCACCTAGATCCAGCACAGGCCCCTTCCTAGTCTCTGCTAATCCACCTAGATCCAGCACAGGCCTCTTCCTTGTCTCTGCCGATCCACCTAGATCCAGCACAGGCCCCTTCCTAGTCTCTGCCAATCCACCTAGATCCAGCACAGGCCCCTTCCTTGTCTCTGCCAATCCACCTAGATCCAGCACAGGCCCCTTACTAGTCTCTGCCAATCCACCTAGATCCAGCACAGGCCGCTTCCTAATCTCTGCCAATCCACCTGGATCCAGCACAGGCCACTTCCTAGTCTCTGCCAATCCACCTGGATCCTGTACAGGCCACCTCCTAGTCTCTGCCAATCCACCTGGATCCAGCACAGGCCACCTCCTAGTCTCTGCCAATCCAGATCCAGCACACGCCCCTTTCTAATCTCTGCCAATCCACCTGGATTCAGCACAGGCCCCTTCCTTGTCTCTGCAAAACCACCTGGATCCAGCACAGGCCACCTCCCAGTCTCTGCCAATCAACTTAGATCCAGCACAGGCCCTTTCCTAGTCTCTGCCATGCACGTGGATCCAGCACAGGCCACCTCCTAGTCTCTGCCAATCCACCTAGATCCAGCACAGGCCCCTTCCTAGTCTCTGCCAATCCACCTAGATCCAGCACAGGCCACTTCCTAGTCTCTGCCAATTACCTAGATCCAGTACAGGCCGCTTCCTAGTCTCTGCCAATCCACCTGGATCCAGCACAGGCCACCTCCTAGTCTCTGCCAATCCACCTGGATCCAGCACAGTCCCCTTCCTATTCTCTGCCAATCCACCTGGATCCAGCACAGGCCACTTCCTAGTCTCTGCCAATCCACCTGGATCCAGCACAGGCCACTTCCTAGTCTCTGTCAATCCACCTGGAACCAACCCAGGCCACCTCCTAGTCTCTGCGAATCCACCTGGATCCAGCACAGGCCACCTCCTTGTCTCTGCCAATCTACATGGATCCAGCACAGGCCACCTCCTAGTCTCTGCCAATCCAGATCCAGCACACGCCCCTTCCTAGTCCCTGCCAATCCACCTGGATTCAGCACAGGTTCCTTCCTAGTCTCTGCCAATCCACCTGGATCCAGCACAGGCCACCTCCTAGTATCTGCCAATCCACCTGGATTCAGCACAGGCTCCTTGCTAGTCTCTGCCAATCCACCTGGATCCAGCACAGGTCCCTTCCTAGTCTCTGCCAATCCACCTGGATCCAGCACAGGCCACCTCCTAGTCTCTGCCAATCCAGATCCAGCACACGCCCCTTCCTAGTCTCTGCCAATCCACCTGGATTCAGCACAGGCCCCTTCCTAGTCTCTGCCAATCCAGATCCAGCACACGCCCCTTCCTAGTCTCTGCCAATCCGTCTGGATCCAACAAAGTCCACTTCCTAGTCTCTGCCAATCCACCTGGATCCAGCACAGGCCCCTTACTAGTCTCTGCCAATCCACATGGATCCAGCACAGGCCACCTCCTAGTCTCTGCCAATCCAGACCCAGCACACACCCCTTCCTAGTCTCTGCCAATTCACCTGGATCCAGCACAGGCCCCTTCATAGTCTCTGCCAATCCACCTGGATCCAGCACAGGCCACCTCCTAGTTTCTGCCAATCCATCTAGTTCCAGCACAGGCCACCTCCTAGTTTCTGCCAATCCATCTAGTTCCAGCACAGGCCGCTTCCTAATCTCTGCCAATCCACCTGGATCCAGCACTGGCCACTTCCTAGTCTCTGCCAGACTAGCCCTGTCAATGATGACACCATTCACCAGCCACAGTAGTATATATAGATCCAGATGGGTTGCAGCAGATGAGTTTCATTGATTTTCATAGTTTTTACTGAATACAGGCCACAAGTCAACTTTATATTACAGTTAGATACAGCCAATAAAATGGAAAACTTTTTTAAATAGAGAGAGAAGAATCGATCGGCAGGGCTTCAGTCTGTGACTGCTGGACGAGAGGATTGTGAATCTCCTTGCTTTCTGAGATACAGATGATTATCCTCTGGGCTGTACCTATAAGTGACGATTGAAAGGTGATATTACCAGAACTAGACATGTACAGCAGGGATGTCCTCAAGGTAGAGGACAGAGTAATAAAACATCTACCAATTTTGGATTCACCACTACAAATTTGGATTTTTCCAATGATACATTAATAGTGATGAGCGAGCATTAAAATGCTTGGGTGCTCGTTACTCGGGTCGAGTAAACCGTAATACTCGGGTAGTCAACCCGAGTAATGCATATAATAGAAGTCAATGTGAAACCCAAGCATTTTTCCAGCAGCCCCCCGAGGTCTGGAGGGGTCTAAAAATTGCTGAAATTGATGGAAACAGTGCTCAAATGGCATGGGAAAAGTATGGGGAAGACCCCTGGAAGCATCTCTGAATCCCATGTCACTGCTGGGAACAATGTTGTCAGAGTAGTACGCCACTTTTACGGACTAACAATGAAACATACAAAATCTTCAATAAAATGGATTTTACTAGAAAAAATGTTAAGAAACATTCTTTCAAGGATAATGAGCTGTATATAAGGCAAAACAAATAAGAGAAAAAAAAATGCTACTCCACACTTTGAGCTATGTTCACACATAGTGTTTTTGCTGCATTTTTGCAAGTTTGCATTGGTTTCAATGGTAAAAAAACATATTTTTCAGGGACATTAGGCAGCCCTGACTATTGTTACAGGGCAAACAGCCGGCCATCACAATTTATAAAGGGCCAGCAGGCAGACATCACAATTTTTAGAGGGCCAGCGGGCATCTTTTGGACAGATGAGACCAAGATAGAGCTTTTTGGTAAAGCATATCATTCTACTATTTACTGTAAATGAAAAGAGACCTACATAGAAAAGAACACAGTGAAATATGGTGCAGGTTTGAAGATATTTTGGGTTTGTTTTGATGCCTTTGGCACTGGGTGCCTTGACTGTATGTAAGGCATAGGGTCAAAATGTAGCTCAAGTGTCAGAAAGCTGGGTTTGCATCCTAGATTATGGGTATTTCAGCAGGACAATGTCCTCAAACATATTTCAAGAAGCACCGCGAAATGGATGGAAACAAAGCAGTGGAGAGTTCAGAAGTGGTAATTCCGTCTCCCACCACTGCCTCTTACATACAGCTGCTACAGAAAAATTGTGAATGGACACATTAAATCAGTAAATTTTACCTGATTTGATGAATTTCTGAGCATCAATTACGGTAAAAAACACATCTGTCGATGAGTGTATGAAAAAAAAGCAATCAAATTATGGGCTGTGGAAAAGATGTATGTGACCACAATGAACACTTATTTCCTGCAGATGATACCTAGCACCTATCCCTACACTAAACACAACTAACATCAATATTAATAGGGAATAGAATAGAAGTTACCTTGATGTCTTATTTTTTTAGGTTGCAGCAGCAAGGATCAAAATTTCTAAGGCAATAATCCTTGACTAGATGCTTTTATATGCTATTGCTTCTGTGGCAGCTCACCATAGATGAATTGCAGATAAGAGCAGTACTATTGCAGAATACAGAAGGGATTTGAACTGGTCCTGAAAAGATTTTTTCTTGTATGTGGCAGCAACAAACTCTGGAGGAACACAAGCAACACTGCCAGCTTTTATGAATTTCTCAGTACAGAATACAGTAAAAAAAAAAAATCTGTCAATGAGTTTATGGAAAAAAGCAGTAGCAAGGATTATAATTTATAAAGGCAATAATCTCTGATAAGATGCATGTAATAGGCTAATTCTACTGCTACAGCTAACCATAGATAAATTGCAGATACGGTGGGTATTATTGCAGAATATAGAAGGGAGTTGAACTAGCCCTGAAAATATTTTTTTCTTGTACACAGCAGCAACAAACCTTGGAGGAATGCAAGCAACACTGCCATCTTGATGAATTTCTGAGTACAGAGCACCATAAAAAACAGGAATCTGTCAATGAGTGTGTAGAAAAAAGCAGTCAAAATATGGACTGTGGAAGAGATGTATGTGACCAGAATGAACACTCATTTCCAGCAGATCATAGGGAATAGAATAAATGTTACCTATATTTTTTTTTTTTGCTACATTGTAGCAGCAAGGACTATAAGGCAATAATCCCTGACTAGATGCTGGTAATACACTTTCCCTACTGCAACAGCTCATCCTACATGAATTGCAGATAATTGTGGTATTACTAGATAAAAAAAGCTACTTGAATTAGCCCTGAAAAAACTATTAGTTTAACATAGCAGCATAAGGACTGTTATTTCATATTTCATCAACTCTGCTGGGAAATATAGTGGAGCATTTTGCATTTACTCAGCTTTATAGAGGAGACCAAAATCTTCTGTACTTATTGTACAAACTTTCCTGTCCCATTTGTGAAATCCTTTATGCAGTGTGAAAATTCCTTATGTAACGACCACCTGACAGCCCACAACAAGGCACTGGATCATATACTAATAGAACCCACTGGCTCTTTTGGTTTCCAAAACTGTTCCCTCAACTAGAAGGTGGAGCCTCAGAGATCATTTTTTCCCATTACTAAGGAGTGGGTCACTTAGACTGGTAAAGTGTATGCACTGAGTGCAAGGGATGCCAAAAATTACAAAAATTAGGAGGTGGCCCTCCAATACCCCTTTGAAGAGATGTAGTGGAGGGCCTCAGAAAACAAACATTTTTTTCCCATTATTAAGAAGTGGGTATCCTAGATTGGTAATGCACATGTATTGGGCTGAAAAATATTTACCCCTGGGGGTATACATATATATCAAAGAATGTTAGAGGTAGGCCTCTCAAAATTTGTAATATGAACATTATAACCATCTTTAAAAAATTTACAGCGAGGGTAGCATGGTCACCCTGTTGATATGGTGGTGGAGGAGAAGGAGGAGGATGACAGAAAAAAAGATGAAGTCCTGAAGTGTCTAACCATGTTTGGGTGGGAAGGGTGCATGGGAATAGACCAGAAAAAAAACAAAAAAAAACACCAGATTTGAGTTTATGTTCCGCTTCTGTCATCTGGTGGTGTTGAGAACTCTGGTGCAATCCAGCCCCTCTCATTTTGATAAGAGTTAGCTTGTCAGCATTTTCAGTTGACAGGTGAATGTGCCTATACCCCTGGCTGCACTAAAAATCCACTCTGACAAAATGCTAGCAGCAGGGCAGGCCAAGACCTCCAAGGCGCAGAGAGACTGTTCATGCCACATGTCTACCTTGGATACTTAATAGTTGTAAGGCACATAGGAATCATGGAAGATGCTGGTATGGTCATCAAGGTACTCCTTCAGCAGCTTCCAAAACTTTTCCCTCTTTGTGAGAGTATCCTGTGCATGAGGGCTTGGGCAATGAAAGGGTCTGAGAAAACTGTCCCAGACCTTTGACAGTGTTTGCCTGCCTCTGCTTCATCTGGCATGTGTCTCCCTCATCGCTACTCCTTGGCTGTCTGAGGAACTGTGACCTCTACCAACAGCATTGTCAGATGAAATATTTTTAATAATTCTTCAACTAGAGCCTTCTGGTACTGCAGCACTTTATTAGACCTATCCACCATGGGAAGGAGAGATAGAAAATTCTCCTTGTAGCATGGGTCTAGAAGGATGACAAACCCGTGATTAGTGTTGGCCAAAATGCGTACAATGTGAGGGTCACATGGGAGGCAGCAGAACATAAACTCTGCCATGCGTGCCAGACTGCCAACAGTCAAAACCATTGCCTTCTTGTAAGTGTGGCTGCTCAAATATTTGCCCATCGCTACATGTGATCTCCTCATGTCCTGCTTGAAACGGGCAGGGCGAGAGGCCAGAATCTGTAAATGGAAATGTGAAAAGCTCTTTGTATTGTGCAAGCGTGAGATCACTTGGCTTTGGACACTTGACATAGTGGTAGGAAGGAGGATCATTGTGAGGATTCTGTGATCCAGAATCATGGCTACTCTGAGTGGATCATGTCGAAAACAGGGTGGTGCTGGCAAATTGACTGACTGCATTATGTGCTATCCATCCAACAACCATTTCACACGAATCTGGTTTCAAAATTGGTGTTTTGTGACATATAGAAAATGGGACAGGAGGCTAGGTCGACATGATGCTTATATTTGTTGTTTTCCAGCAGCAGGTGCAGTTACACCCTGCCCACGACCTCTGCCTCTGCACTCACCATCAGCATCACATCCACTTCCCTCTCCATTACCACTTACCTTGCCCATGTTAAATTATAATATATCTCTGTTGAATAAATTTTCAGGATTAGTATCGCAGGAAAAGTTGCCCACTTCAGATCTACTGTACTTGTTACACTGCAGGAGCAATATAGAGATGGTATTGATAACCAACCATGTTTTGCTGTATGCTTTTGATTGACAACTGGCACAGAATAAATGGTGTATAATATTTCCCTGATGAAAAGTTTTGCAGGATTACAATCGCAGGAAACTTTGCCCACCTCAGATGTACCATTTACAGTGCAGGAGCAATATAGCTATGCTATTTTTAACCAAGTCTGTTTTTTTTTTCTTTTGATGCACAACTGGTGCAGTATAAATGGTGTATAATATTTCCCTGCTGAATAAAACTGCAGGATTACTATCACAGGAAAATTTGCTCACCTCAGATAGACATCTTACACTGCAGGAGCAACATAGCAATTAAATTTCTAACCATCTAAGTCTGGCTGTATGCTTTTGATACACAACTGGTGCAGAATAAATGGCGTATAATATTTCTCTGTTGAAAAAACTTTGCAGGATTACTATCGCAGGAAAATTTGCCCACCTCAGATGGACATGTTACAATGCAGGAGTCATATAGCAATGCTATAGATAACTAACTAAGTCAGGCTGTATACTTTTTACGCACAACTAGTGCAGTATAAATGCAGTATATTTCCTTGCTTAAAAAAATTTGCAAGATTACTATCGCAGAAAAATTTCCCCACCTGAGATGGACTGGTTACAGTGCAGAAGCAATATAGCGATGCTATTGCAAGCCAACCAAGTCTCGCTGTATACTTTTGACGCACAACTGGCACAGTATAAATGGTGTATAATATTTTCCCTGCTCAGAAAAATTTGCAGGATTAAGAGCAAAAAGAATATTTTTAGCTCTGAGTACTTCAAAGGCCTTTGGTATGAGTTTCAGCAGAAAGGATGTGCAATTAGCCCTATCCTGTACTACACTATCCCTTCAGCACAATCTCTCCCTAAGTGCAGTTATCAGCAGTATGAATATTGATTATAATTAGCCCTAACAAAGGATGCTGTTGCAGTTGAAAGAAAGATTACATCTCTGACCCCTGCCTATACAAACCCTGCCCATACAAATCTACAGCTCAACAATTCCGCTCCTCTCCCTGCTCTACCTCTGTCTGTTGGTACACTGTGGCCAGCAAAGCATCAGGGGTCTTATATAGACCCTATGCAGCCAGCTGATCACAGTAATGCCACAAGCAAGCTGGCTACATCACTACAGTGACAGACAGGTAATTCGAGCATGTTTATTGGCTGTCAAAGGAGCTCCAAACGTGCGGAATGGGGACTCGAGCTAGCGCATGAGCATTCAAAAACACTCACTGAGTAACGAGCATCTCAAGCACACTGATACTCGAGCAAGTAACAAGCAGTGACGAGCATGCTCACCATCACTAGTATCTGTGCGGCTGCCACACATCTTGAATCACCGCATGCGGATGCATCCGCATACAGCGCATATCCGTGCGTATCCAATGTTAAAGATAGGAATGCAGGGCAATGCAGGACGCAAGGAAAAGTAGGTGAAGCGTAGGCGGGGTTTCAGGGAGGAAGAAGGGAGGAAGTACGCTGCCATCCACAGCGCTCCCGTTCGCAAGTGTGAAACCAGCCTAATACAATTACCAACATGATTACTACTAACATTTACCATGAAGATTCATCATATTTCTCTTCCTCATCGTTATCCATATTATCATCATAGTTGATAAGGTTAAGTAATCATATGGCCGTGTATGCTCATTTATTTCTTTAATTCTCTCTGTAACTGTTTTTAATGAAACCTCATGTGCACAGAATTTCCAAGCCAGTACCAGAAATTCTTGGAACTCTTGTCCAATATCCATTTCAGTGGCATGTAGCTGCTATAAGGGAGGTCTGCAAATCTCTTACCTTCTGGAATGAAGTTTGATTTATCATGACTGGTGCAACATCATTTGTGTGAAATGTTGCACAGATGATGTAGCCCCAACTGGCTAATCAAAAGCAGTGTAGGGGATACCGGAAGCTAAGAGACTCATGGACCTTCCGTCAAGCCTAGTACCCAAGTGCCACTGATCTCGACACTGGAATGGAGTCCCGCCAATCGACCTACTCTTCTCCAGCCAGTACCTTTTCCAAACATCAGGAAATGCGAAAGTTTATAGAACATAAGAGGGATTTATAGGGTTCTCAATGGATGTCTGACAAAGTTTATAGAATCGTCTGCTTTCGGCTCCTTCCTTTTGTCCCGCTTACTCGTATATTCATATCGCTCTTATTATTATGACAAAGAATTTGCCGTCAGTTGAACCAATTATATGAAAAGGGATATAAAGCCTCAACATATGAGTACAACTTGTAAACTATGAAAAAGTGTTGCTATTATACTTCCTCCATGTGCATAGAAATGGCCTTCTCAGTTTTGGAAATGTGTGAAATTATGGACTGATGATAAGGACAAATATTTTTTGGATATAAATCTGTAGTCACTTTCTTCTGAATTGCTTATCAGCAAGTGATCTTCCAATAAAAGGCTACTTACCGCTTTTTACCATTCTCACTCGTATGCTGTCTAAACTGACGCTTAGAAATGGAATGTTTTTCTAAATGCTTTTCTTCACTGATCTTGCCCCATTCCCTCTGCTCATGTATTGGTTTTGAGATACCACCTGACATCATTGCTGTGGTCTCTTGTGCCACTCGGATTGGTAATTTATGCTGTCCATCTCAAGCGTCAGACATAATGTTATGGTGATGTCACTTGAGAGATTGCTCATGCATGGATTTCAACAGCTCTGTTAAAGTGATGTTACTCTGACCTTCTGTAAAGGGATGGAAGAGGGAAGAAAAAACTATTGGATGGAACATCACAGCAAGCCAGGGTAAATGTAACAGGTGGGATCACGGGAGGAAACGGTGCAACATAAGTAAATAACCAAAAAAGAGTGAAAGCTACAAAATCCCATAGTGAAATGAAGTAACACACTTTATTTATTAGATAAACTGACATACAATATAAAATTAATAAAAATTATAGAGGGAGAACAGAACATGGAAGTCTTTTGTGTCCAAGACCCAAATATACAGACAGTGAATATACTATGCAAATAGATAAATATAAAAGAGAAGGCTTAGTAGACTCAGATTCACCTACAATGAGCATGAAGGTACATATATGTAGTGGTAGCAAAATGGAGATAACAATGAGTATGTCTAAAAGTATATATGTAAAGTCCAAGTAGAACCCAGGATTCACGCACAATTGGGATGAAGGTGAAAATACATAAGCGTAATATCTTGTAGTGCAAGACCTTAAGGGACATACAATACAATTTTTATTGATTTTATATTGTATGTCAGTTTGTACAAGTAATAAAGTTTGTTACTTCATTTCATTATGGGCCTTTGTAGCGTCCACTCCATTTTTGGTAATTTTGCCTTTTATTCGATTTTCAACATAGGTTAATGTATTTGGAAAATCATTCCATGTTCCAGCCTTAGTTCAGAGGGTAAAAGAAGTCAAATTATCAAAAAATGTGGACAATCCCTTCAATGAGGTTGTATGAGATTTCTTTTCAGTAACATCCCAACTATTGTCTAAAGGCCGTCTCGAGTATTTAGCTAATTTGATGTTTTTTCTAATCTCATGCAAGAGGATGGGTAAAGGGATTCTGCGCTTCTAAATATTGATGACAGTTTATTTAATCTGTTATCAACGTGTATTAACAGGAACAATTATTATTTATAAATTGCTATCATATTCTTCAGCCCTTTAGAATTCACAGGCTACATGAACTTTCTAAATCAGGCATTACTGAATAACAAACTTACCTAACCATGTAACGTAGAGATGTGAGGACCTGGCCTACAATCTTTAATCAGTCAAGGTCTTAAAACGAAGATACCAAACCTAACCCAAACCAACCATTCACGAGAAAGTCCATGTGCTGTGTGTGACATGACATGAATGGAGCTGAGCTGTGGTACAAGGCACAATGCATAGGCTTTCCATTGAATTAGAAGATAGGACTGAGCTAAACCTCTCGAGAGTTGAATGGATACAAAGTAAAGGAAATGGCCTTCAGAAACTTCACATTACCATACTTCATAAACGAAAAGTCAAGACAATTTTCCATTATTGCCTCTTTACTTCAATCAGAAATTTCAACCCTTTTATGGTTTGGGTCTTTCTCAAGCTTCTCATTCATGGATGGTTTCTAATGAGCATCACTGTACAAAAGTGTTTTAGTGAAGGACTGTCACCTTTACATTTCTCTTATGGAGCTTGCATGGACTTTGTCATAACTAAAGGGGCCTTAGATGAATAGAAGAGTTTGCGTCTGGGTAAGATTTCTCATGTGCCTGGATTTTATTCTATGAATTTTATTGCTAACTATATCAGTCATTTGTGCCACTACCATGAGAAAAGATACCCATAAATTATTAAGCCAAACACCCCTAAGAGCTCTAGTTTAACTATAGGCTTTTTATACAGTAGATGCATCAAGACAAAGGTGGTTAAAGAAAATTTTGGGAGATTGGCTTATAATTGTAAAGAAATTAAAGTTGTGACATAGGTACAATATTTGCCAGAATCTAAAATTTCAAGTGGCAAAAGGGCAAACCTAGTTAAAACTATCGAATATGAATCTTCTTGCAGAACTGCCTGAGTCTCTCATCGGAAGAATGAGTGCTCGGCAGCTGTAGCCAGAAGTTATGGTTGCATGAATCTTCTTCATTCAATTTCTCAGGGGAAAAATTAATGACCTGTCTGCACAGAGTCAAGTGTTTGAAGGGACATACAGCCAGAAGGGGATTGTTCACAGTCACGAAGATCTGTCATCTTCCATGAAGAAACCTCTAAATGTTTTTTTTTTTCAAGTTTGCTTTCCACCTATATTCTATTATCAAAGTACTCTTGAGGCAAAAAAAAAAGTTAAGAACTGTCAACATAAAGAAATACAGAAATCAAGGTATGTTCACTTTTGTATCTCAAGTTCTGGGCTATCAGACGACTGATTACAATGTTAGTCAATTTGGGAGCAAAAAATATTTCTCCAAAATCTTAAATCTGCCCAGTTTCCATCTCATGACATGAACCATCTTCTTTCTGAAAAAGTATTTTATAAAAAACTAAATGTAATAATTTTCTTCCACAAAAAAAAAAGTTTTCCAATCTGGCAAAACCCTTAAAGCTTTTTTTCTAATTTTCTAGACCCTGTATCCTAATTCAAGCATGTAATCCAAAGAATGATATCTATGATCAATATCGATCTTCATGGGTGTAACATTCCAACACTGTTCTCTTAATGGGTGGGGACTCCTTGCCCAATTCTGTTCATGAATGGATCTTCCTTGCTTTTGTACCTCCAATTAGTCCCCTTTCAACATCAGAATTGTAGTTTTATGGTCACAGTAATTCACCCCAAAAAATACAACAAGAATCTATGTGGTATGTACCCCAAAATAGTACCAATGGAAAAATGAAAAAGTTACAGGTCTCAGAAAATGGTGATACCTACCACTTTTTTTATCAGTTAAATAAAAATGTAACTTTACAAGTTTAGTATTTCGTAAATTAAGCTAGCCTGAAGAATCATGTTGCCAGAATGATTTTTACTGGACAATGAATGCTCTAAAAACAAAATCCAAAAAATAATGTTGGAATTGTGTTTTTTTTCACCATTTCACCACAGTTGTATTTTTTTTCTCTTCTCGAGTCTATTATATAGAAAAGTGAATCATGTCCTTCAACACTACAACTTGTCCTATTACAAAAAAAAGCTCTCATATTTTTATGTCAATGGAAAAATAAATAAATTATGACTTTTGCCAGGAAGGGAGGAAATATGCCCAGTATAATAAAGTCTTTTCAGGGGATAAAACTCAATGGTCCAAGACACAGGATAACCTTAATTGAAGCAGATGTGTGGGTCAATTTTCACTTCTTCTCTAACAGTGTGGTTCTTCTGAAGAGGAAAGTCTCACATTCGATGCTAAAAAATGAGCAGGTAAATTTGCGGGACCAAGGTCCATTTTCCACAACAGTATTTGTGGCTGTTGGTTGGGAGTCCTTCAAATTGCCTCCTAACTTCCAACATTAGCAGCTCCATTTTTGATTAGCCAGTCTGTTGCAATGTTGTGTGCATCACAACAAAATGATAATGTTGCATGTGCTATTCTGACAGATAAGAGGCTGTTCTCAGGACTTCTGTCTGGCAGCCACAGAATACTGACCTGGTCCCTGGACATACAGTTAGGTCCATATATATTTGGACAGAGACAACATTTTTCTAATTTTGGTTATAGACATTACCACAATGAATTTTAACCAAAACAATTCAGATGCAGTTGAAGTTCAGACTTTCAGCTTTCATTTGAGGGTATCCACATTAAAATTGGATGAAGGGTTAAGGAGTTTCAGCTACTTAACATGTGCCACCCTGTTTTTAAAGGGACCAAAAGTAATTGGACAGATTCAATAATTTTAAATGAAATGTTCATTTTTAATACTTGGTTGAAAACCCTTTGTTGGCAATGACTGCCTGAAGTCTTGAACTCATGGACATCACCAAACGCTGTGTTTCCTCCTTTTTGATGCTCTGCCAGGCCTTCACTGCGGTGGTTTTCAGTTGCTGTTTGTTTGTGGGCCTTTCTGTCTGAAGTTTAGTCTTTAACAAGTGAAATGCATGCTCAATTGGGTTGAGATCAGGTGACTGACTTGGCCATTCAAGAATATTCCACTTCTTTGCTTTAATTAACTCCTGGGTTGCTTTGGCTTCATGTTTTGGGTCATTGTCCATCTGTAGTATGAAACGACGACCAATCAGTTTGGCTGCATTTGGCTGGATCTGAGCACACAGTATGTCTCTGAATACCTCAGAATTCATTCGGCTGCTTCTGTCCTGTGTCACATCATCAATAAACACTAGTGACCCAGTGCCACTGGCAGCCATGCATGCCCAAGCCATCACACTGCCTCCACCATGGTTTACAGATGATGTGGTATGCTTTGGATCATGAGCTGTACCACGCCTTCGCCATACTTTTCTCTTGCCATCATTCTGGTAGAGGTTGATCTTTGTTTCATCTGTCCAAAGAATGTTATTCCAGAACTGTGCTGGCTTTTTTAGATGTTTTTTAGCAAAGTCCAGTCTAGCCTTTTTATTCTTGATGCTTATGAGTGGCTTGCACCGTGCAGTGAACCCTCTGTATTTACTTTCATGCAGTCTTCTCTTTATGGTAGATTTGGATATTGATGCGCCTACCTCCTGGAGAGTGTTCTTCACTTGGTTGGCTGTTGTGAAGGGGTTTCTCTTCACCATGGAGATTATTCTGCGATCATCCACCACTGTTGTCTTCCGTGGGCGCCCAGGTCTTTTTGCATTGTTGAGTTCACCAGTGCTTTCTTTCTTTCTCAGGATGTACCAAACTGTAGATTCTGCCCCTCCTAATATTGTAGCAATTTCTCGGATGGGTTTTTTCTGTTTTCGCAGCTTAAGGATGGTTTGCTTCACCTGCATGGAGAGCTCCTTTGACCGCATGTTTACTTCACAGCAAAACCTTCCAAATGCAAACACCGCACCTCAAATCAACTCCAGGCCCTTTATCTGCTTAATTAAGAATGACATAACGAAGGGATTGCCCACATCTGTCCATGAAATAGCCTTCGAGTCAATTGTCCAATTACTTTTGGTCCCTTTAAAAACAGGGTGGCACATGTTAAGTAGCTGAAACTCCTTAACTCTTCATCCAATTTTAATGTGGATACCCTCAAATGAAAGCTGAAAGTCTGAACTTCAACTGCATCTGAATTGTTTTGTTTAAAATTCATTGTGGTAATGTCCATAACCAAAATTAGAAAAATGTTGTCTCTGTCCAAATATATATGGACCTAACTGTAGGTCCTGCAAATCGATTAAATCATATCTATACTACGCAAAATATGAAAAGGGATATAAGAGCTCGAGCAAAGTGGGATTCTGTGCCAGAGTCATTCCATACCCTAGTCCTGTAAATAAATTACTTGGCCAAAGCTGAGTGACTTTTTGGCAGCAACTTGGCACTCAGCACCATGCAACATGAAACATCAGAACACCCTCCTTCCTTTTATCTCCTTGTACCCTGGTGTTATATATTCTATTACATTTTGTGGCCTTCATTATCAAGTTCTCTGCCGACTCTTTCGTATGACCTATTTTTTTGATAATTCTATCTAGAGAACTTCATTGTTCTGCTAGGATTAAATCTTTAGTTTGTTAAACCTCTGGAGGGCTGTATTATTGGCTTAGTGTCAGAGCGAGATGGCTCAGATTTCACAGAATCGCATGTGGAGACAAGATTATCAGAATATCCTCTGAATGTTGCTTGGAGATTAGAATCGTACACTACTTCAGAGACTGTCTTCAGGTAAGGACAGGGTACAGTATATAAAACGGTTTTGCTCATTTTTCTAATGTTTAGTGACTCGTTTGTATTTCTTCTTGTACTTTCTTGTTATACCGTAGGATATTTAGAACGTATCTTCGAAAAGAAATTGTTTCAGACTCACGTATACAAAGAGGAGCCGCTTGCCCCAATTCAACCCCAAATTTTTCCTTGAAGTGTTCTCAATCAAAGAAGACTTCAATAACATTGACTTGAATTTGAATGTCGAAGTCTTCCAGTAAAGAAGATTTTCTTCATGTTTTCATGCTCCAGGCTTTTAAAAATCTTGCAGAGAATACAGATGAAAATTGTGTCTTGATCTGGATGTTTTATTCCTCAGTGAATGTATAGTGGTTGATTGTAAATAGCTAAGAAAATTCATAAAAAGCAGGTGTATCAGGTGCATCTACACATTGTGGTAGAACAATATTACCATCAGTTTCCTGACCTAAAGGGAGCAGAGTCGGAAAATGACCTGTTGCTTAAATAAAATTTTTGTGCTACATGTTTTTTTTTCATATCATGATCTTCAATAAAAAATAACACTAGTAATTTTGACATTTTCAAACTGGCAACTGGATGTATTTTAGACTCACACTTTATTTTTTCAGTAATAGTTTACAGCAGGTTCGTTATTATCAGAAGCAGGATTACAACAACAAATAGCACTTCTATACAACTGATAACATCCTCCAATCACAATACTTTATGTCGCAGCTCTCCCCACCTTCCCAATCACCTTTGCATACACTCGTTAGATGTCATAATACAAAAGATAGGGGCAGAGTATATTCATAATACCGTATATACTCGAGTATAAGCCGAGATTTTCAGCCCAAATTTTTGGGCTGAAAGTGCCCCTCTCGGCTTATACTCGAGTCATGATCGGTGGTGGGGTCGGCGGGTGAGGACTGTCATATACTCACCTAGTTCCGGCGTTCCTGTCGCTCCCCCTGCCCGTCCCACGGTCTCCGGGTGCCGCAGCTCTTCCCCTGAGCGGTCACGTGGGACCGCTCATTAGAGAAATGAATATGGACTCCACCTCCCATAGGGGCAGAGCCGCCTATTCATTTCTCTAATGAAGCGGTGCCGGTGAACGCTGATAGAGGAAGAGGCTGCGGCACCGAAGACCAGCTGTCCGGGGGAAGGAGCGGGACGCCGGGAGCAGGTAAGTATGTCATATTTACCTTCCCTCGTTCCACACGCCGGGCGCCGCGCCATTTTCCCGGCATCTCTCCTCACTGACTGTGCAGGTCAGAGGACGCGATGACGCATATAGTGTGCGCTCCGCCCTCTGCCTGATCAGTCAGTGCAGAGAGACGCCGGGACGGGACGCTGAGGAGCTGCAAGCAAGAGAGGTGAGTATGTGTGTTTTTTTTTTTATTGCAGCAGCAGCGTTATATATGGCACAGATTTATGTGGAGCATCTATGGGGCAACGGTGCAGAGCACTATATGGCACAGCTATGGGGCAACGGTGCAGAGCATTATATATATAGCACAGCTATGGGGCAACGGTGCAGAGCACTATATGGCACAGCTATGGGGCAATGGTGCAGAGCATTATATATATGGCACAGCTATGGGGAAATGGTGCAGAGCACTATATATATGGCACAGCTATGGGGCAACGGTGCAGAGCACTATATATATGGCACAGCTATGGGGCAACGGTGCAGAGCACTATATGGCACAGCTATGGGGCAACGGTGCAGAGCACTATATGGCACAGCTATGGGGCAATGGTGCAGAGCATTATATATATGGCACAGCTATGGGGCAACGGTGCAGAGCACTATATATATGGCACAGCTATGGGGCAATGGTGCAGAGCACTATATATATGGCACAGCTATGGGGCAACGGTGCAGAGCACTATATACACTCACCGGCCACTTTATTAGGTACTCCATGCTAGTAACGGGTTGGACCCCATTTTGCCTTCAGAACTGCCTCAATTCTTCGTGGCATAGATTCAACAAGGTGCTGGAAGCATTCCTCAGAGATTTTGGTCCATATTGACATGATGGCATCACACAGTTGCCGCAGATTTGTCGGCTGCACATCCCAAAGATGCTCCATACAAGGCAGGATGGATCCATGCTTTCATGTTGTTTACGCCAAATTCTGACCCTACCATCCGAATGTCGCAGCAGAAATCGAGACTCATCAGACCAAGCAACGTTTTTCCAATCTTCTACTGTCCAATTTCGATGAGCTTGTACAAATTGTAGCCTCAGTTTCCTGTTCTTAGCTGAAAGGAGTGGTACCCGGTGTGGTCTTCTGCTGCTGTAGCCCATCTGCCTCAAAGTTCGACGCACTGTGCATTCAGAGATGCTCTTAGGCCTACCTTGGTTGTAACGGGTGGCGATTTGAGTCACTGTTGCCTTTCTATCAGCTCGAACCAGTCTGCCCATTCTCCTCTGACCTCTGGCATCAACAAGGCATTTCCGCCCACAGAACTGCCGCTCACTGGATTTTTTTTCTTTTTCGGACCATTCTCTGTAAACCCTAGAGATGGTTGTGCGTGAAAATCCCAGTAGATCAGCAGTTTCTGAAATACTCAGACCAGCCCTTCTGGCACCAACAACCATGCCACGTTCAAAGGCACTCAAATCACCTTTCTTCCCCATACTGATGCTCGGTTTGAACTGCAGGAGATTGTCTTGACCATGTCTACATGCCTAAATGCACTGAGTTGCCGCCATGTGATTGGCTGATTAGAAATTAAGTGTTAACAAGAAGTTGGACAGGTGTACCTAATAAAGTGGCCAGTGAGTGTATATGGCACAGCTATGGGGCAACGGTGCAGAGCATTGTATATATGGCACAGCTATGGGGCAACGGTGCAGAGCACTATGGCACAGCTATGGGGCAACGGTGCAGAGCACTATATATATGGCACAGCTATGGGGCAACGGTGCAGAGCACTATATATATGGCACAGCTATGGGGCAACAGTGCAGAGCACTATATGGCACAGCTATGGGGCAACGGTGCAGAGCACTATATGGCACAGCTATGGGGCAACGGTGCAGAGCACTATATGGCACAGCTATGGGGCAATGGTGCAGAGCACTATATATATGGCACAGCTATGGGGCAACGGTGCAGAGCACTATATATATGGCACAGCTATGGGGCAACGGTGCAGAGCACTATATGGCACAGCTATGGGGCAATGGTGCAGAGCATTATATATATGGCACAGCTATGGGGCAACGGTGCAGAGCACTATATATATGGCACAGCTATGGGGCAACGGTGCAGAGCACTATATATATGGCACAGCTATGGGGCAACGGTGCAGAGCACTATATATATGGCACAGCTATGGGGCAACGGTGCAGAGCACTATGGCACAGCTATGGGGCAACGGTGCAGAGCACTATATATATGGCACAGCTATGGGGCAACGGTGCAGAGCACTATATATATGGCACAGCTATGGGGCAACGGTGCAGAGCACTATATATATGGCACAGCTATGTGGCAACGGTGCAGAGCATTATATATATGGCACAGCTATGGGGCAACGGTGCAGAGCACTATATATATGGCACAGCTATGGGGCAACGGTGCAGAGCATTATATATATGGCACAGCTATGGGGCAACGGTGCAGAGCATTATATATATGGCACAGCTATCTATGGGGTAACGGTGCAGAGCATTGTATATATGGCACAGCTTTATGTGGAGCATCTATGGGGCCATAATGAACAGTGCAGAGCATTATATGTGGCACAGCTTTATGTGGAGCATCTATGGGGCCATAATGAACGGTATGGAGTATCTATTTTTAATTTTGAAATTCACCGGTACCTGCTGCATTTTCCACCCTAGGCTTATACTCGAGTCAATAAGTTTTCCCAGTTTTTTGTGGCAAAATTAGGGGGGTCGGCTTATACTCGGGTCGGCTTATACTCGAGTATATACGGTAGCTAATGTACATGTGAACTTCCTGAAACAACTGGAATTTAGAGCCTAAAAAAGCCATAATGGGCACTGTTAAAATTGCCAAAAACTGTTATTTTCATGAAAATCGTGATATTGTAAGAGAAAATAAATCTAAATTTGAAAAATATATATTTTAGCACAAAAACCTGATTCAAAGAAGAATTTATTTTCTGATGACAAATTCCTTTTCAGAAGGCCATAAACGTCCTATTTCTGACAAATTTCTCATTCACATGCGCAGGCATGGATGTGTTCTCAGTGAGGGAGGGAGTAAAAATTTTAATTAGACACATTTGGCAAGAGCAAGCTCTACTGGAAACCAACATGCTGATTCTCTTTTCCCCAGATATGTTGAAAATGCCATATTCCAAAAATAATTGGCAAGTCCACAGAAATCAGGAGGTTTGACCATGTGTTTAATTTGCATGCTTGTAATCTTAGATTTGCATTTGCCAATCCTCATAGTTACGTAATTCTTTTCCATAGACATCTGCTGCCCAAGACTTGAGTCTTAAGGCCCCATTAAATGTTAGACAAATATCGTCAAAATGATTGTTGACTGTCTGATTATTTGATAACTCATACAATTCTTCCCTAGCAGCAGATGTTGGGGGAACGAATTATTGGGCTTGTTGAATCCTTGATACTGGATGTGACGTACTCCTATCTCCCTACTGATAACCCATGCAGGCTCAGTCAAGTATTTTGGCCAAACAATCTTTAAGCCAATAGATATATGACGTTTATAGGCACTTTTATAACTGTAATCTCTAAGTAAATATTCTTTTCGGAGAAAGTGTCTCTATAAAAAAAATATATTCTCTACAAAGTTCAAAAATATATTCTCTACAAAGTTCTTGTGACACTTTTTTTGTTTTTATCACATTTTTTTAGGACAAATTTACCAGAAGTGCCCAGTTCTTGGGCCACGTATGGAGCTATTTATTGGAAAGAGGAGCTTTTGGATTCCGCGAGACAGATACAATTAAGAATGAGAAGCCGCAAACTTTGTGTAAGATTTCTAACCTAAAATCTAATTCCGTTATTCTTAATGAGGATGAGACACAATACGATTCGGTTTACTTCAGTGAGAGTTGTCATCTCTGTACTGGAGGACCAGGTGTCAGCTTTAGGAGGATACCGAAGGCTTTGAACTCCATGTCTGTGTCACCAGGCCTCACAGCCCATTTATCTTCCCACGGCTGGCATTGATTTCACGGCATAGCTGTAATTACACTGCAAAGTGTACAGAGGTTGAATCAGACTCTGCAGATAATAACAGTGCCCAGCTGATGGGCGAAGGAAATAACGGCCTAATTGTTCTGCTGAGTGGAGTAGTGTAATCCTGACGGTGATTTATTAGAAACCTGCTTAAATAACGTAGAGGCCTGCCATGGGGGAGGAAACGGGCACAGAGAAGAGGAGATGCTTTAATTTGATAGAAATATTATATAAGGTCACATTTACTGCAGATAATTTACATGTCAAAGCAATATGACAAGAAGGCTGGAGAAAGTAAACAGGTTCATTTCTCTTTCTTGTGTAATTCATAGATCTAATTACTTCCTAATGATCCTTTGTATGCAGTGCAACTTCATACTATTTTGTAGATTACGTGAAGAAAAATATACTTTATGGCAGTAGTCTGCAACTAAAATGGGGTCTGAGACCACTTAAAAAATTCTGTTAAGGTATAGAAAGCATTGTTAAATCTAAGCTGGAGTGACATGGCGTCTTTGTCTGTGAAATAGGCAAAGTCCTCTACTCTGCACCGTCACATACAAACATGCACCACACAAATAATATAGAAGTAGCCACTGTGCAACCCACCCTTCACAATATTGATCAGCCAGTACCACACCCCCTATTAACTATATTTAGACACATTTCCATTTTACATTAAATGTATCAGCCACTGTGCCTCTACCCCCCAGTTTATTACAAGTCACTGACCTGTGTCCTATCTCCCCTCCCAATTCATTGAAATTCTATGACATCTCTCCTACTCACACCATCAATTCATTACAATTACATGTTCTCTTACCCAATCCCAATTCATTACAATTCTATGTCCTCTCTTCCACTTCCAACCCCAATTCAATGCAATTCGACATCCTCCCTCCCAACCCCACCCCCATCACAATTACAAACCTCCCCTCCAATTCATTACAATTACATGTCCTCTCACCCCCTCAATTCAATATAATGCTATGTCCTCTCTCCCATCTTCACCCCTAATTCATTGCAATTCTATATCCTCCTTTTTAACGTCACCCCCAATTGATTGCAATTCATTATAATTGCAAGCCTGCAGCCTCAATTGATTGCAATTATATGTCCTATATCCCATCACTCCCTCAAGTTCATTACAATTGTATGTCCTCCCCAATTCATTACAATTCTTTGTCCTCTTTCCTACCTCCAATTCATTGCAACTACAAGTCCTCTCATTCACCACTCCAATTAATTACAATTACAAGCCTCCCCCCCCTGTTAACTGCAACTCAATGTCCTCTATCCCAACCCACCCAACCTCATTCCACTCTCTCCCCATAATCCCGCTTTCATATTCCTCTGGCCAGTTAGCGGTTAAGTGACACAGCCGGTGTGATGACATCACAGAGAACTGATTTTTTTAAGTGATCTTGAAGAGTTTTTCCATTCATTTTTGCAGATTTTTTTACCTAAGCAGTTTCGGTAGCATTTTCATTGGACAGTTTCTAGTATGAAGTATTTTCCATTAGGAGACGATTCAAAGAAGTAACTTGCACTTTTGTTTTCTCCTACTAGGCTATTTTCAAAACCTGAAGTGGAAAAAATATTTTGAAAAGCCTGTTCATATGAGCGGCAAGATGTTTTACAATAATAAATAATGAATATAAGGAGTCTTTCAAATGGTTTTAAGTTTACTTTTCATGCGTTTTCGAAGAGGATTCACTTTAAAAGATTGTGGAAAAAACTCATTTTCCACATACCGTAAAGTTCCTTATATCCCCAAATAGCTATTGGTGGAACAGTTATTTAGCCGATTGCTGTCTCTCCTGTCTTCTCAATGTGCATGAATGCTTGGCAGGGGCTTATCCCAGGGGAGAAAAAAAAACAGTTATTTGTAGAGATGAGTAAATCTCTCAAAATCCGATGGAATTTTATTAGCCTGATTGTATCCAGAGTTCGGTTCACATCAAATACATTAATTGCAATTCCAAAGTACCTCAACTGCCATTAAAAGATGTTTTTTATCTATTGAGGTCACTCTAGACCCCAAAACATAGTAAGCAGAGGGGATTGAGTTGGTTGATATATTGAAACATTTTAATACCCTCTTTGCTCACCTGTTCTGCTGCTGCTCTCCCAAAACGTCTTCTACTAGTTCCCTTCCGGTACAGACTTTTAGGTCTCACACACCTCTGACACTGACTAGGCCCCACACGCGTCATTGGCTTGCCCCATTTTGTTGGATTAATGCAAATTAAATCACCAAAATTTTGGATTATGATACAATGAAGATTTGGAGGAAATTTGTAGTGAATACGATCAGTTCTGAATCTGTTTGCAAAATCTCTAGTTAATTGAAATCAAAATGCCCAATACTTTTTTCCCTTGAGTTCAATTTTCAGAGAAAAGACAGGAGGCTTCCATGCAAATTAGATGATCCACTGATTCCAACAAAATCGGCAGGTCTAGATGACTTAAAAATAATAATTTTGTGGTTTTACTAGAAGTTTCTTTAAGATTTATGAAGCCAAATGACAATGTGTTAAATGGATCATCTGATTCTTATCAAGGTACAGAAAGCCAATCTTACGTCTCATTCAGATGGGTATTATTTAACTTCCATATTTCAAATGTAAAATAAATTAACAATACAGTAGGGATTTAGCTAACATTTAAAGCTGTCTTCTCACTATATTTAGGAACATTACTGTAATTAAAAATGGAATGGGTCCTAGTCAAAAGGAGAAGTTAAAAACATTCTACCAGGCAATACTTAGAAATGTTCTAGTTCTACCTGGTTGTAGAAACTTTTGTAACATAGTAACATAGTTAGCAAGGCCGAAAAAAGACATTTGTCCATCCAGTTCAGCCTATATTCCATCAGAATAAATCCCCAGATCTACGTCCTTCTAAAGAACCTAATAACTGTAAGATACAATATTGTTACGCTCCGGGAAGACATCCAGGCCTCTCTTGAGCCCCTCGACTGAGTTCACCATCACCACCTCCCCAGGCAAGGAATTCCAGATTCTCACTGCCCTAACAGTAAAGAATCCTCTTCTATGTTGGTGGAAAAACCTTCTCTCCTCCAGGCTCAGAGAATGCCCCCTTGTGACCGTCACATTCCTTGGTATAAACAGATCCTCGGAGAGATATTTGTATTGTCCCCTTATATACTTATACATGGTTATTAGATCGCCTCTCAGTCATCTTTTTTGTGAAAAATAATAATGTACAGTGGAGCAGAAAAATAATAATGTACAGAGGAGCAGATGTGCTGAACATAGTGTGAAGACAAACTTAAAGGACACTTCAAGATATATGATGAGAATTATCATACAGTACAAACAACGGTGAAAATAAATGAACAACACTCATGGATGTAATCTGGAAAGCTACAATTAGGAACAGATTGGTTTTCTCTAATATAGTTGAAATTAAAGATTGGCAGCATTTCCATCTTTTCCATATGCACTCCATGTTATTAATTCTTCACAAATAATTTATGCTAGGAATAAAACATTGAGATAACAACTTATCTATACCTTTTATTATTCTGCAGGAATTTGAATCAAGTCAAAGGAAAGATAATCATCGTGATTTCAGTATATATTATATATGTGACACAGTATTGTAAGGTTTTGCTGGGGTCACCTTCAACATTCATGATCATGACCCATCTTTAGCAAAAAAAAGTTGTAATTTAAACTAGGAAAATGGTTCCTTCTAGTATTAGACATGTTCATGTCATATTAACATCTTTGATGGATTAGTAGATAGATTTCCAAGCATGGTCGAAGCATGCACAGTGCACCATGTAAGATCAAGAAGTTACAAGAACTATAAAATGATAAAAACTTTAAGAAAGCATCTAAGTGAGGGATAGTTTCCAAGTACGTGAGATTGGGTTTTCAACAACTTACTTTAAAAGGGTTGTCTAATTTAGAAAACATTTTTCATGTATCCTATAGTAAATTCTGAATTAATTAATAATAATAATCTTTATTTATATAGCGCCAACATATTCTGCAGCGCTTTACAATTCAACAGTTCATATGCAATTCATAAGTAACAACATTCAGAGTAACAAAATAATTAAAGCAAAATATGACGACCCTGCCCGTAAGATCTTACAATCTACAATGAGGTGGGGGAGACACAAAGAACAGGGGCTTATTTACAATGATGGTCCAGCCATCTTGAGGGAATGGGGATGGATAAAGGCTGTATGAGGTAGTCACCAGCCAGTTTTTGTGGTGCTGTTAGGTGCGGTGGAGTTTGATGGAGGGTTATTCTCAGATAGATAGTTAATGGGCTACACACAGACACAAAAGGACTTTGAGTAGGAAAACGATAGGCCACTCTGAACAAATGTGTTTTGAAGGAGCGCCTAAAGTTGTGTAAGTTGTGGATAGTCCTAATTTCTTAGGTACATCATTCCTGAGGATTGTCACAACGTGGGAGAAGTCTTGGAGCCGGGAGTGGGAGATACGGATTAGTGCAGAGGTTAGTCGAAAGTCATTTGCAGAGCATAATGAGCAGATAGGCTGATAAACAGAAATGAGGGAGGAGATGTATGTGGGTGCCGCACTGTGGAGAATTGTGTGGGAGAGGACAATCAGTTTGAATTGGATCCTGTAATGAATGGGCAGCCAGTACAATGACTCGCAGAGAGCGAAGGCATCTGAGTACCGAATAGCCAGGTAGACGGCCCTGGCTGCTGCATTAAGTATGGACTGGAGAGGGGAAAGTTGAGTGAGGGGGAGGCCAATTAGTAGAGCATTACAGTAGACCAGGGCAACAATGAGGGTTTTTGTTGCTTCCATGGTGAGAAAGGGGCAGATTCTATAGCTGTTCTTTAGGTGTAAGCAGCAAGAGCGGGTGAGAGATTGTATGTGGGAGGTGAATGAAACACTCAGACAGCACGCCTGCTGCCATGGCATTATTGTGGTGCCACCCACAGAGAGGAAGATGTCAGCTTTATGGAGATTAGTAGATGACGGAAGCAGAAGAAGTTTTAGACAGGTTGAGTTTCAGATGGAGAGTGGACATGATATTGGATACTGCAGACAGACAGTCACTGGTGCTCTGTAATACAGCAGGGGTAAGGTCAGGGGTTAACGTGTATAGTTGCATGTCATCAGCATAAAGATGGTACTGAAAACCAAATCTGCTGATGGTCTGGCCAATTGGGGCCTTGTAAAGAGAGAAGAAAAGGGGGCCAAGGACTGAGCCCTGAGGGACCCCGTCAGTGAGAGGAAGAAGAGATGAAGTGGAGCCAGTGAAAGGCACACTGAAGTAGTGGTCAGAAAGATGGGAAGAGAACCAGGAGAGGGCAGTGTCCTTTATGGCTATTAATTGAGAAAGTCCCTTATTTTCGACATTACTCTTTTAGCTGGAGAAACATAGAAAATAGGGGTGGCTAGCTTGGCTCTTGAAATGAGCCAGAAAGAAAGGTATCTTCATATCCATGACATGTTATGTGCCAAAATAAAAAAATTTCTTCTGTGTCAAAACAAAACCAGCAGTGGAAATAATGATACCAGGAGCCAACAGTGATGTCTCAAATTTGAGTTGACTATGATCTTTGTTCAATGTTATTAATAAATATCCTTTTTTCCATTTTACATGCACTTAAGATATTTTTTTTTCTCAAGTTCGCCAACAACTTTATTATTTGTATGCTACCAACTCATAAAATGTATTATTAGCTCTAAGTAAGCGAATAAGGACACTGCCCATCAGCATGTATTAATTATATAAAAAATTTAAGATCTCCATACACATTGGATATTTCTCTTGATTTCCCCATACATACTAAATCTTGGTTCAATCGATCTTTCCTGGGTTTTGCTTCAAAGCAGCTGTCAAACTATGCTAATAAAAGCATCAGCTGTTAAAATGTAACAGGCCAGATCCTTCTATTTCCTAAAATTATTTGTAGTGGGAGAGTTGGAAGGAGACCATACCCCTTTTGATGGTTGGTCGATCTTACTGAAACCGTCAAGTTCCACCAACTTATTTAATATGTATGGGGTCCTTTATGGGAAGGTGTCTATTTCTTTCCAGAGCTTGGAGCAACATCACAGTCAGGGACTGGGAAAAGATTCAGCTCAACGGATATGAAATTTTCATCTTTATTGGTAAAGTTCTAAAATTACCTTTACATCCATCAGTGAAAATACCAATGCCTTTCTGGTGCATACCGCACCTTTACACTTCGTGTGAACGAGAAACGCGATGGTATTTTTACTGATGGACAGTATTTTGTAGCATTACCTAGAAAGCTTAAGAGTTCATATCCATTGGGCAGAATTCTTCCTTTTAGGCAAAGGTCTACCCTTGGATCATAGCATCTGTTCAATTCAAAAAGAAACATTTTTTACTTGTGCTCGCGTCCTTTCTTCGCTTATGGCTTTTATTAGTATATTTTCACCTCTCGACCATGAAAAGAGGCTCAATAAGCTTTCACAATCTAAATTCCTGCATTTTCACACCATATGACAATCGACCCCGGACAGGAGAGTCGGAAATGACAAGCATGAATGTTCAAACACACACGAGGATGATCTGTGCATACTGAGAACTCAGAGACGCTCATAGTAATATTTGACCTGCATGCAAATGTTTTCTTTCAAGGGCAATTTAACACACGCCGGTATTTTAATTAGACCTGGACTTGATTTGACACTTTAAAGCTACAATCCTGTTCAACAGCGTCAAACTTCAGTGAGAACAGACATAAAGTACTATGCTGCTCAACACCTTTGAAGACAAAAAAGATGCCTACAAGGAACTAATTTCTCTGAATTATTCAAGTACAAGACGAATTGAATTAAGCAGTTCTAGGACAGTTTCTACAATGCACCGATCAACTGCACATATCATGACATAGGGGGTTGGCACTCATTAAATTCCTTTTTTCACCCCCAACTGTAGACAGATGTGCCCTGAGCACAGAGAGCAAATGACTTAATTAGTCAACTAAGCCAGTGAGATGTTCACTTAGGACTCAAAAAAGATAACTCAACCTCAGAAATACTCGCAGTACAAAGATTTTCATTTATGTTGTAGCTCTACATTAAAGGGACAAAAAAAGATAAAGAAACCTACAATGCTCTTGTGGTATACCATAACCTATAATTAAAGTTGCATGAAGATTAGACCAGAGAACAGAGGAAAGCACGCAAAATTACTTCTATGCTATATTTGAAATGCTGTGTACAGTGTGTCAAGATCATTGTCCGGCTGAGGTTCTCTTGGCCCACTCTCCATTTACAACCTATACATGTCCACTTATAATTATATCATAATCTTTCTACGTCTCAGTGCACACACACAAGATGTAGATTAACTCTTAAAGCAATCTGCGTGCCTCACTACTTTACTATCACAAATTCAATGATATTGCATTAGGCTTCTTTTACACTTGCCGTGGCTTTTCGTCCCATTTTTGCGGCCCCAATAGATTTCTACGGGGCTGAAAAACGGGCCACAATAATTCCACAGAGCACCGTACGCCGTATGGCCTGCTCGATATTTTTCACGGCTTATGGACACAGCCCTATTGAAAATCAATAGGGCCGCAAAGACAACGGAATTTTTCCCCCCCTACTTTTTCCATACTAATCTAAACCAGAAAAACAGCAATCCGCAAGATTTTTGTGGCCCGTTTTTGCATCAGACCGGGAGAATTAAGGCAATATGGCTCACAAAAAAGGCCCCCAAAATGGGCAGCAAAAATCACAGCAGTAGAGTAGAAGAAGCCTTAAAGCATCTGTGCTAGACAATTTGTGTCCTTCTAGTATCTACTGTAAGACTACTCTTACTGAGTGTATTGGGGGACACTCGCTTGGCCGCGATATTCAGCACACGGGCACGGGTTTTTTAAAACAAAACAGTCCATACGGTTTATTATGCCTCATAAACCATACCATGAGCAGTCCATTTACATACTGAACCAGGATATCACTTCAAGTTTCAGACCCTTATTCTGTGGCAACTAAACACACTGGTCCTCACTGACCAGTTGCCGTGGGTTACCACACAGTTCATGATACAAGCACCAACAGTTTATGGAGGTACCTTATGGGAGCTCCTGCTCCATCTGCTGACTCCTTGTCAGTCCTCTCTCCTGGGGAAACTGCCTTACGGGGTTCACCAACTTGCCTGGCCGGCACACATCAGTCAGTCCAGAGCCACCGAAGACCGGTAGCTTCCCCAACACCGATCATCCAGGTCCACAGTCTCTCAGGTGCTCCAAGGAGACTCCACTCACAGGAGCTTCTAACACAGACTGTCCAGGATGATGATCACACTGTGGTCTTCAGAACGTCCATCCCACCTGGGACCGTCCACCACAGAGGCATGTGGCCTGTCTGGGTGCTATTCAGGACTTAGTCCAACACCCAGGCCACCAGGTCCAAACCATGTGCATACACAGGAAGCCTCCTCCCAGGGCTTCCAACACAGGAGCATACACAGCCCATGCACAGGCCCTCAGGAACCCCCTGTGACCCACACCCCGGTCACGTTATGTACCTGTAACCACACCCACAGTAATGGATCACATAGGCTGGTCACGTGATCCTGACATCACTGCAGGTCGATCCTCACGGCCTCAATACGACTCCGTGCACATACCGGGGAGACCATGCAGCGCCCCCTACCTGTTACAGGGGTCACTGCATCACACTACCATCAATAAGATTTAAGACTACTTACATCAGTATCGTGACTTCTGTTCATACAACAAATCTCAGACTATTAGACAGATTATATTAAGCTATAATGGGGTCAGCCAAGCTCTAATTTTTTCTTCCGTCATTTTGAAAAACCTAAAACATACTCTGTACTAAATGAGCTCACCCCGAATAAACTGTTTAAGTGTTACTGTCAGAGGCATCTAACTGGTTAAAAGTTCTTGCTATTAAATAAGACAGAAGTACTGATTTAGCCTCCAACAAAAGCTTGAACAGGTTATTTATGAGTTGACCCACAAAAGAAAGACTACAATGGTTAGATTTGAGTGATTATGCTCATCTCAGATAAAGTGGCTAATACCTGGTTAAAAATTCCCTTTAATTTGTAATCTGGCAAGTGTTTTTGCATGGACACTTCTCACCACCTAAATAGAGATAAACTAAAATGCTCGGATGCTCATTACATTATTCCTAATGATTGGGTGCTCATTTCGAGTAACGACTATAATGGGAGTCAATGGGAAATCCGAGCAGCCCTACAAGGTGGTCTGGGGGATAGTGAAAATTTGGAAATGGATGGAAAAAGTGCCGGAAAGGAAGAAGAACTGCATGGGTAAGACCCCTGGAAGCATCTCTGACTCTCAGATTGCTGCTGAAAACAATATTGTCACACTTAATCCACTTTAAGAAGTGACAATATAACATTAAAAATGGTGAGAAAAAATACTTTGTTCATTGTCATCAGAGTGAGCCTGTCAACACTTTCTGTTGACAGTTGAAAGCATCTGTGAACTATGACTTCCCCAGTGGCACTAAACACCCGCTCATACAAGACACCAATTGCATTGCAGCACAACACCTCCAAAGCATAGGGGACAGCTCATGCCAGGTGTCTAGCTTTGAGACCCAATCGCTGAAGGTCATAGAGGAGTACGCTGGTTTTCTCGGACAGGTATTGCTTGACCATTTTTACAAAATTCCACCCCTTGACAAAAATACCTGGTCATCAGGGCTTGTATACTAGGAAGGTATCATTAAATTGTCCCAGACCTTTGACAGTGTACCCCTGCCTCTGCTGTACTTGGTGTTTGCCTCCCTATCGTTTACTCCTTGGTTGGGCAAGTAAGCTTGCCCCCTGCCGCCAGCGTTGTCTGATGGGAATTTTTTCAACAATGGCCTTATAGTAGCACCATAATATAAGAACACTCTGCTTCAGGAAGAAGAGATGCAAAATTCTTTTTGCAGTGTGGGTCTAGCAAGGTGAACAACTAGAACTTTTTTTTGCCAAGATGAATATAATGCGAAGGTCACGGGAAAGGCAGAAGTACATAAAGTCTACCATATATGCCAAGGTCTCTACAGCCAACACTTCCCTGTCTCTACCTTGATTACTACTCTACATCTCCTCTTCCCCCTCAATCTCTTCCTCCCCATTCCACTCCTAAGGCCATCCACGTAGGAAAGACGGGACATAGCTCATGTGGGTACTAGTCTCTTTTGCTCTATCAGCCAACTCCTGTTCCTCCTCCTCTTTCTCAGCACTCACCTCCTCATTGTTACCCAATCTGCACTGAGCAGATGAGGCTGGGTAATATCTCCCTATCTTACGGCTTCCTCCTTCTCCACCTGGTCTACATGCAAAGCTTCATATAGGCAAAAAAGGCGTCAGTAAGAGATATCACATTAAATGGCGACTCATATTACAGATAATAGCATAGAAGGAGAATAGAGACTCAAAACTGGCCAATAGATTTACACAAAAACTTCTTTTTATTGACAAAAATCAGTCATATAAAATATTAATATACCATATCTTAATAAATACTTAATCATAAGAGTATTTTAGTGACTATGTCCATATATACATCAAAAGGAGTCCAGATACTAAAACAGGACAGGAGTAAATGGATACAATTGTTTAAATAATATGTTCACACACAGAAAATGGGTTGGGCTGTCTGCAGACATGGATTGGATCCAAGTCATGTGCTAATGTGCTGAGAGTCACCACATGTCCCCAGAAAGCCGTCAAGAATATCACAATTAGCACAAATAAAATTTAGTTAAATTAGATTACCCATGTGTGTCTGAATGTCCTGCAGAGGTCCTGGACTCTAAAATGGCCACTCCTTACTTCCCGCAGTCATTGCCCGCTCCATACTCCCCATTCACACAGGGTTAATGGCAGCGTTGAGGACCACATTATGCTGCAGTGTAACGCACTCCGTTAACACTGCTATTAACCCTGTGTGACCAACTTTTTACTACTGATGCTGCCTACGCAGCATCAATAGTAAAAAGATCTAATGTAAAAAATAATAAAAAAAATAAAAAATCGTTATATACTCACTGTCCTTCGGCCCCTCGGATCCAGAACAGGCCTTCCCGGCTCCTCGCGATGCTCCGGTGACCGCTCCATGCATTGCGATCTCGCGAGATGATGACGTAGCGGTCTCGTGAGACCGCTACATCTTCAGCTCACAAGACCGCAATGCACTCTTGAGACCGGAGCGCGCGAGGAGCGTCGGTAACCATTTCGCCTGGATCCGGGGGCCAATGGAAGGTGAGTATATAACTATTTTTTATTTTAATTCTTTTTTTAAAAGGGATATGATGCCCACATTGCTATATACTACGTGGGCTGTGCAATATACTACATGGGCTGTGCAATATACTACGTGGCTGTGCAATATACTACGTGAGCTGTGCAATATACTACGTGGGCTGTGCAATATACTACATGGGCTGGGCAATATACTATGTGGGCTGTGCAATATACTACATGGGTTGTGCAAAATACTGCGTTGGCTGTGCAATATACTGCGTGGGCTGTGCTATATACTGTGTGGGCTGTGCAATATACTGCATGGGCTGTGCAATATACTGCGTGGGCTGTGCTACCATATATACTGCGTGGGCTGTGCAATATACTATGTGGGCTGTGCAATATACTATGTGGACTGTGCAATATACTACGTGGGCTGTGCAATATACTACATGGGCTGGGCAATATACTATGTGGGCTGTGCAATATACTACATGGGTTGTGCAAAATACTGCGTTGGCTGTGCAATATACTGCGTGGGCTGTGCTATATACTGTGTGGGCTGTGCAATATACTGCATGGGCTGTGCAATATACTGCGTGGGCTGTGCTACCATATATACTGCGTGGGCTGTGCAATATACTATGTGGGCTGTGCAATATACTATGTGGACTGTGCAATATACTGCGTGGGCTGTGCTATATACTACGTGGGCTGTGCTATATACTGCATGGCTGTGTGATATACGGCGTGGGCTGTGCAATATACTGCGTGGGCTGTGCAATATACTGCATGGGCTGTGCTATATACTGTGTGGGCTGTGCAATATACTGCATGGGCTGTGCTATATACTGCATGGGCTGTGCTATATACTGCATGGCTGTGCAATATACTGCATGGGCTGTGCAATATACTGCGTGGGCTGTGCAATATACTGCGTGGGCTGTGCTATATACTGCATGGGCTGTGCAATATACTGCGTGGGCTGTGCTATATACTGCGTGGCTGTGCTATATACTGTGTGGGCTGTGCCATATACTGCATGGGCTGTGCTATATACTGCATGGGCTGTGCTATATACTGCGTGGGCTGTGCTATATACTGCATGGCTGTGCAATATACTGCGTGGGCTGTGCAATATACTGTGTGGGCTGTGCTATATACTGTGTGGGCTGTGCAATATACTGCATGGGCTGTGCTATATACTGCATGGGCTGTGCTATATACTGCATGGGCTGTGCAATATACTGCGTGGGCTGTGCTATATACTGCGTGGGCTGTGCAATATACTGCGTGGGCTGAGCTATATACTGTGTGGGCTGTGCAATATACTGCATGAGCTGTGCTATATACTGCATGGGCTGTGTTATATACTACATGGGCTGTGCAACATACTACGTGGGCTATGCAATAAACTACTTTGGCTGTGCAATGTACTACGTGGGCTGTGCAATGTACTATGTGGGCTGTGCAATATACTACTTGGCCTGTGCAATATACTACGTGGGCTGTGCAATATACTATGTGGGCTGTGCAATATTCTACTTGGCTGTGCTATATACTATGTGGGCTGTGTTATACACTACATGGCCTGTGTTATACACTACGTGGCCTGTCTTATATACTGCGTGCGTGGGCTGTTATATACTACGTGGCTGTGTTATATGCTATGTAGGCTGTTATACACTCCATGGACTGTGCTATATACTACATGGCTGTGCTATATACTCCGTGGGCTGTGCTATATACTACGTGGCTGTGCTGTATACTACGTGGCTGTGCTGTATACTACGTGGCTGTGCTATATACTACGTGGCTGTGCAATATACTATATGGCTGTGCAATATACTACGTGGCTGTGCTATTTACTACGTGGGCTGTTATATACTACGTGGCTGTGCTATATACTATGTGGCCGGCCGCGAACAATCAGCGACATGCTCTGTCCGGCCGCGGAATGGCACGGGATTTGAACCACGCTTCGCTAATTGGTTGCGGCCAGCCGAATCCTGTGTATTCAATGCATTATTCTAAAATCTTCATAAATAAACTACATACATATTCGAGAATACCCGATGCTTTAGAATTGGGCTACCATCTAGTGTAACAATAAATGTGTTAAACTGTATGGATGACTAATTGAATCCAGAAAAAAATTTGAACGTAAATCTTTTGAAAGTGTAGTTGATGTACACCTAAACTCATAAACGCTTTGCATAAAAGTGCAAAGCCATACAAAAATTTTAAGGGGTACAGTGTTCCTCTTCCGGTGTCTGCTTCCTTTTCTCCTTCCTCGGGAAGCTGGGGGACTGCCTCCACCTGCTTCCTGGAGCCTGATTCCCAGGTGCCTGGGCTGTAAGTAACCTGGCTCCAGGTAGTGCCGGAGCCCCCCACATGTAGAAATGGGTCACAACCTCCTCTGTAACGTACACCATCGCCTGGCCTCACATAGGAGGTGAAGAATCCCAAGGACAGTCCGATCTCTAGGGAGTGGTAGCCATGCTTCAAGACACCTTGAGAAGCCTCTTCCAGACCCATTCATGTGGTCAACTGCCACAGCTATATATTTAGCAAAGTACTGCAAATCCCTAATCCCTGGCAAAGTACAAATTAGCCCTTACAAGGACTGATAGCATGATGATTCAGCTTCAGCATTGGTAAAAACACTACAGGACTTTATTACACTGTGCACACATAAACCTGGACAAGCACCTCCCCTCTGTTAAAGAGGTGTGTAATGCCATCAATGTGCTGAGCCTGGTGGTGCCTGTCTTTTTCTTACCCCTGATGATGTCACACAGCCAGACAATCACAATAATGCCACTACCAAGATGGCTATGGAACTACAGCGACTGGCAGGCAATCCCCGCATGCTTATTGGCTGTGTAACAGGTGTCAAACATGTGGTGTGGGGATTCGAGTTTGGAATCAGGCAAAGGCTAATGCTCTCCGAGTGCTGAGAACTTCTGTGCACCCAGATACTTGAGTGATGTCTGAGTATCACCGAGCATGTTCGCTCATCCCTAATAAGCAAATCAAGAAGAGGCTGATTTAGTTTGCTTCAAATTTCACCAATTAAATTTGGATTCACAAAAATCTGAATATTTTAACTATTTTATTAGCTCGAATCAAGTATAATGATGGTCAACTGTACATAATTTTAACTGATTCTTTTTAGGGCTGCAATGGGGTTAAAGAATAAAACATTATTCTCATCTTGTCACACACATGTCCTGGTTCCGCATTTCCCTACCCATTCATTCATTGGCTCTCTTCCTCTGACTGGCCCAAATTATTTTTTGTTTTCCCTCCTAGGTGCCTACAATGCAATCTAGGCTTCAAGTGATGCCATGACATCTTTGGTCAATACACATCAGAATGTTGTGTGAGCAAAAAATTAAAAAGACTGGAGACAAAATAAAAATTAGAGACAGAGGGAGGACATGAGCCAGTAAAGGAATGGGGACCTAGATGTGGTGCCAAGACAGAAGAGATTCATGTAGAATAAAAATTGAACAAAAATCAAGTTTCCTAGTCGAATTTGAGCAAGTCTGGCAAATCAAATTTTGACATGTTCACCCATCTCTGTCGCCTAGCTTTATTTATTCTTTATTTATTCATCTTTTGCATTAGTTATCTTCTTGTATCGAAAGAAACCCAATGTTTGGTACAAATTCCAATTACGCAGACATACCGTATGTATATAGACATAGAAGTCAACAAGGTGATATTTTGAATGTTGTATTTCAGGAAAGTTGGCATTTAAAGATTGGAAAAAAAATGTTCTCTAGGGCATAAAACTATTAACACAACAGAATGAGTAAGTTGGGTCTTCGTCACCTAATTGCTTTCCCTTATCAGACACGGGTACAAATTGGAAATTCTCAGACATGTCTGGATTTTTGCTCTTTCCGACTATTTGGGTGCCTAAAATCCTAAACGAGCATTTCATCAAAAACCATAACATTCTCAGACATCATTATGTAGGAAATCAAAGTGTAGCAGCTTGAGATATTTGTGTTAAACTGTATGGAATATTATTATCGAGACGGAAACCATAGAAACAGAAGCACTTTCCTGAGGGTTGTATTATAGAAAGAGTTTAATAACAGTACCAGTAACAAGATGAAGAAAAAAAGGAGAAAATGTCAAGAAATACCTGCTCAATATTATCGCTTTAGATCATAACTACCTTTACATTCCAAATTGAAATATAAGACAAAAGAAAAACAAAAGAATAAAAATGCTACAAAATCATGCACAAAATGTATTAAATAATCACATTAATGCCTTACTTAGTGATGCAAAGCAATGGCTAAAAAAAACAAAAAAGTGCAAATAATAAAGCAAGAAGTGTTCCCATGGGGTCATTGCAAAGGTATAGCTGTCAGGGGTCTACTAGACCATGTAGTCCCAACAAATCACTGTGACTTGTCTAGCATATTTAGATACGGGGCTAGGACAGCAAACCGACCGCTTACAGTATGGTCACAGAACACCTTTTTCAGTCGGATTCTGCATAGGAAGCTACCTCACAAACCTATCGGAAAATTTTCAAAAGAATGAGCACATACCGTTTTGCCATCGTTTTTGCTTTATCTGCTAGTGTTTTCTTTTCTTGTTCAAAATAGTGAAAAAAATTATTGAAAAACGATAGTAAAGGTGTGTACATGCAAAGTCTTTTTCAGTTGGATTCTACTTGGAACTCACCTTGCATAAGCACCGCAGAAAGTTATCATAATGCTCAAGCGTCTTATGTTACTTCTTTTTATCTCTTATAATAATAATGATTTATTATAGTTTTCCAAGTTGACCTTAAAAAATATTGCCTGTTTGATAACCTGTCCAGAAAAAAAAGAATACTGTGAGTGGTGACTGTAAGCACTCCCCAACACTTTGACTGACATCCAGATCTGCAGTGCATCAGTTTGGAGAAAAGGAGCAGCGAACTTGGAGGCTAAAACTTTAATTAATGTTATTTCCTCTTAAAACAACTTGTATATTCCACTTGCGGAAAATAGAAAGACATTTATCCGTTCTCCGTTAAATTTACGAATGGTTGGTTCCAATTTTTGCAGTTCCTTCTGGATTACTTTTCATTCATCTGTTCTCAGCAGGTACTTTGTGATATGTCAATATCTGTAATCAATATGAGGCTACTTTTACATGAATAACTTTTAACTGAAGTCTTTAATCATGTTGTTCCGGCTGTCTTATGTGAAGCCAAGCCTGTAATAGCCTTAAAGGGGTTGTCCAGGATTTTAAAAAGGCAATGGGACAATATAAAATATAACTTTAAGGGAAGAAGCAGACAAGCGTATTTTCGGGCTTAGTGCAATCCAAATAAACATTGGATGGCACTAGGACCAATGTTAGTCTTTAAGGCCGTGCACATGTCTGATTAGTCAATGAGTCCATGGAAATCATCTGACTGCACTCCAATGGCATCGGCGTGAAGTCCAACTTCCATGGATTGAGGGAATGAAGAAGATGGAGAATTTCTTCTCAATCTTCTCCTCATCCAAGAGAATCGGATCACACCATGATCAAATCAAACTCTGAACAGAGTGTGATTTGCATAATCGACGCAATTCTGTTAGATCAGGGGTGGGGAACCTCAGGCCCCAGGGCCATTTACAGCCCTCAATGACCTTTTATGAGGCCCCCCGAGCAGATTCTCAGGGACAGCATTCTTGGGCAGGGAGGTGTATTTTGATTGCCACCAGCTCATTAATTTCTTCTTGCTCTGTTAGCACATACACACACAGTGTTCACTACTGAACACTGAAGTGCAATGAAAGATTACATCCTGAAACCAGTGCCAGAGTCAGGATGCACTTTGTGGGCAGAGTTTGTATGGCCCCCGAAGGATGGTATAAATATCCAAATGGCCCTTGGCAGAAAAAAGATTCCCCACCCCTGCATTAGATGAAGGAATACATGGTTGACTGAACCTGCCCTTGCACACATGTAACATTCCCCTTTTGCACCAGTTTTGCCTCTCTATTTGTTTCCGAAGACTTGGTTGCAGCAATTACATGCCATTCATTACA
The DNA here is from genome assembly GCF_051348905.1 of Ranitomeya variabilis. Classification (NCBI taxonomy): domain Eukaryota; kingdom Metazoa; phylum Chordata; class Amphibia; order Anura; family Dendrobatidae; genus Ranitomeya; species Ranitomeya variabilis. The sequence continues at coordinate 60,722,420 of NC_135236.1, read as the reverse complement.
GGCCAGTGATTGGTCACAGTGGTCAGAGTGGGTGTTGTCGTCAATGCGTGACAAGTAGACAAAGGCAGACAGGGACCACTAAAACATCGGTGTCGGAAAAGTGTGGAATCTAAAAGGTGATTATTGATTACTCGCAGAAAATATGAGTGTGACTGTGCCTAGTGCTACAGTATACGTGACCTGAATGGGCTGAGATGCCAGAACCGGCTCAGCCGACCACATGGACAAGATGCTGTGCTAGTACTGATAATGAATGTAATAAATTTGCCACATTTTGGGCTTTAAACATGAGAAAATGAAACTGGTTTTCAATGTTTTTATAATTTATGATTAGTGATGAGCGAATATACTCGTTACTTGAGATTTCATGAGCACGCTTGGGGGTCCTCCGAGTATTTTTTAGTGCTCGGAGTTTTAGTTTTTAGCGCCGCAGCTGAATGATTTACATCTGTTAGCCAGCATAAGTACATGTGGGATTCCCTACCAACCAGTCAACCCCCACATGTACTTATGCTGGCTAACAGATGTAAATCATTCAGCTGCGGTAAGAAAAACTAAAACTCAGAGCACTAAAAAATACTCGGAGGACACCCGAGCATGCTCGTGAAATCTCGAGTAACGAGTATATTCGCTCATCACTATTTATGATCATTTCTGCCACCAATTATCCTAAAACTACGGCTTGCCTTTCCCCGTCAATTTAGCCTCAGGCACTTTTTAAAGTTCCCTCTGGCACAATAATGACAGTACAACATTTAATGTAGGCACATACATCGTTGTATCAGGGCTATGCCATCTTTTGTTGTAACTCTCGCAGAAGACTTGTAAGAGCACTTGTTAAAGAAATCCATTTACTTGTAAAATGAAAGATGAAAATTCTCAGCATGCTCACCACATTTACAGTGGTAATTTCACAAATTATATCAAATCAGGTCTATACATAGAAGCTACAAGGAAGAATTGAATATGTTTATTCCAGGGGCTTTCGGGGGATTTACATGTAACTGACAGTTCAAAAAAGGTTGCACATCAAAACACATCTAAACTTTTGATAGGTTGTAGTTTCTGTTCTGAAGCCCCCATGCAGGGGTGTATATACCATAGGTGCAACCTGAGCTGCCACACAGAGGCCCAAGATGTAAGGGGGCCACTACCACCTCCAAAGCCTAAAGTAGCTTTTGTCCCAGACACAAAGAGGGGCCTATATACTGTTCTTGAATAGTGGCCCTCTTCTGTCTGGGGCCACTACTGTCCCCCATGCATTGCTAAAATGAAGAGTAAAAACACTCCACTCATTGATCACCCTCACGGTCAAATTTTTTTTCTAGTATCTAATCTGTATCTTTTTGTCAATTTTGGTGATTAGTGGGGCTCTCAGTTTCTGGACATGTGATAAAATGCAAAAAAAATCAGACTCCTAGGACCCTCGTCAGTCAGCATGAAGATATGGATGGCGCATCAAAGCCCATTCACTGTACACTATAACAGTGCCTAATAAACATAGGTAGATGGTCCGGGTACCACAGATTAGTCCCTTTTAGAACTGCATGAGCCCCTGCACATGTGTATGTGATTAAAGGGGCATTGGTTCAGCCTGGAAAACCACAGCTCCTTCATTCCTTGATTGGCAAGGGTCAGGGGTTGGTAGGGGTACACGGGTCTGACTTAACAAACATTGCTCCTATGGAGATGTCATTACAGTTTAAAGGTGATGTCTCTTAGTTTTTATTATTTTCCTCAAAGGTAAAATGAAAAATAAAAAATATTAATTTGTTTACCTGCTGCTCCTCCACGCTGCCACTCTTTCTGTCCCAATGGTGTTCCTCAGTAATGACATGCTGACAACTCGTTCATGATTGCTGCAGGCAATTTCTGTCCTCAGATTGACTTAAGCCATTGGCAGCACATCTTTAGGTCGTGCAGGACAACAGCGGGACCACCAGCCCTAGGGCTGTGGAGTACCAGAGTATTTCGCCAGGTGAGTAATAGTTATCTTGTAGATCATTTCTTATTTTAAAAGCTTTGTCTTCATTTTTTTTAAATATAGTCCTTGGCAATCTCTTTCTCTAAGACCTGGAAAGCTTTTACCATGGATCTCTACATCTAAGCAAGCTTTTGGATGCAATCTTTGGGAAAAAAGGGAAATTTATACAGTTTTGTTCTGGAGAAGGGAACAATGTTTTTAGAGTCAAAAGACTAGTTAAAAAAATAAGTTTGTTTAAATCCAGGTTTAGATGCCATATTTTCAGTCGATGTGCAACCTGTGGGCTTGAAGGACAACACACTAATTCAATAATAATGACACCGCACCAATGACTTTTTACATGGGCTGACAATACAGGCATGTCAATACAGGCAGCTCCTGTTATGGGAAGAGCACCCGAAGTTGCCCAAATAGCTAGTCATATCCATCATTTGCAAATGTGATGGGCTAGAGTTTTAGTACAGCCATCTGAACTCAGTATAAAGGACAAAAGAACAAAAGTTGGACTGAGATTTATTGGGTCCATTATAGAAAATTATTGTCAAGGTCCTTTATCTGTAAATCAACAAGAAATAAATCCTAGCGGCACTAATTGGCTGCAAAGTCAGATCTAAATGAAATACTGGACCTTAGGAGCTAAGTATTGGGTCAACATTAGCAAACTGCACTTTGGGGCATTGTTAATGCTTATGTAGCTTCAGGTAAACCTTTATGATAGGGCTACACGGCGACAGTTGATACTGAAATCACAGTGATACATTGCAATATTGGATGTATGGATTTCCTGTGCTGTTGTGTTTCAACCCACAACATGTTGTAACTGCGACACAGGGTTACATATGATTCCAAATGTATTGGATTTTCTGTCGCTAATCCCAAGCCACATGCTACACGCTCACCATAAGCTTCAATAGATGTTACATGCAACTCATTTGCCATAAGCTTCACACAACACACTTGTCATAGGCTTCAATAAAAGTTACACATGACACACTTGTCATAAACATCAATAGAAGTTACACATGACACACTTGTCATAATTGTCAATAAAATTTACACGTAACGCACTTGTCATAATCGTCAATAGAAGATACACATGACACACATCCCATAGGCTTTAATAGAAGTTACACCCGACACACTTGTCATAAACATCAATAGAAATTACACGTGACACACTTGCCATAGGCTTTAACAGAAGTTACTTGTGACACACTTCTCATAAGCATCGATTGAATTTACACGCAACACACTCGCCATAGAGATCAATAGAAGTTCCATGCGTCACATTTGCCATAAGCTTCAGTAGAAGCTAAATGTTAAAATTGTGGAGATCTTCTAAAGGCTTGGGAGTCTTATATATAACAATTATTAACAATTTAGGATGACCAAACAGAAACCCTCAGTAACAAGTCATAAAACTTAACTTTTATTATGGATTAAAATAGTGGGGTAATACTAAGCATGAAACTTTCAGTCCCTATATTGCCTAAATGATTGTAACATAATGTAGAGGTGATTGTCAAATATCACTTTGGTGACACTCCAGGGTGTCAACTTTATAGGGCAAACAAGACAGTTTTTCCTAGAGCAGTGATGGCGAACCTATGACACGCGTGTCAGTGCTGACACGCGTAGTCATTTTCAGTGACACGCCAGCCGCGGCCCCATAGAAATTGCATCTTTACATTGCATGCCATCCGATCCGATTTTTTATCGGATCGGATGCCATGCAGGAGGTCTGTGGGTCCAAACAACAGAGCTCCGGCACAGAGCGTCTAGGCCTGGGACTTCCGGTAGGCCCGGCGCAGCTCCCAGAAGTCCCAGGCCTCCGCGCGGGTCGGATGCCATGCAGGAGGTCTGTGGGCCCAAACAACAGAGCTCCGGTGCAGAGCGTCTAGGCCTGGGACTTCCGGTAGGCCAGGCGCAGCTCCCAGAAGTCCCAGGCCTCTGCGTCGGAGCTGTGTTGTTTGGGCGGCATTGCGCTGCTCCCTGCTCCCTGCTTCGCCGGCCGGAAAGATCGGACCTACCGGTCCCATGCCTAGAGTCCGCTCTGCGCCCTAGCTCTGTTGGGTGGCATTGCGCTGCTCCCTGCTGCGCCGGCCAGAATACCCAGGCTGCACTTCTGAGGCCTGAGGTGATTGCTGTCTGCAGGCCCTGTGATTGCTGTCTGCAGGCCCTGTGACAACTACAGCAACCATCATCCAGTGAACTGTGGGGTGTCATTGGCCATTACTAAGATAAGTGAGGGGGAGGCTGGAAGAGGCCTGTGCTATGGGTGCCGTTTCCCGCCATTAGGAACGCCATCTTGCAGCATAGTACAGACTCCATTTCACCACCATTACTGTTTGTGGTGCATCCTTATTAACCCCTATTTCTGCTAACTATAAATCTTCTCTCATGGAGAAGCCACAAAATAAAAAAACAAAGTTAAGTAAAGGGAGTGGTAGTAGCAGTAGCCGACCCTTTCAAGAGACATGGACTGAGATGTATGGCATTATAGAAAAAAATGGCAGATCATTTTGCGTTCTATGTAGTGAAACGGTAGTAAGCAGAACGTGGAATGTAAATAGACATTTTGAAACTAATCATTCCCAGCTCTTGAAAAAAAGTGAGGATGAAAGGAAGGAATACATTTCCAGGCAGCTACACCTTCATAAGAGCCAATCTAATTCCATCCTTAAATTTGTAAAAAGCTCTACAAATTTAACATCTGCAAGTCTGAGCATTGCTCACTCCATAGCTCAGCATGGAAAAGCACTCAGTGAGGGAGAATTTATTAAAGATACTCTCTTAAGATGTGCACCAGTTCTATTTCATGATATGCAGAATAAAGATGCAATTATTAAGAGAATATCTGAGTTACCACTGAGTAGAAATATCATAAAAGACCGAATAATGAGACTGAACACAAACGTACAACATCAATTAAAGAGAGACATAAGTAATTGTAAATATTTTTCGATCTCTCTTGATGAAACTACTGATGTCACATCACATGTTCAGTTGGCCATTATTGGTTGATATTCTGATGGTCTCACAATGAGAGAAGAGTTGATAAAGTTAGTATCAGTGCCAACAAGTACATCAGGAAGTGAAATATGTAAGGTTTTTATGCAAACATTCTGTGACCTAAGCATTGATATCTCTAAAGTTGTGTCAGTAATGACAGATGGGGCACCAAACATGGTGGGGAAAAAAGTCGGATTTGTTAAATTGTTTACGGAAGGTATTGGACATCCGATTGTGCCTTTTCATTGCATTATCCATCAGGAGGCTTTGTGTGCCAAAGCAGGATTCACTGACTTAAACGACTTAATGTCAGTTGTTACAAAAATAGTTAATTTAATAGCTGCTCGCCCCCTTCGCAAGCGAGAATTTTCTGCACTTTTACTGGAGGTTGATTCCACCTACAGTGGACTGCTGATGTACAATAATGTAAGATGGCTGAGCCGAGGCAAAGTTCTTGAGCGCTTTGTGGAGTGCTTTGAAGAAATTAAGGTATTTCTTGAGGATAAGGATCTGGGTAACTTTCCTCAGCTCTATGATTCTACGTGGGTCAACAACCTGATGTTTTTTACAGATCTCTCTGTTCATATTAATGAACTGAACTTAAAGCTACAAGGTTTTGGCAAAAGTATTGACGTTATGTTTGGATACATAAAAGCTTTTGAAAGTAAACTTAAAATTTTCAAGCGAGATGTAGAAACTAAAACTTATAAGTATTTTCCTCGAGTAACAAAGTATTTTGAGAAGGCCAGTGCAGCTGTACAAAATGAAATGGAACCCTTGCATATAAAGTACCAGCATGTTTTAGACTCGTTACTTGACCAGTTCAGTGATAGATTTCATCAATTTAGAAGCCTAGAACAGACCATGAAAATAATTAAGTATCCTGATGTAGTAGTCTACAGTAGTTTGGAATTAAATGGTTTCCAGTGGATACAAATTGATGATTTGGAGATGCAACTTGCAGAATTTCAGGACAGCATCTGGGCTCAGGTGTTTGTTGACTTGAGGTCAAAGCTTGAGAATCTAGAAAGGTGCCGCTTGGAGAATCAAGAGGAGTGCCACTATGAACAGGAAATTTGGAGTGCCTGGAATAGGTTACCAGACACTTTTAGCACCCTGAAAAATATAGCAATGGCTTTACTCACTATTTTTCCCTCTACCTACTTTTGTGAGACCTTATTCTCAGCATTAAATAATATCAAAACCAACAAAAGAAACAGATTGACAGATGAACTTAGTAGCGCTTGCTTGGGCTTGAAGTGTACAAAATACCAACCTTCAATTGAACATTTAGCTAGTGAAATTCAGCAACAAAAAAGTCACTAAATTAAGTGATGGTGAACCTGTGGCAGTCCAGCTGTTGCAAAACTACAATTCCCATCATGCCTGGCCATTCAAAGCAAAAGCTTTGGCTGTGAAGACATGATGGGAATTGTAGTTTTGCAACAGCTGGAGTGCCACAGGTTCGCCATCGCAAGAATTCCCCCTCCCCCTCACTTATCTTAGTTCACGGCACCCCACACAAGTTAAATAATAGCAAGACCAACAAAGGAAACCAACTGACAGATGAACAAAGAAGTCACTAAGCAGGTAAGTTAAATAATTATAATTATACATATTTGTTATTTAAACTATACATGTCGCAAAATTATGGTTTTTTATCAAGGTGACACACCACCCAAGTTATGCTCGGTTTTTTGGCGAATTTTGACACACCAAGCTCAAAAGGTTGCCCATCACTGTCCTAGAGCATATGTTTTAGTGGGGAAATAATTAAGGGGTATTCATTTAGGCAATATAGGGATTGAACGTTTCATGCTTAGTATTACCCCACTATTTCAGTCCATAATAAAAGTTAAGCTTTAGGACTTGTTGGTGAAGGTTCCTGTTGGGTCAATAGAAGTTTCGCGTGAAACACTTGCCATAGGCTTCAAAAGAAGTCAAGCATGACATGCAACTCAGCTGTTATGTTTATAGCAAAATCACCACTCCACAATAATCACACAGCAGCAAGTTGCACAATGTTTTTGGTGGCACAATTTGTCATTGAACTTCATGAAACATATTGCTGTGTAACCCCAGCTTAGCTAAAGTATTCAAATCTAGCCAAGGACATCATCTTCATGGAGACTGTGATGGAGATTTATTAAGATTGGCATACTTTACTTCTGTCTTAATAAAATGAATGCTGATGTAAGCCACACTTGTCTTATTAAGAGGCACATCCCTCCTAATAAATCAGGCGCAATTGCTTGTTGTGTGTGTGCCAGAAAATTTACTTCCAGCGTAGATTTCCCCTATAATTTATGCCAAGTTCTGGAGGAAATTATGGCACATTTTTTAGTGTTGTGCTCCTTTTGCTGTGCTCCAAGCAGTTTTTAAAAAAAGTTGCATGAGTGGTGGAGAAAGTTGAAAAGAGTCGCAAATTATGAAGTGCATATGTTGTGCACCATAATTTATACTTTCTAAGCCAGTTTCAGTCGCAATAATAAATGTCCTCCCATATGCTCTCCTTGTGTTTGCATTGGTTTCTTTTAGGTTTCCCAGTTTTTGACGACTCTCCTAAATATATACTTGAAGAGTTATTAAGACATTCGTTATTTAAACTAGGTCTTAATAAAATGTGCGCAGGCACTTGATTTATTATGAAGTGATTATTCCGTTTCCAAAATTAGTCTATTTTGGCCCCTCCTCCTTCCATTAAACTCTAATCATTGCTTGAAAATTGCCGCGAGAGTCAGAAAACGTTTAAAAGGTCACAAAGTATGGCATGCAAATTGCACACACAAAAATATGCAACTTTTTGATGCTACTTTCTGGCATGTACACATTATTAAAGGCTCCTCATTTACCTCCTATGCAACTGTATTTAATGGTATTTTATAGTACTTCTAATAGTGATGGCCTATAACTAGAATTATTCTTATTATTTGTATAGCACCATTGATACCATGATGCTGTACATGAGCCGGGGTTACATACAAATTACAGATATCACTTACAGTAAGCAGACTAACAATGACAGACTGATACAGGGGGGGAAGGAGACAGTAGGTTGGGAGGTTGCAGCAGCTCCGGTGTTGGTGAGGCAGTAGCTCCGGTAGTGGTGAGAAGGCAGCGGGGTCAGAGCAGGCTGTAAGCTTTCCTGAAGAGGTGGGTTTTCAGGTTCCGTCTGAAGGATTCGAATGTGGCTGATAGTCGGATGTGTTGGGGCACAGAATTCCAGAGGATGGGGGATATTTGGGAGAAGTCTTGGAGGTGAGGAGCGAATAAGTGTGAAGGAGAGAATGAGATCTTAGGAGGACCAGAGATTATGCGAGGGAAGATATCAGGAGATTAGTTCAGAGATGTATGGGGGAGACAGGTTATGGATGGCTTTGTAAGTCAGTATTATTTTGAACTGGATATGCTGAGGGAATGGGAGCCAGTGAAGAGATTTGCAGAGGGGGGAAGCGGAGGAGTAGCGAGAAGAGAGGTGAATTAGATGGGCAGCAGAGTTAAGATTCACTGGAGAGGTGCAAGGGTGTTAGCAGGGAGGCCACAGAAAAGGATGTTGCAGTAGTCGAGGCGGGAGATGATGAGGGCATGCTCAAACATTTTGGTAGATTGAGGATTGAGGGAAGGATGGATTCTGGAAATATTTTTGAGCTGGAGGCAACAGGAGGTGGAAAGAGACTGGATCTGCAGTTTGAAGGACAGGGCAGAGTCAGTAGACTTCCGGTATGGGGGAAAGAATAAACCATCAGCAATGATCAGCAAAGGGCTGACTCTGGCAGAGGTACCCCTACTGATCATCGGCTGGCTTTGCACATTCGGATAAAAACCCAATCACATTTTATAAGTTTGGTCCCATCAAGTGCCACTTTTTAAGTGCACATTAAACATGTACCAGAAATGTATACATAATATATAAGGAAATTCAAAAATCCATCTCTTCAAGAAAGCTTACAGCCTGCAATGACCCCACTGCCTCCTCACCACTACCGGAGCTACGGCAAACACCCCAACCTATTGTCTCCTTCCTATTATCTGGTAGACTGTAAGCCCGTAAGGACAGGGCCCTCTCCCCTCTGCACCTGTCTGTCAGTGTTAGCTTCTTCATTTTAATCTAAATTTAGATTTTATATGTAATCCCTTTTTCCACATACACCTTGGAATCTATTGGTGCTCTAAAAATAATAATAATGATGATAATAATAATAAGAAGAAGAATAAATGTGACCAGATAAGAGTAAAATAAAAATACACAAAACACATTTGAAAAATGTTGTGACTTTTTTTTCCATCAGAAAACTGGAGCGTCTAACTTATTGCATCTGTACAACATTTAGTTTAGGCACATATCACTGTAAATACTCTTCTTCGACTACCTATTGTATCTACACGCAATCCCTAGCAGCTCAATGCCATGCCGCAGGATAAAATAAATTCTAACTTAATTAAAAAATGTTTTTCATTAGCAAAATTAACAATACAAAACAACATGTAGAAAAAAGGGTGGGAGCAAACCTCCAATAGAGAGAGGCAATATAAGATAGCTGAGTTAGAACTGGTCCATTAATATGTTGAGCAATATTTGCAGAGGTGTGACGAGATTAACCTGCAAGAGTTTAAGTATTTGGAAAAAAAACATCAATTCAAATCATTGTTGAAAAGTAATAAGGTGTTATGAAGGGCAATGATTAATAAAGTGCAAGTGCCTAATGTGAATAAGAATAGAAAAGCCCTATTCCAAAATATACAATTAAAGAAGTAACCAGTCTAGTCATGATTAGTCCAACCAATGTAAACTATTCTACTTAAATCAAAAAAGCCTTCTTATATGATGGTTGAATAAAGTACATAGTGCATGAATTAGCATAATGCAGTGTCCACCATTTTACATACAGAACCAACACCCTAGCAGCACACAAGCAGTCAATGTTCAGAATAGGTACATTACCTCAAGGAGTTAATACCAAAGAACCACAATGAAACGACATGGACAGTTCTGCCTCCCAAACCCCAAAGCCATTTCACTCACTCTTTTTCTGCGGGTGTGAGCGAAACGGCGTAGGGGTTTGGGAGGCTGTTCATGTTTTTCATTGTGGTCCTTTAGTATTAACTCCTCGAGGTAATGTACCTATTGTGAACATTGATTGCTTATGTGCTTGTTTAATTCTATATTTTGGAATAGGGCGTTTCTTGTTATGATCCTGGTGGTAGGATCTCAAACTGACCTGACACATATACCCTGAATATATAGGACAAGTTCTGGGGATGTGGAAGCTATACTGACCGCAATCCTGATCCTATCCAAACACACTAAAGGCAGCTGTGGAGTGTTACCTGAAAACCTAGATGCCTCGTCACAGCCTGAGAAACTGACTACCCCTAGAGAGAAAGCAAAGACCTCACTTGCCTCAGAGAAATATCCCCAAAGTTTTAGATAGCCCCCCACAAATAATAACGGTGAGTTAAGGGGAAAACACAAACGTAGAGATGAAACAGGTTTAGCAAATGAGGCCCGCTAATACTAGATAGGCAGATAAAGATAGGTGTCTGTGCGGTCAGTACAAAACTATCAAAAATAAACCACGCAGAGAATACAAGAACACCCACACTGACTCACGATGTGAGGGGCGCACTCTGCACCCCAGAACTAACCAGCAAGCAAAAAATCACATGAAAGCAAGCTGGGCTGAACTCATCATATAATGAGAAACGTTTTCAAGGAAATAATGAGAAACTGAACAAGCAAACTTAGCTTCTCATAGCAGGAGACTGGTCACAAGGAATATTCAGGAGAGCACAGGATCAGGACTGAATACACCGACAGCAGGCGACAAGTAAAGGTCCAGGTGAGTTAAATAGGCCCAGCCTAGCAGGAGATGAAACAGCTGAGCTCAGCCATATCGCTAAAGGCCACCAGAGGGAGCCCAAGAACAAACTCACACAGTACCACTCATGACTAGTGTTGAGCGATACCGTCCGATACTTGAAAGTATCGGTATCGGAAAGTATCGGCCGATACCGGCAAAGTATCGGATCCAATCCGATACCGATACCCGATACCAATACAAGTCAATGGGACTCAAGTATCGGACGGTATCCTGTATGGTTCCCAGGGTCTGAAGGAGAGGAAACTCTCCTTCAGGCCCTGGGAACCATATTAATGTGTAAAATAAAGAATTAAAATAAAAAATATTGCTATACTCACCTCACCGAGGGAACCGGCAGCGTTGTTTGCTTAAAATGCGCGCTTTTCCTTCCTTCCATGACGTCACGGCTTCTGATTGGTCGCGTGCCGCCCATGTGGCCGCGACGCGACCAATCACAGCAAGCCGTGACGTAATTTTCAGGTCCTTCTAGGCATTCAGTATTTTAAAATTACGTTCCGGCTTTGTGATTGGTCGCGTCGCGGTCAGATGGGCGACGCGACCAATCACAAGCCGTGACGTCACGGGAGGCAGGAGACGCGCGCATTTTAAAATGCGCGCGTGTCCAGCCTCCCGTGACGTCACGGCTTGTGATTGGTCGCGTCGCCCATGTGGCCGCGACGCAACCAATCACAGCAAGCCGTGACGTAATTTCAGGTCCTTCAGGATTTTAAAATTACGTTCTGGCGACGCGACCAATCACAAGCCGTGACGTCACGGGAGGCTGGACACGCGCGCATTTTTTAAAAACCAATCAGAAGCCGTGACGTCACGGAAGGAAGGAAAAGCGCGCATTTTAAGCAAACAACGCTGCCGGTTCCCTCGGTGAGGTCCAGGCTGCGTCGGAGAGGTGAGTATAGCAATATTTTTTATTTTAATTCTTTCTTTTACACATTAATGTTGTTTCGATACCGATACCCGATACCACAAAAGTATCGGATCTCGGTATCGGAATTCCGATACCCGCAAGTATCGGCCGATACCCGATACTTGCGGTATCGGAATGCTCAACACTACTCATGACCACAGGAGGGAGCCCGAGAACGGAATTCGCAACAGTTTCTATACTTATTCACATTAAGCACTTGCACTTTATTAATCATTGCCCTTCATAACACCTTATTGCTTTTCAGCAATCATTTGAATTGATGTTTTTTTTCCCAATACCTAAACTATTACAGATTAATCTCTTCACACCACTGCAAATATCTTATATTGCCGCTCTCTACTGGAGGTTTGTTCCCACCCTGCTTTCTACATGTTGTTTTGTATTTTTTATTGTACTAATAAAAATCATTGTTTTAATTAAGCTAGAATCTCTTCAATCCTGCGGCATGGCATTGAGCTGCTAGGAATTGCGTGTATAGATTCTTAGTAGAAAGTGTCTAGCATCTAGCTTTCACACTTAGGACATGAGATTATTTATCTATTGTATCTCTCTGGCAGAAGTCTTATACGGGCACTTGTGCTAGAAATCGATTCACCTGAAAATACTAAATGTTTTTCATTGGCAAACTCCCAGAATATTCACGGTATTTACTGAGGTCATGTCAAAATAGCATCAAAATCAGATCTATGTGAAGATTCTAGAGGGAGAAATTGAACATTACGATTCTACTTTAAAGGGGCTTTCTGGGACTTAAGTGGGAGCTGTACTTTCGAAAAACTTTGCATAAATCAATAGCACAAGTGAACATAAGAAACATTGCAATATATTATGGGAAAATCTCATCCGAATGCAGTCCGATGAATGCACACAGAGAATGGAGATAATGGAGAAAGTAAGTTCTCAGTCTTCTCCACACCTATGCTCCGATTTGCTCATGTGAGAGAATCGGATCACACTAAGATGACAATAAGATTAAACTCTGACCGAGTTTGATCCAAGTGACATTGGCATAATCAACCTCGCGTGAGAGAATCGAAGGTCGTGTGACCCCAGCCTAAAAGACAGACTATTAGCACAGTGATGTTACACCTCCCTTTATACAATATGGAGTGCTGTGGGGAACAAGGGGTCAGAAGCACCGAGAGGAATGTAGCAGAAAGAGGCACAAAAGGGATCATGCTGAGCTGTCTAACAAGTCTTTTACCTCATCCCAATGCTGGATTCATATCTACACAGCTCATTAGTGCTATATATTGCCCTCCATGATGCTGCTTCTTTCTGTAGGGTAAAAAAAGAGAAAGAAGAGCAGAACTCCTCTTTGTGTGCTGTGTATGGGAGATATCACGTCTGCTACTCTTGTCCCTCCAGCTCAGACTCAAGTGAAAATTAGTGACTCCTTCCGACATCTGTGAGTTTTTAAATATGGAAAAACAGGTCTGCAGCGTTTTAGTCCGATTTTCATCAGGGTGTCAGTTTCTACTTTCAGTGGTCTTTCACGTATAAAAGAAAAATCAGTAAATTGCCAAGCTTCTCCTATTTATTGCAATGTTAATTATGGACAGCAAACAGATTTCACATGGATGAACGGATGATAATGAGTGCCGTCAGTGATTTCACGGATCCATAGACTCGTATGTCATTTTGATCTGTGTCTCCAATGAAAAACGGACACGTCTCCATGAATTTTTCATTGACACATTGTCCAAAAAAAATGTGAATAGCTCCATCGATTATAATGGGTAGGTGCTCTAACTGTGAACACTACATATATAGAACACGTAGGCGAATAAGGCCCAAGGCATAGAAACTGCTGAAGGGAAAACTGCTGGTCCAGGATACAAGTCATATAAAGGCCAGTGTTGTGAAATTGGATTTTGGGCTCCCCCGGTGGCCACTGGTGGAATTGAACTGGTGTTCATCATCCCCTCTGTTCACCTGTTTCCATCAGGATGTGGGAGTCGCTATTTAACCTTGCTCCTCTGTCACTTCCATGCCGGTCAACATTGTAATCAGAAGCCTTTCTGTGCATGTTCCTGCTACTAGACAACTCCCAGCTAAGTTGGACTTTTGTCCTCGTTTGTTTTTGCATTTTGTTCCAGTTCACAGCTGTAGTTTCGTTTCTGTGTCTGGAAAGCTCTTGTGATCTGAAATTGCCACTCTGATGTTATGAGTTAATACTAGAGTCTTAAAGTAATTTCAGGATGGTATTTTGATAGGGTTTTCAGCTGACCATGAAAGTGCCCTTTCTGTCTTCCTGCTATCTAGTAAGCGGACCTCAATTTTGCTAAACCTATTTTCATACTATGTTTGTCATTTCATCTTAAATCACCGCCAATATATGTGGGGGCCTCTGTCAGCCTATCGGGGAAATTTCTCTAGAGGTGAGCCAGGACTATATTTTCCTCTGCCAGGATTAGTTAGTCCTCCGGCCGGCGCTGGGCGTCTAGGGATAAAAACGTAGGCTACGCTACCCGGCTACTGTTAGTTGTGCGGCAGGTTTAGTTCATGGTCAGTTTAGTTTCCATCCTTCCAAGAGCTAGTACTCATGTTTGCTGGGCTATGTTCTCTTGCCATTGAGAACCATAACAGTTTGACCGTCCGCAAAGGGTTAAATTAATTGACAGAGAAAGGAGAGAAAAGAGAAGTCTGCTGAAGATTTTTTTTTTTTTTTTTTCCCTTCCCTTCAGTTCTGAGTGTGCTTGTAATTGAATCTCTTGCAAGTCTGCCTATATTGCAGCCTTTCTCTCTCTCTCTCTCCTTCTAATCCTGGAATGGCTCTGTGTTCACCTGTTTAAAATGGATATTCAGAGTTTAGCGGCAGGTTTGAATAATCTCACCACGAAAGTTCAAAATTTACAAGATTTTGTTGTTCATGTTCCTATATCTGAACCTAGAATTCCTTTGCCTGAATTTTTCTCGGGGAATAGATCTTGCTTTCAAAATTTCAAAAATAATTGCAAGTTGTTTTTGTCCCTGAAATCTCGCTCTGCTGGAGATCCTGCTCAGCAGGTCAGGATTGTGATTTCCTTGCTCCGGGGCGACCCTCAGGATTGGGCTTTTGCATTGGCTCCAGGGGATCCTGCGTTGCTCAATGTGGATGCGTTTTTTCTGGCCTTGGGGTTGCTTTATGAGGAACCTCAGTTAGAGCTTCAGGCGGAAAAGGCCTTGATGTCCCTATCTCAGGGGCAAGACGAAGCTGAAATATACTGCCAGAAATTCCGTAAATGGGCTGTGCTTACTCAGTGGAATGAGTGCGCCCTGGCGGCGAATTTCAGAGAGGGTCTCTCTTATGCCATTAAGGATGTTATGGTGGGGTTCCCTGTGCCTGCGGGTCTGGATGAGTCCATGACAATGGCTATCCAGATCGATAGGCGTCTGCGGGAGCGCAAACCTGTGCACCATTTGGCGGTGTCTACTGAGAAGACGCCAGAGAATATGCAATGTGATAGAATTCTGTCCAGAAGTGAACGGCAGAATTTAAGACGAAAAAATGGGTTGTGCTTCTATTGCGGTGATTCAACTCATGTTATATCAGCATGCTCTAAGCGTACTAAGAAGCTTGATAAGTCTGTTTCAATTGGCACTTTACAGTCTAAGTTTATTCTATCTGTGACCCTGATTTGTTCTTTATCATCTATTACCGCGGATGCCTATGTCGACTCTGGCGCCGCTTTGAGTCTTATGGATTGGTCCTTTGCCAAACGCTGTGGGTATGATTTGGAGCCTCTTGAAACTCCTATACCCCTGAAGGGGATTGACTCCACCCCATTGGCTAGTAATAAACCACAATACTGGACACAAGTAACTATGCGGATTAATCCGGATCATCAGGAGATTATTCGCTTTCTTGTGCTGTATAACCTACATGATGTGTTGGTGCTTGGATTGCCATGGCTGCAATCTCATAACCCAGTCCTTGACTGGAAAGCTATGTCTGTGTTAAGCTGGGGATGTAAGGGGACGCATGGGGACGTACCTGTGGTTTCCATTTCATCATCTATTCCCTCTGAGATTCCTGAATTCTTGACTGAATATCGTGACGTTTTTGAAGAACCTAAGCTTGGTTCATTACCTCCGCACCGGGAGTGCGATTGTGCCATAGATTTGATTCCGGGTAGTAAATACCCTAAGGGTCGTTTATTTAATCTGTCTGTGCCTGAACATGCTGCTATGCGAGAATATATAAAGGAGTCCCTGGAAAAGGGACATATTCGTCCTTCGTCATCTCCCTTAGGAGCCGGTTTTTTCTTTGTGGCTAAGAAAGATGGCTCTTTGAGACCGTGTATTGATTATCGGCTTTTGAATAAAATCACGGTTAAATATCAATATCCGTTGCCACTGCTGACTGATTTGTTTGCTCGCATAAAGGGGGCCAAGTGGTTCTCTAAGATAGATCTCCGTGGGGCGTATAATTTGGTGCGAATTAAGCAGGGGGATGAGTGGAAGACCGCATTTAATACGCCCGAGGGCCACTTTGAGTATTTGGTGATGCCTTTTGGTCTTTCAAATGCCCCTTCAGTCTTTCAGTCCTTTATGCATGACATTTTCCGTGATTATTTGGATAAATTTATGATTGTGTATCTGGATGATATTTTGATTTTTTCGGATGACTGGGACTCTCATGTCCAGCAGGTCAGGAGGGTTTTTCAGGTTTTGCGGTCTAATTCCTTGTGTGTGAAGGGTTCTAAGTGCGTTTTTGGGGTTCAAAAGATTTCCTTTTTGGGATATATTTTTTCCCCCTCCTCCATCGAGATGGATCCTGTCAAGGTTCAAGCTATTTGTGATTGGACGCAACCCTCTTCTCTTAAGAGTCTTCAGAAATGTTTGGGCTTTGCTAACTTTTATCGTCGATTTATTGCTGGTTTTTCTGATGTTGTTAAACCATTGACTGATTTGACTAAGAAGGGTGCTGATGTTGCTGATTGGTCCCCTGCTGCTGTGGAGGCCTTTCGGGAGCTTAAGCGCCGCTTTTCTTCCGCCCCTGTGTTGCGTCAGCCTGATGTTGCTCTTCCTTTTCAGGTTGAGGTCGACGCTTCTGAAATCGGAGCTGGGGCAGTTTTGTCGCAGAGAAGTTCCGATTGTTCCGTGATGAGACCTTGTGCCTTTTTCTCGCGTAAATTTTCGCCCGCCGAGCGGAATTATGATGTTGGGAATCGGGAGCTTTTGGCCATGAAGTGGGCTTTTGAGGAGTGGCGTCATTGGCTTGAGGGGGCTAGACATCAGGTGGTGGTATTGACTGACCACAAAAATCTAATTTATCTTGAGTCCGCCAGACGCCTGAATCCTAGACAGGCGCGCTGGTCGTTGTTTTTCTCTCGGTTTAATTTTGTGGTGTCCTACCTGCCGGGTTCTAAGAATGTTAAGGCGGATGCCCTTTCTAGGAGTTTTGAGCCTGACTCCCCTGGTAACTCTGAACCTACAGGTATCCTTAAGGATGGAGTGATATTGTCTGCCGTTTCTCCAGACCTGCGGCGGGCCTTGCAGGAGTTTCAGGCGGATAGACCTGATCGTTGCCCACCTGGTAGACTGTTTGTTCCTGATGATTGGACCAGTAAAGTCATTTCTGAGGTTCATTCTTCTGCGTTGACAGGTCATCCTGGAATCTTTGGTACCAGGGATTTGGTGGCAAGGTCCTTCTGGTGGCCTTCCCTGTCTCGAGATGTGCGAGGCTTTGTGCAGTCTTGTGACGTTTGTGCTCGGGCCAAGCCTTGTTGTTCTCGGGCTAGTGGATTGTTGTTGCCCTTGCCTATCCCGAAGAGGCCCTGGACGCACATCTCGATGGATTTTATTTCGGATCTTCCTGTTTCTCAGAAGATGTCTGTCATCTGGGTGGTGTGTGACCGTTTCTCTAAGATGGTCCATTTGGTTCCCCTGCCTAAGTTGCCTTCTTCTTCCGAGTTGGTTCCTCTGTTTTTTCAAAATGTGGTCCGTTTGCATGGTATTCCGGAAAATATCGTTTCTGACAGAGGAACCCAATTCGTGTCTAGATTTTGGCGAGCATTCTGTGCTAGGATGGGCATAGATTTGTCTTTCTCGTCTGCTTTCCATCCTCAGACAAATGGCCAGACCGAGCGGACGAATCAGACCTTGGAGACATATTTGAGGTGTTTTGTGTCTGCAGATCAGGATGATTGGGTTGCTTTTTTGCCTTTAGCGGAGTTTGCCCTCAATAATCGGGCCAGCTCTGCCACCTTGGTGTCTCCTTTTTTCTGTAATTCGGGGTTTCATCCTCGATTTTCTTCTGGTCAGGTGGAATCTTCGGATTGTCCTGGAGTGGATGCTGTGGTGGAGAGGTTGCATCAGATTTGGGGGCAGGTAGTGGACAATTTGAAGTTGTCCCAGGAGAAGACTCAGCTTTTTGCCAACCGCCGGCGTCGGGTTGGTCCTCGGCTTTGTGTTGGGGACTTGGTGTGGTTGTCTTCTCGTTTTGTCCCTATGAGGGTTTCTTCTCCTAAGTTTAAGCCTCGGTTCATCGGCCCGTACAAGATATTGGAGATTCTTAACCCTGTGTCCTTCCGTTTGGACCTCCCTGCATCTTTTTCTATTCATAATGTTTTTCATCGGTCATTGTTGCGCAGGTATGAGGTACCGGTTGTGCCTTCCGTTGAGCCTCCTGCTCCGGTGTTGGTTGAGGGCGAGTTGGAGTACGTTGTGGAAAAAATCTTGGACTCCCGTGTTTCCAGACGGAAACTCCAGTATCTGGTCAAATGGAAGGGATACGGTCAGGAGGATAATTCTTGGGTGACTGCCTCTGATGTTCATGCCTCCGATCTGGTCCGTGCCTTTCATAGGGCTCATCCTGATCGCCCTGGTGGTTCTGGTGAGGGTTCGGTGCCCCCTCCTTGAGGGGGGGGTACTGTTGTAAAATTGGATTTTGGGCTCCCCCGGTGGCCACTGGTGGAATTGAACTGGTGTTCATCATCCCCTCTGTTCACCTGTTTCCATCAGGATGTGGGAGTCGCTATTTAACCTTGCTCCTCTGTCACTTCCATGCCGGTCAACATTGTAATCAGAAGCCTTTCTGTGCATGTTCCTGCTACTAGACAACTCCCAGCTAAGTTGGACTTTTGTCCTCGTTTGTTTTTGCATTTTGTTCCAGTTCACAGCTGTAGTTTCGTTACTGTGTCTGGAAAGCTCTTGTGATCTGAAATTGCCACTCTGATGTTATGAGTTAATACTAGAGTCTTAAAGTAATTTCAGGATGGTATTTTGATAGGGTTTTCAGCTGACCATGAAAGTGCCCTTTCTGTCTTCCTGCTATCTAGTAAGCGGACCTCAATTTTGCTAAACCTATTTTCATACTATGTTTGTCATTTCATCTTAAATCACCGCCAATATATGTGGGGGCCTCTGTCAGCCTATCGGGGAAATTTCTCTAGAGGTGAGCCAGGACTATATTTTCCTCTGCCAGGATTAGTTAGTCCTCCGGCCGGCGCTGGGCGTCTAGGGATAAAAACGTAGGCTACGCTACCCGGCTACTGTTAGTTGTGCGGCAGGTTTAGTTCATGGTCAGTTTAGTTTCCATCCTTCCAAGAGCTAGTACTCATGTTTGCTGGGCTATGTTCTCTTGCCATTGAGAACCATAACAGGCCAGATACAGTGTTACTACCTCTGTATAGGAATGAGCGGACCCATGGAAGTTTAGGTTCTGGTACCCTACCCAAACTTTATTACAAAGTTCAGTTCGGATACGAGAACTTAATCAGAACTTATCTCTCTTTCACACAGGTCTATTTTTTCTCAGAAAAGTTACTTGAAAGTATAGTTACCCTTTAAATCAACTGAAAAGGAGATGGGATAACGACATTTAGGACCCTCGCCTGTTAGCAGACTGAAATGACTGGAACACCATAGTCCCTTCAATGTTTACGGATACATTTGGCTACTGTCCCAATTACCTTTGGTTGGGTTCAGAAACGCGCTTGCAAAATTGTTATTGGATATTCATCCACATGTCCATTTTTCATCAGTATGCTATCCATATATCCGTATGCAATCCATGTGTAGGCATTTTTTTACATCCGTATGTTGATTTACTACATCTGAATCCCATCCATGTGCCAATTATATACAACTCTATGTCCATTTTTTTACACTGTACGCCATCCATATATCTGTACTGTATGCCATCCGTACGTCCATTTTGCACATCCATACGATATCCGTTTTTTCATGAGCAATTTAACTCATAATAAAAGGTCAAATACAGTTTCAAATCATAATAATTGTAGTGAATCTATGAAAGACGCACAAAATACGGATATAACCTGTACATGATCCAATTTTTGTGCACCCATCGACAAGTCTGGTCCAAACGCATTCTTGTGTCAGATTTCTATTTTCCCCCTCCAACCTGACCAGTTTTCTTTTGCCTCAACTGATCGCAACTGATGTCAAAATGGCATCAGTTGTCATCATTTTAAAAGGTAAAGAATGACAAAAAGGCCAATCTGGATATAAAATGTGAATAAAGATGCACAATTGTGCTCACCTGGCCAGCTTGTGATCTCACAACCACTGAACGGACTTTGGCTGCTGCAGACCCATAAGGAAAGTTCAAGAAAGAAAATGGAAATAATGGATTAACCTGCGCTGCCGTAGAAGGATGATGAGAGGACAGGAATTCTAGTAATGCAGTTGATTTGTCAGTGCGTTAAGAATTGTTGAAACGTCTTCATCAGGATTATCGCAATGTGTCCTGATGAAGATGTTTCAACACTTCGAAACGCGTTGACAAGAAAACCACATTACTTGCTTTCTTGTCTTCTCATCATCCTTCGATGGCAGCGCAAACTATCCCATTATTTCAATTTTCATCAGTTGTCATCAAGCTCTTTCCCCAGGTTCAACTATAACGCTTGTCAGGCAAACTAAAAAATATAGGCCCCAAATCATCAAAACGTTTACACCAGGATTCTGGCGAAAATCACTTTTTAAGGCTGCAAAATTTATGCGTACCAAGAAGTTGCGTAAAATTTGTATATTTTTCTGTCATTTTCATGGACGGGTACGTACGTGATGCCACAGGTTATCTAAGTTATGATAAAATGTGGTTCAGCTTACACCAGAAATCTTACTCCAGTAACTGTCTGCAGTAAGATCTATGGCAAGGTGCACGGACGCCATTCCAGTTGTCAGATACACCTAATTCATTAAGAGGTGCGCATATTTTACGTCTGACTCCAATACACCCACTCATCAAGGATAGCGTGATCGTCGCCAGTCTTGATGAATCGGAGTCGTAGTGTTTTTTAATCCAACTCTTCTGCCAGAAGTAAAAATTAAAAGTCAGATGGCCATATAGGAGGAAATGAGGCCTTAAATGGATGGTAGTGATGAGCGCTAGTTCTCGATACTCGAGTTTGCCTAGGGTTCTCGGATATACACCGAGTATCGCGGGTGCTCAAGTGACATGTTCTAGTCCCCGAGCCTGCATGATTCATGACTGTTAGACTCCCCCCCAAAAAAATTTGAGCATTGCCTGACATACACAGTAAATCTTTGCATGTTTTGCTTTGACAGAACTGTTTTGATATGGTCATGTGTTTATTACATGCGGTTTTAGTACCTTTCTGTGCTAAGAACACGTGCATTTTTTACCTGTGAACTTTCCACATCTAATAAAATTCTAGTGAACAGCAGAACATAAAACACAGCGTACCTGAAAGAGAAAACGACATGGTGTGGATCTGACACATGCACCGCAGGTCAGTTTACACAGTGAAAAAAAAGCGCAGTGGACAGATTAATATATAAATCCCATCCACTTTGCTGGAACTGCAAGACACTGTGATTTTTGCTCAGAGAAAATACTCAAGAGAGAAAAACTCTCCAAGATCTCTTATATTCCTTTTTATGGAAGAGAGCTTTCACTACCATTCACAGCCCCTACACCATGAGGGGAGCTGTCTGTTTTCCATCAGCTGATCTGGGACGATGCTGCCATGTTTTGTGTTTGCATTACCGAGAGTACAGACTTGGAACCTTGAGGCTTTCCTTGGTAGATGACTGATGATTGACTACCCACAAGCATATGAGATTACTTCACGAATAGGCATTTACATACATGTGCTAAGAAGTTACAATAAATATATATCCCCTGGAAGCACTTTCCCACACAGACAGACAGAATAAAACATGTCTACTGTCTGAATCTGCCATGAAATCCTCTCAATCATTCTAGACACGTATTCCAGTCGAATATATTTGTTAGGGAAATCCTCCTCATTTCTCCATATTTCAATTTGAAAACACATTGACTCTGATTCATCAAGTTTTTATGCCAGAATTCCTGAGCAAAAATCCTTGAATTAAACAAAATATTTGTGCAACGTAAGGCTGCTCAAAATTTTTTGGAGTAAGAGTTGACCTGAGCATGACAGTATGATGGATTACTATGCAGCTGTCAGGCTCAGGTCAGGAGAGCCGACAGCCAGTACAAGTTTTACCATGTGATTCTCGCACGAGAAACACGGCTGTCTGTCTCTGCCCTTATGGAGAGAAACACGCAAATGTGCAGGCCACTTTGCGCCTCGTCAGATTTAATAAGAGGTATGCACTTCTTAATAAATTAGTTCCCTCACGCTCCACCATACCAGCTCATCAAGACCCGCTTGAAAATCGCCAGTCTTGAAGGATCCGGGACCTTACCTCTCCACTTAAGTTCAAAAGTCCATTATTTGCTTACCAGTGATATTCATGTTTTTCACAGATAGCACTCCTACCTACAATAGTGAATGGGGTCATTCACATGTCAGTGATTTTCCATGGTCCAAATGGTCCATGCAAAATCACAGCGAAAAGTCTCAGTCTCAGTGTTTTTATCTAGAGGCGGATGACAATTGGTAATTCAAGTCTATGGGTCAATGAAAAAATCAGACAGCACTAGGACAGCATTTGATAGCAGTCTGGTTTTCATGGACTGTTAGAAATGGAAAGAATAGAGGTTTTTTGTTTCTCTTTTCACATTCGAGACAAACTGACTACACTAAAAACAAACTCAGATGAAACGATAACCAAAAATTAGTGATGAAACTCAGCCAGTGAAAAAAAGGGAAGTCTGGATGAGGTGTCAGATTGAGCCCAATAAAACCTAGTTTTTCATAGCTTTGTTAGATAGATAGATAGATAGATAGATAGATAGATAGATAGATAGATAGATAGATAGATAGATAGTAAAAAAGGAACAGCACAATAGTTCACAGCGGGTGCCAGGCCTCCACAGGCAAACAGTCTAAAGGTACCTTCACACGAAACGATATCGCTAGCGATCCGTGACGTTGCAGCGTCCTGGCTAGCGATATCGTTTCATTTGACACGCAGCAGCGATCAGGATCCTGCTGTGATGTCGCTGGTCGCTGAATAAAGTCCAGAACTTTATTTGGTCATCCGATCGCCGTGTATCGTTGCGTTTGAAAGCAAAAGCAACGATACCAGCGATATTTTACACTGGTAACCAGGGTAAACATCGGGTTGCTAAGCGCAGGGCCGCGCTTAGTAACCCGATGTTTACCCTGGTTACCAGCGTAAAAGTAAAAAAAACAAACAGCACATACTCACCTGCGCGTCCCCCAGCGTCTGCTTCCTGACACTTACTGAGCACCGGCCCTAAAGTGAAAGTGAAAGCACAGCGGTGACGTCACCGCTGTGCTGTTAGGGCCGGAGCTCAGTCAGTGTCAGGAAGCAGACGCTGGGGGACGCGCAGGTGAGCATGTACTGTTTGTTTTTTTTACTTTTACGCTAGTAACCAGGGTAAACATCGGGTTACTAAGCGCGGCCCTGCGCTTAGCAACCCGATGTTTACCCTGGTTACCCGGGGACCTCGGCATCGTTGGTCGCTGGAGAGCGGTCTGTGTGACAGCTCCCCAGCGATCAAACAGCGACGCTGCAGCGATCGGCATCGTTGTCGCTATCGCTGCAGCGTCGCTTCGTGTGAAGGTACCTTAATACTTGCCAAACTAAACAGAATAAAAAAGGAGAAGGCAGCACTACAATTGTTTCAGGTGAAAAAAGTGAAAAAACTTTATTCTGCCCCACTCATCCTGGGCAACATTTCGGCTCCTCCTGAGCCTTTTTCAGGAGGAGCCGAAACGTTGCCCAGAATGAGTGGAGCAGAATAAAGTTTTTTCACTTTTTTCCACCTGAAGCCATTGAAGTGCTGCCTTCTCTTTTTTTGTTCTGTTTTTTTCTTATTTGTTTTCTTCTAGTTAAATAGATAGATAGACAGATAGATAATAGATAGATGATAGATAATAGATAGATAGATAGATAGATAATATGGTACGCATTAGGCATTAGATAGCGTTTAGGCATGCAATTTTGGTCCAAACACGTGTAGTTTTTAATGCTTTCCCAAAGTTGCCCTTATTCAGGTGCTAACTAAACAGAACAGACCCTGGCTCCTCACATACGCTAAGCTAGCCCCAGTTCCATCAAACAAAACAGCTATACAGCAACCACTGATACTTGCAGTTCTCTGCACGCAGCCTGAGTATTTAATCATGATCACTAATGATGAGCGAGTATACTCGTTGCTCGGGTTTTCCCGAGCATGCTCAGGTGGTCTCCGAGTATTTCGGCGTGCTCGGGGATTTAGTTTTTGTGGACACAGCTGCATGATTTGCGACTGCTAGACAGGTATCTAGCAGCCACACTTCATGTAGCTGCGTCAACATAAACTACTTCCACGCCGAAATACTCGGAGACCACCTGAGCATGCTCGGAGACAACCCGAGCATGCTCGAAGACGACCCGAGCAATGAGTATACTCGCTCATCACTAATGATCACATATATCATTGCAGGCTCATCCAAGCAAATTACAGTCCTTTCTTCTAGAGCAGATGTTTTACACAGAAGAGGCAAGATCCTACAAGTTTGAGTATCCTCTTCAGTCTGAGCTCCAGCAGATTCCAGTGCCAAACAGAAGTGCTCAACTTTGTGCACAGTCGCTCTAAACAGGCTGTAGCTTTCACATGGTTCAATCTCTACAGCTCTCACAAACAGACTGATTAGTGCAGTTACCAGACAGAGAGACATCCCAGCACGTCTCTCTCCCAGCTGTAGTTTTGGCTGATCACTCATCAATAGTGTTGAGCGATACCTTCCGATATTCAAAAGTATCGGTATCGGATTGGATCGGCTGATATCCAAAAAATATCGGATATCGCCGATACCGATACCCGATACCAATACAAGTCAATGGGACACAAATATCAGAAGGTATCCTGGATGGTTCCCAGGGTCTGAAGGAGAGGAAACTCTCCTTCAGGCCCCGGGATCCATATTCATGTAAAAAATAAAGAATAAAAAAAAAAAATATGGATATACTCACCCTCGGACGGCCCCTGGCTGTCACCGCTGCAAGCGTCTGCCTCCATTCCTAAGAATGCAGAGTGAAGGACCTTCGATGACGTCGCGGCTTGTGATTGGTCGCGTGACCGCTCATGTGACCGCTCACGCGACCAATCACAAGCCGCGACGTCATCGCAGGTCCTACACTCACTGCATTCTTAGGAACGGAGGCTGCCGGTTACACCGCTAAGGTCCAGGGTCCGCCGGAGGGGTGAGTATATCCATATTTTTTATTTTTATTCTTCATTTTTTACATGAATATGGATCCCAGGGCCCGAAGGAGAGTCTCCTCTCCTCCAGACCCTGGGAACCACACACTGGGAACTTCCGATTCCGATTTCCGATATCACAAAAATATCGGAACTCGGTATCGGAATTCCGATACAACGAATATCGGCCGATACCCGATATTTGCAGTATCGGAATGCTCAACACTACTCATCAACAGCACACTCGACTCTGCTTCAGCCAGCAGATTGACACTCCCTCAGGAGATTGACACAACATGAAGCTACTTCCTGGTTGTTAGCAAAACCCTACAGGTGTATCTAATCAAGACCCTGCAGAGCTGCCCTTCCCAGCTATGCTACAATAGATAGATGAGTCCTGACTTATCTGATTGACTTGAAATGTGGTCCATTAGGATTTTATTGTACTTTTGACAGTGGAAGTCTAAAAAAAGTTTTCTAGGGGTTATATAGGACATTAAAGAACTCAAACACTGAAATAAAAAAAATCTAATTCCTTGGTGAAGACATCATGCCTATAGCCAGTGTTGCCATCTTGACTTTTATTTTGTTATTATGGACGCCGTACATTTTATTTTACCAACAGGTCAAGCAAGTTTTTACAGACTGTCCAGGAATTTCTGGAAGTTTGGCAACCCTGCCTATAACTGCTTTATATATCCTTGTGGTTGCTTAACTATGTGCTACATTGGGAGCAGAAACAAAGATAGACACCATCCAAGTTCATTCATCTAAAACCTGTTCTGAACTTGCAATAAGAGGAGTTACCTGCTTGAGTAGAGGGCCGCTATCAAGCAGTTACTCTTCCTAGGGCGATCCATGTATTAAACGAGCGGCCATTCGAAAAGTTAATTACCAACACATAACCAAGAGGCAAAAAAATTAAATTGTGCAGAATTGCTCCACAATACACAACTTCACAACTTTCTGATTTCTAACCCAATTAATAAAGAAACTGAAAACTCTTTTTAAAGTTATGGCTTACAATTGTCATCATTTGAGGCACAGAACCTCGTAGTCTTATTACTAGGGCAAGGTATCCACCGTTCAGTGTCACGTAACTTCTCTGTATATGTTCAGAACCTTTCCTAGTCACAAAAAAAGTCAGTGACACAATAACTAAAAACACAGAGGAGAGGTAAAGCAAGATGAGGAGAGGCGAGAGATGGGGATGAGGGGATGGTGGATGGTGCTGCCGTCTCACTGATTCAACCTGTGTATGAGTTTATTGCCTTCAGAAAGGATTGATGCCGCAAAGGGAGAGAGACATCTATCTGAAAACACAGAACAGAGAAGAGAAGAGAGGGGAAGGGAAGAAAGGAGAGGAATGGAGAGAAGAGAAGAGAAGAGAAGAGAAGAGAAGAGAAGAGAAGAGAAGAGAAGAGAAGAGAAGAGAAGAGAAGAGAAGAGAAGAGAAGAGAAGAAGGGTGCTGTTATGGTCACTCTGGTCAAAGCTGTGTTTGAAACCAATCCTATGGAACAAAATAGAGGCATCAACTGAAAATACAGAGGAGAGGACAGGGGAAAAGAGGGTAGGAGAGAAAAGGAAAGGAAAGGAGAGGGTGAAGCAAGAGGAGGTCTCTGCTTAAACCTTTGTGTACACTAATACTGGGGAACAGAGAAGAAGTAGCAATTGGGAAACATCTCGCCAACAACATACAGGAGATAAGAGTCTAGGAGAGGAGAGAAGAGGAGAGGGAAAGAGAGGAGAGAGAGGAGCAAGAGAAGATCATGCTACATTATCTCTGCTCTGACCTGTGTGTAATACATCATTTGGAATAAAATAGAGGCAGCAAGGAAAACATCATTGAAAATCAGAGGAGAGGAGCAAAGAGAGGCAAAAGGGCAGGAGGAGGTAGTGTTGTGGTCTCCCTGCTCCATCTTGTGTGTGAGACTAATGCTATGGAATATACTAGGGGCAGCAAAGGAGAGAAAAAAATACAGAGGAGAGAAAAGAGGAAAGAAGTGGAGAGAAAAGAAGAGAAGAGGAGAGAAGAGAAAAGAAGAGGAAAGGAGAGAAGAGAAGAGGAGAGCAGAGAAGAGAAGAGGAGAGTTTGGTGAATTGGTCTCTCTGTATCGGTCTGTGCCTAATCCTAATGCTACGATATAGAGTAGGAATGTCTAATCAGCCAATGCATATATTTTAGGTCCTTAACTTTACTCCATGAGGAACACACCTACTCAACACACTTTTAGGGAGAAAATTACCATTTGTCTATACAAGCTCAGACATTTGTGGAAAACAATCTGCTCCATACGGGACTTTTTCTGTTCTGTTTGTGATCTTCTCTGACTTCCATCAACTACCTACATTATTTCAAGTGATGGAATTATAGTATTTGGCTCTAGACATTAACAGGGTGTAATGTCATGATCTCCATGGCTAGAGAACATAGCATAAGCCTATATAGGAACAAGCTCTTGGAAGATGGGAACTGTACTGACCATGAACTAAACCTACCGCACAACTAGAAGTAGCCAGGTAGCATGTCCTACTTTTTATCCCTATATGCCCAGCGCCGGCCGGAGAACTAAATAATGCTAGCAGAGGGAAATATAAGACCTGGCTCACCTCTAGAGAAATGCCCAAAAAGGAGACAGAGGCCCCCCACATATATTGGCGGTGATTTTAGATGAAATAACAAACACAGCAGGAAAATAGTTTTAGCAAATTTGAGGTCCGCTTTCTAGATAGCAGAAGACAGAAAGAACACTTTCATGGTCAGCAGAAAACCCTAACAAAACACCATCCAGAAATTACTTTAGGACTCTGGCATTAACTCATAATACCAGAGTGGCAATTCCTGATCAACAAGAGCTTTCCAGACACAGTAACGAAACTGCAGCTGTGAACTGGAACCAAAAAGCAAAAACAAACATGGACGAAAGTCCAACTTATCTAGTAGATGTCTGGGAGCAGGAACAAGCACAGAGAGGCTTCTGATAACATTGTTGACCGGCAAGCAACTAACAGAGAAGCCAGATTATATAGCGACACCCAGATCTGATGAGAACAGGTGAACAGGAAAGATGATGACACAAGTTCAATTCCACCAGTGGCCACCGGGGGAGCCCAAAATCCAAATTCACAACAGTACCCCCCCCTCAAGGAGGGGGCACCGAACCCTCACCAGAACCACCAGGGCGATCAGGATGGGCCCTATGAAAGGCACGAACCAGATCGGAGGCATGAACATCAGATGCAGTGACCCAAGAATTATCCTCCTGGCCGTATCCCTTCCACTTGACCAGATACTGGAGTCTCCGTCTGGAAACACGGGAGTCTAAGATTTTCTCCACAACGTACTCCAACTCACCCTCAACCAACACCGGAGCAGGAGGCTCAACGGAAGGCACAACAGGTACCTCATACCTGCGCAATAACGACCGATGAAAAACGTTATGAATGGAAAAGGATGCAGGGAGGTCTAAACGGAAGGAAACAGGGTTAAGAATCTCCAATATTTTATACGGACCGATGAACCGAGGCTTAAACTTAGGAGAAGAGACCCTCATAGGGACAAAACGAGAAGACAACCACACCAAATCTCCAACACAAAGCCGAGGACCAACACGACGGTAACGGTTGGCAAAAAGCTGAGTCTTCTCCTGGGACAACTTCAAATTGTCCATCACCTGCCCCCAAATATGATGCAATCTCTCCACCACCGCATCCACTCCAGGACAATCCGAGGACTCCACCTGACCGGAGGAAAATCGAGGATGGAACCCCGAATTACAGAAAAACGGGGACACCAAGGTGGCAGAGCTGGCCCGATTATTGAGGGCGAACTCCGCCAATGGCAAAAAAGCAACCCAATCATCCTGGTCAGCAGACACAAAACACCTCAGATATGTCTCCAGGGTCTGATTAGTCCGCTCGGTCTGGCCATTAGTCTGAGGGTGAAAAGCAGACGAAAAAGACAAATCTATGCCCATCCTAGCACAGAATGCCCGCCAAAATCTAGACACAAATTGGGTTCCTCTGTCAGAAACGATATTCTCAGGAATACCATGCAAACGAACAACATTTTGAAAAAACAGGGGAACCAACTCGGAAGAAGAAGGCAATTTGGGCAGGGGAACCAAATGGACCATCTTAGAAAAACGGTCACACACCACCCAGATGACAGACATTTTCTGGGAAACAGGCAGATCTGAAATAAAATCCATCGAGATGTGCGTCCAAGGCCTCTTAGGAATAGGCAAGGGCAACAATAATCCACTAGCCCGAGAACAACAAGGCTTGGCCCGAGCACAAACGTCACAAGACTGCACAAAGCCTCGCACATCTCGTGACAGGGAAGGCCACCAGAAGGATCTTGCCACCAAATCCCTGGTACCAAAAATTCCAGGATGACCTGCCAATGCAGAAGAATGCACCTCAGAGATGACTCTACTGGTCCAATCATCAGGAACAAACAGCCTATCAGGCGGACAACGATCCGGTCTATCCGCCTGAAACTCCTGCAAGGCCCGCCGCAGGTCTGGAGAAACGGCTGACAAAATAACTCCATCCTTAAGGATACCTGTGGGCTCAGAGTTGCCGGGTGAATCAGGCTCAAAACTCCTAGAAAGGGCATCCGCCTTAACATTCTTAGAACCCGGTAGGTATGACACCACAAAATTAAACCGAGAAAAAAATAATGACCAGCGCGCCTGTCTAGGATTCAGGCGCCTGGCGGTCTCAAGATAAATCAAATTTTTGTGGTCAGTCAATACCACCACCTGATGTCTGGACCCCTCAAGCCAATGGCGCCACTCCTCAAACGCCCACTTCATGGCCAAAAGCTCCCGATTCCCAACATCATAATTCCGCTCAGCGGGCGAAAATTTACGGGAAAAGCAGGCACAAGGCCTCATCACGGAGCAGTCAGAACTTTTCTGCGACAACACTGCCCCAGCTCCGATCTCAGAAGCGTCGACCTCAACCTGAAAAGGAAGAGCCACATCAGGCTGACGCAACACAGGGGCAGAAGAAAAACGGCGCTTAGGCTCCTGAAAAGCCTCCACAGCATCAGGGGACCAATTAGCAACATCAGCACCCTGTCTAGTCAAATCGGTCAATGGCTTAACGACATCCGAAAAACCAGCAATAAATCGACGATAAAAGTTGGCAAAGCCCAAAAATTTCTGAAGACTTTTAAGAGAAGAGGGCTGCGTCCAATCACAAATAGCTTGAACCTTGACAGGATCCATCTCAATGGAAGAGGGAGAAAAAATATATCCCAAAAAGGAAATTCTCTGAACCCCAAAAACGCACTTAGAACCCTTGACACACAGAGAATTAGACCGCAAAACCTGAAAAACCCTCTTGACTTGCTGGACATGAGAGTCCCAGTCATCCGAAAAAATCAGAATATCATCCAGATACACTATCATAAATTTATCCAAAAAATCGCGGAAAATATCATGCATAAAGGACTGGAAGACTGAAGGGGCATTAGAAAGACCAAAAGGCATCACCAAATACTCAAAGTGGCCCTCGGGCGTATTAAATGCGGTTTTCCACTCATCCCCCTGCCTGATCCGCACCAAATTATACGCCCCACGGAGATCAATCTTAGAGAACCACTTGGCCCCCTTTATGCGAGCAAACAAATCAGTCAGCAACGGCAATGGGTATTGATATTTAACCGTGATTTTATTCAAAAGCCGATAATCAATACATGGTCTCAAAGAGCCGTCTTTTTTTGACACAAAGAAAAAGCCGGCTCCTAAGGGAGATGACGATGGACGAATATGTCCCTTTTCCAAGGACTCCTTTATATATTCTCGCATAGCAGCATGTTCAGGCACAGACAGATTAAATAAACGACCCTTTGGGTATTTACTACCCGGAATTAAATCTATAGCACAATCGCACTCACGGTGCGGAGGTAGTGAACCCAGCTTGGGTTCTTCAAAGACGTCACGATAATCAGACAGGAACTCAGGGATTTCAGAGGGGATAGATGATGAAATGGAAACCAAAGGTACGTCCCCATGAGTCCCCTTACATCCCCAGCTCAACACAGACATAGCTCTCCAGTCAAGGACTGGGTTGTGAGACTGCAGCCATGGCAATCCTAGCACCAAATCATCATGTAGATTATACAGCACCAGAAAACGAATAATCTCCTGGTGATCCGGATTAATACGCATAGTTACTTGTGTCCAGTATTGTGGTTTATTATTAGCCAATGGGGTGGAGTCAATCCCCTTCAGAGGAATAAGAGTCTCCAAAGGCTCTAAATCATACCCACAACGATTGGCAAAGGACCAATCCATAAGACTCAAAGCGGCGCCAGAGTCGATATAGGCGTCCGTGGTAATAGATGACAAAGAGCAAATCAGGGTCACAGACAAAATAAACTTAGACTGTAAAGTGCCAATGGAAACAGACTTATCAAGCTTTTTAGTACGCTTAGAGCATGCTGATATAACATGAGTAGAATCCCCACAATAGAAACACAACCCATTTTTCCGTCTAAAATTCTGCCGCTCGCTTCTGGACAGAATTCTATCACACTGCATACTTTCTGGCGTCTTCTCAGTGGACACCGCCAGATGGTGCACTGGTTTGCGCTCCCGCAGACGCCTATCGATCTGAATAGCTATTGTCATGGACTCATTCAGACCCGCAGGCACAGGGAACCCCACCATAACATCCTTAATGGCATCAGAGAGACCCTCTCTGAAAGTAGCCGCCAAGGCACACTCATTCCACTGAGTAAGCACAGACCATTTACGGAATCTCTGGCAGTAAATTTCAGCTTCATCTTGCCCCTGAGATAGGGACATCAAAGTTTTTTCTGCCTGAAGTTCCAAATGAGGTTCGTCATAAAGCAACCCCAAGGCCAGAAAAAACGCATCTACACTGCGCAACGCAGGATCCCCTGGTGCCAATGAAAAAGCCCAGTCTTGAGGGTCGCCACGGAGCAGAGAAATCACAATCCGAACCTGCTGTGCAGGGTCCCCGGCAGAACGAGATTTCAGGGACAAAAATAACTTGCAATTATTTCTAAAATTCTGAAAACCAGATCTATTCCCCGAGAAAAATTCCGGCAAAGGAATTCTCGGTTCAGATACCGGAGCATGAACAACAAAATCTTGCAAATTTTGTACTTTCGTGGTGAGATTATTCAAACCTGCAGTTACACTCTGAAGATCCATAATAAACAGGTGAACACAGAGCCATTCAAAGATTAGAAGGAGAGAGAAAAAAAAAAGAAAGACTGCAGCATAGACAGACTGGCAAATGATCCAATTAAGAGCACAAAAAAAAAAAAAAAACTCTCAGCAGACTTCTTATTTCACTCCTTTCTCAGCCAAAGAATTAACCCTTTAGTGGGCCGGTCAAACTGTCATGATCTCCATGGCTAGAGAACATAGCATAAGCCTATATAGGAACAAGCTCTTGGAAGATGGGAACTGTACTGACCATGAACTAAACCTACCGCACAACTAGAAGTAGCCAGGTAGCATGTCCTACTTTTTATCCCTATATGCCCAGCGCCGGCCGGAGAACTAAATAATGCTAGCAGAGGGAAATATAAGACCTGGCTCACCTCTAGAGAAATGCCCAAAAAGGAGACAGAGGCCCCCCACATATATTGGCGGTGATTTTAGATGAAATAACAAACACAGCAGGAAAATAGTTTTAGCAAATTTGAGGTCCGCTTTCTAGATAGCAGAAGACAGAAAGAACACTTTCATGGTCAGCAGAAAACCCTAACAAAACACCATCCAGAAATTACTTTAGGACTCTGGCATTAACTCATAATACCAGAGTGGCAATTCCTGATCAACAAGAGCTTTCCAGACACAGTAACGAAACTGCAGCTGTGAACTGGAACCAAAAAGCAAAAACAAACATGGACGAAAGTCCAACTTATCTAGTAGATGTCTGGGAGCAGGAACAAGCACAGAGAGGCTTCTGATAACATTGTTGACCGGCAAGCAACTAACAGAGAAGCCAGATTATATAGCGACACCCAGATCTGATGAGAACAGGTGAACAGGAAAGATGATGACACAAGTTCAATTCCACCAGTGGCCACCGGGGGAGCCCAAAATCCAAATTCACAACAGTGTAATGTTCTGGAAGAATAGATGTGGGCTGTTAATGAGGCTTCTTGGTGTGTGAAAGGGTTCACTGAGGTTCAAGTATGGGGAGCGAGTAGAGTTTCACGACAAGTGGACTTTATTAGAAACAACTAATTGATAAAAATAAAGGTAATGGGGAAACAAATTTAACTGAAAGCTTCATAGATGCTCGAATAAGGGATTAGCAGAGAAAACACAGCAATATCGGTAATGCATTCTTCACTGTCCTGGAGCAGATTAACATTGGTTAAGACCTTAAGCTAAAGCAGAGCAAACAACCATTGAGAAGTTTTTGATTTCAATAATTTCCAAATGATTAAAACACTAAAAAATTGCATCTTGAAAAGAAAAACTTAGACCACAACCCTGTCTGTGTACACATACACCAACAGAAGGAATGTACGGAGATCAATTTCTTCCCATAATGAGCGCTAATCAACATAACCATTTGACCATCACTTGTCTAAAGGTCTTTTTACATGAGCCAATGTAGACTTTATTTGGACGAATTATTGGTAATATCATTCCGACTCCACTAACAGTATATTGTTGGAAGCATATCCCTTTTCATTATGAATATGGGCTGCTGCAATTTTTTTTAGGCCACATAAAAGATGCAATCACCGACAAGCTAACATTTTGTCATCTGTTGACTGATCGCTAATGGGCAAGAATGAGAGCTAGAACAAAAGTGTAAAGTAGCTGTGCATAGCAGCTTGACAGATCTCAACAGAGCTTTCAGACACAGGCTTTGCTCAAGCCACTCCATTTAGCAGATCTCAGGGAAAACCTGGCCTTCACCCTTTAACGCCTAAAAGGTTCTGCTGCTGTTGGAGTGAGCTGTCAGAGGAGGGTTGTCTAGCCAGGTCATAATCGGAGAGTAGAAAAACAGGACAAAGTCAGAATACTTCAATGAGGTCAGAAAATAGCGGATGTGAAAACCAGGAAGATGGGGTCATAATAGCAAGGCAGTGCAAGAATCAAATGGTCCGAGGTTAGCAACAAGTAGCAACAGCAAACTCAAGTAGCAGGATATCATCAACGATAGACCAGGTAAGTATAAACTATAACTGTCAACGTGCAGCAGACTTCTGGGGACTTAAATAAGGTGTGACACCACTTAAATTTCCCAGAAGGAAGCTAATTGCATCTGTTAATCAGCTCTTTGCAGGAAAACACAAATTCACTGGCTGGGAGGTCCACAAGTCAAAACTAAAGTTTACCCCTGGAGTGAGGTGGCAGAGGAGGGATGAGTAGCTGGGTCATAAGCAGAGAGGACAAAAACAGGACAAAACTAGAATACTGTGATGACATCAGGAAGTATCAGACGTCAAGAAGAGACCATAATAGTAGGGCAATAAAAGAGTCAAATGGTCCTAGGCATGTAACAAATAGCAGCAGCAAATATTAGCAGCAGGGTACCACTAATCGAAGAACCAGGTTAGTATAAAACTATAATAGGCAGCTTGCAGCGGACTTCTAGGGGTTTAAATAGTGTATGACCCAACTCCACACAGATAGTTATTTCTGCTAATCAGCTCTCTGCAGCAAAACACAGGTTCAGTGGTTGAGGGACAACAGATCCCAGCTATTCTAAAGTTTAACCAAATCACAGTTGAGTCATCAGGCGGCGTCTGTTGTGAATTGTCTTTTTGCTCCCTCTAGTGGTTACTAGTTTTTTGACTCTGGTTTTTCTGTCATTCCTTTTATCCGCACCTGGGCCGTTAGTTAGGGGTGTTGCTATATAAGCTCCCTGGACCTTCAGTTCAATGCCTGGCAACGTAGTTATCAGAGCTAGTCTGCTGTGCTCTTGTCTACTGATCCTGGTTCCAGTTATATCAGCTAAGTCTGCCTTTTGCTTTTTGCTATTTGTTTTGGTTTTGTATTTTTGTCCAGCTTGTTCCAAATCTATATCCTGACCTTTGCTGGAAGCTCTAGGGGGCTGGTGTTCTCCCCCCGGACCGTTAGACGGTTCGGGGGTTCTTGAATTTCCAGTGTGGATTTTGATAGGGTTTTTGTTGACCATATAAGTTACCTTTCTTTATTCTGCTATCAGTAAGCGGGCCTCTCTGTGCTAAACCTGGTTCATTTCTGTGTTTGTCATTTCCTCTTACCTCACCGTCATTATTTGTGGGGGGCTTCTATCCAGCTTTGGGGTCCCCTTCTCTGGAGGCAAGAAAGGTCTTTGTTTTCCTCTACTAGGGGTAGCTAGATTCTCCGGCTGGCGCGTGTCATCTAGAATCAACGTAGGAATGATCCCCGGCTACTTCTAGTGTTGGCGTTAGGAGTAGATATATGGTCAACCCAGTTACCACTGCCCTATGAGCTGGATTTTTGTATTCTGCAGACTTCCACGTTCCTCTGAGACCCTCGCCATTGGGGTCATAACAGTTTGCCAGGCCAGTATTAAATGTTTAATGCATTGCAGAAGAGGGATTATAAGAAAGAAGATTCTGAGTTTTTTTTTTTCTTCTTCCCCTTTACCTCAGAGTGGCTATGCTTGCTGCAGACATGAATGTCCAGACCTTGATTACAAGTGTGGACCAGCTGGCTACTCGTGTGCAGGGCATACAAGACTATGTTATCAGAAATCCTAGGTCAGAACCTAAAATACCGATTCCTGAACTGTTTTCCGGAGACAGGTTTAAGTTTAGGAATTTCGTGAATAATTGTAAATTGTTTCTGTCCCTGAGACCCTGTTCATCTGGAGATTCTGCTCAGCAAGTAAAAATTGTTATTTCGTTCTTACGGGGCGACCCTCAGGATTGGGCTTTTTCGCTGGCGCCAGGAGATCCGGCATTGGCTGATCTTGATGCGTTTTTTCTGGCGCTCGGTTTACTTTATGAGGAACCCAATCTTGAGATTCAGGCAGAAAAGGCCTTGCTGGCTATGTCTCAGGGGCAGGACGAGGCTGAAGTGTATTGCCAAAAATTTCGGAAATGGTCCGTGCTGACACATTGGAACGAGTGTGCACTGGCCGCTAATTTTAGAAATGGCCTTTCTGAAGCCATTAAGAATGTTATGGTGGGTTTTCCCATTCCCACAGGTCTGAATGATACTATGGCACTGGCTATTCAAATTGACCGGCGGTTGCGGGAGCGCAAAACCGCAAATTCCCTCATGGTGTTGTCTGAACAGACACCTAATTCGGTGCAATGTGATAGAAAAACCGCAAATTCCCTCATGGTGTTGTCTGAACAGACACCTGATTTAATGCAATGTGATAGAATCCTGACTAGAAATGAGCGGAAAATTCATAGACGCCGGAATGGCTTGTGCTACTACTGTGGTGATTCTACACATGTTATCTCAGCATGCTCTAAACGTATAGCTAAGGTTGTTAGTCCTGTCACCGTTGGTAATTTGCAACCTAAATTTATTCTGTCTGTAACTTTGATTTGCTCACTGTCATCTTATCCTGTCATGGCGTTTGTAGATTCAGGTGCTGCCCTGAGTCTCATGGATCTCTCATTTGCTAAGCGCTGTGGTTTTACTCTTGAACCATTAGAAAATCCTATTCCTCTTAGGGGTATTGATGCTACACCATTGGCAGCAAATAAACCGCAGTATTGGACACAGGTTACCATGTGCATGACTCCTGAACACCGCGAGGTGATACGTTTCCTGGTTTTACATAAAATGCATGATTTGGTTGTTTTAGGGCTGCCATGGTTACAGACCCATAATCCAGTCCTGGACTGGAAGGCTATGTCAGTCTCAAGTTGGGGCTGTCGTGGTATTCATGGGGATTCCCTGCCTGTGTCTATTGCTTCTTCTACGCCTTCGGAAGTTCCGGAGTATTTGTCTGATTATCAGGATGTCTTCAGTGAGTCTGAGTCCAGTGCACTGCCTCCTCATAGGGACTGTGACTGTGCTATAGATTTGATCCCGGGCAGTAAATTTCCTAAAGGAAGACTGTTTAATCTGTCGGTACCTGAACATACCGCTATGCGTTCATATATCAAGGAGTCTCTGGAGAAAGGACATATTCGTCCGTCTTCTTCCCCTCTTGGTGCGGGATTCTTTTTTGTGGCAAAAAAGGACGGATCTTTGAGACCTTGTATTGATTATCGGCTTTTGAATAAGATCACTGTCAAATTTCAGTATCCTTTACCGCTGTTGTCTGACTTGTTTGCCCGGATTAAGGGTGCCAAGTGGTTCACCAAGATAGACCTTCGTGGTGCGTACAACCTTGTGCGCATTAAGCAAGGTGATGAATGGAAAACCGCATTCAATACGCCCGAAGGTCATTTTGAGTACTTGGTGATGCCTTTTGGGCTCTCCAATGCGCCTTCAGTTTTTCAGTCCTTTATGCATGACATTTTCCGGAAGTATCTGGATAAATTTTTGATTGTTTATCTGGATGATATTTTGGTTTTTTCTGATGATTGGGATTCGCATGTGGAGCAGGTCAGGTTGGTCTTTAAAATTTTGCGTGAAAATTCTTTGTTTGTCAAGGGCTCAAAGTGTCTCTTTGGTGTACAGAAGGTTCCCTTTTTGGGGTTCATTTTTTCCCCTTCTGCTGTGGAGATGGACCCAGTCAAGGTCCGAGCTATTCTTGATTGGACTCAGCCCTCGTCAGTTAAGAGTCTTCAGAAGTTCTTGGGCTTCGCTAACTTCTACCGTCGTTTTATCGCTAATTTTTCTAGCATTGTGAAACCTTTGACGGATATGACCAAGAAGGGCTCCGATGTAGCTAACTGGGCTCCTGCTGCCGTGGAGGCTTTCCAGGAGTTGAAACGCCGGT
Organism: Ranitomeya variabilis; assembly: GCF_051348905.1. Lineage (NCBI taxonomy): Eukaryota > Metazoa > Chordata > Amphibia > Anura > Dendrobatidae > Ranitomeya > Ranitomeya variabilis. The sequence continues at coordinate 60,684,182 of NC_135236.1, read as the reverse complement.
TTACTTCGGCGCCTGTTTTGTGCCAGCCTGACGTCTCACTTCCCTTTCAGGTTGAGGTGGATGCTTCGGAGATTGGGGCAGGGGCCGTTTTGTCGCAGAGAGGCCCTGGTTGCTCTGTTATGAAACCTTGTGCCTTTTTCTCTAGGAAGTTTTCGCCTGCCGAGCGAAATTATGATGTGGGCAATCGGGAGTTGTTGGCCATGAAATGGGCATTTGAGGAGTGGCGTCATTGGCTCGAGGGTGCTAAGCATCGTGTGGTGGTCTTGACTGATCACAAAAATCTGATGTATCTCGAGTCTGCTAAACGCCTTAATCCGAGACAGGCCCGCTGGTCATTGTTTTTCTCCCGCTTTGATTTTGTTGTCTCGTATTTACCAGGTTCAAAGAATGTGAAGGCCGACGCTCTTTCTAGGAGCTTTGTGCCTGATGCTCCTGGAGTCGCTGATCCTGTTGGTATTCTTAAAGATGGAGTTATCTTGTCAGCTATTTCTCCGGATCTGCGACGTGTGTTGCAGAGATTTCAGGCTGATAGGCCTGAGTCTTGTCCACCTGACAGACTGTTTGTCCCGGATAAGTGGACCAGCAGAGTCATTTCCGAGGTTCATTCCTCGGTGTTGGCAGGTCACCCAGGAATTTTTGGCACCAGAGATCTGGTGGCCAGGTCCTTTTGGTGGCCTTCCTTGTCAAGGGATGTGCGGTCATTTGTGCAGTCCTGTGGGACTTGTGCTCGAGCTAAGCCTTGCTGTTCTCGTGCCAGCGGTTTGCTCTTGCCCTTGCCTGTCCCGAAGAGACCTTGGACACATATCTCCATGGATTTCATTTCTGATCTTCCGCTATCTCAGGGCATGTCCGTTATCTGGGTGATATGTGATCGCTTCTCCAAGATGGTCCATTTGGTTCCTTTGCCTAAGCTGCCTTCCTCTTCCGATCTGGTTCCTGTGTTTTTCCAGAACGTGGTTCGTTTGCACGGCATCCCTGAGAATATTGTGTCAGACAGAGGATCCCAGTTCGTTTCCAGGTTCTGGCGATCCTTTTGTAGTAGGATGGGCATTGATTTGTCGTTTTCGTCTGCTTTCCATCCTCAGACTAATGGACAGACGGAGCGAACCAATCAGACTTTGGAGGCTTATTTGAGGTGTTTTGTCTCTGCTGATCAGGACGATTGGGTGACATTCTTGCCGTTGGCTGAGTTTGCCCTTAATAATCGGGCTAGTTCCGCCACCTTGGTTTCGCCTTTTTTCTGCAACTCTGGTTTCCATCCTCGCTTTTCTTCGGGTCATGTGGAGCCTTCTGACTGTCCTGGGGTGGATTCTGTGGTGGATAGGTTGCAGCAGATCTGGAATCATGTGGTGGACAACTTGAAGTTGTCACAGGAGAAGGCTCAGCGCTTTGCCAACCGCCGCCGCGGTGTGGGTCCCCGACTACGCGTTGGGGATTTGGTATGGCTTTCTTCCCGCTTTGTTCCTATGAAGGTCTCCTCTCCCAAATTTAAACCTCGTTTTATTGGGCCTTACAAGATATTGGAAATCCTTAATCCTGTATCTTTTCGTCTGGATCTTCCTGTGTCGTTTGCTATTCACAATGTATTTCATAGGTCCTTGTTGCGGCGGTACATTGTGCCTGTAGTTCCTTCTGCTGAGCCTCCTGCTCCGGTGTTGGTTGAGGGCGAGTTGGAGTACGTGCTGGAGAAGATCTTGGATTCTCGCCTCTCCAGGCGGAGGCTTCAGTACCTGGTCAAGTGGAAGGGCTATGGTCAGGAGGATAATTCCTGGGTGGTCGCCTCTGATGTTCATGCGGCCGATTTAGTTCGTGCCTTTCATGCCGCTCATCCTGATCGCCCTGGTGGTCGTGGTGAGGGTTCGGTGACCCCTCACTAAGGGGGGGGTACTGTTGTGAATTGTCTTTTTGCTCCCTCTAGTGGTTACTAGTTTTTTGACTCTGGTTTTTCTGTCATTCCTTTTATCCGCACCTGGGTCGTTAGTTAGGGGTGTTGCTATATAAGCTCCCTGGACCTTCAGTTCAATGCCTGGCAACGTAGTTATCAGAGCTAGTCTGCTGTGCTCTTGTCTACTGATCCTGGTTCCAGTTATATCAGCTAAGTCTGCCTTTTGCTTTTTGCTATTTGTTTTGGTTTTGTATTTTTGTCCAGCTTGTTCCAAATCTATATCCTGACCTTTGCTGGAAGCTCTAGGGGGCTGGTGTTCTCCCCCCGGACCGTTAGACGGTTCGGGGGTTCTTGAATTTCCAGTGTGGATTTTGATAGGGTTTTTGTTGACCATATAAGTTACCTTTCTTTATTCTGCTATCAGTAAGCGGGCCTCTCTGTGCTAAACCTGGTTCATTTCTGTGTTTGTCATTTCCTCTTACCTCACCGTCATTATTTGTGGGGGGCTTCTATCCAGCTTTGGGGTCCCCTTCTCTGGAGGCAAGAAAGGTCTTTGTTTTCCTCTACTAGGGGTAGCTAGATTCTCCGGCTGGCGCGTGTCATCTAGAATCAACGTAGGAATGATCCCCGGCTACTTCTAGTGTTGGCGTTAGGAGTAGATATATGGTCAACCCAGTTACCACTGCCCTATGAGCTGGATTTTTGTATTCTGCAGACTTCCACGTTCCTCTGAGACCCTCGCCATTGGGGTCATAACAGGCGTCCATATTGTAAGTGTGTATCTGTGGAGCGATGAAGGTAGAGGAAGTAGGGGTATATTCAGACAAGTAACAGAAAGTTGTTTGGCCAATTACAGCCCATTGCTTTTACCAAATGTATCTTTGGATCTACCGTTTTGAAAAGTGAATGTCTTCCAAATGCAAAATGAGTTACCATTCCATGAAGGCAATCTCTTCCCTACAGACAGCCACCAACAACTGCTTCAGTGGTGGCCAAACACGTAATAAGTGGATGGACCTTGTCATTCAGACCTGTGGTTGATTTGGCTCAGTGCAGATAGTACCAAGTGGAAGACCTTTTCTAATAGTGCATATGAGTGAGAATTGTCTTTACGACACAATCTTTTTATTGTGATTTAATCTGACTAATCTAATCTATCCTACAAAAACATTGAACTTCACTATCCGAGTAACACCTGGTTCATCTCCTAATATATCTCAAGGAGAACTGCAAACCATGCAACTGAGCCCTCGGGCTGCTTCTAACCACAGACTCCCAGCATCTTAACCACTTCACTGGGTTTCAAATCTCCAGTGTAAAAAGTTTGCTACAACAGCCAACCAGCAAGAATAATTAGCCTGTGCTGCGGAAATTAGCATGTCTGCCCAGAATCAATGCATATTTCAGAATATTCTAGATGGAATTAGACAGGGAAAGTTGAGTTAGCCAAGTCTGTGAGTTTTTACAACTCTATATATTCAGGGATTTATATGACAATGATGGTCTTCACTGTGCCTCAACCTCATTCGGTAAAGCCAAATAATCATGACTGGAAAACTTCAAGAAACTCTTGTACCTGAACTAATTCTTCAACGTGTGGGAAAAGAAAAATTAATTACATCTGCAAAATGACTCTAGGGCACTAGGAATATTACAGAAATAATATAATTGAAAAAAAAATCACAATTATTTAAAAAAAACTTGGATAAGAGTTAATTTTTTGGGATTCAATTTGCATGAATCCGACAAAATGGTGTCCAGCTGGATACTGAGGTCTAAGAAAAAGGTTAAAAACAATAAACTAGTATGTAAACCTTTCCTTAGGCCTCCACATCAATTACAATCAAATATGCCTTTATTTTGTTTTGAGGTGTAAAAAACGAAGGGCAAAAACCTCACACTGATTCTCACCTGTCCTGCCTAATAGTCCGGCTCCGGTCATCAGTGTGACTCTGTCTTCCGGCATTTTAGCCACCTCCTGCGCTGACTAGGTCTCAAGGCGTTGTAGGGGATGTTTCATTTGGCTTAATCAGACATTGTGAGGCCTGTTCCTTAGGTTAGTAAAATAAAAAACTAAGTTCACATGCTCTCACCAGTGTAGGCAATGATCCACAAGGCATCGGTTTCAGGTAAGTAGACATTAAGAGAAAAAGACAAAAAGTCCAGCTGCCACAAACGTTTTTTAAAAAAAGCAAGTGAACAAAATATTATTAAAAATATTAAAAACATAATTTATTTGAATGCTTTAAAAACAAGAAAACCCATAGCATTAGGCCTATGCGTTCCTCAGGTGCCTACAATGCTCTAAGGCAGAGTTTACGGGTTGTGGCTACGGCTACACATTGGGACAGGTGAGGACCAGGGTGAGGTGACTGTAATGTTTTCTATTTTTTTTTTTTTTTTTTAAATCCCTTCCCGACCCTTTGGAATTTAACAAAATGGTATCCATTCTTGAGAACATGATTTTTAATAAATTCTAAGCAAATTCAATTTGCCTCAAAGTGTTTGCTAACCTCTAAAGCTCCCCTATCTGTACAGGCCCAATGCATGATATGCCACTGTGTGCATGATGCAGCTAAATGTGCAACCATTGCAGTTCATTCCAACATATCTTACTTATTCCGGCTCCCATTTGCGTGTTTTAGGAACCATTTATCTAGTGCGGCTGACGTGAATTGCACATATAATGTCCTCATTAAGTAAAATCTCCGTTTTAAAGCTTAGCATTGATTCTAAGCACCTAGCCAAGATTTCATCCCACGGACAGCTGGTGCTTCTTGTGGGAGTCTTCTGTTATGCCACAGTCATGTTCTACAATTAATTAGAAAAATAAAATCGCTGCCATAACCGAAAAACTGCATCATACCTGACCGCTCTGGATCGGCCATGTAATTAAATCTGCTCTCATCTGAGCACATTATCAGTCACATAGGTGGCCAACGTATAGGAGCGGTGCATGATCGTCATGCAGAGCAACACATTTATTATCAGTGTATAAAATTACTCAATTAGAGGAACATAGGAAAGTCATTATGCTGCCGAGTGCCAGTTACAGATTTCATCATCGGGTTTCAATCTCCAGCTGCTGAAAATACCGTTTAGTGCCGTTTTATTCAGGTCACATTAACAACAAGTGAACGAGGCAAAAAAAATAAAAATAAAGTTAAAGATTATAATAACTAAAAATAAATTACAGTAGGATAGTGAAAGATCAATAGCTTCATAAAATGCCAAAAAAGTAAAAACAGATGAATGATGGGCGTAAAATCAATTCAATAAGTTGAGGAATTGCGAAGAATCTCATTAAGCCCTCGTAGATCCTGTACAGGGGCTAGGGAAGATCAAAAGGCTTTATATTCCATTTTTCCCTTATTGTGCTTCATTGTGTGAGCATATTGTCCTCTAGAATACATTGTATTGTACACGCTCTCAGGTAGGCATAAGGTAGCGTTCACACAGGCAATGAGGTGTTTGGTCCTAACATGTCCAGTTTTATTGCCTTCATAAAAGTTCAAGGGATTCAAAACCAAAAACAGCCTCTTCTGAGCACAAGGGTATTACAGCAAATAAACAGTTAATTCAGCAGGCACATATCTGATAAGTGCGGGTCCACTCGAACAGATTATAGTCCTATCTACCACAGCAAACTTTATACACAGAAGAGGTACGGTCCTACCAGTCTCAATTTCGCCTTCAGACTAAGCTTAAGCAGCTTCCAGTGCCAAATAGAAGTGTTCAGATCCATGCACAGTTCACACTAAACAGGCTGCAGCTTCCACATGTTGCTCCAACACACAGACTGCTCAAATTTCCTAGCTGACCCGTGCAATCTCCATTCAGAGAGAGACTGACAGCTCCAGCTCACATTTTGTCTGGTCACTCACCAGCTTCAACACACTCCACTCTGATCAAGGTGTTGTCAGACTAAAACTACAACATGTCAGTACTGCAATACTAAAACTAAATGTGATGATATGTATATATACCAAAGGATGTGATAAAAAAGGGATTATGAGGAAAAAGATACCAAAAAATCAGCAGCAGATGAGCAACACATGACTCCAATGCTGTGCTATTTGAGATCTTGGCCTTATTTCACTTGGTTGATCTTGATGTGCATTCACCTCCTGTGTATATTATGAGTCATACCATGAAAAAAAACAACCGTTATCTTTCCAACTTTATAAGGCAAATCTTCACTTGCCTTTTTTAATCACTTGAAACATAAGTAGAAAACTTTACTACTTTAAGTAGACATTTATAAGTATTCAACCACATATGCTGTAGGCCATCAGGCCCAGGCTCTTGACCAGGGAATATTGCAATCATTCAGGGCTGGATCAAGGGTTTAGTATGGCTTTTTTTACACACCTGTATTTGTGGCCAGAATTTTTCTCTATTTGTTTTATTCAGCTAAAAAGTAAGTTTAGAAACAAAAACATTCCTAGAACATGCATAGTAACATCGTTATTAAGGTTGAAGGAAGACTTTAAGTCCATCTAGTTCATCCCATAGCCTAACCTAACATGCCCTAACATGTTGATCCAGAGGAAGGCAAAAAAAATCCATGTGGCAAAGAGTAAGCTCCACATTGGGGAAAAAAAATCCTTCCAGACTCCACATACGGCAATCAGACTAGTTCCCTGGATCAACGCCCTATCAAGGAATCTAGTATATATAACCAAAACATATCTTCAAAGAGAGCAACAAATACAGGTACCTATAGGGGGTGAAATAAGTATTGAACACATCAACAATTTTCTAAGTAAATTTATTTCTAAAGGTGCTATTGACATCAAATTCTCATCAGATGTCAGTAACAACGCATCCAATCCACATCGGCAAAGAAATCAAACCAAAGATGTCCATAAATTAACTTGTGTAATAATGATAAAAGCCAGAGAGAAAAAGTATTGAACATGCTCACTGAAATTTATTTAATACTTTACACAAAAGCCTTCGTTAGTGATGACAGCTTCAAGATGCCTTCTATATGGAGAAACTAGTCGCAGGCATTGCTCAGGGGTGATTTTAGACCATTCTGCCACACAAACACTGTTCATATCCTGGAGCTTTCATCCAGGGATATGCAACAAAGCTGGAAGTGCTGCATGAGGACTAGAGCAAATAAGTAGAGCGCCAAATGCAGTGAGTAACTCAGCTCCGGGAACAAGTGTAGGTTACAGCTATGACAGATGGAAACTCCATCGTGTGTTTCATGTTACCTTTTTCAGGGTGTACTATTTCTAAAAGTTATCTACAAAGGGAATACTGACTGCAGGGACAGATTTAGAAACATAACTATACACATGCGCACTACACACATGTTTCAGAAAGGTAGCAGCACTCTATTTTCCTTTTCTGGGGATTTACATTAAGCACATGAGGAAATTCAGTTAAGCATCACCTAGGAACAGACATGCGGAATAAGTGATTTATTGCATCAGTTATGTAAAATGAAGAGGAGGGGCCTTGTTTTTTTTATTAACGGCGTCTATCTGGGTTCTGTTTTTTAGAATGGAAGGAAAAATTCTTCATGCAAAACTTTTCCCCTCATCTTAAAATAAACACATCAATTGTTTACATAACTGATGAGATGGATCCTTTATTCCATAAGTCTATACCAAAAAATGGAACAGCGAACTGAGATCAACAGGCATAATACAAACATCTGAAATATTCCAATCCAAAACCATTTTCCTATATTCATCCGTACACTATCCGCAAGAACTTCTACTTTATTGGTAAACTTTCCGATAGCCAACTACTTTAACTGACCCTTCGGTAGACTGCTCCTCAATGGCTTAGAGCACAACTTTCTACTGTGAAAGTCCAATGATAAATGTCTACTCTGTCATCATTAGATATATTTAGTCTAAATCTCAATTGTTTAGTAGTAGTATTGTCCCTGCTGTCCTACTAGTTAAGCATAAAGACCACGGAGAGTGAGTGGACAGTTCACAGTTCTTAGTCTCCAAAGGTTCATTGTTCTCAGCCTGCTTCTTCTTGTTCCACCTACCACATGATAAAAGTCAAAATGGCATTTTTTTACATTATCTGTCAAAACCCAAAACCTAATACACTCAGGATATAAATTTGCAGGGGGCATATTCTGCTAAGCAAGCGCTTACATTTTTGACTTGTACAGGTGGGTGTAGCGTCTTATTTAATATCGTTAAGGTGTCCATAGATATTAGATGATTGAAGAAACTATTCCGCTAAGACAGAGACTTTCCATGTTTTTGTGCCAAGATATCTGATTAATGCCAGGTTTAAGTCACCAACCGGAAAGCTTCAGATACATATGTAACACTCAGTCTTCTTACACTTTTTCTTCCTTGCCTTAAATTAATCTTTTATGTTGCGGTGACATATCCACAGCTTGAGAGCATGCTGCCAAGATAACAGAGCGCGCTGATCATTCGTGTCAAAAATTTGGAGGAGTTTGTACCACTACATTTACTTCCAGTATTTTGCTGAATGAAATGATACTTCTCATATTCCCTCTTCGATTTCCTACCATGACCCTTGTGCCAGTTCACTGTCACCAAAGCATATTCTCATTGTCCAGAAGCAAAGGGGACAAAATCGACAGAGACAGTGCGCCCATTTTCAGAAGACCCTCCAGCACTCGCATCTTCTGCTCCTGTTTTGTGCACCCTTAAAGAGTTATCCCCATAAACGTAAAGTGCCTATGAATAGGGGGTAAGTTACTAATCTCTGGGGGTCTGGACGCTGGGAAACCTAGTGATCTCAAGATCAAGGATCTGGAAGTTCTGTCTTGAATGCAACGGTTGAGCACACACTTCAATCTATGTCTGTGGGAAAGTCGAGCACTGTACTAGGCAATTTCTTGCAACAATGAATGCAAAGACCAGTGCTCAGGGATCCAGAGCCCCATTCTTGGGATCAACAAGTTACAGTATAGGATCAGCAAAGATCGGGGATATCCCTTTACATGAACAAGCTGTTTCACTGATGATCTTAAAAAGGTTGACTAAGGTGATCAAAATCGGGCCAAGGAGGTCCAGGTTCACTTTAACGTGAACCTGTCACCATAAAGTTAGAGCAAGGCCACCTGAGCGGGTTGATATATAGTTTTGTAGGAAAAGATTCAGTGTGACCTGTGTTTCATCCTTGAATCCTTGGCTCTTTCTGGGGTTTTCAGTCCAATTGCCGGTCCTATCAGTGACTGACAGCTATCTCTATTAGCACGCTTATGCAAATAAAGCTGTCAATCACTGATAGGACCACCCACTGGACCAAAATTCCCAGAAAAAGCAGAGGTTTAAATTAATAAATCACTGAATAATTCCTCACAAAATCAATCTACTCTTCTCCACTTGCTCTATATCATGGTATGGTACCTGCAGATTGGATTTCAATTTCATGGTGACAAATTCACCCATTACTTGCCCGTTAAGTCCCCTGCTTGTACAATGCAAATATTCTGAGGCTTCCTGACTCTTCCTGTTGTAGCAATGACATATAGACACACGTGACCACTGCAGACGATCACTGGCCTCATCAGTCATTTGTGATTGGTCATCAATGTAGTCAAGTAAACCAAGCACTGAAGCTTTTTTGGTGATTGTAAACAACCCCCATAATGATTATGGTAAAAATGACTTACATGTGGTGATGAGCAAACGTGCTGGGATAAGGTGTTATCTGAGCATGCTTGGGTACTTGCTGTCTTCGGCGTGCTCGTAAAATATGTTGAGGTCCCCACGGCTGCATGTCTCATGGTTGTTCAACAGCTACAACACTTGTAGGGATTACCTGACAAACAGGCACTCCCTGCATGCATTGTGGCTGTCGATCAGCCGCGAGACATGTAACCGCTGGGACGGGAGCATATCTTTTGAGCACGCCGAAGACGCTCGGTTAGCACCCGAGCATGCTCAGATAACACCATATCCCAGCACATTCGCTCATGTGCCGGGACATAAGGTGTAAGGAATATACAATATATATTACTTTTATTGAGTACAAGAATACATATAAAAAAATAAAAAATTCCAAGATATACGGAGACTCATAGAACAGAACGGGGGGCAAGAAATTCCAAACTAATTGTGGGTACCCTGGAAGTTCAGAGATGCAATATTTACCAGAGACACAGTAGTAGAACTATTAATGTGTAAGCAGATTATCCCCAAAATCATTAGCCAATAATCACAATATGAATCCATTCAAAGATGCATGAAAGAGAAAAATATATCTCACAATTATATAGGTAATATAGATAATATGATATAACACATTACTGAATGCACAAAATTTATAAGTAAATCATTACTTAAAAGGGTATAAGAATCCCAATATAATTAATATCAGAGTACATCAGGTATATGGTATGAACATAGGTAGGGGTACTCACCCACCAGGCACCCGACGCGCGTTTCACGGTTGCTTTGTCAGGACCCTGTGTTGTGGAGGCTCAGACTCCAGTGATGTGTGGTCTGCATGCTGTCATTTAGAGACAATCACAGTTTTCTCTGCAGCAGATGTAGCAGAGCTCAGAATGTTGAGCTGTGTATAACCCCGCCCACACCACTGATTGGCAAAATTCTGTGTGTATTAAGTAGTGTTGAGCATTCCGATACCGCAAGTATCGGGTATCGGCCGATACTAGCGGTATCGGAATTCCGATACCGGGATTCCGATACTTGGCGCGTATCGGATACCGGAATCGGAAGTTCAATGATTCAAAATTCAGAAATTCAGCCAATGAGAAAGATTCCAAGTGTGGGCACATCCTGTTTAGCATGGAGGGCATGAAACTACTGGCAAGGCTGTGATTGGCTGCTGAAATGATGTCATGATGCAGTTTAAAAGTCGCTGGCGCCATTTTGCGATCACTCTGCTGTGAATTCAGTTAGTGACAGGACGCTGTTTGCTGACTGAGGGACAGTTTAGAGATAGCGATTTGCTTCTTTGTGCTTTCCAAAGGCTAATTTAGCAACCGCTGTGTTCACCTACTATTCACCTTCCTTTTGCCTTGTAGCGCTGTTTTCACAGCGATCTGCAAGGTCTCTCTGTGTGTGTGTGTGAGTGCAGCCCACTCTCTAGTCTGAGTGCAGCCACATAGGCCATCCATAGCTGGTTGTATTCAGTTCAGGGAGGGTGGTTCATTGCCTCATACTGTCCTTTTTTTTTTTTTTTTTGAAGTAGTGCAGGCTGCTGCACATTTTTTCCAAAAATTCCTATTAGTGTCTTTCCACCCGTCTCCAGCTAATTTGTGGAAAAACACTACATAGGATAAAGTAGAGGAGGGTTTTTGGGCCTTGCAGCGCCGTTTACGGCTGTCTGCACGGTCTCCGTGTGACTGCAGCTCGCCCTGTAATCTGTGAGCAGCTATAGCCTGGTTGTCTCCAGCTCAGGGTTTTTCACTGCGTCATACCGCCAAATCAATTTTCTTTTTTTTCAAAGTAGTGTAGTCTGCTGCTAATTTATTTTAAAAAATCCTATTAGTGTCTTTCCACCCGTCTCCAGCTAATTTGTGGAAAAACACTACATAGGATAAAGTAGAGGAGGGTTTTTGGGCCTTGCAGCGCCGTTTACAGCTGTCTGCACGGTCTCCGTGTGACTGCAGCTCGCCCTGTAGTCTGTGAGCAGCCGTAGCCTGGTTGTCTGCAGCTCAGGGTTTTTCACTGCGTCATACCGCCAAATCAATTTTCTTTTTTTTCAAAGTAGTGTAGTCTGCTGCTAATTTATTTTAAAAAATCCTATTAGTGTCTTTCCACCCGTCTCCAGCTAATTTGTGGAAAAACACTACATAGGATAAAGTAGAGGAGGGTTTTTGGGCCTTGCAGCGCCGTTTACGGCTGTCTGCACGGTCTCCGTGTGACTGCAGCTCGCCCTGTAGTCTGTGAGCAGCCGTAGCCTGGTTGTCTGCAGCTCAGGGTTTTTCACTGCGTCATACCGCCAAATCAATTTTCTTTTTTTTCAAAGTAGTGTAGTCTGCTGCTAATTTATTTTAAAAAATCCTATTAGTGTCTTTCCACCCGTCTCCAGCTAATTTGTGGAAAAACACTACATAGGATAAAGTAGAGGAGGGTTTTTGGGCCTTGCAGCGCCGTTTACGGCTGTCTGCACGGTCTCCGTGTGATTGCAGCTCTATCCGTTGTCAGTTCAGCCCCCAAAAAATAAATAAATAATAAAGTTCACCAAACACACCAGTTACACCACTTTACATTTGTGTAGGCCACATTAGCTCATATTCAAGTCTAGTCCACACTTTAGAAAATTAGTGTGTCTTATACCTGTTAGGAGGAGTTGCTCAGGAATAAGCACACAAAGCCGTTAGTACTTTTCTGCTTATCTTTATCAGTCAACCAAGATGAAGAAGGCAGTGAGTAAGGCACGTGGGCGTGGGCGTGGGCGCGGAGCAGGGAGGGGACGTGGGGATTCTGTGCCTGCTGCGGGCACCGGTGAGTCATCAGCACCCACTTTCACAAGGGAACAGTCGTTCATGCGCAGCTTTGTCGCCGAGCGCCGTACACCGCTGCTGCGTGAAGACCAAATTGAAGCCGTTGTGGGATGGATGGCAGCTAATGCATCAACTTCCATTAGTGCCACATCCTCTCAGACACAGAGCACTGGAGAGCAGCCATCTGTCTCTTCACCACCTGCAAAATTGCCCAGGCAGACAGAGATCCCAGGACAGGAGCAGTCTCTACTTCTGTTCTCTGAATCATCTCTTGGCTTGGAAACAGGGGGCCAGCCAAGCAGCATTGGAGAAATGGAAGAAGAGGCAGGGTGCAGTGATGCCCAACAGCTTTTTCTGTCTTCCTCTGAAGAGGCGGGTGGGCCAGTGGCTCCGGTCACCACCTCGCAGGCCGCATCAGCTGATGATGACACTCAGGTGCCACTTACTGGTGCGTGCTCTGCTGCTGAGACTACCCAGGAGGAGCAGTTGGGGGCAGAGGGTAGTGTAGATGATGAGGTCCTTGACCCATCTTGGCGTCAGGGACAGGAAGGTGGTGGGAGCAGCTCTGAGGAAGAGATTCCCCGTACGGCCCAAAGAGGGAGAGGGAGGGGGAAGACTGCGGATCCTGCAGCCTCCGCTTTGGCACCCGTAAGGAGCATGTCTCTTCCAAAAGTCAAAAGGGGGGCTCCCAAGACTTGCAGTGCCTGGTCCTTTTTTGACACAGTTGCAGATGACATTTGCTATGTCAGATGCAAGGTGTGTCATCAAAAAATCAAAAGAGGTCAAAAAGTCGCCAACCTCAATACCTCCAACATGTGGAAACATGTGCGCAACAGGCACCCGGCGGAGTTAGACAAACACACTGAAGAGCTAGGCCAACCAACAGCGGCAGCTACCACCTCTTCAGCTCGTGTTGCCTCTTCCTCTAGCTCACACGCAGCTGGTTCGGCTTCCTCCCAGGATCGCCGTGGAAGAACCTCTGGCCCTGTTGTCCAGAGACCCGCTGTCATTCCACCCGCAGCACCACTTTCCCAGTCAACCACACACTCCCAGCCCAGTCTACAGCCATCGGTAGTACAGGCATGGGAGAAAAGGCGGCCTTTCTCGTCAAACCACCCACGAGCACAGGCTCTGACTGCAGGCATTGCCAAACTTCTGTCACTGGAAATGCTGTCATTCAGGCTGGTGGAGACTGACAGCTTCCGTGACTTGATGTCATTGGCAGTCCCACAGTACAGTGTGCCCAGCCGCTTTTACTTCAGCAGGCAAGCCGTCCCTGCCCTGCACAAGCATGTGGAGGGACACATAAAACACGCGCTACTGAACGCCGTCAGTAGCAAGGTCCACCTCACCACCGATGCGTGGACCAGTCAACATGGACAGGGGCGATACCTTTCCCTCACTGCCCATTGGGTTAATGTCGTTGAGCCGGGTACAGACCGTGCGAGTGGCGCAGGACGTGTCCTGCCCACTCCAAGGATTGCAGGAATCCATTCTGTACGCATTGACTCCTCCTCTTACACCAGTTCCTCAGAATCATCGCTGCAGGAGCCGTCACAGTCCACCTCCACATGGACCCGTGATGAACGTGTACCTGTTACGACCGACATGAGCACAGCCGTGGCCAAACGTCAACAGGCCGTCTTGAAATTAATTTTTTTGGGGAATCGTAGCCACACAGCGCAGGAGCTCTGGAATGCCATCAAGCAGGAGAGCGATGTGTGGTTTGAGCCAGCGAATCTCCAGCCAGGCATGGTAGTGTGTGATAATGGCCGAAATCTGGTGGCAGCCCTGGGCCTCGGCAACCTCACTCACATCCCATGTCTGGCACATGTGCTCAATTTGGTCGTGCAGAGTTTTTTGAGGGACTATCCGGATCTTGATGCACTGCTGCACAAGGTCCGCCTAGAGTGTGCTCACTTGCGGCGTTCCAGCACGGCAAAAGCGCGCATTGCGGCTCTGCAGCGCCGACACCGCCTGCCGGAACATCGCATCATATGTGACCTACCTACCAGGTGGAATTCCACGTTACATATGTTGGAGCGGTTGTGTGAGCAGCAGCAAGCTGTAATGGAGTACCAGCTGTATCAGGCGCAAAAAAGTCGCAGTCAGCGCCGTACAGACTTCACAACCACAGAGTGGGCCACTATGAAGGATGTCTGCCAGGTTTTGCGTCCCTTTGATTATTCCACGCGGATGGCGAGTGCAGATGATGCACTAGTCAGCATGACTGTCCCCCTTATCTGCCTGCTTGAAAAATCACTGCAAGCGCTAAGGGATGATGTTGTGGAAGAGGTGGAGGATGAGGATTCACCACTTCCATCATCTTCTGGACAGTCAGCGCCACGTGGTTCCTCACAAACGCGTAGGCAGGGGACAGTTTGTGAGGAGGATGAGGAGGAGTCAATGGAGGAGGAAGACATCCGTCCAGAGGAGGGAGTTCCCGAATTGTCCAGTACTCAGTGTGTACAGCGAGGGTGGGGTGATGACGAGCGGGCAGAGATCACGCCTCCAGCTGGGGACAGCGTTTCTTGGGCAGTTGGCAGTCTGCAGCACATGGTGGATTACATGCTGCAGTGCCTGAGAAACGACCGCCGCATCGACCACATTCTCAACATGTCTGATTATTGGGTGTTCACCCTCCTCGATCCTCGCTACCGGGACAACGTAGAAAGCCTCATCACACCGTTGAACCGGGAGCGAAAAATGCGGGAGTACCAAGACACACTGGTCAATTCCATCATCTTCTCCATTCCAACTGAGAGAAGTGCTGCTAGTGCATTCCAAAGCAGCTCAGTGCGTCCAGGCAGTGGTGGAGGCTCTGCACAAAGAGGGAGCAGAAGCAGTGCCTCTGCCCAAGGCAAGACCAGTATGGCCGAACTGTGGCACAGTTTTCTGTGCCCGCCACAAAAGTCTACACCATCACAGACGGCTCCAGTCAGCAGGAGGCAACGGTTCCGTCAGATGGTGACAGACTACATGTCTTGCCCTCTTGCTGTACTCCCAGACGGCTCTTCCCCTTTCAAGTTTTGGGTCTCAAAGCTGGATACATGGCCAGAGCTAAGCCAGTATGCATTGGAGGTGCTGTCTTGCCCTGCGGCCAGTGTATTATCGGAACGTGTCTTTAGTGCTGCAGGTGGTGTACTAACTGACCGTCGCATGCGACTATCCTCCGATAACGTTGACCGGCTTACTTTCCTGAAAATGAACAAGGCCTGGATCTCGCAGGAATTTGCCACTCCTCCTCCTGATTAAATAATTAGGTCACTGTATACGTTATCCAGGTCTCCTGTTGTGTTCATCTTTCTACCACCTGAACTTAAATTCCTGGGCTCCAACACCGCCAGTTGAGGCTCAGATGTGCCGTCTGCACAGTCAAAACATACGACCCAGTGTTATTGGGTTTCAGTAACGTCAGCTGATCCCCAGCTGTGTAGCCGGCAATGTGTCATGCGACCGCCACGCTGACACAACAACTGAAATGTAAGGGAATCTGTCCCCCCCCCCCCAAGGCGTTTGTTACTGAAAGAGCCACCTTGTGCAGCAGTAATGCTGCACAAGGAAAAAGGTAGCTATTTTGGTTTTGCTCCTTGCACACGCAAAACTTAACACTTATAAAATGTGTCCACTGATACCGTAACACCGTCCCGGAGGTGGGACTTTCCTTCGTAATATGACGCAGCACAGCCGTCATTCCTACCCCCCCGGCGCCGCGCCCCGGCTCCTCAGCGTTGTTTGATTCCGTCCCGGAGCCTGCGCTGTTATGTTATCCCGTGGCCAGGCACACTTAGCGCTGCCCGTCTTCTGGCATCATTTGGTGTCAGGCTGGCTGCGCCTGTGCGGCCACGCTGGCCGAGAGCCCGCCTCGCAGTGTCTTCTGATTTAATCCCACTGGGGGCCTGGGATCTATGGACATGCGCAGTGCATATCTGAACCTCCACCTCTCACTCATCTCCCTATGGCTTCTTCAGACTGTTCGGTGTCAGCTGGTCCCTAATAGCATGCCACGGCCGTGACACCGCACAGTCTGAAAAAGAAGCCGTAGGGAGGGGAGTGAGAGGCGAGGATATGCACTGCGCATGGCCATGGATCCCAGGCCCCCAGTGGGATTACATCAGAAGACACTGCGAGGCGGGCTCTCGGCCAGCGCGGCCGCACAGGCGCAGCCAGCCTGACACCAAATGATGTCAGAAGATGGGCAGCGCTAAGTGTGCCTGGCCACGGGATAACATAGCAGCGCAGGCTCCGGGACGGAATCAAACAACGCTGAGGAGCCGGGGCACGGCGGCGGGGGGGTAGTAATGATGGCTGTGCTGCGTCATATTACAAAGGAAAGTCCCACCTCCGGGACGGTTTCACGGCTTCAGGGGACACATTTTAAAAGTGTTTAGTTCTGTGTTTGCAAGGAGCATGATGAAAAGAGCCACCTTTTCCTTTTGCATCTTTTGTGCTGCACAAGCTGGCTCTTTCAGCTACAAACGCCTTGGGGGGGGGGTTAAAGGTTCCCTTTCGACTTTCTCAGGCTTCGGCCTACATTGTGTTCCTCTGCTTTTCCACCTGCCCCTGGGCTCCAACACCGCTAGTTGCCGTCCAGAAGTGCTGTACGCACAGTCAACAGTCGCTCCTCTGTTATTGGGGTTCAGTAACGTCAGCTGTTCCCCTGCTGTGTGTGTGGCAATCCCTCCTACCTCCTCCAACCTCCTCCAACCTCCTCCTCCTCCACCTGTCCCTGGGCTCCAACACCGCCAGTTGCCATCCAGAAGTGCTGTACGCACAGTCAACAGTCCCTCCTCTGTTATTGGGGTTCAGTAACGTCAGCTGTTCCCCTGCTGTGTGTGTGGCAATCCCTCCTACCTCCTCCAACCTCCTCCTCCTCCACCTGTCCCTGGGCTCCAACACCGCCAGTTGCCGTCCAGAAGTGCTGTACGCACAGTCAACAGTCCCTCCTCTGTTATTGGGGTTCAGTAACGTCAGCTGTTCCCCTGCTGTGTGTGTGGCAATCCCTCCTACCTCCTCCAACCTCCTCCTCCTCCACCTGTCCCTGGGCTCCAACACCGCCAGTTGCCGTCCAGAAGTGCTGTACGCACAGTCAACAGTCCCTCCTCTGTTATTGGGGTTCAGTAACGTCAGCTGTTCCCCTGCTGTGTGTGTGGCAATCCCTCCTACCTCCTCCAACCTCCTCCTCCTCCACCTGTCCCTGGGCTCCAACACCGCCAGTTGCCGTCCAGAAGTGCTGTACGCACAGTCAACAGTCCCTCCTCTGTTATTGGGGTTCAGTAACGTCAGCTGTTCCCCTGCTGTGTGTGTGGCAATCCCTCCTACCTCCTCCAACCTCCTCCTCCTCCACCTGTCCCTGGGCTCCAACACCGCCAGTTGCCGTCCAGAAGTGCTGTACGCACAGTCAACAGTCCCTCCTCTGTTATTGGGGTTCAGTAACGTCAGCTGTTCCCCTGCTGTGTGTGTGGCAATCCCTCCTACCTCCTCCAACCTCCTCCTCCTCCACCTGTCCCTGGGCTCCAACACCGCCAGTTGCCGTCCAGAAGTGCTGTACGCACAGTCAACAGTCCCTCCTCTGTTATTGGGGTTCAGTAACGTCAGCTGTTCCCCTGCTGTGTGTGTGGCAATCCCTCCTACCTCCTCCAACCTCCTCCAACCTCCTCCTCCTCCACCTGTCCCTGGGCTCCAACACCGCCAGTTGCCGTCCAGAAGTGCTGTACGCACAGTCAACAGTCCCTCCTCTGTTATTGGGGTTCAGTAACGTCAGCTGTTCCCCTGCTGTGTGTGTGGCAATCCCTCCTACCTCCTCCAACCTCCTCCAACCTCCTCCTCCTCCACCTGTCCCTGGGCTCCAACACCGCCAGTTGCCGTCCAGAAGTGCTGTACGCACAGTCAACAGTCCCTCCTCTGTTATTGGGGTTCAGTAACGTCAGCTGTTCCCCTGCTGTGTGTGTGGCAATCCCTCCTACCTCCTCCAACCTCCTCCTCCTCCACCTGTCCCTGGGCTCCAACACCGCCAGTTGCCGTCCAGAAGTGCTGTACGCACAGTCAACAGTCCCTCCTCTGTTATTGGGGTTCAGTAACGTCAGCTGTTCCCCTGCTGTGTGTGTGGCAATCCCTCCTACCTCCTCCAACCTCCTCCTCCTCCACCTGTCCCTGGGCTCCAACACCGCCAGTTGCCGTCCAGAAGTGCTGTACGCACAGTCAACAGTCCCTCCTCTGTTATTGGGGTTCAGTAACGTCAGCTGTTCCCCTGCTGTGTGTGTGGCAATCCCTCCTACCTCCTCCAACCTCCTCCTCCTCCACCTGTCCCTGGGCTCCAACACCGCCAGTTGCCGTCCAGAAGTGCTGTACGCACAGTCAACAGTCCCTCCTCTGTTATTGGGGTTCAGTAACGTCAGCTGTTCCCCTGCTGTGTGTGTGGCAATCCCTCCTACCTCCTCCAACCTCCTCCTCCTCCACCTGTCCCTGGGCTCCAACACCGCCAGTTGCCGTCCAGAAGTGCTGTACGCACAGTCAACAGTCCCTCCTCTGTTATTGGGGTTCAGTAACGTCAGCTGTTCCCCTGCTGTGTGTGTGGCAATCCCTCCTACCTCCTCCAACCTCCTCCTCCTCCACCTGTCCCTGGGCTCCAACACCGCCAGTTGCCGTCCAGAAGTGCTGTACGCACAG
The DNA here is from genome assembly GCF_051348905.1 of Ranitomeya variabilis. Classification (NCBI taxonomy): domain Eukaryota; kingdom Metazoa; phylum Chordata; class Amphibia; order Anura; family Dendrobatidae; genus Ranitomeya; species Ranitomeya variabilis. The sequence continues at coordinate 60,665,193 of NC_135236.1, read as the reverse complement.
TCAACAGTCCCTCCTCTGTTATTGGGGTTCAGTAACGTCAGCTGTTCCCCTGCTGTGTGTGTGGCAATCCCTCCTACCTCCTCCAACCTCCTCCTCCTCCACCTGTCCCTGGGCTCCAACACCGCCAGTTGCCGTCCAGAAGTGCTGTACGCACAGTCAACAGTCCCTCCTCTGTTATTGGGGTTCAGTAACGTCAGCTGTTCCCCTGCTGTGTGTGTGGCAATCCCTCCTACCTCCTCCAACCTCCTCCTCCTCCACCTGTCCCTGGGCTCCAACACCGCCAGTTGCCGTCCAGAAGTGCTGTACGCACAGTCAACAGTCCCTCCTCTGTTATTGGGGTTCAGTAACGTCAGCTGTTCCCCTGCTGTGTGTGTGGCAATCCCTCCTACAACCTCCTCCAACCTCCTCCTCCTCCACCTGTCCCTGGGCTCCAACACCGCCAGTTGCCGTCCAGAAGTGCTGTACGCACAGTCAACAGTCCCTCCTCTGTTATTGGGGTTCAGTAACGTCAGCTGTTCCCCTGCTGTGTGTGTGGCAATCCCTCCAACCTCCTCCAACCTCCTCCTCCTCCACCTGTCCCTGGGCTCCAACACCGCTAGTTGCCGTCCAGAAGTGCTGTACGCACAGAGCCAAACACCTCGCCAATGTGTTAGTGGGGTTCAGCACCGCCAGCTGTTCCCCTGCTGTGTATACGGCAACGTGTACTGCGACCGCCACGCAGGCACAACAAGTTAAATGTAAGGGAACCTGACCCCCCCCCCCCCCCAGGCGTTTGTTACTGAAGGAGCCACCTTGTGCAGCAGTAATGATGCAAAGGGAAAAAGTGCCTCTTTTCGTGATGCTCCTTGCACATGCTTAACCAAACACTTATGAAATGTGTCCCCACACAGCGTTAAACCGTCCGGTAGGTGGAACTTTCCTTTGTCGTGTGACGCAGCACAGCCATCATTTTTACCCCCTTGGCGCCGTGCGCCCCCTCCTCAGCGTTGTTTGAATCTGTCCCGGAGCCTGCGCTGTTAGGTTAGCCCTTGGCCATGCACACATGTTGCGCTGCCCGTCTTCTGACCTCATTTGGTGTCAGGCTGGCTGCGCCTGTGCGGGTGCGCTGGCCAAGATCCCGCCTCGCAGTGTCGTCTAATGTAATCCCACCGCGGGCCTGTGATCCGTGCCCGTGCGCAGTGCATATCCTCTCCTCTCACTCCCCTCCCTACGGCTTCTTCAGACTGTGCGATGTCAGCTGGTCCCTAATAGCATGCCACGGCCGTGACACCGCACAGTCTGAAAAAGCCGTAGGGAGGGGAGTGAGAGGAGAGGATATGCACTGCGCACGGGCACGGATCACAGGCCCGCGGTGGGATTACATTAGACGACACTGCGAGGCGGGATCTCGGCCAGCGCACCCGCACAGGCGCAGCCAGCCTGACACCAAATGAGGTCAGAAGACGGGCAGCGCAACATGTGTGCATGGCCAAGGGCTAACCTAACAGCGCAGGCTCCGGGACAGATTCAAACAACGCTGAGGAGGCGGCGCACGGCGCCAAGGGGGTAAAAATGATGGCTGTGCTGCGTCACACGACAAAGGAAAGTTCCACCTACCGGACGGTTTAACGCTGTGAGGAGACACATTTCATAAATGTTAGGTTCCGCATCTACAAGGACCATAATTAAAAGAGCTAAGTTTACCTTTTCCAGCATTAGTGCTGTACACAATGGCTCTTTCAGCTACAAACGCCTGGGGGGGGGGGGGGGGTTAAAGGTTTCCTTTCAACTTGCTCGAGTGCAGGCTTCGGCCTACACTCCGCTCCCCCTGCTCCTCCTGCTGACCCTGGGCTCTAACACCGCCAGTTTTTGCCCAGATGTGCTAGCTGCACAGAGAAAAACACCAGCCAATGTGTCAGTGGGGTTCAGCACCGCCAGCTGTTCCCCTGCTGTGTAGCCGGCAACGTGTCCTGCGACCGCCACGCAGACACAAGAACTGAAATTGAAGGGAACCTGTCCCCCCTCCCCCAGGTGTTTCTATGTTTTACAGCTACCTTGAACAGCAGTAATGCTGCATGTGTTCAAGGTGGCTCAGAAACTTATTCTCCTTGCCCATGTTGAAGTGAACACGTCTAAAATGTGTCCTCTGTGACCATTAAAACGTCCCTCAGGTGTGATTTGACTTTGTATTGACACACGCAACAAGCTCCTTGGTAACGCTGCCCGTCTTCTGGCATCATTGTTTGGCTGGCTGCGCCTCTGCGGCCGCCCTGACCCACACAACAGCCCTCGTTGTCTTATTTAATGGGACTGCGAGGGTGTGATTGATGGGCAGGATCAGTGCATCAGTTCGCCTGTCCCTCCTCTCCTTCCGCCTTCTTCGGACTGTGCGGCTTCATGGCCGTGGCATGCGATAAGGGATCAGATGACGCCGCACAGTCTGAAGCGGGTGTAAGGACCCGAGTGTGAGAGGCGAACATATGTGCTGCGCCAGGCCCTGAATCCCAGCCCCGCAGTGTTTTAACAATGTTAAGACACTGCGGGGCTGGGATTCATGGGCATCGCGAACCGCACCGGCCGACATTACATGATGTCAGAAGATGGGCAGCGCTAACGGCGCTAGGCCAGGGGATAACACGACAGCGCAGACTCCTGTACAGCAAATAACAACGCTCGGGAGGCTGCACCCAGCACCAAGGTGGGATTCTTGACACCTGTGCTGCGTCTCATTACAAAGGGAACTCTCGCCTCCATTACACAGTTTGACTGTATAAAGGGCTAAATGTTATACGTGTTCCATTCAGCGTGTGCAAGGAGAAAAATTACAAGAGCAACCTTTGACTTGCGCAGCACTGCTGCTGCATAAGCTGTGGCTCTTCTACTTTGTAACTCCTGAGGGGGGGTTAAAGGTGACTTTTGAAATCGGTTCAATTAGGCTTCGGCCTACACTCTGCTCCACCTGCAGAGCCCGGGCTCCAACAACGCTAGTTGCTGTCCGGAAGTGCTGGCTGCACAGAGCCAAACACCTCGCCAATGTGTCAGTGGGGTCCAGCACCGCCAGCTGTTCCCCTGCTGTGTAGCCGGCAACGTGTCCTGCAAAAGCCACGCAGACACAACACACCCAAAGCTGCCGCCTGTGCAGGCTTCGGCCTACACTCCCCTCCCCCTGCTCCTCCTCCTCCTGCTCCTCCTCCTGCTGTCCCTGGGCTCTAACACACCGCCAGTTGGGGCCCAGATGTGCTAGCTGCACAGAGAAAAACACCAGCCAATGTGTCAGTGGGGTCCAGCACCGCCAGCTGTTCCCCTGCTGTGCAGCCGGCAACGTGTCCTGCAAAAGCCACGCAGACACAAGAACTGAAATTGAAGGGAACCTGTCCCCCCTCCCCCAGGCGTTTTTACGTTATCCAGCCACCTTGTACAGCGGTAATGCTGCATGTGTGCAAGGTGGCTCAGAAACGTATTCTCCTCGCACATGTGGAACTGAAAACACGTCTGAAATGTGTCCTCTGTGTGACCATTTAACCGTCCCGGTGGTGTGACTTTCCTTTGTAATGACACGCTGCAACCCCCTTGGTAGCGCTGCCCGTCTTCTGGCATCATTGTTTGGCTGGCTGCGCCTCTGCGGCCGCCCTGACCCACACAACGCCCCTCGGTGTCTTATTTATTGGGACTGCGAGGGTGTGATTGATGGGCAGGATCAGTGCATCAGTTCGCCTGTCCCTCCTCTCCTTCCGCCTTCTTCGGACTGTGCGGCTTCATGGCCGTGGCATGCGATAAGGGATCAGATGACGCCGCACAGTCTGAAGCGGGTGTAAGGACCCGAGTGTGAGAGGCGAACATATGTGCTGCGCCAGGCCCTGAATCCCAGCCCCGCAGTGTTTTAACAATGTTAAGACACTGCGGGGCTGGGATTCATGGGCATCGCGAACCGCACCGGCCGACATTACATGATGCCAGAAGATGGGCAGCGCTAACGGCGCTAGGCCAGGGGATAACACGACAGCGCAGACTCCTGTACAGCAAATAACAACCCTCTGGAGGCTGCACCCAGCACCAAGGTGGGATTCTTGACACCTGTGCTGCGTCTCATTACAAAGGGAACTCTCGCCTCCATTACACAGTTTGACTGTATAAAGGGCTAAATGTTATACGTGTTCCATTCAGCGTGTGCAAGGAGAAAAATTACAAGAGCAACCTTTGACTTGCGCAGCACTGCTGCTGCATAAGCTGTGGCTCTTCTACTTTGTAACCCCTGAGGGGGGGTTAAAGGTGACTTTTGAAATCGGTTCAATTAGGCTTCGGCCTACACTCTGCTCCACCTGCAGAGCCCGGGCTCCAACAACGCTAGTTGCTGTCCGGAAGTGCTGGCTGCACAGAGCCAAACACCTCGCCAATGTGTCAGTGGGGTCCAGCACCGCCAGCTGTTCCCCTGCTGTGTAGCCGGCAACGTGTCCTGCAAAAGCCACGCAGACACAACACACCCAAAGCTGCCGCCTGTGCAGGCTTCGGCCTACACTCCCCTCCCCCTGCTCCTCCTCCTCCTGCTCCTCCTCCTGCTGTCCCTGGGCTCTAACACACCGCCAGTTGGGGCCCAGATGTGCTAGCTGCACAGAGAAAAACACCAGCCAATGTGTCAGTGGGGTCCAGCACCGCCAGCTGTTCCCCTGCTGTGCAGCCGGCAACGTGTCCTGCAAAAGCCACGCAGACACAAGAACTGAAATTGAAGGGAACCTGTCCCCCCTCCCCCAGGCGTTTTTACGTTATCCAGCCACCTTGTACAGCGGTAATGCTGCATGTGTGCAAGGTGGCTCAGAAACGTATTCTCCTCGCACATGTGGAACTGAAAACACGTCTGAAATGTGTCCTCTGTGTGACCATTTAACCGTCCCGGTGGTGTGACTTTCCTTTGTAATGACACGCTGCAACCCCCTTGGTAGCGCTGCCCGTCTTCTGGCATCATTGTTTGGCTGGCTGCGCCTCTGCGGCCGCCCTGACCCACACAACGCCCCTCGGTGTCTTATTTATTGGGACTGCGAGGGTGTGATTGATGGGCAGGATCAGTGCATCAGTTCGCCTGTCCCTCCTCTCCTTCCGCCTTCTTCGGACTGTGCGGCTTCATGGCCGTGGCATGCGATAAGGGATCAGATGACGCCGCACAGTCTGAAGCGGGTGTAAGGACCCGAGTGTGAGAGGCGAACATATGTGCTGCGCCAGGCCCTGAATCCCAGCCCCGCAGTGTTTTAACAATGTTAAGACACTGCGGGGCTGGGATTCATGGGCATCGCGAACCGCACCGGCCGACATTACATGATGCCAGAAGATGGGCAGCGCTAACGGCGCTAGGCCAGGGGATAACACGACAGCGCAGACTCCTGTACAGCAAATAACAACGCTCGGGAGGCTGCACCCAGCACCAAGGTGGGATTCTTGACACCTGTGCTGCGTCTCATTACAAAGGGAACTCTCGCCTCCATTACACAGTTTGACTGTATAAAGGGCTAAATGTTATACGTGTTCCATTCAGCGTGTGCAAGGAGAAAAATTACAAGAGCAACCTTTGACTTGCGCAGCACTGCTGCTGCATAAGCTGTGGCTCTTCTACTTTGTAACCCCTGAGGGGGGGTTAAAGGTGACTTTTGAAATCGGTTCAATTAGGCTTCGGCCTACACTCTGCTCCACCTGCAGAGCCCGGGCTCCAACAACGCTAGTTGCTGTCCGGAAGTGCTGGCTGCACAGAGCCAAACACCTCGCCAATGTGTCAGTGGGGTCCAGCACCGCCAGCTGTTCCCCTGCTGTGTAGCCGGCAACGTGTCCTGCAAAAGCCACGCAGACACAACACACCCAAAGCTGCCGCCTGTGCAGGCTTCGGCCTACACTCCCCTCCCCCTGCTCCTCCTCCTCCTGCTCCTCCTCCTGCTGTCCCTGGGCTCTAACACACCGCCAGTTGGGGCCCAGATGTGCTAGCTGCACAGAGAAAAACACCAGCCAATGTGTCAGTGGGGTCCAGCACCGCCAGCTGTTCCCCTGCTGTGCAGCCGGCAACGTGTCCTGCAAAAGCCACGCAGACACAAGAACTGAAATTGAAGGGAACCTGTCCCCCCTCCCCCAGGCGTTTTTACGTTATCCAGCCACCTTGTACAGCGGTAATGCTGCATGTGTGCAAGGTGGCTCAGAAACGTATTCTCCTCGCACATGTGGAACTGAAAACACGTCTGAAATGTGTCCTCTGTGTGACCATTTAACCGTCCCGGTGGTGTGACTTTCCTTTGTAATGACACGCTGCAACCCCCTTGGTAGCGCTGCCCGTCTTCTGGCATCATTGTTTGGCTGGCTGCGCCTCTGCGGCCGCCCTGACCCACACAACGCCCCTCGGTGTCTTATTTATTGGGACTGCGAGGGTGTGATTCATGGGCAGGATCAGTGCATCAGTTCGCCTGTCCCTCCTCTCCTTCCGCCTTCTTCGGACTGTGCGGCTTCATGGCCGTGGCATGCGATAAGGGATCAGATGACGCCGCACAGTCTGAAGCGGGTGTAAGGACCCGAGTGTGAGAGGCGAACATATGTGCTGCGCCAGGCCCTGAATCCCAGCCCCGCAGTGTTTTAACAATGTTAAGACACTGCGGGGCTGGGATTCATGGGCATCGCGAACCGCACCGGCCGACATTACATGATGCCAGAAGATGGGCAGCGCTAACGGCGCTAGGCCAGGGGATAACACGACAGCGCAGACTCCTGTACAGCAAATAACAACGCTCGGGAGGCTGCACCCAGCACCAAGGTGGGATTCTTGACACCTGTGCTGCGTCTCATTACAAAGGGAACTCTCGCCTCCATTACACAGTTTGACTGTATAAAGGGCTAAATGTTATACGTGTTCCATTCAGCGTGTGCAAGGAGAAAAATTACAAGAGCAACCTTTGACTTGCGCAGCACTGCTGCTGCATAAGCTGTGGCTCTTCTACTTTGTAACCCCTGAGGGGGGGGTTAAAGGTGACTTTTGAAATCGGTTCAATTAGGCTTCGGCCTACACTCTGCTCCACCTGCAGAGCCCGGGCTCCAACAACGCTAGTTGCTGTCCGGAAGTGCTGGCTGCACAGAGCCAAACACCTCGCCAATGTGTCAGTGGGGTCCAGCACCGCCAGCTGTTCCCCTGCTGTGTAGCCGGCAACGTGTCCTGCAAAAGCCACGCAGACACAACACACCCAAAGCTGCCGCCTGTGCAGGCTTCGGCCTACACTCCCCTCCCCCTGCTCCTCCTCCTCCTGCTCCTCCTCCTGCTGTCCCTGGGCTCTAACACACCGCCAGTTGGGGCCCAGATGTGCTAGCTGCACAGAGAAAAACACCAGCCAATGTGTCAGTGGGGTCCAGCACCGCCAGCTGTTCCCCTGCTGTGCAGCCGGCAACGTGTCCTGCAAAAGCCACGCAGACACAAGAACTGAAATTGAAGGGAACCTGTCCCCCCTCCCCCAGGCGTTTTTACGTTATCCAGCCACCTTGTACAGCGGTAATGCTGCATGTGTGCAAGGTGGCTCAGAAACGTATTCTCCTCGCACATGTGGAACTGAAAACACGTCTGAAATGTGTCCTCTGTGTGACCATTTAACCGTCCCGGTGGTGTGACTTTCCTTTGTAATGACACGCTGCAACCCCCTTGGTAGCGCTGCCCGTCTTCTGGCATCATTGTTTGGCTGGCTGCGCCTCTGCGGCCGCCCTGACCCACACAACGCCCCTCGGTGTCTTATTTATTGGGACTGCGAGGGTGTGATTCATGGGCAGGATCAGTGCATCAGTTCGCCTGTCCCTCCTCTCCTTCCGCCTTCTTCGGACTGTGCGGCTTCATGGCCGTGGCATGCGATAAGGGATCAGATGACGCCGCACAGTCTGAAGCGGGTGTAAGGACCCGAGTGTGAGAGGCGAACATATGTGCTGCGCCAGGCCCTGAATCCCAGCCCCGCAGTGTTTTAACAATGTTAAGACACTGCGGGGCTGGGATTCATGGGCATCGCGAACCGCACCGGCCGACATTACATGATGCCAGAAGATGGGCAGCGCTAACGGCGCTAGGCCAGGGGATAACACGACAGCGCAGACTCCTGTACAGCAAATAACAACGCTCGGGAGGCTGCACCCAGCACCAAGGTGGGATTCTTGACACCTGTGCTGCGTCTCATTACAAAGGGAACTCTCGCCTCCATTACACAGTTTGACTGTATAAAGGGCTAAATGTTATACGTGTTCCATTCAGCGTGTGCAAGGAGAAAAATTACAAGAGCAACCTTTGACTTGCGCAGCACTGCTGCTGCATAAGCTGTGGCTCTTCTACTTTGTAACCCCTGAGGGGGGGTTAAAGGTGACTTTTGAAATCGGTTCAATTAGGCTTCGGCCTACACTCTGCTCCACCTGCAGAGCCCGGGCTCCAACAACGCTAGTTGCTGTCCGGAAGTGCTGGCTGCACAGAGCCAAACACCTCGCCAATGTGTCAGTGGGGTCCAGCACCGCCAGCTGTTCCCCTGCTGTGTAGCCGGCAACGTGTCCTGCAAAAGCCACGCAGACACAACACACCCAAAGCTGCCGCCTGTGCAGGCTTCGGCCTACACTCCCCTCCCCCTGCTCCTCCTCCTGCTGTCCCTGGGCTCTAACACACCGCCAGTTGGGGCCCTAGGAAGACAAGCTTGAATAGGTCCCCATCCGGGTTCCAGTACCGTCAGCTGGTTCTCGGCAGTGTCTTTTGCTCTTGTACCTTCTGCTCCCCATCCTGGTTCCAGTACCGTCAGCTGGTTCCGGGCAGAGCCTTTGGCTTAGGTGCCTCCCTCTGGGTATCCGAGTTCCACCAACGTCAGGTGGTCCTTGGTAGTGCTTTCAGGCACGGGTACCTCCTGCTTAGTAACCGGGTTCCAGTAACGTCAGCTGGTCCTCGGTAGTTCCATTGGCTCTTGGACCTTCGGCTACCCATCCGGGTTCCAGTACCGTCAGCTGGTTCTCGGCAGTGTCTTTTGCTCTTGTACCTTCTGCTCCCCATCCTGGTTCCAGTACCGTCAGCTGGTTCCGGGCAGAGCCTTTGGCTTAGGTGCCTCCCTCTGGGTATCCGAGTTCCACCAACGTCAGGTGGTCCTTGGTAGTGCTTTCAGGCACGGGTACCTCCTGCTTAGTAACCGGGTTCCAGTAACGTCAGCTGGTCCTCGGTAGTTCCATTGGCTCTTGGACCTTCGGGTAGCCATCCGAGTTCCAGTTCCATCAGCTGTTTCTCGGCATTTTCTCAGCCTTCTTGTACCTTCTGCTACATTTCCAAGTTCAAGACCCGAAAGACGATGACCCGGAAGACCACCCCTAAGATGATGACGACACCAGAGACGACAACCACCGAGATGACGACGACCCTGGAGACGATGACCCTGAAGACGACCCCGATGACGACGACCCCGATGACGACGACCCCGATGACGACGACCCTGGAGATGACGACCCTGGAGATGACGACGACAACCTGGAAGACCGAGAAGCAGAAGAACAAGAGGCTGCAGAACAAAGAGCAGAAGAACATTAAGCATAAGACTAAATATCAGAGCAAAAGATATTATCTAAATTATAAGCAGAAGAAGACTAAGCAGTGTATGGGGGTGAGTCCGTTCCTCCTCGTGGTGCCCCTGGATAAAGCCTGATGCTGCAGGCCAAACTGAACGCGGACAAATGTAACTGTTTTGTGACAGGCAGAACGGAAGGTGTAATCTTCAAACTTTTATAGATAACAACTACGGGAATGCCTGTCACAAATAAGAATATGATGAAGAAGTTGAATATAAAAAAGATAATAGTTAAATAAAAAGAATATGAACAATGTAAAAAAAAATATATATATATACGTAGAAAAGAAGAAGATGAATAAGGTGAAGAAGTTGATGTCACAGAAGCTGATGATGAGGATAATGAAGAAGAAAGTGTGGGAGAAGTAAAAAATAGGGTGAAGGGCGTGGAAGTAGTGAAACATCAATATCTGACAAAATAAATAAAAAATTAACATAGTCAAATTCTTTCTAACGCCGAACGTCATAAAAAAATTAAAAATACTGCTATTCTATTTGATTGGGATAAACCCCTGTGCCTTTAATGTCTCCGCCACCTCCCCCAATACATCCTACATTATTCTTAGTTGTTTTCCTTCATGTAGAATTAACCTACAAGGAAAGAAAGGGTTTATTTTAATTCCGATATTTTCGTCCCATTGACTTGCATTGGGATCGGGTATCGGTATCGGATTGGATTCCGATACTGTGACGGTATCGGCCGATACTTTCCGATACCGATACTTTCCGATATCGGAAAGTATCGCTCAACACTAGTATTAAGTATTGACATAAAGATGGGGACGGATTACATGCAGCAGTTGACTAGGAGGCACGAGGCACCTAGCCCTGGAGTGATAATGCACTAATTTTAAGAGCAAGAAAAAGCATGAGCGACCGTGCTGGGGTAAGGTGTTATCCAGGTGCTCGATGCTTACCGAGTGTCTATGGAGTGCTTGAAAAATATGTTCGAGTCCCCATGGCTGTATGTCTTGCCCAATAATATGGGAGCAGAAATAGACCACAAGCCAAACACCTTTCCTCTATGCAGGTCTACAGGTTCAGTGATAAAGCTCAGCCTCATCATTTAAAGTAGATGAATCAATGAATGAATATAAAATACTATGGACATATTTGACATGAAAAACAGAAGGTAGTGGATAGCTGCAGCTACAATAAATTAGTGTTTGTTGTGGACTGTTCTCTTGCAGAAGTGTCCTCCTATGTAATAGCTGTGAGGTCTGTGTGACCAGAAGTCTGGTGTCTTCACTAGCTTTCATTTATTAGAACAGCTCCATTATTGGTCTCAGTTTTCCTCTACAGATAATTAAGGATCTATTTTACCTTGTACTAACAGGAACTGATGCTAAGATGTTTATGGTTTCTCCCTCCCTTTCCAGTACAGTCTTGACATTTTTGTCTTCCTTTCTCTCTGAGCAGTGTGTGATACATTTTGCTTAGTTCTCTGTTTAGAGTCTAAACATTCTACCCTCCAAAAAGACTCAAATGCTTCCACCCCTCTCCACATTCTGATCTGTTTTTTTACAACTTCTGACCTCTTCTGACTTTCGCTAAATCTAAGTGACAGGTACTGGAGAGCAGAGAGAGCCCACATAGCTCAGAGGAGCAAGTGGAAGGACCTATATCAGAACCAGTAGGACAACTAGGTATGTAAAAGAGTTAGGTTATATGCAGACAAAGTTTTTTGAGGTGTTCAAAACCACTTCACCAAATACTCCTTTTGGGACAGTTTTTGGAGGAATTTTTCTTTTCGTTTTTGAAGGGTTTTGATTTGACAATTTGGAGTGGATTCTATCAGGATATTGTGATGCGGCTGCAGTGCAGTTTAGCGCAACCTCCACCAGGGGGTGCTGGTGAGGGAAGAGAGGTTGCACACTCACAGCGTAGCAACACATGAACAGCCGCACAGGTGTCACGGGTAACGAAAGAATGGTCAGACGAGCACAGTCAGAAACTGTCAAGAGCAGAAGTACCAGAGGTAACAGGAATTAACTAAGTCAGAGACAAGCCAGAAGTCAGAGCCAAACGGGATCACGGGATCCAAAACAAGAGACGTAAGAAGGAGTCGGGGTACAGGCCAGAAGTCAAAGCAGGTTGGGGAACGAGATATCAGAGATGGAAAGCAAGAGGCGGGGTACAGAGATCAGGCCAAGTCATACACTGTTAAGAAAACCACCAAACGAACCCTAAGTCAGGGAAAGGGAACAGGTCACACACAAATACGGGAAGTCAGAGGCAGAAGGATCACTAGAGTATACGGGTCAGCTTCTTTAGCCTGGAAGCATAAACTATCACGGACACAGGCAACCAGAAATAGCACGAATAAATAGCTACCTAAGAACTAAAAGAGAAGCAGGAATGGTTAACCCCTCCATGACCAGGCCGGGGAAAGAGAAGCAAGAAGCAAACCCCGACCTGGATCATGACAGATATACTTCAAAGAAGTGACAAGCACTTTATTTATTTTACATCAGGCGTTTTTCAAAACCTGAAATGAAAAAAAAAACTCTCAAAAAACTCCTCATAGGTATAGTATAAAGAAATAACACGGAAATGAGGAGAAAGAGACTTTCAAGTGGATTCTTAGACATTTTGTTGGTGTTTTTAGAGTGGATTTGCTACAAAAAATCCTCAAAAACTTTGTCTACACTTAACCTCACACGGAGTCTACAACAGTAAAACAGAAAGACATATTTCAAGAAAACTGTACAGAAAGTTTAGCGGAAATGAACACTAATAAAAACGTGATTGTGTGATTTGATGTCACCAGCCAGGACGGTTCTCTCGGTTCACTGCTGTGTAACAGTTTCCAATTCTGAAGGAATAAAATAAAACTACTTTATTACCGTCTACTGAATTTCTGTGTCTTCTATTCCGTAAACAAGCTGGGTAATAAAATGTGTTAATTAAGCTGCGAACTATAAAAAATGTTCCCACTAATTACAGAAAAGTACCAACATTCCTAATGTTTAAAAGAAGAAATAAACTATGAAAAATAAAAGGGTCATTTGTCTCCATGACATATTTCAATAGTAAAGAAAAGACCATACATCATGGCATTCAGATTGACTTTATATGTGCCGAAATGAGGAAACCATACTAAAAAGAATCTGTTGGGTCTTCAGTCTGTAGACTGCTCGAAAACAGTCTTATGCCCCTGACCCAGGACCAGACATGTCAGGATTTCTTCAGGAATCGGAGAGCTACAGATTGGAGACCATTGGTGTAAAGATTTCTGTAGAAATGAAGTCCACTTAAGGAACATTAAATTTTGGAGGCAAGACAGACCCAGGAAAACCAATCATGGAGCTCTATATTATGTCTCAATATTTATCTAGTCTATGGTGAACATCTGAAGATGATTTAACCAATTTTCAGACCTCTACCCTTAGTTTAATAGGGAGCTATGAACTATTTTTCACTGTATATTACAACTTGGTTTGAGTAGTGTTGATCAATTAGGAACCAGGTTCTGAGATCCCCACCGACCAATTAAAACAAAGAGTTAGAAGCACTCAGCTTAGGATTGAGCATGAGCACCAATGTGATTAATAAAAAAAAAAGCTGAACCCCCTTGGTATTTGCAATCGGTGGGGGTCTAGGGACTCGAATCCCCATCTAATCAACATTGTAAAACATGGATAATAACAAGTCAAAAAATATTTAAAACTTTATTTATACTTTGAAGATGCTTGATATTTTGGTGTTAATAACTAAACAAAGAGAAAAAATACTTGGCAGAGTCCGACCACCAGTACTTAGACAAACAGGACTCAACAAATGGCTACTGTGGACATCGTGGTCCTCAACTTCATAACAGTCAGTATAAAGTGTTCATTCAAAAGAGAAAAGTGGCATTCACCATCCACAAAAGAAGCTGTCCTGATAGGGACCTAGCGGGATGAGTGCGGAAGATGGCCGTTTCGAGTTAGCAAACACTTTTACAGGTTTTGATTCAAGAATTGCAATCTGTAGGCTCCCTATGCAAAAATGTTGATATGGGGCTATGAAGGTAGAGGCTCACATTAAGTTTTTCCTTCCTACCCCTTTATGGGTAACATGACGATGCACATTACAAAATGCGATACTAGGAAAAGCAATGAGATAGATAGAAGAGTAGCCAAGCACCAAACTGACTTGATTCATGATGGCATAGTGACATGAGCTACGTAAAACAAAAAAGGGAGCCCATTTTGCACTGGGATTTAATCTCCTCTTTTAATTTACCCTTTCCCCAATGTATAATTAGAAAAATCCAACATATACAGTCAGTGATTCTAATTGGTACTAGAGTTTATCAAGATTCACAGAAACTTCGTCCAGTAGCTACATCTGTAGACTGGAACCTGTCGCACCGCTTCCAACCTGCCATCATCTCCAGTTCCTCTTCTAATTAGTTGGCCTGGGGCAATAATAATGCTGTGGAGTGATGCACGCATGACGTCTTACTAATCAAAGGAGGCGCCGGAGATGCCAGCAGGTGAAAGGAAGTTTGCAGGCTCTGATCCGGCAGACATGAACTACTGACATGGCCATTGGAACTGCGAATCTTTTCTTATCTCTAATTAGTACTAGGTATTTCAGACATGTCAACCAAAAGTAGCCATCATCATTTGAGATCCAGGTGCATCCACTAAACACTAAAAAGAATGGCTGAAAGGTTTATTCCCATCACCTATCCTAAGAATAAGTGATAACTTATGTCCTCATGGATTTCGAGAACAGAGCACAGAAAGGCCCCATGAGAACGTAGTGGTGCCCACTTAATGTATTCTCTGTGTGCCTGTCTGAAATAGTTGAAGGCTGAACTTGGTACTAAGAGTCAGATCTTCTTTCGATAGGTGATATTTTTAAAGATGGGATTAAGCCCTGTTAGCGCCAGAATGCCACTCTCAGGTAAATTCGGTGGCATTGAATTGAAGACAGGCTACAGACTCTCACTTCACAGTTTGGCTAATAACGAGAGACATGAAAAATCAAAATGTTCCTTGAATTCTCTATTGGAAATGTTCTTAACATTATAACAACTTCTGCTACCTCTGTCACACATGTTGATCTGGATAGATATTATGACCTTGGAGATAAATCAATGTATGAAGGATCTCATTAACTTGTTGCACGGAATTCTATAAAGCCTATAACACTAATACTGACTGTTTCATACCCTGAATGAAGCTTATCTGCCACTTAAGTTTTTGTCTGTTCCATCAGCATCTGCTACTGTGAGAGTTTTCCTACTTTTAGATGTTTTCAGGTTTTCTAGGATTATGTCACAAAAGTGTGAGCCCAGTAGCTGAGATACCAGCTAATCCCGAGTATAAAGGGCCCCATACATGCCAAGACCAAAGTTGTACTAAAAATACAATTATGACCAATTCGATCATTTGTTGTGTGGTTTTCAGGTGGCAAGTGATCAACTTTTGGGCAATGAATGATTGTAGTTGTCCGAAATCTGGTTCGGATATGTCTAATATTTTTGTATGACTGTTGTGCATGGCATAATCTGTTTGTGCTGATTTTTCGGGAAACTTTATTTCATTAACTCAACCAATCTGATCATCAAATGTTTTTGTTCGCTATTCATTGTAAGCGTATGCCATTATCTAAAATTTATTTATACAATGCAATTGGACATGTGTATGGTGCTGTCATGCAAATGAAGATTTGTACAAGCGATGAATGATCTATCATCATTCGATTGTCATCTCATGTGTATGGCCAGCTTAGGATATCCCAGTCCTGACCTACTGACCTCCCAATCCTGACTCACTGATCTCACAGTCCTGACCTAATGATCTCACAGTTCTGACTATCTGACCTTCCAGTCCTGACCTACTGATTTCACAGTCTTGACCTACTGATCTCACAGTCCTGACCTACTGATCTCACAGTCCTGACCTACTGATCTCGCAGTCCTGACCTACTAATTTCACAATCCTGCCCTACTGACCTCCCAGTCCTGCCCTAATGACCTCCCAGTCCTGCCCTACTGATCTCCCAGTTCTGACTATCTGACCTTTCAGTCCTGGCCTACTGATCTCACAGTCCTGCCCTACTGAACTCCCAGTCCTGCCCTAATGACCTTCCAATCCTGACCTACTGATTTCACAGTCCTGGCCTACTGACCTCCCAGTTCTGCCCTACTGATCTCACAGTCCTGACCTATTGACCTACTGATCTCACAGTCCTGACCTACTGATCTCACAGTCCTGCCCTACTGACCTCTCAGTCCTGACCTACTGATCTCACAGTCCTGACCTACTGACCTCCCAGTCCTGCCCTACTGATCTCTCAGTTCTCCCCTACTGATCTCCCAGTCCTGCCCTACTGACCTCCCAGTCCTGACCAACTGACCTTCCAGTCCTGACCTACTGATTTCACAGTCCTGGCCTACTGACCTCCCAGTTCTGCCCTACTGATCTCACAGTCCTGACCTATGGACCTTCCAGTCCTGACCTACTGATCTCACAGTCCTGACCTACTGATCTCACAGTCCTGCCCTACTGACCTCTCAGTCCTGACCTAGTGATCTCACAGTCCTGACCTACTGATCTCTCAGTTCTGCCCTACTAGTCTCACAACCCTGCCCAACTGACCTCCCAGTCCTGCCCTACTGACCTCTCAGTCCTGACCTACTGATCTCACAGTCCTGCCCTACTGACCTCCCAGTCCTGAACTACTGATCTCATAGTCTTGCCCTACTAACCTCCCAGTCCTGACCAACTGACCTCCCAGTCCTGCCCTACTGACCTCCCAGTTCTGCCCTACTGATCTCACAGTCCTGACCTATGGACCTTCCAGTCCTGACCTACTGATCTCACAGTCCTGACCTACTGATCTCACAGTCCTGCCCTACTGACCTCTCAGTCCTGACCTACTGATCTCACAGTCCTGACCTACTGATCTCTCAGTTCTGCCCTACTAATCTCACAACCCTGCCCTACTGACCTCCCAGTCCTGCCCTACTGACCTCTCAGTCCTGACCTACTGATCTCACAGTCCTGACCTACTGAACTCCCAGTCCTGACCTACTGATCTCACAGTCCTGACCTACTGACCTCTCAGTCCTGATTTACTGACTTCCCAGTCCTGATCTACTGACATTCCAGTCCTAACCTTATCCTCAGCTTGAATGGAGAGGTAATTCTCTAATTAGTTGAGAGTTCTAAAACTTTCAATTCAAGTTCTACATTGTCTGTACAACTAATGAAAAAACTTGATCTGACCTTTACAATATGTTTATTTTGGATACTAGAAGGTCATTTTAAAAAAGGGTTCTTTCATCAAGTACCTCATACATCATCACATCATCTTACCCATCACCTCATATAGTCAGCAAGATGATCTGTTCCTTAGTAAGAACTGAGGTCCTTTTTTTTTTTTAGAAACCAACTGAGTCCCAATTGTAGGACCCTCACCAATCACATATAGAAATACATGCATGGTGGAAAACCCCTTTAAACATTATACATGAGCAATATTATAAGAAGAAGAAGCATAATACAAACATGAATAAAAGACAATTAAGTGATTAATAAGATACATATAATAGATATACCCCTCCTATAAGCAGATGTCGCGGGGAGAGAGGAAAATTTGTCACTTGTCACCATATTTTGTCACATCGCTGTAGATTATTAGGGGTTTCTTTTGGAATATCAGGAACAATCATCTAATTCTTTACCTTAACTCGGAGAGTTATCACTGTACACACAAGAAACAGTGAAACGATCAGCTCGGTTCTGCTGTACAAGTGTACAGAAAGTTGGGGGTCATGAGCCCACCTCACACATGTACTATAGTATCCAATGGTACACAGAGACACACACATAATATGTAAGTACACCCATAGACCAATATACATTGCCACCAACAACACCCTCATTGCCCATCACCACCCTACACAAGTCATGGAGTTACACGTCCAATATCACATGCAGTCCGGCGTCCCGGGCTCACAATACACAACACATTAGTGTCAGATACTGTATGAGAACAGCGACAAGTGTCCGTGTAACCATACATATAAGGCCGACATTGGCAAAAAAGTTACCAGCCAGGTACCCACAATTCATCCACTGGTCTACACTGCCCGATGTATTACACATCCGTCTGTGAGTACAGGGGAGCAGTGGTGTATACCTCGCCCTGAGGCAATCTGCTACACGGGTACACAATCATGTTCAAAGGGATATTATCTATTGTGTAGCTTTCTATCTTTCTATCTACTTATCGGTCTTTCTTTCTTTCTTTTCTTTCTTTCTTTCTTTTTTTCTTTCTTTCATTCTTTCTATCATTACTTTTCTATAATGCAATTGACCTCACACCTTTCATTCTAAGAATTATCTAATCTTCTAATATCTATTTTGTATAATTCCATCTACCTATCTATTTCTCTATCGCATATAAATTTTTTATCTGAGTATTTCCTTGTGATCTACCTTTTTGTCTTTCCTTGTTTCTTTCTTTTTCTTTCTTTCTTTCTTTCTTTCTTTCTTTCTTTCTTTCTTTCTTATCATTTTATCTACCTATCTACTTATTTTTCACTATCTATCTATCATATATCTATCTATTAATCTATTATTTATCTATTATCTATCTATCTATCTATCTATCTATTATCTACTATCTATACATCTATTATCTATCTATTATCTATCAATCTATAAATCAATCAATCTATCTATCTATCTATCATCTATCTATTATCTATTTCTATCTATTATCTATTTCTATCTATTATCTATCTATTATCTATCTATCATCTATCTATTATCTATCTCTCTATCTATTATCTATTATCTATCTCTCTATTTATTATCTATTATCTATCTATTATCCATCTATTATCTATCTATTATCCATCTATCTCTATCTATCTATCTATCTATCTATCTATCTATCTATCTATCTATCTATCTATTATCCATCTATTATCTATTATCCATCTATTATCTATCTATCTATCTATCTATCTATCTATCTATCTATCTATCTATCTATCTATCTATCTATCTATCCATCTATCTATCTATTATCTATCTATCTATCTATATCTATCCATCCCTCGTTCTATCCCTTTGGTACATGCTTCCCCTTGCACACATGCACACACACGTCGCCGGCACTTCCCGCACACAGACGCTCTTGCACATGTCCCGCCACGGAGACATACATGCACTGTATTCACAGACACACACCTCCCTGTCCATCCTTTCCCCGGCCAGGCTCTTTTGTCAATGTCAGCAGCAGCAGTGTCTCTGTTCCCCCCTTCCTCCTCCTCTTCCCAGAGGCCAGCATCAGCACCACAGAGCCCCACGAGCAGCACGTTGAGCTTACCTGAGCCATCCTGGCCTGTAACATGAGCAGTAGGAAGATCATGCTGAAGAGGTGCATCCTTAGGGGTGCAGGGGGGTTCCTCACACCTCTACACAGACCCCCAGGGCTGAGCCTGCCCACCACCACTACTGACACCCTCCACATCCGCCTCTTCCCAGCACCCTCCCTCTCTCCTTCCTCCTGTCTATGGTTTTTGTCCCTTCCTCTCCCTCCCTCCCCTTTATTCTCTCTCCACCCTTAATTCCTCAGTCTTCTTCTCCCACCCTGGTCCCTTTTCTTCTCCTATATCTTTCTATCCCTCTTAGTTCCCTGGTCCTATGAATCCCTCACCCTTCTTGTATCTGTCAGTTGGTCCAGCCTTGCCCGCCCTATTACATCCTCTCCATCCTTGTGTCCCTGTCCATTCTTTCCACCTTCCCTCTCCCTTCCTCTTCCCGGGATATTATCCCCTTGCTCCCATGCTAATCCCTATGCATTGCACTCTGACTTTCTCTCCTGGTGCTCGGCTTGTCATGTAATTCTGCCCCTTCCCACTATTTTAGTCTTCTTTCTCCATCTCCCCTCCCTCCCGCACTCATGTCCCTCCTTTTCTGTCTCTCTGGTCTCTTCTCCCCATCTTTTAATCTTCTCTTTCACTCGTGCCTCCTGTAATCTCCATCCTCAGCCCTTTCTGCCATGCCGGTGCCCCTCGCCTTCTTCTTCACATCACGGACTCACACATTTAACCCTTGTCTCTTCTGCGCTGTCTCTTCCCATCCTGCTATAGCCTGTACTCTAATGTATGGAAATACAGTATTTATCTGGGGCGAGCATTCCGGATATTCATTAGAGATAAATATAAAGAAACAGGAGCTGGATTATTCTTATATTTGTATTTTTTTTTTGCAGTATTATATGTCTAGAAATTAATTAACCACAGTTCACTAAGATGTCATATATGTCATTGTTTTCTTAAATGGTCCTATGGAGAAATAATTGAAAAATAATATTTATTTCTCTTTATTTCATAGGTAAAATTCTTAATCTATCTTTCTATGTCTTATGTATCCCATACGAATGAAATTATGAAATCCATATGGTCCCTAATGCTTGTAGTTCACCTCACTAAGTGTCCACAGACCATTTTGCTTTGGTTTTTATACTTTTATACATATAGTTGAGTGGATCCCCTTTTTGGGCTGTGTTTTTTTGTCTATATAGCTTTCCATGGGCAGGTGCAAAATAGTCCGAACTGGGTCCGTCTATTTTGAGGTCTGCTGAAACAAAACTAGGTGAAATAGTAGAGTTAGGGAGTTGGGACCATCCCGATTGGGGTCACCTTGTCATGGTGGGATGTTTGAAAACAGCATAATGGGGAGGCTGTTTCCAGCGATGTGTCATTTACTGGGCTGTTTGCTGTAGTTTTTATATAAATCACTGATTTGTCAGCAGGATATTTTGACTAGAGGACTAGCAACCTGCTGCCATGTAGTCTCTCATATTCATGAGCTCTGTACCACATCCCTACCACTGACTGAATGATTTCTGCCTATGTACAGTGTACACAGAAAGCTACTGCAGGGGGATATACTATCCTTGCATTTTCTGCTTGTCCCAGTGATATTTGTGTATTATGTGATGTTTTACCGTTGACTACTACTATAGTATATGTTTCATAATGTACTAATTTGTTACTTCTGCTCTGGATAAGATGATGTCTATTGTTTGTTCTAGGGAAAGTGTAGTACCCAAGTTTAAACACAAGATGGGGTAAATTTTAGTATTGATATAGCACTATGAACAGTTAACATAGGAGGGGCACGGAGAGATAAGACAGGAAGGACTTCCTGGTAGAGTCAGTTGGGGCCGGGGTGCCCGTGCAGCTCACTTGGGCTGACTAGCCCTGGGCAACACCATGCCACGCAACGTTAAAGGAGAATTGGGCCCAGCCATATAGCATCCCGATTCTGGAAATCATCAGGAGAAGCAACAGCAACAGTACTAGCGGTGCAGTATTAGTGGGAGTGCAGGTGCTAGAAGAAGGCTAAGCAGTACCGGCAGGTCGCTCATCATGTGGAAGCTTATTGCATGGGCCGGCGCCCTCAGTACTGATGCTAAATGGCTGAGTACTCCCCAAATGGAGAAGAGCTGAATAGAGTGGATGCTCAGGGATAGAAAGGTACTTTCTGTCCCAAAAGCAGGCTTAGCACAGAGAAAAGAGGACAGGGACAAAAGAGAAATTGCATGTTGTGAAGCTTGATGTGGATGCTGGAGGTAAATTGGATGTGCTGAGTGAAGAACCAAGTAAAGCTGATGTTGTTAAAGTTGAGCTGGACTGTGTCTCTCTTTGTGTGGAACCATCAACAGGAACGTTTCTACAGTACAGGGGGGACCCCGGGGGAGCAGAGACCCAGGACACAGGTATGCGGAAGGAAGGACATTATTGTATTGTGAGGAGAGGCCAGGGCGAGATACAGGGACTGCTCTCGGCAAAGACTACTGCCCGATCCCTACACTACCAATCAGTGATGTGGGTGGGGTAATACATAGCTCAGCATTCAGAGAACTGGGAAATCTGCAGCAGAGGGATTTTATCAAAATTGCAGCAAGCATCCCGGTAAATGATGCATCACTGGAATCAGAGTCTCTGGGCCCACATCATGCTGCTCTTAGATTACATAAGGAAAACCTGGTGACAGATTCCCTTTAAATAATTATGTTGTTGAATAATAATAATAATAATAATAATAATAATAATAATAATAATTAACCACTTATTAAAGTTGTGGCCAAGACTGTTACCCACCAGATTAGCATCAGATTATTGGATGGAACCAGCCTTTTACAAGATGAGTCCTAAAACTCAAGCTGAAGACTATGCTATTAGAATCTTATAGGGATGAGTCAGAAACCAAGTATTCTTCATTTATGATCTGCCACATGAAAGAAATGAAAGTGTACTGTCATGTCTGGTATCAGTGGAGTGAAGACTGGATGAGTTCGTCACCCCATTATACTGCTGTAGACTTGCAGCTTCTTCCTGTGGGTCATGAAGCAAGGCGTGTTGAAGATCCATATCAATATGTGCTACTGACCTTCTCGTTTTAACACAAAATGAATCCCTACTAGGGATGGATGAAATTCGACTGTTGATATCTTCTGGTAGTTTTGCCTGTTGATAGGCAGCCACCAAAACTTATTTTGGAGCTTCTGGAGTGGCCAACATATGCCAACACTTCATGGAGTAAGGGCTTCTGCAGTCGACTACTTTATCGGTTCGAGTTTGATACAAGAAAACATCAGATGGCACTTGGACCAATGTTATTCTAAGAGCCGTGCAAATGTCCAATTTTTTCCTCAAACTGAGCCGGTCCGGGAAACAAAGTCACAAAATGCTAGAGTTTGACTTTATATTTGGATCACACGACTCATGCAAGTCAATGAGTCTGTGGAAAACATTGGACTGCGCATGGAAAACATTTGCGTGCAGCACAAAGGAGAAGATGGAGAATGTTTTTTTCTCCATCTTCTCCCCAACCGAGAGAATCAGAGCACACCCTGATCAAAGTTTGACCAGAGTGTGATTAGCATAATTGACTCGATTCCCAATGAGAGTATATACGGTCGTCTACACCTAGCCTAAGAAGGATCTCTTGCACTAAGAAACTTTCCATTTTTTCCTGTTTTTCTATTTAATTCTTATTTTATGAAAGATTCCTGAGAAACACAGGGGTCTCTTTATGCTTTTTGAACGAGCTGCAAAAAATTATCTTCGTTGCATGTGATATATTAGTCAGTTTGTAAGATGCATTATTCCAAAGCAAAAAACGTTAGGAGACAAAGGATAAGGAATAGATGATCAAGACTAATTAAAACAAAACCGACATTGAGCCTTCAGATTACAGATTCCTTCCAAATTTGGTAAAAATAAAAGTGACGCCCTTAATTTTGACTTATTAACAATTCAGTTTTAAAAGACAAAACACAACATTATCGCTTATACCATACAAAGTACAGTAATGTTTTTCAGACCTATACCTTCAAAAATCTACTGGAAAGTCAATTAATTCCATTAAAGGGGTTACCCAATACTTGACCAACCCCTTTTCAATCCTTATGCTTCCTCCCAGTATAATAATAACCCCTATACTCACCTCTGGTGCTGGCGCCCTTCCAGCAATGTCGGCACTGGCTCTCCTGGGGATCGCTTCTCTGTCACTTCCTCTGGATGTATGTCTTTATCCGAAGGTGGGAAGAGCAAAGCAGCCATTGATTGACTGCAGGTCGCCGAGAGAACTAATGCCGACACTGCTGAAAGGGCTCCGACACCAGAAGTGAATATAGATGTTATTAATTTACTGGGGGGAAACATAAGGATTGAGAAGGGGCTGGTCAAGTATTAGTCAACCCATTTATTGGAATTAATTGACTTTTCAGTAGATTTGAAGATGGAGAAGACTACTTGGACAACCCTTTTAAAGGGAATCTGTCACATCGGGTAACAATATTAATCTCAAGATATAGGGTTAATCTTCAAACTAATACAGTTAGGAAGGTGCTCGGCCGCTGTACTAAAAGGTCAGAAATGAACTTTATTCTTCATTTCTCTTGGCAGTCGCCGGCTTTCAGGCGTGAAGCAGGTGTAACCACGCCCCAACACTTTGACTGACAGCCATCTCTACAGTGCATCAGAGAACATTCATAAACCCGACCTGCCAGTGTATATTGCAATGGGAGGTAAAAATTACCAGATTCGCCGATCGGTGCAGGTCAAGCGGACAAGCCCCAATCAGAAAGTTATCACCTATTTGTTGGATAGGTTATGATGACTTGTTTACACAGGACAACCTCTTTAACCATGTACAGGCCCGTACCTCTTGTAGAATTTTTAGTAGCTCTTTATGCCCTTGGTGTGTGCTTATTTTTAGTGTGGATGAATGAGACTCTGATAATACATCTCAGCACTCAGGATTTTATTACCACTTACCTGATCCTTCACTTGCACAGATTCTTTCTCAAGAATGCAGGCATCTCAGCCTGTTGGTTGTGTATATCCATCTATGCTGTACTTTCTAGCTTTTATGCAGATGAATAAGTGCTTAATTCACTTGCCTTCTTTTCCAGGACCTCAGACCTTTTGTTTTCATTCGGATGAGTCCATTACATTGTTAGGCTTTCTGAGGAATCCGTCTAAGTAACGCTACTAAAAAGACTTCTCCAACTTGTAGAGTTGGGCTCTGATTTCTTAAAAGGATTGTCTCATCTTTGCTAATGGGCACAATTGTAAAGGGATAGTAAAAACAGAGAGCGGGATGGGAGAACACTCAGTTAAAACCAAAGATGCAGCCAAACTTCTGTTCCAAACTGTCCTTATTCAGGAAAACACAGCCATCCGGTAAACCAGGAGGCAGAGGAGAAGTGTAGTCATGAATAAAGAAAAAGAGACAAACCTTTTAAAGGTATTGACCAGGCTGTGTGTGGTATTGTAGCTCAGACCCCTTGATTAAACGGAGCTGAGCTGCGATATAAAATAGAACCTGTGAACAATTATGGAGTCATTTTTGGAAGCCTGAAAAAACTCTGTAGGCACACTACATCTTTAAAGCTCAGATGAAACCATTTAATTTTGCAAGCAGAAGACTTCAGGAAATTGGTGTTTTTTTCTGGCAGAATCGTTGGTGCTTTTTTAAGGGTCATTTCTTGATCATTTTTTCAATGGTTTTAGCCAATGGAGGTTTATGGAGCGTTTTCCCATGGTTTTTGTAATGTATTTTTTAACTGTTGTTTTCAAGTTGTTTTCTTTTCACTCCATTGAATAATCAAGAAACCGCTAGAAAAAAAAAACAATGGCAAAACCCTCCGGTCATCTTTAGGGCTTTTCAATTAACTGTGGTAAAATAAAGAGTTTATTCTACTCGGAAAATGGCAGAAGGATGGACACGTCACTTCTTGGTTTGAAAAGAATTGGGATATTTTAAAAACAGATAGAATTCTAGGACCATTACAGACAGAAAAACCTAGACTATTGTATAGGACAATACACAACCTAAAAGATAATTTTTTTTAATGGAATGGTAAGGAAGAAGTTGAAGGGGCAATTTATTGCTTATTTTTCACTATGGGGCTAAGAACTTACAGGCAGAGTGTTGTCAACTACCTGCCTGCTTTGCTCGGCGCCGACCTCTGTCAGCTCAGAGCTGTCACGAGCAGTGCCTACTGGCAACTCTGTCTTCCTTTGATGTCACGTTGACAGAGCAGCTTCTACTCTTGAGCTCTGTTTTGTCAATGGAGCGTCACTGCCAATGTCATGCTGATTGACCGCCGGCTCCTTGCTGCCTATCTATGGGGAGCCAGCTGTCAATCAGCTTCACGTCGGTAGTGACGCTGCATCGACAGAGCAGACTGAAAGAGAAAATGCTGCTATGTTGATGTGAAGTCAAAAGAACATAGAGAATTGCCAACAGGAGTGGTCTTTGACTGCTTTGAGGGGGCAGAGATTGGTCCCGGGAAGAACAGGCAACACCTGCCTGTAAGTTCTTAGTCACATAAGGAAAAATAAGCAAAGTACCAGATAACTCCTTAAATAATTTCCTGTTTCCATAATTGTTCTCTTGTGTCTACAAGACTAGGGAGTTACCCACCACTCCTTGTGGGCTATCTGCACAAAAGCTGTTCCACTCAGCATGTCCACATGGACATTTCCTCTCTGAACCCTGTTCACACAGGTAATATACAGATGATCAGGTTTTTAAATACATCAGATAGGGATTGCATACATCAGTCAGGACTGCTTTATATGGGTATACCTTGACGTTTGATGGAGCAGCTTAGCATACATTTTTTGCAAAAAACGTATCAACCAAATACCCTGGTTTTTACATCTTTTTACTAGCACTTGCGGATTACTGTGATTTTTTTTAAACTGAGTGTTTTGGGTTTTGCTATGCTCTTTTTTGTCTTCAAACTCCTTAAATAATAGTATAAATGTTGTTTTTTCTTGCAAAAGATGCAAGGTTTATAAAACACTAAAGCTCAATATCTAGAAACCATACAAGGATAGCAGTAGTGATAAAGTGCGTCATATTAGATAACATGTTAATTGTGACACAACGAATGTCGTACACCTCCTTGAGTGTAGCTTCGGCTATCAATATATTATCCAAATTGGTGGAACATATAGGGTAAGAGTTAGTGAACAAATAATAAATATTACTAAAAGTCTGATAACCCACAGCCTGTCATCTAATCTTTAAATGCCCACTGCGATGGTATGCTAGTATTGGCTAATTATTGAGAAGAATTGGAAGGATGGGGAGGGGGGCCATGTAATTAATAAAATATATAACAAAAGTAGACCGAAACAATTTATAGGTTAAACACCTTGACCCCAGAAGGTATGATTGTTGAAATTTATTTAAATTGCTTCATAGATTAGCATTATGGAGGACATGAGAACACAAAATCTGGCATTTTGAACTATCAGAATTGTCCTTCAAGATATATCTCATTATTATTGTTAGTGAATGCATTGGTAATTTATTTTTATATTTTAATTTCAAGTTGTGAAACCTGAGCTGGATATAATTAATCATAAGGTTTAAAAAACAGCTGTGGATGTTACACAATAAGACCCCTTGACAAGGCCTAGTGATGCGAAACCAAATTGAGAAAAAATAAGAGATGCTCTAATTAACGTGCTGCTTTTAATCATTTATTCTGGGAATATAACATTCAAGTGTGTAGAATTGACTAGCAATCAGGATCTACACAGTATTCTCTTGGTCTTCCATGTAACTAATCTAGTCTCCTCCTAATCTTCAGCAACTAGAAGCAGATTTGCAGTGGATTCAACAAATATACCAAAAGGGCCCAAAAGGCTCCACTGCACAGTCAGGCAGGTATTGTTTTCCTGGCATTCACCAAACCCAAACTCATCCTTCATACTTCTAGATCCGTGACTCCATAGTTCACATTTTCACTATAGATGAGAAACTCTTTTGAAATGTGAATGTGCCAGCTGCAACGAATTTTGCCAGGAATACAGATTCACAGCTAATCGATTTTCCACAAATCTGAAGTACTGCAAAACCTCCAAATGCCCTGAACGAACTTGCATGACACTTTGAAGTCTCCTAGCTTGCGTATTGAACTCCCTTTCAAGCTTTTTCGCTCAATGTCAGCCTTAGTGCTATAAAAGTAAATCTAACGTACATGTCTATGAATAAATGGATGGTAATTGTTCTTCACAGCTGAGCTGTCACATACTGTATATACAGGTTATTCAATGTTTTATAACTTTATCTCTCTATCTTTATGGCTAAACCGTAAGCTGTGATGTCCTCATGCTATATAGCTTACCATGCTAAACAGCTGCATTCCCTGCTTCTGCTTTTATACAGTCTATGATAGTCCCTCCTGATTGGGAATGTCGTACCAGGAGGAAAGAGATAGCTGCAAATCATTATGGGGAAACCCACCTAGCCACACTTGAGGTCATGTGATCCTTCTCTTGCCAATGTAATGTGTTTGCTAGTGATGAGCGAGTATACTCGTTACTCGAGATTTCCCGAGCATGCTCGGGTGATCTCCGAGTATTTTTCAGTGCTCAGAGATTTAGTTTTCATTGCCGCAGCTGAATGATTTACAGCTACTAGCCAGCCTGAGTACATGTGTAGGTTGCCTGGTTGCTAGGGAATCCCCACATGTATTCAAGCTGGCTAGTAGCTGTAAATCATTCAGCTGCGGTGATGAAAACTAAATCTCTGAACACTAACAAATACTCGGAGATCACCCGAGCGTGCTCGGGAAAACCCAAGCAACGAGTATACTCGCTCATCACTAGTGTTTATATAAATTATGGCGGCTGTTTTAGACAATTCATGAGGAACTAATTGCTTATTATTCAAATTTACAGGCTTGAGAAAAATTTGAAAAAACTGGACCTCAATTCGATTTGAACTACAATTCCTTCATCTCCAGTTTGCTCTTCTTTACAGTCCAGGTAATGTTCTCCTTTCACCAAACCCAGACTCATCCATTACACACCAGATAGAGACGTGTGATCCACAAATACACAGAAGATGTCTTCTCCAGAGTCCAGTGGTGGCAGCTTTACACCACTCCATCCGACGTTCAGCATTGTGCTTCGTGATGTACACCTGCATGACACTGCTCAGCCATGAAGCTCCCGGTGGGGGTGCAATGTTTGTGCTGATGTTAACACCAGAAGAGGTTTGTACTTTACAGTTATGGAGTCAGCAGAGCATTAGTGACTTTTCGGCCCTCTGCTCCTCAGCTCTTGGTCCCCCGCTCTGTAACTTTGTGTGGTCTCCCTTTTGTAACTGAGTTGCTGCGGTTCCTTCCACATGTCAATATTATCACTCACAGGTGAAGGGGGAAGATTTAGAAGGGAAAAATGTCATGAAAAGACTTGTTACCCCAATGACTCCTATTACAAGATGGTGCTGGTATCATTTAGAATGAGCCACAGTCACAAAAAAGGCAGACGGCATGGCAAGGGACCAAATTTCATACATTGGGGCAATGGGACTGAATTAGAAGCCTGAAGCCAATGATTAAGACTTGTGTCCCAATACTTTTTTCCATATAGTTTGTGTCATACTGTGTGTAACCTGCAGTGGTTCCTCTGAAGAAAATGAGCAGTGAACGGCAAACTTAGCTTAGGGAGGTCTGAGAGCTGCCATTGCTCTTAACCCCTTTATGACCAGTGATAGAACAACAAAGGAACTGCACCACACTATTATAATGCTCTGCTCATGTGAGCACTGCCACCATGCCTAGGCATCAAGAGCAGGACCACAAATTTAATAGACTGCCATTGTGACAGATTAACCTCGTAGGCCGGAAGATCAAATCTCCCATACAAATAAACAGAGAAAGCTGTGGATGCCATCTCTCCATTCCTGGAGGAACATCCAACAGAGAAGCAGATACCAGGGGTAGATCTGGCATCTACCTTTGATTTATGGCATATGAAATACACCTTTAACCCCTTCACAACAGGGCCAATTTCCGTTTTTGTGCTTTCGTATTTTCCTGAGCTTCTTCCCAGAGCCATTACTCTTTAATATTTCTGTCGACATAGACATATGAGGGCTTGGTTTTTGCAAGACAAATTTTACTTTTGAAAGACACCATTCACTTTACCACATAGTGTACTGAAAAACAGTAAAAAAAAAAATTCTGACATTGCTTTTGGGGAATTATTTTTAAGGTGTACATTTTGTTCTAAACATTTCCTCACTGTATGATTCTCCTTGTCAGTACGATTACGTCGATACCCAACATGTCCATATAAAATGTTAGTATTTTTTTATATATATCTTTATTTTAAATGGGTGTAAAAAGGGGGGTGATTTGAACTTTTATGTTTTTTTAATTTTTCTCATTTTTTTTATATATATATATATTTTTTTTTTTTTACTTTTCACAGTTCTTAATAGTTCCCTTAGGAGACATGAAGCTGCAATCGTCTGATAGCTTGTACTATCTATAGCGATACCACAGCATTGGTGTATGTAGAAGAAATCATGGTTTTCTTTGAAGCCCGGAAGCAGGCAGGGTTTCAAAAGAGCTTCATAATGGGGAAGTGTCATGATCTCCATGGCCAGAGAACTAGCATAAGCCTCAATAGGAACAAGCTCTTGGAAGATGTAACTATACTGACCATGAACTAAACCTACCGCATCATCTAGAAGTAGCCAGGTAGCATGTCCTACTTTTTATCCCTATATGCCCAGCGCCGGCCGGAGAACTAAATAATGCTAGCAGAGGGAAATATAAGACCTGACTCACCTCTAGAGAAATGCCCAAAAAGGAGACAGAGGCCCCCCACATATATTGGCGGTGATATGAGATGAAACAACAAACGCAGCAGGAAAATAGTTTTAGCAAATTTGAGGTCCGCTTTCTAGATAGCAGAAGACAGAAAGCATACTTTCATGGTCAGTAGAAAACCCTAACAAAACACATCCAGAAATTACTTTAGGACTCTGGCATTAACTCATAATACCAGAGTGGCAATTCCTGATCAACAAGAGCTTTCCAGACACAGTAACGAAACTGCAGCTGTGAACTGGAACCAAAATACAAAAACAAAACATGGACGAATGTCCAACTTATCTAGTAGATGTCTGGGAGCAGGAACAAGCACAGAGAGGCTTCTGATAACATTGTTGACCGGCAAGCATCTAACAGAGAAGCCAGGTTATATAGCGACACCCAGATCTAATCAGAACAGGTGAACAGGGAAGATGATGTCACAAGTTCAATTCCACCAGTAGCCACCGGGGGAGCCCAGAATCCAAATTCACAACAGTACCCCCCCCTCAAGGAGGGGGCACCGAACCCTCACCAGAACCACCAGGGCGATCAGGATGGGCCCTATGAAAGGCACGAACCAGATCAGAGGCATGAACATCAGATGCAGTGACCCAAGAATTATCCTCCTGGCCGTATCCCTTCCACTTGACCAGATACTGGAGTCTCCGTCTGGAAACACGGGAGTCTAGGATTTTTTCCACAACGTACTCCAACTCACCCTCAACCAACACCGGAGCAGGAGGCTCAACGGAAGGCACAACCGGTGCCTCATACCTGCGCAATAACGACCGATGAAAAACGTTATGAATAGAAAAGGATGCAGGGAGGTCCAAACGGAAGGAAACAGGGTTAAGAATCTCCAATATTTTATACGGACCGATGAACCGAGGCTTAAACTTAGGAGATGAGACCCTCATAGGGACAAAACGAGAAGACAACCACACCAAATCTCCAACACAAAGCCGAGGACCAACACGACGGTGACGGTTGGCAAAAAGCTGAGTCTTCTCCTGGGACAACTTTAAATTGTCCATCACCTGCCCCCAGATATGATGCAATCTCTCCACCACCGCATCCACTCCAGGACAATCCGAGGATTCCATCTGACCGGAGGAAAATCGAGGGTGGAACCCCGAATTACAGAAAAACGGGGACACCAAAGTGGCAGAGCTGGCCCGATTATTGAGGGCGAACTCCGCCAATGGCAAAAAAGCAACCCAATCATCCTGGTCAGCAGACACAAAACACCTCAGATATGTCTCCAGGGTCTGATTAGTCCGCTCGGTCTGGCCATTAGTCTGAGGGTGAAAAGCAGACGAAAAAGACAAATCTATGCCCATCCTAGCACAGAATGCCCGCCAAAATCTAGACACAAATTGGGTTCCTCTGTCAGAAACGATATTCTCAGGAATACCATGCAAACGAACAACATTTTGAAAAAACAGGGGCACCAACTCGGAAGAAGAAGGCAATTTGGGCAGGGGAACCAAATGGACCATCTTAGAAAAACGGTCACACACCACCCAGATGACAGACATCTTCTGAGAAACAGGCAGATCTGAAATAAAATCCATCGAGATGTGTGTCCAAGGCCTCTTAGGAATAGGCAAGGGCAACAATAATCCACTAGCCCGAGAACAACAAGGCTTGGCCCGAGCACAAACGTCACAAGACTGCACAAAGCCTCGCACATCTCGTGACAGGGAAGGCCACCAGAAGGATCTTGCCACCAAATCCCTGGTACCAAAAATTCCAGGATGACCTGCCAATGCAGAAGAATGTACCTCAGAGATGACTCTACTAGTCCAATCATCAGGAACAAACAACCTATCAGGCGGACAACGATCCGGTCTATCCGCCTGAAACTCCTGCAAGGCCCGCCGTAGGTCTGGAGAAACGGCTGACAAGATAACTCCCTCCTTAAGAATACCTGTGGGGTCAGAGTTGCCGGGTGAATCAGGCTCAAAACTCCTAGAAAGGGCATCCGCCTTAACATTCTTAGAACCCGGTAGGTACGATACCACAAAATTAAACCGAGAGAAAAATAATGACCAGCGCGCCTGTCTAGGATTCAGGCGCCTGGCGGTCTCAAGATAGATCAAATTTTTGTGGTCAGTCAATACCACCACCTGATGTCTGGCCCCCTCGAGCCAATGGCGCCACTCCTCAAACGCCCACTTCATGGCCAAAAGCTCCCGATTCCCAACATCATAATTCCGCTCAGCGGGCGAAAATTTACGGGAAAAGAAGGCACAAGGCCTCATCACGGCGCAGTCAGAACTTTTCTGCGACAACACTGCCCCAGCCCCGATCTCAGAAGCGTCGACCTCAACCTGAAAAGGAAGAGTCACATCAGGCTGACGCAACACAGGGGCAGAAGAAAAACGGCGCTTAAGCTCCTGAAAGGCCTCCACAGCATCAGGGGACCAATTAGCAACATCAGCACCCTGTCTAGTCAAATCGGTCAATGGCTTAACGACATCCGAAAAACCAGAAATAAATCGACGATAAAAGTTGGCAAAGCCCAAAAATTTCTGAAGACTTTTAAGAGAAGAGGGCTGCGTCCAATCACAAATAGCTTGAACCTTGACAGGATCCATCTCAATGGAAGAGGGAGAAAAAATATATCCCAAAAAGGAAATTCTCTGAACCCCAAAAACGCACTTAGAACCCTTGACACACAGAGAATTAGACCGCAAAACCTGAAAAACCCTCTTAACTTGCCAGACATGAGAGTCCCAATCATCCGAAAAAATCAGAATATCATCCAGATACACTATCATAAATTTATCCAAAAAATCGCGGAAAATATCATGCATAAAGGACTGGAAGACTGAAGGGGCATTAGAAAGACCAAAAGGCATCACCAAATACTCAAAGTGGCCCTCGGGCGTATTAAATGCGGTTTTCCACTCATCCCCCTGCCTGATCCGCACCAAATTATACGCCCCACGGAGATCAATCTTAGAGAACCACTTGGCCCCCTTTATGCGAGCAAACAAATCAGTCAGCAACGGCAATGGGTATTGATATTTAACCGTGATTTTATTCAAAAGCCGATAATCAATACATGGTCTCAAAGAGCCGTCTTTTTTTGACACAAAGAAAAAACCGGCTCCTAAGGGAGATGACGATGGACGAATATGTCCCTTTTCCAAGGACTCCTTTATATATTCTCGCATAGCAGTATGTTCAGGCACAGACAGATTAAATAAACGACCCTTTGGGTATTTACTACCCGGAATTAAATCTATAGCACAATCGCACTCACGGTGCGGAGGTAGTGAACCCAGCTTGGGTTCTTCAAAGACGTCACGATAATCAGACAGGAACTCAGGGATTTCAGAGGGAATAGATGATGAAATGGACACCAAAGGTACGTCCCCATGAGTCCCCTTACATCCCCAGCTCAACACAGACATAGCTCTCCAGTCAAGGACTGGGTTGTGAGACTGCAGCCATGGCAATCCCAGCACCAAATCATCATGTAGATTATACAGCACCAGAAAACGAATAGTCTCCTGGTGATCCGGATTAATACACATAGTCACTTGTGTCCAGTATTGTGGTTTATTATTAGCCAATGGGGTGGAGTCAATCCCCTTCAGAGGAATAAGAGTCTCCAAAGGCTCTAAATCATACCCACAACGATTGGCAAAGGACCAATCCATAAGACTCAAAGCGGCGCCAGAGTCGATATAGGCGTCCGTAGTAATAGATGACAAAGAGCAAATCAGGGTCACAGACAAAATAAATTTAGACTGTAAAGTGCCAATGGGAACGGATTTATCAAGCTTTTTAGTACGCTTAAAGCATGCTGATATAACATGAGTAGAATCCCCACAATAGAAACACAACCCATTTTTCCGTCTAAAATTCTGCCGCTCGCTTCTGGACAGAATTCTATCACACTGCATGTTTTCTGGCGTCTTCTCAGTGGACACCGCCAGATGGTGCACTGGTTTGCGCTCCCGCAGACGCCTATCGATCTGAATGGCCATTGTCATGGACTCATTCAGACTTGCAGGCACAGGGAACCCCACCATAACATCCTTAATGGCATCAGAAAGACCCTCTCTGAAAGTAGCCGCCAAGGCACACTCATTCCACTGAGTAAGCACAGACCATTTACGGAATTTTTGGCAGTAAATTTCAGCTTCATCTTGCCCCTGCGATAGGGACATCAAAGTTTTTTCTGCCTGAAGTTCCAAATGAGGTTCCTCATACAGCAAGCCCAAGGCCAGAAAAAACGCATCCACATTGCGCAACGCAGGATCCCCTGGTGCCAATGCAAAAGCCCAATCTTGAGGGTCGCCGCGGAGCAAGGAAATCACAATCCCAACCTGCTGTGCAGGGTCTCCAGCAGAACGAGATTTCAGGGACAAAAATAACTTACAATTATTTCTAAAATTCTGAAAGCTAGATCTATTCCCTGAGAAGAATTCCGGCAAAGGAATTCTCGGCTCTGATACCGGAGCATGAACAACAAAATCCTGCAAACTTTGCACTTTCGTGGCGAGATTATTCAAACCTGCAGTTACACTCTGTAGATCCATTATAGACAGGTGAACATAGAGCCATTCAAAGATTAGAAGGAGAGAGAAAAAAAAGAAAGACTGCAGCATAGACAGACTGGCAAGTGATCCAATTAAGAGCACACTAACTACTAGAGAAAAAAAAAAAAAAAAAAAAAAAATTTTCAGCAGACTTCTTATTTCTCTCCTTTCTCAGCCAAGGATTTTAACCCTTTAGTGGGCCGGTCAAACTGTCATGATCTCCATGGCCAGAGAACTAGCATAAGCCTCAATAGGAACAAGCTCTTGGAAGATGTAACTATACTGACCATGAACTAAACCTACCGCATCATCTAGAAGTAGCCAGGTAGCATGTCCTACTTTTTATCCCTATATGCCCAGCGCCGGCCGGAGAACTAAATAATGCTAGCAGAGGGAAATATAAGACCTGACTCACCTCTAGAGAAATGCCCAAAAAGGAGACAGAGGCCCCCCACATATATTGGCGGTGATATGAGATGAAACAACAAACGCAGCAGGAAAATAGTTTTAGCAAATTTGAGGTCCGCTTTCTAGATAGCAGAAGACAGAAAGCATACTTTCATGGTCAGTAGAAAACCCTAACAAAACACATCCAGAAATTACTTTAGGACTCTGGCATTAACTCATAATACCAGAGTGGCAATTCCTGATCAACAAGAGCTTTCCAGACACAGTAACGAAACTGCAGCTGTGAACTGGAACCAAAATACAAAAACAAAACATGGACGAATGTCCAACTTATCTAGTAGATGTCTGGGAGCAGGAACAAGCACAGAGAGGCTTCTGATAACATTGTTGACCGGCAAGCATCTAACAGAGAAGCCAGGTTATATAGCGACACCCAGATCTAATCAGAACAGGTGAACAGGGAAGATGATGTCACAAG
Organism: Ranitomeya variabilis; assembly: GCF_051348905.1. Taxonomy (NCBI): domain Eukaryota; kingdom Metazoa; phylum Chordata; class Amphibia; order Anura; family Dendrobatidae; genus Ranitomeya; species Ranitomeya variabilis. Next base: position 60,630,031 of record NC_135236.1, on the reverse strand, counting down.
TTCAATTCCACCAGTAGCCACCGGGGGAGCCCAGAATCCAAATTCACAACAGGGAAGTATGGAGATCTTCAACAGACCCTTGGCTTTCATAGCAACCCATCAGCCACCCAGGTGAGCCGATGGGAGCTTGGAATGGCATGCACCCATGCCAGCGTGTGTTAACACTAAAAACTAAAAAAGAAAAAAGCAGAAGGGCACCAAGATGTGGCAAAAGCTGATGAATCACATTAGGCAACTCATGTTAGTCAGATCTTCTTTAAACTGCATAACGGTGGTGGTTTCCAAACACACGGTGGTGCTCAACTTTAAAGTAGCATATAGAAGAAGTTCATAGAAAAATGGATGTGGCACTCACCAAACATGTTGTAAAAGTCCTTTTATTCTCCCACTTTGTTAGGGTTGAGGATGTTACATCAAGGGCGACAGGTACATACGAGGGTTCAAGGAGGTAAAGATAGGACGATGGCCGTTTCGCGCCGACTGCGCTTCAACGGGTCCAAATGGCGCAAAGCGGCCGTCGTCCTATCTTTACCTCCTTGCACCCTCTTATGAACCTGTCACCCTTGATGTAACGTCCTCAACCCTAACACTAGAACTACCGATGGAGTCATTTTGACACCTCGCGATTTTTATTTCTCTTTTGTGACTACATTTTTCTGAATTCCGGCTTGAGACTTGGTGACTTTTACTCATTTAGGATGCAAAAAAAGATTTTGTGACAATAAATAATTTTGGGGAAAAAAGAGTACCTTTTTTACAAAATTTACCTTTACTTACCAAAAGGAGTCATTTTGACTCCCTACTATATTATTATTATCTTTGTCGCTGAATGTGGTTATTTCTTTTAGTTTTCATTTGCTTGTATGTTAAGAATAAATGTTGGCTTTGACTTAGAATAATTAGCATTTTTTCAAATATGCTTGACGTACACAGGACATACACAGGACATCAGTCAGTGAACCAGTGAACTCTCGAGTGGACTATATAATTTCTTTAGTACAGTATACGGCCTGCAGTTTTGCTAATTGCTAATATGGCTAGAAGAAGTGCGCTAAAGCCTGACAATATTCTTGCTATTTTGCATTCAATACATTCTATAAATTAAAGTTACAACAATACCAGGAGCAAGAAACACTAAAAATAAACTAAAACAAGCCAGGAGTCAAAACGACTCCATTCAGTAGTTCTTGGGGGGGGTCACCAGTCCTGTAGTTCTAGTATTAAATGCAGAGATTAACATTGGCATTTAATAGGTTAGCAATAGTGTTGAGCATTCCGATACCGCAAGTATCGGGTATCGGCCGATACTTGCGGTATCGGAATTCCGATACCGGGATTCCGATACTTGCCGCGTATCGGATACCGGAATCGGAAGTTCCAAGATTCAAAATGCAGAAATTCAGCCAATGAGAATGATTCCAAGTGTGGGCACATCCTGTTTAGCATGGAGGGCATGAAACTACTGGCAAGGCTCTGATTGGCTGCTGAAATGATGTCATGATGCAGTTTAAAAGTCGCTGGCGCCATTTTGCGATCACTCTGCTGTGAATTCAGTTAGTGACAGGACGCTGTTTGCTGACTGAGGGACAGTTTAGAGATAGCGATTTGCTTCTTTGTGCTTTCCAAAGGCTAATTTAGCAACCGCTGTGTTCACCTACTATTCACCTTGCTTTTGCCTTGTAGCGCTGTTTTCACAGCGATCTGCAAGGTCTGTGTGTGTGTGTGTGTGTGTGAGTGCAGCCCACTCTCTAGTCTGAGTGCAGCCACATAGGCCATCCATAGCTGGTTGTATTCAGTTCAGGGAGGGTGGTTCATTGCCTCATACTGTTCTTTTTTTTTTTTTTTTCAAGTAGTGTAGTCTGCTGCTAATTTATTCAAAAAAATCCTATTAGTGTCTTTCCACCCGTCTCCAGCTAATTTGTGGAAAAACACTACATAGGATAACGTAGAGGAGGGTTTTTGGGCCTTGCAGCGCCGTTTACGGCTGTCTGCACGGTCTCCGTGTGATTGCAGCTCGCCCTGTAGTCTGTGAGCAGCCATAGCCTGGTTGTCTCCAGCTCAGGGTTCTTCACTGCGTCATACCGCCAAATCAATTTTCATTTTGTTTTAAGTAGTGCAGGCTGCTGCACATTTTTTCCAAAAAATCCTATTAGTGTCTTTCCACCCGTCTCCAGCTAACTTGTGGAAAAACACTACATAGGATAACGTAGAGGAGGGTTTTTGGGCCTTGCAGCGCCGTTTACGTCTGTCTGCACGGTCTCCGTGTGACTGCAGCTCTATCCGTTGTCAGTTCAGCCCCCAAAAAATAAATAAATAATAAAGTTCACCAAACACACCAGTTACACCACTGTACATTTGTGTAGGCCACATTAGCTCATATTAAAGTCTAGTCCACACTTTAGAAAATTAGTGTTTCTTATACCTGTTAGGAGGAGTTGCTCAGGAATAAGCACACAAAGCCGTTAGTACTTTTCTGCTTATCTTTATCAGTCAACCAAGATGAAGAAGGCAGTGAGTAAGGCACGTGGGCGTGGGCGTGGGCGTGGAGCAGGGAGGGGACGTGGGGATTCTGTGCCTGCTGCGGGCACCGGTGACTCATCAGCACCCACTTTCACCAGGCAACAGTCATTCATGCGCAGCTTTGTGTCAGAGCGCCGTACACCGCTGCTGCGTGAAGAACAAATTGAAGCCGTTGTCGGATGGATGGCAGCTAATGCATCAACTTCAATTAGTGCCACATCCTCTCAGACACAGAGCACTGGAGAGCAGCCATCTGTCTCTTCACCACCTGCCAAATTGCCCAGGCAGACAGAGAGCCCAGGACAGGAGCCGTCTCTACTTCTGTTCTCTGAATCTCTTGGCTTGGAAACAGGGGGCCAGCCAAGCAGCATTGGAGAAATGGAAGAAGAGGCAGGGTGCAGTGATGCCCAACAGCTTTTTCTCTCTTCCTCTGAAGAGGCGGGTGGGCCAGTGGCTCCGGTCACCACATCGCAGGCCGCATCAGCTGATGATGACACTCAGGTGCCACTTACTGGTGCGTGCTCTGCTGCTGAGACTACCCAGGAGGAGCAGTTGGGGGCAGAGGGTAGTGTAGATGATGAGGTCCTTGACCCATCTTGGCGTGAGGGACAGGAAGGTGGTGGGAGCAGCTCTGAGGAAGAGATTCCCCGTACGGCCCAAAGAGGGAGAGGGAGGGGGAAGACTGCGGATCCTGCAGCCTCCGCTTTGGCACCCGTTAGGAGCATGTCTCTTCCAAAAGCCAAAAAGGGCGCTCCCAAGACTTGCAGTGCCTGGTCCTTTTTTGACACAGTTGCAGATGACATTTGCTATGTCAGATGCAAGGTGTGTCATCAAAAAGTCAAAAGAGGTCGAAATGTCAGCAGCCTCAATACCTCCAACATGTGGAAACATGTGCGGACCAGGCATGCGGCGTTGTTAGAAAAACACACTGAAGAGCTAGGCCAACCAACAGCGGCAGCTACCACCTCTTCAGCTCGTGTTGCCTCTTCCTCCAGCTCACACGCAGCTGGTTCGGCTTCCTCCCAGGATCGCCGTGGAAGAACCTCTGGCCCTGTTGTCCAGAGACCCGCTGTAATTCCACCCGCAGCACCACTTTCCCAGTCATCCACACACTCCCAGCCCAGTCTACAGCCATCGGTAGTACAGGCATGGGAGAAAAGGCGGCCTTTCTCGTCAAACCACCCACGAGCACAGGCTCTGACTGCAGGCATTGCCAAACTTCTGTCACTGGAAATGCTGTCATTCAGGCTGGTGGAGACTGACAGCTTCCGTGACTTGATGTCATTGGCAGTCCCACAGTACAATGTGCCCAGCCGCTTTTACTTCAGCAGGCAAGCCGTCCCTGCCCTGCACAAGCATGTGGAGGGACACATAAAACACGCGCTACTGAACGCCGTCATTAGCAAGGTCCACCTCACCACCGATGCGTGGACCAGTCAACATGGACAGGGGCGATACCTTTCCCTCACTGCCCATTGGGTTAATGTCGTTGAGCCGGGTACAGACCGTGCGAGTGGCGCAGGACGTGTCCTGCCCACTCCAAGGATTGCAGGAATCCATTCTGTACGCATTGACTCCTCCTCTTACACCAGTTCCTCAGAATCATCGCTGCAGGAGCCGTCACAGTCCACCTCCACATGGACCCGTGATGAACGTGTACCTGTTACGACCGACATGAGCACAGCCGTGGCCAAACATCAACAGGCCGTCTTGAAATTAATTTTTTTGGGGAATCGTAGCCACACAGCGCAGGAGCTCTGGAATGCCATCAAGCAGGAGAGCGATGTGTGGTTTGTGCCAGCGAATCTCCAGCCAGGCATGGTAGTGTGTGATAATGGCCGAAATCTGGTGGCAGCTCTGGGCCTCGGCAACCTCACTCACATCCCATGTCTGGCACATGTGCTCAATTTGGTCGTGCAGAGCTTTTTGAGGGACTATCCGGATCTTGATGCACTGCTGCACAAGGTCCGCCTAGAGTGTGCTCACTTGCGGCGTTCCAGCACGGCAAAAGCGCGCATTGCGGCTCTGCAGCGCCGACACCGCCTGCCGGAACATCGCATCATATGTGACCTACCTACCAGGTGGAATTCCACGTTACATATGTTGGAGCGGTTGTGTGAGCAGCAGCAAGCTGTAATGGAGTACCAGCTGCTTCAGGCGCAAAGAAGTCGCACTCAGCGCCGTACAGACTTCACAACCACAGAGTGGGCCACTATGAATGACGTCTGCCAGGTTTTGCGTCCCTTTGATTATTCCACGCGGATGGCGAGTGCAGATGATGCACTAGTCAGCATGACTGTCCCCCTTATCTGCCTGCTTGAAAAATCACTGCAAGCGCTAAGGGATGATGTTGTGGAAGAGGTGGAGGATGAGGATTCACCATTTCCATCATCTTCTGGACAGTCAGCGCCACGTGGTTCCTCACAAACGCGTAGGCAGGGGACAGTTTGTGAGGAGGATGAGGAGGAGTCAATGGAGGAGGAAGACATCCGTCCAGAGGAGGGAGTTACCGAATTGTCCAGTACTCAGTGTGTACTGCGAGGGTGGGGTGATGACGAGCGGGCAGATATCACGCTTCCAGCAGGGGACAGCGTTTCTTGGGCAGTTGGCAGTCTGCAGCACATGGTGGATTACATGCTGCAGTGCCTGAGAAACGACCGCCGCATCGCCCACATTCTCAACATGTCTGATTATTGGGTGTTCACCCTCCTCGATCCTCGCTACCGGGACAACGTAGAAAGCCTCATCACACCGTTGAACCGGGAGCGAAAAATGCGGGAGTACCAAGACACACTGGTCAATTCCATCATCTTCTCCATTCCAACTGAGAGAAGTGCTGCTAGTGCATTCCAAAGCAGCTCAGTGCGTCCAGGCAGTGGTGGAGGCTCTGCACAAAGAGGGAGCAGAAGCAGTGCCTCTGCCCAAGGCAAGACCAGTATGGCCCAACTGTGGCACAGTTTTCTGTGCCCCCCACAAAAGTCTACACCATCACAGACGGCTCCAGTCAGCAGGAGGCAACGGTTCCGTCAGATGGTGACAGACTACATGTCTTGCCCTCTTGCTGTACTCCCAGACGGCTCTTCCCCTTTCAAGTTTTGGGTCTCAAAGCTGGATACATGGCCAGAGCTAAGCCAGTATGCATTGGAGGTGCTGTCTTGCCCTGCGGCCAGTGTATTATCGGAACTTCTCTTTAGTGCTGCAGGTGGTGTACTAACTGACCGTCGCATGTGACTATCCTCCGATAACGTTGACCGGCTTACTTTCCTGAAAATGAACAAGGCCTGGATCTCGCAGGAATTTGCCACTCCTCCTCCTGATTAAATAATTAGGTCACTGTATACGTTATCCAGGTCTCCTGTTGTGTTCATCTTTCAACCACCTGAACTTAAATTCCTGGGCTCCAACACCGCCAGTTGAGGCTCAGAAGTGCCGTCTGCACAGTCAAAACATACGACCCAGTGTTATTGGGTTTCAGTAACGTCAGCTGATCCCCAGCTGTGTAGCCGGCAATGTGTCATGCGACCGCCACGCTGACACAACAACTGAAATGTAAGGGAATCTGTCCCCCCCCCCCAAGGCGTTTGTTACTGAAAGAGCCTCCTTGTGCAGCAGTAATGCTGCACAAGGAAAAGGTAGCTATTTTGGTTTAGCTCCTTGCACACGCAGAACTTAACACTTATAAAATGTGTCCACTGATACCGTAAAACCGTCCCGGAGGTGGGACTTTCCTTCGTAATATGACGCAGCACAGCCGTCATTCCTCCCCCCCCGGCGCCGCGCCCCGGCTCCTCAGCGTTGTTTGATTCCATCCCGGAGCCTGCGCTGTTATGTTATCCCGTGGCCAGGCACACATAGCGCTGCCCGTCTTCTGGCATCATTTGGTGTCAGGATGGCTGCGCCTGTGCGGCCGCGCTGGCCGAGGGCCCGCCTCGCAGTGTCTTCTGATTTAATCCCAGTGGGGGCCTGGGATCCATGGACATGCGCAGTGCATATATGAACCTCCACCTCTCACTCATCTCCCTACGGCTTCTTCAGTCTGTTCGGTGTCAGCTGGTCCCTAATAGCATGCCACGGCCGTGACACCGCACAGTCTTAAGAAGCCGTAGGGAGGGGAGTGAGAGGCGAGGATATGCACTGCGCATGGCCATGGATCCCAGGCCCCCAGTGGGATAAAATCAGAAGACACTGCGAGGCGGGCTCTCGGCCAGCGCGGCCGCACAGGCGCAGCCAGCCTGACACCAAATGATGTCAGAAGATGGGCAGCGCTAAGTGTGCCTGGCCAAGGGATAACATAACAGCGCAGGCTCCGGGACGGAATCAAACAACGCTGAGGAGCCGGGGCGCGGCGCCCGGGGGGGGAGGAATGACGGCTGTGCTGCGTCATATTACGAAGGAAAGTCCCACCTCCGGGACGGTTTCATGGTTTCAGGGGACACATTTTATAAGTGTTTAGTTCTGTGTTTGCAAGGAGCATGATGAAAAGAGCCACCTTTTCCTTTTGCATCTTTTGTGCTGCACAAGCTGGCTCTTTCAGCTACAAACGCCTTGGGGGGGGGTTAAAGGTTCCCTTTTGACTTTCTCAGGCTTTGGCCTACATTGTGTTCCTCTGCTTTTCCACCTGTCCCTGGGCTCCAACACCGCTAGTTGCCGTCCAGAAGTGCTGTCCGCACAGTCCCAACAGTCGCTCCTCTGTTATTGGGGTTCAGTAACGTCAGCTGTTCCCCTGCTGTGTGTGTGGCAATCCCTCCTACCTCCTCCACCTCCTCCTCCACCTGTCCCTGGGCTCCAACACTGCTAGTTGTTGCCTGGTAGTGCTGTACGCACAGTCCCGACAGTCCCTCCTCTGTTATTGGGGTTCAGTAACGTCAGCTGTTCCCCTGCTGTGTGTGTGGCAATCCCTCCTACCTCCTCCACCTCCTCCTCCACCTGTCCCTGGGCTCCAACACCGCTAGTTGTTGCCTGGTAGTGCTGTACGCACAGTCCCGACAGTCCCTCCTCTGTTATTGGGGTTCAGTAACGTCAGCTGTTCCCCTGCTGTGTGTGTGGCAATCCCTCCTACCTCCTCCACCTCCTCCTCCTCCACCTGTCCCTGGGCTCCAACACCGCTAGTTGTTGCCTGGTAGTGCTGTACGCACAGTCCCGACAGTCCCTCCTCTGTTATTGGGGTTCAGTAACGTCAGCTGTTCCCCTGCTGTGTGTGTGGCAATCCCTCCTACCTCCTCCACCTCCTCCTCCTCCACCTATCCCTGGGCTCCAACACCGCTAGTTGTTGCCTGGTAGTGCTGTACGCACAGTCCTGACAGTCCCTCCTCTGTTATTGGGGTTCAGTAACGTCAGCTGTTCCCCTGCTGTGTGTGTGGCAATCCCTCCTACCTCCTCCACCTCCTCCTCCACCTGTCCCTGGGCTCCAACACCGCTAGTTGTTGCCTGGTAGTGCTGTACGCACAGTCCCGACAGTCCCTCCTCTGTTATTGGGGTTCAGTAACGTCAGCTGTTCCCCTGCTGTGTGTGTGGCAATCCCTCCTACCTCCTCCACCTCCTCCTCCACCTGTCCCTGGGCTCCAACACCGCTAGTTGTTGCCTGGTAGTGCTGTACGCACAGTCCCGACAGTCCCTCCTCTGTTATTGGGGTTCAGTAACGTCAGCTGTTCCCCTGCTGTGTGTGTGGCAATCCCTCCTACCTCCTCCACCTCCTCCTCCTCCTCCACCTGTCCCTGGGCTCCAACACCGCTAGTTGCCGTCCAGAAGTGCTGTCCGCACAGAGCCAAACACCTCGCCAATGTGTTAGTGGGGTTCAGCACCGCCAGCTGTTCCCCTGCTGTGCAGCCGGCAACGTGTACTGCGACCGCCACGCAGGCACAAGTTAAATTTAAGGGAACCTGCCCCCCCCCCCAGGCGTTTGTTACTGAAGGAGCAACCTTGTGCAGCAGTAATGATGCAAAGGGAAAAAGTGCCTCTTTTCGTGGTGCTCCTTGCACATGCTGATCCTAACACTTATGAAAAGTGTCCCCTCCTACCGTGATACCGTACGGTTGGTGGAACTTTCCTTTGTGATGTGACGCAGCACAGCCATCATTCTCACCCCCTTGGAGCCGTGCGCCGCCTCCTCAGCGTTGTTTGAATCAGTCCCGGAGCCTGCGCTGTTAGGTTAGCCCTTGGCCATGCACACATTTTGCGCTGCCCGTCTTCTCACATCATTTGGTGTCAGGCTGGCTGCGCCTGTGCGGCCGCGCTGGCCGAGAGCCCGCCTCGTACTGTCTTCTGATTTCATCCCACTGGGGGCCTGAGATCCATGGACATGCGCAGTGCATATCTGAACCTCCACCTCTCACTCATCTCCCTACGGCTTCTTCAGACTGTTCGGTGTCAGCTGGTCCCTAATAGCATGCCACGGCCGTGACACCGCACAGTCAGAAGAAGCCGTAGGGAGATGAGTGAGAGGTGGAGGTTCAGATATGCACTGCGCATGTCCATGGATCTCAGGCCCCCAGTGGGATTAAATCAGAAGACAGTACGAGGCGGGCTCTCGGCCAGCACGGCCGCACAGGCGCAGCCAGCCTGACACCAAATGATGTCAGAAGACGGGCAGCGCAAAATGTGTGCATGGCCAAGGGCTAACCTAACAGCGCAGGCTCCGGGACTGATTCAAATAACGCTGAGGAGGTGGCGCACGGCGCCAAGGGGTTAAGAATGACGGCTGTGCTGTGTCACATCACAAAGGAAAGTTCCACCTACCGGACGGTATCACGGTAGGAGGGGACACTTTTTATAAGTGTTAGGTTCAGCATGTGCAAGGACCATAATTAAAAGAGCTAAGTTTACCTTTTCCAGCATTAGTGCTGTACACGATGGCTCTTTCAGCTACAAACGCCTGGGGGGGGGGGGGGTTAAAGTTTCCCTTTCAACTTGCTCCAGTGCAGGCTTCGGCCTACACTCTGCTCCCTCTCCTCCTCCTGCTGACCCTGGGCTCTAACACCGCCAGTTGGGGCCCAGATGTGCTAGCTGCACAGAGCCAAACACCAGCCAATGTGTCAGTGGGGTTCAGCACCGCCAGCTGTTCCCCTGCTGTGCAGCCGGCATCGTGTCCTGCAAAAGCCACGCAGACACAAGAACTGAAATTGAAGGGAACCTGTCCCCCCTCCCCCAGGCGTTTGTACGTTTTTAAGGCCACCTTGTACAGCGGTAATGCTGCATGTGTGCAAGGTGGCTCATAAACGTATTCTCCTCGCACATGTGGAACTGAAAACACGTCTAAAATGTGTCCTCTGTGTGACCATTTAACCGTCCCGGTGGTGTGACTTTCCTTTGTAATGACACGCTGCAACCCCCTTGGTAGCGCGTCCGTCTTCTGGCATCATTGTTTGGCTGCCTGCGCCTCTGCGGCCGCCCTGACCCACACAACGCCCCTCGGTGTCTTATTTATTGGGACGGTGAGGGTGTGATTGATGGGCATGAGCGGTGCATCACTTCGCCTGTCCCTCATCTCCTTCCGCCTTCTTCAGACTGTGCGGCTTCATGGCCGCGGCATGCGATAAGGGATCAGCTGACGCCGCACAGTCTGAAGCGGGTGTAAGGACCCGAGTGCGAGAGGCGAACATATGTGCTGCGCCAGGCCATGAATCCCAGCCCCGCAGTGTTTTAACAATGTTAAGACACTGCGGGGCTGGGATTCATGGTCATCGCGAACCGCACCGGCCGACATTAAATGAGGTCAGAAGATGGGCAGCGCTAACAGCGCTAGGCCGGGGGATAACACGACAGCGCAGACTCCTGTACAGCAAATAACAACGCTCAGGAGGCTGCACCCAGCACCAAGGTGGGATTCTTGACATCTGTGCTGCGTCTCATTACAAAGGGAACTCGCGCCTCCAACACAGTTTGACTGTATAAAGGGCTAAATGTTATACGTGTTTCATTCGGCGTGTGCAAGGAGCAAAATTAAAAGAGCAACCTTTGACTTGTGTGGCACTACTGCTGCATAAGCTGTGGCTCTTCTACTTTGTAACCCCTGAGGGGGGGTTAAAGGTTACCTTTGAAATTGGTTCAAGTAGGCTTCGGCCTACACTCTGCTCCCCCTGCAGAGCCCGGGCTCCAACACCGCCAGTTGGGGCCCGGTACTGCTAGCTGCACAGAGCCAAACACCAGCCAATGTGTCAGTGGGGTTCAGCACCGCCAGCTGTTCCCCTGCTGTGCAGCCGGCAACGTGTCCTGCAACTGCCACGCAGGCACAACAGACCCAAAGCTGCCGCCAGTGCAGGCTTCGGCCTACACTCTGCCCCATCTCCTCCTCCTGCTGACCCCGGGCTCTAACACCGCCAGTTGGGGCCCGGTACTGCTAGCTGCACAGAGAAAAACACCAGCCAATGTGTCAGTGGGGTTCAGCACCGCCAGCTGTTCCCCTGCTGTGCAGCCGGCATCGTGTCCTGCAAAAGCCACGCAGACACAAGAACTGAAATTGAAGGGAACCTGTCCCCCCTCCCCCAGGCGTTTGTACGTTTTTAAGGCCACCTTGTACAGCGGTAATGCTGCATGTGTGCAAGGTGGCTCATAAACGTATTCTCCTCGCACATGTGGAACTGAAAACACGTCTAAAATGTGTCCTCTGTGTGACCATTTAACCGTCCCGGTGGTGTGACTTTCCTTTGTAATGACACGCTGCAACCCCCTTGGTAGCGCTGCCCGTCTTCTGGCATCATTGTTTGGCTGCCTGCGCCTCTGCGGCCGCCCTGACCCACACAACGCCCCTCGGTGTCTTATTTATTGGGACTGTGAGGGTGTGATTGATGGGCATGAGCAGTGCATATCTTCGCCTGTTGTCACTCATCTCCTTCCGCCTTCTTCAGACTGTGCGGCTTCATGGCCGCGGCATGCGATAAGGGATCAGCTAACGCCGCACAGTCTGAAGCGGGTGTAAGGACCCGAGTGCGAGAGGCGAACATATGTGCTGCGCCAGGCCATGAATCCCAGCCCCGCAGTGTTTTAACAATGTTAAGACACTGCGGGGCTGGGATTCATGGTCATCGCGAACCGCACCGGCCGACATTAAATGAGGTCAGAAGATGGGCAGCGCTAACAGCGCTAGGCTGGGGGATAACACGACAGCGCAGACTCCTGTACAGCAAATAACAACGCTCAGGAGGCTGCACCCAGCACCAAGGTGGGATTCTTGACATCTGTGCTGCGTCTCATTACAAAGGGAACTCGCGCCTCCAACACAGTTTGACTGTATAAAGGGCTAAATGTTATACGTGTTTCATTCGGCGTGTGCAAGGAGAAAAATTAAAAGAGCAACCTTTGACTTGTGCGGCACTACTGCTGCATAAGCTGTGGCTCTTCTACTTTGTAACCCCTGAGGGGGGGTTAAAGGTTACCTTTGAAATTGGTTCAAGTAGGCTTCGGCCTACACTCTGCTCCCCCTGCAGAGCCCGGGCTCCAACACCGCCAGTTGGGGCCCGGTACTGCTAGCTGCACAGAGCCAAACACCAGCCAATGTGTCAGTGGGGTTCAGCACCGCCAGCTGTTCCCCTGCTGTGCAGCCGGCAACGTGTCCTGCAACTGCCACGCAGGCACAACAGACCCAAAGCTGCCGCCAGTGCAGGCTTCGGCCTACACTCTGCTCCATCTCCTCCTCCTGCTGACCCCGGGCTCTAACACCGCCAGTTGGGGCCCAGATGTGCTAGCTGCACAGAGCCAAACACCAGCCAATGTGTCAGTGGGGTTCAGCACCGCCAGCTGTTCCCCTGCTGTGCAGCCGGCATCGTGTCCTGCAAAAGCCACGCAGACACAAGAACTGAAATTGAAGGGAACCTGTCCCCCCTCCCCCAGGCGTTTGTACGTTTTTAAGGCCACCTTGTACAGCGGTAATGCTGCATGTGTGCAAGGTGGCTCATAAACGTATTCTCCTCGCACATGTGGAACTGAAAACACGTCTAAAATGTGTCCTCTGTGTGACCATTTAACCGTCCCGGTGGTGTGACTTTCCTTTGTAATGACACGCTGCAACCCCCTTGGTAGCGCTGCCCGTCTTCTGGCATCATTGTTTGGCTGCCTGCGCCTCTGCGGCCGCCCTGACCCACACAACGCCCCTCGGTGTCTTATTTCTTGGGACTGCGAGGGTGTGATTGATGGGCATGAGCGGTGCATCACTTCGCCTGTCCCTCATCTCCTTCCGCCTTCTTCAGACTGTGCGGCTTCATGGCCGCGGCATGCGATAAGGGATCAGCTGACGCCGCACAGTCTGAAGCGGGTGTAAGGACCCGAGTGCGAGAGGCGAACATATGTGCTGCGCCAGGCCATGAATCCCAGCCCCGCAGTGTTTTAACAATGTTAAGACACTGCGGGGCTGGGATTCATGGTCATCGCGAACCGCACCGGCCGACATTAAATGAGGTCAGAAGATGGGCAGCGCTAACAGCGCTAGGCCGGGGGATAACACGACAGCGCAGACTCCTGTACAGCAAATAACAACGCTCAGGAGGCTGCACCCAGCACCAAGGTGGGATTCTTGACATCTGTGCTGCGTCTCATTACGAAGGGAACTCGCGCCTCCAACACAGTTTGACTGTATAAAGGGCTAAATGTTATACGTGTTTCATTCGGCGTGTGCAAGGAGAAAAATTAAAAGAGCAACCTTTGACTTGTGCGGCACTACTGCTGCATAAGCTGTGGTTCTTCTACTTTGTAACCCCTGAGGGGGGGTTAAAGGTTACCTTTGAAATTGGTTCAATTAGGCTTCGGCCTACACTCTGCTCCACCGGCAGAGCCCGGGCTCCAACAACGCTAGTTGCTGTCCGGAAGTGCTGGCTGCACAGAGCCAAACACCTCGCCAATGTGTCAGTGGGGTTCAGCACCGCCAGCTGTTCCCCTGCTGTGTAGCTGGCAACGTGTCCTGCGACCGCCACGCAGGCACAACAGACCCAAAGCTGCCGCCAGTGCAGGCTTCGGCCTACACTCTGCTCCATCTCCTCCTCCTGCTGACCCTGGGCTCTAACACCGCCAGTTGGGGCCCGGTACTGCTAGCTGCACAGAGAAAAACACCAGCCAATGTGTCAGTGGGGTCCAGCACCGCCAGCTGTTCCCCTGCTGTGTAGCCGGCAACGTGTCCTGCGACCGCCACGCAGGCACAACAGACCCAAAGCTGCCGCCAGTGCAGGCTTCGGCCTACACTCCCCTCCCCCTTGCTCCTCCTCCTGCTCCTCCTCCTGCTGACCCTGGGCTCTAACACCGCCAGTTGGGGCCCGGTACTGCTAGCTGCACAGAGAAAAACACCAGCCAATGTGTCAGTGGGGTCCAGCACCGCCAGCTGTTCCCCTGCTGTGTAGCCGGCAACGTGTCCTGCGACAGCCACGCAGACACAAGTAGTGAAATTGAAGGGAACCTGTCCCCCCTCCCCCAGGTGTTTCTATGTTTTACAGCCACCTCGTACAGCGGTAATGCTGCATGTGTGCAAGGTGGCTCATAAACGTATTCTCCTCGCACATGTGGAACTGAAAACATGTCTAAAATGTGTCCTCTGTGTGACCATTTAACCGTCCCGGTGGTGTGACTTTCCTTTGTAATGACACGCTGCAACCCCCTTGGTAGCGCTGCCCGTCTTCTGGCATCATTGTTTGGCTGCCTGCGCCTCTGCGGCCGCCCTGACCCACACAACGCCCCTCGGTGTCTTATTTCTTGGAACTGCGAGGGTGTGATTGATGGGCATGAGCGATGCATCACTTCGCCTGTCCCTCATCTCCTTCCGCCTTCTTCAGACTGTGCGGCTTCATGGCCGTGGCATGCGATAAGGGATCAGCTGACGCCGCACAGTCTGAAGCGGGTGTAAGGACCCGAGTGCGAGAGGCGAACATATGTGCTGCGCCAGGCCATGAATCCCAGCCCCGCAGTGTTTTAACAATGTTAAGACACTGCGGGGCTGGGATTCATGGTCATCGCGAACCGCACCGGCCGACATTAAATGAGGTCAGAAGATGGGCAGCGCTAACAGCGCTAGGCCGGGGGATAACACGACAGCGCAGACTCCTGTACAGCAAATAACAACGCTCAGGAGGCTGCACCCAGCACCAAGGTGGGATTCTTGACATCTGTGCTGCGTCTCATTACAAAGGGAACTCGCGCCTCCAACACAGTTTGACTGTATAAAGGGCTAAATGTTATACATGTTTCATTCGGCGTGTGCAAGGAGCAAAATTAAAAGAGCAACCTTTGACTTGTGCGGCACTACTGCTGCATAAGCTGTGGCTCTTCTACTTTGTAACCCCTGAGGGGGGGTTAAAGGTTACCTTTGAAATTGGTTCAAGTAGGCTTCGGCCTACACTCTGCTCCCCCTGCAGAGCCCGGGCTCCAACACCGCCAGTTGGGGCCCGGTACTGCTAGCTGCACAGAGCCAAACACCAGCCAATGTGTCAGTGGGGTTTAGCACCGCCAGCTGTTCCCCTGCTGTGCAGCCGGCAACGTGTCCTGCAACTGCCACGCAGGCACAACAGACCCAAAGCTGCCGCCAGTGCAGGCTTCGGCCTACACTCTGCTCCATCTCCTCCTCCTGCTGACCCCAGGCTCTAACACCGCCAGTTGGGGCCCAGTACTGCTAGCTGCACAGAGAAAAACACCAGCCAATGTGTCAGTGGGGTTCAGCACCGCCAGCTGTTCCCCTGCTGTGCAGCCGGCATCGTGTCCTGCAAAAGCCACGCAGACACTTGCTCTTGTACCTTCTGCTCCCCATCCTGGTTCCAGTACCGTCAGCTGGTTCTGGGCAGAGCCTTTGGCTTAGGTGCCTCCCTCTGGGTATCCGAGTTCCACCAACGTCAGGTGGTCCTTGGTAGTGCTTTCAGGCACGGGTACCTCCTGCTTAGTAACCGGGTTCCAGTAACGTCAGCTGGTCCTCGGTAGTTCCATTGGCTCTTGGACCTTCGGCTACCCATCCGGGTTCCAGCACCGTCAGCTGGTTCTCGGCAGTGTCTTTTTCTCTTGTACCTTCTGCTCCCCATCCTGGTTCCAGTACCGTCAGCTGGTTCCGGGCAGAGCCTTTGGCTTAGGTGCCTCCCTCTGGGTATCCGAGTTCCACCAACGTCAGGTGGTCCTTGGTAGTGCTTTCAGGCACGGGTACCTCCTGCTTAGTAACCGGGTTCCAGTAACGTCAGCTGGTCCTCGGTAGTTCCATTGGCTCTTGGACCTTCGGGTAGCCATCCGAGTTCCAGTTCCATCAGCTGGTTCTCGGCATTTTCTCAGCCTTCTTGTACCTTCTGCTACATTTCCAAGTTCAAGAGACTAAACACGATGACCCGGAAGACCACCCCTAAGATGACGACGACACCAGAGACGACAACCACCGTGATGACGACGACCCTGGAGACGATGACCCTGAAGACCACCCCGATGACGACGACCCCGGAGACGACGACCCTGGAGACGACGACGACCTGGAAGACCGAGAAGCAGAAGAACAAGAGGCTGCAGAACAAAGAGCAGAAGAACATTAAGCATAACACTAAATATCAGAGCAAAAAATATTATCTAAATTATAAGCAGAAGAAGACTAAGCAGTGTATGGGGGTGAGTCCGTTCCTCCTCGTGGTGCCCCTGGATAAAGCCTGATGCTGCAGGCCAAACTGAACGCGGACAAATGTAACTCTTTTGTGACAGGCAGAACGGAAGGTGTAATCTTCAAACTTTTATAGATAACAACTACGAGAATGCCTGTCACAAATAAGAATATGATGAAGAAGTAGAATATGATGAAGATAATAGTAAAATAAAAAGAATATGAACAATGTAACCAAAAAAATAATAGGTAGAAGATGAAGAAGAAGATGAATAAGGTGAAGAAGTTGATGTCAAAGAAGCTGATGATGAGGATAATGAAGAAGAAAGTGTGGGAGAAGTAAAAAAGAAGGTGAAGGGCGTGGAAGTAGTGAAACATCAATATCTGACAAAATAAAAAAAAAATTAACATAGTCAAAATCTTTCTACCGCCGAACGTCATAAAAAAAAACAAAATCCTGCTATTCTATTACATTGGGCTAAACCTCTGTGCCTTTAATGTCTCCGCCACGTCCCCCAATACATCCTACATTATTCTTAGTTGTTTTCCTTCATGTAGAATGAACCTACAAGTTTATAAAGGGTTTATTTTAATTCCGATATTTTCATCCCATTGACTTGCATTGGGATCGGGTATCGGTATCGGATTAGATCCGATATTTTGACGGTATCGGCCGATACTTTCCGATACCGATACTTTCCGATATCGGAAGGTATCGCTCAACACTAGTTAGCAATCGTTAGAGGCAGATACTAGCTGTAACACAGAGCCATCACCTGCCAGGCATGGGGCAGGCTCATCCCATGAGACTGCCTCCAACTTGCGCCTTGCATGTATGGAGCTAATGATGAAGGAGATAAATGGCTGAAGGGGCCTCTCATGAGATAACCCCTATACATTTCATAGTGAAAAAAGGAAGAATTATTTAACTGTCTAATGAAAAAAAATATGTTGTTGCCCATAGCAACAAATCACTTTAGTTTCTCAAGAGCAGAATACAAAATGAAAGCTGTGCCAACAAAGATAATAGTTTTTTTCCTAAGCTTAGAGAGCAACAAATCTTCCGAAATTTCTTTCTGGCAGATTCGCTTGAACCGGACTGCAGATCGATTCAGTCTGAATCAATAGTATTCCCAATGCCATTTTTAAGGCTCTATGGTCTCTCTAGACCTCAACACATAATAAGCAGAAAAGGTACGGAAATGGGTTACAAAAATAATAAAATATTATACTGAGATGTCCTACGCCTGTTCTTCATTTGTCCTGCCACCGCAGCTCCACATCTGATGCTCCTCTAGCTTTTTATTTGGTTTTCCGGTGCTGACTTGGCATCATGTCTACACATATGGGTCACAACACGTGTCATACGTGGCGATTCAATAACATGACGAGCATCAGGCCTAGTCAGTAGAGGAAAACCGGCCACCGATCCAAAGCTAGAGGAGGAGCGGGCCATGAACAGTCACAACAGGACAGGGGCGGCCATAGAATGGGTGAGTATAATATGACATTCTTTTTTGAGTCCTTCCTAGCGTTTGGAAAGAATCAAGCAAAATGTTGACTGGTCACCATTTTGGTGGATTAGTGCGAAACGAATCCCGAAAATTTGTTTTGCTGTCTATATGGAGGTGATTTCATATACAGAGCATTTTATGAGAGATGGATATTTATGAGTGACGGATAGATAAGACAAGTCAGAAAGCTATGATTTGGCGACTGCATCTTCTTTTAGTGACCACCAATACGTCTTTTTACTGACCTGCGATTTAAGTGATTACAATCTCCCGACAGGTGACAATCCAGCAGCTCTCCGCTGTACTCTATAGCTGACAACTTGCTGCATCAGCTATGATCAGTTTTGATCCCAACTATAATCATTTAACCCTTTAAATGCTGCTGTCAATAATGACTAAAGCATCTAGATGGATAACAGAGTGTCGGGGCTCCATCTTTAACTCCATCGACACTTGGAGATCTTGTGTGTGTGGTCCTGATGTTTGACATGGCAGTTCATGGCCAAATAACGGCCTTAAAGTCTGCCGGCTATAGTGGCCTATTAAGAAGTTTTGTACATTTCCTTGAAAAAATTAAAAATGACTGCTACATTTTTAAACCTTCTAATACTAACAAAATAAAACAACATTTTACCAATGGCGCTGATGTAAAGCAGAAATGAGGGAAATGTTATTTATTAATGTTTTTGTGTGGTATGACTATCTGGATTATAGGGATAATCATTCACAGTTCAAAAATTGCAAATTTAAAAAAAAATTAAAATGTTGTATATTTTTAAAAACGAAGAAAATATCAACATAAATTTACGATTATCATAAAGTACAATGTGTCCCAATATAAACAGTCTCAAAATCAATGTGATGGATGTTGAAGCGTTCCAGAGTTATTACTACTATTTACTACGTAAAGTGACACTGGTCAGATTTAAAAAATATGGCCCTGTCACTAAGGGGTTAAATAACCATATGGAAACCCCAAATATTGGCATGTCTTTTAAATTTATTACATTTTCATTATCTCCACGGTTGCAAGTCGCATAATAGAGGAAGAGACGAAGATCATGACCATTGTTTTAACACTACTTCCAAAAACAGACCTTGTTTCCATGACAACACTACCGACATCTCCTGTGCGAGCTTGTGCGGTGCACGTTGGCATTATGTGTGCGCGTGTGTGATGTGTACGAGTACGGCACAGACTTGGCACACCAGCTCCTCATTCTTCACTTCCTACAGATTCGTAGCCGTAGCATCACGTAACCCTTTGTTATGTGCAGCAGCTGGCAGCTCTGTGCCTGCAATATTCCAAGGCTAATTATAAAAGTCACGCTACAGTGCCTTATATGTGACGGGAGATGATACGAGCGAGCGGCCAACACAATGAGAGAGATATTATTTAAGAAAAAAAAAGAACTACTGCCTTTGGTATACCCGTCATGGAGCTTATATCGGTCATGGGCACCAGGATGATGTATAGGATGTCATTACTGATTGTGGTATACGATTATAGCTTAGTTATATTTTTTTATAAGGAAATCTATTACTGCTGTTTATGCATCATGTGCCTCGGCATTGCCGGAGAGAGCTCGGTTTGTGTAGTGCGCGTGTTGGACTGGGATGTGATGAGAATGCTGGTTTAGGGAAAGTAGAGATGTAGTAGATCTGGATTAGCTATAGAGCTTGCACAATTTTCTTGCACGATAGCTAACCATCATTTTCACAGACAGCACCCGTGCCTAAGATATTCTATAGCACCGTGCCTATGACCGATTTTTCCCTTGGACCGAGTGGTCCATGAAAAAAGTCGGAGACATGTCCAATTTTGATCCAAGTGTTTCAGATCCACACTGATCAATCGGTATTAGGTCGTTTAGGCTATGTGCAAACGTTGCAGAATTGCAGCGGAAATTTCCACGGCAATTCTGCAACTCTTGCCAAGGGTATATCACATGCGGAATTGGCATGCATATTCCTAGCATTTTGCAAGCATAATTAGCTTGCAGAATGCTAGCGTTTTCCATGCGATCTGTAGCAGCATCAATAGTAAAAAGATATAATGTTAAAAATAATTAAAAAATAAGAAAAAATGGTTATACTCACCTTCTGATGGCCCCCGATCTCCTCAGCGGTGCACGCGGCGGCTTCCGTTCCTATAGATGCTTTGTGTTCAGGACCTGCGATGACGTCACGGTCACGTGACCGCAACGTCATCGCAGGTCCTTTACACAAAGCATCCATGGGAAAGGAAGCGGCCCCGTGCACCGCTGAGAGGCGGGAAGACTCCGGGGCCATCAGAAGGTGAGTATATCAATATTTTTTAGTTTATTTTTTTTACCAATTACGTAGTGCCCAGTCCGTGGAGGAAAGTCTCCTCTCCTCCACCCTGGGTACCAACCGCACATGATCTGTTTACTTCCCGCATGGTGGGCATAGCCTCATGCGGGAAGTAAGCGGATCAATGCATTCCTAGGTGTGCGGAATCCCCACGATTCCGCAAATTTAATGAACATGCTGCGTTTTTTTCTGGAAAGCGTTTCCACTCAGGAAAACAACGCAGCATGTGCACAAAAAATGTGGATTGCATTCTATAAAATAGGATGCTTAATGTGAGCGCTTTTTTTGTGGTTTTATAGCGTTTTTATAGCGAAAAACCGCAAAAAAAACGCAAAAAAAAGCGACGTGTGCACACACAACCTTAGTGTTGTCGGCAGGACAGGACGATGCATTGCTAAGAACAATGATCTTTTGCGGACCTCAAAAGATGATCATTTCACCCGACGATAAAGCTCGTTTTGCTCATTTGTCAAGTGATTGGCAACCTGCTAAGACAACACTTATTGTGAAGCGTTCACAATAATTTTGCAGAGACTAAATGTAGGAAATGTAGCAAGATATAAATCAAGAACACTAGCTGAGTCAGAGGAGCACTGGAAAAAAGATAATTTAAAATGTACTTTTTCTGCGCAAAAAATCGTACTACTTTTGGTGCTTTTTTTGGCAGTCCCGGTAAGCTCCGCCAACTTTTAGAAAAGCTCAGGTGGGATGGGCCATGGCCAAGTTGTCATAAATTACACCACAAAAGTAGTAGAAAGATGTACCAAATTCATTAAGAGGAGCGAACCTTTTCATGATTTTGGGGCATCTTACGCCAATGCACAATTCATGAAGAATGCCGTACAAAACATTAGTCTTGTTGAATTGGGGCGCCAAGAGTTAGAAGAAACAGACTAGAGGCTGTGACCATAGGAGGCACCAGAATTAAAATGAAATAACGAAAGAAACAAAAACCAGGACATTACATTTCATCTCTATGAAGGTCCATCTGTATTCATATAGAAGTCTATGACTGAGAGCGTTGAAGACATAACATTTCATGGAAGACATATGGAGAGGGAGTTCGACTTATGAATTTCCACCAACCTATAAAGCTGGCTCCTATACAAATGAACTCCACACAGATATTCTTTACCAGAGAGACTCATTTATTTAAGAAAACTAAGTTTGTCTTTCATTATCTCAAGACGCAGGCAGGAAGCAGTGTACAGAATATATTACTTTTTAGAACAAGAGACCACTGTGTGAAACTGGTTAGGACTAACGTTACAAAGGACTACTATACTATTCGGAAGGAGTAATAGCTTTTTATACACAAGTGAGAGGACAAGTGGTTGTGGATCGATATTCTCCCTCAAGAATCCTGATATACGCACACTAGGCTCTGGGAAGTATATATGTTATACAGGAAAGCTGGGTGATGTGTAAAGAATCCAGAAAAAAATAATATCGAAAAATACAGTTTGCTAGGGGTTTTGTTATCTCATGTTTTCGGACTTGAATTTTTATTGCATGATAAGCTGTTTTGGTATGGAGAGTTGTCCTTGCCTTGTTTTCTCTGTAGCCCTTATTCAGTCAAGGCATTGGAATGATTTATTACTGGATTTAGACAGGTTTGCAGTGTGTGCACTTTAACCCTTCGCCCTGAAGCCTGTTTTCACCTTCATGACCGGGTCAATTTTTACAATTCTGACCACTGTCACTTTATGAGGTAATAACTCTGGAATGCTTCAATAGATGTTTTCTCATGACATATTGTACTTCATGATAGTGGTAAAATTTCTTTTATGTGACTTGCGTTTACTTGTGAAAACAAAGAAATTTGGCGAAAATTTTGAAAATTTCCCAATTTTCAAACTTTTAATTTTTATGACACCATTCTAAAAACTGCACCCCTCAAGGTACTGAAAACCACATTCAAGAATTGTATTAACCCTTCAGGTGTTTCATAGGAATTTTTGGAATGTGGAAGAAAACTTTAACAAAAATGTTACTTTAGACCTACGTTTTTTTACTTTGGCAAGAGAAACAGGAGAAAAAAGACCATTGCATTTGTTGTGCAATTAATCCTGAGCATGCCAATACCCCATATGTGGGGGGAAATCTACTGTTTGTGGAACGACAGGGCTTGGAAGGGAAGGAGCGCCATTTGACTTCTTTTACTTTTTGAATGCAAAATTTGATGGAATAATTAGTGGACGCCATGTCGAGTTTGCAGAGCCCCTGGTGTGCCTAAACAGGTGTTTCACAGAAGTTTTTTCATTTCACAAGGGCAAAAAGAAAACATGGGCCCCAAAGATTGTTGTGCAATTTCTCCTGAGTTCACCGAAACCCCATATGTGGTCGAAAACTACTTTTGAGGCACAATGAAAAGCTCAGAAGGGAAGTAGTGCCTTATTACAGTGCAAATTTTACTGCACTTGTTTGAGGCCCTGATGTGACAGAAAAGCAGACCCCCCATAAGGGATCCCATTTTGGAAATTATAACCCTTTGTTAATTTATCTACAGATGTAGTGATGATTTTGACTCCATGGGTCTTTTCCAGAAACAGGCAGCAGTGAAAATAGCAAACTGGCATTGTAGTGACCAGTACGTTACAGTCACCAGTACATTATGCCCAGCTCATGCTTCTGGAGACACGCACCTGTAAATTAGGCAGGCTCTCATCACTACAGAAATACACACTGGGGCTCAGAAGGGAGGGGGGGGCATTTGGATTTGGAAGTGGAGGATTCGCTGAAGCGAGTAACCATTTAGCTTTTCCAGAGCCACGGTACTAACAGTAATGTGGATGCCCCCTATATTTCCATTAACAGATGACGGACCTGAGTGAGGTCTTGTGTTTTTTTGTGGATTGAGTTGAAGCTTTTATTGGGAACATTTTGCATAACGTTTAGGATCACATTTATCTGGCGCTCTACACTGAGCACTTACTTTGGGGTTTCCATCTAAATCTTCGAGTGACATGACAGATGAAACCCCCGAGGGAAGCATTCACTATAATGAGGCAGCAGAGTTACTCTGGACTCCATCTGTCTTTTTTAGAAGTGCCCAAAACTATGGCCAACAGAAATTTTATGCAGTCCTTAAAAGACAGAGACCGCTGGATCACAGGTCCACAGTGCCTCCATCTGCCTCATTATAGGGAATTTTCCACCGGGGGTTCTGTCTGAATAACGTGTTTCAGAGATTTTCACGGAAACCCGGTGTAAGCGCTCAGCACAGAGGGCAGGATAAATGTGCGCCAAGCCCTACTGTGACCTTTGGGAGGCAGAATGAAAAAATCAACAGCATGTGAAAAATTGGTTTCATTTATTTTTTATGCTGTTCCTCATGAGGTATAAATGATTAGGCGACTTTATTCTTCGAGTCGGTGTGATTACAGACATACTAGATTTATATCGGGTTTTTATGTTTGGCTGCTGTCACACACTAAAAGATGCTATTTATTGCGAAAACTAGTTCTTGCAATCACCATATTTTGAAAGCTATAATTTTTTTAAATTTCGTCTGACAGAGTCTTGTGATGGCTTGTTTTTTGTGGAACGAGCTGACATTTTTGTTGGTACCGTTTTCATTGTCATGTCATTTTTTGATCGCTTTCTGTTCTGATTTTTGGGAGACAGAATGAACAAAAGCCAGCAATTCAAGAATTGCTTTTTGTTTTTTTTGTTTTTTTTTATACCGTTCCACATGTGGTAAAATTGGTAAGACTGATTTATTCTTTGGGTGAGTACAATTAAAGCGATACCTCATTTATATAGTTTTTTATGTTTTGGCGCTTTTACACAATAAAAACTATTTTAATGAAAAAATAATAATTTTTGCATCGCTTTATTCTGAGCTCTTTAACATTTTATTTTTATGCTGATGGAGCTGTATGGTGGCTTGTTTTTGCAGGACAAGATGTCGTTTTCAGCAGTACCATTTTTATTTACATCCGTTTTATTGCACTTTTTGTTCGGCAGTATGATGATAAAGCATTGTTTTCTGCCTCGGTTTTTTTTTTTGTTTTTTTTACGGTATACACTGGAGTGGTTAAATAGTGGGACAGTTTTATAGATCGGGTCGTTACGGATGAGGCGATACCAAATATGTGTATTTTTATTTATTTTTTTAATTACATGTATTTATTGGAAAAAAAAATATTTATTTTTCTTTATTTAGGGATTTTTAAGAAAAATATTTTACACTTTGTAAAAAAAAAAAAAGTTTCACTTTTTTACATTGTCCCAGGATGGGACATTACTATATAATGTCAGATCGCTGATCTGACACTCTGCACTGAAGAGTATCAGATCAAGATCTGACAGGTGGGGAAGGTGGCATGCCACTGCCTGCTCCCAGCAGGCGCTCACAGGCCACCTTCCCTGCGGGACCCGGAAGGACCCCGATGTCATCTTGAAGCTGGGGTCTCCATGGAGATCATCAGGACAACGCGTTTGCATCACGTTGTTCTGATGGAAGAGAACAGGGAGCCCCCTCCCTGAGTGATGCCCCTCTATGCTGCTTTCACTACTGACAGCGGCATCAGAGGGGTTAAATGCCTGAGATTGGTGCTAGCTGCCTGCAATTGGTGCTAGCACTGATCATGGGTGTTGCTGCGAGGTGTCAGCTGTCACATACAGCTGGCTCCAGCACGCAATCGCCGCAGGACTCAGCATGAGGCCACGCTTTCGTGCCGCCATACTAGTACTGCGTTTGCGCAATTGCACCTCCCGAGCAGCACTAGTATGGCACATGTCATGAAGGGGTTTTGTTGCCGACCGCAACAAAATGCAACATGTTGCGTTCGATGCAGATCGGCGCAGCGTGAAACCGACGCATGCGTAGGAATCCGCATACATCCGCATGGCCTGCGGACCAAATGTTAAAGATAGGGTACGCAGGATGCATGCCGACATAGGCGGAGCTGAAGGAAGAGGCTCTGCAGTGGGCGGGACTTAACAGAGGAACTACACAGCCCTCTGCATAGCGCTCGTCCGCAAATGTGAAACCAGCCTTAGCCCTACTATCCAGGGTCAGTGCTCTTAGCATTACCACCCAGAGAGAGCGCTCTTCACCCTACTATCCAGAGACAGCTGAACCCTACTACACAGGGACAGTGCTCTTAGCACTACCACCCAAGGATAGCGCTCTTAGCCATACTACTCAAAGACAGGGCTCTCTTAGTCCTACTACCCAGGAACAGCTCTCTTACTCCTACTACTTAGGGACAGCTCTCTGACCCCTACTGCACAGTAACAGCTCGCTTAGGCCTACTACACAGGAATAGCACTCTTAGCCCTACTGTTATAAGGAACAGCTTTCTTAGCCTTACTACCCAGGGAAAGCTCTGTGAGCCATACTACCCAGAAAAAGCTCTCCTAGCCCTACTACACATAGACAGCACTCTTATCCCTACTTAACAGGGACTTCACAGGGACAGCTCTCTTAGCCCTACTACTTTGGGACAGCTATCTTAGACCTATTACCCAGGGACAGCTCTAGCTCTACTACCCAAAGTTAGCTGTCTTATTGCCCTACTACCTAGGGAAAGCTCTATTATAGCCCTACCACTGAACGTCACTCCTGGCCAGTCCATGCATTTCAGTCTTTGCTTGTATCGTATTGCATGTGGAGCACCCGTCATGGCCTAGGGGTACACGGTACTGGGTACGGTGGTCATTAAAGGGGAAGTCACAGTGGCAGCGACCCGCTCCATGGCCTTGGGAGTCCAAATTAAAGGGAAGGTCTTTAAGGGGGTTATTAGAAATAAGAATGCTCATGACGCCACCTGTGGTATTCGTTCAGTGGTGCTTAATGCTGCTTAAAGGGGTCCTCTGGGGAGTGATGGCACCGCAGCAAGATGATATGGCTTCCCACAGGTGAACCTGGGTCCCCAGGGCTCCTGGTGTAGTTGGCAGAGATAGTGTGGCGCCAGAAATAATTAGAGGACACAATGTTGCAGTCTCTTTACCTGATTTACTGGTGGCTTGCGGACACAGTCCAGGGTACCAGCAACAGGTGATGGTGGAGTCCAAGCAGAATGGAAACGAGTTGCATTCCCTTTGCCAGGTCAGATTGGGAGCCTTTCACTATGCGCTGTATAATAGGGCCTTGCTACCTATGGCTTCTTTCAAGGTCCTCTCTCACTCTCTGTCCAGAGACCGTTCCTGCATGGTAGGCAACGCAAGCCGTTTTGTAGGGGTCTCTATTCACGGTGACTGCGGGCTCTGTATGTTGCTGTACCTCAGGGTGTAGATGTGGGCAAGTTACCTTCAATATCCTGCCCTCCAGTTTCTACTGTGGGGCATACAGTCCCACACAGCCTCAGACTCCTAGCGTCCGGTTTCTGCGCTTCACCATGGAGGGAGCCCAGTCTAAGCTCTCCTCCAGCTCCTTATTTCTCCTGTGCTCCTTCCTCCTTCTCTGTCTCACTCAAACTCCAGACTGAACTAACTAACTCCTCCTCCAAACCAGAATATATATATATATCTAGAGAAGCTCCCCTGAAATCGGGTCTAGAGCTCCACCTTCTGGCCTGGAGTCAGAACATGTTGCATGTACAGGTTACCTGTCAAAGGGATCCTCCTCGTTTCCAGGCATGGCATTACCCTCCCTGAGAGGAAGTATCATGGCCCCCACAGCCCCCCATATCCATCACAAGCTCCTCATATGGTATTGTCATCACAGACCCCTGTGGTATCAATCTGGCCACTTTTGCGGGGGTGACTTATGCCATACATACTATTCCTTTGTTCAGTAAGTCTAGGGATATGAGCTCCACTGCACTGAGCCCACAAATTTGTTTGAAGTACCCAGGTTGGAACAATCTGGTCACCTGGCTACATACCTCGATATGTCCGGTCAGCTTCCTAAGCTTGCAGCTAGGTTCTCACAGTGGGTGCCAGCCAAAAACAGGGTGCTGCTGGCTGGGGTAGTTAGCCCTGGATGCCTTGAAATCACAGAGGTTCTAATCCCTGGTGAGCCAATGGAAGGGTGAGACTCAATTACTTGCACCATCTTGAATGCACTATTTGCTGTTTGCGGTTGGTGACCCAATAAAGTCTTACTGGAGTGTGGCACTTTCACCCTGTTTTGTCTGAGTAGTATTCTGCCAATGGGGAAGGAGCACAGGCAGTTAGTGGGATGTGCCCCAGCCCATGTAGTCTTTTTAAAGACAGCCAGGCCAGTAGACAAGAGTACCCTCTGACCATCATGTCTCCACACCGCCCACACAGTATGGTCACCACCACAGTGCCAAATACGCAGTACAATGTCCACCACAGCCACCCACACAGAATGATGTCCTCCACAGCACGCCATACAGTATGATATCATATAGTTCCCATAAATAGTATGTTCACCACAGTTTCGTATATAAAGTATGATGTCCATCACAGCCCCCCATATATAATATGATGCCCACCACAACCATCCATATTGAAAGATTGCCCCCACAGCCCCTCATACAATATAATGTCCCCTACAGCTACTTATATACAGTATAATATACCCCACAGCCTCCCCACAATGTAGAATATCCACCACAACCCTTCTCATACAGTATGGTCACCACATTACACTATATAGTAATGTCACCCACAGTCCCCTATACAGTATAATGTCCTCTAAACATTAGTATACAGTATGGTCACCAGAGTCCCCACTATAATGTTCACTGGAGTGCTCTATACAGTAAAGTTACTGCAACCCATACAGTGTAATGTCTCTCACAACCCCCTATACAGTATGGTCCCCACAACAAGTATAAAGCCTCCACAGCCCCCAGTATAATGTTTCATTACGTTATGATCTCACCACAAACCCCAATTTAGTGGCTAAATAATGTACGAAAATTATATACAGGTCCTTCTCAAAAAATTAGCATATAGTGTTAAATTTCATTATTTACCATAATGTAATGATTACAATTAAACTTTCATATATTATAGATTCATTATCCACCAACTGAAATTTGTCAGGTCTTTTATTGTTTTAATACTGATGATTTTGGCATACAACTCCTGTTAACCCAAAAAACCTGTCTCAATAAATTAGCATATTTCACCCGTCCAATCAAATAAAAGTGTTTTTAAATAACAAACAAAAAAACCATCAAATAATAATGTTCAGTTATGCACTCAATACTTGGTCGGGAATCCTTTGGCAGAAATGACTGCTTCAATGCGGCGTGGCATGGAGGCAATCAGCCTGTGACACTGCTGAGATGTTATGGAGGCCCAGGATGCTTCAATAGCGGCCTTAAGCTCATCCAGAGTGTTGGGTCTTGCGTCTCTCAACTTTCTCTTCACAATATCCCACAGATTCTCTATGGGGTTCAGGTCAGGAGAGTTGGCAGGCCAATTGAGCACAGTAATACCATGGACAGTAAACCATTTACCAGTGGTTTTGGCACTGTGAGCAGGTGCCAGGTCGTGCTGAAAAATGAAATCTTCATCTCCATAAAGCATTTCAGCCGATGGAAGCATGAAGTGCTCCAAAATCTCCTGATAGCTAGCTGCATTGACCCTGCCCTTGATGAAACACAGTGGACCAACACCAGCAGCTGACATGGCACCCCACACCATCACTGACTGTGGGTACTTGACACTGGACTTCAGGCATTTTGGCATTTCCTTCTCCCCAGTCTTCCTCCAGACTCTGGCACCTTGATTTCCGAATGACATGCAAAATTTGCTTTCATCAGAAAAAAGTACTTGGGACCACTTAGCAACAGTCCAGTGCTGCTTCTCTGTAGCCCAGGTCAGGCGCTTCTGCCGCTGTTTATGGTTCAAAAGTGGCTTTACCTGGGGAATGCGGCACCTGTAGCCCATTTCCTGCACACGCCTGTGCACGGTGGCTCTGGATGTTTCCACACCAGACTCAGTCCACTGCTTCCTCAGCAATCTTCCTCAGGGTCCGGTCACCTCTTCTCGTTGTACAGCGTTTTCTGCCACATTGTTTCCTTCCAACAGACTTACCATTGAGGTGCCTTGATACAGCACTCTGGGAACAGCCTATTTGTTGAGAAATTTCTTTCTGGGTCTTACCCTCTTGCTTGAGGGTGTCAATGATGGCCTTCTTGACATCTGTCAGGTCGCTAGTCTTACCCATGATGGGGGTTTTGAGTAATGAACCAGGCAGGGAGTTTTTAAAAGCCTCAGGTATCTTTTGCATGTGTTTAGAGTTAATTAGTTGATTCAGAAGATTAGGGTAATAGGTCGTTTAGAGAACCTTTTCTTGATATGCTAATTTATTGAGACAGGTTTTTTGGGTTATCAGGAGTTGTATGCCAAAATCATCAGTATTAAAACAATAAAAGACCTGACAAATTTCAGTTGGTGGATAATGAATCTATAATATATGAAAGTTTAATTGTAATCATTACATTATGGTAAATAATGAAATTTAACACTATATGCTAATTTTTTGAGAAGGACCTGTATATATATATATATATATATATATATATATATATAAAAAAGCTTATACTCACTTAAACCATCTTCCCCATCATCTACTCTTCTATTTTCTATAGCAATGGGTGCAGGGCACAATGCAGTGATGTCATCATGCAGCCAGCATCTCTTCTATGGAGCTATCCTCTAACAGGGTGCAGGCTGGAAGTAACCTGTGTTGTGCTGGAGTACCTGGTGGCGCTCACATCATCAATTATATTCACACTGTAGGGGGGAAATGACAGTCGGGGTGCAGCCAGAGAGAGCAGTGAGTGATGGTAGTGACTCACTGGCATTCCTCACCTGAGTGCCAACACGTTGGACACAATGCTGGCAGCCTGAGAGAGGTACTGGACGGCCACTGGCACAGAAGTATTATAGAGGGTTTTTTGTTTATTTTCATTATGCCTTACTGGACTCAAAAGGGCAGGAAAGGGGTTAAAAAACATTAAGAAATGTATTTCTCATCCTGCCCTCATCTGTCTTTGGTTTCGTCAATGAAGCAGTCTTCACTGGGCCATCTTTGAGATTTTCTGATTGAAAAAAAGCACAACATCATGACAAAGTGTTTTTGTTCCGTTGGCTTTGACCTACCACAATCCCGACTTGTGTGCATGAGTCCCTCATAAGAAATGCTCTATGTTTTGAGGACCTCACTTTATATGTTTCTATACTATGCATCTATAAGATGTTAATACAATGCAGTCGGAGTTTTATTTGTGCCAAGTGTACTGTGAGATTACTGTAGTAATATTGTGTCTTGATGTGCTATTTCCTTTCGTTTGGCGCCAGTAGGCATTTTGCGAGGCATGAATTTGTGTATACTGCTGTCCTTTCTGTTTCCTGCCTCAGAAAGGAACTGTCCATGGTATTGAAATGAGATTATACATTTCATATGGTTGACTTATACGGTTTCTTTATTCCTTGTTCAGCAGACTGCAATGCTAAAACTAGAATATCCAAATATAGGAATAAAGATGAAGCTGAATCTCCTCCATCTAATTTATGACCAAGGATGCACAATGTACATTATATTTCTTGAGGGAAGTCTCAGAAAAGGCTCAGTGTTGAGCCCAAATGCACACACGCAGGGTTAAATAAACCATTTTTAAGTTTTTTTTCTGAAAATCCAGGTCAGGGTTGCCAACTTGACTTTTTCTGAAGAGTTTATCAAAAAACCATGGACAGACAATATTTTTTTAAGGATACGTTTGAAAATGATAAAAAATCATAATGATCACTCTTACCCAACTATTCCACTCACGCAGAAAGCAGCAGTACTTTGGGTATCAACCCTCGAGACCAAGTAAGAGGACAAACACTTTTATGTCATGATGGAAGGGTCACAAATGTTAGTCATAGTTCAGGCACCAAAACAGCTGTTTCTTGTGGTCATAGGTTTCTTTCATGTCGACTGCATAACCAAGTGGAATTGAAGGTAGCGCATTGCCGTTATGCAGCAAGACGGCTTTTGGGCAGCTTTGGACTGATCTATGAAGAGCCTCTTGATTATGACTTATCTCCAGAGCTTCCGTTAAACTGTTGCTGTCGTTACATGTCACAAAATCACCATCCATGAAGTATTGGACAAGATCTTTATCATGGTTGAGAATCAAGAAATCCATACATCGCCCGCTTGGAATTCCACTGCTATAGCCTGGAGCCTAAGAGCACAGCCTTACTCTTGGGCACCTTCTCTGGATCTTGAAAATTAGAGGCAATCAGCAATTTAAGCATCATATTTGATTAAGCACCAGAAAATTAGTTAAGTTCAACTGTTTTCGTCCCTGGACCAATTTGGCTTTAGCAAAGTGATATCACTACAGTAAAAGAGACTGGCCTCTTCGACATACAGTACACTTCAGCCAACGAATAAAAATGTCCTGCATCCAGCACATGTTGACCCACATAAAATTTTGTTACCACCATTGCAAATCAAGTTGGGCCCACTGAAGAACTTTGTAAAGGCAATGTATAAAAATGCAAAAACATTCAAGTATCTCATTGATGCATTTCCAGGCTTGAATGAAGCAAAAATAAAAGAAGGAGTCTTTACTGGACTTCAGATTTGTAATCTTCATGAAGAAAATTGTTATAACAAAACATTCTGCATCTTTATATTTGCAAAAATTCTAATGTTTCAAAGTACTGAAACTTTTATGCATTATTTATATGTAGCAGCAAAAGGAAAACTATTTAATATCATTGAAACAATAAACAACTAAAAACTTTCATTGTCACATTTGAATTCAACTCAACCTGACAACTTTTGAAAATATGTAGAACAGTGTTATAATCAATCCATAATTCTGATATCAGACATCAGCTGCACTCACTGTAAACTTGTAAACTGTAAAACAATCATTATTACTGTCAAAATAATCTGAAAAAGTTTCTTTAGTTTCAAATACCATAAACATTTTTGTACAGACAGGTCAAAAAAGTCACCCGTTTTTATGGACTATCCAGAAATTTCTGAATGGTTGACAAACCTTGTCCACATGATTTTTTTCATACTATGGTGCCACAATTTTGTTGTCAGGTGTCCCGGGACCCGGACCCTTTCACTGTCCCTAACTCTAGGGGCACCCTATCTTACCCAGTTCACCAGGTTACTACTGAAGGTGAAGATGCTTGGGCACGTACATTGCCTTAGCTCCTGAATCCACCCTCAGTCTGTACCCTTCCCCTACCCAGGGAAGAGGGGAGTAGAAGTGTACCATTATACACTAACCAGACTAACAGCATAATACAAACAGGGGTAACAAAAAATACCAAATATAGAAATATACAGACACATGTAACAGAAGTATGCACCAGGGAGTGAAGGATGGGGTTAACCCAAAGTAGGAGAAGAAAGGGAATTATCACACAGTCAAAATCCAAACAACAATCACAGATAAATCCACCAACCGCCTACTCTAATAACTACCAACAACAACCTCCAGTCATGCAGCAAAAGCTAACTCTGACAATGAGTGCTAGCCAGGGCCCAGAATACATAGGACATGGGAGTGGCTAATAGTGCACAGGTGAGAGCCTTAGCTCCAGGAGCTCTCAACAGAGCAGTTTAACCCCTGAACTGCCCAAATAAATTTACACCATTTAATACGAAGGTAAATTGCTTCTAACCAGTGCAGGAGTAGGAAAGATTAGGCTCTGCCATCTTCTGTCTCCTCTGTGTTGCGGTAAATCCGTGACATATGGATTGTTTTTTTTAAAGGGATTGCTGAAGTACTTTTGGTGCCTCGCACCTGGCCCATACATAGACTAATTAAGTGTGATACAATTAATGCGGTTGTGTCTATCTATCATAGACACAATACATGAAAACATTTATCAGAAGTCTCAGGTAGTTAGTGCAAAGCTGCCACGTTAAATATAAGGTTAGCATTACAGTAATTCCCAACCTTTCAGTGCTTTCAGTGAACCCTAAGATTGCTTAAAGAGGTTTTTCACTACATTTTGGTTGATGACCTATGCTTAGGATAGGTCATCAATGTCTGATCAGCTGGGGTCTGACATCCAGCACCCCCACCAATCAGCTATCAGTCATTGATGTCGGCTGCTTAGGTAGACAGCAAGAAGGACCCACTTGCGGAGCTGACCATCTTCTAGTAGTGGCCGAGGCAGAGTACTACATATCTTTCTCCTATTCAAATCAATAGGAGGTGGATGTGCAGTACCCTGTGGTGGCCACTAGGGTTGAGCGAAACGGGTCGATCATTTTCAAAAGTCGCCGACTTTTGGCTAAGTCGGCGTCTCATGAAACCCGATCCGACCCCTGTGCTTGTCGGCCATGCGGTACGCGACTTTCGCGCCAAAGTCGCGTTTCAATGACGCGAAAAGCGCCATTTCTCAGCCAATGAAGGTGAACGCAGAGTGTGGGCAGCGTGATGACATAGATCCTGGTCCCCACCATCTTAGAGAAGGGCATTGCAGTGATTGGCTTGCTGTCTGCGGCGTCACAGGGGCTATAAAGGGGCGTTCCCGCCGACCGCCATCTTACTGCTGCTGATCTGAGCTTAGGGAGAGGTTGCTGCCGCTTCGTCAGAAGCAGGGATAGCGTTAGGCAGGGTCCACTAACCACCAAACCGCTTGTGCTGTAGCGATTTCCACTGTCCAACACCACCTTCGGTGTGCAGGAACAGTGGAAGCTATTTTTTTTTTTTTTTTCCTCAGCGCTGTAGCTCATTGGGCTGCCCTAGAAGGCTCCGTGATAGCTGTATTGCTGTGTGTACGCCACTGTGGAAACCAACTGCTTTTTTCAAAGCACATATCCTCTTGTTCCTTTCTGCACAGCTATCTTTTTTGTTTGTCCACACTTTTTATTTAATTTGTGCATCAGTCCACTCCTATTGCTGCCTGCCATACCTGGCTTAGATTACTGCAGGGAGATAGTAATTGTAGGACAGTCCCTGTTTTTTTTTTTTTTTTTTGTGGGAGATTAAGATTGGCATTTCTGCCACAGTGCCATCCCTGTGTGCGCCATCTCTCACTGAGTGGGCCATAGAAAGCCTATTTATTTTTTCCGTGATTTGTGTTCTAAATTCTACCTCAACACAAAAACACTACATCAATCAGTGGGAGAAAAATATTGGCCTCAGTCAGGGCTTGTGTGCCACTGCTGTGTGTGCTATCTCTCATTCAGTGGGCCATACAAAGCCTATTTATTTATTTATTTTTTTTCTTATTATTTGGTTTCTAAAGTCTCCCTGAAAAAAAAAAAAAAAAAAAAAAAACAGTGGGAGAGTAATATTGCCCTTTCAGCTTGTGTGCCAGTCTTGACTCCTGGGTGTGCCACCTCTCTCTCTCATTCAGTGGGCCATAGAAAGCCTATTTATTTTTTTTTTAAAATATTATTGGGTTTCTAAAGTCTCCCTTAAAAAACAAAAAATACATAAAAAAACAGTGGGAGAGTAATATTGCCCTTTCAGCTTGTGTGCCAGTCTTGACTCCTGGGTGTGCCACCTCTCTCATTCAGTGGGCCATAGAAAGCATTTTTTTTTTTTCCTTGATTTGTGTTCTAAAATCTACCTCAACACAAAAACAATACATCAATCAGTGGGAGAAAAATATTGGCCTCAGTCAGGGCTTGTGTGCCACTGCTGTGTGTGCTATCTCTCATTCAGTGGGCTATAGAAAGCCTATTTATTTATTTATTTATTTTCTTATTATTTGGTTTCTAAAGTCTCCCTGAAAAAAAAAAACAAAAAAAAAAACAGTGGGAGAGTAATATTGCCCTTTCAGCTTGTGTGCCAGTCTTGACTCCTGGGTGTGCCACCTCTCTCTCTCATTCAGTGGGCCATAGAAAGCCTTTTTTTTTTTTTTTTTTTAAATATTATTGGGTTTCTAAAGTCTCCCTTAAAAAACAAAAAATACATAAAAAAACAGTGGGAGAGTAATATTGCCCTTTCAGCTTGTGTGCCAGTCTTGACTCCTGGGTGTGCCACCTCTCTCTCTCATTCAGTGGGCCATAGAAAGCCTTTTTTTTTTTTTTTTTTAAATATTATTGGGTTTCTAAAGTCTCCCTTAAAAAAAAAAAATACATAAAAAAACAGTGGGAGAGTAATATTGCCCTTTCAGCTTGTGTGCCAGTCTTGACTCCTGGGTGTGCCACCTCTCTCTCATTCAGTGGGCCATAGAAAGCCTATTTATTTTTTTGGTTTTTTTAATATTATTTGGTTTCTAAAGTCTCCCTGAAAAAAAAAAAACATAAAAAAACAGTGGGAGAGTAATATTGCCCTTTCAGCTTGTGTGCCAGTCTTGACTCCTGGGTGTGCCACCTCTCTCTCTCATTCAGTGGGCCATAGAAAGCCTTTTTTTTTTTTTTTTAAATATTATTGGGTTTCTAAAGTCTCCCTTAAAAAACAAAAAATACATAAAAAAACAGTGGGAGAGTAATATTGCCCTTTCAGCTTGTGTGCCAGTCTTGACTCCTGGGTGTGCCACCTCTCTCATTCAGTGGGCCATAGAAAGCATTTTTTTTTTTCCTTGATTTGTGTTCTAAAATCTACCTCAACACAAAAACACTACATCAATCAGTGGGAGAAAAATATTGGCCTCAGTCAGGGCTTGTGTGCCACTGCTGTGTGTGCTATCTCTCATTCAGTGGGCTATAGAAAGCCTATTTATTTATTTATTTTTTTTCTTATTATTTGGTTTCTAAAGTCTCCCTGAAAAAAAAAAAAAAAAAAAAAAACAGTGGGAGAGTAATATTGCCCTTTCAGCTTGTGTGCCAGTCTTGACTCCTGGGTGTGCCACCTCTCTCTCTCATTCAGTGGGCCATAGAAAGCCTTTTTTTTTTTTTTTTTTAAATATTATTGGGTTTCTAAAGTCTCCCTTAAAAAACAAAAAATACATAAAAAAACAGTGGGAGAGTAATATTGCCCTTTCAGCTTGTGCGCCAGTCTTGACTCCTGGGTGTGCCACCTCTCTCTCTCTAATTGTGGGCCATAGAAAGCCTTTTTTTTTTTGTTTTTTTGTTTTTTTGTTTTTAATATTATTTGGTTTCTAAAGTCTCCCTGAGAAAAAAAAAAAAATAAATTAGGTGGGAGATTAATATTGACATTAGTGCTTGAGTGACAGTCCTGCGTGTGTGTCATCTCTGTGATTTTGTGCCACAGAAAACAGAGTGTGTAACATTGTGCCTGATTTTCCTTGTGGTCTCACCAACCTGTTAAGGGATATTGAAATCATACTGAAGTTATAGCTCACCGTGTAAGTTGTTTGACAGCAACAAATAAAGTTACTTTGGTTAAGATTTTAAAACAATGAGGAAGTCTGGTGCAAGAGGTCGTCGTGGGCGTTCATTGTCAGCTGGTAATGATGGTAGTGGTAGTGGAGCATCAGGTGGTCGTGGGGATAAAAATATTCCACCTAAGTCTGGAGCTGTGGAGCCAGTTTCGTCGTCAGGCTACACAAGGCCTCGAACGCTCTCTTTTCTGGGAGTAGGAAAACTGCTTTTAAAGGCGGAGCAGCAACAGCAAGTTTTGGCTTACATTGCAGACTCAGCCTCTAGCTCTTTTGCCTCCTCTTCCGAAACTGGTAAATGTAAAAGCAGCGCGTCGCTTGTGGATGTTCACGGTCAGGGACAAGTCGCTTCCTTGTCCTCCTCAGCAAAAACTACAACAAGAGAGAAGGATGCAGCAGGCGACACAACGGGTCACTCCATGGAGCTCTTTACACATACCGTCCCTGGCTTAGAAAGTGAAACATTTAACAGGCCATGCCCATTACAAGTATATTCTGACATGGAGTGCACTGATGCACAGCCACAGCCAGAGTACTATGCTGCTCCTTTGACTCAGACCACCACATTGCCCTCTCAGGGTACAGATCCACAATCAGACCCTGATGAGACTATGTTGCCCCGCCACGAACGCTATACCACCGACCGACACAGTGACACAGACGAAGTTGCACACGAGCTCGAAGAGGAGGTAATAGATGACCCAGTTATTGACCCCGATTGGCAGCCATTGGGGGAACAGGGTGCAGGCGGCAGTAGTTCAGAAGCGGAGGTGGAGGAGGGGCCGCAGCAGGCATCAACATCGCAACAGGTTCCATCTGCCGGGCCCGTATCTGGCCCAAAACGCGTGTCAAAGCCAAAACCTGTTGGAGGACAGCGTGGCCATCCGGTTAAAGCTCAGTCTGCAATCCCTGAAAAGGGATCCGAGTCTAGGAAGAGTGCAGTCTGGCATTTTTTTAAACAACATCCAACTGATCAGCGCAAAGTCATCTGTCAAAAATGTTCAACTAGCTTAAGCAGAGGTCAGAATCTGAAAAGTCTAAATACTAGTTGCATGCATAGACACTTAACCACCATGCATTTTCAAGCCTGGACTAACTACCAAACGTCCCTTAAGGTTGTAGCACCCTCGGCCAATGAAGCTAGTCAGCAACGCAACATCCCTTCCGTCACTGTAAGGCCACCATTTTCCGCACCACCGGCAGTATCTGTGCAGGTTTCTTTGCCAGCCAAAAGCAGTCAGGGTCAGGGAACCACCAGTTTTGTAGGAGGAAATATTGCATCTAGGGCACCGGCGGAAACAATACCGTCTCCAACCGTCTCTCAGTCTGCCATGTACACCGGCACACCCGAAAGTTCCACGATCTCCAGCTCTCCAGTCCAGCTCACCCTACATGAGACTCTGGTTAGAAAAAGGAAGTACTTATCCTCGCATCCGTGTACACAGGGTTTTAACGCCCACATAGCTAGACTAATCTCGTTAGAGATGATGCCCTACCGGTTAGTTGAAAGCGAAGCTTTCAAAGCCCTGATGGAGTACGCTGAACCACGATACGAGCTACCCAGTCGACACTTTTTTTCCAGAAAAGCCATCCCAGCCCTGCACCAGCATGTTAAACAGCGCATCGTCCATGCACTCAGGCAATCTGTGAGTACAAAGGTGCACCTGACTACAGATGCATGGACCAGTAGGCATGGCCAGGGACGTTATGTGTCCATCACGGCACACTGGGTGAATGTGGTGGATGCAGGGTCCACAGGCGACATCAATTTAGGGACAGTTGTGCCTAGCCCACGGTCTAGGAAACAGTTGGCTGTAGGCGTTCGCACCCCCTCCTCCTCCTCCTCCTCGTCCTCCTGCAGAAGCTACAGCTCTTCCACAGAACGCAGTCTGCCAACCACTCCATCGGCAGATGACACTGTTGCACACCAGTTGTCCCATTATGGGCCAGCTACTGCCAAGCGTCAGCAGGCTGTATTGGCTATGAAGTGTTTGGGCGACAACAGACACACCGCGGAAGTTTTATCCGAGTTCTTGCAACAAGAAACGCAGTCGTGGCTGGGCACAGTAGATCTTGAGGCAGGCAAGGTAGTGAGTGATAACGGAAGGAATTTCATGGCTGCCATCTCCCTTTCCCAACTGAAACACATTCCTTGCCTGGCTCACACCTTAAACCTGGTGGTGCAGTGCTTATTGAAAACTTATCCTGGGTTCTCCGACCTGCTCCTCAAAGTTCGTGCACTTTGCTCACATATCCGACGTTCGCCTGTACACGCCAGCCGTATGCAGACCTATCAGCGGTCTTTGAACCTTCCCCAGCATCGCCTAATCATAGACGTTGCAACAAGGTGGAACTCAACACTGCACATGCTTCAGAGACTGTGCGAACAGAGGCGTGCTGTTATTTATTTGTGGGAGGATACACGGGCAGGCAGTAGGATGGCAGACATGGAGTTGTCAGGTGTGCAGTGGTCTAAGATACAAGACATGTGTCAAGTCCTTCAGTGTTTTGAGGAATGCACACGGCTGGTTAGTGCAGACAACGCCGTAATAAGCATGAGCATCCCCCTAATGCGTCTGCTGATGCAAAGTTTGACGCACATAAAGGAGCAGGCGTCTGCACCAGAGGAAGAGGAAAGCCTTGATGACAGTCAGCCATTGTCTGGTCAGGGCAGTGTACAGGACGAGGTAGCGAGCGAAGAGGAGGTGGAGGACGAGGAGGATGATGGGGATGAGTATATTTTTAATGCCGAACCTTTCCCGGGGGCACAGGAAATTGGTTGCGTGTCACGGCCGGGTTCTGGTTTTTTGAGGGACACAAGTGACGTAGATTTGCCTGCAACTGCCCCTCAACCAATCACAACCGGAGATTTGACAACTGGAACTTTGGCCCACATGGCGGATTATGCCTTACGTATCCTAAAAAGGGACACACGCATTACGAAAATGATGAACGATGACGATTACTGGTTGGCCTGCCTCCTTGATCCACGCTATAAAGGCAAATTGCAAAATATTATGCCACATGAGAACTTGGAACTAATATTAGCAACCAAACAATCAACTCTTGTTGACCGTTTGCTTCAGGCATTCCCAGCACACAGCGCACGTGATCGTTCTCACACGAGCTCCAGGGGGCAGCAGACTAGGAGTGTTAGGGGTGCACACATCAGAAGTGGCGTTGGACAGAGGGGTTTTCTGACCAGGTTGTGGAGTGATTTTGCTATGACCGCAGACAGGACAGGTACTGCTGCATCAATTGAAAGTGACAGGAGACAACATTTGTCCAGTATGGTTACTAACTATTTTTCATCCCTTATCGATGTTCTCCCTCAACCGTCATTCCCATTTGATTACTGGGCCTCCAAATTAGACACCTGGCCAGAATTGGCAGAATATGCATTGCAGGAGCTTGCTTGCCCGGCAGCAAGTGTCCTATCAGAAAGAGTATTCAGTGCTGCAGGTTCAATATTAACCGAAAAAAGGACTCGTCTGGCTACCCAAAATGTTGACGATCTAACATTCATTAAAATGAACCACAACTGGATTTCGAAATCTTTTGCCCCACCTTGCCCGGCCGACACCTAGCTTTCCTATGAAAAGCTCTTGCCTGTGAATTACTTTTCTAATGTCTAATTTGCTGCAGCTGATTGTACAGCATACGACATGTTTACACCTCCCTAAATGGCAAAACTCCCCACACGGGGCCGTGGTATCGCGACTTGGCGCAAGCACCCGTGAGACTGCTGTTTGTCTGAAGAGGTGGGTGTGCTCGCTTTTGGTTGACGGCATTGCTACTGGGTCCCTCATAGTACAATGTAGTGTCTCTGGCGGTGGTGGTGCGCACCCAACGTCAGACACACCGTTGTAACATGAGGGGCCCTGGGGCGGTCCCGCCGGCCTCAAGAGAGTTCCTCCCTACCCCAGCTCAAAATGTGCTCTACCACGTGCAAAATTATGTCGCACAGCTCCACCAATCTTTAGTCTATTCGCTGACATCATTCAATGTCTGGCACTGACAATACAAATTTGTAGACATCTATGATGCAACTTAAAGTAGTCTGTGTCTGTGTCCTATATTGGCACCATTAAATAGTTACTGCCAAATTACTATGTCAGAAACTCAGTAGATGAGCCCACCCCTGTACCTAAGTATGCCACCTTTTTTTTTGTTTTGGTTGTTTTGCGAGACATTAACATCTATTTATATTTTGGGAGTACTGGGACAGACACTCCTTGCACTACTCCTCCACTCACCACCAAGCTGCCTGTGTATCCATGTAACCGCTGTAAAGCTGCCATGAGCCTATTGTTTGTTATTTTAGGCCTTTGATAGCCTGTCTGCGGTCCCTACTTTAAATACTCCTCCACTGACCACCAAGCTGCCTGCCCGTGTATCCATGTAACCGCTGTAAAACTGCCATGAGCCTATTGTTTGTTATTTTAGGCCTTTGATAGCCTGTCTGCGGTCCCTACTTTAAATACTCCTCCACTGACCACCAAGCTGCCTGCCCGTGTATCCATGTAACCGCTGTAAAGCTGCCATGAGCCTATTGTTTGTTATTTTAGGCCTTTGATAGCCTGTCTGCGGTCCCTACTTTAAATACTCCTCCACTGACCACCAAGCTGCCTGCCCGTGTATCCATGTAACCGCTATAAAACTGCCATAAGCCTATTGTTTGTTATTTTAGGCCTTTGATAGCCTGTCTGCGGTCCCTACTTTAAATACTCCTCCACTCATCACCAGCTGCCTGCCCGTGTATCCATGTAACCGCTGTAAAGCTGCCATGAGCCTATTGTTTGTTATTTTAGGCCTTTGATAGCCTGTCTGCGGTCCCTACTTTAAATACTCCTCCACTCATCACCAGCTGCCTGCCCGTGTATCCATGTAACCGCTGTAAAGCTGCCATGAGCCTATTGTTTGATATTTTAGGCCTTTGATAGCCTGTCTGCGGTCCCTACTTTAAATACTCCTCCACTGACCACCAAGCTGCCTGCCCGTGTATCCATGTAACCGCTGTAAAACTGCCATAAGCCTATTGTTTGTTATTTTAGGCCTTTGATAGCCTGTCTGCGGTCCCTACTTTAAATACTCCTCCACTGACCACCAAGCTGCCTGTGTATCCATGTAACCGCTGTAAAGCTGCCATGAGCCTATTGTTTGTTATTTTAGGCCTTTGATAGCCTGTCTGCGGTCCCTACTTTAAATACTCCTCCACTCATCACCAGCTGCCTGCCCGTGTATCCATGTAACCGCTGTAAAACTGCCATAAGCCTATTGTTTGTTATTTTAGGCCTTTGATAGCCTGTCTGCGGTCCCTACTTTAAATACTCCTCCACTCATCACCAGCTGCCTGCCCGTGTATCCATGTAACCGCTGTAAAGCTGCCATGAGCCTATTGTTTGTTATTTTAGGCCTTTGATAGCCTGTCTGCGGTCCCTACTTTAAATACTCCTCCACTGACCACCAAGCTGCCTGCCCGTGTATCCATGTAACCGC
The DNA here is from genome assembly GCF_051348905.1 of Ranitomeya variabilis. Classification (NCBI taxonomy): domain Eukaryota; kingdom Metazoa; phylum Chordata; class Amphibia; order Anura; family Dendrobatidae; genus Ranitomeya; species Ranitomeya variabilis. The sequence continues at coordinate 60,588,430 of NC_135236.1, read as the reverse complement.
TGTAAAACTGCCATAAGCCTATTGTTTGTTATTTTAGGCCTTTGATAGCCTGTCTGCGGTCCCTACTTTAAATACTCCTCCACTCACCACCAAGCTGCCTGTGTATCCATGTAACCGCTGTAAAGCTGCCATGAGCCTATTGTTTGTTATTTTAGGCCTTTGATAGCCTGTCTGCAGTCCCTACTTTAAATACTCCTCCACTCACCACCAAGCTGCCTGTGTATCCATGTAACCGATGTAAAACTGCAGTATTTTGCTTATAAAAAAGAAAATACTGGAGAGATATCAAATGCAGACATTTTAACATTAAAAACAAAAACACATACAACAAAAAACTGGTACAGTACAAAAATTGGCCACCAGCTACAAAAACTTTCTCCTGCAAGTAGTTAACTGAAAGGTTTTTTTCCATTGAAAACACAGATATGGCATCCACCGAGTGTTGTCCTGTCGCGTCTTCTTTATATTATTGCCAAGAAGCTGCAACTGAATAAAGCTGAGCTTCTACCTTCTGCCTCTTATTAACTGCTTTTTTTAAAAAAAATTGTCCACCAGCTACAAAAACTTTCTCCTGCAAGTAGTTAACTGAAAGGTTTTTTTCCATTGAAAACACAGATATGGCATCCACCGAGTGTTGTCCTGTCGCGTCTTCTTTATATTATTGCCAAGAAGCTGCAACTGAATAAAGCTGAGCTTCCACCTTCTGCCTCTTATTAACTGCTTTTTTTAAAAAAAATTGTCCACCAGCTACAAAAACTTGCTCCTGCAAGTAGTTAACTGAAAGGTTTTTTTCCATTGAAAACACAGATATGGCATCCACCGAGTGTTGTCCTGTCGCGTCTTCTTTATATTATTGCCAAGAAGCTGCAACTGAATAAAGCTGAGCTTCTACCTTCTGCCTCTTATTAACTGCTTTTTTTTAAAAAAATTGTCCACCAGCTACAAAAACTTGCTCCTGCAAGTAGTTAACTGAAAGGTTTTTTTCCATTGAAAACACAGATATGGCATCCACCGAGTGTTGTCCTGTCGCGTCTTCTTTATATTATTGCCAAGAAGCTGCAACTGAATAAAGCTGAGCTTCTACCTTCTGCCTCTTATTAACTGCTTTTTTTTTATAAAATTGGCTGTTCCGGCCTACTAAAGGTGTCTGTCTGCCCCTGCCTGGTGTTGTTCTCAACTGAATAAAGCTGAGCTTCAACCTTCTGTTCCAAATTACCATTTTTAAAAATGCAATTGGCTGTTCCGGCCTACTAAAGGTGAATGTCTGCCCCTGCCTGGTGTTGTCCTCAACTGAATAAAGCTGAGCTTCTACCTTCTGTTCCAAATTACCATTTTTAAAAATGCAATTGGCTGTTCCGGCCTACTAAAGGTGAATGTCTGCCCCTGCCTGGTGTTGTCCTCAACTGAATAAAGCTGAGCTTCTACCTTCTGTTACAAATTACCATTTTTAAAAATGCAATTGGCTGTTCCGGCCTACTAAAGGTGAATGTCTGCCCCTGCCTGGTGTTGTCCTCAACTGAATAAAGCTGAGCTTCAACCTTCTGTTCCAAATTACCATTTTTAAAAATGCAATTGGCTGTTCCAGCCTACTAAAGGTGTCTGTCTGCCCCTGCCTGGTGTTGTCCTCAACTGAATAAAGCTGAGCTTCTACCTTCTGCCTCTTACTAACTGCTGTTTTTTTTAAAAATTGGCTGTTCCGGCCTACTAAAGGTGTCTGTCTGCCCCTGCCTGGTGTTGTCCTCAACTGAATAAAGCTGAGCTTCAACCTTCTGTTCCAAATTACCATTTTTAAAAATGCAATTGGCTGTTCCGGCCTACTAAAGGTGTCTGTCTGCCCCTGCCTGGTGTTGTCCTCAACTGAATAAAGCTGAGCTTCAACCTTCTGTTCCAAATTACCATTTTTAAAAATGCAATTGGCTGTTCCGGCCTACTAAAGGTGAATGTCTGCCCCTGCCTGGTGTTGTCCTCAACTGAATAAAGCTGAGCTTCAACCTTCTGTTACAAATTACCATTTTTAAAAATGCAATTGGCTGTTCCGGCCTACTAAAGGTGAATGTCTGCCCCTGCCTGGTGTTGTCCTCAACTGAATAAAGCTGAGCTTCAACCTTCTGTTCCAAATTACCATTTTTAAAAATGCAATTGGCTGTTCCGGCCTACTAAAGGTGAATGTCTGCCCCTGCCTGGTGTTGTCCTCAACTGAATAAAGCTGAGCTTCTACCTTCTGTTCCAAATTACCATTTTTAAAAATGCAATTGGCTGTTCCGGCCTACTAAAGGTGTCTGTCTGCCCCTGCCTGGTGTTGTCCTCAACTGAATAAAGCTGAGCTTCAACCTTCTGTTCCAAATTACCATTTTTAAAAATGCAATTGGCTGTTCCGGCCTACTAAAGGTGAATGTCTGCCCCTGCCTGGTGTTGTCCTCAACTGAATAAAGCTGAGCTTCAACCTTCTGTTCCAAATTACCATTTTTAAAAATGCAATTGGCTGTTCCGGCCTACTAAAGGTGAATGTCTGCCCCTGCCTGGTGTTGTCCTCAACTGAATAAAGCTGAGCTTCTACCTTCTGTTCCAAATTACCATTTTTAAAAATGCAATTGGCTGTTCCGGCCTACTAAAGGTGAATGTCTGCCCCTGCCTGGTGTTGTCCTCAACTGAATAAAGCTGAGCTTCTACCTTCTGCCTCTTACTAACTGCTGTTTTTTTAAAAAATTGGCTGTTCCGGCCTACTAAAGGTGTCTGTCTGCCCCTGCCTGGTGTTGTCCTCAACTGAATAAAGCTGAGCTTCAACCTTCTGTTCCAAATTACCATTTTTAAAAATGCAATTGGCTGTTCCGGCCTACTAAAGGTGAATGTCTGCCCCTGCCTGGTGTTGTCCTCAACTGAATAAAGCTGAGCTTCAACCTTCAGTTCCAAATTACCATTTTTAAAAATGCAATTGGCTGTTCCGGCCTACTAAAGGTGTCTGTCTGCCCCTGCCTGGTGTTGTCCTCAACTGAATAAAGCTGAGCTTCAACCTTCTGTTCCAAATTACCATTTTTAAAAATGCAATTGGCTGTTCCGGCCTACTAAAGGTGTCTGTCTGCCCCTGCCTGGTGTTGTCCTCAACTGAATAAAGCTGAGCTTCTACCTTCTGCCTCTTACTAACTGCTGTTTTTTTAAAAAATTGGCTGTTCCGGCCTACTAAAGGTGTCTGTCTGCCCCTGCCTGGTGTTGTCCTCAACTGAATAAAGCTGAGCTTCAACCTTCTGTTCCAAATTACCATTTTTAAAAATGCAATTGGCTGTTCCGGCCTACTAAAGGTGTCTGTCTGAACCTGCCTGGTGTTGTCCTCAACTGAATAAAGCTGAGCTTCAACCTTCTGTTCCAAATTACCATTTTTAAAAATGCAATTGGCTGTTCCGGCCTACTAAAGGTGAATGTCTGCCCCTGCCTGGTGTTGTCCTCAACTGAATAAAGCTGAGCTTCAACCTTCTGTTCCAAATTACCATTTTTAAAAATGCAATTGGCTGTTCCGGCCTATTAAAGGTGTCTGTCTGCCCCTGCCTGGTGTTGTCCTCAACTGAATAAAGCTGAGCTTCTACCTTCTGCCTCTTACTAACTGCTGTTTTTTTAAAAAATTGGCTGTTCCGGCCTACTAAAGGTGTCTGTCTGCCCCTGCCTGGTGTTGTCCTCAACTGAATAAAGCTGAGCTTCAACCTTCTGTTCCAAATTACCATTTTTAAAAATGCAATTGGCTGTTCCGGCCTACTAAAGGTGTCTGTCTGCCCCTGCCTGGTGTTGTCCTCAACTGAATAAAGCTGAGCTTCAACCTTCTGTTCCAAATTACCATTTTTAAAAATGCAATTGGCTGTTCCGGCCTACTAAAGGTGAATGTCTGCCCCTGCCTGGTGTTGTCCTCAACTGAATAAAGCTGAGCTTCAACCTTCTGTTCCAAATTACCATTTTTAAAAATGCAATTGGCTGTTCCGGCCTACTAAAGGTGAATGTCTGCCCCTGCCTGGTGTTGTCCTCAACTGAATAAAGCTGAGCTTCTACCTTCTGTTCCAAATTACCATTTTTAAAAATGCAATTGGCAGTTCCGGCCTACTAAAGGTGAATGTCTGCCCCTGCCTGGTGTTGTCCTCAACTGAATAAAGCTGAGCTTCTACCTTCTGCCTCTTACTAACTGCTGTTTTTTTAAAAAATTGGCTGTTCCAGCCTACTAAAGGTGTCTGTCTGCCCCTGCCTGGTGTTGTCCTCAACTGAATAAAGCTGAGCTTCAACCTTCTGTTCCAAATTACCATTTTTAAAAATGCAATTGGCTGTTCCGGCCTACTAAAGGTGAATGTCTGCCCCTGCCTGGTGTTGTCCTCAACTGAATAAAGCTGAGCTTCAACCTTCAGTTCCAAATTACCATTTTTAAAAATGCAATTGGCTGTCCCGGCCTACTAAAGGTGTCTGTCTGCCCCTGCCTGGTGTTGTCCTCAACTGAATAAAGCTGAGCTTCAACCTTCTGTTCCAAATTACCATTTTTAAAAATGCAATTGGCTGTTCCGGCCTACTAAAGGTGTCTGTCTGCCCCTGCCTGGTGTTGTCCTCAACTGAATAAAGCTGAGCTTCTACCTTCTGCCTCTTACTAACTGCTGTTTTTTTAAAAAATTGGCTGTTCCGGCCTACTAAAGGTGTCTGTCTGCCCCTGCCTGGTGTTGTCCTCAACTGAATAAAGCTGAGCTTCTACCTTCTGCCTCTTACTAACTGCTGATTTTTTTAAAAAATTGGCTGTTCCGGCCTACTAAAGGTGTCTGTCTGCCCCTGCCTGGTGTTGTCCTCAACTGAATAAAGCTGAGCTTCAACCTTCTGTTCCAAATTACCATTTTTAAAAATGCAATTGGCTGTTCCGGCCTACTAAAGGTGTCTGTCTGCCCCTGCCTGGTGTTGTCCTCAACTGAATAAAGCTGAGCTTCTACCTTCTGCCTCTTACTAACTGCTGTTTTTTTAAAAAATTGGCTGTTCCGGCCTACTAAAGGTGTCTGTCTGCCCCTGCCTGGTGTTGTCCTCAACTGAATAAAGCTGAGCTTCAACCTTCTGTTCCAAATTACCATTTTTAAAAATGCAATTGGCTGTTCCGGCCTACTAAAGGTGTCTGTCTGCCCCTGCCTGGTGTTGTCCTCAACTGAATAAAGCTGAGCTTCTACCTTCTGTTCCAAATTACCATTTTTAAAAATGCAATTGGCTGTTCCGGCCTACTAAAGGTGAATGTCTGCCCCTGCCTGGTGTTGTCCTCAACTGAATAAAGCTGAGCTTCAACCTTCTGTTCCAAATTACCATTTTTAAAAATGCAATTGGCTGTTCCGGCCTACTAAAGGTGTCTGTCTGCCCCTGCCTGGTGTTGTTCTCAACTGAATAAAGCTGAGCTTCTCCCTTCTGCCTCTTACTAACTGCTGTTTTTTTTAAAAATTGGCTGTTCCGGCCTACTAAAGGTGTCTGTCTGCCCCTGCCTGGTGTTGTCCTCAACTGAATAAAGCTGAGCTTCAACCTTCTGTTCCAAATTACCATTTTTAAAAATGCAATTGGCTGTTCCGGCCTACTAAAGGTGTCTGTCTGCCCCTGCCTGGTGTTGTCCTCAACTGAATAAAGCTGAGCTTCAACCTTCTGTTCCAAATTACCATTTTTAAAAATGCAATTGGCTGTTCCGGCCTACTAAAGGTGAATGTCTGCCCCTGCCTGGTGTTGTCCTCAACTGAATAAAGCTGAGCTTCAACCTTCTGTTCCAAATTACCATTTTTAAAAATGCAATTGGCTGTTCCGGCCTACTAAAGGTGAATGTCTGCCCCTGCCTGGTGTTGTCCTCAACTGAATAAAGCTGAGCTTCAACCTTCTGTTCCAAATTACCATTTTTAAAAATGCAATTGGCTGTTCCGGCCTACTAAAGGTTAATGTCTGCCCCTGCCTGGTGTTGTCCTCAACTGAATAAAGCTGAGGTTCAACCTTCTGTTCCAAATTACCATTTTTAAAAATGCAATTGGCTGTTCCGGCCTACTAAAGGTGAATGTCTGCCCCTGCCTGGTGTTGTCCTCAACTGAATAAAGCTGAGCTTCAACCTTCAGTTCCAAATTACCATTTTTAAAAATGCAATTGGCTGTTCCGGCTTACTAAAGGTGAATGTCTGCCCCTGCCTGGTGTTGTCCTCAACTGAATAAAGCTGAGCTTCTACCTTCTGCCTCTTACTAACTGCTGTTTTTTTAAAAAATTGGCTGTTCCGGCCTACTAAAGGTGTCTGTCTGCCCCTGCCTGGTGTTGTCCTCAACTGAATAAAGCTGAGCTTCAACCTTCTGTTCCAAATTACCATTTTTAAAAATGCAATTGGCTGTTCCGGCCTACTAAAGGTGAATGTCTGCCCCTGCCTGGTGTTGTCCTCAACTGAATAAAGCTGAGCTTCAACCTTCAGTTCCAAATTACCATTTTTAAAAATGCAATTGGCTGTCCCGGCCTACTAAAGGTGTCTGTCTGCCCCTGCCTGGTGTTGTCCTCAACTGAATAAAGCTGAGCTTCAACCTTCTGTTCCAAATTACCATTTTTAAAAATGCAATTGGCTGTTCCGGCCTACTAAAGGTGTCTGTCTGCCCCTGCCTGGTGTTGTCCTCAACTGAATAAAGCTGAGTTTCTACCTTCTGCCTCTTACTAACTGCTGTTTTTTTTAAAAATTGGCTGTTCCGGCCTACTAAAGGTGTCTGTCTGCCCCTGCCTGGTGTTGTCCTCAACTGAATAAAGCTGAGCTTCAACCTTCTGTTCCAAATTACCATTTTTAAAAATGCAATTGGCTGTTCCGGCCTACTAAAGGTGTCTGTCTGCCCCTGCCTGGTGTTGTCCTCAACTGAATAAAGCTGAGCTTCTACCTTCTGCCACTTACTAACTGCTGTTTTTTTAAAAAATTGGCTGTTCCGGCCTACTAAAGGTGTCTGTCTGCCCCTGCCTGGTGTTGTCCTCAACTGAATAAAGCTGAGCTTCAACCTTCTGTTCCAAATTACCATTTTTAAAAATGCAATTGGCTGTTCCGGCCTACTAAAGGTGTCTGTCTGCCCCTGCCTGGTGTTGTCCTCAACTGAATAAAGCTGAGCTTCAACCTTCTGTTCCAAATTACCATTTTTAAAAATGCAATTGGCTGTTCCGGCCTACTAAAGGTGAATGTCTGCCCCTGCCTGGTGTTGTCCTCAACTGAATAAAGCTGAGCTTCAACCTTCTGTTCCAAATTACCATTTTTAAAAATGCAATTGGCTGTTCCGGCCTACTAAAGGTGAATGTCTGCCCCTGCCTGGTGTTGTCCTCAACTGAATAAAGCTGAGCTTCAACCTTCTGTTCCAAATTACCATTTTTAAAAATGCAATTGGCTGTTCCGGCCTACTAAAGGTGAATGTCTGCCCCTGCCTGGTGTTGTCCTCAACTGAATAAAGCTGAGCTTCAACCTTCAGTTCCAAATTACCATTTTTAAAAATGCAATTGGCTGTCCCGGCCTACTAAAGGTGTCTGTCTGCCCCTGCCTGGTGTTGTCCTCAACTGAATAAAGCTGAGCTTCAACCTTCTGTTCCAAATTACCATTTTTAAAAATGCAATTGGCTGTTCCGGCCTACTAAAGGTGTCTGTCTGCCCCTGCCTGGTGTTGTCCTCAACTGAATAAAGCTGAGCTTCTACCTTCTGCCTCTTACTAACTGCTGTTTTTTTAAAAAATTGGCTGTTCCGGCCTACTAAAGGTGTCTGTCTGCCCCTGCCTGGTGTTGTCCTCAACTGAATAAAGCTGAGCTTCAACCTTCTGTTCCAAATTACCATTTTTAAAAATGCAATTGGCTGTTCCGGCCTACTAAAGGTGTCTGTCTGCCCCTGCCTGGTGTTGTCCTCAACTGAATAAAGCTGAGCTTCTACCTTCTGCCTCTTACTAACTGCTGTTTTTTTTAAAAATTGGCTGTTCCGGCCTACTAAAGGTGTCTGTCTGCCCCTGCCTGGTGTTGTCCTCAACTGAATAAAGCTGAGCTTCAACCTTCTGTTCCAAATTACCATTTTTAAAAATGCAATTGGCTGTTCCGGCCTACTAAAGGTGTCTGTCTGCCCCTGCCTGGTGTTGTCCTCAACTGAATAAAGCTGAGCTTCAACCTTCTGTTCCAAATTACCATTTTTAAAAATGCAATTGGCTGTTCTGGCCTACTAAAGGTGAATGTCTGCCCCTGCCTGGTGTTGTCCTCAACTGAATAAAGCTGAGCTTCAACCTTCTGTTCCAAATTACCATTTTTAAAAATGCAATTGGCTGTTCCGGCCTACTAAAGGTGAATGTCTGCCCCTGCCTGGTGTTGTCCTCAACTGAATAAAGCTGAGCTTCAACCTTCTGTTCCAAATTACCATTTTTAAAAATGCAATTGGCTGTTCCGGCCTACTAAAGGTGAATGTCTGCCCCTGCCTGGTGTTGTCCTCAACTGAATAAAGCTGAGCTTCTACCTTGTGCCTCTTACTAACTGCTGTTTTTTTAAAAAATTGGCTGTTCCGGCCTACTAAAGGTGTCTGTCTGCCCCTGCCTGGTGTTGTCCTCAACTGAATAAAGCTGAGCTTCAACCTTCTGTTCCAAATTACCATTTTTAAAAATGCAATTGGCTGTTCCGGCCTACTAAAGGTGAATGTCTGCCCCTGCCTGGTGTTGTCCTCAACTGAATAAAGCTGAGCTTCAACCTTCAGTTCCAAATTACCATTTTTAAAAATGCAATTGGCTGTTCCGGCCTACTAAAGGTGTCTGTCTGCCCCTGCCTGGTGTTGTCCTCAACTGAATAAAGCTGAGCTTCAACCTTCTGTTCCAAATTACCATTTTTAAAAATGCAATTGGCTGTTCCGGCCTACTAAAGGTGTCTGTCTGCCCCTGCCTGGTGTTGTCCTCAACTGAATAAAGCTGAGCTTCAACCTTCTGTTCCAAATTACCATTTTTAAAAATGCAATTGGCTGTTCCGGCCTACTAAAGGTGAATGTCTGCCCCTGCCTGGTGTTGTCCTCAACTGAATAAAGCTGAGCTTCAACCTTCTGTTCCAAATTACCATTTTTAAAAATGCAATTGGCTGTTCCGGCCTACTAAAGGTGAATGTCTGCCCCTGCCTGGTGTTGTCCTCAACTGTATAAAGCTGAGCTTCTACCTTCTGTTCCAAATTACCATTTTTAAAAATGCAATTGGCTGTTCCGGCCTACTAAAGGTGAATGTCTGCCCCTGCCTGGTGTTGTCCTCAACTGAATAAAGCTGAGCTTCAACCTTCAGTTCCAAATTACCATTTTTAAAAATGCAATTGGCTGTTCCGGCCTACTAAAGGTGTCTGTCTGCCCCTGCCTGGTGTTGTCCTCAACTGAATAAAGCTGAGCTTCAACCTTCTGTTCCAAATTACCATTTTTAAAAATGCAATTGGCTGTTCCGGCCTACTAAAGGTGAATGTCTGCCCCTGCCTGGTGTTGTCCTCAACTGAATAAAGCTGAGCTTCAACCTTCAGTTCCAAATTACCATTTTTAAAAATGCAATTGGCTGTTCCGGCCTACTAAAGGTGTCTGTCTGCCCCTGCCTGGTGTTGTCCTCAACTGAATAAAGCTGAGCTTCAACCTTCTGTTCCAAATTACCATTTTTAAAAATGCAATTGGCTGTTCCGGCCTACTAAAGGTGTCTGTCTGCCCCTGCCTGGTGTTGTCCTCAACTGAATAAAGCTGAGCTTCAACCTTCTGTTCCAAATTACCATTTTTAAAAATGCAATTGGCTGTTCCGGCCTACTAAAGGTGAATGTCTGCCCCTGCCTGGTGTTGTCCTCAACTGAATAAAGCTGAGCTTCAACCTTCTGTTCCAAATTACCATTTTTAAAAATGCAATTGGCTGTTCCGGCCTACTAAAGGTGAATGTCTGCCCCTGCCTGGTGTTGTCCTCAACTGAATAAAGCTGAGCTTCTACCTTCTGTTCCAAATTACCATTTTTAAAAATGCAATTGGCTGTTCCGGCCTACTAAAGGTGAATGTCTGCCCCTGCCTGGTGTTGTCCTCAACTGAATAAAGCTGAGCTTCAACCTTCAGTTCCAAATTACCATTTTTAAAAATGCAATTGGCTGTTCCGGCCTACTAAAGGTGAATGTCTGCCCCTGCCTGGTGTTGTCCTCAACTGAATAAAGCTGAGCTTCTACCTTCTGCCTCTTACTAACTGCTGTTTTTTTAAAAAATTGGCTGTTCCGGCCTACTAAAGGTGTCTGTCTGCCCCTGCCTGGTGTTGTCCTCAACTGAACAAAGCTGAGCTTCCACATTCTGGCTTTCGCCCTATACTATCAGATATTAAACTGCATTTGGCCTACTAGTGTGGTTATGCCCTTGAAACAGTGTCTGCTGCTCTTGGGTTTGCTACTCCACTGAACAAAGCAATGCCACCTGTTTAGTCCTGTTACCAATTTTGAACTGCATTTAGCCTACTTTATTCTTTGGCCCTATATCTGTTTCCTCCTCATCCTGCCCATTGCCCAGCCACTGCTAGATGAGTCTGCTGGTACATTGACCTAGACCACTACATTCCCCTTATACTCTACACAGCCAGAATCTGACCCTGCTGAAAGTAAGGTTCCCCTTCCCGCATGTTATACCACCTTACACAGGGACAGAGAGGAAGGTGCAGATGAAAGTGCAGGTTCCTTCATCAGGTGGGGGGGGCATACTCGTTGGCGACGTCACTGGCACAGGGCCCCTCAGAGTACGCAAAAGTGTCGCTGCTGGTGGGAGGCGCCCCCGCCATGCAAACACACATCGCTGTACTTTGAGGGGCCCTGTGCCAGTGCCAATGCGAACGAGTGGGCCCCCCCTGCTTGCTCAGGATCACAGCACTTGCAACGTTGAAATACTTACCTTTCCCTGCAACACCGCCGTGACGTAGTCCGCATTTCCTGGGCCCACGAAAAACTTGAGCCGGCCCTACTCCCCCCACAACTTTTGCCAAATGACCCCCAATTCCCTATGCCCAACTATTATTATAAAGTTAATTAAGATTGACAAGCTTCAGAAACAAGAATGGATGTTTTTGGCATTAAAATGGGCACTGTAGGTGTTTTCCTGGCCTCCACTCACTGCCGACTATGCTTCCCCATTGACTTGCATTGGGTTTCGTGTTTCGGTCGATCCCCGACTTTTAGCGATAATCGGCCGACTGCACTCGACTCGACTCTGGACAAAATCGGGTTTCACAAAACCCGACTCGATCTTAAAAAAATGAAAGTCGCTCAACTCTAGTGGCCACCATCAGAGGACAGCCAGCTCTGCAAGTGAGTACTTCCAGCTAGCAGTCGCTACAGCCAACACCGATAATAGGTGATCATCAAAGGTGGTGGGTGTCGAACCCTAGCCAATCAGACATTAATGATCTATCCTAAGGATAGGTGAGAGATCAATAAGTAGTGGACAACGTATTTAATGCCTTTAACCCCAAAGGTGGTTTGCATTTTAATAACCAGAACTATTTTTACAATTCTGACCACTGTCATTTTATGAGATAATAACTCTGGATCGCGTCAACAGATCCCAGTGATTCTGAGAATGTTTTTTTCTTGACATATTGATCTTCATGATAGTGGTAACATTTATTTTATATATGTTACATTTATTCATTAAAAAAATGGAAATTTGGTGAACATTTTTAAAATTTCGCAATTTTCCAAATTTGAATTTTCATGCCCTTAAATCACAGAGGTATGTCACACAAAATACTTCATAAGTAACATTTCCCACATATCTACTTTACACCAGCACAATTTTGGAACCACATTTTTCTTTTTAGGAAGTTATAAGGGTTAAAAATAGGCCTTTTTTTTTTACAACAAAATTTGCAAAGCCATTTTTCTTAGGGACCACATCACATTTGAAGTCACTTTAAGGGGTTTATATGATAGAAGATGCCCAAAAGTGACACCATTCTAAAAACTGCACCCCTCAAGATGCTCAAAACCACATTCAATAATTTTACTAACACTTCAGGTGTTTCACAAGAATTTTTGGAATGTGGAAAAAAATAACACTTACATTTTTTTCACAAAAAATTTACTTTATAAAGAATTTTTTAATTTTGACAAGGGTAATAGGACAAAATGGACCCCAAAATTTGTTGTGTAATTTCTCCTGAGCATACTGATACCCAATATGAGGGAGAAAACTACTGTTTGGGCGCGCGGCAGGACTCGGAAGAGAAGGAGCGTCATTTGGATTTTTTGAATGTAACATTTCCTGGAATTATTAGCAGAAGTCATGTCCCATTTGAAGAGCCCCTGATGTCTCTAAACAGTGGAAACCCCCAACATGTGACCACATTTTGGAAACTAGACCCCTCATTGAGCTAATCTAGATTTGTGGTGAGCACATTGAACCCTCAGGTGCTTCACAGAAGTTTATAACGTTAATCCATAAAAATAAAAAAAAATCTAATTTTCCCCACAAATGTTTTTAGTACAAAATATTGCATTTTCATAAGGGTAATAGGAGAAATTGCACCATACAATTTGTTGTGCAATTTCTCCTGTGTATGCTGATACCCCATATGAGGGAGAAAACTACTGTTTGTGCGCACTGCAAGGCTCGGAAGGGAAGGAGCATCATTTGGCTTTTCGAATGTAATATTTTCTGGAATTGTAAGCCGACATCATGTCCCATTTGGAGAGCCCCTGATGTGCCTAAACAGTGGAACCCCCACCACACGTGACTCCATTTTGGAAACTAGATCCCTCAATGAATGTATTTAGATGTGTGATGAGCACCTTGATTTTCCAAGTGCTTCGCAGAAGTTTATAGCGTTGAACCATGAAAAAAATCAAACTTTCCCGACAAAAATGTTATTTTGGCCCTGAATTTTGCTTTTTAATAAGGGTAACAGGAGTTATTGCACAATACAATTTGTTGTGCAATTTCTCCTGCATACACTGATACCCCATATGTGGGGGAATATTACTTTTGAGGCTTATTGCAAAGCTCAGAAGGGAAGAGGCACCATATTGGAGTTCAGATTTAGCTGGAATGGTTTGAGGGTGCCATGTGACAATGGCAGAGCCCCTGAGGTGCCAGATCAACAGAAACCTAGTATGAGAACTCATTTAACAAACTCCACTCCACAATGAATTCACCTAGGGATGCAGTGATTATATTGACACCATGGGTGTGTCGCAGAATTTTATGCCCTTGGGCGATGAAGAAGGAATAACTACATTTTTGCCACCAATATTGTGTTTTAGCCCAATATTTTACATTTTCACACAAGAAGTGGGTAAAAATGGCACCAAAATTTGTTCCACAATTTCTACTGAATGTAGTAATACCCCATTTGTGGCTGTACAGTACTACCTAGCCATACGGAGATACTCGAGAGGAACGGAGCGCTATTTGCATTCTGGAGGGCAGATTTTCCTAGAAAAGTTTGCGGACTCCATATGCAGAACCCCTAATTGTGAGAAGAGCAGAATCCCCCCTCAAGTGATTCCATTTTGGAAATTATACCCCATGGGGAACTTATCTACAGGTGTAGTGACAATTTCAAATTCATGGGTATTTTCCAGAAACAAGCAGCAATTAATGTTGCCATGTGAAAATTGCAAACTGCCGCTGTAGTGACTAGTACGTTGCAGTCACCAGTACTTTATGCCCAGCCCATGCTTCTGGAGGCATGCACCCATAAGTTAGGTGGGCTCTCATCATTTCAGATATGCCAAACGTGCACATAATATGTGGTTTAGGTACACTGTGGGGCTCAGAAGGGTGAGGGCATTTGGATTTGGGAGCAGAGAATTTGTTAAATTTCTTTTGACAGGTGAGGAGCCATTTCGTTTTTCCAAAGACTTTGTACTACCAGTAACATGGAAGCCACCTATATTTCTGTTAACAGATGACGGACCTGAGTGGGGACTTGCTTTTATTTGGATTGATTTGAAGCTTTCATTGGGAACATTTTACATAACATTTAGGATCACATTTATCTGGCGCTCTATGCTGAGCACTTACTTTGGTGTTTCCATCTAAATCTCTAAGTGATGTAATTCAGCTGAAACCTCCGAGGGATCCATTCGCTATAAAGAGGCAGCAGAATTACTCTGGATCCCATCTGGCCTCCATTTAGCAGTGTCCTTCTTTTCAGAAGTGCACTAAACTGTGTCCGTCAGCACTTTTATGCAGTCCTAAAAAAACGGACACCATCGGATCACAAGTCAGACAGCATCCACAGTGCCTCCATCTGCCTCATTATAGGTAGAAGTTCCATCTCAATCATGTATTTCAGAGATTAACATGCAAACACCAGTGCAAGTGCTCAGCACAGAGTGCAGGATAAATGTGCGCTGAGCCTTACTGCAATCTTTGGGAAGCAGAATGAAATAATCAAGAGCAAGTTAAGAATTGGTTTTATTTATTTTTTACGCCATTCCATGTGCAGTATAAGTGACCAGGCGACTTTATTCTTCGGGTCATTGCGATTACAGCGATACCTGATTTATGTCTATTCCAATTTTTGGAAGGCTGAATGAACAAAAGCCAGCAATTCAGGATTTGTTTTTTTTGGCGAGGTGCCATTCCGTGTATGGTAAAATTGATAAATTGATAAGGCAGTTTTATTCTTCCGGTCAGTACGATTACAGCAATACCTCTTTTTTTATATGTTTTGGCGCTTTTACACAATAAATACTACTTTATAGACAAAATAATTATTTTTGCATCGCTTTATTCTGAGAGCTTTTAGTTTTTTTACTTTTCCACTGATGGAGCTGTTTGGCAGCTTGTTTTTTGTGGAACAAGATGACGTTTTTAGCTATACCATGTTTATTTATATCTGCGTTTTATTCCACTTTTTTGAAGTATGATGATAAAGCACTGTTTTTTGCCTTGTTCTTTAATATGGTGTTCACTAAAGGGGTTAACTAGTGGGATAGTGGGATGGTTTAATAGGTCGGGTCGTTGCGAATGTGGCGATACCAAATATGTGTACTTTTAATGTTTATATTTTTTTCATGCAAATATGTATTTATGGATACAATATCTTTTGATTTTTTTATTATTTTGATTTTAAAAAAAAATTGTACACTTTTAAAAAAGAAATGTTTTCATTTTTTTTTTCTTTCTTTTTTTTACTTTTTTATTTTGTCCCACTATGGGACTATGATTTTCTGCAGGCTGATTGCTTGTACAGCATGGAGATGCAGTAGCATCCCCATGCTATTACAAACTGTCAGCTCTGCACTGACAGAGAAATTTTCTCATCATACATTGCGCATGGTCAGTAACTTTCCTAGCTCTGGTGACCCGGATGTCGTCATGACGATCCAAAAGCAGAGGGGTTGTCATCCATCTGTCGGCTCCCAGAATGCTGCGATAATGATCGATCACAGAATTTAGGGGGTTAAAGTGTCGGGAGCCAGGTGCCAGCTGTCAAAATCAGCTGATACCTGGCTGCAATAGCCCGCGCACAGCCTGTGTGCGTGGGCAATCGCTGTGATGTAATAATCTGTCCCTGGTCAGATAAACCCAGGGCACCGCGACGTATTATTTCGATGTCTGTCAGAAAGGGTTTAAATCTATGTAAACTCAACTGTCCCCTACCCTTACTTTATTTTCTTTGAATTTTAAACGTTAGATGATAGATGATAGATAGATAGGTGATGAAGAAAGGAATGGAGGGAAAAAGAGAAGGAAGGAATGTAATAAGAAAGAAAGAAAGAAAGAAAGAAAGAAAGAAAGAAAGAAAGAAAGAAAGAAAGAAAGAAAGAAAGAAAGAAAGAAAGTATAACGTGAGTAAATGAGAAAGAAAAAGGATGAAAGGATAAAAAAGTACAAAAAGAGAGAATGAGAAATAAACAAAAAATAAAGACAGAAAGAAAGAGATAATGAGAGAGAAAAAGAAAGAATGAAAAAAGATAAAAGGAAAGAGAAATAAAGACAGAAATTTGTATGAGTTAAACCCTTATATGTAAGCATACATGTACTAGTATAATTCTTGCGGTGCGGTGCGGTGACATGTGTGAGCACTTACTTCTATCAATGCTTCCCACTGTGCCGATATCTGAAGCCTGCACTCCACGGCTGCAGTGCCAAATATAACCCTGACCGAGTGGTAGGAAGATCACAGCAACACAGAGGCGGGGGAGGGGGTTGTCACATCATAACTTTTTTGTTTTATGACACAGAACATTTTTACTGCTCTTGGGAAAATGTTACAAGGATTTCACATCAATGAGACGCCAGTGACACTGTAAAAATACATAAAATCAGTTTGTGAAATATATTAATTGTATCACTCCCATTTTTATGTCATGTTTGATGGGTAAATGGGCCATTATAATAGGAATCTAGAATTGTAATCCTTTGTGAAATTGTTTGTCTTGCACGGTCTATCTTCAAGGGACATTAAAAGTGAAAATGTATTCAGTATGATTAATCTAGCGGTATTACACAGACATATACAGAAGTATGGAAGCATAGTTGCGGCATATTTTCTTAATCTGTCAGTTCTTTTTTTTTGTTGCTGCTGTGTATGATCCGTTTTCTTCGACCTCTGTCTATGTCTTGCTACAGGGTGCTGAGTAGTGATGAGCGAGTGTGCTCGTTGCTCAGGTTTTCCCGAGCACGCTCGGGTGGTCTCCGAGTATTTGTGACTGCTCAGAGATTTAGTTTTCATCGGGGCAGCTGAATGATTTACAGCTATTAGCCAGCTTGATTACATGTGGGGATTCCCTAGTAACCAGGCAACCCCCACATATACTCAGGCTGTCTAATAGCTGTAAATCATTCAGCCGAGGTGATGAAAACTAAATCTCCGAACACTAACAAATACTCGGAGACCACCCGAGCGTGCTCTGGAAAACCCATGCAACGAGTACACTCGCTCATCACTAGTGCTGAGTTGTATGTTGCTATCATCTCTCTACTGTGAGCTTTGGGCAGGGTCACTCCCTATTAAATTCCCCAGAACTTACTTCTAGCTGCCAGCTATAGTTTGTAACTACCCTGGTCATAGCATCCTGTACTTTCTGGTGTTTAGTTGCTGACTTCAGCTTATATTTTGACTATTCAACAGTTTCTCAAATTTAGCTAGGAGGGATAGCTAATACTGGAGAAGAGAGAGAGAAGAATACAAAAAATAAACAAACTAGGAATATGGGCAGCAACTAACAGAATTGTTTTTAACAAGGAGAAATGAAAAGTCCTACATCTGGGCAAGAAAAATGAAAAAAGACCCATAGAGAGTGGGAGGAATAGAACTAAGCAACAGGACATGTGAAAAACACTTGGGTATACTAATATATCAACAGTGTGATGCAGGAGCAAAAAAAAAGGCAAGCACAATTCCGGGTTGTATTAACAGAGGCATACAGTCTAGATCACGTGAAGTCATTATCCCCCCTACAGTATTCCTCCTTGGCCAGACCTCATATGGAATACTGTGTCCAGTTTTGGGCACCACATTTTAAAATTGACATGAACAGCCTGAAGCAAGTTCAGAGGAGAGCGGCCAGGATGGTGACCGGTCAGCAAAAATGTCCCATGAGGAACAGTTAGAAGATTTAGGAATGTTTATGTTGCAAAAGAGAAGACTAAGAGGAGACTTAATAGCTATCTACAAATATCTCAAGGGCTTTCAGAGTGTAGAGGGATCAGCTTTTTTATCATTTGCAAAAAGAAAGACTAGAAGCAATGGGATGAAACTGAATGGGAGGAGACACAAATTAAACATTATAAACACCTTTTTGACAGTGAGGGTGAACAAGTGGAATAGACTGCAATGAGATGTAGTGAGCTCTCCTTCAATGGAAGTCAATGGACACACATCTGTCTGGGATGATTTAGTTAATACTGCATTGAAAAGGAAGTTAGACCAGATGACCCAGGAGGTCCCTTAAAACTCTACTATTCTATGATTCTATGATTTGTCTGTAACTTTGATCTCCTGATAAAGACCCATCTTTATGACCATTATCTCTGCCAGTTTGCTCAAGATTTAAGCAGTATGTTCTGAACTGGGGAGAGGTACAGTGGGGAGATAGATACTTGATCCCTTGCCGATTTTGTAAGTTTGCCCAGTGACAAAAACATGAATAGTCTATAATTTTAAAGGTAGGATAATTTTAACATTGAGAGATAGAATATCAAAAATAAAATCCAGAAAATCACATTGTACCAATTAAATACACCGTATATACTTGAGTATAAGCCGACCCGAGTATAAGCCGAGACCCCTAATTTTGCCAGAAAAAACTGGGAAAACTTAGTGACTCGAGTATAAGCCTAGGGTGGGAAATGCAGCAGATACTGGTAAATGTCAAAAATAAAAATAGATACCTATAAAAGGAAAATTAATTGAGACATCAGTAGGTTAAGTGTTTTTGAATATCCATATTGAATCAGGATCCCCATATAATGCTCCATACAGTTCATGATGGCCCCATAAGATGCTCCATACAAAATACGTCCCATATAATGCTCCATACAGTTTATGATGGGCCCCATAAGATGTTCCATATTAAAATATGCCCCATATAATGCTGCCCAAATGTTGATTATGACCTCATATGATGCTCCATAGAGACATTTGCCCCATACAATGCTGCACAAATGTTGATTATGGCCCCATAAGATGCTCCATACAGACATTTGCCCCATATAATGCTGCACAAATGCTGATTATGGCCCCATAAGATGCTCCATACAGACATTTGCACCATATAATGCTGCACAAATGCTGATTATGGCCCCATAAGCTGCTCCATAGACACATTTGCCCCGTATAATGCTGCACAAATGCTGATTATGGCCCCATAAGATGCTCCATAGAGACATTTGTCCCATATAATGCTGCACAAATGCTGATTATGGCCCCATAAGATGCTCCATAGCAATATTTGCCCCGTACCGCTCATTACAGTAATGAATATGCGGCTCCACCGCTATGGGAGTGGAGTCAGGTCCATATTCATTACTGTAATGAGTGGTACCATGTGACTGCTCAATACAGGAGGAAGCTGTCAGCGCCCAGAAAACCAAGGATGTGCAGGGACCGTGCCAGGAGCAGGTGACTATGACTAGACAGCTGCCGCTCCCCCTCACCTGCCGACCCCTGGGAATGACTCGAGTATAAGCCGAGAGGGGCAATTTCAGCCTAAAAAATGGGCTGAAATTCTTGGCTTATACTCGAGTATAGATGGTATTTTTTAGCATTTTTCAGTGAGAAATAAGTATTTGATCCACTACCAACCATTAAGAGTTCTGGCTCCTACAGACCAGTTAGACTCTCCTAATCAACTCATTACCTGCATTAAAGACAGCTGTCTTACATCCTCACCTTTATAAAAGACTCCTGTCCACAGACTCAATTAATCAG
This sequence comes from Ranitomeya variabilis, assembly GCF_051348905.1. Lineage (NCBI taxonomy): Eukaryota > Metazoa > Chordata > Amphibia > Anura > Dendrobatidae > Ranitomeya > Ranitomeya variabilis. Next base: position 60,569,076 of record NC_135236.1, on the reverse strand, counting down.
TCTACAGCATGGGCAAGATCAAAGCGTTTTATAAGGATGTCAGGGACAAGATTATAGACCTGCACAAAGCTGGAATGGGCAACAAAGCCATAAGTAAAATGTGAGGAGACAACTGTTGGTGCAATTGTAAGAAAATGGAAGAAATACAAAATGACTGTCAATCGATATTGATCTGGGGCACAGTGAAGAAACTAGACTATATCTTAAGACAACCATGTTTAGCAAACCAAGAAGAATTGACTTTTTATTTGTATGTTGGCGTTTGGATTTAAGCATTGATTTCTGGTTAGTCAAGAAAACAGACTTTTGTTTGTGTAAGCCTGGAATATTGACTTGTAAGCTGATATTTGATATAACATAGTGTGCTCTTATTCTTGTGAATAGTGAGGTCTGCTGATATGCTAACTATGCATTGTGTTACAGGGCCAGTTTGTTGACTTTGAAAGCAGAGAAGGAAGAACTATGCAAATGGTTTAAATATAAGTAATGCTACTTGATCTCATAACCATTGTTCCCCTTTTCTGTGATGCTGGACTGAAGGACACTTGTTAGCTCTAAAAATAAGTTGAATGCCACTATATAGAGACTTTTTTCTGTTCAGCGTGACTCTTCAGAATCTCAGCTAAGGGTACTATCGACCCGACTGGTAGAACACAGGACTGCTTTATTGACCATCACTGAAACCCCAGAGAAGTCTTAAAGTATCCAGGTTGGAAAAATTGGTTTACCTGGCCACATACCTCACTGCTCTCTGTTACCTTCCTAAGCTTGTCATTGCCTCCTCACAGAGGGGGCCTGCCAAAAGTGAGGAGCCACTGGTGGAGGTATGCGACACTGGAAGCAGCTCTAAACCCAGTGAGTCAGTGAAAGGGTGAGACTGTAATTTGCGCCATCTTGGGTATTTGCTGGGACTGTACTGTATGCTATTGTGTGTTGGTGGTTCAATAAATTATTGCCACACTATTTTACACTTAACCTGTGTTGTCTGAGTAGTGTTCTGCCCACTTGGAAAGAGAGCAGGCGTTCAGTGGTATGAGCCTTGGTCCATGCAGTCTTGCTAAAGACAGCTGGGCCAGCGGATGAGAGCACCCACTGACCCCTGTGTCTCCACAGGCACCATGCAAAATCTCACCTTGTGTTCATGTCTTTGTCAGTGGGCAAACTTACAAAATCAGCAAGAGATCAAATACTCATTTCCCCCACTGTAATTATTTGCAGTTGAACCAGGCTTCACTCCTGCACTCTCCATGGACTTCTTCACTGCCAGAGCCCCTGTTGCCCCGACCACTGCAGGTCTTGTTACAGGTAATGTCATGGGCACAGAAGACACCGAAAGAGCAGTACATGCCATCAGACATGCGGTCCTGGCTGATTTACGGCGGCTATGACAAGCTCCACCGACTTCTCAGCTGACACCACACTCATGCTATTTACTGGTGCTAGGACCACTGACTTTGATCTAGTAGCAGATCCACACATTGGGACCCTGACAACCAAGCACAGGATGCTGGAGAAGCGGCTCCGGCTGTTAGTGCACCATTGATATTGAGGGAGATGACAGTCGCCGTAGGGGTTTTGCCGATGGTATTCACTCCTGCTCTTTACTGTTGGATGGACACTGGAGCGATACGGCATGCCATCCACACACATGTCAGTGGGTGCACAAGGTGCCAGATAGGCCTCCTCTCACTGAGGACCGAACCTGAGCACCTCCATTACCTTTGGCACTGCCTAACGCCTAGCTACTCTACACTTTGCCTACACTGTCTGGCTTTGCAGCCGTATGCCTATCACTGGCTCCCCTACTACGGCAACAAGAGATGGCTTCCCGCACCAAGTAGACTGTACTCTTCCCGCTCCATTGCTGCGAACCTATAACAGGGTCTGAACCATGGTGGGTAGTGGGTTTCACACAGCAAGATCGGGGGGACTCAGGGAGGAGAACACACACAAACTTCTCTGACATTTTTCTTAGCTTTTTTCAAGCCATCTTCTTCCCCCTCCAGATAGCCTCATCACCACAGACCTCATCTTGGGTGGATTCAGCTCCTCATCCTCCTCCTCCACATCTTCTTCTACCAGGGCTGAACCTTGAGACCCCTTCCTCTCCTGAACAGCCACCATTTTGTGGAATCAATCACCATTGTCCTAGTTTTTCTCAAAGTAGCCTGCTATTAGCTAGGAAATCCAGTCTTCTCCCTTCCAGCATGTCCACTTTCAGCCTAACAATCTTGCCAGACAATGCTGGTCTCTTGTTATTGTAGGCTCCTTTGGCCCTGAGCCTCAATGCCTGCAACTCCTCCCGAAGTCTCCTCAATGTCTTCCCAGCCTCCTCATACTCATTGAGGTAGGCATGGATGTGGGAGCCATTGATGAGGACAGGCTTCTGTTCAGCCCTAGTTCCTCACTACCTGTGCACGGCTGCCATAATTCTGCCCGATGGGTGGAAGACAGGGACTCAGCCCCAAAATCCATTTGCAGGATCCCCTCTGTTCAATTTGTTGGAGAGGTAAGTTCTTATTTCCTTGTGGAAATCTCTGTAGAGCACAAAACTCACACTCCTTGCACAGCTCAGACCATGCCTACCAAGCAAGCTCCTCCTGTGGCTGATGACAGCAGATTTACCCTCCAAAAGATAAGATGTGCATTAAAGGATATAACTACTCATTCCAATTATAGAGCCTCTAAATTGTCACAGATGGTTACTGTGCCTTGCAACATCATCTGCTCATTTGAGGAGTGGTTTACTTGCTTCACTGCTGCCTTCCTTGGATGTGGTACCCTTTTATCAGGCTGCCTCTCCAGATTCAAACCCTGATTCACTGTATTCCAAGGACACCAGCATATAACAGAGCCCGTACAGTACGGGAGACGGTCAGAAGGGGGAGTGGCTCTCTGTGCAGGCAGGTCCCGATGCAGCAGGTGGAGAGAAAACACCCCTTGTACAGTGAGAGTGAGGTGAAAGGCCTTCAGAAGACACCATAGCCGCCCTGCCTCATCAACGAATACACCCAAGGCAATGTATAGGGTCGCTCAGAAGAGGGGTGAGGGAGTGAGGACCTATGTGGAACCTCTGTCAGATTTTCCATTCATAATTTTATGGCGATCTGAAGCCAGAAATAAAATAAAAAAATCCAAATTGGCTTATTTAATGACCAGTCTCAGTTTCAGGGCCTCATCTTCAAAAATTTTTAATCCAATTTACTTCACAAAATTTTAAATTTGTCCCAAAGATTTAAGAATTTGAATAATTTGTAAATTGATTGACTACTGCTTTCCTTATATGTGGTGCCTGTTTATTATGCTCTCTCTCGAGATTCAAATCCTGATTCACTGTACTCAAAGGAAAACAGAATATAATGGAGCCCGTATGGCTGGGGGGTGTGGTTGGAAGGGAGAGCAGCTCCCAGTGCAGGCAGGTCCAGAAGCGGCAGGAGGAGAGGAATCAATCCTTGCATGGCAAGGGTGAGGCGAATGGCCTCCAGAGGACACCACAGCCACCCTGACTCATCAACCAATGCACAAGCACGCCCAGAAGAGGAGCAAGGGTGTGGGGCCTATGAGGCACCCCTGTCAGGTTTTTCATGCATTCCTTTACCGGTTCATAATTTTTCAGCGATCTGTAGCCAGATATTTAAAAAATGTCATCCAAATTGACTGATTTAATGACCATTTGCAGATTCACTGTATCATTTGTGTGTACGCGCCCGTCGTGGTACAGGGCCTCATCTTCAACATTTCTTTAATCCAGTCCACTTCGCAAAATTTTTGGATTTGTTCCAAAATGTGTCCTTTTTTGGGGGATTCTGTTATTTTAAGTAATGTCCCTATTTAAACTTGTTTGCAGGACTCTTGTCTTGCTCTTAGTGCAATTTAGCTTCCTTTTGCAGTCCCCTAGCCCTTACTATGACCATTTTACAGCCATTTTAAAGCACCCACGTTCGGGTCATCATTGTCTTTTATTGGATTTGTGTTAGTGGTCAGGTTTGGAGTCAAGTTCAGATACCGAACTGAACTTTTAACTGTAGTTTGCCCAAACCTGACGAACCCGAACATCCACGGGTCTGCTCATCCCTAGATCCAATCTCTAACAATATCTCCAAGCAACTGGCTAATGGATGGATACGTCTCATGAACAGTAAATTAAGCTGTATATAGCACTATGTGGGAAGTACTATGTAATCATTTTTCTTGCATCTTAAAGGGATCCTATCGCCATAAATAATGCTGTTGACCTGCAGGCAGCCAAATGCAGCGGGGAGAAAATTACCTTTATTCTCCCCACCAGCATTTGCTTTCAGTCATAGTGGAGGGGGCAGCGCTGATTCAGTCACCGCTGATTGTACAGAGCTGTCAATGTAACCGCCCCCCCGGCATTTACTGACAATGGCTCTACATTGCGGCCAGCTGTCAGTCAGGGTCAGGGGTGCTGTTACAGCGAAGGTTCTGTAAACTCAGAGCAGTGATTGAACCGCCGCCGCCCCCATCATTATAACTGAAATTGAATGCTGGCGGAGAGAATAAAGTTAATCTTCTCCCCACTGCATTTGGCTATGTGCAGGCGACAGTCAGCAAAATAACGCTGTTAACCTGCAGATTAACCACATATCTGCAGGTTAACAGCTTAATTTCTGGTGACAGGTTCCCTTTAACACTCCGCAATATCTTTGGGGTCAGAGACAATGTGAGTGCTAATTCTACTTTGGTGAATTTAACTTTGAGGTCCCTTTTCCAAGTGAAGTTTGAATTAACATTTAAGTACATTTTTCGGTAAAAGACGAATTTACGATATTGACAGCTTTGAGAAATGAGAAGGTTATCTGATATTAATAAAAGGTAGGACTGCCCTGTCAGAGCGTAGGTCATTGTTTTTCACATTTATAAAAAGGAAAAATGTCAGAGTTGCTCTGAGGATTTGAGAAGAGATTAACAAGATTTCTCGATGCTGTAATAGCTGGGAGGTTTTTTGTGATAGGATTGGAAATATTCATAAATGGTTAAGATCTCCAGGGAAATCTAGGACATGTGATTCTTTTTCTCTAAATCCAGTCTGTCGTGTGTGATCTCTGGTAATATGGTCAGATAACAGCCCGATCCATGAGGTTTTAGTTAAAGCTCCGGCAGACTTTTGCATCTGTGTCATGATGTCAAATTCCACTCCAGAGGAAGAAATATTTGTGACAGACCTTGACGCTGTTCCCTACAAGGTCAAGTCTACGGGTCGTTGGTAGCCTCTCTTAATGCTAGTAAAGAGAATATGTCACCTAAATCATGCTGCCTAAAACATGGGCAGTATTAATTTGCTGCACAAATGGAGCCAGTTATATTTCTCTCTGAGAAAATACTGTATACCTTAAAGTTTCAGCTAGAGACCATAGCTGGAGACAAGATTAGTCTGTTACGGCCACCAGCTGCTCCAAGTGATTTCTGGGTCTCTCGTTATAGGAGGGACCTCTCATTTACCTCGAGTGATGCTTGGAGAAGCCGGCCAGTGTTTGCAGTGGACCAGTCTAGTCTCTGCTGATCTTCTAACTATACTTTCTCTGAAACTGGTGCATTTGAGAGAAGGATATATATGGCTAGTTGGCTACAATTGTAGTGTATTTGTATGGAATAAAACAATCATAATGACATATGAATAAGTTTCACTTCTGGACACCATTACCATTGGTGTATTGTACATATATTAGGGATACCCAAGACAAAATTCATATGTGTCCTTCTAATGTGCTGCCGGATTTTCCCTCCCAAGACAGTAGCACTTGTGTTTGTTTTCCTTTCCTCCTCCTTTTTATGTTCTTATGGCATATTCCCCATCCCCTTGTTTCATCAATGTATTTCCTTTGTGACATAGAGATGACTCTATAGCAAAGATCAAAGCATTAGAGTGCTAGGTTTAGACACCCAAGATCAATAAGCCTAGTTTTTGTTTTCCATCTACAGCATCTCATGACTTTATGACCAGTTTCACAACCTCTCTGTGAGCAGCAAAGACTTATCAATCTTTATTAAAGGTCCCAATAGCAGCCACATGGTATGCTTTTATACTACATATTCCCTCGACCATTGTGCACAATACATGTCTATGTGTATGACAGTGTTGGAGATTGTATTTGGAGCCTCCACAACATATTCCATTAAAGGGAACCTGTCACCCCAAAATCGAAGGTGATCTAAGCCCACCAGCATCAGGGGCTTATCTACAGCATTCTGGAATGCTGTAAATAAGCCCCTAATGTATCCTAAAACATGAGAAAAAGAGGTTAGATTATAATCACCCAGGGGTGGTCCCGGTCCCGGTCCGGTCCGATTGGTGTTGCAGTCTGGTCCGGCGCCTCTCTGACTTTTCCTGGCACCTACGCACTGCAATACTTTGCTCTGCACTCAACAGGGCAGACATAGTACACCTGCACCAGAGCCGCAGCATGAAGACAAGAAGAGGATGTCATCGTAAGAAGATGGGAGGCCTCGGACCGGACCGCGATGCCCATCGTACCGGTACCGCCCCTGGGTGAGTATAATCTAACCTCTTTTTCTCATCTTTTAGGATACATCGGGGGCTTATCTACAGCATTACAGAATGCTGTTGATAAGCCCCTGATGCTGGTGGGCTTAGCTCACATTTGATTTTGTGGGTGACAGGTTCCCTTTTAGATTTAATTGGAATAATAGTTTAGAATGGATCCTAATTGTAGCTTACCTTTTCCAAATCTAGGACCAGGCTTTGTTTCTTTCCTCTAGCTAGACATCTTAAGTTACTGTAGTAACCCACCAAACACTTTTGACATCATCAACCAAGGTCTTTTAAGTCCAGCTCAGGTGGCTGTTTGGTTGGTTCTAGCCTCATCTTCCTTTGGACTTTGATCCTGCCAGCTGAGTAACTATGCTCCCTGCAACTCCTGTCCACTTTCCAGAATTCTACTTCAATCACTAGCACAATCTAGTGTTTCCTGTTGTCACAGCTCTCTCAACTCTGTAAAATGAAGCAGAGTACAACAGAATACCCTTTGTCCTGTAATTAGCCAATGGGATTCTTCTGGTGCCATTGGTTCCTGTCCTATGACAAATCTGGCACTACATCATGGTTTCTGACACAGATGAGAACAAAGCTTTTCATCCTAAATTTTACCAATTTTTTCTGCCACATAAGATGACACCAGTATCTGTGTTGTGGATTCTGTTTGCGGGCTCCCTCTGGTGGTTACTGCTGGTGCTGGGTGACTTTGGTGGGTTGCGGCCTTTGGTTTCCATCTGTCCATCAGAGGCTGGGTGTTTCCTATTTTACCTGGCCTTTCTGTCATTTCCCTTGCCGGCTATCAATGTGTTCAGATGTGCTCTGTTTGGTTCCTGCCTACCTGCTCCCAGATCTTTCAGAAGAAGCTAAGTGCTGATTTTCAGTTGTTTGGTTTTTTGTCCAGCTTGCTTAGAATGTCTCTTTGTTAGCTGGTTGCTCTAGTGGCCTGAGGTTCTCCCCATGTGCCATGAGTTGGCACATGGGTTCTTGTAATCTCAGGATGGTTTTTTGATTAGGGTTTTTTGCTGACCGCTCAGTCCCCTTTTGTGTCATTCTGCTTTCTAGTTTTCAGCGGGCCTCTATTTGCTAAAGCTATATACATCATCTCTATGTGTGTGCCTTCCTCTCATTTCACCGTCAATACATGTGGGCGGCAACTATATCTTTGGGGTTAATTCCTCTGGAGGCAAGTGAGGTCTTTGTTTTCTCTGCAGTACTAGTTAGCTCTTAGGCTGGTGCGTGGCATCTAGAACCAACGTAGGCACGCTCCCTGGCTATCTCTAGTTGAGTTTGTCAGGCGTAGGGCAGCGGTCAGCCCAGGTTCCATCACCCTAGAGCTCGTCCGATATTTATTATACTTTGCTTATCCTGTGCTATCCCTAGCCATTGGGGATTCATGACATATCTGTATAGAATGTAGTTTTATGTTGATTAGCTTGCTTAGGTAGAATCTATACTTTTCAATGGGGCATCCTATGAAATAGCCCATGGCAGGTATCAGTGCAGACTATAGTGGCAATGAACTAAGAAAGGGAGGGGATAGCTGAAAATTAAATCCATGGCCTTAAGCATCATAGCTTTTCATTATGCTTCCAGTTCTGCAGTTCTCCTAAATCGTGCATTACTTTATTAAATCTGCACCTCCCCGTTCCTGAGAAATGGCCCCCTCTTCCTTGTACATAAGTATGGTCTTGTTAGCCAAGGAAGCTTGGTCCTCAAGAATATGCTCATACATAAAAGTTGGTGGCCTTGCCACCTTGATTGACAAGGTTAGATTTACATAAACGGTAAAGGAGGTCATATCTCAGGAACGGACTGATGCCGGAACAAAAGGAAAACAGGAATAGACTCAGGCGAACAATGGCGTTAACAAAAGGCAAATAAGTTCTCTGTACAAAAAAACTTGATAATTTCCTTTAAAACATTACCAGTCTTCACATCCTTTTACCTTGCCAAGGCATACTGCATATTGCTCAAGTTAAGACACCCCAAGTCAAAAGAATTTGACAGTAATATCAAGTTTCCCAGTTTAAAATTCTTCCAGAAAACTAAGTTACAAGACATCTCACGAGGGAGTCTAATTAGGATCGTTGTAGGACCTTATGCGCCTGTGTCCTAAGCCTCAAATTTATGCCAGTAAATATCTACATCTCAAGCGTTCTGCTGTTCAAATATATATATTTGCCTGAGGTGTCACAGCTGCTTCGAGAGACATTCGTTCTCTGAGCTTATGGTGCATCCTTAGCAGCTTCTGCTGGATCGTAAGTCTCAAGATGTTTCTCCTTTCCTGAATAAGGTCTGTTTTATCAGTACTGAGAATCAGATTGTTTTGCCTAGAGTTGGTTGTTGATAAGCGGCCCACAAGGATGCCCCGAGCATTTTCATGCTGTATCTTATGTTGAGGATGCATTAACTTATTGTTTGTTGCTTTTGTTAGCTTTTATGGATACCTACAGTTTACGACATATTGTATACAGTAGAATTAGCTTCTTTTGACTGCACGTGAGGTTGTCTGGTACATGAGGGCCTACTAAAAGGAAAAAGTCTGTTCTACTGATCGTGTAAGGCAGAGCCATGAGCCCTATCGAGCACAGCTCGGTCCTCAGGCTCTCACTAGCAGCTCCTGAAATCAATAGCCTCTGTGTAATGCATCGCTTTCCCTGTAGTAGAAATAAGCAATCACATTGCAGATCCCCTGCTGATAACACCTGTTCCTGGTGATTGAACCCCTCTACGATCAGCTCTTCTCCAGGGGATTCTCTATCTTAAAAGCAGTTATTTTATTCAGACAATTCTATCATACAAAGCTTTACTGAAAGTTGTTTTAGTTCAAAATACATAATTCCTCCTAGTTCTGTGAGATTTCTTCCCGCGGGCACCAGGTACAACCTTGTTCAGTGTGGATAGGCTGATATCAGCTTTTCACATATGGAAAATGTCATTTATCCTAAATCTTTTTCGCATATCTATACAAGATCTGTCAAATTGCATTGAAAATGTGATCGAACAAAGATGTCTCTGAGCTGACATTGATTGACATATCAGTAGGAAATGCCACCGATGTCCAACCGGCAGGAGTTCTACTGCTGTGAACCTAATAGCTAGAACAAAAGTAGCACGTCAAAAATTCTTTGACACTTCGGGCCTATTCAATATTGCATTTCCGCCTGTTTTTGTTGTGTTTTTCTCCTTTTTTCTTTGCACTAAATTCAACTTTCCATTTGTGCCTTTTTTAAATCTATAACATATGTATTTACCTGTTTTGGAGGGGTTTTTTTAGCTTGCCACTATGAAAGGTGTTTAGGTTTTCCAGATATTTTCTTCTGATTCATCATTTGCAACTTTCAAAAGAGTCGTAAAATTTATCACCAATGTATATCAGTCCACCAATGGAGTAATTCTATGTACGCCAGAGATTGTTGCACAATATTTGCGTCATTTTCTGAAATGTGTGATTTTTTTGTCAGCTTAAAGGTTGTTAAAGGAAATATGTTATCTCATAAAACAATATACACCTGCTGATATACAATAGGGTTGATCTGCTGTTAAATAGGGTTGTAATGCTGCCCGCCTTGCCTTACTGGAGGTGCAGCTAGAGGGAGAAAATTAATTTATTTCTTCCTGGTAGCCACTGGCTTTCAGTCACAGTGCATGCGTGGAGCAGTTACAGTCAATGTGTTCAGCACCACTCACTATATAGTGAGTGTCGGATGTAAGCACACCCTGGCTTCTTGATTAACCCCTTTCTGCCATTAGATGTACTATTCCATCCATGTGGGGTGGGCCTTACTTCCCATGGACAGAATAGTACGTCCAGCGCAATCAGCCACGCTCACGGGGGGAGCGCGGCCGATCGCGGCCGGGTGTCAGCTGATTATTACAGCTGACATCCGGCACTATGTGCCAGGAGCGGTCACGCACTGCTCCTGGCACATTAACCCCGGCACACTGCGATTAAAGATGATTGCAGTGTTCCGGCGGCATAGGGAAGCATCGCCCAGAGAGGGGGCTACCTGCGTGCTTCCCTGAGACCCTCGGAGCTACGCAATGTGATTGCGTTGCTCCAGGGTCTCCTACCTCCTCCTCCCTGCAGGCCCTGGAACCAAAATGGCCACGGGAGCCTTCCAGGTCCTGCAGGGAGGTGGCTTGCAAATGCCTGCTCAGAGCAGGTGCCGGCAAGCCTCCTTCAGTGCCTGCCAGATCACTGATCTGACACAGTGCACTGCAAAGTGTGAGATCAGCGATCTGTCACTGTAACATGATGTCCCCCTGGGGCAATGTTACAAAGTAAAAAATAAATATTTACAAGTGTAAAAAAAATATATATATATATATATATATATATGTATATATATATATATATATATATATATATATTGTTCCAATAAATACATTTCTTTTTCTAAATAAAAAAGAAAAAAACAATAAAAGTACACATATTTAGTATTACCGCCTCCTTAACGACCCGACCTATAAAACTGTCCCACTAGTTAACTCCTTCAGTGATCACCGTAAAAAAGAGAAAAACAGAGACAAAAAACAACGCTTTATTATCATACCCCACCACAAAAAGTGGAATAACACGCGATCAAAATGACGGATGTAAGTATCCATGGTACCACTGAAAACATTATCTTGTCCCGCCAAAAAATGAGCCACTATACAGCGTCATCAATGAAAAACTAAAAAAAGTAAAGTTATAGTCCTCAGAATAAAGAGATGCAAAATAATTACTTTTTATATAAAATAGATTTTATCATATAAAAGCGCCAAAACATAAAAAAAGATATAAATGAGGTATCGCTGTAATCGTACTAACCCAAAGAATAAAACTGCGTTATCAATTTTATCAAACGTGGAACGGTATAAACGCCTGCCCCAAAAGAAATTCACGAATTGCTGTTTTTGGTTCATTCTGCCTCACAAAAATTGGAATAAAAAGCGATAAAAAAAGTCACGTTCCCGAAAATGATACCAATAAAAACGGCAACTCGCCCTGCAAAAAACAAGACCTCACATGAGTCTGTTCACCAAAATATGGAAAAATTATAGCTCTCAAAATGTGGAGACGCAAAAACTATGTTTGGCAATAAAAGGCATCTTTTAGTGTGTGAAAGCTGCCAATCATAAAAATCCCCTAAAAAAACCACTGTAAAAGGAAATCAAACCCCCCTTCATCGCCCTCTTAGTTAGCGAAAAATAATAAAATGTAAAAAATGTATTTATTTCCATTTTCCCATTAGGGTTAAGGTTAGGGCTAGGGTTAGGGCTAAAATTAGGGCTAGGGTTAGGGTTGGGGCTAAAGTTAGGAATAGGGTTGGGACTAAAGTTAGGGTTAGGGTTGGGACTAAAGTTAGGGTTAGGGCTACAATTAGGGTTGTGGCTACAGTTAGGGATAGGGTTGGGGCTACAGTTAGGGTTAGGGTTGGGGCAACAGTTAGAGTTAGGGTTGGGGCTACAGTTAGGGTTAGGGTTGAAGCTAAAGTTAGGGTTAGGGTTCAGGCTAAAATTAGGGTTAGCGTTGGGGCTAAAGTTAGGGTTAGGGTTGGGGCTAAAGTTAGGGTTAGCATTGGGGCTACAGTTAGGGTTGTGGCTAAAGTTAGGGTTAGGGTTGGGGCTAAAGTAAGGGTTATGGTTGGGGCTAAAGTTAGAGTTAGGGCTCCAGTTAGGGTTGGAACTACAGTTAGGGTTAGGGTTGGGGCTAAAGTTAGTGTTGGGGCAAAAGTTAGGGTTAGGGTTTGGATTACATTTACGGTTGGGATTAGGGTTGGGATTAGGGTTAGGGGTGTGGTTAGGGTTATGGTTGGGATTAGGGTTATGGGTGTGTTGGAGTTAGGGGTGTGGTTAGGGTTGGGAGTAGGGTTAGGGGTGTGTTGGGGTTAGGGATGTGGTTGGGATTAGGGTTAGGGGCATGTTCGGGTTAGGGGTGTGGTTAGGGTTATGGTTTGGATTAGGGTTAGGGGTGTGTTTGGGTTAGGGTTTCAGTTAGAATTCGGGGCTTAAACTTTTTAGGCACATCAGGGGCTCTCCAAACATGACATTGCATCCGATCTCAATTCCAGCCAATTCTGCCTTGAAACAGTAAAACAGTGCTCCTTCCCTTCCAAGCTCTCCCGTGCGCCAAAACAGGGGTTTACCTGAACATATGGGGTATCAGTGTACTCAGGACAAATTGGGCAACAACTTTTGGGGTGCAATTTCTCTTGTTACCCTTGGAAAGATAAAAATTTGGGGGGATAAAAAATCATTTTTGTGGTTAAAAAATTATTTTTTATTTTCATGCCTCTGCGTTTTAAACTGTAGTGAAACACTTGGGAGTTCAAAGTTCTCACAACACATCTAGATAAGTTCCTTTGGGGGCCTATTTTCCAATATGGGGTCACTTGTGGGGGATTCTACTGTTTAGGTACATCAGGGGCTCTGCAAATGCAATGTGACGCCTGCAGACCATTCCATCTAAGTCTTCATTCCAAATGGCACTCCTTCCCTTCCAAGCACTGCCATGCACCCAAACAGTAGTTTCCTCCCACATATGGGGTATCAGCGTACTCAGGACAAATTGGACAACAACTTTTGGGGTCCAATTTCTCCTGTTATCCTTGGGAAAATACAAAACTGGGGGCTTAAAAATAATTTTTGTGGAAAAAAAGAATTTTTATTTTCACGGCTCTGCATTATAAACTGTAATGAAACACTTGGAGGTTCAAAGTGCTCACCACACATCTACAGTAGATAAGTTCCTTAGGGGGTCCAATTTCTTCTGTTATCCTTGGGAAAATAAAAATTTGAGGGCGAAAATATCTTTTTTGTGAAGAAAAATATGATTTTTTCTTTTTACAGCGCTACATTATCAACTTCTGTGAAGCACTTGGTGGGTCAACGTGCTCACCACACATCTAGATAAGTTTCTTAGGGGGTCTACTTTCCAAAATGGTGTCAATTGTGGGGGGTTTCAATGTTTAGGCACATCAGGGGCTCTTCAAACGCAACATGGCATCCTATCTCAATTCCAGTCAATTTTGCATTGAAAAGTCAAATGGCGCTCCTTCCCTTCTGAGCTCTGCCATGCGCCCAAACAGTGGTTTACCCCCACATATGGGGTATCAGCATACTCAGAACAAATTGTACAACAACTTTTGAGGTCCAATTTCTCCTGTTACTCTTGGTAAAATAAAACAAATTGGAGCTAAAGTAAATTTTTTGTGAAAAAAAGTTAAATGTTCATTTTTTTTTAAACATTCCAAAAATTCCTGTGAAACACCTGAAGGGTTAATAAACTTCTTGAATGCAGTTTTGAGCACCATGAGGGGTGCAGTTTTTAGAATTGCTGGTCAAATTTTAACCCTTATAACTCCGTAACAAAAAAAATGTTGGTTCTAAAATTGTGCTGATGTAAAGTAGACATGTGTGAAATGTTACTTATTAAGTATTTTGTGTGACATATCTCTGTGATTTAAGGGCATAAAAATGCAAAGTTGGAAAATTGTGAAATTTTCAAAATTTTTCCCAAATTTCCATTTTTCACAAATAAACGCAGGAAATATCAAAGAAGTGTTACCACTATCATGAAGTACAGTATGTCACGAGAAAACATTGTCAAAATCACTGGGATCCGTTGAAGCATTCCAGAGTTATAACCTCATAAAGGGACAGTGGTCAGAATTGTAAAAATTGGCCAGGTCATTAACTTGCAAACCACCCTTGGGGGTAAAGGGGTTAACAGTGAATCATTTCCCCTATATTAAATTTGGAAAAATTTGGAAAAGCTGGTGACTTTGAATTCTGAAATGTTTGCTAATCTCTAAATTATTGGTATTCCTTCTATATTTTACACCAGCCACTTTGTTGCCTTGGTTGTAGAAGTTTCCTATGGGTGTACGCTAGCTAGATGTGGCTATTTACAGTGTATGTGTGTGATATTTTTGTTTTTAAATGTTTTTTTTTTATCTCTATTTTGTATGGTGTGTTATTCCATGACTAATACATGTATTGATTTTTGACTGATTTTTGCTATGCACTCTGCTTCTTCATGCATTTTCTTTTTGATTGGAAAATTAAATGAATCTGGTGTGACCTTAATTTCTTATAGACTAACACAATAAAAAGATGGGTAAATAATTTCAAAGACAAAGTAGATAATAACATGAGTATTTAAAGGGAGTGTCTGGTCTCAGAAAAAAAGCGCGCAGTCACTCTATATAACTGCAAACTGCTGAATCATGACAGCATGCTATGCATTGCGGATACATGACAACTAGTCTCACCTGGCTTCTGTCAATAGAAGAAAATTGAGAAAAGCCAGAAAAGTCAAGTCAACACATGACAACTAGAGATCAGTAGATCTTTTGAAATTCAAAATTTGATGTTCTCTGTAAATTGGATTTGCATAATTCTTAATATTGGAAAACTTGTAATTGGTTAGAAAATACAAGTGGAAAGAGAGGACCCTACTGACCATAAGAACTTACAATATACAGTTGAAAGAGAGATAAAAATAGGACCCCTCTGACCATAAGAGCTTACACTCTAGAGGAGACAGAGAGGACCCCGCTGATTTTAAAAGCTTACACTCTACAGGAGGAAGAGAGATAAAGAGAGGACCCCTCTGACCATAAGAACTTACACTTTGTAAGATATAAAGAGGACCCCACTGGTCATAAGAGCTTACATTCTACAGGTGAGATTGAGGATCCCCATGATCATAAGAGTTTACACTCTACAGAAGAAATAGAGAACCCCACTGATCATAAGAGCTTACACACTACACGAAAAAGGGAGGACCCCGCTGACCATAAGAGTTTACATTCTATGGGAGAGAGAGAGGACCCCACTGACCATAAGAGCTTACACCCTATAAGAGAGAGAGGGGACCCTGTTGATCATAAAAGCTTACATTCTGCAGGAGAGCGAGAGCAAGCCACTTTACAAAAGAGCTTACACTCTATAGGAGAGAAAGAGGCTTACCCAGTTACTCTAGAGATAGAAAATGACTCTGCTCTACAAGCTATGCTCTGCTGGGAATCACCGATCTGTGATGGTCCAGGTATTGACGCCCACTGTACCAGATGTGATAACCCTCAATAGCTGCATTATTATTCTGTCTTTCTCTCTCTCTCTCTCTCTCTCTCTCTCTCTCTCTCTATATATATATATATATATATATATATATATATATATACTGTGTATATCTACTGTATATAAAAAGAGAGAGAGAATAATAATGCAGCAGCTATTGAAGGTTATCACATCTTGTACAGTGTGTGTCAATATATATATAGAGAGAGACAGAGAGAGAGAATATATATATAGAATATATATAAATAACATAAATATATTATTATAGGGAAGTCCATGAAGCCACTCACAATTACATTAGCTCCAACTTTAACCCCTTTACCACTAAGGGTGGTTTGCATGTTAATGACCGGGCCAATTTTTACAATTCTTCCAACTGTCCCTTTGTGAGATTATAACTCTGGAACGCTTCAACAGATCACGGTGATTCTGACACTGTTTTCACATATTGTACTTCATGATAGCGGTAAAATTTCTTTGATATTACTTGCATTTATTTGTGAAAAATGTTGCGTTTTTCCAACTTTGAATTTTCATGCCCTTAAATTACAGAGATATGTTACACAAAATACTTAATAAGTAACATTTTCCACATGTCAACTTTACATCAGCACAATGTTGGAACCAAATTTTTTTTGTTAGGTAGTTAAAAGGGTTAAAAGTTGACCAGTGATTTCTCATTTTTAACACACCATTTTTTTTAGGGACCACATCACATTTGAAGTCTCTTTGAGGGGTCTATAAGATAGAAAAAAACAAAAAGTGACACCATTCTAAAAACTGCACCCCTCAAGGTGCTCAAAACCACATTTAAGAAGTTTATTAACCCTTCAGGTGCTTCACAGGAATTTTTGGAATGTTTAATAAAAATGAACATTTAACTTTTTTTCACATAAAAATTACTTCAGATCCAATTTGTTTTATTTGGACCCCAAAAGTTGTTGTACAATTTGTCCAGAGTACGCCGATACCCAATATGTGGGGATAAACCACTGTTCGGGCGCATGGCAAAGCTCGGAGGGGAAGGAGCGCCATTTGACTTTTCAATGCAAAATTGGCTGGAATTGAGATAGGAAGCCATGTCGCGTTTGGAGAGCTCCTGATGTACCTAAAAAGTAGAAACCCCCCACAAATTACCCCATATTGTAAACTAGACCCCCCAAGCAACTTATCTAGATGTGTTGTGAGCACTTTGAACCCCCAAGTGTTTCATTAAAGTTTATAACGCAGAGCCGTGAAAATAAAAATACCTTTTTTTTCCCACAAAAATGATGTTTTAGCCCCCAAATTTTTATTTTTCCAAAGGATAACAGGAAAACTGGACTGCAGTAGTTGTTGTCCAATTTGTTCTGAGTACGCTGATACCTCATATGTGGGGGTAAACCACTGTTTGGGCGCACGGCAGAGTTCGGAAGGGAAGGAGCACCATTTGACTTTTTCAAAGAAGAATTGGTTGGAATTGAGATCAAACATCATGTCGTGTTTGGAGAGCCCCTGATGTGGAAACTTCCCAATTCTAACTCCAACCCTAACCCCAACACACCCCTAACCCTAATACCAACCCTAACCACACCCCTAACCCCAACACACCCCTAACTCTAATCCCAGCCATAACCCTAACGACACCCCTAACCGAACACACCCCTAACCCTAATCCTAACTCCAACACACCCCTAACCCCAACACACCCCTAACCCTAATTTCAACCCTAACCATAACCCTAACCACACCCCTAACCCTGACACACCCCTAACCCAACGGTAAACGTAATCCAAACCCTAACCCCGACTCTAGCCCCAACTCTAACCCTAACTTTTAGCCCCAACCCTAGCCCTAACTTTAGCCCCAACCCTAATCCTAACTTTAGCCCCAACCCTAACCCTAATTTTAGCCCCAACCCTAACTCTAACCCTAATGGGAAAATGGAAATAAATAAAAAAAATTTATTTTATTATTTTTCCTTAACTAAGGGGGTGATAAAGGGGGTTTGATTTACTATTTATAGCAGGTTTTTATAGCGGGGTTTTGTTTGGCAGCTGTCACACACTAAAAAACGCTTTTTATTGCAAAAAATAGTTTTTGGGTCACCACATTTTGAGAGCTATAATTTTTCCATATTTTGCTCCACAGAGTCATGTCCAGTCTTGTTTTTTGCGGGACGAGTTGACATTTTTATAGGTACCATTTTCGGGCACATGACATTTTGTGATCTCTTTTTATTCCGATTTTTGTTAGGTAGAATGAACAAAAACTAGCCATTTATGAAATTTTTTCTTTGGGGTGGGGGCGTTTATACCATTCCGCATTTGATAAAATTGATAAAGCAGTTTCATTCTTCAGATCAGTACGATTACAGCGATACCTCATTTATGTTTTTTTATGTTTTGGCGCTTTTGTACAATAAAAACTATTTTATATAAAAAATAATTATTTTTGGATCGCTTTATTCTGAGGGCTATAACTTTTTTATTTTTTGCTAATGACGCTGTGTGGCTACTCGTTTTTTGCAGAACAAGTTGACGTTTATAGTGGTGCTATGTTTATTTATATCCGTCTATTTGACGAGTGTTATTACTAGTGTTGAGCATTCCGATACTGCAAGTATCGGGTATCGGCCGATACTTGCTGTATCGGAATTTCCGATACCGAGATCCGATACTTTTGTGGTATCGGGTATCGGGTATCGCAACAACATTAATGTAATAATGTGTAAAAAAGAGAATTAAAATAAAAAATATCGCTATACTCACCTGTCCGACGCAGCCGGGACCTCAGCGAGGGAACCGGCAGCGTTGTTTGTTTAAATTTCGCGCTTTTACTTGGTTACGTGAAGTCCCGGCTTGTGATTGGTCAGGGCGGCCATGTTGCCGGGACGCGGACCAATCACAGCAAGCCGTGACGAAATTACGTCACGGCTTGCTGTGATTGGTCCGCGTCCCGGCAACATGGCCGCCATTAACCAATCACAAGCCGGGACGTCACGGGAGGCTGGACATGCGCGTATTTTGAAAAGCGCGCGTGTCCAGCCTCCAGTGACGTCCCGGCAACATGGCCGCCATTAACCAATCACAAGCCGGGACGTCACGGGAGGCTGGACATGCGCGTATTTTGAAAAGCGCGCGTGTCCAGCCTCCAGTGACGTCCCGGCAACATGGCCGCCATTAACCAATCACAAGCCGGGACGTCACGGGAGGCTGGACACGCGCGGTTTTCAAAATACGTGCATGTCCAGCCTCCCGTGACGTCACGGCTTGTGATTGGTTAATGGCGGCCATGTTGCCGGGACGTCACTGGAGGCTGGACACGCGCGCTTTTCAAAATACGCGCATGTCCAGCCTCCCGTGACGTCACGGCTTGTGATTGGTTAATGGCGGCCATGTTGCCGGGACGCGGACCAATCACAGCAAGCCGTGACGTAATTTCGTCACGGCTTGCTGTGATTGGTCCGCGTCCCGGCAACATGGCCGCCCTGACCAATCACAAGCCGGGACTTCACGTAACCAAGTAAAAGCGCGAATTTTAAACAAACAACGCTGCCGGTTCCCTCGCTGAGGTCCCGGCTGCGTCGGACAGGTGAGTATAGCGATATTTTTTATTTTAATTCTTTATTTTACACATTAATATGGTTCCCAGGGCCTGAAGGAGAGTTTCCTCTCCTTCAGACCCTGGGAACCATCAGGAATACCGTCCGATACTTGAGTCCCATTGACTTGTATTGGTATCGGGTATCGGTATCGGATTGGATCCGATACTTTGCCGGTATCGGCCGATACTTTCCGATACCGATACTTTCAAGTATCGGACGGTATCGCTCAACACTAGTTATTACACTTTTTGTTCGGCGTTATGATGATAAAGCATTATTTTTTGCCTCGTTTTTTTTTTTACGGTGTTCACTGAAGGGGTTAACTAGTGAGACAGTTTTATAGGTTGGGTCATTACGGACGCAGCGATACTAAATATGTGAACTTTTATTGTTTGTTTTTTTATTTACATACTGTAAAGAAATATATTTATGGAACAATATTTTTTTTTCTTTATTTAGGAATTTTTCTGTAAATATATTTTCACAGTGTAATATTTTTTTTTTCACTTTTTTACATTGTCCCAGGGTGGGACATCACTATATAGAGTCAAATCGCTGATCTGACACTTTGCTGAGCACTGTGTCAGATCAGCGATCTGACAGGCAATGCAGGAGGCTGCTCTCAGCAGCCACTGACAAGCCACCTCCCTGCAGGATCCAGAAGGAGCCCGTGACCATCTTTGATCAGGAGGCCTGCAGGGAGGAGACTGGAGGAGACCCTCGGAACAACGCGATCACATCAAGTTCTTCTGAGGGTCTCAGAGAAGCACGCAGGGAGCCCCCTCCCTGCGCAATGCTTCCCTATGCTACCGGAATGCTGTGATCTTGTTTGATTGCAGTGTTCCGGTAGCTAAAGTGCTGAGAGAGGTCTGTGACCGCTCCTGGCACATAGTGCCGGATGTCAGCTGTGATAATCAGCTGATACCTGGCCGTGATCAGCCGTTCTCCCCCCGTGAGTGCGGCTGATCGCATATGACGTACTGTCCCATCGATGGTCATAAGGGCCCAGGTCACCTCGATGGGTTAGTACTAGTGATGAGCGAGTATACTCGTTGCTCGGGTTTTCGCGAGCACGCCTGGGTGATCTCTGAGTATTTGTAAGTGCTCGGAGATTTAGTTTTTGTTGAAGCAGCTGCATGATTTACGGCTGCTAGCCAGCCTGAGTACATGTGGGGGTTGCCTGGTTGCTATGGAATCCCCCATGTATTCAAGCTGTGTAGCAGCTGTAAATAATTCAGCTGAGGTGACGAAAACTAAATCTCCGAGCAATCACAAATACTGGGAGATCACCCGAAATCCGAGCAACGAGTGTACTCGCTCATCACTACTTAGTACGTCTGATGTCAGAAAGGGGTTAATACCTCAACAGTGTGGGAAATGGCGCATGGGAAGTTTTTCTTTTGCAAATCAAATCTCAAAGTGCTGGAATTCATATGAAGCTGCAAATTTCAGGAAATTTGACTCACACTCGATCCTCCGCAGATCAATTCACTTATCTTTAGTGACTACATTCATGCAGAATGCCCATACAAAAAAAACACAGGAGAATAATAACAGTGACTGTTGACTTTTCTTCTGAGACAACTCTTTTTGGATACTCACACTAAAGTTGTTTATTCCTTATGGATAGTGTTGAGCGATACCGTCCGATACTTGAAAGTATCGGTATCGGAAAGTATCGGCCGATACCGGCAAAGTATCGGATCCAATCCGATACCGATACCCGATACCAATACAAGTCAATGGGACTCAAGTATCGGACGGTATTCCTGATGGTTCCCAGGGTCTGAAGGAGAGGAAACTCTCCTTCAGGCCCTGGGATCCATATAAATGTGTAAAAGAAAGAATTAAAATAAAAAATATCGCTATACTCACCTCTCCGACGCAGCCTGGACCTCAGCGAGGGAACCGGCAGCGTTGTTTGTTTAAAATTCGCGCTTTTACTTGGTTACGTGAAGTCCCGGCTTGTGATTGGTCAGGGCGGCCATGTTGCCGGGACGCGGACCAATCACAGCAAGCCGTGACGAAATTACGTCACGGCTTGCTGTGATTGGTCCGCGTCCCGGCAACATGGCCGCCATTAACCAATCACAAGCCGTGACGTCACGGGAGGCTGGACACGCGCGCTTTTTAAAATGGGCGCGTGTCCAGCCTCCCGTGACGTCCCGGCTTGTGATTGGTTGCGCCGCGGTCAACCAATCACAAGCCGGGAGGCTGGACACGCGCGCATTTTAAAATTTTAAAATGGGCGCGTGTCCAGCCTCCCGGCTTGTGATTGGTTGATCGCGGCGCAACCAATCACAAGCCGGGACGTCACGGGAGGCTGGACACGCGCCCATTTTAAAATGCGCGCGTGTCCAGCCTCCCGTGACGTCACGGCTTGTGATTGGTTGCGTCTCCCATGTGACTGCGACGCAACCAATCACAAAGCCGGGACGTAATTTTAAAATCCTTAAGGACCTGAAATTACGTCACGGCTTGCTGTGATTGGTTGCGTCGCCCATGTGACTGCGACGCAACCAATCACAACGCCGGAACGTAATTTTAAAATCCTGAAGGACCTGAAATTACGTCACGGCTTGCTGTGATTGGTTGCGTGCCGGTCACATGGGCGGCACGCAACCAATCACAAGCCGGGACTCACGTAAAGGAAAGAAAAGCGCGAATTTTAAACAAAGAACGCTGCCGCTTCCCTCGGTAAGGTGCAGGCTGCGTCGGAGAGGTGAGTATAGCAATATTTTTTATTTTAATTCTCTCTTTTACACATTTTTACATTAATGTTGTTTCGATACCGATACCCGATATCACAAAAATATCGGATCTCGGTATCGGAATTCCGATACAGCAAGTATCGGCCGATACCCGATACTTGCAGTATCGGAATGCTCAACACTACTTATGGAGAGAATGGATAATAAATGTTTGTTCAATGGGGATTCACTCCTGGGACCTTGTTCAATGAAACCACCCTTATTCACATTGGCATCACATGGTAATGTTTTAATACTAGAGGTTAGGACTGTTTGGAAAACATTCACTAATCTCAAATTTGGCAAGAACGTTGTGCATTTGGATTCCTGTTCAAATTCCCAAGCATTTTCTTCAAAATCTGCAAATTCAAACAAAGTTTGGTAAATTATTAAGTTTCTACTAAGGCTGCACACTGCGGTTCTGACTAGCAGTAACATTACCACTGGTAAGATCATTACCGTCAGTCAGAGCGCTGCGAGGTCAAGCTGTCAGATGTCTGCATGACCCCACAGCTGTGACCCACGGTAAAAGCTTACCGCAGGCCAACAGATGTTGGTTGATGAGAGACTACTACTCCCATCAGCCTACACCTGCTGTCACTGATAACAGCGGGAGTAGGTGGTGGTTGATGGTCGTAGTAATCAGTGGGTGCCTGTGCTCAAAGTAAAGAAAAAAAAGTTAAAATAAATAAATATTAAAATAAAAAAACAGTATATACTCACTTTACACCGAATCACTGAAGCCCTGGTCTTCTGTAAAAAATAAAATATGAAAAAGCACCATATACTCATCTTAACGCCTAATCCGAGAAGCCTATGTCACTTGGAAAAGAGAAAAATAATAAACCACCATATCCCTCACCTACCAACCATAATCCATATTGACCCATGACGATTCAGATCACTTGTAGAGCAGTCACATCAGCTGATGCAACTGCACCACCCAGCAGCTGGTGACACATTGACAGGAGCATGTAATTACTTCTGCAGTGTGTAGCACTGAGCTGCCGGAAGTAAGATCACCTGAGTTTATCAGAAGATGAGCCTCTGTGATTTCACTGCACTGTTGCATGAGAAAGCTCACATACAGCAGAGGTGCCATAAGTGAGATGACAAGGGCTCATTAGCTCATGAACTCCAGTGAACTTCCTCACCACAGCTCAGCGCTACACACTGCAAGTGTGATTACACGCTCCTGTCAGTGTGTCACCCGCAGCCGGGTAGAGCAGCTGCATCCGCTGTTGTGACTGCTCTACAGTTCATTAGGATTTTCATGAGACATTATGGATTATCTCTTCACTTCGGACAGGTGAGGAATATGGTTATTCATTATTTTAATTCATTTGCAGGGGAAATTGGCTTCAGTGGACTGGGCGATGACGTCAGTATGGTTTAATTTAGAGTCAATAAAGGAGTCTGTGTCATTATTTCAAATAAAGGACTTTATTCTGTGTGTGCGCTTTTTTTTTTATAAAATAACACTATGCAGTTAGTAATGGATAGGTGATTTATAGATGCCTCTCCATTACTAAGCTGTGGGCTTGATGTCACCTGGCAATACAAGGATGACATCAGCTTCAAAAATATGAACTCCACTTGCCACCGCCACAGGGCAAGTGGGAAGAGGCAAGCAAAGCACCAGAATTGGTGCATCTAATAGATGCTCCTTTTCTGGGATGGCTGTGGGCTGTTATTTTTAGGCTGGGGGGCAATATCCATGGCCACTTACCAGCCTGAGAATACCAGCCCCAGCTGTCTGCTTTAGCTTGGCTGGTTGTCAAAAATGAAGGGGGGGTACAAATTTTTTTTAATTATTTATTGAAAATTTAAAAACAGCATTTGGACCCCTGTATTTTTGATAACCAGCCTTGTTAAAGCTGACAGCTGAGGGTTTCAGCCCACAGCTGTCAGTTTTGCATGGCTATTTATCAAAAATAGATGGTAACTCACGTCAATTGTTTAAAAAACATATTTATTATAACGCAACTGATGGGTCAATTGATGACTATTTTCCTAGTGTCTGCCCTTAATTTTAGATGTTTTGGCAGCTTTCGGGCTCCACTGCAGGTGTTGTCAATGATGTTTGGTTTTCCCTCCCATTAAATTCAATGCTGTTTGATTATATTCAGTGAATTGTTCAGCAAACACCGGGAAGTTCGGCAAGCATAGCAGAACCAAACCTTAAAAGGTTTGCTCAACTATAATTAGGACATCCTGAATTTGGGTACACCTTGACGCTGGTGGTTTGGTGTTTACTCTTTTGTTGATCAAAAATGGTATTTACTAAGCAGCCTATGCAATTTTTATGCACTATTGCTTTTACTTATTTATTTACAGCTGGATATGTATTTATTTTGTTTCTTGTCTTAGGTTTTGTTTATTTAAAGGGAACCTGTCACCCCCTAAATCGAAGATGAGCTAAGCCCACCGGCATCAGGGGCTTATATACAGCATTCTGTAATGCTGTAGATAAGCCCTGATGTATCCTGAGAGATGAGAAAAATAGGTTAGATTATACTCACCCAGGGTCGGTCCCGCTGCGGTGGGTGTCGCGGTCCAGTCCGGGGCCTCCCATCTTCATAGGATGACGTCCTCTTCTTGTCTTCACACTGCAGCTCCGGCACAGGTGTACTTTGTCTGCCCTGTTGAGGGCAGAGCAAAGCACTGCAGTGCGCAGGCGCCGGGCATCTCTGACCTTTCCCGGCGCCTGAGCACTGCAGTACTTTGCTCTGCCCTCAATAGGGCAGACAAAGTTCGCCTGTGCCGGAGTTGCAGCTTGAAGACAAGAAGAGGACGTCATCATAAGAAGATGGGAGGCCCCAGACTGGACCACGACGCCCATCGGACCGAACCGCTGCGGGACCACCCCTGAGTGAGTATAATCTAACCTCTTTTTCTCATCTTTCAGGATACATCGGGGCTTATCTACAGGATTACAGAATGCTGTAGATAAGCCTCTGATACCGGTGGGCTTAGCTCACATGTCTGGCTCCAGGTTTTTGAGGTCTCCAGGCGAAAGAGTCTCAGTGGGCCCCCCTTTAACACATACCACGATTCATGATCGCATATAACACATCCATGTAGTATATAACACAGTCCACATAGTATATAACACAGCCACGTACCATATAACACAGCCATGTAGTATATAACAGCTCACGTAGCATATAACACAGCCACGTAGTATATAGCACAACCCACGTAGCATATAACAGCCCATATAGTATATAGCACAGCCATATAGTATATAACACAGCCCACATAGTATATAACATGGCCCACATAGTATATAGAACAGCCATGAAGTATATAGCACAGCCCACGTAGCATATAACAGCCCATATAGAATATAGCACAGCCACATAGTATATAACACGGCCCACGTAGTATATAGAACAGCCAAGTAGTATATAGCACAGCCCATGTAGCATATAACAGCCCATATAGTATATAGCACAGCCCACGTAGTATATAACACTGCCATGTAGTATATAGCACAGACATGTAGTATACAGCACAGCCCCCCTTCCCCTCAAGAATGGCCCCATAGTCCAGTACTTACTGTTATAGTTACAAAAAAACTCCTCACCTCTCAACGTGCCTGCGCTGCTCCCTGCTCTGGTCTTGGTGGCTGCCGCTGCACTGCCTGACACACAGCGATCGCGCACCCGCAGCGGCAGTGTCACAGGCAGAGTGGGGAATGATGGGAGAGGGAGCATCAGGTGACGTTCTCTCCTCCATCATTTGCTTTGAACTTTACTGGCAGATGCCGGTATAGTTCAATGCGGTGGCGGGGGAGTTGGCGCTGGTGACAGCCGGGCCCCCCTGCCTCACAGAGGCCCCATAGCGGCTGCGTGATGTGCCGCTAGCTGAGGGCCCATGGGGGAGCGGGGGCCCCAGGCAGCTGTCTGCCCCTAACGCCAGCCCTTGAGTGTGCCCCCCTGTCTCACCAGGGCCCCGGCACTTGCCCGGGTACGCCAGGTGCTGACGCCAGCTCTGTTAGCTCATCTTCGATTTTGGGGGGGACATGTTCCCTTTAATTACCAGTTTGAACATGTACACATACTAATACTCCAGTTCATTTTTTTCTGTTAAGACCCTCTCTGGTACAGTGGTCTTTCTTGGTCTATTCACTACAGTAGTGTAGTTTTACATAATTAAATAAGTAGAAAAAGACAGGTCAATCAAGTTTAACCTTTCTCCACCAGTTATGCATTCTCTATCACTAGATACAGTGGGGGAAATAAGTACAGTATTTTTCAGACTATAAGATGCACTTTTTCCCCAAAATTTTTTTTTGCGGAAAATAGGGGTGCATCTTATAGTTGGAATATACTTACAATTGTTGTGGCAGTGGTGCTCTGTGTGGCGGCTGCTCTCTGTGCTGGGGTGGCGGCAGTGCTCCTTGCTGTGGGGGGGTTCTGCCGGCATTTTGTCAAAGCCCAGAGGCCCCCGCAGCTCCATGGTTTCGATGCGGTGGCCTCCGGGAAAATGGTCGCTAAGGGCGGCGCATGCTCAGGTTCAGATCTCAGCACCGAGATTTCATTGCCAAGATCTGAATCAGAGAATGCACCGCTCCCAGCGGCCATTTTTCCAGATGCCACCGCATAGCAGCAATGGAGCTGCGGGAGCCTCCAGGCTTTGACAAAAGGCAGGCGGATCATCACCACCAAAGCACAGAGCACCACCACCGCAGCACAGAGCGCCACCACTGCAGCACAGAGCAATACTGCAGCCCTAGCACAGAGCACTGCTGCAGCCCCAGCACAGAGCACCGCAGCATCCCCAGCACAGAGCACCACTGCCACCAAAGTACAGAGCACTGCTGCCACACCAGCCTGGGATGGGATTTCCCAGAGGCCACAGCACCAGCCTGGATCCCCAAACAACCCCTGTAACCACTCCTGCACCTGTGCCTATCCCCCAAGTAAGCTGAATTCAGACTGTAAGACGGACCCCCATTTGACACATTATTTTTTCCCTATTTTCCTTTTGAAAATTTGTGGTGCGTCTTATGGTCCGGTGCGTCTTATAGTCCAAAAAAAATATGGTATTTTTTCCCTTGCTGATTTTGTAAGTTTGCCCACTGACAAATACATGAACAGTCTTTAATTTTAAGGATAGGTTAAATTTAACATTGAGAGATTGAATATAAAAAATAAAATTCCAAATCGTATTGTATAAATTAGATAAATCTATTTGCACTTTGCAGTGAGAAATAAGTATTTAATCCCCTACCAACCATTAACCCCTTCCCGACATGCGCCGTACTAGTACTGCGCTGCCGGCACTGCATTAGTGCCAGCCGCAGTACTAGTACAGCGCCCCGATCACCGCGGTCTCACGCTGAGCGCCGCGGTGATCGGGTGCGGGTGTCAGCTATATATGACGGCTGACACCCCGCAGCAATGTCCACGATCGGCGCTATCGCCGATCGCGGGCATTTAACCCCTCTGATGCCGCTGTCAATAGTGACAGCGGCATAGAGGGGGATCGCGCAGGGATGGGGGCTCCCTGCGCTCTCCCACCGGAGCAGCGTGATGAGATCACGCTGCTCCGGTGACCTGGAAGGAGTCCCCGGATCCAAGATGGCCGCGGGACTCCTTCCGGGTCATGAGATGCCCTAGCTTGCCGGCGCCTGCTGAGAGCTGCTGAGTGCAGGCGCCGGCAAGCCTCTGTAACGTGCCTGTCAGATCGGTGATCTGACAGAGTGCTGTGCACACTGTCAGATCACCGATCTGTGATGTCCCCCCCTGGGACAAAGTAAAAAAGTAAAAAAAAAAATTTCCACATGTGTAAAAAAAAAATTAAAAAAAAATTCCTAAATAAAGGAAAAAAAAAAAATTCCCATAAATACATTTCTTTATCTAAATAAAAAAAATCACACAATAAAAGTACACATATTTGGTATCGCCGCGTCCGTAACGACCCCACCTATAAAACTATATCACTAGTTAACCCCTTCAGTGAACACCGTAAAAAAAAAAAAAAAAAAAAAAAACGAGGCAAAAAACAACGCTTTATTCTCATACTGCCAAACAAAAAGTGGAATAACACGCGATCAAAAAGACGGATATAAATAACCATGGTACCACTGAAAACGTCATCTTGTCCCGCAAAAAAAACCACCATATAGCATCATCAGCAGAAAAATAAAAAAGTTATAGCTCTCGGAATAAAGCGATGCAAAAACAATTATTTTTTTATATAACATAGTTTTTATTGTGTAAATGTCTCAAAATGTGGTGATGCAAAAACAATTTTTTGCAATAAAAAGCGTCTTTTAGTGTGTGATGGCTGCCAACCATAAAAATCCGCTAAAAAACACTATAAAAGTAAATTAAATCCCCCTTCATCACCCCCTTAGTTAGGGAAAAATAATAAAATTTAAAAAAATATATTTATTTCCATTTTCCCGTTAGGCTACTTTCACACTAGCGTTGGTACGGGGCCGTCGCGATGCTGTGCAAGCGCCACACAACGGGGGCAGCGGATGCTGTTTTTCCACGCATCCGCTGCCCCATTGTGAGGTGTGGGGAGGTGGGGGCGGAGTTCCAGCTGCGCATGCACAGTCGGAAATGGTGGACCGTCGGCACAAAAAAAGTTACATGTAACAATTTTTGCTGCCGGCGGTCCGCCACAACACGATGCAACCGTCGCACGACGGTTGCGACGTGTGTCAATACGTCGCAATGCGTCGCTAATGTTAGTCTATGGGGAAAAAACGCATCCTGCAGATGACTTTGCAGGATGCTTTTTTCGCCAAAACGACGCATTGCGACGTATGCAAAAAAAACGCTACTGTGAAAGTAGCGCTAGGGTTAGGACTAGGGTTAGGGCTAGGGTTGGGGTTAGGGCTAGGGTTAGGGCTGGGGTTAGGGTTGGGGTTAGGGTTTCAGTTAGAATTAGGGAGTTTTCACTGTTTAGGTACATCAGGGGCTCTCCAAACGCGACATGGCGTCCGATCTCAATTCCAGCCAATTCAGCTTTGAAAAACTAAAACAGTGCTCCTTCCCTTCCGAGTTCTCCTGTGTGCCCAAACAGTGGTTCCCCCCAACATATGGGGTATCAGCGTTCTCAGGACAAGTTGGACAACAAGTTTTGGGGTCCAATTTGTCCTGTTACCCTTGGGAAAATAAAAACGTGGGGGCTAAAATATCATTTTTGTGGAAAAAAATATATTTTTTATTTTTGCGGCTCTGCGTGATAAACTGTAGTGAAACACTTGTTGGTTCAAAGTTCTCACAACACATCTATATAAGTTCCCTGGGGGGTCTAGTTTCCAATATGGGGTCACTTGTTGGGGGTTTCTACTGTTTGGGTACATCAGGGGCTTTGTAAATGCATCATGACACCTGCAGACCAATCCATCTAAGTCTGCAATTCAAATGGCGCTCCTCCCCTTCCAAGCTCTGCCGTGCGCCCAAACAGTGGTTCCCCCCCATATATGGGGTATCAGCGTACTCAGGACAAATTGGACAATAACTTTTGTGGTCCAATTTCTCCTGTTACCCTTGGGAAAAAAAAATTGCGGGCTAAAACATCATTTTGTGGAAAGAAAAAATGATTTTTTAATTTTCACAGCGCTACATTCTAAAAAAAATTTTATTTTTGCGGCTCTGCGTGATAAACTGTAGTGAAACACTTGTTAGTTCAAAGTTCTCACAACACATCTAGATAAGTTCCCTGGGGGGTCTAGTTTCCAATATGGGGTCACGTGTTGGGGGTTTCTACTGTTTGGGTACATCAGGGGCTTTGCAAATGCAACATGACACCTGCAGACCAATCCATCTAAGTCTGCAATTCAAACGGCGCTCCTTCCCTTCCGAGCTCTGCCGTGCGCCCAAACAGTGGTTCCCCCCATATATGGGGTATCAGCGTACTCAGGACAAATTGGACAACAACTTTTGTTGTCCAATTTCTCCTGTTACCCTTGGGAATATTAAAAATGTGGGGGCTAAAATATCATTTTCGTGGAAAAAAAAATATTTTTTATTTTCACGGCTCTGCGTGATAAACTGTAGTGAAACACTTGTTGGTTCAAAATTCTCACAACACATCTAGATAAGTTCGTCGGGGGGTCTAGTTTCCAATATGGGGTCACTTGTGGGGGGTTTCTACTGTTTAGGTACATCAGGGGCTCTGCAAATGCAACATGACACCTGCAGACCAATCCATCTAAGTCTGCATTTCAAACAGCGCTCCTTCCCTTCTGAGCTCTGCCGTGCACCCAAACAGTGGTCCCCCCCAATGTATGGGGTATCAGCGTACTCAGGACAAATTGGACAATAACTTTTGTGGTCCAATTTCTCCTGTTACCCTTGGGAAAAAAAAATTGCGGGCTAAAACATCATTTTGTGGAAAGAAAAAATGATTTTTTAATTTTCACAGCGCTACATTCTAAACTTTAGTGAAACAATTGGGGGTTAAAAGTGCTCACCACACATCTAGATAAGTTCCTTAGGGGGTCTTCTTTCCAAAATGGTGTCACTTGTGGGGATTTCCACTGTTTAGGCACGTCAGGGGCTCTCCAAACACGACATGGGTTCCGATCTCAATTCCAGCCAATTTTGCATTGAAAAGTCAAATGGCGCTCCTTCCCTTCCGAGCTCTGCCATGCGCCCAAACAGTGGTTTATCCCCATATATGAAATATCAGCGTACTCAGGACAAATTGCACAATAACTTTTGGGGTCCAATTTATCCTGTTACCCTTGGGAAAATAAAAAATTTGGGGCAAAAATATCATTTTTTGTGAAAATTAATATGAATTTTTTTTACGGCTCTACGTTATAAACTTCTGTGAAGCACTTGGTGGTTCAAAGTGCTCACCACACATCTAGATTAGTTCCTTAGAGGGTCTACTTTCCAAAATGGTGTCACTTGTGGGGGTTTCCACTGTTTAGGCACATCAGGGGCTCTCCAATTGCAACATGGGTTCCGATCTCAATTCCAGCAAATCTTGCATTGAAAAGTCAAATGGCGCTCCTTCCCTTCCGAGCTCTGCCGTGTGCCCAATCAATGGTTTACCCCAACATGTGGTGTATCGACGTACTCAGGACAAATTGTATAACGACTTTTTTGGTCCAATTTCTCCTGTTACCCTTGGTAAAATAAAACAAATTGGATCTGAAGTAAATATTTTGTGAAAAAAAAGTTGAATGTTCAATTTTTTTTAAACATTCCAAAAATTCCTGTAAAGCACCTGAGGGGTTAATAAACTTTTTGAATGTGGTTTTGAGTACCTTGAGGGGTGCAGTTTTTAGAATGGTGTCACTTTTGGGCATTTTCTGTCATATAGACCCCTCAAAGTCACTTCAAGTGTGAGGTGGTCCGTAAAAAAATGGTTTTGCAAATTTTGTTGCAAAAATGAGAAATCGCTGGTCAACTTTTAACCCTTATAACTCCCTAACAAAAAAAATTATGTTTCCAAAATTATGCTGATGTAAAGCAGACATGTGGGAAATGTTGTTTATTAACTATATTATGAGATATAACTCTCTAATTTAAGGGCATAAAAACTAAAAGTTTGAAAATTG
The DNA here is from genome assembly GCF_051348905.1 of Ranitomeya variabilis. Taxonomy (NCBI): domain Eukaryota; kingdom Metazoa; phylum Chordata; class Amphibia; order Anura; family Dendrobatidae; genus Ranitomeya; species Ranitomeya variabilis. The sequence goes on along the minus strand of NC_135236.1, from coordinate 60,537,613 downwards.
CTAAATTTTCATAATTTTCGACAAATTTTTGCTTTTTTCACAAATAAATGCAAGTCATATTTAAGAAGTTTTACCACTATCATGAAGTACAATATGTCATGAGAAAACAATGTCAGAATCACCAGGATCTGTTGAAGCGTTTTAGAGTTATGACCTCATAAAGTGACAGTGGTCAGAATTCTAAAAATTGGCCGTGTCACTTAGGTGAAAACAGGCTTTGGGGTGAAGGGGTTAAGAGTTCTAGCTCCTACAGAAAAGTTAGATGCTCCTAATAAACTTATTACCTGCATTACAGATAGCTGTCTTACATAGTCACTTTTATAAAAGACTCCTGTCCACAGACTCAATTAATCAGTCAGACTCACCTTTACAACATGGGCAAGACCAAAGAGCTTTATAAGGATGTCAGGGACAAGATCATAGACCTGCACAAAGCTGGAATGGGCTACAAAACCATAAGAAAGATGGGTGAGAAGGAGACAACTGTTGGAGCAATAGTAAGAAAATGGAAGAAATACAAAATGACTGTCAATCAACATCGATCTGGGGCACCATGCAAAATCTCACCTTGTGGGTATCCTTGATGATGAGGAAGGTGAGAAATCAGCCTAAAACTACATGGGAGGAACTTGTTAATAATCTCAAGGTAACTGGGAACATAGTCACCAAGAAAACCATTGGTAACACATTACAACATAAAGGTTTAAAATCCTACAGTGCCTGCACGGTCCCCCTGCTCAAGAAGGCACATGTGCAGTCCATTCTGAAGTTTGCCAATGAACACCTCGATGATTTTGTGAGCGATTGGGAGAAGGTGCTGTGGTCAGATGAGACAAAAATTGAGGTCTTTGGCATTAACTCAACTTGCTGCTTTTGGAGAAAGAGAAATTCTGCCTATGACCCAAAGAACACCATCCCCACTGTCAAGCATGGAGGTGGAAAGATTATGTTTTGGAGGTGTTTGTCTGATAAAGGCACAGGACTACTTCACTGCATCAATGGGAGAATGGATGGAGCCATGTACCCTAATATCTTGAGTGACAACCTCCTTCCCTCAGCCAGGACATTAAAAATGGATCATCGGCTGGGTCTTCCAGCAAGACAATGACCCAAAAACATACAGCCAAGGCAACAAAGGAGTGGCTCAAAAAGAAGCACATTAAGGTCATGGAGTGGCCTAGCCAGTCTTCAGACCTTAATCCCATAGAAAACTTATGGAGGGAGTTGAAGCTCCGAGTAGCCAAGCAACAGTCTCAAAATCTTAATGATTTAGAGATGATCTGCAAAGAGGGATGGACCAAAATTTCCTCCTGACGTGCTCAAACCTCATCATCAATTCCAAAAAAAGTCTGACTGCTGTGCTTGCCAACAAGGGTTTTACCACCAAGTATTAAGTCTTGTTTGCCAGATGGATCAAATACTTATTTCTCACTGCAAAATGTAAACAAATTTATATAATTTATACAATGTGATTTTCTGGATTTTATTTTTGATATTCTGTCTCTCAAAGTTAAAATTAACCTACCCTTAAAATTATAGACTGTTCATGTCTTTGTCAGTGGTCAAACTTACAAAGTTATCAAGGGATCAAATACTTATTTCCCCCACTGTAGGTTATTACCCACAATGTAATTTGCAAATACTGTTGTTGCATATGCTATTACTACCTCCCTCAGCTGGGCATTCCACAGATTGACTGCTCTAACTGTAAAGATTCCTTTCCTATTTAACTGTGGGAATCACCTTTCCTGCACACGTAATGAATATGCCCTTGTCATTTCTAAGGGAATAAATCATGTCCCAATTCTTCATTGGGCAATTTTTGACATTTTCCAGCAACCTCTACTGTGCTCATGAGGTTTTGAAGTTACGGTGTCACATGACGCATGTCATGACTTTGTGACCTAGTCAGCACTGGAGATGCTAAAGTGGCAGAGAATTGGAATAGACTAAATATGTCAAAGTTGACCAGACTGACAAAAGCAGGTAAAGTTGGTCTGAGCATTAATTTTTTCATCGCCTTCCCAGTCCTTTTGAATTAAGAAAAATAATGTTGTCGTTTTGCTGAAATTGCATGAATAAGTCGCAGGAATAAATCTCTAAAGAATCTAAATTTTCTGTGAAATTTGAGCAAAATTTGAGTAAGGCCGGTTTTACATTTGCGTTGGGCAGAGGGCTGCGTAGTTCCTCCATTAAGCCCCACCCACTGCCACACCTCTTCCATTCAGTTCCGCCTACGTCGGCACCTGCGTACCTATCTTTAACATTGGGTATGCAGGCCATGCGAATATATGCGGATACCTCAGCATGCGTCATTTTGATGCTGCGCCAAACTGCGTCAAACTCAACATGTCCACCTTATCAGGAGCATGCCCAGGTATTGTAGGGAGATCATACAGGCACGGGGATGCCACACACACTACTGAACATCATTTCCTTGAGGCATTTCCACTGAAGTTGGATCAGCATGTAAGTTCATTTTCCACTTTGATTTTGAGCATCATTCCAACTCCAGACCTATGGGATAGTGCCTGTGATTTACATTGATCATTTTAAGGTTTTATTGTTCTCAACGCATTCCACTATGTAATGAATAAAGATTTACAACTGGAATATTTAATTCAGTGATATCTAGGATGTGGAATTTTATTGTTCACTTTATTTTTTTGAGCATTGTATATATATATATATATATATATATATATATATATATATATATATATATATATATATATATATATATATATATATATATATATATATTTGACCCTTACTTGTTCTTTGATATTTGTGCTGAGTTTGTAACAATTTTTGAATCATCTGGTTCTGCTTTCTCTTCCTCATGATCTTGGTCGCATTTTGTACTGAGCACTATACCTGTGCCTATACTTGAATGCCTATTTCTTTTGTTGTGCTTATGCTTGTCATTTGCTCAATTGTTACAAATTAGAGAACTGCTTTTGAGGAAGTGAATAACTTTCTTTGAGGCGTCTTCTAAAGGAGTAATTTACCTTCAGTTGACAGTATATTGAATCCTCTTCAATCCAAAATTGAGAACATACGGAACCACGTTATCCATTCTCTAAACTTAAATGGAAACAAAAATACACATTTGGGCAACTTGTTAATAGTAAAAAAGGTCAAGAAATTGTAAGATGGGCAGTGGGAGATGATGAGGAGAGACACTATTGACTATAAACATTTGACAAAGGAAGTCTAACGAGGCCAGGAAATTGACTTCTTATTACGGCTCTACTATGTATAGCATTGATTCACTAGAATTTTACAAGCTATTCGTTTATTAGCCTTACAAGGTTATAGGAACATTCTATTGCTTCATCAATAGGAGGGTGAATGCATTGAACTGAACACAACATACATCCTATTACTTAGGTTCCCTAGTAAAACAGTGATTTATTTAATGTATGAAGTATTTTTCACCCCAGTCATCCTGAAGCACTACTATTGCATCACTTTTTACACAAAAGCATAGGCTATGTACAGAAGGATTTTTTCTTATATGTTCAAAAAGTTTTTCAAGTGGAATTATCTTTAGGAAATGCTCATTTCTTTAGGAGGTTTTGGAGAAGCTTTTCTTTAACTGAAACAGCTCTGAACAGTATTTAAGGACTTTTGTCCTTATGTATTTCCTGATTTGACAATGTCTAGTTTGAGGTTGATTTCATCAGGCTGACACTTTTATTTATCATGCATTGTTAGTTTTTTCAAAGCTTTAAGTTGAAAAAAGGGTTCATTTTTACTTGTTTCTGGTCTTCCAGGATCTCTGCTACCTGTCTGCGGTCATCCAGGTTACCTATTCCCCGTCTTCCAGAAACTCTGCTATGTGTCCACCTGTAACCTACAAGATGTCTCCTGTCCACCTTCAGCTTATAGGACCTCTGCTACCTGTTACTGGTCTTCCAGGACCTCTGCTATCTGTTCCCGGTCTTCCCGAACTACTGCCACCCATTCTTGGTCTTCCAGGTCTGCTTATGGCCTCCAGGATGTCTCTTGTCTGCCTGTGACTTCCAGAACCTCTGCTACCTGTTCCTGGTTTTCCAGAACCTCTGCTACATATTCTCGGTTTTCCAGAACCTCTATTGTTTGTTCCCTATCTCCTGAAAGCCACAGTTCATCTAAGACTTCCGCTACGTGTTTCGGGACTCCTGTATATCTGCGGCCTACAGAACCGCTTCTACCTGTTTCCCGCGTGCATCAACTGCCTGCTGCACCAACGCCCATGGCCTCCTTGCACATCCTGAACTTATGCTTTGAGGTTCCAACCTACCTAGTGATCCTGACAACATGTTACTCCATCCACTGGGATGGTGCTCTGAAAATATATTGTATACAGCTCAATAATATTTTAGAAGAAATAGAATTGCTGCACTCAACTGTGTATCAAATTCAGAAGAATTTATTTATAAATAAATAAAAATGACAGCATGGTAGTGAATGGCATACTTCTATGTACGGTTTAGGGTTTTGTACTCACTCAGCTGCAGTTGAGGTAGGCGCAGGAAGAGATTTTGTTAAAATGTCCTTGCAGTTTTATTAAGACTGCATAAACCTGCTTAAGCATAAGCAAACAAAAGATAGCCTTTTCCAGCAAAAAGTGAAAACACAAAGTAAATAGTCCATACAATATTGTTGGTCCACTCAGGAAAGTGTTCAGTTCTTTAGGCCTTAGCACAGACCAACACACAGGAGATCCACACATCTCCAAACCCAGACACTGAATGAGACACTTGGTCTCCATTTTATGTGCCAAACCACGCCCCTGGGGTGGGTATATGTGAGCAGTCATTCTCACCCATCTCTTTTGACTGCTCGTAAAACCCAGCCCTGGAATGGCCTAATAACTCTCTCAGCACTATATATGCTTGAGCATGCTTTCCGAGCTCACATAACCGAAGCTACCAACGTGATAATACATATCTCCCGTCAAGGACTTTTCCAGAGGCTATCTTACATACGTCCCCGATAGCCAAAGCTGGGGATCTTGGCACCTTCTGCCATCAAACAGTGTATTCTCGACAGCACATCAGCATTGCCAATCATGTTCCCTGGCCTATTCTCCACATGGAAGTTAAAATCCTGAAGTGCTAGGAACCACCTGGTCACTTGGGCATTTTTCCCCTTCTTTTCCCTCATCCACTTTAGTGGGGCAGGATCTGAAACTAGCCTGAACTTCCTGCCTAAGAGGTAGTACCTTAGAGTGTCCAACGCCCACTTGATGGCCAAACATTCCTTCTCCACTATGGAGTAATTCTTCTCTCAGGATGACAACTTCCAACCAGGGCCGGCGTTTGGCACAGGCAGACCAGGCAGACGCCTGGGGCCCCCACCTAGAAAGGGGGCCCCCTACCTCTGCAGCCCCTGTATGAAGTGCCCAGAGGGTGTACAGTAGTGGCATCTCTCCCAAACCCCCCTGGAGACCCCTTCAGTGCTGTGATTTACTCATATGGTCTGTAGCTCTGTGCTGTTTGCTGTAGGATCAGGTTTCACAGTCACATACAGCAGCCATCAGCATTGGCTCTGAACAGTCACTGAATCACTGCTTGTAATCTGACAGGGCGACCTCCTGTCACTACTGTCTGGATGACACAAGACAGGAATATTGTCTGCTGAATCAGGGTATTTATTATATAGAAATAAATGAATTCCCACGTGAAACAATAAGGGTAAACCATACACATATAGTACAGGTGTGCATAGGAATCAGCATTTTTGGTGCATTTTTTTTTGCAGCCAAAGCCTGCTCTCTTGGCAGTAAAAACACTGCTTTCAAAGCACCCATTTTTTAGGGTATGTGCAGAGGATCCGGAAATGGCAGCACTTTGGATGCAGTGGACATGATGCTGCATCCACAGTGCTGCCATGTTTTGAACAGAGGTGATTCCGCATGTGTTCATTGATCTGTGTGGAATCACCGCGTCCTATACATTGCAGGGGTGAGATTTCTCTTGTGGAGTCTCGCGTCTACGCAAGATAAATTGGTATGCTGCAGCCTGGACAGACGCGCCCCTTGTCCGTCTCCGCAGGTGAGGTGCGCGTGTCGGTGCACGCATAGTAGAGATGGAATTTCTTGAAATCCCATCCACTATACTGTAACATCTGGCCGCTGCGGGTTGGATGCTGCACAAGTGCACAGCAGGCGACCCGCAGCGTTTACTGATTGTGGACACACCCTTAGAGCTTTTGCTGTTTGTTTTTTACAGTATGCATTTTGTCTACAGTACATGTTTAATAAAGTTAGTGTTATTCACAAAAAACGCAGCGAAAAACAACGTTGCCACATTTGCAGCATTTTTTAAACTTTTTCATTGCTTTCTATGGGTGAAAAAAATTGCTGAAAGAAGTGACACGCTGCAGATTTAAAAAACGCTGCAGTTGTGAAATTGAGTCAGGGGAAAATAAAAGGGTGTGCAGGAGCTTTCTGAAAATCTCAGTTTTTGCTTGTGCTATAAAATGCTGTAAACTTCTTATTTGCAGAAGAAAAAGCTGCAAAAATTCTGCATATGAACATGGCGAAAGCTGCTTTTCAAAGTGCCAGCAAAATATAGGAGATTTCCGAAATCTCCTGCAGGCGCTTGTTTGTTTTCTGACTGGATTTCAGAACTGTAGCGCTTTTTAAATCCCCTCAGTTTTACCGGCAGATTTACTGCAGATTTATTGTGGAATTACCACGTTTTTTGTGCGGTTTTCAACAGCATTTTTACACCTGCGGATTCCTATTATGGAGCAGGTGTAAAATGCTGCGGAATCTGCACAGAGAATTGACATTCTGCAGAAAATACAACGCAGCGTTTCTCTGCGGTATTTTCCGCAGCATGTGTACGGCGGATTTTGTTTTCCATACGTTTACATGGTGCTGTACAACACATGGAAAACTGATGCAGATCCATACCAAAATCCGTAACGTGTTCACATAGCCTGAGAAACACGTCACCTCACCACTTCTGTATTTCTCACCCTCCTGGTTTTGGCTTACATATGCTGATTTGAAATACTGACCAAACACTCAACGTGTGAACGTGGCCTTAAACATACTGTAGACAAAACAAACTTCCTCAATCCAAAAAAAAGCTGAAAAAAGTGTGAAGAACACCACAAAACAAGCTGAAAAACAGGGGTTTTGAACGCAACACTTTTACTGCTAATAGAAAAGGGTTTGGCTACTGAAAAAAAAATGTTGCATGTGAACATAGTCTTACACTGAAACGCTATGTCTATCTGTGGTGTTACATAGGACTGCATGTGATATATACAAAATTATCTGTACTCAGAGAATTATCACTGCTATCTCTGGTGTTACATAGGACTGCAGGTGACATCTACTACATTATTTGTTCTCAGAGAGTTAGCACTGTTTTATCTGAAGAGTTAGAAAAAAAATTAAGAGGGGGTTGGGGGCAACCCCTTGTCTTGGGCCCCCAATCTTTTCTGACCCTAGCAACGCCCCTGCGTACAGCTAATAGTGGCAGGCCTGTTGGCCGATATAAGGCCCCTAAATATGGGGGCCACAGTGCAATGTTATTATTTGGGGCCTCCCACTTTAAATTTTTGCCTAGGGCCCCACTTTGTCTAAAACCGACCCTGCTTCCAACTCAGACACATTATGTGATGCTCTTCCCTGTTCACCTCTTGTGATAAGACAAACATCTGTTGCATCCGTCTGGACCACAAACTCCTTGGAGAAATCTGGTACCACCAACACTGACTGTTTATACAGGGCTAGCGTCAGTTCCTGGAAGGTCATTTCTGCTTCTGGAGACCACTTAGCCATAACCGACTTTGTTCCTCTAAGGAGGTCTATCAGAGAAGCAGCTATCATGGTGAAGTTCAGGATAAACTGGCAGTAATAGCCCACAATGCCCAGGAATGCTCTGCCCTGCTTATTTGAGAGGGATTGTGGCCAACTCTGGATCATCTCAACTTCATTTATTTGGGTATTTATTTTTCCCCTGCCTACAATATAGCCCAAGTATTTAGCTTCATAACTTCCCATGGCACATTTTTTTGTGTTTATGGAAAACCCTACCTCCATCAAGTATCACCTGGACTTTGCTCAGATGGCTTCCCCATTCCTGGCTGAAGATCGCTATGTCATCCAGGTAGGCCATCGAGTACCTCTTGTGGGGAGCTTGGATCCAGTCCATGACTCTCTGGAACGTGCCTGGAACTCCTTGTTACCCAAACTGCATCCTTATGTACTGAAAACATCCATTTGGCATTGAGAAAGCAGTCTTCTCTGCCAAACCATGCCCCTGGGGTGTGGATATGTGAGCAGTCATTCCCACCCATATTTTTTGACTGCTTGTTAAACCCGGCCCTGGAATGACCTAATAACTCTCTTAGCACTATATGTGCTGGAGCATGCTTTCTGAGCTCACTTCAAACAAGCCACCAACCATGATGATACATATCTCCTCTCAATGAACCGTCCAGACAGCAGTGGTTTTGTGCCGAGCAGGTGCTTCTTCCAGGTAATTTCCCATTTCCTTATCGTTCGTGCTTTCTGGCTTCTTCAATCCAGGCCGTGGCTTCCAGGCCAACCAGGACTAAGGTGTCACTGTGCACTGTGTTTTCACTCTTTCAATGTGCATTGTAATGTCAAGACAACATGCACTGTGACAGCATGCCTGATAGTGATGTCAGCGGCCTGGTTGAGCTAAAAGCCACGGTCTGAAGTGAAAAGGTTGAAGAGGATGTTGGTGACAGGGGGTCAAAGTAGTGTTTCCCTTTGTTTTTTTTTAACTATTTGACTGTCCTTTATGGTTCAGAAAAATGGTGGCTACAGATGGCTGTAATTTTGCTGTATTTTGTAAATTTGCAAAAAAAAAACCGAATTTTACAAAATAATAATAATTTATTAATAATAATAATTCTTATTTATATAGCGGCAACATATTCCGCAGCACTTTACAATTAAGCTGGGACAAGTACAGACAATAAATTAAATACAAGTTAAGACAATTTAAACAGTGACATTAGGGTTGAGGTCCCTGCACTCAAGCTTACAATCTACAAGGAAATGGGGGGACACAGGTGAAAAGTGCTTGTTATTTCAGGTCTGGCAATTATAATAAACTAGATGGGGGCCCGATTCTAACATATCGGGTATTCTAGAATATGTAGGTAGCATATAGCACAGGCTACGTACTATATTGCACAGTGACATAGTGTATAACACAACCGACGTAGTATATAACATAGCCACGTAGTGTATTGCACAGGCACGTAGTATACTGGACAGCCACATAGTATATAGCAGAGCCACGTAGTATATAACATAGCCACGTAGTATATTGTAGAGGCACGTAGTATATTGCATAGCTACATAGTATATTGCACAGCCACGTAGTATATAACAGAGCCACGTAGTATATTGCACAGTCGACGTAGTATATAACAGAACCGACACAGCCACATAGTATATTGCACAGCTACGTAGTATATAACACAGAGCACGTAGTATATTGCACAGCCACGTAGTATATAGCACAGCCACGTAGTATATAACAGAGCCACGTAGTATATTGCACAGTCGACATAGTATATAACAGAACCGACACAGCCACATAGTATATTGCACAGCTACATAGTATATAACACAGAGCACGTATTATATTGCACAGCCACGTAGTATATTGCACAGTCACGTTGTATATTGCCCAGCTACATACTATATAGCACAGAGATGTAGTATATAACAGAACCAACGCAGTATGTAACACAGCCCACGTGGTATATAGCAATGTGGGCACTATATGCGTGTTTAAAAAAGACTTAAAATAAAAAATAAACATATACTCACCTTCCAAAGGCCCCTTGAAGTCTTGGCGCCTGTGTGTGGTGCACGCGGCAGCTTCCAGTGATGACATTGCGGTCACATGACTGTGACGTCATGGCAGGTCCTTCTTGCATAGCATCCTTGGCACCGGAACCTGCCGCTTGCACTGCCGAGGACAGCTGGCATTAACCCGGTGTGAGCGCTCAGCACTAACTGAAGGGCAGTAAAGCAGCGGCCATTTCACTGCCAAACTATGGCCATTGCTGATTGGTCGCGGCAATGGTCGTGGGCGTTTTTCCACGACCAATCAGCGACTTGGATTTCCATGACAGACAGAGGCCGCGACCAATGAATATCTGTGACAGACAGAAAGAAAGAAAGACAGAAGGACAGACGGAAGTGACCCTTAGACAATTATATAGTAGACTAGATGGTAGCCCGATTCCAATGCATCGGGTATTCTAGAATATATATGTAGTTTATTTAAGAAGATTTCAGGATAATGCAATGAATGCACAGGATTCGGCCGGCCGGGCGCGACCAATTAGCGAAGCGTGGTTCAAATCCCGCGCCAATTCACGGCCGGACTGCTGCTGATTGTTCGCGGCCGTGAAGCCAGGGCTAGCTCCAGGTTTTTGAGGGCCCCGGGCGAAAGAGTCTCACAGCCCACGTAGCATATAACACAGCCCACATAGTATATAGCACAGCCACGTAGTATATAGCACTGCCACGTAGTATATAGCACAGCCACGTAGTATATAACACAGCCCACGCAGTATATAACACATCCCATGTAGTATATAGCACAGCCCACATAGTATATAGCACAGCCCACGCAGTATATAACACAGCCCATGCATTATATAACACAGCCCACGTAGTATATAGCACAGCCCACGCAGTATATAACACAACCCACGTAGTATATAACACAGTCACGTAGTATATAGCACAGCCACGGAGTATATTGCACAGCCATGTATTATATAGCACAGCCCACATAGTATATAGCACAGCGACGTAGTATATAACACAACCCATGCAGTATATAACACAGCCCATGCAGCATATAACACAGCCCACGTAGTATATAACACAGCCCATGTAGTATATAGCAATGTGGGCACCATATCCCTGTTAAAAAAAGAATTAAAATAAAAAATAGTTATATACTCACCTTCCGGCGGCCCCAGATCCAGCCCAGGCCTTTAGCAATGCTCTGTTCCCAGTAATGCCTTCTGGCAATAACCCGTGATGATGTAGCAGTCTCGCAAGACCGCTACATCATCTGGGGTCATTGCCGCAATGCATTCTTGGGACCGGAGCGTCGCGAGGAGCGGGAAAGGCTGCTGAGGACACCAGAAGGTGAGAATATAATGATTTTTTTTTATTATTATTTTTAACATTATTTGTTTTTACTATTAATGCTGCATAGGCAGCATCAATAGTAAAAAGTTGGTCACACTTACAGGGTTAATGGCAGCATTAACGGACTGTGTTACACCGTGTTATGCCACAGTGTAATGCAGTCCATTCAATGGACTGCTAAAATGCTATATGGGCGCTGACTGGAGGAGAGTATGGTGGGGCACTGACTGGAGGGGAGTAGGGAGGGGCCAATTTGCGGCCAGACTGTGACTGCCGCTGATGGCTTGCGCCCAGCCGGCCGCGACCAATCAGCGACACGGGATTTCCATGACAGACAAACAGACCGACGGAAGTGGACCTTAGACAATTATATATATAGATAGGGATTCTCATATAAAGCTGCACAATCCGGTCATCAGCCCGTGTGTTTAAGTGCAATAGTCAAGTATCAAGTGCAGTTATCAAGTGCATGGAGGGTGTGGAGACAGATGAATAGTAGGGTGCAGATTCAGAATAATATTTGGAAGGAGGGAACAGGGCAAAGTTAGTTTACTGAGTAGTTGATGTGGTAGGCTTGTTTGAAGAGATGGGTTTTCAAAGCAGGTCGGGGCTAGGTATCAGTCTGATCATCTGGGGAAGTGCATTCCAGAGAGCTGGCACAGCACGAGAGAAGTCTTGGAGACGGAGGTGCGAGGTTCAGATTACGGGGGATGTTAGTGTTAGGTCATTTGTAGAACGGAGGGCACGTGTAGGGCGATAGACAGAGATGTGAGAGGAGATATAAGGCGGTGCAGAACAGTGGAGAGCTTTGCGGGTGAGATAGAGGAGTTTATACTGGACCCTGTAGCGAATGGGTAGCCAGTGTAATGACTGGCACAAGATGGAGGCATCGGTGAAGCGGCTGGACAGAAATATTACCCTGGCTGCCGCATTGAAGATGGATTGGAGAGGAGAAAGTTTGGTAAGAGGGAGACCGATCAGAAGAGAGTTGCAGTAGTCCAGACGAGAATGAATAAGAGCAACAGTAAGAGTCTTAGCAGTTTCAAAGGTGAGAAAAGGTCGGATTCTGGAGATGTTTTTAAGATGCAGGTGACAAGAGCAAGTGAGTGATCAGATATAGGGAGTAAAGGAAAGTTCGGTGTTGAATATGACCCCAAGACAGCGGGCATGCTGCTTGGGAGTTATGGTTGAACCCTCCAGGGCAATTTCGATGTTGGGTAGAGTGAGGTTAGTAGAAGTGAGAAACACAAGAAGTTCCGTTTTGGAGAGATTTAGTTTCAGATAGAGGGAGGACATGATGTTAGAGACAGCAGACAGACAATCCTTGGTATTTTGAATTAGGGTAGGGGTGATGTCAGGGGAAGAAGTGTATAATTGGATGTCGTCAGCATAGAGATGATATACTGGAACCCAAATCTGCTGATTGTCCAATAGGGGCAGTGTATAGAGAGAAGAGGAGGGGGCCTAGGACTGAGCCCTGCGGAACCCCGATAGTAAGGGGATGAGGAGAGGAAGAGGAGTCGGCAAAACATAAAGTGAAGGAGCTGTCAGAGAGGTAGGAGAACTAGGAGAGGGCTGTGTTCTTGAGGCCTATAGAGCGGGGCATAGTGAGGAGGAGCTGGTGATTCACAGTGTCAAATTCGGCAGAGAGATCCAGGAGAATCAGCAGGGAACAATGACCTTTGGATTTAGCTGTTATTAGATCATTAGAGACTTTAGTGAGGGCAGTTTCAGTGGAGTGTAAAGAGCAGAAACCAGATTGTAAGGAGTCGAGAAGAGAGTTATCCGAGAGATAGCAGATTAGTCGGGAGTGGACCAAGCGTTCCAGGAGTTTAGAGATGAAGGAAAGGTTAGAGACAGGTCTGTAGTTAGCAGTGCAGTTCTGGTCCAGGGATGGCTTTTTAAGTAAAGGGGTTATGATTGCATGTTTAACTGAGGAGGGAAAGATACCTGAAGAAAGAGAGAGGTTAAATATTTTAGTCAGGTGAGTAGTGACCACTGGTGAGAGAGACTGCAGGAGATGTGAAGGAATGGGGTCACTGTTGCAGGTTGTAGGCCGAGCAGAAGCGAAGAGCTTGGAAACTTCTTCTTCTGAAACAGGCTCAAAGATGTCTAGTGAGCTTGAGGTGTGGGAGGGAAGGGGATCCAAGCAGTGAGGAGATTGGGCTGAGATATCCTGATGCATGTGGTTGATTTTTTCTAGGAAATAAGTGGCCAGATCCTCACCACTGAGGTTGGTGATGGGGGCCTGTACTTTAGGTTTCAGGAGGGAGTTTTTCAAAAAGTCGTTTTGGGTCGTTGGATAGTGAGGTGATGAGGGTGGTGAAGTAGGATTGTTTGGCCAGATGAAGGGCAGAGTTATAGGTTTCGAGCATACAAGAATACAAATTTTTGTGACATTCACACAGAATTGAATTCAGCTCAAATAAATTTGGTTATCTCTTGTCAGAAGTGTTTGCCGGGTTGCTAAATTAACACAGCATGGACTATCGCAAAAGGAGCAGAGCACAGGGAACAGAGCAGGGACAGGTGCATAACAGCTTTATTATCCACCAACTATTTGTCAGACAATTGACATCCTCTTCTAACCCCTTTTGTCAACGAGTTGCTTCCATCCACACATACACTTTTGATATGTTCACACATTGCATTCCTGATGCATTTTTTGTCTGCAATTTTATGAAACTATGGTAAAATCACAATGTTTAACATCATTTTTGGAAAATCACAATAAAAAAACACAATGTGAACGTATTGTGTGTACATTCTTTTTCACTGAATGTTTTTCCTTGCTCACACTATTTTCAACATGTTCTTAAGAATGTTGCACAAGGTAACAGCACAAAGTTAGCAGGTTTTGAAATACTGGCCATTGTCCTCAGATTGCTTGAGTTTCCCATTCTAATAGGGATTCACACTAAAATTGATATATGGAAAACATACTTGAATTTATTCTGCACTTGGGGGTCACAGGTCTAGTTTCCATAAAGGGAAGATCAGATCTGTAATTATTTTGAAATTTGAGGCGAATTGCCTTTTGCCTTAAGTCGATTGGCTCATCTGTAGTCAAGACCCACCAATCAAATACTTGGCTAAGGGCACAGACGGCCGTATAAATTGGACCGAGATGAGAACACAGTGCACTGACTGGCTGGTAGGTCTCCCCACCCGTGCTTGATTGCTGCATAGAATATTTACATGATTGGGTCGACAGAGTCATCGACCAGTCCGTGCACTGCGTTCTGATCCCTGCCTGATTTATATGGCCAACTGACTGCACCCTTAGAATAAGTTATCATTCCCCTTTAAATCAAAGTGTGTACATCAAATATATTGCTGCCCTAGCTGGGAAACAAGGAGACTTTTTATTATTAATACACTATCTAATAAAAAATGTCTTCCAGATATCAAATGTTTTTAGAAATATTAAAAGTTGTAAATTACTGATAATGGATTTGAAGCCTGAAATAGATTTATATTATATTATGTACTGTTATTAACATTATTGTTATTATTGTTATTATTATTATTATTATTATAGTGGTTGACGTAATTTTACATTGATGGCCTATCTTTACGATAGGTCATCAATGTTTGATCTGAGGTGGTGCGAAACCAGACAATCCTGCCCATCAGCTGTTCCCAGTGTCGGCGGGTGATGGAAGTACTCAGTCTCAGATTTGAATGGCACAGCTCCATGAACTGTATAATGGCCAGGGCCGAGTACAGTCCAACCACCCCATAATCAAATAAATTGGGCATGCAGTATCCTTTTGATGCAGTTGCACTGTTCTGCTCCACAACTGAGCACTTCCAACCAACACGGGGAACAACTTACCGATTGGAGTTCCAGGTATTGTACCGCCACTGACCAGATGTTGATGACCTATCCTAAGGATGGGCCATCACTAGAAATGTCCCAGACAATTATATTCAGTATTACCAATAATATAGATTAATTTCAATTATTTCAATTTGACTTTTTAATAAGGTTGAAAAATATAATTTCTCTAAGTAATACACATGCTGAAATCATAAATATAGATTATGTATTACTATTATTGGATTTTATGTACGGATTTTATTGTAAAATTGATTTTCATGCATTATGATCCGTGTTGTATGATTGATGTTATTTATTGCTGTTACTTTTATGGTCGGCGTCACAATGGTCACTACTCCGAAAACATAGATTGAGTGCATTATATTCTGCAGACAGATTTCATTAGCCCAGCCGAAGAAGAGTGGAAAACATTTCACTTGAGAGCGTGAGGAGGTGGAGAAGGATTATTTAATATCTGTACAGCTGCAAGTCACAGTCGAGCGCTGCCGATCTGATTCACCACTGGCTGTGATGAAAGCTCGGCAGGTAGACAGGAACAAAGGTCATTAGAGACACCGAGACTGTAAAAAGAAGGAGCAGAAAGCAGACGCAAGCCTCCGCAGGCTTTATATGCGAGCTACACAAAGCGGGTAGCGCCCTGCTTGTGATCCTGGTGCATTCACTGCTGCAGCTTATTATTAGGCTGGGTGTTTTGTATTCCTGGCTTGGTGCTACCGATCAAGGAGATATTTGCAGATAAATTAGTATGCACTCTGTGTGACGGTGAGCGCTATGCCGCCTTTTACTTTATTTTTCCACATTTCAGCATTTTTTTTTAGAGTTCCAGCAATTTTAGTTATCATTAGTCATGCTGATCATATACTGTAAATGTTCTTTAAGAAATAAAGTTATATGGGCCAAATCGATATTACTTTTAGGCCTTTTTTTGTCTACGTTTTGGTGTTTTTTGCTTGTGTTTTCTTTTATTTTCTTTCTTTTGCACCTTATTTAAAAATCTGATTTGTATAGTGCTGCAGAATATGTCAGAGCTACAGAAACAAGATTTTTTACTATGTCTAGTTTCACCTGTGGGTTTTTGGGGGGACGGCGTTTAGGGTATGTGCACATGTTGTGGAATCAGCTGCGGATTTTTCCGCGGTGGATTTGGAAAAACCGCAGTGCGAAACCACTGCGGTTTTCACTGCGGATTTTCCTGCGGTTTCTTCTGCGGATTCCTCTGCGGGTATTTTCAACTGCACTTTCCTATTGGTGCATGTTGAAAACCGCTGCGGAATCCGCAGAAAGAAGTGACATGCTCCTTTTTTTCCGCAGAGAATCTGCGCGGAATTTTCCGCAGCATGTGCACTGTGGTTTTTGTTTTCCATAGGGTAACATTGTACTGTACACCGCATGGAAAACTGCTGCGGATCCGCAGCGTCAAATCCGCTGCGGATCTGCAGCAAAAACCGCATCGTGTGCACTTAGCCTTAGGCTATGTTCCCACGTAGAAATATTTGTGAGTTTTTGATGTTGCAGAATTTCTGCACCATTTTTGCACCTATTATGTAAATTTTGCTATTTGCATTTTTTCATTTATTTTATGCGTTTTTGATGCTGCTATTTTTGTCTCTTGTTGGTGTGTCATGCTCTCAATAAAGCTGCTTTGTTTTTTGTACTTGGCTTTGACAAAATGTTATTGATATACTTAGGTGCTAATTACAAATGCACAAAAAACGCCTGTGTGGTTTTTACTTGTGGATTTTCTGCATATAATACAAGTCTATGGAGAAAATCTGCACATAAAACTCATGTTGCGGATTTGAAACACGCACCACAGATCAGTTTCTGCACAGAGGGCATGAGATATCTATAAATTCAATCTACTTTACTGGAAGTGTAAGGTGCTACATTTTTGACTCCGTGAAAATTTGCTGTGTAAAAAATGCACTAAAAGCTCTTCGTGGGAACATATCCTTAATCGTCATCATTGTGGATATTGTTTTCGGTTTCCAGATATTTTCAAGCAATTTCTAAAAAAGTCATAAAACTTTTGTGCAAATGTACTCCGGTCTCTCCTTTGGAGTGATTTTTTTTATGTACGCCAAATATTTTTTGCGCAAGATTTGCAACATTTTAGCAGAAAATGCAACTTTATGAGCAAAAAAAGGTTACAGACAAAAGTAGAGGTCAGTTTGATTCTGCGCAGCATTCCTCAACCACGTGCGCCATCTTGAAGTATTTCTTGCAAAAAAATGTCTACAACATTAACCCCTTCATGACCCTTGATGTATCGACACTTTCAAGTCGATAAGTACTTACCACCCCTAGATGTATGGATACGTCCAGGCGATTTTCCGTGCACAGAAGTTGTGCTCATGAGATCGCCACCTGGTGATCAGCTGATTTCACAGCTGGAACCCGGCACTCATTATCTCACGCAATTCCTTTCTGAGCCCCGCCGTGCTCCCAAATGATAGTTTTCCCCCACATATTGGGTATCTGCGTACTCAGGAGAACTTGCACAGCAAATTTTGGGTTCCATTTTCTCCGGTTACCCTTGTGAAAATAAAAAAAATTGAGGCTAAAATAACATTTTTGTGGGAAAAATGTGAATTTTTTTATTTTCACAGCTCAACGTTATTGACTTCTGTGAAGCACCTGGGAGTTCAAAGAGCTCATCACACATCTAGATACATTCCTTAAGGGGTCTAGGTCTCTAAAATTTGGTAATTTATGGGGGGTTTCCACTGTTGAGGCACATAAGTGGCTCTCCAAATGTGACATGGTGTCCGCTAATGATTCCAGACAATTTTGCATTCATAATGTCAAACGGTGATCTGTCCTGTCCGAGCTCTGTCGTGCGCCCAAATAGTAGGTCCCCCCACAAATGGTGTATCGTTGTACTCATGAGATATTGCACAACAAATTGAATGGTTCTTTTCTTCCTGCTACCCTTGTGGAAATAGAAAATTGGGGGCTAAAAGAACATTTTTATGGAAAAAAATTATTTTTTTTATTTTCACGGCTCAACTTTATAAATTTCAGTGAAGGACCTGAGGGTTCAAGGCGCTCAGCACACATCCAGATAAGTTTCTCGAGGGGTCTAGTTTCCAAAATAGGCCACTTATGGGAGATTTCTACTGTTTAGGCACATCTAGGGCTCTCCAAATGTAACATGGCTTCTGCTCTCTATTCCAGTCAATTTTGCCTTCAAAGATTCAACGATGCTGCTTTCCTTCCGAGCACTGCCGTGCGCCCAAACTGCTGTGCGCCCAGTACTTTTCCCCCACATATGAGATGTTGGCGTTTTCAGGAGAAACTGCACAACAAATTTTGAGGTCCATTTTCTCCTGTTACCCTTGTGAAAAAAAAGATACTTGGGTGTAAATTAAAACATTTTTGAAAAAAATGTAAATGTTCATTTTTTTCTTCCACACTGCAAAAAATCAAATCCATTTTTCAGCCACAGTTTTCATCCACATGATGGTCTATTTTTTATTCAATTGCATTCTGGATATCTGTTTTCACCATTCCTGTGTGAGAGAACAGATTCCATTTTGTGTCTTGTCTTATAACTTCTGTGCTATGGTGATCAAATAACACTGCTGGGCAAGGAAGTTTCATATTTCTATTCACGCTCCTAAAGTTCCTGTTGGCTACATATTTTGTGGGAACTTTCCTTTCTTGTGACACTATTTAACTTTGGGCTTTGTATTAATAAATCATAAATCCTGAGTATACCAAGGCTATGCTATATTGATTTCCCAAGCGCTCGAAATACAAATTTTATCAATTTGGAGTTCAAAAGGCATAGAAAAGAATGGATTTCGCTCATACCTGTGACAACCAATTTCTTCCCTTTGCAAAAATATTGTGTAAATTTCCAAAACGTCTCTTAATAAAGAGTTACATTGACAGCACGGTGAGCTCACAGTACAGAATACCTACTGAAATGGAATGCCTCATTTAGCTGCTGAGCTTACTGATTGCTACCGCAGCCAATTATGGGCACTGGGAGCAGCGGCAGGGGCTCAACGTCGAACCTGGGGCCCAGTTGAATAAAGCATTTTTACTTTATATAAAGAACCAAGATTTTCTGATTAGGAATAACCTCTTTAAGACACATCTGTTTTCCACCTGTGGAGGCCCACCAAAAAGCACAGAATAAATCTACAAAAAGCATAATCTACACTGGTTTAGAGGCTAGTCTGTTGACAAATGATTTATTCTGAAAAGCTATGACTCTCAAATATGCAATTGTGAATAAGATCTATTTTTACATTTACCAAATTTTATTTCCTTAAGCCCTGTCACCACCATTTTTGTAGATCTGTGAAGACGAGGCATGGGGTGATCCTCATAGGAGATCACCATTTTTAATATACTGAAAATCGCAGGTTCATATTACCTAGTGGTACTAAATAGATAAAAAGAATAATAATAAAAAAAAGTTTTAAAACATCTTGAAAAATTGAACAGAAATAACTATGAATTACACCCCTTTTTATACCCCTTTTTACAATGCGTAAATAAAGAAAATTAAAAAAAATGCATATTTGGCATCACCACATCCATAAAAGCCAGCTGTAGAAAAATATAAAAAATATTTAACTTGTATGATAGAAGCAACGAAACAAAAATATAAGCAAAACACCAATATAAATCATAATGTTATACATTCCCACAATGGTAGCAATAAAAGCTACAGCTTGCAACGCAAAAAGAAAAACCTTAGCCCATGTGCACACGTTGGATATTTGGTGACTTTTTTACCTCAGTATATGTAAGCCAAAACCAGGAGTATGTGAAAAATGCAGAACTGGTGCTCGTGGTTCTATTATACTATTGCTCTGATCATTCCACTCTTGATTTTGGCTTACAAATACTGATGTAAAGAACTCACCAAATACTCAACGTGTGAACCTGGTCTTAAAGTTCAGAATGGCGACACAAAGTTTTTTTTATTTTGGACAAGTGCACAAGTTGAGTTTTTTTACCTCAGTATTTGTAAGCCAAAACCAGGAGTGGAATTTTCAGAGGAAACACGTCACCACTTCGGCATTTTTAACCACTCATGGTTTTGGCTTACAAATACTGAGGTAAAAAATTCACCAAATACTCAATGTGTACATGTGGCCTTAAAGTTAATCATTTTTTTAACCATTGAAATATGATAAAATAAACTATACAAATTTGATATAACTGTAAGCATACTGACCTGAAGAATCAGGTTATCAGCTCATGTTTAAAAACAATGAAACCCAAAACAACAGAGGAATTGCGTTTATTTCACCATTCTACATGACTTTTTCTCCCATTTTTCAGTACACATACTTCACAAAAGTCCTGGATACAGCATGACTGTACCAAATTTGAGAAGTTTTTCCGATGTCCTGTGAGGTTGGTGAACTAGAACAGTAAAGTTTAGGGTAGGTGCCGAACAGCTAGTGTACATACTCTGACCCCAAACGCAGACTTTTCCAGGAAGTACTGTTTGGTTCGACACCCTGAACATCTGCTGTTTCCCGTGCTGTCATCCGTGTGACAGCACGAGAAACACCGGCGGCTCCGATCGGCAGTAAGTTAGTTACCGCCAGTCAGAGAGCTACGGTTTCTAAGCTGTCCAATGAGAGCATGAGCCAGCAGCTGTGACCGGCGGTAAAAAGGTTACCGCCGAACAGAGACATTGGCTGAGGAGAGAGTACTACTCTCATCAGCGGACGCCTGCTGTTGCTGATAGAAACAAAGCAGGTGCTGCTGATGGTAGTATTCATCAGCTGGTGCCTGTGCTATACATAAATATTATAATTTTAAGAAATGCCAGCCAAGCTAAACTAGACAGGTTGGGGATGGTTTTCTAAGACTGGTAAGGGGCCATGGATATCAACCCCCCAACCTAAAAATAGCACTCAACAGCTATCCCAGAAAAGCTGCCAATTCTGATGCTTTGTCCGGCTCTTCCCACTTGCCCTTGTGTGATGGCAAGTGAGGTAATAGGTTTTGGGGTTGATGTCAGTTGTTTTATGGCCGCTGACATCAAGACCTGGGGTTAGTAATGGAGAGGCGGCTATAAGACACACCTTAGATTGTAAAAAAGACTCAGAAAGAATAAAGTCCATTAATTTATATAAATACACTGACATTTTTATTTGAAATAAAAAGAAAAAAAATCATATTTATACACACCTTTATGCCTAATCCATTGAAACCCATGTTCTTCCCTATAAAAACATAAAATAATAGCCAATCATAATACTCACCTTTTACACCTTAACCATTGAAGCCCATGTTCCCCAAAAAGAATAAAAATAATAAACAATCATATTTCTCACCTTTCCGACGTGAAGATAATCCATATCTGACCCATGAAGATACAGATGACTTGCATAGTGGTCACATCACTGATGCGACAACTACCCAAGCTAGACGTCTCACACTGAGACAGGAGTGTAATCACACTCCTGCAGTGTGTAGTAGTTACTTGAGAATGGTCACCTGAGGTCATAGCTGATGAATCCCGGAGACCTCACTTATGGCACCATTAGTCTGAGAATACCAGCTCCCTGCTGTCTGCTTTAGCTTGGTTGGTTATCAAAAATGGTGGGATCACACTCGATTTTATAAAATTGTTTATTTAAGTAATTTAAAAAATGACATGGGACCCCTCTATTCCATGATAAAGGGTTGTAGCCCTCAGCTGTCGATTTTGCCTGCATTGGTTATCAAAAATAGAAGAGATCCCGCCGCGTCATCTTTTTTTATTTATTTATAGCACAGGTAGCGGCTGATGAATATCCCATCTATTATCAGCGACTGCAGGCGTACAGTGATGAGAGTAGTACTCTCTCATCAGTTAATGCCTGTGACCATCGGTAACATTTTTACCGCCGGTCACAGCTCATCGCTCACGCTGTCATCTGACAGCGTGGGAATCGCAGCTCTCTGACCACCATTAATGATCTTACCACCGATCAGATACCATGTTTGCTGTGCTGTCACACAGATGACAGGGTGGCAAGCAATGAATATTGTGGTCCCCCCATTCATCTGAATGGAGTCCAATTTCGGGTTTAGGTTCGGGTACTGTTCTGGTACCCAAACCTAACTTTTTATAGATGTTCGGCCGAACCCACCGGACCTGAACATCCAATGATTTGCCCATCACTAGTGAGGAGTACTATGGGGAAAATATTACTGTGTGGGGGAATATGGGGGCATCACACTATGTGGATGCTATTGGGGAAGCTCATACTCTGTTTGGGAAAATCATACTGTATCTGGATGAGCTGATGGTGGCTCATACTGTGTATGGCAAATAATACTGTATACGGGGGAACTGAGGTAACCTCATAGTGTTTGGGAAATTTATACTGTATGTTGGGGAACTGAGGGGACATCATACTGTATGTGGAGAATGTACTGTGAGGATATCACAGTGCACTGTTTGTACACTGTGGGGAAATGAAAGGGGTAACATGCTGTTGGGGGTAAGATGAATGGGCTTCACCGGTAGCAATATAATTGTGTGAGCACATATAAAGGACTGTATCCTAGAATGTGTCCCCCCTTATCTTCCAAAATTGATAGGTAAGAGTATAGTATCATTCAATATTATATCAAGTCAAGCAAAAAAACAAAGCCCTCATATGGCCACTTTGATACAAAAAGTGGACAAAAAAACGAAAGCGCAAAAAAAGAAACAGCACCCTGTTTGGAAAGGGTTAATGACCAGATCTGTTTGGTCCTTAAAGGGATCCTGTGAAAAGATTCATGCAATGCAATATGGTGACAGTCTCCCTCTTTTCAAACATCTATGTTTTAGAATCATAGAACTTTAGAGTTGGAAGGGACCTCCAAGGTCATCGTGTCCAACCCCCTGCTCAATGCAGGAGTCACTAAACCATCTCAGACAGATGTCTGTCCAGTCTCTGTTTGAAGACTTCCATTGAAGGAAAACTCACCACCTGTCGTGGTAGCCTGCTTCACTAATTAATTACCCTCACTGTTAAGTTTTTTATAATATCTAATCTGTATCTTCTCCCTTTCAGTTTCATTCCTTCATTCCATTGCTTCTTGTGTTTCCATGCAAATGAGAATAAGGATGATCCCTGTACACTCTGACATTCTTTCAGATATTTGAAGACAGCTATTACTTCTTCTCTTGGCCTTTTTTGCAAGCTAAATATTCCCAGATCCTTTAACCGTTATAAATAATAATAATAATAATTTTATTTATATAGCGCCAACATATTCCGCAGCGCTTTACAAATTATAGAGGGGACTTGTACAGACAATAGACATTACAGCATAACAGAAATCACAGTTCAAAATAGATACCAATAGGAATGAGGGCCCTGCTCGCAAGCTTACAAACTATGAGGAAAAGGGGAGACACGAGAGGTGGATGGTAACAATTGCTTTAGTTATTTGGACCAGCCATAGTGTAAGAATCGGGTGTTCATGTAAAGCTGCATGAACCAGTTAACTGCCTAAGTATGTAACAGTACAGACACAGAGGGCTTGTAGGATATAGTTTGCAGTCCACTCACCATTCTGATAGGTCTTCCTTGATCTTGCTCCAGTTTTTCGATGTCTTTTTTTAAAAAATGTGGTGCCCAGAATTGGGTACAATATTCAAGATGAGGCCTGATGAAGGAGGAGTAGAGAGGAATAATTACCTCACATGATCTAGACTCTATCCTTTTTGTAATATATCCCAGAGCTGTGTTTGCTTTTTTGCTGCTGCAGCACACTATTGACTCATGTGCAGTCTGTCATCTATTAGTATACCCAATTTTTTTTCACATGTGCTGTTGCTTAGTTCTATTCCTCCCATTCCGTAAATGCAATTTTCATTTTTCTTGTTTTCTTGCCCAGATGTACAATTTCTCCCTGGTAAATAACATTATATTAGTCACTGCCCATTGTTCAAGCTTATCTAGATCCTTCTAAATCCTTTCTCTGTCTTCTCTAGTGTTTGATTAGTTTACCTTCAGTTCCCTTTTCAAGATCATTTATAATGTGTTAAACATCACTGGTGCCAAAACAGAGCCTTGTGGTACCCCATTTGAAACCCTCTTCCAATTGGATGTGCAATCATTTATGACCACCCTTTGAGTATGATAGCTGAGCCAGTCACAGTGATATTTTGACAAGAAGCACATAAATTGGAAGAGACGTGTCAATTATGCCTAGCTGTACAGAAATAAGTCACACCCCAATTCCCATAATAAAGCAGTTCAGTGGAACACTTAAACTGGGACATATTTGCCGTTCTCATTTACTTCAGGCGGTGGGCAATTTCTACGCCACTTGTTGCTAGGCAACTGAGAGATCAGACAGTATTCACAGATTAAAAATGATCAAGTTTAATATTATAGTGAAGGCACTATGACCCGGCATCTAGAGGTTACATATTGTAAATAAGCAGCAGGACCAGCATAATGCATCGGATGAATAACCTATTACATATAATGTATATTTATTATGTATAAATTTACATCCTTTTGCATCATTTTACATAAGTACAATATACAATCTTCTTTTTCTTAAGTATGATGAAAAAAAAAAAAGAAGAAAGGATATGTGTAGTGAAACCCCTTAAAGATTAAACATCAATCACATTTTTATTTCTTAAATCAATAGAACACAGAAAATTAAGAACCTTTTTAATATATATTATCAGAAAAATCTGCTTCTTCATCCTTCTGGACTGATCTTGCATTCTCAATTTACAGGTAAAATCTGATCCAGAAAAGACAGATTTTCACATTGAGATAGGAGATGACAGTTGGTGCCCATAAGATTCTACCAAGATAGGAGGAGCTAGCCCCCGACACAGACATTCTGCTGTGAGTTCTCTTGAAACCGCAGTTACACTTTAAAGTAGATACCAACCCTTTGAGCATGAGTTTCTTTTCTTTAACCTAAACAGCTATG
This sequence comes from Ranitomeya variabilis, assembly GCF_051348905.1. Taxonomy (NCBI): domain Eukaryota; kingdom Metazoa; phylum Chordata; class Amphibia; order Anura; family Dendrobatidae; genus Ranitomeya; species Ranitomeya variabilis. The sequence goes on along the minus strand of NC_135236.1, from coordinate 60,512,687 downwards.
AAAATGAGGCTATAGATCTGAAGCCTTTGTCACTCCAGCTTTATTTCTCACCCAGCTCTTTGGCTTGTCTCTCTATCTCTCTGTCTCTCTCTTTCTCTTCATGCACTAGAAAGCAGCAAGCTAACGTAATTACAACATAATTTTGAAAGAAAAAAAAATCTGCTAAGTGCCAGTCAGAGAAAGTGTGCTTGTCACAAGCGAGAAAATGTAATGAGGTTTTGCATTTGTTGTAAAATCTTATTTGCTAAGAGGGGAATAATTGCGTTTTAAAAATAAAAGAGAAAATATCCCCAAAAATAGGCATTTAGCTGTGATTGTCTGCTTCATCAAGTGGTATCCATGTCATAAACAATTTGTTATTTTGCAGCACTGTTTTACTCTATAAATTTCACATCTGTATAAGCCATACCAATACACACGTCTGTGTATACCCCCTTTAAATCTTATCTCTTTTTACTTTCTTTTTGGGAAGTGAGATCGGTGGAGAATTGTTTTAAAAAGAAAAGAGGAAACATTTTTTTAATTAAACTGTTCGTGTTTGTTTTGGCAAACTTGTTTTACCTGTCCAATTTGACATTCATACAATATACATCTTATTTTGCATATCTGTTTTACTGGTACATGCCATACCAAAATACAGTAGCCCAATACAGTGGTCTGTTGCAGAAAGTCGCTGGCTTTTTTGTACGTGTCCAAACCTACATAGTTTTTCCTGTACACTCTTTTTGGGAAGAGGGAAAAACATTGTTTTAAAAAAGATTATGAAAAAAATCCAGACATTTAACTGCTCATGTCTGATTTTGACACCCGTGCATGCCACACAGATACTATCACCTATTGCACATTTTTCTTCCTCGGAATGTAGTTACTAAGCATTTCTTAAGAAATTTTGTTTGGCAATTGGGGAAAAAATGGGGTTAAAAAGATTGACAAAAGATTATTATAATGTTGTGTTACATATATGATATGAAAAAATGGTGAAAAAGAGTAAGGCTGGTTTCACACTTGCGTTTTTGTCTGCAGCGTTTTTTGCACAAAAAACGCATGCGTTTTTTTCTCCTATATTTAACATTGAAAACGCATGCGTTTTTTTGCACATGCAATTGGTCGCGTTTTCAAACGCATGCGTTTTTTGTCTGCATGCGTTCATTTTCAAAAATGCTACCTGCAGTATTTTCTTGCGCGTTTTTTTGCCGCGAAAAAACGCATGCGTTTTTTCGCGGCAAAAAAATGCATTGCTGTCTATGTAAACGCATGCGTTTTTAAGCACATGCGTTTGTTTGCGCTAAAAACGCATGCGTTTTTATAGAAAAAAAACAGAAAACACACTGAAAACCCACCCACCACCATCAAGGTGATAAAGGGATCTAAACCCTAACCCTAACTCTACCCCTAACCTCACCCCTAACCGTTTAATGAACATTTTCTGACAGTCATATTGCCACGTATTTAAGTGCCACGTATCACGTATTTCAGTGCCACGTGCCACGTGCCACGTATTTAATACGTGGCACATGGCACTTAAATATGTGCCACGTGGCACTTAAATACGTGGCACGTGGCACTTAAATATGTGGCATGTGGCACTTTAATACGTGGCACGTGGCACTTAAATACGTGGCACGTGGCATACGTGGCACTGAAATACGTGGCACGTGGCACTTTAATACGTGGCACGTGGTACTTAAATATGTGGCACGTGGCACTTAAATACGTGGCACGTGGCATACGTGGCACTGAAATACGTGGCACGTGGCACTTTAATACGTGGCACGTGGCACTTAAATATGTGGCACGTGGCACTTTAATACGTGGCACGTGGCACTTAAATACGTGGCATACGTGGCACTGAAATACGTGGCACGTGGCACTTTAATACGTGGCACGTGGCACTTAAATATGTGGCACGTGGCACTTTAATACGTGGCACGTGGCACTTAAATATGTGCCACGTGGCACTTAAAGTGCCACGTGCCACATATTTAAGTGCCACGTGCCACGTATTAAAGTGCCACGTGCCACGTATTTCAGTGCCACGTATGCCACGTGCCACGTATTTAAGTGCCACGTGCCACGTATTAAAGTGCCACGTGGCACATATTTAAGTGCCACGTATTTCAGTCACGTTTAGGGTTAGGGTTAGGGGTAGGGGTAGGGTTAGGGTTTTTTTGTTTTTTCTTGTGTTTTCTTGTGTTTTCTTGTGTTTTTCTATAAAAACGCATGCGTCTAAAAAACGCATGCGTTTTACCGCGTTTACATGCGTTTTTCACACATGCGTTTTTTTTTAAAAACGCATGCAGACAAAAACGCAAGTGTGAAACCAGCCTTACACAGCTAAGAATGTGGAACCTGCAAGCAGCACCACCAATACAGGCAAAATCCATCCAGGAAGAAGTAGTAGCAATTGTAAATCCCAATTTGCCTCTTGTACCTCCAGCAAGTATGTTAGTGGGATGAAAGCAAAAGATGTTATGGAATATATGACACATCACTTGTTTTCAGTTATGGAAGAATGATGTCACCTCGGATAGTGACACCATCAGTTTGCATCAGCATTCCACACAATGCTCTTACTTTGACTCTGTAACAACTAATCTTTATCATAGGGGATTTTTCTGTCAAGAACACCACAGTTTATTCTGCATCTTAGAGTCCTAAGTGAAAGCACTCTGGGTATAATGAAAATATTTCACAACAGCATTTTCTTCCTGTTTATTTATTGGTTAAAATGAACAGTCTTTGTATCTGAATGACATGAGCCAAAAGGAAATGTAGGACATGATTCAAATTCCAACCAGTGTTGGTGGCTGTGTAAGCTGTGTGTCAAGGGCACTGTCAGTGGCAGTGTAACGGGGGCCAGGGCTGTAGTTGTGGCTTCCAATGGTGGCTGCTTCAGCGCACCCTGGCGCTCCATCACATGCACACAATGTCCCAGCGGTAGCATACCTTTTTGTCTGCTTTCCTGTCCATTACGGTCCTCTCTGGTGCTCTGGGAGTCTCCCTCTTGAGGTTCCACACAAAGAGAGACAGAGTCAGGTTCCAACTTAAAACAAATGATTTTACTTAGTTTCTTTCTCAGCTTGTCCACTTCACATTCAGGTACAGGACTGGATACTTCATAAGATACAACATTTTCTTTCCCTGTGCTGTCCCTCACTTGTTTTGGGCTATCGCAGGATTGTACCATTGTCCCAGGCATTGCAGCATTCTGTCTGACAAGTCGGGCTATCTTTAGGAGTTCCCGGTCTGTTTTTCCCCAGACACACAGGCATCTTCCCATATAGCTGTCTGCCACCATGATGAAGCTGCCCTGCATTCCCTTGCTTCACTGGCAATCGTTACTCCTGGGCCTTGGCTCCTTTTCTTAAAACAACGCTGCGTGGCTCAACTGCCCTGTATGGGCTCTGAGGCCCTACTGCCTAAAGTGCGGGAAACTCACTGACTTACTCACAGTTGGCCCTTCCTATCTTACTCTTACTGCTATTCCTACAATGCCCCCCTCTAGTGGGCTAAATCAATCACTATGTTTTCCCTATATCTGTACAGTACATGAACAATGTACATTAGCAGCATTACAATACAAGGCATCAGAACAATATATGGATATATATCAGAATATACCAAACATATAAGATGTACCAGCACTTCGGTGACATAGAAGCAGGTGCAGGGTATAAGTTGTCTCCTGTAACCCCTTACAGCAGCCAAGATGATAGTGGCACCCTGAGTTAGGCCAAATCTAGAGCTAGGAAGCAGGTTTGAAGGCAAGAAGCTCAGGCAGCTGTCAACTGAGTAAGGGATGATGATTTTTTTTGCGGTTGGTAAAACCTGAAAACTACAGTAGATCATGAGAAGGTGATGTTTTCAGAGAAATAAGCCGTGGCATCATTGATAAAGAGCAGAACCAACATTCAGCAACAGCTCTACTAGGGGGCAAGTGTGCTTCCTCGGTCAGCTAAAGAGCAGGTGATGCCATAACTGTTGTTGGTGGAAGAGGATCAACAGCATATGTGCAGGTACAGTTGTGCTCAAAAGTTTACATACCCCAGCAGAATTTTTGGTTTCTTTGCCTTTTTTCAGAGAATATGAATGATAACACCAAAACTTTTTCTACACTCATGGTTAGTGGTTGGGTGAAGCCATTTATTGTGAAACTACTGTGTTTTCTCTATTTAAATCATAATGACAACCCAAAACATCCAAATGACCCTGATCAAAAGTTCACATACCCCATTTCTTAGCACGGTGTATTGCCCCCTCTAACATCAATGACAGCTTAGTCTTTTGTGGTAGTTGTGGATGAGGTTCTTTATTTTCTCAGAGGGTAAAGCTGCCAACTCTTCTTGGCAAAAAACCCCAGTTCCTGTAAATTCCTGGGCTGTCTAGCATGAACTGTGTGCATGAGATCTCCCCAGAGTGGCTCAATGATATTCAGTTCAGGAGACTGAGATGGCCACTCCAGAACCTTCACTTTGTTCTGCTGTAGTCAATGACAGGTCGAGTTGGCCTTATGTTTTGGATCGTTGTCATGTTGGAACGTCCAGGTACATACCTTGCGCAGCTTCTAGGCTGATGATTGCAAATTTGCCTCCAGTATTTGCTAATAAAGTACTGCATTCATGCTTCCTTCAACTTTGACCAAGTTTCCTGTGCCTTTGTCGCTCACACATCTTCAAAACATCAGATATCCACCTTCGTGCATTACAGTAGGAATGATGTTACTTTCATCATAGGCCTTGTTGACCTCTCTCCAAATGTAACGTTTATGGTTGTGGCCAAAAAGTTCAGTTTTGGTCTCATCACTCCAAATGACCTTGTGACATAAGTTTTGAGGCTTTTCTCTGTGCAGTTTTGCGTATTGTAGGCAAGTTACTTTTGTGGAATTTGTGCAGTAATGGCTTTCTTCTGGCGACTCGACCATGAAGCCCATAGAGGTGATCAAGAAGTGTTTTCAAATCACAATATTAAAACAATAAATTTATTTATTCAACAAATATATACCACAAGATAAAATAGAGCAGATTGGTTCCTCAGACCAAGCAAACAGAGGCCAGCATAGTATAAGGGGACATAAAAATCACTATATAATTTCTCCACTGCATCAGAATGGTCTTTAGGTGATATTAGGGTACATATACAGTCATGGACAAAAATTTTGAGAATGAGACAAATATTAATTTTTCCAAAGTCTACTGCTTCATTTTTTCTAATGGCAATTGCATATACTCCTGAATGTCAGAGTGATCAGCTTAACAGCAATTACTGTACTTGCAAAGTCAATATTTGCCCAGAAAATGAACTTTAACCCCCAAAACACATTTCAACATCATTGCAGTCCTGCCTTAAAAGGAGCAGCTAACATCGTTTTAGTGATTGATCCATTAACACAGGTGTGGGTGTTGATGAGGACAGGGCTGGCGATCAATCAGTCATGATTAAGTAAGAATGACATCACTGGACACTTTAAAAGGAGGCTGGTGCTTGGTATCATTGTTTCTCTTCAGTTAACCATGGTTATCTCTAAAGAAACACGTGCAGCCATCATTGCACTGCACAAAAATGGCCTAACAGGGAAGAGTATCGCAGCTACAAAGATTGCACCTCAGTCAACAATCTATCGCATCATCAAGAACTTCAAGGAGAGAGCTTCCATTGTTGTCAAAAAGGCTCCAGGGCGCCCAAGAAAGACCAGCAAGCGCCAGGACCGTATCTTAAAACTGTTTCAGCTGCGGGATCGGACTACCAGCAGTGCCGAGCTTGCTCAGGAATGGCAGCAGGCTGGTGTGAGTGCTTCTGCATGCACTGTGAGGTGGAGACTCTTTGAGCAAGGCCTGGTTTCAAGGAGGGCAGCAAAGAAGCCACTTCTCTCCAGAAAAAACATAAGGGACCGACTGATATTCTGCAACAGGTACAGGGAGTGGACTGCTGAGGACTGGGGCAAAGTCATTTTCTCTGATGAATCCCCTTTTTGATTGTTTGGGACATCTGGAAAACAGCTTATTCGGAGAAGAAGAGGTGAGCGCTACCACCAGTCTTGTCTCATGCCAACTGTAAAGCATCCTGAAACCATTCATGTGTGGGGTTGCTTCTCAGCCTAGGGAATCGTCTCACTCAGTCTTGCCTAAAAACACAGCCATGAATAAAGAATGGTACCAGAATGTCCTCCAAGAGCAACTGCTCCCAACCGTCCAAGAGCAGTTTGGCGCCCAACAATGCCTTTTCCAGCATGATGGAGCACCTTGCCATAAAGCCAAGGTGATAACTAAATGGCTCATGGAACAAAACATAGAGATTTTGGGTCCATGGCCTGGAAACTCCCCAGATCTTAATCCCATTGAGAACTTGTGGTCAATCATCAAGAGACGGGTGGACAAACAAAAACCAACCAATTCTGGCAAAATGCAAGCATTGATTATGCAAGAATGTGGACTGCTATCAGTCAGGATTTGGTCCAGAAGTTGATTGAGAGCATGCCAGGGAGAATTGCAGAGGTCTTGAAGAAGAAGGGTCAACACTGCAAATATTGACTTGCTGCATTAACTCATTCTAACTGTTAATATAACCTATTGGTATTCATAATATGATTGCAATTATATTTCTGTATGTGATATAAACATCAGACAAACACTAATAAAAACCAGAGGGCAGCAGATCATGTGAAAATATAATGTTGGTGTTATTCTCAAAACTTTTGGCCATGACTGTACACTCAAACAAAATATTGCATATTATCAATCAAAGGAATAGTCCAGTATTTGCAAAATATCTGTCTGTGTTACTGGTATGGCAAATGTAGGAGACATCAAAAACATATCCACAACTCCCAAGCAAATACTAGGGGTACGGTTATGCCAACAATAGAAAACACATAGCCCTTGCAGTTGTAATGTTCCTTCACATACCCATGCACACAAGAGCGGCAAAACACCCGTTAATCCACATATTACCTAGAAAGGTGTCCACTAGGGTTGAGCGACTTTTATTTTTATAGGATCGGGTCGGGTTTCACGAAACCCGACTTTCTCAAAAGTCGGGTCGAGTGAAATCGGCCGATCCTATAAAAAAGTCGAGGTCGGGGTCGGCCGAAACACGAAACCCAATGCAGTGCAATGGGATACTATGTGTTGTGAATTCCGTTCTCGGACTCCCTCCTGTGGTCATGAATGGTACTTTGGTTAGTTCTGCTCTTGGACTCCCTCTGGTGGCTTTCAGCGGAACTGCTGGTCACTGAGGTTGGCTTTGTCAGCTGCTCTCGTTTATTGCTATGCTGGCTTCCCTATTTAACTCCACTCAGATCGTTACTTCATGCCAGCTGTCAATGTTTCAGTATTGGTTCAGATCTCTCTTGGACTTCTCTGAGGACCTGTCTACTCCAGCAGAAGCTAAGTCCTTGCTAGTTCCTTTGTTGTTACTGCTTCCTGAATATATTTCTTAGTACTGCTAATTTCTAGTCCAGCTTGCTATCATGATATTCCCTTGTTAGCTGGAAGCTCTGGGGGTGCAGAGTGGCACCTCCACACCGTGAGTCGGTGTGGGGAGTCTTTTTGCTTACTCTGCGTGGTTTTTGTAGTCTTTTGTGCTGACCGCATAGTTCCCTTTTCTATCCTCTGACTATTTAGTGAAGTCTGGCCTCCTTTGCTAAAACCTGTTTCATTCCTGTGTTTGTGACTTTCCTCTTAACTCACAGTCAATATATGTGGGGGGCTGCCTTTACCTTTGGGGAATTTCTCTGAGGCAAGGTTAGGCATCTATTTCTATCTTTAGGGGTAGTTAGCTCTTAGGCTGTGAAGAGGCGTCTAGGGAGAGTTAGGTACGCTCCACGGCTATTTCTAGTGTGTGTGATAGGAGTAGGGTTTGTGGTCAGCAGAGTTCCCACTTCCCAGAGCTAGTTCTGATTTTGAGTTTACTCATCAGGTCATTCCGGGTGCTCCTAACCACCAGGTCCATAACAGTACAGCTGACCCTAAAGTGTTAATGCATCTCAAAAGAGGGATAAGAGAAGTTCTGAACCCATTTTTTTTTCTTTGCAGTGTGTTTTGTCTCTCTTTTCCCCTTAACCTCTGGGTGGTTCAGGACTCAGGTGTAGATATGGATATTCAAGGTCTGTCCTCTTGTGTGGATCATCTCACTGCAAGGGTACAAAGCATTCAAGATTATGTAGTTCAGAATCCGATGTTAGAGCCTAGAATTCCAATTCCTGATTTGTTTTCTGGGGATAGATCTAAGTTTCTGAATTTCAAAAATAATTGTAAACTGTTTCTTGCTTTGAAACCCCGCTCCTCTGGTGACCCCATTCAGCAAGTAAAAATTATTATTTCTTTGTTGCGTGGCAACCCTCAAGACTGGGCATTCTCCCTTGTGCCAGGAGATCCTGCATTGCTTAATGTAGATGCGTTTTTTCTGGCGCTTGGATTGCTTTATGACGAACCAAATTCAGTGGATCAGGCAGAGAAAATCTTGCTAGCTTTGTGTCAGGGTCAGGATGAAGCAGAGATATATTGTCAGAAGTTTAGAAAATGGTCTGTGCTTACTCAATGGAATGAGTGTGCCCTGGCAGCAATTTTTAGAAAGGGTCTTTCTGAAGCCCTTAAGGATGTTATGGTGGGATTCCCCACGCCTGCTGGTCTGAATGAATCAATGTCCTTGGCCATCCAAATTGATCGGCGTTTGCGTGAGCGCAAAATTGTGCACCATTTGGCGGTGTCCTCTGAGCAGAGGCCTGAGCTTATGCAATGTGATAGAACTTTGACCAGAACTGAACGGCAAGAACACATACGTCAGAATAGGCTGTGTTTTTACTGTGGTGACCCCACTCATGCTATCTCTGATTGTCCTAAGCGCACTAAGCGGTTCGCTAGGTCTGTCACCATTGGTACTGTACAGCCTAAATTTCTTTTGTCTCTTACTCTGATTTGCTCTTTGTCATCCTACTCGATTATGGCATTTGTGGATTCAGGCGCTGCCCTGAATTTGATGGACTTGGAGTTTGCCAGGCGCTGTGGTTTTCTCTTGGAGCCTTTGCAGTATCCTATTCCATTAAGGGGAATTGATGCCACGCCGTTGGCCAAGAATAAACCTCAGTACTGGACTCAGTTGACCATGTGCATGGCTCCTGCACATCAGGAAGATATTCGCTTTTTGGTGTTGCATAATTTGCATGATGTGGTCGTCTTGGGTTTGCCATGGCTACAGTTTCATAATCCAGTATTTGATTGGAAATCAATGTCTGTGTCTAGTTGGGGTTGTCAAGGGGTACATGGTGATGTTCCATTGGTGTCAATTTCTGCTTCCACTCCTTCTGAAGTCCCTGAGTTTCTGTCGGATTACCAGGATGTATTTGATGAGCCCAAATCCAGTGTCCTACCCCCTCATAGGGATTGTGATTGTGCTATAAATTTGATTCCTGGTAGTAAGTTTCCTAAGGGCCGACTTTTCAATTTATCTGTGCCAGAGCACGCCGCTATGCGGAGTTATATAAAGGAGTCCTTGGAGAAAGGGCATATTCGCCCGTCTTCATCACCGTTGGGAGCAGGGTTCTTTTTTGTGGCCAAGAAGGATGGTTCTCTGAGACCCTGTATAGATTACCGCCTTCTCAATAAAATCACGGTCAAATGTCAGTACCCTTTGCCTCTGCTGTCTGATTTGTTTGCTCGGATTAAGGGGGCTAGTTGGTTCACCAAGATAGATCTTCGAGGGGCGTATAACCTTGTGCATATTAAACAGGGCGATGAATGGAAAACAGCATTTAATACGCCCGAGGGCCATTTTGAGTACCTGGTAATGCCATTCGGGCTTTCAAATGCTCCATCTGTGTTTCAGTCCTTTATGCATAACATCTTCCGAAAGTATCTGGATAGATTCATGATTGTATATTTGGATGATATTTTGGTCTTTTCGGATGATTGGGAGTCTCATGTGAAACAGGTCAGAATGGTATTCCAGGTCCTTCGTGCTAATTCCTTGTTTGTGAAGGGGTCTAAATGTCTCTTCGGAGTTCAGAAGGTTCCCTTTTTGGGCTTCATTTTTTCCCCTTCTACTATCGAGATGGACCCTGTTAAAGTTCAGGCCATTTATGATTGGACTCAACCTACATCTGTGAAGAGCCTCCAGAAATTCCTGGGCTTTGCTAATTTTTACAGTCGCTTCATCGCTAATTTTTCTAGTGTGGTTAAACCTTTGACTGATTTGACAAAGAAAGGTGCTGATGTGGTGAATTGGTCCTCTGCGGCCGTTGAGGCTTTTCAGGAGCTAAAACGTAATTTTTCTTCGGCCCCTGTGTTGCGTCAGCCAGATGTTTCGCTCCCTTTTCAGGTCGAGGTTGATGCTTCTGAGATTGGAGCAGGGGCTGTTTTGTCTCAAAGAAGTTCTGATGGCTCTGTGATGAAGCCATGTGCCTTCTTTTCTAGAAAGTTTTCGCCTGCTGAGCGTAATTATGATGTTGGCAATTGGGAGCTTGTTGTGGATTCTGTTTTTGGGCTCCCTCTGGTGGTTACAACTGGTACTGGGTGACTTTGGTGGGTTGCGGTCTCTGGTTTCCACCTGTCCATCAGTGGCTGGGTGTTTCCTATTTAACCTGGCTTTCCTGTCATTCCCTTGCCGGCTATCAATGTATCAGTGTGTGTCTCTGTTACCTGCTCCTAGGCCTAAAAGACAAGCTAAGTCTGTATTTCCCTGTTTCATGATTGCTTTCATGTTTTTTAGTCCAGCTTGCAGATATGTAATTCTTTGCTGCTGGTTGCTCTAGTGGGCTGGAATTACCACTCATGTACCATGAGTTGGCACATGAGTTCAAGTAATTTCAGGATGGTATTTTGAAGGGTTTTTCAGCTGACCGCGCAGTTCACCTTTTGTATCCTCTGCTATCTAGCTTAAGCGGGCCTCATTTTGCTGAATCTGTTTTCATAACTACGTTTGTGCCTTCCTCTCATTTCACTGTCATTATATGTGGGAGGCTGCTATCTCTGTGGGAATATTTCTCTGGAGGCAAGTGAGGTCTGTTATTCTTCTGATAGGGGAAGCTAGATCTCCGGCTGGCGCGAGACGTCTAGGGGCCCCCCAGGAACGTCCCCCGGCTACTGTTAGTTGAGTGTTGAGGTTCAGGATCGCGGTCAGCTCAGGTTCCATCACCCTAGAGCTCGTCCTGTTTTTGCCCGTGTTATGTTGACAAATTCCCTGCCATTGGGAAACATGACAGGAGCTGCTAGCTATGAAGTGGGCATTTGAGGAGTGGCGACATTGGCTTGAGGGAGCCAAGCACCGCGTGGTGGTCTTGACGGATCACAAAAATCTGACTTATCTCGAGTCTGCCAAGCGGTTGAATCCTAGACAGGCTCGATGGTCGCTGTTTTTCTCCCGTTTCGATTTTGTGGTCTCATACCTTCCAGGTTCTAAGAATGTGAAGGCGGATGCCCTTTCTAGAAGTTTTGTGCCTGATTCTCCGGGAGTCCCTGAGCTGGCTGGTATTCTCAAAGGGGGTAATTCTGTCTGCCATCTCCCCTGATTTGCGGCGGGTGCTGCAGGAGTTTCAGGCTGATAGACCTGACCGTTGTCCAGCGGAGAAACTGTTTGTCCCTGATAGATGGACTAGCAGAGTTATTTCTGAGGTTCATTGCTCAGTGTTGGCTGGTCATCCTGGGATTTTTGGGACCAGAGATTTGGTGGCTAGGTCCTTTTGGTGGCCTTCTTTGTCACGGGATGTGCGTTCTTTTGTGCAGTCCTGTGGGACTTGTGCTCGGGCTAAGCCCTGCTGTTCTCGTGCCAGTGGGTTGCTTTTGCCCTTGCCAGTCCCGAAGAGGCCTTGGACGCATGTTTCCATGGATTTTATTTCAGATCTTCCTGTCTCTCAAAGGATGTCTGTCATGTGGGTGGTTTGTGATCGCTTTTCTAAGATGGTCCATTTGGTACCCTTGCCTAAATTACCATCCTCCTCTGATTTGGTGCCATTATTTTTTCAACATGTGGTTCATTTGCATGGCATTCCGGAGAACATTGTGTCGGACAGAGGTTCCCAGTTTGTCTCTAGGTTTTGGCGGTCCTTTTGTGCTAAGATGGGCATTGATTTGTCTTTTTCTTCGGCTTTCCATCCTCAAACAAATGGCCAAACCAAACGAACCAACCAGACTTTGGAAACCTATCTGAGATGCTTTGTTTCTGCTGATCAGGATGATTGGGTGACCTTCTTGCCATTGGCTGAATTCGCCCTTAATAATCGGGCTAGTTCGGCTACTTTGGTTTCGCCTTTTTTTTTGCAATTCTGGTTTTCATCCTCGTTTTTCTTCGGGGCAGGTTGAGCCTTCTGACTGTCCTGGTGTGGATTCTGTGGTGGACAGGTTGCAGCAAATTTGGACTCACGTAGTGGACAATCTGACGTTGTCCCAGGAGAAGGCTCAACGTTTCGCTAACCGCCGTCGTTGTGTTGGTCCCCGACTTCGTGTTGGGGATTTGGTTTGGTTGTCTTCTCGTTATGTTCCTATGAAGGTTTCTTCTCCTAAGTTTAAGCCTCGTTTCATTGGTCCTTATAAGATTTCTGAAATTCTCAACCCTATGTCATTTCGTTTGGTCCTTCCAGCTTCTTTTGCCATCCATAATGTGTTCCATAGGTCGTTGTTGTGGAGGTACGTGGCGCCTATGGTTCCCTCCGTTGATCCTCCTGCCCCGGTGTTGGTTGAGGGGGAGTTGGAGTATGTGGTGGAAAAAATTTTGGATTCTCGTATTTCGAGACGGAAGCTTCAGTACCTGGTTAAGTGGAAGGGCTATGGTCAGGAGGATAATTCCTGGGTTGTTGCCTCCGATGTCCACGCTGCCGATTTAGTTCGTGCCTTTCATTTGGCTCGTCCTGATCGGCCTGGGGGCCCTGGTGAGGGTTCGGTGACCCCTCCTCAAGGGGGGGTACTGTTGTGAATTCCGTTCTCTGACTCCCTCCTGTGGTCATGAATGGTACTTTGGTTAGTTCTGCTCTTGGACTCCCTCTGGTGGCTTTGAGCAGAACTGCTGGTCACTGAGGTTGGCTTTGTCAGCTGCTCTCGTTTATTGCTATGCTGGCTTCCCTATTTAACTCCACTCAGATCGTTACTTCATGCCAGCTGTCAATGTTTCAGTATTGGTTCAGATCTCTCTTGGACTTCTCTGAGGACCTGTCTACTCCAGCAGAAGCTAAATCCTTGCTAGTTCATTTGTTGTTACTGCCTCCTGAATATATTTCTTAGTACTGCTAATTTCTAGTCCAGCTTGCTATCATGATATTCCCTTGCTAGCTGGAAGCTCTGGGGGTGCAGAGTGGCACCTCCACACCGTGATTCGGTGTGGGGAGTCTTTTTGCTTACTCTGCGTGGTTTTTGTAGTCTTTTGTGCTGACCGCATAGTTCCCTTTACTATCCTCTGACTATTTAGTGAAGTCTGGCCTCCTTTGCTAAAACCTGTTTCATTCCTGTGTTTGTGACTTTCCTCTTAACTCACAGTCAATATATGGGGGGGGCTGCCTTTACCTTTGGGGAATTTCTCTGAGGCAAGGTTAGGCTTCTATTTCTATCTTTAGGGGTAGTTAGCTCTTAGGCTGTGAAGAGGCGTCTAGGGAGAGTTAGGTACGCTCCACGGCTATTTCTAGTGTGTGTGATAGGAGTAGGGTTTGCGGTCAGCAGAGTTCCCACTTCCCAGAGCTAGTTCCGATTTTGAGTTTACTCATCAGGTCATTCCGGGTGCTCCTAACCACCAGGTCCATAACAACTATGGTTCCCAGGGTCTGAAGGAGAGGAAACTCTCCTTCAGGCCCTGGGATCCATATTAATGTGTAAAATAAAGAATCAAAATAAAAAATATTGATATACTCACCCTCGGACGCGCCCTGGTACTAACCGGCAGCCTTCCTTCCTAAGAATGAGCGCGTGAATGACCTCTGGTGACGTCGCGGCTTGTGATTGGTCGCGAGCGGTCACATGGGCGGTCACGCGACCAATCACAAGCCGCGACGTCATCTAAGGTCCTTCACGCGCTCATTCTTAGGAAGGAAGGCTGCCGGTTAGTACCAGGGCGCGTCCGAGGGTGAGTATATCAATATTTTTTATTTTGATTCTTTATTTTACACTTAAATATGGACTCCGATACCGATTCCCGATATCGCAAACATATCGGAACTCGGTATCGGAATTCCGATACCAGATTCAGAAGAACGCCGACCTCATGGCCGACCCCACACAGGGGTCGGGTCGGGTTTCATGAAACCCGACTTTGCCAAAAGTCGGCGACTTCTGAAAATGGCCGACCCGTTTCGCTCAACCCTAGTGTCCACCAAACAATTCATTGTCAAGTGACAGGCTGGTCCTCCGGACCCCGACGCGCATTTCGCGGTTGCTTCTTCCTGTGCCCTAATATCACCTAAAGACCATTCTGATACAGTGGAGAAATTATATAGTGATTTTTATGTCCCCTTATACTATGCTGGCCTCTGTTTGCTTGGTCTGAAGCACCAATCTGCTCTATTTTATCTTGTGGTATATATTTGTTGAATAAATAAATGTATTGTTTTAATATTGTGATTTGAAAACACTTCTTGATCCTAATATGGCTTTCTACAGAAGGATCTATATGTTCTATCACCTCTATGTAGCAGAGGCGATCAAGTAGTGCATGCTTCTAGCCTCCTATGGAGGCTATTGAAGCATGCCAAAATTTAATAAAAAATGTGTTTAAAAATATTTAAAAAATTAAAAAATATATGAAAGTTCAAATCACCCCCCTTTCACCCAAATCAAAATAGAACAATTAAAAAAATTAAACCTACACATATTTGGTATCGCCGGGTTCAGAATCGTCCAATCTATCAATAAAAAAAGGATTAACTTGATCGCTAAATGGCGTAGCGAGAAAAAACAATCAAAATGCCAAAATTAAGGTTTTTTGGTCGCCGCGACACTGCTTTAAAATGCAATAACGGGCGATCAAAAGAATGTATCTGCACAAAAGTGGTATAATTAAAAATGTCAGTTCAGCACGCAAAAATAAGCCCTCACCCAACCCCAGATCACGAAAAATAGAGACGCCACAGGTATCGGAAAATCACACAATTTTTTTTTTAGCTAATTTTGGAAATTTTTTTACCACTTAGATAAAAGAGAACCTAGACATGTTTGGTGTCTATGAACTCGTCATGGAGAATCATAATGGCATGTCAGTTTTAGCATTTAGTGAACCTCGCAAAAAAGCCAAACAGAAAACAAGTGTGGGATTGCACTTTTTTTGCAATTTCATTGCACTTGAATTTTTTTCCCGTTTTAGGTTACAAGACATGGTAAAACCAATGGTGTCATTCAAATGTACAACTGGTCCCGCAAAAAATAAGCCCTCACTTGGCCATATTGACGGAAAAATAAAAAAGTTATGGCTCTAGAAAGAAGGGGAGCGAAAAACGAAAAAGTGAAAAAAGCTCCTGGGGCTAAGGGGTTAATTCATTTTAAGACCGCAAAGGGACCGATGAAACGAGGCCCCAATTTGTAGGAAGGCATCTTCAGATGTATGTACTTGGAGGACAGCCACACCTTATCCCCAGGCTGAAAGGTCAGAGCATCCAGGTGCCTCTTATCGGCATGCTTCTTCATGCGCTGTGATTCTCGTTCTAAAGCGGTCTTGGTGTCTCTACACACTTTAGAAAAACTCTCTGTGACATAGTCAGCAGCCGGAATGTCTGAAGGCCCAGAGATAGGAAGCGGGATATCGGGTTGGAGTCCAAATACAATCTGGAAAGGAGACTTAGTAGAAGACTCACTTACATGCCTCTGCCCAGCATGACTGGATAATTTAGAAGAATGACCCCACCAAAGAACTTATTTCCTGTCCAAGCTACCTACCAAAGGCCACTGTGCTGAGGTTCTTCTTCCAAGTCGGGAGGTAGAAAGGACCTAGATAGAGCGTCGGCCTTGATGTTCTTGCTAGCAGTATAAAAATGCAGAGCAAAATTAAAACGAGCAAAAAACAGAGGCAACCTGGCCTGGTGTGGATTCAGCCTCTGTGCAGACTGAAGATAGGTGAGATTCTCATGGTTGGTGAATAAATCAACCTGTTAAACTGCTCTCTCGAGTACATGGCACCACTTTTGTAGAGCCAGCTTGATGGCCAGTAACTCCAGGTCGCCAATGGAATAGTTTCTTTGGGAAGCAGAAAAAACCTTCGAGAAGAAGCCACAAGAGACCATTCGCCCGGAGGAAGACTTTTGGGTATGAACTGCTCCGGTGTCTATGGACGAGGCATCCACCTCAAGGAAGAACTGTTTATCAGCAATTGGCTGATGGAGCACTGGCGCAGTGGAGAAGGCTATCTTTAGAGAGGTAACCGCCTCCTCTGCTTCGGGAGACCAATCCTTGGAATTGACACCTTTTCTAGGCATAGCAGAGATGGGAGCCACATGAGATGAGAAATGTGGGATAAATTGATGATAATAGTTAGCGAATCCTATGAACCTTTGAATCACCATAAGCCCAGTCGGGTGAGGCCATTTGAGAATAGAGACTAACTTCTCGACTAATTGCTCGAAGACACACCCGTCAAACTTGGCGTACAACCTGTTTTCTCTGAGTCTCTTCAGAACCTGATGGACATTCCTCCGATGTGTAGCCAAGTCAGGAGAGTAGATCAGGATTTCATCCAGGTAGACAACCACACAAGAATACATCAGGTCCCTAAAAATGTTTTTCACAAACTCTTGAAACACTGCAGGAGTGTTGCTTAGCCCGAAAACCATCTTGGGTATTGAAGGCTGTCTTCTACTCGTCTCCCTGGCGTATGCGAATCATTTTGTAGGCCTCTCTAAAATCCAATTTGGTGAAGATCTTGAGCCCTCTAAGATGATCAAACAACTTCGAAATAAGTGGCAACGGGTACCGATTTTTCACAGTGATCTGGTTTAAACCTCTATAGTTGATGCAGGGCCGTAAAGATCCGTCCTTCTTCTTGATGAAAAAGAAACACGTGCCCGCCGGAGAAGAGGTCTTCTGGATGAATCCTCTAGCCAGGTTCTCCTTGATGTATTCTGACATGGCTTGGGTCTCCATCTGGGATAAAGGATAGATTCGTCCCCCGAGGAGGAGACGAGGCAGGGAGCAGATCAATGGGGCAGTCATGCGACCTGTGGGGAGGCAATGTCTGGCTTCCTTCTTATCAAAGACATCGGCATAGGACCAGTAAAAAGATGGTAAACCCTGCAGGGCAGATGGTGCCACAGGACAGCAGACTGGGTGGACAGTAGCAAGATATCTATTGCAGCAAGAATCTCCCCAGCGCAGGATTTCGCCGGTTCTCCAGTTCAACACAGGCTCGTGCGCTCAAAGCCAGGGCAAACCTAGGAGCAAGAGGTGAGACAAGCCAGGCAACACATAAAAACAGATTCTTTCAGAGTGAGTCACACCTACCCAAAGTTTTACTAGTACAGTCTGCAAACAAACAGGCTTGGTCAGGGCTTTGCCAGCCACAGAGGTCACCCATACAGGGTTCTGGAGGCGTCGGACAGGAATCCGGTAACGATCCACCACGGCTTGTTGAATGAAATTCCCGGAGGTACCGGAATCTGTGTAACCTGACTAGGAAAAATTGACAGTGCCGAAGGACAGTGATACAGTCATCAGCTGTGAAGGAGAGGATCAATCCTCACTTAGGGAAGCCTTTCCTAAAGACCCTAGGCCCTAGAGTTTTCCAGCCTCTCCGGACAAGAGCGAATCAAATGTTCAGAAATGCCACAGTAAAAACATCGTTTCTGCGAGCGGTGCTCCTCCTGGTGCTGCTTGACCAGACTAACTTTGTCTACCTGCATAGGCTCTAAGGAAGAAGCAGAGTAATGAGGAACCACTGACCTCTGGGGACTGGGAGCCTGGTCCTCTGGGGACTGGGAGCCTGGTGAAAAAGTCTCTTCTCCTGCTTAGTCTCCCTGGTGCTTTCTTGAAACCGGAGATCAATCCTATTTGCCAAGGATACCAGGTCATCCAAGGAAGCAGGAATGTCCCGGCCCACCAGTTCATCCTTGATTTTACCGGACAGACTCTCCCAGAAGATGGCCACCAATGCCTCATCATTCCAGGACATCTCAGAGAAAAGGGTGTGGAACCAACAGCATACTGAGCCACTGTGAGATCCTCCTGGCGAAGACAGAGAAGAGTAGAAGCAGTAGAAGTAGTACGACTTGGTCCATCAAAGGTCCTGCGGAAGGCCCCGAGGAAGGACTGGAGATCGTTAACTAGCGGATCCCCTCTCTCCCACAAAGGGTTCAGCCAGGCGAGAGCCTCTCCTGTGAGGTGAGACATCATGAAGGCTACCTTAGCCCGATCGGATGCAAACAAATGGCCCAACGGTTCAAAGTGCAGCATTCACTGGTTAATGAACTCCCGACACTGCGCGGGTTCACTGTTGAACTGGGTGGGGGCCACCAGGCGAGGTCCTTTACCAGAGACGAAGCCAGGTGTCTGGAAGCCAGCAGGTGTAGTGGTCACAGCCGGAGCAGAGGTGGGCAGAACTGTAGATGCTGCTGAATCTAGGGGAGTAGACAAGTTCTGTAAATATGTTGTAATCTTCTGCTGGTGTCTCAGGCGGGTGACTTCCTGATATAGCTCTGAGGTCATAGGTGGTTGAGAGGCAGCAGGTTCCATGGCCTGAGCAATCTGTAATGAACGGAAATGGAGGCACAGATGGTGAAGTGCAGATTCATTTATTGAACTTATTGTGGAACCACTGGACCACTACCTGGGGGCCTCAGAAGGGAGCCCTGGACTCCCATAGTAATACCCCTCAAACAGGGCCAAAATGGAAGCACAGGAGATGCAAGGTGCCAACTCCAGTTAGACCCCGGGCATGTGGTAACTGACTCAGCCAGACTTGTGGGCAGATAGGTGCTCCAAGTAGCGAAGAACCAGACAGGAGACAGGCGGCACAGGTGGGTAGCAGGCGTAGTTTGAGGAGGCGTGGAAGCACAGTGGACACACTGAGGAACCAGACAGTGTTAGCGAGATGCAAGCCGGGCAAACACACAGACAGAGGAAATCTGAAATCCAGCAACAGGAAACACTTGTTGCTCAGGCACCTCCCTAAGGGCAGAGGTGCCTGAAGCAGTACGAGACACTCAGCCATTGGCAGACATATAATTAGGAAATAGTGCGCTGTCTCTTTAAGAGACCAGGAGTGCAAGGGTGCGCTCCCTTAGTGGCATGCTAGGAGGCCTGCGAGACATGCGCAGTGTCCAGGCAGTGCAGGTGGACCGGGAACAGGGTGGAGGCATTACAGCCTCCTTATTGTGCATCTTGAAACTGCCACACCATGAATTTTCAGAGAGTCCAGTATTTCAGCTGATATTGTTTGTGGGTTTTTCTTTGCATCCCGAACAATTTTCCTGGCAGTTGTGGACACATTTTTTGTTGGTCTACCTGACCGTGGTTTTGTTTTTACAGAGCCTGTGATTTTTCATTTGTTAATCACAATATGAACACTGCTGACTGGCATTATCAATTACTTGGATATCTTTTTGCATTCCTTTCACTGTTTTATACAATTCAACTACCTTTTACCTTAGGGTACCGTCACACAGTGGCACTTTGGTCGCTACGACGGTACGATCCGTGACGTTCCAGCGATATCCATACGATATCGCTGTGTCTGACACGCAGCAGCGATCAGGGACCCTGCTGAGAATCGTACGTCGTAGCAGATCGTTTGGAACTTTCTTTCGTCGCTGGATCTCCCGCTGTCATCGCTGGATCGTTGTGTGTGACAGCGATCCAGCGATGCGTTCGCTTGTATTCAGGGTAAACATCGGGTTACTAAGCGCAGGGCCGCGCTTAGTAACCCGATGTTTACCCTGGTTACCATCGTAAAAGTAAAAAAAAGCAAACAGTACATACTTACATTCCGGTGTCTGTCCCCCGGCGTTCTGCTTCTCTGCACTGTGAGCGCCGGCCGGAAAGCGAGCACAGCGGTGACATCACCGCTGTGCTTTCCAGCTGGCACAGACACAGTGGAGAGAAGCAGAACACCAGGGGACAGACACCGGAATGTGAGTATGTACGTTTTTTTTTTTTTTTTACTTTTACGCTGGTAACCACGGTAAACATAGGGTTACTAAGCGTGGCCCTGCGATTAGTAACCCGATGTTTACCCTGGTTACCCGGGGCCTTCGGCATCGTTGGTCGCTGGAGAGCTGACTGTGTGACAGCTCCCCAGCGACCACACATCCACTTACCAACGATCACGGCCAGGTCGTATCGCTGGTCGTGATCGTTGGTAAATCGTTATGTGAGACGGTACCCTTAGATCCGTTGACAATTCTTCTGGTTTCCCCATGACTCACAAACAATCCAGAAATGTCAATGGCCGGTCCCAGAAACTCACTCAGCTTTTGTGCATACACACTGATTACAAGCAAACAGGTCACAGGTGAGGATGTTACCTTTAAGGTACCTTCACACGAAACGACATTATAACGATATCGCTAGCAATCCGTGACGTTGCAGCGTCCTCGCTAGCGATATCGTTTCGTTTGACACGCAGCAGCGATCAGGATCCTGCTGTGATGTCGCTGGTCGCTGAATAAAGTCCAGAACTTTATTTGGTCGTCCGATCGCTGTGTATCGTTGTGTTTGAAAGCAAAAGCAACGATACCAGCGATATTTTACACTGGTAACCAGGGTAAACATCGGGTTACTAAGCGCAGGGCCGCGCTTAGTTACCCGATGTTTACCCTGGTTACTAGCGTAAAATGTAAAAAAAACAAACAGCACATACTCACATTGCGTCCCCTGCAGTCTGCTTCCTCCTCTGACTCAGCGCCGCAAAGTGAAAGTGAAAGCAGCACAGCGGTGACGTCACCGCTCTGCTCTCACTGTACGGCGCTCAGTCAGTCAGGAAGTGGACGCAGGGGGACGTGAATGTAAGTATGTGCTGTTTGTTTTTTTTAGATTTTACGCTGGTAACCAGGGTAAACATCGGGTTACTAAGCGCGGCCCTGCGCTTAGTTACCCGATGTTTACCCTGGTTACCAGGGGACCTCGGCATAGTTGATCGCTGGAGAGCGGTCTGTGTGACAGCTCTCCAGCGACCAAACAGCGACGCTGCAGCGATCGACATCGTTGTCGCTATCGCTGCAGCGTCGCTTCGTGTGAAGGTACCTTTAGTAGCCAGTCAAACCCATTTGTGTCAAGTTCTGTGCATGTTATCAGGCCAAAATCACCAGGGTACGTAAACTTTTGATCAGGGTCATTTGGATGTTTTAGGTCATCATTATGATTTAAAAAGAGAAAACACAGTAGTTTGACAATAAATGGCTTCACCCAACCACTAACCCTGAGTGGAGAAAAAGTTTTGGTGTTATCATTCATATTCCCTGAAAAAAGGCCAAGAAAGCAAAAAGTCTGCCGGGGTATGTAAACTTTCGAGCACAACTGTATCTTGGCTGTGGTATTTCTTTTCCATATTGCCGGTCAACAAATCTTTTGAAGTGTAGTGGCTCTGCAAGAAGAAAATATATATTCAGGCTCGAACAAATTAGAAACTGCGGCTTTCCATCAGCACATAAAATGACATAACTTGGGAAAAGCAAGTCAACCAGCAATATGAGCAAGGCTCAAGCTCGTCTTTCTAATAGCTAGGCCACATCTCCAAGTATTGATCCCCAAGTATTGTCATCCTCACCATCATCATCCCAATCTATTGCTTTCTGTACTTTTCCTACTTTTCTCCTTTGCATCATCAGTTAACCTTCTGTTTGCCCTGTAAACATCTGTTCATTCATCTGTTTCTGTGGAAACTGAACACTCACATGTTCAAGTTCACCAAAATTGCTACCATAGCACATGGGTTAGGCTGCCTTTTGCAAAAGTACTGCATGTGTTCATTCTCAATGGAAATTACCTAACTGCCATAATTTGTACTGCTTTGTACTCTCTTTTTTATTATCTTCTTTGTACTCTCACATGGAAGAGATCAATGGCCGCTTTGTGGAACTGACATTGTGCTGTACGATACACTCCACTGTCGGCAGCTGCAATTACGACCAACGACATTACATTACTTTTATGACCCAATAAGTCAATGTTTTGGGGTCAGCTATCCATGACTACATTTTTTACCATTATTTTAAGTGAATATAAGAAGTTTTTAGGGATTGGCTGATGTGAATTCCCTCACTTGGACCCTGTGCAGAATTGGGTTTAAGTCTGAGGGTTTTATTATTGCCATCCATGTTTTCAGTGTGAAGAATAAAAAATATGTTATTAAAGTTCTTTTCCTGTACTATAGCTCGGATCAATCAATTCACAGTCACACTGAGTGATTACATAGCTGCAGCACTTTTCTGTATATCACTTGGATCTTCGGATTATTATTCAGACTCAGACTTCCACTTCCATTTTCAATGTTGTGTTCTACAGCAATGCAGTAGTATACAAAAATCAGATTAGGTAGTTTCACACTAGCGTTCGCCAGGGATGCGGATGAAAGCCTTCTTCCTCCATGAAGCCCCGCCCACTGCCACACCTCTTCCTTCCGCTCCTCCTACATCTGCATGCGTCCTGCGTACCCTATCTTTAACATTGGGTACGCAGGCCATGCGGATGTATGCGGATGCCTCCACATGCGTCGTCTTGACGCTGCGCTGACCTGCATCAAATGCAACATGTTGGGCAGTACCCAATGTTAAAGATAGGGTACGCAGGATGCATGCAGACCTAGGCGGAGCTGAAGGAAGAGGCATGGCACTTGTTGGGGCTTCACAGAGGAAGAAGGCTTTCATCCGCATCCCTGCCGAACGCTAGTCTGAAACCAGCCTTAGGCCTTTTCCTATAGCTATAAGCACTTATGCCTCCAGGTGTGTAGGCCCATTTCTTGCATTCTGCTTTAGTTCCTTGTACTTTGTACATATAGAGGCATGACACCCATGTTTTTGGTCTGTGTATCTATTTAGCTTTCCATGGCAAGTAGGGTTGAGCGAAACGGGTCTACCATTTTCAGAAGTCGCCGACTTTTGGCAAAGTCGGGTTTCATGAAACCCGACCCGCCCCTGTGTGGGGTCGGCCATGAGGTCGGCGATCTTCTGAATCTGGTATCGGAATTCCGATACCGAGTTCCAATATGTTTGCAATATCGGAAATCGACATTTAAGTGTAAAATAAAGAATTAAAATAAAAAATATTGATATGCTCACCTCTCCGACGAGCCCTGGTAGTAATCGGCATCTTCCGTTCCTAAGAATGAGCACGTTCAGGGCCTTAGAAGACATTACGGCTTTGTGATTGGTCGCGGCGGCCCACGTGACCGCTCAGCGACCAATCACAAGCCGTGACGTAATTCTCTCAGGTCCTAAATTCCTCATTCTACCAATCACAAAGCCGTGACGTCATCTAAGGCCCTGAACGCGCTCATTCTTAAGAAGAAAGGCTGCCGGAAAGAAGCCGAGGGTGAGTATATTCCTATTAGGTATATACTCACCCTCGTACGTGCCCTGCTTCTTTCCGGCAGCCTTCCTTCTTAAGAATGAGCGTGTTCAGGGCCTTAGATGATGTCACTGCTTTGTGATTGGTCGCGGCGGCCCACGTGACCGCTCAGCGACCAATCACAAGCCGTGACGTAATTCTCATGGCCTAAATTCCTAGAATGAGGAATTTAGGACCTGAGAGAATTATGTCACGGCTTGTGATTGGTCGCTGAGCGGTCACGTGGGCCGCTGCGACCAATCACAAAGCCGTGACGTCATCTAAGGCCCTGAACGCGCTCATTCTTAGGAACGGAAGATGCCGATTACTACCAGGGCTCGTCAGAGGGTGAGTATATCAATATTTTTTATTTTAATTCTTTATTTTACACTTAAATATGGATCCCAGGGCCTGAAGGAGAGTTTCCTCTCCTTCAGACCCTGGGAACCATAGTATCCCATTGCACTGCATTGGGTTTCGCGTTTCGGCCGACCCCGACCCCGACTTTTTTATAGGATCGGCCGATTTCACTCGACCCGACTTTTGAGAAAGTCGGGTTTCGTGAAACCCGACCCGATCCTATAAAAATAAAAGTCGCTCAACCCTAATGGCAAGTGTAAAACAGTCAAGACTATATTATGCTCTGCCCCTGTCTACTTTCAGGCTTGTTTGAACATATTGAGTTGAGATGCTAGAGTTAGGGTCCATCCTGAGTGGGAACATCTTTTTGTGCATTGGGATGGATGTTACGCTTTTTCGATCAAAATAGTAATAGTCTCAACTAAGTACCCTAATACATGTATTATTACTATTTACTTATTTATTTTCTGCCGGGTATTTGTTCATCGATTTTGTCATTGGTTTTGATTGTTAAAAGTCACGGTGTAAATGTGCACCTACAAATTGAGCTTATACAAACCCTGATTAGCTGTAGCTAGACCATGTGATAACTGAAGGGTATTATGTGAAGCTTATGCAGATGGGCCTAATTTCATTAGTCCGTTCTCCATATCATCAGCAGCACTTTTTTTTTTTCAATCCTCGCAAATTGAACTTTAGAGTGTTCAAATTCATGTGGACGTACGATTTTCAGGACTCAAAGTCGATTCTCTGTGAATCCATTTGCTTATCTCTACTGTACTGTTATCATTTATTAATATGGTGAGTTCACATAAAACGTTGTGCTAAAGAATGTCAAGGCTCAACAGGTGAGGTGATCCTCTAAGCTCCAGGTATGAGTGTGCACATGGATCATGGGAGGTGATGCAGCAGGAAGCCATGTGTAGAGCAAGTACTTGAAGAACTGGAGGTCGCAGGCAGACAAGATGCAGGAAAATCTAATGCAAGGCAAGCTGAGGCAGGCCAGGAGCATGTATTAGTGCACCATAAAACAACTAGAAATAAAAGTGTTAATTCAAGACACATGTGTGTTTGTCTTATAACAGCCTAGGCAGATGATGACAAAGGATCAATAGAAAAATGCGGGGGCCAAAGGCCCAGTCAGCTCACCAACAGACCACAGGAGCACGTGAACTCGTCCTGACCCAGACGTAGCAACAGCTGAAGACGTAAGAAATGTGAAGATTGTTCCAGCTCCTTTCCGATTAAAAATCCTTTATTGATCCATATCCTTAAAAATCATCCCTGCACAGAAGGGAATGTGAACAGCAACAAAAACCTGCTAATAGCTACGCCTTTCGATCTAAAAGATCTTCATCATCACGAAGGAGCATGCCAGGCCACTTGTAAAACCTAGTGTGGAGCACAGCAGAGGGCAGCAGCCATACGGCAAGGTGATAGAGAACCACTGAGGCAGATGCATAGCAAAGAGCTTGTAAGGCATTGGATACAATCCTAAGAGACCTCAAAATGTTCCGTGTCTTTTCAGGACAGTTGGAAGCTTTTAAGCATTTATGATTCATGGCAAATCAATTAACTGTGAATCAAATTTGAAGAACAATTTCTCAAAGCTGGAGAATTAGAATTTTAATATTTGCTCATCTTTATGTTAAGAAATTAATCAGCACCAAATTTTGGACCTACCTAATAATCAAAGGTAAAAGTTTGCTTTAAATTGCTTTTCAAATGTAGCATTAAAATGAAATTAACTAAAATTATTTTCTTTCCTATAGCTAAGTTTTCACCTGTTGTGTATCATTTTCCACCTTAATTCGGTTTTGTGCCATAAAGCGGATAGAATGTGTTCTGGAAATTATAATTTACTTTTTTTAGCCTCATCATGTCTGCATGCCAGTATGTGCTTAAATCCCTAGATTAATCCTTTCTTCTGATCAAACATGGAGACACCACAGAGCGTTGGCAACAGGTTCTCTTTTGCAGGATTTAAGAAGCACATCACAATCACTAACTTCAGTACACAGCTTGCTCCACTCAAATCTGAGCACCAAAAAAATATTAATTTATACTGAAGTCTTTATTGAATTGCGTGTAGGAATTCTTTTAACCCCTTTCTGACATTAGACATAATAATCCGTCCATGTGACCTGGGCCTATTTGACCAGGGACGGATTATTACATCCTTGCGATCACCCACGCACACAATCGTGTGCGATCGTGTCTGATTTTGACAGCTGACACACGGTACTAAGTGCCAGGAGCAGTCACGGACATGAATTAACCCCCAGAACACTGCGATCAAACATGATCACAGCGTTCTGGCAGCATAGGGAAGCATCGCACAGGGAGGGGGCTCCTTGCGTGCTTCCCTGAGACCCTCAGTACAACGAGATGTGATCGCAGTGTACTGAGCATCTCCTCCCTGCAGGCCCGGGATCCAAAATGGACCTTCCGGGTCCTGCAGGGAAGTGGCTTGCAAGCGCCTGCTCAGAGCACGCGCCGGCAAGCCTCCCTGCAGTGCCTGTCAGATCGCTGATCTGACACTTTGCAATGCACTATCACTGACACGATACTGTGATGTTTCCCCTGGGGCAATGTTATATAGTAAAAAAAATATTTACATGTGTAAAAAAAATTCCTAAATAAAGAAAAAAAAATATTGTTCCAATAAATACATTTTTTTTCTAAATAAAAAAAAACAATAAAAGTACACATATTTAGTATTGCCGCGTCCATAACGACCTGACCTATAAAACTGTCCCACTAGTTAACCCCTTCAGTAAACACCGTAAAAAAAATAAAAAAGAGGCAAAAAACAACGCTTTATTATCATACCGCCGAACAAAAAGTGGAATAACACGCGATAAAAAAGATGGATATAAATAACCATGGTTCTGCTGAAAACCTCAACTTGTCCCACAAAAAACGAGCCGCCATACAGCATCATCAACGAAAAAACAAAAAAGTTATAGTCCTCAGAATAAAGCGATGCAAAAATAATTATTTTTTATATAAAATATTTTTTATCGTATAAAAGCAACAAAACATAAAAAATGGTATAAATGAGGTATCGCTGTAATCGTACTGACCCGAAGAATAAAACTGCTTTATCAATTTTACCAAATGTGGAATGGTATAAATGCCCCCCCCAAAAAAAAAAAATTAAAAAAATAATTCATGAATAGCTGGTTTTTGGTCATTCTGCCTCACAAAAATCGGAGTAAAAAGCGATCAAAAAATGTCACGTGCCCAAAAATGGTACCAATAAAAACATCAACTTGTCCGGCAAACAACAACACCTCACATGACTCTGTGGACCAAAATATGGAAAAATTATAGCTCCCTAAATGTGGAGACGCAAAAACTATTTTTTGCAATAAAAAGCGTCTTTTGGTGTGTGACGGCTGCCAATCATAAAAACCTGCTAGAAAACCAGCTATAAAAGTAAATCAAACCCCCCTTCATCACCCCCTTACTTGGGGAAAAATAATGAAATTAAATACAGTACAGTACAGACCAAAAGTTTGGACACATCTCATTTAAAGATTTTTCTGTATTTTCATGACTATGAAAATTTTACATTCACACTGAAGCCATCAAAACTATGAATTAACACATGTGCAATTATGTTGTGAATTTGCTTTTTGCTCCCTCTAGTGGTTACTAGTTTTTTGACTCTGGTTTTTCTGTCATTCCTTTTATCCGCACCTGGGTCGTTAGTTAGGGGTGTTGCTATATAAGCTCCCTGGACCTTCAGTTCTATGCCTGGCAACGTAGTTATCAGAGCTAGTCTGCTGTGCTCTTGTCTACTGATCCTGGTTCCAGTTATATCAGCTAAGTCTGCCTTTTGCTTTTTGCTATTTGTTTTGGTTTTGTATTTTTGTCCAGCTTGTTCCAAATCTATATCCCGACCTTTGCTGGAAGCTCTAGGGGGCTGGTGTTCTCCCCCCGGACCGTTAGACGGTTCGGGGGTTCTTGAATTTCCAGTGTGGATTTTGATAGGGTTTTTGTTGACCATATAAGTTACCTTTCTTTATTCTGCTATCAGTAAGCGGGCCTCTCTGTGCTAAACCTGGTTCATTTCTGTGTTTGTCATTTCCTCTTACCTCACCATCATTATTTGTGGGGGGCTTCTATCCAGCTTTGGGGTCCCCTTCTCTGGAGGCAAGAAAGGTCTTTGTTTTCCTCTACTAGGGGTAGCTAGATTCTCCGGCTGGCGCGTGTCATCTAGAATCAACGTAGGAATGATCCCCGGCTACTTCTAGTGTTGGCGTTAGGACTGGGAGTAGATATATGGTCAACCCAGTTACCACTGCCCTATGAGCTGGATTTTTGTATTCTGCAGACTTCCACGTCCCTCTGAGACCCTCGCCATTGGGGTAATAACAGTTTGCCAGGCCAGTATTAAATGTTTAATGCATTGCAGAAGAGGGATTATAAGAAAGAAGATTCTGAGTTTTTTTTTTTCTCCTTCCCCTTTACCTCAGAGTGGCTATGCTTGCTGCAGACATGAATGTCCAGACCTTGATTACAAGTGTGGACCAGCTGGCTACTCGTGTGCAGGGCATACAAGACTATGTTATCAGAAATCCTAGGTCAGAACCTAAAATACCGATTCCTGAACTGTTTTCCGGAGACAGGTTTAAGTTTAGGAATTTCGTGAATAATTGTAAATTGTTTTTGTCCCTGAGACCCTGTTCATCAGGAGATTCTGCTCAGCAAGTTAAAATTGTTATTTCGTTCTTACGGGGCGACCCTCAGGATTGGGCTTTTTCGCTGGCGCCAGGAGATCCGGCATTGGCTGATCTTGATGCGTTTTTTCTGGCGCTCGGTTTACTTTATGAGGAACCCAATCTTGAGATTCAGGCAGAAAAGGCCTTGCTGTCTATGTCTCAGGGGCAGGACGAGGCTGAAGTGTATTGCCAAAAATTTCGGAAATGGTCCGTGCTGACACATTGGAACGAGTGTGCACTGGCCGCTAATTTTAGAAATGGCCTTTCTGAAGCCATTAAGAATGATATGGTGGGTTTTCCCATTCCCACAGGTCTGAATGATACTATGGCACTGGCTATTCAAATTGACCGGCGGTTGCGGGAGC
The DNA here is from genome assembly GCF_051348905.1 of Ranitomeya variabilis. Taxonomy (NCBI): domain Eukaryota; kingdom Metazoa; phylum Chordata; class Amphibia; order Anura; family Dendrobatidae; genus Ranitomeya; species Ranitomeya variabilis. The sequence continues at coordinate 60,483,800 of NC_135236.1, read as the reverse complement.
GCAAAACCGCAAATTCCCTCATGGTGTTGTCTGAACAGACACCTAATTCGGTGCAATGTGATAGAAAAACCGCAAATTCCCTCGTGGTGTTGTCTGAACAGACACCTGATTTAATGCAATGTGATAGAATCCTGACTAGAAATGAGCGGAAAATTCATAGACGCCGGAATGGCTTGTGCTACTACTGTGGTGATTCTACACGTTATCTCAGCATGCTCTAAACGTATAGCTAAGGTTGTTAGTCCTGTCACCGTTGGTAATTTGCAACCTAAATTTATTCTGTCTGTAACTTTGATTTGCTCACTGTCATCTTATCCTGTCATGGCGTTTGTAGATTCAGGTGCTGCCCTGAGTCTCATGGATCTCTCATTTGCTAAGCGCTGTGGATTTACTCTTGAACCATTAGAAAATCCTATTCCTCTTAGGGGTATTGATGCTACACCATTGGCAGCAAATAAACCGCAGTATTGGACTCAGGTTACCATGTGCATGACTCCTGAACACCGCGAGGTGATACGTTTCCTGGTTTTACATAAAATGCATGATTTGGTCGTTTTAGGGCTGCCATGGTTACAGACCCATAATCCAGTCCTGGACTGGAAGGCTATGTCAGTCTCAAGTTGGGGCTGTCGTGGTATTCATGAGGATTCCCTGCCTGTGTCTATTGCTTCTTCTACGCCTTCGGAAGTTCCGGAGTATTTGTCTGATTATCAGGATGTCTTCAGTGAGTCTGAGTCCAGTGCACTGCCTCCTCATAGGGACTGTGACTGTGCTATAGATTTGATCCCAGGCAGTAAATTTCCTAAGGGAAGACTGTTTAATCTGTCGGTACCTGAACATACCGCTATGCGTTCATATATCAAGGAGTCTCTGGAAAAAGGACATATTCGTCCGTCTTCTTCCCCTCTTGGTGCGGGATTCTTTTTTGTGGCAAAAAAGGACGGATCTTTGAGACCTTGCATTGATTATCGGCTTTTAAATAAGATCACTGTCAAATTTCAGTATCCTTTACCGCTGTTGTCTGACTTGTTTGCCCGGATTAAGGGTGCCAAGTGGTTCACCAAGATAGACCTTCGTGATGCGTACAACCTTGTGCGCATTAAGCAAGGTGATGTATGGAAAACCGCATTCAATACGCCCGAAGGTCATTTTGAGTACTTGGTGATGCCTTTTGGGCTCTCCAATGCGCCTTCAGTTTTTCAGTCCTTTATGCATGACATTTTCCGGAAGTATCTGGATAAATTTTTGATTGTTTATCTGGATGATATTTTGGTTTTTTCTGATAATTGGGATTCGCATGTGGAGCAGGTCAGGTTGGTCTTTAAAATTTTGCGTGAAAATTCTTTGTTTGTCAAGGGCTCAAAGTGTCTCTTTGGTGTACAGAAGGTTCCCTTTTTGGGGTTCATTTTTTCCCCTTCTGCTGTGGAGATGGACCCAGTCAAGGTCCGAGCTATTCTTGATTGGACTCAGCCCTCGTCAGTTAAGAGTCTTCAGAAGTTCTTGGGCTTCGCTAACTTCTACCGTCGTTTTATCGCTAATTTTTCTAGCATTGTGAAACCTTTGACGGATATGACCAAGAAGGGCTCCGATGTAGCTAACTGGGCTCCTGCTGCCGTGGAGGCTTTCCAGGAGTTGAAACGCCGGTTTACTTCGGCGCCTGTTTTGTGCCAGCCTGACGTCTCACTTCCCTTTCAGGTTGAGGTGGATGCTTCGGAGATTGGGGCAGGGGCCGTTTTGTCGCAGAGAGGCCCTGGTTGCTCTGTTATGAAACCTTGTGCCTTTTTCTCTAGGAAGTTTTCGCCTGCCGAGCGAAATTATGATGTGGGCAATCGGGAGTTGTTGGCCATGAAATGGGCATTTGAGGAGTGGCGTCATTGGCTCGAGGGTGCTAAGCATCGTGTGGTGGTCTTGACTGATCACAAAAATCTGATGTATCTCGAGTCTGCTAAACGCCTTAATCCGAGACAGGCCCGCTGGTCATTGTTTTTCTCCCGCTTTGATTTTGTTGTCTCGTATTTACCAGGTTCAAAGAATGTGAAGGCCGATGCTCTTTCTAGGAGCTTTGTGCCTGATGCTCCTGGAGTCGCTGATCCTGTTGGTATTCTTAAAGATGGAGTTATCTTGTCAGCTATTTCTCCGGATCTGCGACGTGTGTTGCAGAGATTTCAGGCTGATAGGCCTGAGTCTTGTCCACCTGACAGACTGTTTGTCCCGGATAAGTGGACCAGCAGAGTCATTTCCGAGGTTCATTCCTCGGTGTTGGCAGGTCACCCGGGAATTTTTGGCACCAGAGATCTGGTGGCCAGGTCCTTTTGGTGGCCTTCCTTGTCAAGGGATGTTCGGTCATTTGTGCAGTCCTGTGGGACTTGTGCTCGAGCTAAGCCTTGCTGTTCTCGTGCCAGCGGTTTGCTCTTGCCCTTGCCTGTCCCGAAGAGACCTTGGACACATATCTCCATGGATTTCATTTCTGATCTTCCGCTATCTCAGGGCATGTCCGTTATCTGGGTGATATGTGATCGCTTCTCCAAGATGGTCCATTTGGTTCCTTTGCCTAAGCTGCCTTCCTCTTCCGATCTGGTTCCTGTGTTTTTCCAGAACGTGGTTCGTTTGCACGGCATCCCTGAGAATATTGTGTCAGACAGAGGATCCCAGTTCGTTTCCAGGTTCTGGCGATCCTTTTGTAGTAGGATGGGCATTGATTTGTCGTTTTCGTCTGCTTTCCATCCTCAGACTAATGGACAGACGGAGCGAACCAATCAGACTTTGGAGGCTTATTTGAGGTGTTTTGTCTCTGCTGATCAGGACGATTGGGTGACATTCTTGCCGTTGGCTGAGTTTGCCCTTAATAATCGGGCTAGTTCCGCCACCTTGGTTTCGCCTTTTTTCTGCAACTCTGGTTTCCATCCTCGCTTTTCTTCGGGTCATGTGGAGCCTTCTGACTGTCCTGGGGTGGATTCTGTGGTGGATAGGTTGCAGCAGATCTGGAATCATGTGGTGGACAACTTGAAGTTGTCACAGGAGAAGGCTCAGCGCTTTGCCAACCGCCGCCGCGGTGTGGGTCCCCAACTACGCGTTGGGGATTTGGTGTGGCTTTCTTCCCGCTTTGTTCCTATGAAGGTCTCCTCTCCCAAATTTAAACCTCGTTTTATTGGTCCTTACAAGATATTGGAAATCCTTAATCCTGTATCTTTTCGTCTGGATCTTCCTGTGTCGTTTGCTATTCACAATGTATTTCATAGGTCCTTGTTGCGGCGGTACATTGTGCCTGTAGTTCCTTCTGCTGAGCCTCCTGCTCCGGTGTTGGTTGAGGGCGAGTTGGAGTACGTGGTGGAGAAGATCTTGGATTCTCGCCTCTCCAGGCGGAGGCTTCAGTACCTGGTCAAGTGGAAGGGCTATGGTCAGGAGGATAATTCCTGGGTGGTCGCCTCTGATGTTCATGCGGCCGATTTAGTTCGTGCCTTTCATGCCGCTCATCCTGATCGCCCTGGTGGTCGTGGTGAGGGTTCGGTGACCCCTCACTAAGGGGGGGGTACTGTTGTGAATTTGCTTTTTGCTCCCTCTAGTGGTTACTAGTTTTTTGACTCTGGTTTTTCTGTCATTCCTTTTATCCGCACCTGGGTCGTTAGTTAGGGGTGTTGCTATATAAGCTCCCTGGACCTTCAGTTCTATGCCTGGCAACGTAGTTATCAGAGCTAGTCTGCTGTGCTCTTGTCTACTGATCCTGGTTCCAGTTATATCAGCTAAGTCTGCCTTTTGCTTTTTGCTATTTGTTTTGGTTTTGTATTTTTGTCCAGCTTGTTCCAAATCTATATCCCGACCTTTGCTGGAAGCTCTAGGGGGCTGGTGTTCTCCCCCCGGACCGTTAGACGGTTCGGGGGTTCTTGAATTTCCAGTGTGGATTTTGATAGGGTTTTTGTTGACCATATAAGTTACCTTTCTTTATTCTGCTATCAGTAAGCGGGCCTCTCTGTGCTAAACCTGGTTCATTTCTGTGTTTGTCATTTCCTCTTACCTCACCGTCATTATTTGTGGGGGGCTTCTATCCAGCTTTGGGGTCCCCTTCTCTGGAGGCAAGAAAGGTCTTTGTTTTCCTCTACTAGGGGTAGCTAGATTCTCCGGCTGGCGCGTGTCATCTAGAATCAACGTAGGAATGATCCCCGGCTACTTCTAGTGTTGGCGTTAGGAGTAGATATATGGTCAACCCAGTTACCACTGCCCTATGAGCTGGATTTTTGTATTCTGCAGACTTCCACGTCCCTCTGAGACCCTCGCCATTGGGGTCATAGCACAATTATATACTTAACAAAAAAGTGTGAAACAACTGAAATTATGTCTTATATTCTAGGTTCTTCAAAGTAGCCACCTTTTGCTTTGATGACTGCTTTCCACACTCCTGGCATTCTCTTGATGAGCTTCAAGAGGTAGTCACCGGGAATGGTCTTCCAACAATCTTGAAGGAGTTCCCAGAGATGCTTAGCACTTGTTGGCCCTTTTGCCTTCACTCTGCGGTCCAGCTCACCCCAAACCATCTCGATTGGGTTCAGGTCTGGTGACTGTGGAGGCCAGGTCATCTGGCGTAGCACCCTATCACTCTCCTTCTTGGTCAAATAGCCCTTACACAGCCTGGAGGTGTGTTAGGGGTCATTGTCCTGTTGAAAAATAAATGATGGTCCAACTAAACGCAAACCGTATGGAATAGCATGCCGCTGCAAGATGCTGTGGTAGCCATGCTGGTTCAGAATGCCTTCAATTTTGAATAAATCCCCAACAGTGTCACCAGCAAAGCACCCCCACACCATGACACCTCCTCCTCCATGCTTCACGGTGGGAACCAGGCATGTAGAGTGCATCCGTTTACCTTTTCTGCGTCGCACAAAGACATGGTGGTTGGAACCAAAGATCTCAAATTTGGACTCATCAGACCAAAGCACAGATTTCCACTGGTCTAATGTCCATTCCTTGTGTTCCTTAGACCAAACAAGTCTCTTCTGCTTGTTGCCTGTCCTTAGCAGTGGTTTCCTAGCAGCTATTTTACCATGAAGGCCTGCTGCACAAAGTCTCCTCTTAACAGTTGTTGTAAAGATGTGTCTGCTGCTAGAACTCTGTGTGGTATTGACCTGGTCTCTAATCTGAGCTGCTGTTAACCTGCGATTTCTGAGGCTGGTGACTCGGATAAACTTATCCTCAGAAGCAGAGGTGACTCTTGGTCTTCCTTTCCTGGGGCGGTCCTCATGTGAGCCAGTTTCTTTGTAGCGCTTGATGCTTTTTGCCACTGCGCTTGGGGACACTTTCAAAGTTTTCCCAATTTTTCGGACTGACTGACCTTCATTTCTTAAAGTAATGATGGCCACTTGTTTTTCTTTACTTAGCTGTTTTTTTCTTGCCATAATACAAATTCTAACAGTCTATTCAGTAGGACTATCAGCTGTGTATCCACCAGACTTCTGCACAACACAACTGATGGTCGCAACACCATTTACAGAAATCCCACTTATTAAACCTGACAGGGCACACCTGTGAAGTGAAAACCATTCCCGGTGACTACCTCTTAAAGCTCATCAAGAGAATGCCAAGAGTGTGCAAATCAGTCATCAAAGTAAAAGGTGGTTACTTTGCAGAACCTAGAATATAAGACATAATTTCAGTTGTTTGACACTTTTTTGTTAAGTATATAATTCCACATGTGTTAATTCATAGCTTTGATGCCTTCAGTGTGAATTTACAATTTTCATAGTCATGAAAATACAGAAAAATCTTTAAATGAGAAGGTGTGTCCAAACTTTTGGTCTGTACTGTATTTATTTCCATTTTCCCATTATGGTTAGGGTTGGGGCTAAAGTTAGGGTTAGGGCTACAGTTAGGGTTGGGGCTAAAGTTAGGGATAGGGTTGGGGCTAAAGTTAGGGTTAGGGCTACAGTTAGGGTTGGGGCTACAGTTAGGATTAGGGTTGGGGCTACAGTTAGGGTTAGGGTTGGGGCTAAATTTAGGGTTAGGGTTGGGGCTAAAATTAGTGTTAGGGTTGGGGCTAAATTTAGGGTTGGGGCTAAAGTTAGGGTTGGGGCTACAGTAAGGGTTGAGGCTACAGTTAGGGTTAGGGTTAGGACTTAAGTTAGGGTTAGGTTGGGGCTAAAGTTAGGGTTGGGGCTAAATTTCGGGTTAGTGTTGGGGCTAAAGTTAGGGTTTTGATTACATTACCGGTTGGGATTAGGGTTGGGATTAGGGTTAGGGGTGTGGTTAGGGTTATAGTTGGGATTAGGATCAGGGGTGTGTTGGGGTTAAGGGTGTGGTTGGGATTAGGGTTAGGGGCATGTTCGGGCTAGGGGTGTGGTTAGGGTTATGGTTAGGGTTGGGATTAGGGTTAGGGGAGTGTTTGGGTTAGGGTTTCAGTTAGAATTGGGGGTTTCCACTGTTTAGGCATATCAGGGGCTCTCCAAACGCGACATGGCGTCCAATCTCAATTCCAGCCAATTCTGCGTTGAAAAGGTAAAACAGTGCTCCTTCCCTTCCGAGCTCTCCAATGAGCCAAAACAGGGGTTTAGCCCAACATATGAGGTATCAGCGTACTCAGGACAAATTGCGCAACAACTTTTGGGGTCCAATTTCTTCTGTTACCCTTGGGAAAATACAAAACCGGGGGCTAAAAATAATTTTTGTGGAACAAAAAGGATTTTTTATTTTCTCGGCTCTGCGTTATAAACTGTAGTGAAACACTTAGGGGTTCAAAGTTTTCTCAGCACATCTAGATAAGTTCCTTGGGGGGTCTATTTTCCAATATGGGGTCATTTGTGGGGGGTTTCTACTGTTTAGGTACATCAGGGGCTCTGCAAACGCAATGTGACACCTGCAGACCATTCCATCTAAGTCTGCATTCCAAATAGCGCTCCTTCCCTTCCGAGCTCTGCCATGTGCCCAAACAGTGGTTCCCCCACATATGGGGTATCAGCGTACTCAGGACAAATTGGACAACAACTTTTGGCATCCAATTTCTCCTGTTGCCCTTGGGAAAATACAAAACTAGGGGCTAAAAAATATTTTGGGTGGAAAAAAAATAATTTTAGTTTTCACGGCTCTGCGTTATAAACTGTAGTGAAACAGTTTTAGGTTCAAAGTTCTCACAACACATCTAGATAAGTTCCTTAGGGGGTCTTCTTTCAAAAATGGTGTCACTTGTTGGGGGTTTTAATGTTTAGGCACATCAGGGGCTCTCCAAACGCGACATGGTGTCCTATCTCAATTCCAGTCAATCTTGCATTGAAAAGTGAAACTGCGCTCTTTCCGTTCCCAGCTCTGCCATGCGCCCAAACAGTGGCTTACCCCCACATATGGGGTATCAGAGTACTCAGGACAAATTTCACAAAAACTTTTGGGGTCTAATTTCTTCTGTTACCCTTGGGAAAAAAAATTGGGGGCGATAAGATCACTTTTGTGGAAAAAAACCCTTTTATTGCTAGGTATCGATGTAAAATGGGTAATTTATGGGGGGGGTCCACTGTTCTGGCACCTCATGGGCCCCCTTAGTGGGTTATGGCACCTGCAAACCATAACAGTATAACCAAACAGTAGTTTTTTCCCTCATATTGGGTATCGGTGTACTAAGGAGAAATTGCACAACAAATGGTATGGTGTAATTTCTCCTGTTACTGTTATGAAAATGCAATATTTTGGGCTAAAAACGTATTTGAGGGGAGAATTTGATTTTTTTTAATTTTCATGGCTCAACATTGTTAACTTCTGTGAAGCACCTGGAGGTTCAATGTGCTCACCACACATCTAGATAATTTCCCTGAGGGGTCTAGTTTCCAAAATTGTGTTACTTGTGGGGCATTTTCACTGTTTAGGCACATCAGAGGCTCTCCAAATTCAACATGGCGTCCACCAATTGCAATTTAAAGTCAAATGACGCTCCTTCCCTTCCAAGCCCTGCTGTGCGCCCAAACAGTGATTTTCTTCCTCACATGGAGTATCAGCATGCTCAGGAGAAATTACACAACAAATTTTGCGGCCCATTTTTTTCCTGTTGCTCTCGTAAAAAAAAAAAAAATTGGATCTGGATTAAATTTTTTGTGAAAAAGGTTTTTTTTTTTTTTTTTTAATTTCTGTGATGCTCCTGAAGGGTTAATAAAATTCGTGATTGTAGTTTTGTGATAGAAATATATATATATATATATATATATATATATATATATATATATATATATATATATATATATCATGTAGATCTCACTTGCATGTATACTCCTCTATAATCATATATACTCATATTCTCACAGCTAGTATATACTGTACATTATAATCAATGGCATAAAATGGCTTACATAAACTGATATAAGCCAGACAAACTGTATGGGGTTTTCCAGGCAAAAACAGGAACTTAGGCCAGATGTCCTGAAGTAATGTCTAGAATATCGCTAAGTCTTGCTGAAAGGAGCAGGATAAGGGTGACAGCTACATCCAAGAGTGCTAAATCAGCTTGTTGCCAGGTAGACTTCAGTCAGAATATGCCATGTACTCAGTTAAATACATTATGTACTCAGTCAGCCAATGAAATAATAGCTAGACAATATGGTAATTAACTAACCACCCCTAACAACCCCTAACCACTCCTTTCTATATGCAATCATAAAACTATGTATGTACAATAAAGTATCAGTATTGATGGAATGTTATTGACACAATATTGTGCAGTCTCTATCTTGAGCGCTCAAAATACTCAGTCTAATTGGGAACGCCTGCAGCACACACAAAGATAGATTTATCCAAACCAAATTTCCATGACAGTTTTGAGCACCTTGAGAAGTGCAGTTTTTAGAATGGTGTCACTTTTGGGTATTTTCTGTCATATAAACCCCTCAATGTGACTTCAAATGTGATGTGGTCTCTAAAAAATTAAATTTTGTTAGAAAAAGGAAAAATGCTGGTCAAATTTTAACCCTTATAACTTCCTAACAAAAAAAATTTGGTTCCAAAATTGTGTATTATGTAAAGTAGGCATGTGGGAAATGTTATTTATTAACTATTTTGTGTAACAGATCTCTGTGATTTAAGGGCATGAAAATTCAAAGTTGGAAAATTGCAAAAATTTTTGCCAAATTTCTGTTTTTAAAAAAAATAAATGCAAGTCATACCGAAGAAATTTTACCACTATCTTGAAGTACAATATGTCACCAAAAAACAGACTCAGAATCATTGGAATCCATTGAAGAGTTGCAGAGTTATTACCTCATAAACTGACCGTGGTCAGGATTGTAAAAATTGGCTGCATCATTAACGTGCAAACCACCTTCGGGAGTAAAGGGGTTAAGCTACTGGATGACAAAATTGAAGTATATGTTTTTGCAGAAATTGAAGCTAAATAGACCTAAATCCATTTGGAGAATAATCAATGGCAAAGTATAGAGAAATATAGAAATCATAAACAAGTAAGAGGCATGAAAACCCCAGCAAAAAATAACAAACTTTGTGGAGAAATATTATTCACAAGGTTTGTAGGAATGGAAAGTGCTTAATGATTACTTGGAAGAAAAATGAGTACAGTAAGTTTTCTAGGATTTCTAAGAATTTGTAGGAAAAAACACAGTTTTCATAGCATTTTTAAATGGGTTTTTGGTTGGGCTTTTTATGTTTGATCTCTTTGGGGACATTTTTTAAGTTCCAGAGAGAAGCCTATCAGAAAATAATCTTTAACCCATAAACAACCCAAACTCCAGAAACCAAAATGCTCTGTGCATAGATTCCTGTACATTTTAAAGTAACATCAAGTCTTATCATTTCTGACTTAAATAAAAGATTGTGTACCAGCAGCCCAATAGAGACCACCTACCGATTGTCAAATACAGTCCTGCTCATCGTTATTGGCACCCATGAAGTTAAGGTACATAATGTAGAATGTCTCCTGAAAAAAAATGAATCAAGTGAAACAGTTGTTTTGTATAGAGCACTCGTGTTAAATACAAAAGAGCAAATAATAAACAATAATTTAAAACAGAAAACAATGGGAGGGAAAAATAGAAAATCCAAAGCTTGCTGTGACACTGGTATTTGCACCCTTTACATTAAATTAATATGGAAACAGATTTTGAACTCACCTGCGATAAATCACAAATGAGAAACACCTGTGATTAATTGGCGGTGCCCATGTGACATTAATTAGCCAATGAATGATGACTTCTGTGTTTCAAAAAGACACATGGTAGGCCTTGTTCCTTTGTCACAGTGGTGAAGACAAAGGAGCTGTCTGAGGACATCAGAACTGCTATTATTAGCAAGCACAAGACTACCAAAGAATATAAGGCCATCTCCAAAGACCTTGGTATCCCAGTTTCAACAGTGCGGAATGTTATTAAGAAGTTTGCCAACATGTAACTGTCAAGAACTTCCCTGGATGTGGGGAAAAGAGGAAAATTGATAAGAGATGTCTTCAAAGGTTGGTGCGAATGGTAGAAAAAACGCCATGTCAAACATCCAAAGACCTGAAGGCCAACCTGGAACATTCTGAGGTCATGGTTTCAACAAGTACCATACTCCGCACACTAAACCAAGCCAAGCTTTATGGGCGAAGGCCAAGGAAGAAACCATTGGTGAATAAAAGACATAAAAAGGAATGACTGACCTTTGCCAAAGAGTACCTTGACAAACCACAATCCTTCTGGGGAAATGTTCTGTGGACAGATGAAACATAAATAGAGCTTTTTGTTACCCATTATTTTATGATATATTTCAATGTATAAATCAATCCACTGGGGATGATATCTAAGTGGCAATTGCCTGAGATACTGAAGCCAGAGTAAACTATATGAATTCTGCTGCTTGGATTGCCACACAAAGATTCAACAATGCTGTATTGGTGACATTTTATCCAAATTCAGTACCCAAGTGATTTAGGAGCATAGAGAAACAGACTAGTTAGATAAATAATGTGTTAAGTGTTCTTTCAAATATAGAGTCACTTACTTAAGACATTGTGTCTTCGAACGTCAATGACCCTGAAAGTTACGGAAAGCAAAAGTCAATTTAATGAAAACAAGTAGTCAATTTAATGCTCTGCAATTATGTTCCCTGTCATAAAATGATACTTAGAAACAGAATCTCACTGCCATAATAGCTTTCAATTGAAACAATCAGACACAATAGCCAACAGGAAAATGATGGAAGCATCTCTCATAAGATTATTAATGTCCGACACTTAGATCAAAAGGCAGCTCGAAATCTTACAGTGACACATGAATGAAAGTGGATAGAAATTGGCCCGATATAGGCCCAAAGTCAAGAGTTTTACCATTTCACATTTTGTTTTGTAGTAGAAGGCAATATACAGCAATCCACAGATTAGTTTCCTAATGTGTAGCCTGGGGGCAGCCTCCAGCATTATACCTCTGGACTTGGACTTCAAAAATGCGAGAAGAGAATAATCAACTGTACTACTGTCAGAGACATAAAGTAACACAGCTTTCAACAAGAAATCCTTTAAATCTCTTCTGGTATCTGTTTACTAGTGCAAGTATTCTTTTGTGGGTTTTTTGAACATTATAATGTTATCACAGTTTATTAGAGGTCAAACTGGGGAGTGAATGTAAAAACTGTGACAGATTATTGGTGATGCTTCTCATCTTTTTTCTCTAAGCTCCTCTCGAGGCCTTTCACAACGTACTAACTTTCTTGCGTATAAAGGTTGGGAGTACACTGGACATAGTTTTCTCCTGGCTCTGCTCAGTGCATGACTTTACTAACTCCCCTCTCCTGTTCTTTGACCACAATCTTCTTATTTAGTAATGTCACATTATCAAAAGACATTGGAAAGTGCCCTGGATGAACCAGCACCTGCTATATAGAGCAATTCAACAAAGACAATGGCAACCCTGGCAAGCGCTGCAAAATGTTTTCTCCAGCCGTGCTCTAGGTGTGCTGATTATCAGTGGAGAAGATTACTTTCAGCCCCTAGACTTCATCAACTATAATTGGCTGTCATTTACCGCCCCCCAGGGCCAGCCACCACCTTCTTTGACCACTTCACCACCTGGATACTTCATTTCCTTTCCGCGGAGATCCTCACTATCATCATGGGCGACTTCAACATCCCCATTGACACTTCCCTCTCAGCTGCCACTAAACTTCTATCTCTCACTTCCTCCTTCAGCCTCACTCAATGGTCTTCTGCAGCCACTCACAAAGATGGTCACACACTGGACCTCATCTTCACCTGCCTCTGCTCCCTATCTAACCTCTCTAACTCACCTCTTCCTCTCTCTGACCACAACCTTCTCACATTCTCTTCCCTCTCCACTCATTGTCTACAATCCCCACCCCACAAACTTTCACACCCTCGCAGAAATCTTAAACATCTTGACCTACATTCATTCTCTGAATCCCTCCTCCCTCTCACAGACATAAGTTCTTTACACAATGCGGATGACGCTGCCGCTCTATATAACACCACAATAGCTGTAGCTCTGGAATCTGCTGCCCCACTTACACATACCAAAGCTTGCAAAATCAACAGACAGCCCTGGCACACCAGCCTGATCAAAGAACTGAGGTGAGCTTCCAGGGCTGCTGAGCGCAGATGGAAAAGATCCCACTCCAACGAGCACTTCATCGCATTCAAACAGTCCCTCACTACTTTCAAGACCACACTCGCCACAGCTAAACAAACCTACTTCTCATCTCTCATATCCTCCCTGTCTCACAACCCTAAACAGTTATTCAACACCTTCAATTCTCTCCTCCGTCCCCCAGCACCTCCTCCCTACCCACTTATCTCAGTTGAAGACTTTGCCTCATTTTTCAAGCAGAAGATTGATAACATCAGAGACAGTTTTGGTCAACAACCCCCAGAGCCCTTCCTCCTGACTTCCCAGCCCTCCACCTTCAAATCCAACTTCTCCACCATTACAGAAGATCAACTCTCCACTCTACTCTCAAGATCGCATCTCACCACCTGTGCACTTGACCCGCTCCCATCCCACTTCATCCCAAACCTCACCAAAGTCTTCATCCCAACCCTAACCCATCTCTTCAACCTATCAATAACAACTGGTGTTTTCCCCTCAAGCTTTAAACATGCCTCAAACACACCTATCCTCAAAAAGCCTTCTCTTGACCCATCCTCTGTATCTAGCTATCGCCCTATATCACTTCTCCCTTATACCTCCAAACTACTGGAACAAAACATCTACCTTGAACTGTCCTCCCATCTCTCTTCTTGCTCCCTCTTTGACCGCTTAAAATCTGGCTTCTGGTCACACCACTCCACTGAAACTGCCCTAACTAAGGTCACCAATGACCTCTTAACCGCCAAGAGCAAGCAACACTACTCTGTCCTCCTTCTCCTCGACCTGTCGGCTGCCTTTGACACAGTGGACCATTCCCTATTATTACAGACCCTCTCATCCCTTGGCATCACAGACTTGGCCCTATCCTGGATCTCATCATACCTAACAGACCGGACATTCAGCGTCTCCCACTCACACACCACCTCCTCACCTCGCCCCCTATCTGTCTGAGTCCCACAAGGTTCAGTCCTTGGGCCCCTGCTCTACTCCATTTACACCTTTGGCCTTGGACAGCTCATAGAATCTCATGGCTTCCAGTATCACCTCTATGCTGATGACACACAGATCTACATCTCTGGACCAGATATCACCTCCCTACTAACCAGAATCCCTCAATGTCTGTCCACTATTTCATCCTTCTTCCCCGCAAGATTTCTGAAACTTAACATGGACAAAACAGAATTCAACATCTTTCCCCCATCTCATGTGACCCCCCCAACGAACCTATCCATTACAGTGCATGGCTGCCCACTCTCCCCAGTCCCACAAGCTTGCTGCCTCGGGGTAATTCTTGACGCTGATCTCTCCTTCACACCACATATCCAAGCCCTTTCCACTTCCTGCCGACTTCAACTCAAAAATATTTCACGAATCCGTACATTCCTCAACCAAGAATCTGCAAAAACCCTAGTCCATGCCCTCATCATCTCTCGCCTTGAGTCCTGCAACCTCCTGCTCTGTGGCCTCCCCTCTAACACTCTCGCACCCCTCCAATCTATTCTAAACTTGCTGCCTGACTAATCCACCTGTCCCCCCGCTATTCCCCGGCCTCTCCCCTCTGTCAATCCCTTCACTGGCTCCCCATTGCCCAGAGACTCCAGTACAAAACCCTAACCATGACATACAAAGCCATCCACAACCTGTCTCCTCCATACATCTGTGACCTCATCTCCCGGGACTTACCTACACGCAACCTCCAATCCTCATAAGATCTCCTTGTCTACTCCCGTCTTGTCTCCTCTTCCCACAATCGTATACAAGATTTATCTCGCGTATCACCCCTACTCTGGAACCCTCTACCACAACACATCAGACTCGCCTACCATCGAAACCTTCAAAAAGAGCCTGAAGACCCACCTCTTCCGACAAGCCTACAACCTGCAGTAACCACCGATCAACCAAACCGCTGCATGACCAGCTCTATCCTCACCTACTGTATTCTCACCCATCCCTTGTAGATTGTGAGCCTTCGCGGCCAGGGTTCTCTCTCCTCCTGTACCAGTTATGACTTGTATTGTTTAAGAATATTGTACTTATTTTTATTATGCATACCCCTCCTCACATGTAAAGCGCCATGGAATAAATGGCGCTATAACAATAAATAATAATAATAATAACTATAAGCTATTTATGAAAAATAATGATGTGGGGTCCCCTGTAATTTTCATAACCAGCAGAGAGAAAGTGGATGGGAAAGGGCCAATATCCATAAAGGTTCCCAGGCAATTAATATCAACTCACAGCTGTTTGCTTACCCTTTACTGGTTTTTATAGGGGAAACCCCCACCAAAAATAATGTGGAGTCCCTCTTATGTTCAATAACCAGAAAAGGCTAAGAGACAGCTGCAGTCTGATATTAGCCCCCAGACATTGGATATTGGACCTCTTTCAGATTACAAATATCAGCTTTCAGCCTCTCCAGAATTGGATCTTTTGTCACCTCCTTGTACCAGGTAAAATTTGTTACTTACTTTTAAATCTTGTCACTCTTTGGGACCTCTGTATGCACTTTAGCAAGGATCATGGCAGGCTGATTACATCATGGACACTATGTACATTGGATTGTACCTTTCTGTGCACTGGGAACTTTCCCTACTTGGAAGGGAATTATGTATCTGGCTAGTTATTTATGTTACTACCAGTATCTGTAATTTTCCTTTGGACCTGATAGTTGCCCCTGTGCACTTAGCACTTTTACTCGTGGGTTTTCCCTACCAAGAGCAGGCCATTGATTTGCCTGACATTACATAATTACATTTGTAAGGTTTAAATTATACATAACCCTGGTGCTGTGTAAACTCCTGATAGTTCTCTTTGTTTTTACTGTCATTTTTATTTTGTATTTTTATCAATAAAGAATATATATTTTTTACCTAATATACCTCTATACTTCTTTTGCTTCCTTCTCATATAGGTTGACACTTTAATACAAAATAGCATGCTGTGTCTGCCCTCTATCTCTGACATCCTGGCCTCAATCTATCTCAAACTGAATCTCTCCATAAATGGACTCTCTCCATAACTCCGAAGCAGCACGCTCGCTAACTTGGGGATCATATATGACACAGAACTTTCCTTTAATCCCTATATCCAATCACTTGCACATTCATGTCACCTGCACTTTTAAAAAACATCTCCAGAATCCATCTTTTTCTCACTTTTGAAACCACCAACTCTTATTGTTGCTCTTATTCATTTTCATCTAGACCATTGCAAGTCCCTACTGATTGGTCCGACTCTCCCTCTTACCAAACTTTCCTCTCCAATCCATCCTGGGTGCTGCAGCCAAGGTCATATTCCTGTGCCAGTCATTGCACTGGTTGCCACATGGAATTGAGCTTATTGCCCATGCCCTGGCGAAATTCAGAATTGTTCCACAAAAGGGAGATATTTTGATATTCTAAAGCAAAAGGCTGTATTTTTTTCTGACCGCTTTCCAGGCTGATATTGTATCCCTAAAAATGACCGAGTGCTTAATTGCAGAGGGTAGGGTGGCAAGGCATGAATGGAAAATTGCTGTAAGATTAAGAGGGTGTGCAAAATCAACATGGTATGTCGGCGGTGGTGCGATTCCAAATTCAAGAACAGTAGCATCTAGAAGGGAGAAATCAGATATAAGATTGGATAACTTTTACCGGTTAGGTCACAATTCCCTTCTGTGATGCAATTAAAGTCCCCAACTAAAACTGTTGGCATTTTGCCCAGGAGAATGGAATAATGTGTTTGCATAATCGTGTGTCAAGTGAGTTTCTTGTTAACGGGTGGCTGAGTGAGAAAGTGAATATTATGTCTGGTGAAAGGCAGGGATGTCCCATGTCTCCTGTCTTGTTTGTATGTGTGATTGAACGTTTGTTGTGCTTGGTGAGACACGATAAAATGATCACGTCTGCAGTTTGCAGGCACCGGGCCTCTCTGACCTTTCCCGGCACCTGCACACTGCAGTACTTTGGTCTGCCCTCAACAGGACAGATAAGTACGCCTGCGCAGAAGCGCCGATACCGGGTAGCTATGAAACAAATAGGTGGGTGGTGATCATAAGGAGATGGGATACAATGGACCCGGACCTGCAACGCCCAGCGGACCGGACCGCTCTGCAGGTGAGTATAATAATACTTATTTTTCTCATCTTTCAGGTTGGATCGGGGCTAATGTACAGCATTATAGAATGCTGTAGATAAGCCCTGAAAGGTGATGGCCGTATCTTATATCGGCCAATCCTGGTGACAGGTTCGCTTTAAAAAAAAAAGAAACATGGTGTCTGCAAATTGAGATTTTGGTTTTGGCTTTTATCCTAAGTCATGTGACAAGTGGAAATCAAGTACAATCATATAGAAGTAAACATAGATGAAACACCAAAAGCACATTATATAGGAAAATATCTCATGATTTACATGGACCACAAAACAATAAATTAGTGATAAATCATACAGAAGAATCAAGTGGTGCACTCTGTATATTGGATAACCAATGATCCAAGATGGCAGCCGAAGGAACATATCAATAGATGAAAAGATGGCCTCTAGAAATAAATAAATATTAGTGATGAACAAATATACTCGTTACTCGAGATTTCTCAAGCACGCTCGGGTGTCCTCCGAGTATTTTTTAGTGCTCGGAGTTTTAGTTTTTAGCGCAGCAGCTGAATGATTTACATCTGTTAGCCAGCATAAGTACATGTGGGGGTTGCCTGGTTGCTAGGGAATCCCCACATGTACTTATGTTGGCTAACAGATGTAAATCATTCAGCTATGGCAAGAAAAACTAAAACTCCGAGCACTAAAAAATACTCGGAGGACACCTGAGCATGCTCGAGAAATCTCGAGTAATGAGTATATTCGCTCTTCACTAATAAATATGTTAAAACACAAACATTAATATAAAATGAAAATATGAAAATAGGAGCAATCATATTGCCAAGATGCCAGACGGTGGTCCGAAAAAAGGAACTAAACTTATAATCTCATTGAGACCCAGGGGATGTATTATATTGAAAGTCCAGATCCATTTTATTTCAAGTTGGTCTAACTTTTGGCTGATGTTAGCTCCCCGAATATTGGGATCAATTTTATAAATGCAAGTGAGCCCATATCAAAGAGAGGGAGCCATATGTCATAATTGGTTAAAATGTGATCATACAACATGATTTTTTTCGCCAGTACAGCCCCTGTTCACTCATGAAGATGTGCTGGAAGCAGTGATGATTAGAGTCCCATTTAGGTGATGGAGTCAGCTGGTGAACAAGCATTTGTCTTGTCTACTGGCCAATCTGGAGAATATTCGTTCTTCTCCAGATCCTTGAAATTCAGTACTTGGACTGCAATCCCCAAAAATATTTTCTAACCCAGACTTAAATATCCAAAAAATGATTCAAACCCCAGACTCCAGTCTTCATACTCCATTATTCATCTGCACTATCCTGCGTAAATTCCTGGATGACAAAAGTTGCTGCTGCAGAACAATTCGAAGAAGATTTCCCCAACCAGATCTTCTCCATCTTCAAAGCCAACCGCCATTATCAGAAATTAGTTTCTAGAGATTCAGAGAGACCATCAATATTGCGATACCAGAAAACTGCTTTAAGAAACAGATGCCACTACGAGCTGGCACAATGAACTGCAAGACCATTCAATAATCAAGATTGCTGAACCATTTGAGAAAACAAGAAACTCTGGAGAAGATCCAAGAATTTCCACACTGGAAGCCAATTTTATTGTTAAATGCTCCATAGAACATTAATTCAGAAACAGTGAGCTCATTTTCATTGCACACCATGAAATCAAATATGGTGTAAACAAATGTGAGTATTTGCACTGTTGGTCTAAGTATCTGGCTCGGATCTAAATGCTATTTCCATTTCTTCTCAACCTGAAAAGAGAAAATATGTGAGATATTTTTAAGGTGCACTACATTAGTGTTTTGCAGTAGCTTGCATGCTCTGTATTGGTAAGATATTTGTTCCCCTTAGGGCTGTCCCACACGTCCAGATAATTCCGGTACCGGAATAAATCGGTACCGGAGTTATCCGTGTCCGTGTGCCTGGGAACTCACGGAGGCCATACCTGCGGCACACGTGTGCCGCCCGTATGGCGAGTGGGTACCACACGGAGCGTGTGGTACCCACTCTGCATGGTGCTGAAGCTGCGATTCATATCATCCCTGCAGCAACGTTTGCTGCAGGGAAAATATGAAGAATAGTGTTTAAAATAAAGATCCATGTGTCCGCCGCCCCCCCACCCCCTGTGCGCCCCCCCCGCTGGTCAGAAAATACTCACCCGGATCCCCCGTCGGCAGTCGCTCCTTCCTGGTCTGGCCGCGGCTTACTGTATGCGGTCACGTGGTGCCGCTCATTTACACTCATGAATAGGCGGCTCCGCCCCTATTGGAGGTGGAGCCACATATTCATGAGTGTAATCGGCCGCATACAGTAGGAGGCGCGGCCAGACCAGGAAGGAGCGACTGCCGACGGGGGACCCGGATAAGTATTTTCTGACCAGCGGGGGGGGCGCACAGGGGGTGGGGGGGCGGCGGACACATGGATCTTTATTTTAAACACTATCATTCATATTTTCTCAGTAGCAAACGCTGCTACAGGGAACATATGAATGGCGGCTTCAGCACCATGTGGGGGGGGACAGCGCTTACTGTAGCGCTGTCTCCGGCACGCCACACGGACCCCAGACGGAGAATGTCCGTGTGAGGTGCGTGTTTTACACGGACCCATTGACTCTATTGGGTCCGTGTAATCCGTGCGCTCCCACGAACACTGACATGTCTCCGTGTTTGGCACACGGAGACACGGTCCGCACACGGTCCGCACAAAATCAATGACATCTGAACAGATGCATTGATTTTTATGGGTCTACGTGTGTCAGTGTCTCCGGTACGGGAGGAAACTGTCACCTCACGTACCGGAGCCACTGACGTGTGAAACCGGCCTTAGGCCTCTTTCACACTTCAGCCTTCTGGCGTCAGTCAAAATCCGTTGTCACAACAGAGCGACGAATCCATCAAAATAGTGAAAAATGGAAACAACGGATCCGGTTTTTCAAAGGATCCGTATAGCGGAAAAAAAACCTGATCCATAGTAAAGAAAAAGAGCGCAAAATATAGTGCACACAAGGCAATAATAAATAGAAAGAGGCTTTATTACAACAACAATGCCAAGACAGACAAAAAATGCAATTAAAAACAATTAAAATCATGATGGAGCGACATGCAAGACAATGAAAGGCAAGTGAAATAGGAAATGTGCAAAATTACAAAAATCTTCAACATTATTACAAAGGCAGTCAATATAAAAGAGGCAATGAAAGGATTTCCAGAGAGAATGATGTCAAATGTCCACGGCTGGGAAAAAAAGAAAAAAAAATATTGGGTGTCTAACAGACTGTGAGATATAATAATGAAATATTCAAATAACTGTAGTAAGCCAAATGATCAATCATATATTGAGTGTTTTAACACCCCATCTTTTAGAGGTTGTAGAGCAAGTGGCAGAAATGGAAGGATTTCTAGCAAATATTGTGACCATCTATGCATCTATCCATCAGGCAGGTTGCTGACAGGCTTCTTGCTTGTATGCTTCTTGCTGGCACATTGAGGAATGAAGCCACATGGCAGGTTTAAATAGAGTTGGGGCTGTCTGGCCAATTGGCTACTAAACACAGATTTGAAGCATGCTCAGTGTAAAAAAACGGAATCTGTCGCTGGATTCCGTCATTTGACAGACAGAGACGGATCCTGCGCCCATAGGCTTCCATTCTAGCCAACGACAGATGCTGCTGGATCCATTGCTGTCCGACTTTTCGACGCAGACAAAAAATGATCCTTTGTGCGTTGTGTCTGGCCACCGGACCGACAATTTTCAACGGATCCAGCACACGATGGATGAAACGTGACGCCATCCGTCATAATCTGTCAATAATACAAGTCTATGAGAAAAAGACGGATCCAGCGGGCAAATTTGCTGGATCCTTTTTTTTTCACAAAACGACGGATTTTGACTGAAACAAAAAGACTGAAGTGTGAAAGAGACCTTATTCGCTGAAAAACTGCTCAATGATGGGACAATTTATAGCAACAGGTTAAGGGTTAAGAACAAACACCGCATAGTGGAATATTTGCCAAGCCTAATCTCACCGGATCAGACGGGCTTCGTAAGAGGAAGAGAGGGTAAGAGCCTGGCAAGTCCTTCACTTATTGCAGTACTCTAGACTCCATATACTCCCTTTTGGTGCTCCTGGGCACAGATGCGGAGAAAGCATTTGACAGAGTGGATTGGATTTTTCTACAAGAAACCCTCAATTGCTTTAGCTTCCCTCCTCTAATGACAACAGCCATACTTCAAATGTACTCCATCGGTCAAAATTAAACTTAATAACTCCCTTACCATGCCATTCGCTAAACACAACGGAACAAGGCAGGACTGCCCTCTTTCGCCTCTGTTGTTTATAATGGTGATAGAGCCCTTGATTAAACCTATTTATGCGTGCAAAGATATAATAGGAGTGACTATTCAAGGAATATCCCATAAAACTATGGCCTTCGCCGATGACCTCCTTGTCACAATGGCACACCCGCATAAAGGTATACCGGCTCTTATGCAAATCCTGGAGAGATATGTTTCTTTATCCAACTTTAAAATAAACTTGTCCAAATCTGAAGCCCTGGGACTAAACATACCTAATAGCACTTTGGATCGCTTCAAATCTCAATTTCCTTTTCATTGTCCAGGTAAATTTAGAACATACCTGGGTATTAAGATTGGTACATCTTAGGCTGGGGTCACACTTAACGAAGGGAACTATGGTCCGTTTTCTACAGGCGTAATACGCAGAAATGATCCCAAAACAGTGATCTGTATGTCATCCGTAGGCAGGGTGTGGCTGTGTATTTTGCGAATGTAAACCTCTGTATGTAATCCGTATGGCATCCGTACAGTGAGATTATCTCGCCTGCTTGCAAAATGGATATAGAATGGATCTGCAGCGCCCCCACTGCCGCAGGGCCGAGGGGTACCCGGTACCGGGCCTCTGAGTCTCTGCTCTGGGATTGTCACGGTGGCTAGACCCGGTCCGTGACCCTGCTGAGGGGCACCCAATAATAGATGTGGATGATGGTGGTAGTGCGGTGCAGTGCCGGTCGCAGTAAATAACGAGGACACCAGGTTGCAGTCTCTTTACCTCTTTACTGAAGGCTTCAGGGTCCTCAGTCCGGAATACGGTTAACCAGGCTGCGCAAGTCCGGCCGGTCCGATGGCACCTCCAGAGTTCCCTTTGCAGGTGGAAATCTGTGCCTACCTTCTAGCGCTTGTGTGTTGCGGTCCTCCCCTGCTGTGCTTACGGGATAGTCCCCACAACTGTTGTTTCTGTTTCTCGTGTTCCCTCACAACTGTATTATGATGTTCTTCTTCGTCCCCCAGATGATATGGCTAGGACGCACCCGTATGACGGGTAGGCTCGGAGCTCTTCCTGGACCCTAGTGTCGCCCTTCTCCTAGTATGCCCCCCATGTCTTCATAGGTGATTGGTGTGAGACAGCCCGCCTATAGCTGACTGTCCTGCCGTAGGTTTGAAGTATTGCTTGGAGCCTGATACTTCCTCGGCGTTCCGGCCACCGGCTACGCGCCTCAGTAGGATGTTGCCTCGATCTTACAGCACGACTCCTACTGGTATTTCTCCTTGTTGCGTTGATCTCGTTTCTCACTCAGCACAATATACCTCGCTTCTTGTCCTTTCTTAGGGTACCGCCGCGATCAAGTGCAGGCGCGGTCCCGTAACGTTCTCTCTGGTTGCTAGGCCTCTGTCAGGATCCCACCCCTGACAGGGACCCCTCTGAATCTTCCCCCTACAACACCCTCTGCCACAAGTTGTTGCCTGGTTCCAACCCAGTCAGCTTCCTGATCTAACTTCCTATCCAACCCCCAGTTTTACCAGACTGTGAGGAGTGGCCTAATGCATAGTGCCCTTAGCTCCCCCTGGAGGCCAGACTATGAAATGTATTTGTGTCTGTGATACCTGGTCAGATGAACTCCTTCAGTGCCATCAGACGTACCACAGCCACCCATAGCGGCGGAGCATCGGTACTGCAACGACCAGGACTCTGGGGCGCTGCAGATCCATGGGCTCAAATATTCGTGAAAACATATATGCAGTCTATATATACGGTATATATATGTCAGTGAGACACACACACATATATATATATATATATATATATATATATATATATATTTCATACAGAGCTAGATAGCAGAAAAGCCGGTAATTCAATTGCCGGCTTTTGCTATCTCCTTATCAAACCCGACAGGATATGAGACATGGTTTACATACAGTAAGCCATCTCATATCCCTTATTTTTTTTACATATTCCTCACTACTAGTGTTAGAAGTATCTGTGTGTAAAATTTGGGAGCTCTAGGTGTTAAAATAAAGGGTTAAATCACGGAACAAACTGGCGTGGGCTCCAGCGCAATTTTCTCCGCAGAGTGGGAAAGCCAGTGACTGAGGTCAGATATTAATAGCCTAGAGAGGGACCATGGTCATTGACCCCCTGGCTAAAAACATCTGCCCCCAGCCACCCCAGAAAAGGCACATCTGTAAGATGCGCCTATTCTGGCACTTAGCCCCTCTCTTCCCACTCCCGTGTAGCGGTGGGATATGGGGTAATAAAGGGTTAATGTCACCTTGCTAATCGCTAGAGAAACAAAAAGTTATATATATAGATATATCCCTGTAGTATGTGTAGACATTTGTTCTATCTATTCTTTTCTAACCTGTCAGTATGATTTTACTGTACACCGCACTGAATTACCGGCTTTTCTATAGAACACTGCGTATTTCTTGCAAGTCACACTGATGGTCCGTGTGTAATCCTTATTTTTCTCGCCCCCATAGACTTTCATTGGCGGATGGATTGGCATGCTGTGATTTTCTACGCCCGTAAAATACGGCTGAGAAATATACGACAGATAGGAGCTGCCCCATAGAGAATCATTGGTCCGTGTGCAATGCGTAGTTTTTGCGCCTCTCATACGTCCGTAAAACTCTCTAGAATGACCCCGGCCTTATAAAGACCTATTCACTTTAAACTATAAACCGCTCCTTACATTAATTGCAGATCATACTAAAAGGTGGAGGACCCTATATCTCTCTTGAATGGGTAGAAAAATTTTAATTAAGCGCATTCTCCTACCTAAATTTCTCTACTTGTTCCAAATGTTAGATACAAAATAACGTGCTGAAAAAATACCAAAATAGGAGGACCATAAGGTAACCAAAGAAAATGTAGAGACAAACAAAATCCTCCAGAGTGGATTCTCATAGAAAATAATTTTATTAAAGTACATAATTTGAATTAAAAACCATTAATACTTGGATATTATATTCACCTTTACTCCATTTATATTGTCAAATTTTTCCATCTCTCTTTAAACTGTCTGTCGGATTATTACTTGGTGTTTGCTATTCTGTATATTTTGCATTGTTGCACTTTATGCACCATATCATTATCATGCACAGTGTTTGTGCTTTTTCTCATCATTTTTGTGGTTCAGTTGCATTTCCAATTTTTAATGGTTTTTAATTCAAATTATGTACTTTAATAAAATTATTTTCTATGAGAAGCCACTCTGGAGGATTTTGTTTGTCTCTACATTTTCTTTTATTCCAAATGTTACCTATAGCATTACCAAAAGCATTCTTGTCCAAAATTAATTCTTCATTCTTTAACTACATTTGGAACAAACATTGTCCAAGGCTTAATTCTCTCACACTTTCGCTCCCTAAGAGATGTGGTGGTATGGTAGCTCCTAATATTCTTAACTATTACTTAGCGGCTATGCGGTCAAGAACTATTGAGTGGGTCAGGAAAACTGAGGGAAAACCTTGGCAAGAAGAACATATGTCACCCATACTATTGCATTCGTTCGTTCTATCCCCAGCTCCAGCACACAAAATTTTATTCTCACTTCTCCTTACTCGGGCAAGGGTTAAATGCAGGAAATCTGTTGCTCCCTATCTTTCCTCATCCCCCTCCCCATTATCCATGGTCTCGGATATTATAGCCCATAACTTACTGCAATCCACGCCCCTTGATACATAACTGTTAGGGTTGGCGGAACGCACCGAATATATTTATTAGATGGGATTGGTGCGTTCGCAACCACCGTGCAGGAAAGAACCTGCTGCTAAGTACAGTAAATGGCGGCACTATATGGCGGTATGAACCAGCTCTGTTAGCTTCACAGAGCCACACCGTGCGGCCATGCGATCCTTAAATAGCTGCAGCACGTACAGGACCTTCCTAGAAGGACCAATGAGAGGCTGCCACAGAGCCTGCGCACCTACAGGACCTTCCTAGAAGGACCAATAGAGTTGGCTGCAGTACCTGAGCATGTGACCCTTGATCTCCACTGAGAGATCTTACCCTGGGCATGCTCAGTGTGTGCAAAGCAGGACTTAGTCCCAGAAAAGCCTGCTCACCGCAGATCAGTACAGGGTACAATAGCAGAGCCTGGAGAGGCAGCAGTAACCCTTTGCACAGTATCGGTCTCAGTGAGACGCCGGGACCGACGCCTCCGCTGAGCAGGCCCCACCGCGGCCGATGCAGAATGGGAGACCGCAGCAGACACGGATCGAGACTCCCCCTGTGCAGCAGAGGAAACTCGACTCCTAACATTACCCCCCCAGGGCCCCCCCCCCTTGAGCTCAAAAGCTGCAATGAGCAGCGGAGCCCGAATGTGCTCCACAGGCTCCCAGGTTATATCCTCTGGACCGTGACCCTTCCAGTCCACCAGATAAAATTTCTTGCCACGTACCACCTTGCACCCCACGATAGCATTCACCTCAAACTCATCCGTGGGTGAACCCGATGTCCTTGTAGATGACTTAGAAAACCGGGACAAATGAACGGTCTTTAAGAGGGAAACGTGAAAAGTATCGGTGATACCAAGGCGTGGAGGAATAGCCAAACGGTAGACCACAGGGTTGACCTGTTCCAGAACCTTGAACGGGCCAATGTAGCGAGGCGCAAACTTAGTGGACTCAACTCGCAGCCTAATGTTACGGGCGGAGAGCCATACTAAGTCGCCAGGAGCAGGGCGTCGGTGTGTATCAGCCGAAACCCTCATTCTCTCCTTGGAGGCCCGGATGGCATCCTGTGTGCGGTCCCAGATGTCACGTGCCTCCACCGCCCAGTCTGCCACCTTAGAATCGGTGGATGACACGGGCATGGGCACAGGGACACGCGGATGCTGGCCATAATTAAGGAGAAAAGGAGTCTGACCAGTGGAATCGGCTACGGCCTTGTTCAAGGCAAATTCCGCCCAAGGTAGCAAAGATGCCCTGTCATCCTGCCTAGCAGAGATAAAATGTTGCAAGTATGTCACCAGAGTCTGGTTGGTTCTCTCTACCAACCCATTCGTCTCGGGATGATATGCAGAGGAGAGATTCAGCTCAATGCTGAGTAAATGGCAGAGCTCTCTCCAAAACCGAGACTCAAACTGGGGACCCCGGTCGCTGACAATTTTATCAGGCATTCCATGTAAGCAGAAAATATGTTTTTATGAACAACGCCGCCAAGGCCCATGCAGAAGGTAACTGTGGAAGCGGCACCAAATGCACCATCTTAGAAAAATGATTGGTGACTACCCAGATAACGGTGCAGCTATGAGACTTGGGTAAGCCCACCACGAAGTCCATCCCGACCATCTCCCAGGGCCTGTCTGCCACCGGCATGGGGTAAAGTAACCCAGCAGGCCGTTGCCGAGGAGACTGATTCTGGGCGCAGGAGACACATGTCCGAATATAGTCCCCGACGTCACAGGCCATATGCGGCCACCAGTACGTCCTCGCCAAAAGCTCAGATGTCCTCTTGGTCCCAAAATATCCACCCACTCTGGACGAGTGAGCCCAAGAGAGAACCTCCGGTCGCAAATTCGCTGGTACGAAAGTCTTGCCGAGGCTCCTCCTCCTCCTCCTCAGATGACACTATGGAGAGGGAGAGAGCGTCGGCACAAATGTTCTTCTCCCCGGAGAGAAAATGGAGAGTAAATGGAACCGGGAGAAGAACAGGGACCATCTAGCCTGGCAAGAATTCAGCCGCTGGGCCGTCTGTATATATACCAAGTTCTTGTGGTCAGTGAACACTTGGAAGGGAAAGCGAGCTCCCTCCAAGAGGTGTCTCCACTCTGAAAAAGCCAACTTCATGGCTAGCAACTCCCTGTCCCCGATGGAATAATTCCTCTCCACTGGTGTGAAGGTCTTGGAGAAGAAGAAGCAAGGATGCTTCCGACCTTGAGCATCCTTTTGGAAAAGGACTGCTCCAGCACCAACGGATGAGGCATCCACCTCCAAGATAAATGGCTTATCTACATCGGGGCGATGTAGGATGGGAGCTCTAGCGAAGTGTGACTTAATGGAGATAAATCAAAAAAGAAGTCTAGCATTCATCTTCAGCAAATGTGGAATAGATTTATTTGTAGCACTTGAAACATTTCAGTCCAAAGGGACTTTCATCAGTCACGTGCTAATGATAGCCAGTAGGGCTGTGTTCATAGAGAAAGAAACAGTACCCAATCAGTGTACAAAGATGCCGCCACACTATAGGGCACAAAGGATAGGAGTAATATAACTTAGGCAGAGTGCTAGTATGGTGGGGCGATGACCACCTATAAAGTAAAACACAAGACTTGCGGTGGATTCCGTGTCTGGAGGCCGTGCCTCTCTTTCTCCTGTTACCATCATCCTCAGACTGCAGGTGTTTTACTTTAAAGGTGGTCATCACCCCACCATACTAGCACTCTGCCTAAGTTATATTTGGACTGAAACGTTTCAAGTGCTACAAATAAATCTATTCCACGTTTGCTGAAGATGAGTGCTAGACTTCTTTTTTGATTTGTATTGATGGTCTGGGAACCTAGTCTATCCACCACATAGTGACTGTGCACACGGTGTTTTCACTTATGATTAATTGAGAGAAAGGCCTTGGAGACCTCCTCTGACCACAACTTGGGATTTGCTCCCTTCTTGGTGAGGGCAACCAAGGGAGCTACCAAAGTTGAGAAGTGTGGAATGAACTGGCGATAGTAATTAATGAACCCCATAAAGCGCTGCACAGCTTTAAGAGAATGGGGTTCCTGCCAGTCCGTCACAGCCTGTAGCTTGGCAGGATCCATAGCCAAACCCTGGCCAGAGATGATATAACCAAGGAAAGGCAAGGACTCCTGCTCAAACACACACTTCTCCAACTTGGCGTTGCCCTTAAGAGGTCGAAGACTTTGCGAACATCTCTCCGATGGGAGTCAATATCTGGAGAGTAGATGAGAATATCATCCAGATAGACTATGACCGAGGTGGTGAGCATATCCCGGAAAATGTAGTTCACAAAATCTGGAAAACGGCTGGAGCATTACAGAGCCCAAAGGGCATCACCAGATATTCATAGTGCCCATCCCTGGTGTTAAAAGCCGTCTTCCATTCGTCCCCCTCACGGATGCAAATCAGATTGTAGGCACCCCGCAGATCCAGTTTTGTAAATACCCTTGCTCCCCATAGCCTATAAAAAAAGCTCAGATATCAGGGGTATTGGGTACTTGTTCTTAACGATGATGGCGTTAAGACCCCTGTAGTCTATGCATGGATGTAAGTCTCCAGTCTTCTTCTGTATGAAGAAGAACCCAGCCCCTGCAGGTGACACTGACTTCCTAATGAATCCTTTTGCCAGATTCTCTTGGATGTAGTGGGACATTGCCTCCGTCTCCGGGAGAGATAATGGATAGACTCGACCCCGGGGAGGCTCAGCACCAGGCAAGAGGTCAATAGGACAGTCATAGGGGCGGTGAGGCGGAAGGGTCTCCGCAGCCCTTTTGGAGAACACATCTGCATAGGGCCAATAGTGCTTGGGGAGAGAGGAAAGATCTGTGTTGTAGCAACCTGAACGCACTCCCTCTGACATCTACCCTCGCAGGATTTACTCCATCCCAAAATTCTCCCTGAGGACCACTCTATATGAGGAGAATGATAGCGTAGCCATGGTATCCCCAACAGGACCTCATCAATTCCCTCAGGAATGACTAATAGGGAGATAATCTCCTGATGTGATGGAGACAGAGAAAGTGTGATAGGAATGCTTTGGTGGGTAATCTGAGAGGGTAGTGTCGACCTATTTACCACTCGAACGGTTACTGGTTTGGCAAGCATAACCAGGGGTATTGCGTGACGCTGGGTGAAAGCGAATGACATAAAATTACCCTCCGCCCCAGAGTCCACGCATAGCTCTACCATAAGAGTGGATGGGCCAAAGGTAATTGTCCCCTTGAAGGACAACTTTGAGGCAAACGTCGCCGTGTCTATTGTACCTCCTCCAACTGCCACTAGACGCTGACGTTTCCCTGGCCGCTGAGGACACTTGGAGGCAAGATGTCCTGACTGGCAAACATGACAGACCTTATGTGCACGAGCGGACTGGGACTTGGGTCCGGCTCGTGTCACCTCTATGGCCTCATGTGACTCGGACGCCTGGACTGGAGATTCCAGAGGTCTGGCGAAGGTGGGAGCCAGCCGAAACCTCTGCCTACACTGGGCTTGCTCCAACCTTCACTCGTGAAAACGAAGGTCTATGCGAGTTGATACAGCTATGAGCTCCTCCAGGGTGGCGGGAATCTCCCTAGTAGCCAAAGCGTCCTTCACATGGTCAGCCAGCCCCCTCCAAAATACGGGAATGAGGGTTTTATCTGGCCATTCCAACTCAGACGCTAATGTCCGGAAGAGAACCGCAAAATGGCTGACCATGGTTGAACCCTGAGTCAAAGCCAGCAGTTGGAGCGCTGTATCATGGATGACTTGAGGTCCTACAAAGACCTGTTTCAGAGTGTCCAGAAACCGAGGAACACTCCGCACCACATGATCGTTGTGCTCCCACAGCGGCGTAGCCCACTCCAACGCCCTATCCGACAAGAGAGAGATTATGAATCCCACCTTTGCCCGCTCTGTGGGAAAGCATGCAGCCAGGAGCTCGAGGTGTATACCACACTGGCTCACGAAACCCCTACAGGACTTACTGTCCCCAGAGTATCTCTCAGGCAATGGGAGGTGAGATAAGGTCGGAACAGAGGTGGCAGTGGGTAAAGCTGCTGCAGCCACGCTAGCAGCCTGAACAGCTATTGCGGTAACATCCACCGCCGAGGTTGCACGCTCAAGAAACGCCAACCGGCCCTCCAGCAGCTGGATGTACCCCTGCAATCGCTGTTCATCCGCCATTACTTAGCCAGATCCTGGCGCTAGTATACTGTTAGGGTTGGCGGAACGCACCGAATATATTTATTAGATGGGATTGGTGCGTTCGCAACCCGAGATCCACCGTGCAGGAAAAAACCTGCTGCTAAGTAAATGGCGGCACTATATTGCGGTATGAACCAGCTCTGTTAGCTTCACAGAGCAGCTGAGAAAGCAAAGCTCTGTGCCCTGTTAGACTTTCACAGAGGCACAGGCTAACTACCCAAATGAGAGCAGTCAGTGGTCATGCATGCACACAACTCTTCGCCGGAGGTGCCAGCATTCTAGGGGCTTATTTCAGCCAGGTCCCTGAATACACACAAACACAATCTCCTCGTCAGAGGTGCCAGCATTCTAGGGGCTTATTTCAGCCGGGTCCCTGAACACATACAAACACATGACCACACTGGCGCAAAGCACATAACTTAGGAAGATACTAGCGCATGGCCGTGCGGCCATGCGATCCTTAAATAGCTGCAGCACGTACAGGACCTTCCTAGAAGGACCAATGAGAGGCTGCCACAGAGCCTGCGCACCTACAGGACCTTCCTAGAAGGACCAATAGATTTGGCTGCAGTACCTGAGCATGTGACCCTTGATCTCCACTGAGAGACCTTACCCTGGGCATGCTCAGTGTGTGCAAAGCAGGACTTAGTCCCAGAAAAGCCTGCTTACTGCAGATCAGTGCAGGGTACAAAAGCAGAGCCTGGAGAGGTAGCAGTAACCCTTTGCACAGTATCGGTCTCAGAGAGACGCCGGGACCGACGCCTCCGCTGAGCAGGCCCCACCACGGCCGATGCAGAATAGGAGACAGCAGCAGACACGGATCGAGACTCCCCCTGTGCAGCAGAGGAAACTCGACTCCTAACAATAACCCTAATAAAACAGTTATACAATGAGGGCACATTCATGTCCTTACAGGAATTAAAGGTACTCCCTGCAATGTCCAACTACAATTTCATCCATTATGAATCTCTTGGGAAGACAATACACCAATTTAGGTCTACTGGGGATTCAACAAGATCACTCACCACCTATGAGACCTTATGTTCCCAAATAAAAACTCCAAAAAAGAGTGCTCTCCACCCTTTGTAACACTCTGCTTGCAAGAGATTCTCCTTCAAAAAGGGCATTTTTGATTAAATGAGAAAAGGACTTAGGTTACTATTTTACCACATCCCAAACCAAACTCATTTACAAATTGTCGCATGTCCCTTCACAATGTGTCAGAGTGCATAAAAACAACTACAAAATAATCACTCGTTGGTACGCATCACCTCTCCAAACACATAAATGGTTCCCCTCTACTCCAGATGTGTGCTGGAGGTGTGAAAGAGAAAGAGAGGGGAGGGGAGCCAGGGCTGTAGTCGTGGCTGACATATATTGCTCAATCGCACCCCGGTTTCCTGCCACATACATACAGTGTCCCCTTCTGTTACGCCTTCTGTGCCATCAGGGTCATCTCTGGTCTGCTGTGGGTTCACATCTGTTGGTTCCACATAAAAAGAGAGAGTCCCGTTCCACATCAACATAAAAGAATTTACTTGCATCTATACACAGTATTTCCATTGCAGTTACAGCCACAACATGAGGTTCCACACAGTATGCATCCTTCTCTTTCCCTGTGTCTTCCCTCATTCCCCCCAGGGTGTCCCCAAGATGTTCCGACTCATCTAGTTCCGCAGCATCTCTCTTGTCCAGCTTCACTAAATTTAGGAGTTCCCCTGTCTGTTTCGCATTCGCATAGACATAAGGGCGACTGTGCCGCATAGACATAAGGGCGTCTGTCCATGTAGTTAGCTGCCACATCCTGGTGCTGCCTTGCTTCACTTTCTTGCTGCAATCTTTGGCCACTCAGGGCTCTAGACAAACTGGGCTGTATTCTTGGGTAACATTACGTGGCCAGCCGCCATTAACAAGCTCCAAGACCCTACAGGCCTGCCTGTGCTCTCTAGCCCTACTGGGCTGATGGGGCTCCCTGGCTTTACTGAATCAAATGAGGAAAACCTCCTAGCTTACCCGCAGCTGGCCTCTCCTCCATTAACTATCTATTAGGTCTATATTGTACGCTCTTAATCCACCCCCTCTATTGGCCCCAACTGTTTACTACGCTTTCCCTGTTCACAATATACACAGCAGCAGAAATAGGTAAATAACATTACTTACATAGCAGCACTAGATATTAAAACATATGCAATTATCAACATTGGACCTAGAGAAGGGTGGGGAATCTTTACAGTCTTTGCAACCTCCTTACACCTTCATGTTTGGTGGTCTTGCCAAAGTGTTAAATGCCCATTTTTCTTTGAAACCTGAACACATTTTCTTAAATCTGCCAATAGTTCCATACAATAAATACATATCTAAGCTTGCTTCTTTTATTATAATAGCTGGCAAACTCCTCATACTTACGTTATGGAGTTCAACCAATTTTTCAAGCAAAAATCAGTTGGTCCTAAAGATTGACCAATTGTACTATATTGAGGAATTGGCAGCACTCTCTACACATAACCTTCCCTCCTTTCTCCGAGTCTGGAAACCTTGGACATCCTATAGAGACACCGATAAATGTATTTCTTTGTCTATGTAAGACCTTACATATAAGCATACAAAACAACTGACCTACCAATGGACCTGTAACCCCCCTCCATCACCTCCCTTCTCTTTACTCCAGACCTCCCCCTTTTTCCTCCTTTTTCCTTTCTTTCCTTTTCTCTTAAGTTTCTAGCTATACCAAAATTGTCAAAGGTTGTGAAACTATCACCCCCCACATATACGCACTACAGCTCTGTAAAATATCCCTAGCACACTGCTCCACTGAAATGCCATTTTCATGAGAATTATTTTTTCTATTGAACCACAATTGAACAGCATCTGATGATTCTCATTAGTTGATATTCAGTAAATGTAAATTGAAAGTTACTTTGTTAGTTTCAGGTTATTTCAGTCACCATCCTGGGCTTTTCTTACTTTACTAAAAGGTATTGACACGCACATGGATCATGGACCTACTGTGCCATGGTCTGGGCTTACCTTTCCAAGGGCATGGCGAAGCGACCACCTGGTTGTCCCTAGAGTGCCTGATGGTGAAGTTAGGCTTGAGCTGTAGGTGGTCACCAGGTACCACTAGAAGGGCAGTCCCCGGTACTGCCGGAACTGACCCCAAGTGCCAGGATCGCAGGCACAGACTCAGAGTCCAAGACAAGACTAGATATTGATGCAGACAGTGAGGTTCTGGGAACATTTAACAGGATGGACACTGGTGCAGGTTCAGACAGTGTGGATCCTGGAACACTTGACAGGATGGACACTGATGAAGGTTCAGGTAACGCTAGAGCAGTCTCAGACTCATGTACTGCTAACAGAATAGATTCAGGATCAGGTTCAGACTAAGAAGGTCCAACAGGTTCAGGTTCTAACATAATAGGTTTAGGGATCAGCTCAGTAATAAGTTCAGGACCTGAAAACTAACTGAGAGGGATAAACTCAAACCATCACTAAAAATGGCATTGTACAGGCACCTCTCTACAGGGGAACATGCTTTGAATTTTAGATGCCTTTAAGCTGTTGGATGGGGCAGATTCAGTGTGCGCACCTTACACTTTTAAGGTCGGAGTCACACTAGCATATACAGACGAGTGCTGTGCGAGAAAAAATCGTATAGTACTCGGACCACTGTTAATCTAAGGGGCAGCTCCCATCACCATATTTATTTCTCGCTCGTATCATACGTGCGAGTAAAATCACAGAATGCTGCAATTTGCAGCATATATCGTCCGAGACTCGCCAATGCAAGTCTATGGGTGAGAGAAAAAAATCGCACACCACATGGACAATTAGTGTGACTTGCGAGAAATACGCACTGGTGTCCTTTGAAAAGCCGGCAATTCATATGTAGTGTACAGTAAAATCACACTGACAGGTTACAATTGAAAAGATTGATGATCTTTTTAATCATAGACCTGAGACAGGGACAAGGGGGCATCCTCTACGTCTGGAGGAAAGAAGGTTTAAGCATAATAACAGACGCGGATTCTTTACTGTAAGAGCAGTGAGACTATGGAACTCTCTGCCGTATGATGTTGTAATGAGTGATTCATTACTTAAATTTAAGAGGGGACTGGATGCCTTTCTTGAAAAGTATAATGTTAGAGGGTATATACACTAGATTCCTTGATAGGGCGTTGATCCAGGGAACTAGTCTGACTGCTGTATGTGGAGTCGGGAAGGAATTTTTTTCCCCAATGTGGAGCCTACTCTTTGCCACATGGTTTTTTTTTGCCTTCCTCTGGATCAACATGTTAGGGCATGTTAGGTTAGGCTATGGGTTGAACTAGATGGACTTAAAGTATTCCTTCAACCTTAATAACTATGTAAGATAGAATAGATATATACACTCATAGAATAGGTATATATATATATATATATATATATATATATATATATATACTAGACTGTGGCCCGATTCTAATGCATCGGGTATTCTAGAATATGCATGTCCCCGTAGTATATGGACAATGATGATTCCAGAATTCGCGGCAGACTGTGCCCATCGCTGATTGGTCGAGGCAACCTTTATGACATCATCGTCGCCATGGCAACCATTATGACATCAACGTCGATACTGTGCCTGTCGCTGATTGGTCGAGGCGAATTCGCGGCAGACTGTGCCCGTTGCTGATTGGTCGAGGCAACCTTTATGACATCATCGTCGCCAAGCTGTGCCCGTTGCTGGCGGCCTCGACCAATCAGAAACGCGGGATTTCCAGGACAGACAGACAGACAGACAGACAGAAAAACCCTTCGACAATTATATATATAGATATATATATACTAGATTGTGGCCCGATTCTAATGCATCGGGTATTCTAGAATATGCATGTCCCCGTAGTATATGGACAATGATGATTCCGACTGTGCCCGTCGCTGATTGGTCAAGGCAACCTTTTTGACATCATCGTCACCATGGCAACCATTAT
Organism: Ranitomeya variabilis; assembly: GCF_051348905.1. Lineage (NCBI taxonomy): Eukaryota > Metazoa > Chordata > Amphibia > Anura > Dendrobatidae > Ranitomeya > Ranitomeya variabilis. Next base: position 60,449,001 of record NC_135236.1, on the reverse strand, counting down.
GACATCTACGTCGATACTCGACCAATCAGAGACGCGGGATTTCCATTATGACATCATCGTCGCCATGCTGTGCCCGTCGCTGATTGGTCGAGGCCTGGCAGCCTCGACCAATCAGAGATGCGGGATTTCCAGGACAGACAGACAGACAGACAGATGGAAAAACCCTTAGACAATTATATATATAGATATATGCCAGTGACACACATATACTGTATATACAGGGCCAGACTGGCCATCGGGCAGTTCTGGCAAATGCCATAAGGGCCGGTGCCAGTAGTGGACCGCTGCGTGCTGACTCACCCCCCCCAGCGCCACCACTGCATTCAACTATACCGGCATCTATGACGCCAGTACAGTTGAATGCAATGATGGAGGAGAGAGCGTCTGCTGAGGCTCCCCTTCCCATCATTCCCCACTCTGCCTCTGACACTGCGGGTGTGCATGCACTCACTGTGTCCCAGGCAGTGCAGCGGCAGCCACCGAGACAGGAGAAGAGAGCAACAAGGGCACTAGGAGAGGTGAGGAGTGTTTTTTTTAAAACTGGATTGTGGGGCCATTCTTGGGGGGGAAGAGAGATGTGGGCTGTGCTGTATACTACTATGTGGGCTGTACTATATACTACTGTGTGGGCTGTGCTATATACTACTATGTGGGCTGTGCTGTATACTACTATATTGGCTGTGCTATATACTACTATGTGGGCTGTGCTATATACTACTGTGTGGGCTGTGCTATATACTACTGTGTGGGCTGTGCTGTATACTACTGTGTGGGCAGTGCTGTATACTACTGTGTGGGCAGTGCTGTATACTACTACATGGGCTGTGTTATCTGCTATGCGGGTTGTGCTATATGCTATCCGGGTTGTGCTATATACTATGCAGGTTGCGCTATATACTATGCGGGTTGTGCTATATACTATGCGGGCTTTGCTATATACTATGCGGGCTTTGCTATATACTATGCGGGTAGTGCTATATACTATGCAGGCTTTGCTATATACTATGGGGGTATATTATATTCTATGGTGGAGGCCGTGTTATATACTATGTTGCTGTGTTATATACTATTGTGGGGGTAGATTATATTCTATGGGGAGGCTGTGTTATATGCTATGGGGATATATTATATTCTATGGGGGAGGCTGTGTTATATACTATGGGGGCTGCATTATTTTTTATGGGGGCTACATTATATATTATGGGGAGGTGGGCTGTATTATATTCTATCGGGGGCTGTATTAGATTTTATGAGGGATGATTGCATCATACTCTTTGATGAGGCTGCATTCTATTCTGTGGGGAGGTGGGCTGTATTATATTCTATTCAGGCCTACATTATATTCTATGGGGGGCTGTATTATATTTATATTCTTTGAGGTGTGATTGCATCATACTCTATGAGGGGGCTGCATTAAACTATGAGGAGGCTGCATTATATTCTATGGGGTGGCTGCATTATACTCTGGGGTGGCTGCATTATAGTCAGTAGGGTGGTGGCTGCATTATACTATATGTGGGCTGCATTATACTGTATTGAGGACTATGGGGAATACGTTATACTATATGAAGAACTATGGGGTGCATTATACTATGGGAAGTGAATTGTACTACATGGATGACTATGGCGGTGCATTATACTATATGGAGCACTATGAGGAGTGTATTATGCTATATGGAGGACTTAGCAGTGTATTTTAATATATGGAGGACTATAGGGAGTGTATTATACTCTATGGAGGACTGTGCTGCACATTATAATATATGGAGGACTATGGGGTGTATTTTACTAAACAAGTAAAATGCTGCATATTCAGATTGTTTTTGCTGGAACAAAAATCCTTGTTCTCAGCAGCACATCGCCGGCGTAAACTGTAGATGTGCTGCTGATAACATGATCCTGTATGGTGATCTGTTAGTGATCTATTAGTGATCGTTCTGTCCCATCATTATTCCTCAGCTGGTGGAAAGAGGCCGGGAAACAAGCGTTGAACAACTTCAGTATTGTCAATCAAACTCATTTAGCGGCCTGAGATCAGCGCTTGTAAATACAACCGAAATGCTTTTGTGTGATGTGCAATATGTTAGCATTTGTCGCCCCATTTTAAACTTTGCCTAGGGCCCCACTTTGCATAAAACCGGCCCTGCCTACAAGTGTACAAAGATATTATACAGTCACCATGTGACAAGTGCGCCTGTGTAACTTCAAATGCCAGGGCTGAATTTTAGTTATATTTATATTGCGATATAGATAGAAGATTAGCCATTAATTAATTTGTCGGCTTCTGTAAAAATGAATGAATGAATACAGCTAGTAAAATTACACGCTAATCTCTATACTTGACTGTTCGTTTCGTGCCTTTTAATCCTTAGGCTACTTTCACACTAGCGTCGGGAACAACCCGTCGCTGTGCGTCGGGCCGACGTTCCCGACGCTAGCGTGGTCTCCGCCGCACAACGGGGGCAGCGGATGCATTTTTCCCACGCATCCGCTGCCCCATTGTGAGGTGCGGGGAAGTGCGGGGAGGTGGGGGCGGAGCTCCGGCCGCGCATGTGCGGTCGGAAAAAGCGGACCGTCGGGAGCAAAAAACGTTACATGTAACGTTTTTTTCTCCCGACGGTCCGCTACCACACGCCCAAGCGTCGCAAAACGGACGCACCGTTTGGCAATGCGTCGCAAATGCGTCGCTAATGTTAGTCTATGACGAAAAAACGTATCCAGCAAGAACTTTTGCTGGATGCGTAGTTTCGGCAAAACGACGCATTTGCGACGTATTGCAGTTAACGCTAGTGTGAAAGTAGCCTTACCCTGCTATTATTGTTCTTTATTTTCCAGTGCTAATTCTTCAATGTCATAAGGCATTTTCTTTATTAGAGATTTGATATTGCACTGGGTTAATGCATAATCCCCTTTTTATAACGCAACTATCAATAATTATATCAAGACATTGTACTACAATACAGCCTACTAAGCATTTTTTTTATTGCATGTTGGTCATTCCATCATTAAAGACACTAACAAGAATGGAAGTTTAATTTTTGTTTGGCATTGAGGCGCTGAGCCAGAAAGTTAATTCCGTCGAGCTCCGGGATCCTTGCTCGCCAGTCAAGCTCTTAAGATGGATGTAAAGGTGTAATGGCAGGTGTCTAAGAGACAAACACAGCAATAGAAATTCAACAGATAAGACTTAAAGTGAACCTGTCACGTGTCGTAAATATGATTTTTTATTAACCTGGTCAAAATGCCTCTGCTCTCCTGAATCCGGCAGTATTTTTCTCTACTTTCTACAACTCTCCATGTCAGAGATTTTACCTCTTCTTCCCTGTATGCAAAAGCTTGTATTGTTAGCCAATTGGGTGTGGTCATCAATTTCTCCCTGTGGGTGTCTAATTTGAGAACCACGCCCAATTGTCTTAAAAATAGATGTATATACAGATAAGAGGAGGTCACATCTCAGGAATGGAATGGTGAAGGAACAAAAAATATACAGGATTGAGGAGAACATCGACATTTACATTAGGTAAAAAAAAACTTACATATTCATAGGAAATGACAAATCCTCTTTAAAGTAGCCATATGTGTTAGTTAAATTTCAGCTGAGTGCTCATTTGACCGTCAGTCATTTCCTTTTAAATCGAAGATAATGTAGAAGAAAAACAGCTCACATCTGTAAAGGCTACTATGAGATTCAGAAGAAGGCATTCCTGCCCGGTATGGCACAATGAAGATCCACTGAAGAACCTTCTCCAGTTGTTTTCCAGATAAAATGGAAAGCTTAATTCCAACATGTTAAAAAATAAGACATCTTCAAGTATATCCAAATTTATTTTTTCTTCTGCCTACGCGTTTCAGACTCTGACTGAGTCCTTATTCATGACATCTTCAAGTAAATCCAAATATATATTTTTCCTACGCGTTTCAGACTGTGACTCAGTCTTGAGTAATGACTGAGTCACAGTCTGAAACGCGTAGGAAAAGGAAAAAATATAAATTTATATTTACTTGAAGATGTCATGTATACTGACTGAGTCACAGCCTGAAATATGTAGGAAAAAATACTGTATATTTGGATATACTTGAAGATGTCATGCATAAGGACTCAGTCAGAGTCTGAAACGCGTAGGAAAAGAATATATATTTGGACTTACTTGAAGATGTTTTATTCTTTTGATGTGTTGGAATAAATATTACCTTTTTTCTGAAATATGACTAGAGAACTTTTTTTCTATGATTTCACCCAAATCCCCATACGCATACATTCTGAGCATTAGTGATGATGGAACGTGCTCGGATACCATCTTATCTGAGCATGCTCTTGTGTTATCCGAGCATCCGAACGTGCTCGTATATTACAGTGGGGGAAATAAGTATTTGATCCCTTGCTGATTTTGTATGTTTGCCCACTGACAAAGACATGAACAGTCTATAATTTTACTCGAACATAATATACGAGCACGTTCAGACGCTCAGATAACACTTGATCATTCGCGGATAAGACGTTATCCGAGCACGTTCGCTCGTCACTACTGAGCATTCATGTATTCTCAAAAATTAGAGATGGACAAGCCATTGCCAGCTACCTCTCACATTGGCGTATCTCTGTAAATAAAAATATCCAGCATACAGAAATCCAATAGCTTTCTCTCGACATTCATCCGAAGAGTATTGCTACCTTCTAATTCATTATAGCTTAACGGGGATACAATAGCACTCATGTTTAATTGGATCTTCCATTTGCTTTGTGCAAGGAACATATGGGAAGGCAGGTCATTGTGCTGCTTGTCATAATTATGCCAAATAATACATATTTCATATTGTATCTGGGGCAGCAATTTGGAAGACTGAATAGTTATTCATGAGAAAGCCACTTCTCTCCTCACTTCACGAAAATCTTGCCATTCTGTGTAGCTTCCATAATGGCAGCAGTGAAAATATTTATACTAAATGCATCATGACAATAACAAGGGGAAATGTGTCACTTCTTTAAATATTTCATCTATTACAAAAAAAGAAATTGCAATAATTGATGCAGTGGTCACAGATAAATATTCTATAATTGATATCCATTGTGATAAAGAAACGAAAACTATTGGACCCTTTCCGTCACTGAGTAGATATGCCTCCAAATGGGTGGCTTGTCAAGTTAAAGGGAATCTGACATGTGAAAAAATGCTATTTACCTGCAGATATGGGATTAATCAGCAGGTTAATAGAATTCTGTCCCTGCCCGGTGCCTACAATGAGAGCCCTGCTGCCGAGAGGAGCTGAACTTTATTCCTTCTGGCACTGTTCAGGGTTCAGTCATAGAGAGTGGTGGCTGCTACCATACCCCGGCACTGACAACCAGCTCATCATTAGGGCCGGCTCTCAGACAATGTCAGGGCCGAGGTTACAGCTGCTGCTCACTATGCATAGAGCAGTGAGTCTAACCGTACCGGAGCTAACCCTATGACTGAAGGCCGCAGCGGGGCTCTCAGTGCAGCGGGGCTCTCTCGGCAGCACGGCTCTCAGTGCAGGTGCCGTACGGTGTAAGAATGCTATTAACTTGCATATTAACCCTATATCTGTAGGTAAATAGCATTATTTTATATGACAGATTCATTTTAAAGTTGTTTTCACATGTAGTAAATTTATATCATATCTACCAATGGAATCTGCATTTATCTCAAGAACGGGGTCCACAATCATTCGAGACATAGTTGGAATTTCCATTCATTTTGAGAGAATTCCGACCACCTCTCCACTGACACCAGCATGCAGTTGGGCACAGTTTTTTTGATGGATGCAAGTCCCATTCATTGATATGCCATTAATGGCTGAGATGAGAATACTCCTTTAATTCCTTTTACAATTAAAGCCGACAGAAGACTGGTAAATTTGGTATTACCGATAGACTCTGGTCGGTTCCAGAGGTATAGTAGAGCAGAAGATGCTTTCTGTTGGTGACTTTCTTCATTTTGCCCATAGAAGGGGAGCCCTTTATGATGTAAAAAAAGTAGAAACAGTTTGTTTGATGAGAAAACCGCATTAACCCATTACTTGCCAAATTAGCAATTTTCTTTTTTTTTTTGTAATGACAGATTTTTAATGATTTGGCGGTGATGTGCCCCTGCTGGATGTCCTAATGAACTGCAGCCTGGGAACTTTTTCCCACGCTCGAGGTCATATGAGGACATCCAGCAGGGGGCGCATCACCACGACTGAAGGTAACTATAGGTCATTGACCTACATTTCCTTCATTCCCCGGGGTTTACAGGCATGAGCACAGCTGCATTAGCAGAGCTCCTGCCTGTAAAATATTTTAACCCTTTCAGATGGATTTACATCGTGGGACGTTACAGATCTACAGATGGTATGTATATTGTTGGTTTATTATGTTTCCTTTGTTACAGAGCGAGGGTCTTCAGGTGGATTGAGAGAACAATAAAATATTACAACAACCTGTGTGTTTATTTCATTAACCCCATCACCCCCGGAGCTTTTTCCGTTTTTTCGTTTTCGTTTTTCGCTCCCCTCCTTCCCAGAGCCATAACTTTTTTATTTTTCCGTCAATATGGCCATGTGAGGGCTTATTTTTTGCGGCACGAGATGTACTTTTGAACGATTCCATTGGTTTTTCCATGCCGTGTAACAGAAAACGGGAAAAAAATTCCAAGTGTGATGAAATTGCAAAAAAAGTGCAATCTCACACTGGTTTTTTGATTTCCTATTTTGCTAGGTTCACCAAATGCTAAAACTGACCTGCCATTATGATTCTCCAGCTCATTACGAGTTCATAGACACCTAACATGTCTAGGTTATTTTTTATCTAAGTGGTGAAAAAAAATTCCAAAGTTTGCTAAAAAAAAAAAAAAAAAATGTGCAATTTTCCGATACCCGTAGCGTCTCCAATTTTCATGATCTGGGGTCAGGTGAGGGCTTATTTTTTGCATGCCGAGCCGGCGTTTTTAATGATAGCATTTTGGTGTAGATATGTTCTTTTGATCGCCCGTTATTACATTTTAATGCAATGTCACGGCGACCAAAAAACTTAATTTTGGCGTTTTGATTTTTTTTCTCGCTACGCCATTTAGCGGTCAGGTTAATCCTTTGGTTTTTTTGATAGATCGGGCGATTCTGAACGCAGCGATACCAAATATGTGTAGGTTTGATTTTTTTTTAATTATTTTATTTTGATTGGGGCGAAAGGGGGGTGATTTGAACTTTTATATTTTTTTTATTTTTTTAATATTTTTAAACACTTTTTTTTCTTAATTTTGGCATGCTTCAATAGCCTCCATAGGAGGCTAGAAGCATGCACAACTCGATCGGCTCTGCTACATCGAGGTGAAATACAGATCACCTCTATGTAGCAGAAATGGTTGTGTATTTTGAGCGCCGACCACAGGGTGGCGCTCAAAGCATTCGGCCATCAACAACCATAGAAGTCTCAAGGAGACCTCTGGTTGTTATGGCGATGTACTGCTGACCCCCGATCATGTGACGGAAGTCAGCAGTGCGAGCATTTCCGGCCGCGCGGCTGGGAGCGCTAGTTAAATGCCGCTGTCAGCGCTTGACGGCGGCATTTAACTAGTTAATGGGCGCGGGCGGATCGCGATTCCGCTCGCGCTCATTGCGCGCACATGTCAGCTGTACAAAACAGCTGACATGTCGCGGCTTTAAGGTGGGCTCAGCGCCGGAGCCCACCTTAAAGCAGGGGATCTGCCAGCTGACGTACTATTCCGTCAGCTGGCAGAAAGGGGTTAAAATACTTTGCAATATTGTGTGTGTGTTTTTTTTAACCATTTCATACAATTGGATTAATAATGGAGAGGTGTCATAATTGACACCTCTCCATTATTAATCTGGCTGAATGTCACCTTCCAATAGCAAGGTGGCATTAACCCTTCATTACCCCATATCCCACCGCTACACGGGAGTGGGAAGAGAGTGGCCAAGTGCCAGAATAGGCGCATCTTCCAGATGTGCCTTTTCTGGGGTGGCTGGGGGCAGATGTTTGTAGCCAGGGGGGGCCAATATCCATGGTCCCTCTCCTGGCTATTAATATCTGCCCTCAGTCACTGGCTTTACCACTCTGGCGGAGAATATTGCGCGGGAGCCCACGCCAATTTCTCCCGCAATTTAACCCTTAAATTTAATAGCTACAGCGCCGAAATTTTGCACATACCCACTACTAACATTAGTAGTGTGGAATATGCAAAAAAAAAGGGGGATATGACATGGTTTACTGTATGTAAACCATGTCTCATATCATGTCGGGTTTAGGCAGGAGAAATAAAAAGCCGGCAATTGAATTACCGGCTTTTCACATATATCGCGCTGAAGTAAATATAAAAATATATAGATTTTCCATTACCTTGCATTGGGTTTCGTGTTTCGGCCGATCCCCGACCCCGACTTTTCAAGAAGATCGGCCGATTTCACTTGACTCGACTTTTGAGAAAGTCGGGTTTTGTGAAACCCGACTCGACCTCAAAAAAGGATAAGTCGCTCAACCCTACTCCATACATCTTGAGCTCCTGGCTGCACGTTTTCCTATGGAACGGGCGAAAGTGGGATTTATTTTATCCCTTTTGTCGGGCAGGGTGTTGGAGTGCGCAATTCCGCTATGGGAGCATAATGATCATGTGGTGCAGAGTGCTCCTCTCTTCCTGGATGCTCTGAAACAGGTCTTTTTGGGACCTCGTGTCACCCATGATACTGCCCTCCAATTGTTGGCAATACCACAGGGTTCGTCCATGGTCAGCCAGTTCACCGTCCAATTCTGGACTCTGGTCTCTGAGCTGGAGTGGCCGGATAAAGTCCTTATTCTGGTGTTCTGGAAAGGACTGGCAGACCATATGAAGGACGCCTTGGCCACCAGGGAGATTCCCGCCACACTGGAGGAGCTCACTACTATATCTACCCACATCGACCTCCATTTTAATGAGCGGAGGTTAGAGCGGACCCAGTATAGGCAGAGGTTTCGGCTAGCTCCCACCTTCACCAGACCTTTAGAATCTTCCGTTCAGGTGTCCGACTCCCATGAGGCCATGGAGGTTTCTCGAGCAGAACCTAAGTCTCGGACCGCTCGAGTACCCGTGGTTTGTAGAAATTGCCAACAACAAGGACATTATGCAAATAAATGTCCACGGCGGTCGGGTAAACGATCGTGTCTAGTAACCATTGGAGGAGTTTCTCTAGACACAGCGGCGTTTTCCTCCAAGCTGTCTTTCAAAGGGACAATCATGTTAGGCTCATCCTCTCTAACAGTCGAGCTTTGTGTGGACTCTGGAGCAGAGGGGAATTTCATATCCTCTGCTTTTGCTCTGCGCCATGCAATACCTCTGGTGATGCTCGCCAAACCGGTGACTGTTAGAGTAGTGAATGGGTCGACACTTCCCTCACAAATCACACACCAGACTGTCCCTTCCACGTTATCTATGTCCCCTTCCCACCAGGAGATTATTTCCCTTCTTGTTCTTCCCGAGGGAATGGATGAGTTTCTGCTGGGAATACCCTGGCTCCTGTTGTGAATTTGCTTTTTGCTCCCTCTAGTGGTTACTAGTTTTTTGACTCTGGTTTTTCTGTCATTCCTTTTATCCGCACCTGGGTCGTTAGTTAGGGGTGTTGCTATATAAGCTCCCTGGACCTTCAGTTCAATGCCTGGCAACGTAGTTATCAGAGCTAGTCTGCTGTGCTCTTGTCTACTGATCCTGGTTCCAGTTATATCAGCTAAGTCTGCCTTTTGCTTTTTGCTATTTGTTTTGGTTTTGTATTTTTGTCCAGCTTGTTCCAAATCTACATCCTGACCTTTGCTGGAAGCTCTAGGGGGCTGGTGTTCTTCCCCCGGACCGTTAGACGGTTCGGGGGTTCTTGAATTTCCAGTGTGGATTTTTATAGGGTTTTTGTTGACCATATAAGTTACCTTTCTTTATTCTGCTATCAGTAAGCGGGCCTCTCTGTGCTAAACCTGGTTCATTTCTGTGTTTGTCATTTCCTCTTACCTCACCGTCATTATTTGTGGGGGGCTTCTATCCAGCTTTGGGGTCCCCTTCTCTGGAGGCAAGAAAGGTCTTTGTTTTCCTCTACTAGGGGTAGCTAGATTCTCCGGCTGGCGCGTGTCATCTAGAATCAACGTAGGAATGATCCCCGGCTACTTCTAGTGTTGGCGTTAGGAGTAGATATATGGTCAACCTAGTTACCACTGCCCTATGAGCTGGATTTTTGTATTCTGCAGACTTCCACGTTCCTCTGAGACCCTCGCCATTGGGGTCATAACAGGCTCCGTTTCCACTCTCCACATATTGAGGGGACCTCTGGGAGGATATTGGGTTGGAGTGATTCATGTAAGGGCAGATGTGTGAGGGAGTGCGTTCAGGTTTCCTCTACTGAGATACCCGCCGATCTCTCTTCCCTTCCCAAGTGCTATTGGTCCTATGTAGACGTCTTTTCCAAAAAGGCTGCGGAGACCCTTCTGCCTCACCGTCCCTATGACTGTCCTATTGATCTCTTGCCTGGAGCAGAACCTCCTCAGGGACGGGTCTATCCCCTCTCTCTCCCGGAAATGGAGGCTATGTCCCAATACATCCAGGAGAATTTGGCAAGAGGGTTCATTAGGAAGTCAGTGTCACCTGCAGGGGCGGGGTTCTTCTTCGTGCAGAAGAAGAACGGAGAATTATGTCCTTGCATAGATTACAGGGGTCTTAACGCCATCACCGTTAAGAATAAATACCCGTTGCCCCTGATTTCTGAGCTCTTTGATAGGCTACGGGGAGCAAGGGTATTTACCAAATTAGATCTGCGGGGTGCTTAAAACCTGATTCGCATCCGTGAGGGGGACGAATGGAAGATGGCGTTTAATACCAGGGATGGGCACTATGAGTATCTGGTGATGCCCTTCGGGCTCTGCAATGCCCCAGCCATTTTCCAAGACTTTTTCAACCATATCTTCCAGGATATGCTTTCCACCTCGGTCGTAGTCTATCTGGATGATATTCTCATCTTCTCTCCAGATATTGACTCCCATCGGAGAGATGTTGGCAGAGTCTTCAACCTCTTACGGGCAAACTCCCTCTATGCAAAGTTGGAGAAGTGTATGTTTGAGCAGGAGTCTTTACCTTTCCTGGGCTATATCATCTTCGCCCAGGGATTGGCTATGGATCCTGCCAAACTACAGGCTGTGATGGACTGGCAAGAACCCCATTCTCTTAAAGCGGTGCAGCGCTTTTTGGGGTTCATAAATTACTATCGTCAGTTCATTCCCCACTTCTCAACTTTGGTAGCTCCCTTGGTAGCCCCACCAAGAAGGGAGCAAATCCCAAATTGTGGTCTGAAGAGGTCTACAAGGCTTTTTCTTCTATTAAGTCTCATTTTGCTAGCGCTCCCTTCCTACATCTTCCTGATGTTGATAAGCCTTTTATAATGGAGGTGGATGCCTCATCCGTTGGTGCAGGAGCAGTCCTCTTCCAAAAGGATGCTCAATGTTGGAAGCATCCTTGCTTCTTCTTCTCCAAGACATTCACTCCAGCGGAGAGGAATTATTCCATCGGGGACAGGGAGTTGCTAGCAATGAAGTTAGCCTTCTCGGAGTGGAGACATGTTTTGGAGGGGGCTCGCTTTCCCTTCCAGGTCTTCACGGACCACAACAATTTGGTTTATTTACAAACAGCCCAGCGGCTAAATTCTCGTCAGGCCAGATGGTCCCTATTCTTCGCCCGGTTCCACTTCACCCTCCATTATCTCGCTGGGGATAAGAACATTCGTGCTGACGCCCTCTCTCGCTCCGTTGTGTCATCTGAGGAGGAGGAAGGGGAGCCCTCGGCTTATTGTCCCTTCTGAGAGCTTGAGAACCGTAGCTCCGATTTTGCTAGAGTCTGTGCCTCTGGGCAAGACTTTTGTACCTATTAATTTGCAACCGGAGGTTCTCTCTTGGGCTCATTCGTCCAGGGTGGGTGGAAACTTTGGGACAAAGAGGACATCTGAGCTGCTGGCGGGGACGTACTGGTGGCCACATATGGTCCGTGACATCAGAGATTATATTTAGGCGTGTGTCTCCAAAAATAAGTCTCCTTGACAATGGCCAGCTGGGTTACTCTATCCCTTGCCAGTGGCAGACAGGCCCTGGGAGATGGTCGGGATGGACTTTGTGGTGGGTTTGCCCAAGTCTCGTGGCTGTACCATCATTTGGGTTATCACCGATCATTTTTCTAAAATGGTGCATTTGGTGCTGCTTCCACGGCTACCTTCTGCACGGGCCTTGGCAGCATTGTTCATAGAACACATCTTCCGCCTACACGGTATGCCGGACAAAGTTGTCAGTGACCACGGGGTCCCCAGTTTGCGTCTCGGTTCTGGAAAGAGCTTTGTCATCTTCTCAGCATTGAGTTGAATCTCTCTTCCACGTATCATCCCGATACGAATGGGTTGGTAGAGAGGGCCAACCAGACCTTGGTCACATATCTGCGACATTTTGTCTCAGCCAGGCAGGATGACTGGGCTTCCCTGCTACCGTGGCTGGAGTTTGCACTGAACAACACCGTAGCCGACTCCACTGGACAAACACCATTCCTCCTTAACTATGGTCAGCATCCGTGGGTACCTGTGCATATGCTCGTGTCTTCCGCTGACTCCAGGGTGGCAGACTGGGCTGTGGAGGCACGGGATATTTGGGATCGCACTCAGGATGCCATTAGGGCCTCCAAGGAGAGAATGAGGTCCTCCGCCGATGCACATCGGCGCCCCGCTCCGACCTTTGCTCCTGGCGACTTGATGTAGCTCTCCGCCCGTAATATCAGGCTGCGAGTTGAGTCCACAAAGTTTGCACCTCGCTACTTGGGCCCTTTCAAGGTCCTCGAACAGGTTAACCCTGTGGTCTACCTTTTAGCCCTTCCACCACCCCTGGGTATCACCGACACCTTTCATGTGTCCCTCTTGAAACCCGTATACATGTCTCGGTTTTCCGAGTCATCTGCCGGGACATCAGGTTCATCTACGGACGATTTCAAGGTGAACGCTATTTTGGGGTGCAAGGTGGTACGTGGCAAAAAATTTTATTTGGTGGACTGGAAGTGTTATGGTCCTGAGAGAAGGTCCTGGGAGCCTGCTGAGCACATTCAGGCTCTGCAGCTCATTGATGCCATTGGGCATGGCGGGGTCCGGGGGGGGGGGTAATGTTAGGGATCAAGTTCCCGCCTCTGTACAGGGGGAATCTCAGGCCATCTCCACTGCGGTCTCCCATTCTTCTCCTGCCGTAGTGGAGCCTGCTCGGCGGAGACATCGGTCCCAGCGTCTCACTCAGTCTGACTGTGTGCAAAGGGTTACCCCAGCTTTTCCAGCTTCTGCCATTGAAGCCAGTGCTGGACAGCTGCGAGCAGACGCTTTTGGGACTAAGTCCTGCTTTTCTCCTTCTGAACATGCTCAGGGTAAGATCTCTCATTGGAGATCGAGGGTCACATGCTTGGATACTGCAGCAAAGCCCATTGATTCACAAGAAAGGTCCTGAAGGTGTTCAGGCTCTGTGGCAGCCTCTCATTGGTCCTTCTAGGAAGGTCTTGTACTTGCTGCAGCTATATAAGGTTCGCATGGCCGCACAGCCATGCGCAAGTAACAATGCATGTTATGAGCTTTGCGCCAATGTGGTCACGTTTGTGTGGATTCAGGGACCCAGCTGAAATAAGCCACTTAGAATACCGGCACCTCCGTTGAGGAGATTGTGTGTATGGTTTAAGGGCCCCGGCTGAAATAAGCCACCTAGAATACCAGCTCCTCCGGTGAAGAGATTGTATGTTTGCCTCCTTGACTGCGAGACCATAAGCTGCTATCTGCTCAGCAGTTACTGTGTATTCCTGTGGAGTTTAACAGGACACAGTCCTTTCTTTGTAGCGACTCTGTGAAGCAACAGAGATCGCTTCTACCACCATATAGTGCTGCCGTTTGCCAGCAGCAGGTTCTTTTCCTGCACGGTGGACCCCGAGCTGCGAACGCACCAAATAACATCTCTATATTTACTCGGTGCATTCCGCCTGTCCTAACAGATACCTCTCCTTTAGCATATGTTCACACAAAGCGTTTTGGCTTTAGTGTTTCCTTTTACATTTGTGAGGGCTCTCACTCCTACATTTGGTAGGTTCTTCCTGTTATGATCTGGTGGCCTAAGAGCAGCATGAGATGTACTCTGGAGAAGGTGGAACCTGTACTGACCGCAGACCCTGAACTTAACACAACAACTAGAAGTAGCCGTGGGATGTACCTGACACTCCCTAGACACCTCGACACAGCCGGAGGACTAATTACCCCTAGAGATAGAAAAGGGAAAACTATCTTGCCTCAGAGAAAATCCCAAAAGATAGGCAGCCCCCCACAAATATTGACTGTGAGAGGAGAGGGAAAAAACATACACAGACGGAAATGAGAATTTAGCAAAGGAGGCCACTTCTAGCTAAACAGAAAGGATAGGACAGAGTACTATGCGGTCAGTATTAAAACACTAGAAAATATCCACCACAGAAAATACAAAATCTCCACAGCTAACTAAAGATATGGAGGGTATATCTGCATCTCCAGAGATACCAGCTTGGCTAAACAAATCCTTATACTGACCAAGCTGGACAAGACAAAAACATGGAAAAGAACTGAACAATAAGTCCACAGCATGTGGGCAGCAAATCAAGGCCAGAACTTAGCTTTGTTGAAATGAACTGCAAAGCAGAAGAGACCAGGCAGGCATGTGAATCCTCCAGGAACATTGGACAACTGGCACTGACTAAAGGGTGAAGCAAGATTAAATAGCCCAGTCAAAATTGCAAGAAGTGAACACACCTGATAACTGCTGTGATTCAGAGACAGCAGCGCTACCACTTACAACCACCGGAGGGAACCCAAGAGCAGAATTCACAACATCTTCCCTCATTCAAAATTGTTAGCAAGATAGTAAAATACAAATTGTCCATCACTTTACAATGCCAGTTAAACATGCCCATTTGAATTCTGGGCTTTGCCCACCACCACCACAACATCCACTGCACTGTTACGTCTTTATGTGGTCCTTGCTGCACATTTTCAGAGTGCCACAGGTGCCGTGAAACCTGAGTTTTGTGAGCTCCACAGTTCATTTTGGCCACCGGATCCCAATGGACCCACTGTCATAGCGGGTGAAGCCTCTGTAAGGTGAATATAATGCAGGGGTTGGGGGAGCTGTATAATCAGTGTCAGGAAATTGGATTCTACCAGACACCAAAACTATTTGAATTAAATTCTAAATACAGTGTATGAAAGGGAGGGCCTGTATTATGGTCAGACTGGAAAGCCTGAAACCCATGAACATGTACAAGTCTCATTTTACATGGAAGCAGCCTCCTAAAGGGAAAGAGACAGGAGAGCCATTGACCAATCTACATAAGCCTACGCACTTCTTCTGGAAACTACCTAACCAGGCAGAATGTATCTTTTGCATGGTTTTGAGCAACAACAAAGTAAGTACAGGATATGTCCCAGAGAGTGTTGAGGTCTCTAGAGTGTACTACTCAGGTGACAGGCAGCGTTACAGAGGTCAGCTAAAGGTCTTAGCGTGGCAATGACCATGGTCCAATATGTGTAAGGCTGTGGCCTGAATAGGCCTGTGCAGTGTATTAACCCAATCTCTTAGACCTGCTTCAAATGTACAGAAATTGGTCAATACTCCACCACCATTTTTTTTTTGCTAAAATTTAGAGAATTTAAGGGAAGGGACAGTTTAATAAAGAGACACAAGTCTCATTTAGGGGCCTGGAAAAGCCAGGAATGGTCTTTGTCCAGCAGCGGACATTGTAAAGTGGTAACCAGTATGTATGCCCCTATCTAAATAACAATTTGGGAAGAGACATATATGCTGTCAAGGGAAAACTGAACACGGCGAAGGGACCAAAAAGTGGACATGGTTGCTGAATGTTCTTACTGTATGTCTAACTGTAGGTTTTGGGCAAAAGGCATCAGCTCCTGCTTCCTGGACAGCAGATTGGGAAGGATGTAACACAGAGGAAGGGCCAGTGGTTTCACCATCAGGCTGGGGTCACACATGCGTGTTTTACGGACGTAAGAGCGCAGAAACTACGTCCGTAAAACTCGCATTACATACGGCACAATTATTCTCAATGGGGCTGCTCCTATCAGCCGTATATTACGGATCCGTAATATACGGCTTTCTACGGCCGTACAAAATCGCAGCATGCTGCGTTTGTCAGCGTATTGCGCAAATAATATGCCAATGAAAGTCTATGGGGCCGAGAAAAATACGGATTCCACACGGACCAGCAGTGTGACTTGCGAGAAATACGCAGCGGTGTTAGTGAAAAGTCGGTAATTCAATTGCCGGCTTTTCATTTCTCCTGCACAAACCCGACAGGATATGAGACATGGTTACATACAGTAAACCATCTCATATCCCCATTTTTTTTGCATATTCCACGCTACTAATGTTAGTAGTGTGTATGTGCAAAATTTCAGCTCTGTAGCTGCTAAAATAAAGGGTTAAATGGCGGAAAAAATTGGCGTGGGCTCCCGCGCAATTTTCTCCGCCAGAGTGGTAAAGCCAGTGACTGAGGGCAGATATTAATAGCCAGGAGAGGGTCCACGGTTATTGGCCCCCCCTGGCTACAAACATCTGCCCCCAGCCACCCCAGAAAAGGCACATCTGGAAGATGCGCCTATTCTGGCACTTGGCCACTCTCTTCCCACTCCCTGTAGCGGTGGGATATGGGGTAATGAAGGGTTAATGCCACCTTGCTATTGGAAGGTGACATTAACCCAGATTAATAATGGAGAGGTGTCAATTATGACACCTATCCATTATTAATCCAATTGTATGAAAGGGTTAAAAAACACACACACATGATTTAAAAGTATTTTAATTAAATAAACACAGCGGTTGCTTTAATAATTTATTGCTCTCTCAATCCATTTCCAGGCCCTCGCTTGGAAAAATAATAAACCCACAAGATACATACCTTCTGATGTCCTATCACGTCCAACGAGGTAATCCATCTGAAGGGGTTAACTAATATTACAGGCAGGAGCTGCGATAAACCACTCGCTCGTGCCTGTAATCCCCGGGTGCTGAAAGGAAAGCTGGATCTGTACTTACATTGAGTCGCGGTGATGCGCCCCTGCTGGATGTTCTCATGAACTGCAGCCTGGGAACTTTTTCCCACGCTCCAGGTCATATGAGGACATCCACCAGGGGGCGCATCACCGCGACTGTAGGAAATGTAGGTCAATGACCTACATTTCATTCATTCGCCGGGGATTACAGGCACGGAGCACAGCTGCATTAGCAGGGCTCCTGCTTGTAAAATATTTTAACCCCTTCAGATCATGGATTACCTCGTGGGACGTGACGGTTCAGCTGAGGGGATGTATCTTGTGCGTTTATTATTTTGCCAAGCGAGGGTGTTGCTGATGGATTGAGAGAGCAATAAATTATTAAAGCAACCGCTGTGTTTATTTCATTAAAATACTTTTAAATCATGTGTGTGTGTGTTTTTTAACCCTTTCATACAATTGGATTAATAATGGATAGGTGTCATAATTGACGCCTCTCCATTATTAATCTGGCTTAATGTCACTTTACAATAGCAAGGTGGCATTAACCCTTCATTACCCCATATCCCACCACTACAGGGAGTGGGAAGAGAGTGGCCAAGTGCCAGAATAGGCGCATCTTCCAGATGTGCCTTTTCTGGGGTGGCTGGGGGCAGATGTTTTTAGCCACGGGGGGGCCAATAACCATGGACCCTCTCCTGGCTATTAATATCTGCCCTCAGTCACTGGCTTTACCATTCTGGTGGAGAAAATTGCGCGGGAGCCCACGCCAATTTTTTCTGCCATTTAACCCTTTATTTTAGCAGCTACAGCGCTGAAATTTTGCACATACACACTACTAACATTAGTAGTGTGGAATATGCAAAAAAAAGGGGATATGAGATGGTTTACTATATGTAAACCATGTCTCATATCCTGTCGGGTTTGTGAAGGAGAAATGAAAAGCCGGCAATTGAATTACCGACTTTTCACAGATATCGCGCTGAATGAAATCTAAATACAGAATATATATATGTGTCTCAATGACATATATATATATATATATATATATATATATACTGTATATATGTTTTAATGAACATTTGAGCACATAAATCCATTAGATGTCGGTTTTGCAAGCCTGCGCAAAAATCTCGCAGTACGGATGCCATACGGATTACATACAGAGGATGCCATGCGCAAAATACGCTGACACACCCTGACTACGGATCAATATTTTGGGAACATTTCTCCGTATTACGGCCGTAGTACGGACGTATAATACGTGGCGTATTGTCTTACGCCAAGTGTGACCCCAGCCTCAGACTCAGATTTTGAACCCAGGCGTTCTGAGAAATCAAAGAATGTAATCCTGAAAAATGTAAATAAAAAATCCATTAGTAAATGTAAAATTTTTTACAAGTGTGCAGGCAGTAGATGCAATGCCTGCACACACGCTTTGGATAAAACCAAAACCATTCAATCGTCTGGTAGCTCGTACAATATCACTTCATTTATTAATTGTGATACTCAATTTGTTGTTTATTGCATTTATTGCACTCCTTGTAAAATTCAATATATTGGATGTACGATTTGTAAACTTAAAAAAAGAATAGCAGAACACTTGTCAAATATTTACAATAAGAACACATTGTATTCTGGTGCATCTAAACATTTTGTGAATGTGCATAAGGGGGATGTTTCTCATTTTGTTTTGTTTTTTTGTTTTGAAAAGATTTAAAATCCTGTTCAGGGAGGTAACAGACAGAAGCTTCTATCCACAAGGGAGGCATTTTGGATATTAAAATTAGATATGAGACATCCAAATGGTATAAATTCCAGGAATGGTTTATTTTACATTTTCTAATGGATTTTTTATTTTTATTTTTCAGTATTACTTTCTTTGATTTCTCAGATTTTTTTGTCGTTTCAAGTATTTTGCATTTGTAACACCGGTTGTATACTAATGTAATTATTTGTACATCATTGATTGGTTCATTGCATGTATTTAAGGCTTGATTCATTTTAATGTAGACATTCTATGACTAAAGGCGCAGTTGACACGCGTGAAGCGCGTCAGGTGTTTTTTCACGTTTTTAAACATTTCTGACATGCCTTAAATAAAGCTTTTTGATAATTTTAGCACCAGGTTTGGAGTGCCGCCTTTAATCCCTTCTTTTTGTTGTTGTTGCTGTGCTCTCCAGCGGGATTGGCAGTCACCTGTGCATTGGTGATTGGACTAAACCTCAGTTGGCTGGATTTTCTCATCACGTCTGCAGCTCCCTCACCTCTCTCCTGCACCCTGTCGATAAAATAATTACTCTGCTATTGATTAAAGGGAACCTGTCACCCCCAAAATCGAAGATGAGCTAAGCTCACCAGCATCAGGGGCTTATCTACAGCATTCTATAATGCTATAGATAAGCCCCCAATGTATCCTGAAAGATGAGAAAAAGATGTTAGATTATACTCACCTTGGGGGCTGGTCCAGTCCGATGGGCGTCCCGGTCCGGTCTGGGGCCTCCTATCTTCATAGGATGATGTCCCCTTCTTGTCTTCATGCTGCAGCACCGGCGCAGACATACTTTGTCTGCCCTGTTGAGGGCAGAGCAAAGAACTGCAGTGCGCAGGCGCCGGGCCTCTCTGGCCTTTCCCGGAGCCTGTGCACTATAGTAGTTTGCTCTGCCCTCAACAGGGCAGACAAAGTACGCCTGCGCCAGAGCCACAGCATGAATACAAGAAAAGGACATCATCGTAAGAAGATGGGAGGCGCCAGACCGGACCGCAATGCCCATCAGACCGGACCACCCCCAGGTGAGTCTAATTTACCTCTTTTTCTCATCTTTCAGGATACATCGAGGGCTTATCTACAGCATTACAGAATACTGTAGATAAGCCCCTAATGCCGGTGGGCTTAGCTCATCTTCAATTTTGGGGGTGACAGGTTCCCTTTAAATAAATAGCGTATATTTATCTAGCAGTTGTGCGACTGGTGCAAAGCCTGCTGAGATACTCAAATGTCAACATTTACTAGTAATTTTCCTAAATCTGCTGTTGCCGTGTGTAATAAAGCTGATAGTTTAAAAAAATTACCCACACATTGATACATACAGGGAATTTGTACATAATCCCTATGTGAAGGTACTTGTGAAAAATAAAGTCAAGAAATGTTTAGCACATTCAATAATGGAAAGGGGGACGTTAAGGAACGGGGACGTGGATGTGGTGGTGCCCAGCCAAGGCCACTGTCAAACCCAGACAAGTGTGAGGATGTTGTGGCTTGGATGGCAGACAAAGGCTCCAGTGTGTTGACATGCAGTACCACCATGTCTTTCACACGGTCCAGTCTCAGTCGACAAGAGTCTGGGCCTCACAATCCTCAACCTGGTCCTCCTTCCTCCCCCCATCAAGAGTCCCAGGAGATATATGACCCCAATGCTGGCCACTCTGAGGAATGCTTATGCTTCCTTGAAATTATTCTGGCCTCTCACATTGCAGTCCACTAATAAAGAGAGTCATGAGGAGGTGGAGTGCAGTGATACATAAACATTTGAGCACCCACTGCTAGAAGATAGCCATGTTGGGAAAGGTCAATTCATATGTAAACCAAAAAAGAAAAAACGCCCTAAAAGATATCTTTAATGTATCAGCATAAAATGTAATAATAAGTAAATAAGTAAATAAAACTACCAACACCACAACTATTAGGTCTGGGCGGGGAGATTGTTGTGATTCGGTTATTGGGCTCCCCCGGTGGTCACTTGTGGTACTGGTGTCTTGTGAGCTTTGCTTTTTCAGTTCACCTGTTTCTATCAGGATGTGGGAGTTCCTATTTAGCCTTGCTCCTCAGTCATTCTAGTGCCGGCCATCAATGTAACCAGAGTCATTCTGTTGCATGTTCCTGCTCCCAGTCTGCTGATCAGCTAAGTTGGACTATTTTGTCCTTAGTCTATTTTTGTATGTTTTGTCCAGTTTGCAGTTATGTGATTCTCTGCAGCTGGAAGCTCTTGTGGGCTGAAATTACCACTCCGGTGTCATGAGTTGGCACATAAGTTTAAGGTAATTTCAGGATGGTATTTGATAGGGTTTTGTAGCTGACCGCGAAGTCCACTATTGTATCTTTCTGCTATCTAGTTAGTGGGCCTCGCTGTGCTAAATCTGCTTTCATACTACGTGTGTCTTTTCATCTGAACTCACCGTTATTATATGTGGGGGGCTACTATCTCCTGTGGGGACTTTCTCTGGAGGCAAGCCAGGACTGTATTTCTTCTACCAGGGGTAGTTAGTTCTCCGGCTGGTGCGAGACGTCTAGCGAAAACGTAGGTACGTTCCCTGGCTACTATTATTTGTGTGTATAGGTTTAGCATCGCGGTCAGCTCTAGTTTCCATCACCCGAGAGCTTGTACGTTTTTCTATGCTCCTGATGTTCAACTGCCATTGGGAACCATAACAGTATGGCCGGCCAACATGTTTAATCTATGGGCTGAAGCAGGAGAGAAAGGGAACTGTGTGGAATTTTTTTTTCTCTCCTCTGAAGTTGCATTCCAGCTCTAATTGCAGTCTCCTGCTTTCCTCTCCTCTTAACCCCTGAATGGCTCAGACTTTATCTGTTGAAATATGGATCTCCAGAGTCTGGCTACAAATTTGAATAATCTTGCTGCTAAAGTTCAGAATATACAAGATTTTGTTATACATGCTCCTCGGTCTGAACCTAAAATTCCTATACCAGAGTTTTTTTCTGGAGATCGATCTTGTTTTCTGAATTTTAAATACAATTGTAAATTGTTCCTTTCTCTGAGACCTCACTCTGCTGGAGATCCTGCCCAGCAGGTTAAGATTGTTATTTCATTACTGCGGGGTGACCCTCAAAATTGGGCATTTTCATTGGCGCCAGGGGATCCTGCGTTGCTCAATGTGGATGCGTTTTTTCTGGCCTTAGGGTTGCTTTATGAGGAACCTAATTTAGAGATACAGGCTGAAAAAGCCTTGATAGCCCTCTCTCAGGGGCAAGATGAAGCCGAAATATATTGCCAAAAATTTCGAAAGTGGTCTGTGCTTACTCAGTGGAATGAGTGCGCTCTGGCGGCAAGTTTCAGAGAAGGTCTCTCTGATGCCGTAAAAGACGTCATGGTGGGGTTTCCTGCGCCTACGGGTCTGAATGAGTCCATGACAATGGCTATTCAGATTGATCGGCGTTTACGGGAACGCAAACCTGTGCACCATTTGGCGGTGTCTTCTGAGAAGGCACCAGAGAGTATGCAATGTGATAGTTTTCTGTCCAGAAGCGAACGACAGAATTATAGGCGCAAAAATGGGTTGTGCTTCTATTGTGGGGATTCAACTCATGTTATATCAGCATGCTCTAAACGAACAAAGAAAGTTGAGAAGTCCTCTGCTATTGGCACTTTGCAGTCCAAGTTTATTTTATCTGTGACTTTAATTTGTTCGTTATCTTCTATTGTCGCGGATGCTTATGTGGATTCCGGCGCCTCTTTGAGTCTTATGGATTGGTCCTTTGCCAGGCGCTGTGGGTTTGATCTAGAGCCTCTGGAAGTCCCTATACCTTTAAAGGGTATTGATTCTACACCATTGGCTAGTAATAAACCACAATACTGGACACAAGTGACTATGCGTATGACTCCAGACCATCAGGAGGTGATTCGCTTCCTTGTGTTGTTTAATCTACATGATGTATTAGTGCTGGGATTGCCATGGTTGCAAACTCATAACCCAGTCCTTGACTGGAAAACAATGTCTGTACTAAGCTGGGGATGTCAGGGAAATCATGGGGACGCACCTTTGTTTTCCATTGCTTCATCTATTTCCTCTGAGATCCCAGCTTTTTTGTCTGATTATCGTGATGTTTTTGAGGAGTCTACTCTTAATTCTCTTCCCCCTCACAGAGATTGCGATTGCGCCATAGATTTGATTCCTGGCAGTAAATTTCCTAAGGGTCGTCTATTCAATCTGTCTGTACCTGAACATGCTGCTATGCGAGAGTATATTAAGGAGTCCTTGGAAAAGGGACATATTCGTCCTTCTTCGTCTCCTTTAGGAGCAGGGTTCTTTTTCGTAGCCAAAAGAGATGGTTCTTTGAGACCTTGTATTGATTATAGACTCTTAAATAAGATCACAGTCAAATATCAGTATCCTTTACCATTGCTGACAGATTTATTTGCTCGCATTAAGGGAGCCAAGTGGTTCTCTAAGATTGATCTTCGCGGTGCGTATAATTTGGTGCGAATTAAGCAGGGGGATGAGTGGAAAACCGCATTTAATACGCCCGAGGGCCATTTTGAGTATTTGGTAATGCCTTTTGGTCTGTCAAATGCCCCTTCGGTCTTTCAGTCCTTTATGCACAATATTTTCCGTGAATATCTGGATAAATTTATGATTGTGTATTTGGATGATATTTTGATTTTTTCGGATGACTGGGAGTCTCATGTTCAACAGGTTAGGAAGGTTTTTCAGGTTTTACGTACCAATTCTCTGTTTGTAAAGGGTTCAAAGTGTGTTTTTGGGGTTCAGAAGATTTCTTTTCTGGGGTACATTTTTTCCCCTTCTTCTATTGAGATGGATCCTGTTAAGGTTCGGGCTATTTGTGACTGGACGCAACCGACTTCTCTTAAAAGCCTTCAGAAATTTTCGGGCTTTGCTAATTTTTATCGTCGATTCATAACTGGTTTTTCTAGCGTTGTCAAGCCTTTGACTGATTTGACTAAAAAAGGTGCTGATGTTACCGATTGGTCTCCTGCTGCTGTGGAGGCCTTTTGGGAGCTTAAGTGCCGCTTTTCTTCTGCCCCTGTGTTGCGCCAGCCTGATGTTTCACTTCCTTTTCAGGTGGAAGTTGATGCTTCCGAGATCGGAGCGGGGGCGGTTTTGTCACAGAAAAGTTCAGATTGTTCAGTGATGAGACCTTGTGCGTTCTTTTCTCGAAAATTTTCGCCCGCCGAGCGAAACTATGATGTTGGTAATCGGGAGCTTTTGGCGATGAAGTGGGCATTCGAGGAGTGGCGTCATTGGCTTGAGGGTGCTAGACATCAGGTGGTGGTATTGACTGATCACAAGAATTTGATTTATCTTGAGTCGGCCAGACGTCTGAATCCTAGACAGGCGCGCTGGTCGTTGTTTTTCTCCCGGTTTAATTTTGTGGTTTCATATTTGCCAGGTTCTAAAAATGTGAAGGCGGATGCCCTTTCTAGGAGTTTTGAACCTGATTCCCCTGGTGATTCTAAACCTACGGGTATCCTTAAGGATGGGTTGATATTGTCTGCTGTCTCCCCAGACCTGCGACGTGCTTTACAAGAGTTTCAGGTGGATCGGCCTGATTGTTGTCCGCCTGGTAGATTGTTTGTGCCGGATGAGTGGACCAGTAGAGTCATCTCGGAGGTTCATTCTTCTGCGTTGGCAGGTCATCCGGGAATTTTTAGTACCAGAGATTTGGTGGCTAGGTCCTTCTGGTGGCCTTCCTTGTCTCGGGACGTGCGTACTTTTGTGCAGTCTTGTGATGTTTGTGCTCGGGCCAAGCCTTGTTGTTCTCGGGCTAGTGGTTTGTTGTTGTCCTTACCTGTTCCGAAGAGGCCTTGGACACACATCTCTATGGATTTTATTTCTGATCTCCCTGTTTCTCAGAAAATGTCTGTCATCTGGGTGGTGTGTGACCGTTTTTCTAAGATGGTTCATTTGGTGCCCTTGCCCAAGTTGCCTTCCTCATCTGAGTTGGTGCCCCTGTTTTTTCAGAATGTGGTTCGGTTGCATGGTATCCCGGAGAATATAGTTTCCGACAGGGGATCCCAGTTTGTGTCCAGATTTTGGCGGGCGTTTTGTGCCAGGATGGGCATTGATTTGTCTTTTTCATCTGCATTTCATCCCCAGACGAATGGCCAGACGGAGCGTACTAATCAGACCTTGGAGACTTATTTGAGGTGTTTTGTGTCTGCTGATCAGGATGACTGGGTCACCTTTTTGCCGTTGGCAGAATTTGCCCTTAATAATCGGGCCAGTTCTGCCACTTTGGTTTCCCCTTTCTTTTGCAATTCGGGGTTCCATCCTCGTTTTTCATCTGGTCAGGTGGAATCTTTGGATTGTCCTGGAGTGGATACTATGGTGGATAGGTTGCATCGTATTTGGGGTCAGGTGGTTGACAATTTAAAGTTGTCCCAGGAGAGGACTCAACGTTTTGCTAATCGCCATCGTCGTGTTGGTCCTCGTCTTCGTGTTGGGGACTTGGTGTGGTTGTCTTCCCGTTTTGTCCCTATAAGGGTCTCTTCTCCTAAGTTTAAGCCTCGGTTCATCGGTCCTTATAAGGTTTTGGAAATTCTTAACCCTGTGTCTTTTCGTTTGGACCTCCCAGCATCCTTTGCTATCCATAATGTTTTCCATCGGTCATTGTTGCGGAGGTATGAGGTACCAGTTGTGCCTTCTGTTGAGCCTCCTGCTCCTGTGCTGGTTGAGGGTGAATTGGAGTACGTGGTGGAGAAAATCTTGGACTCCCGTGTTTCCAGACGGAGACTTCAATATCTGGTTAAGTGGAAGGGCTACGGTCAAGAGGATAATTCTTGGGTTACTGCTTCTGATGTTCATGCCTCTGATTTGGTCCGTGCCTTTCATAGGGCTCATCCAGATCGCCCTGGTGGTTCTTGTGAGGGTTCGGTGCCCCCTCCTTAAGGGGGGGGTACTGTTGTGATTCGGTTATTGGGCTCCCCCGGTGGTCACTTGTGGTACTGGTGTCTTGTGAGCTTTGCTTTTTCAGTTCACCTGTTTCTATCAGGATGTGGGAGTTCCTATTTAGCCTTGCTCCTCAGTCATTCTAGTGCCGGCCATCAATGTAACCAGAGTCATTCTGTTGCATGTTCCTGCTCCCAGTCTGCTGATCAGCTAAGTTGGACTATTTTGTCCTTAGTCTATTTTTGTATGTTTTGTCCAGTTTGCAGTTATGTGATTCTCTGCAGCTGGAAGCTCTTGTGGGCTGAAATTACCACTCCGGTGTCATGAGTTGGCACATAAGTTTAAGGTAATTTCAGGATGGTATTTGATAGGGTTTTGTAGCTGACCGCGAAGTCCACTATTGTATCTTTCTGCTATCTAGTTAGTGGGCCTCGCTGTGCTAAATCTGCTTTCATACTACGTGTGTCTTTTCATCTGAACTCACCGTTATTATATGTGGGGGGCTACTATCTCCTGTGGGGACTTTCTCTGGAGGCAAGCCAGGACTGTGTTTCTTCTACCAGGGGTAGTTAGTTCTCCGGCTGGTGCGAGACGTCTAGCGAAAACGTAGGTACGTTCCCTGGCTACTATTATTTGTGTGTATAGGTTTAGCATCGCGGTCAGCTCTAGTTTCCATCACCCGAGAGCTTGTACGTTTTTCTATGCTCCTGATGTTCCCCTGCCATTGGGAACCATAACAGGAGATGCTACAGCCGGAGTGCTACAGGAACTCTTTTATTAGAGAAAATTATTCCTGGCTAAATCCCTATCAGGGCTCCTAGTGTACTGAATCCCTTCCTGACAGTGGAGGTTGGCACCCTATAATTCGACTTGGCGCCCCCACTCAACGTAGGCTGTCCCTTCTAGCCCTAATCGGACCCTGGCATCTACCCACGCCCACACCCCAACATCATACACACAACAACAAAACCTAGGTCATGCTGTGAAGTGTAAAGAAAAAGTGAAAAATACAAAAATAAATTGTAAAAAATGAAGCAGAAACAATGTTACTACACTAGTTGAAGTAATGTATAGCAGCAACTGGAATATATTGCTGCACTAGCTAGAATATTAGCATAAAATATCGCACTACAAAATAGGCCCTCTAATTTTCTGCTGTCCACATTGAGGCCACACTGATAGTCTAACCTATCTTAGTGTATTATATACAATACATCTATGATCTAAAAAGACACAATTTTTTTTTTTTTTTGACGCAGAAAAAATATATATAATGGGCAGAGGGGGATTTACACACCTGATTAATTGCAGGCCATAATAGTTAATAAAGTGCTATTGTGCATACACATTGTTATACTGCCATTATTAACATGAGTTATTCTGCTGCCATCATTAAGCCCAGCAGATTTGCCATGACCCAGTCAAAAACATAGCAGACATAGAAACAGCTTCACATAATTGCTGGAGGAAACCCACGCAAACATGGGGAGAACATACAAACTCCTTGCAGATGTTGCCCATGGTGGGATTTGAACCCAGGACTCCAGTGCTGCAAGGCTGCAGTACTAACCACTGAGCCACCGTGCGGTTCATTATTATAAATGAGATATAATTGTTGGCTGTAACAGCCAGTGTATAGTCTTTGCTTTAACCCCTTAACGACCGCCGATACGCCTTTTAACGGCGGCCGCTAAGGGTACTTAAACCACAGCGCCGTTAATTAACGGCGCTGTGGAAAAAGTGAATAGCGCCCCCCAGAGTCGGATTTTCTCTGGGGTCTCGGTTGCCGAGGGTAGCCGAGACCCCAGAGAACATGATTCGGGGGTTTTTTACCGACCCCCGAGTTGCGATCGCCGGTAATTAACCGTTTACCGGCGGTCGCAACAAAAAAAAAAAAACGCGATGTGCCGTTTAATTTCTCTGTCCTCCGATGTGATCGCACATCGGAGGACAGAGAAATAGGGTCCCCGATGGCCCCCAATAGCCCCCCGATACTTACCTACCTCCCCCGGTGCTCCTCGTGGGTCCCCATGGGCGCCGCCATCTTTTTTCCGGGAAAAAATGGCGGGCGCACGCGCAGTACGCCCGCCGCTCGGCACCCGGAAGATCTTTGGGGTCTCGGCTGCCGGGGGTAGCCGAGACCCCAAAGAACATGATCGGGGTCGGTTTGCACCGACCCCTGTTTTGCGATCGCCGGTAATTAACAGTTTACCGGCGACCGCAAAAAAAAAAAGCGATCTGTATTTCTCTGTCCTCTGATGTGATCACACATCAGAGGACAGAGAAATAGGGGGATTCGGGGACCCTAACATACTCACCCGGTGTCCCTGGGTCCTCTTCTGTCTTCTCCTGCCAGCCGGCTTTTTCCTTATGGCGGGCGCATGCGCAGTGCGCCCGCCATCTGCTGCCATCTGCCGGCCGGCAGGAGAAGACGAGTTGGGGCTAAAATTAGGGTTAGGGTTAGGGTTAGGGTTAGGGTTAGAGTTAGGGTTAGGGTTAGGGTTAGAGTTAGGGTTAGGGTTAGAGTTAGGGTTAGGGTTAGGGTTAGAGTTAGGGTTAGGGTTAGGGCTAGGGCTAGAGTTAGGGCTAGGGTTAGGGCTAGGGTTAGGGTTGGGGCTAAATTTAGGGTTAGGGTTAGGGCTAGGGTTAGGGTTAGGCTACTTTCACACTAGCGTTTTTTGGCTTCCGTCGCAATGCGTCGGAGAAAAAACGCATCCTGCAAAAGTGCTTGCAGGATGCGTTTTTTCTCCATTGGCTTGCATTAGCGACGCATTGCGACGGATTGCCACATGTCGCATCTGTCGTGCGACGGATGCGTCGTGCTTTGGCGGACCATCGGCACAAAAAAAGCTACATGTAACTTTTTTGTGCGACGTGTCCGCCATTTCCGACCGCGCATGCGCGGCCGGAACTCCGCCCCCGCCTCCCCTCACAATGGGGCAGCGGATGCGTTGAAAAAACAGCATCCGCTGCACCCGTTGTGCGGCGCTTACAACGCTAGCGTCGGTACGTCGGCCCGGCACACTGCGATGGGCCGAGTACGACGCTAGTGTGAAAGTAGCCTTAGGCTTCTATCACACTTGCGTCGGTACGGGGCGGTCGCAATGCGTCGGCCCGACGTACCGACGCACGTTGTGAAAATTGTGCACAACGTGGGCAGCGGATGCAGTTTTTCAACGCATCCGCTGCCCAGTCTATGTCCTGGGGAGGAGGGGGCAGAGTTACGGCCACGCATGCGTGGAAATGGCGGACGCGACGTACACAAAAAAGGTTACATTGAACTTTTTTTGTGATGACGGGGCTAAAGTTATGGTTAGGGTTGGGGCTAAAGTTAGGGTTAGGGTTGGTGCTAAAGTTAGGGTTAGAGTTGGGATTAGGGTTTGGATTAGGGTTGGGATTAGGGTTAAGTTTGGGATTAGGGTTAGGGGTGTGTTGGATTTAGGGTTTTGATTAGGGTTATGGTTAGGGTTGAGATTAGAGCTGTTTTGGGGTTAGGGTTGTGATTATCGTTAGGGTTGTGATTAGGATTATGGATCGGGTTAAGATTAGGGTTAGGGGTGTGTTGGAGTTAGGGTTGGAGTTATAATTTGGGGGTTTCCACTGTTTAGGTACATCAGGGGGGTCTCCAAACACGACAGCCAATTTTGCGCTAAAAAAGTCAAATGGTGCTCCCTCCCTTCTGAGCTCTGCCGTGCGCCCAAACAGTGGTTTACCCCCACATATGGGGCATCAGCGTACTCGGGATAAATTGGACAACAACTCTGGGGTCCAATTTCTCCTGTTACCCTTGTGAAAATAAAAACTTGGGGGCTAAAAATCTTTTTTGTGGGAAAAAAAATATTTTTT
The DNA here is from genome assembly GCF_051348905.1 of Ranitomeya variabilis. Lineage (NCBI taxonomy): Eukaryota > Metazoa > Chordata > Amphibia > Anura > Dendrobatidae > Ranitomeya > Ranitomeya variabilis. The sequence goes on along the minus strand of NC_135236.1, from coordinate 60,419,454 downwards.
TATTTTCACTACTCTGCATTATAAACTTCTGTGAAGCACTTGGGCATTCAAAGTTCTCACCACATATCTAGATAAGTTCCTTAGGGGGTCTATTTTCCAAAATGGGGTCACTTGTTGGGAGTTTCTACTGTTTAGGTACATTAGGGGTCTGCAAACGCAACATAACGCCCGCAGACAATTCTATCAAAGTCTGCATTCCAAAATGGCGCTCCTTCCCTTCCGAGCTCTGCCGTGCGCCCAAGCAGTGGTTTACCCCCACATATGGGGTACCAGCATACTCAGGACAAATTGGACAACAACTTTTGGGGTCCAATTTCTCCTGTTACCCTTGTGAAAATAAAAACTTGGGGGCTAAAATCTTTTTTGTGGGAAAAAAAAATATTTTTTTATTTTCACTACTATGCATTATAAACTTCTGTGAAGCACTTGAGCATTCAAAGTTCTCACCACATATCTAGATAAGTTCCTTAGGGGGTATAGTTTCCAAAATTTGGTCACTTGTGGGGGTTTCTACTGTTTAGGTACATCAGGGGCTCTGCAAACGCAACATAACACCCACAGACAATTCTATCAAAGTCTGAATTCCAAAATGGCGCTCCTTCTCTTCCGAGCTCTGCCGTGCGCCCAAACAGTGGTTTACCCCCACATATGGGGTACCAGCATACTCAGGACAAATTGGACAACAACTTTTGGGGTCCAATTTCTCTTGTTATCCTTGTGAAAATAAAAACTTGGGGGCTAAATATCTTTATTGTTAAAAAAAATATATTTTTTATTTTCACGACTCTGCATTATAAACTTCTGTGATGCACTTGGGCATTCAAAGTTCTCACTACACATCTAGATAAGTTCCATGGGGGGTCTAGTTTCCAAAATGGGGTCACTTTTGGGGGGTTTCTACTGTTTAGGCACATCAGGGGCTCTCCAAACGCGACATGGCGTCCGATCTCAATTCCAGTCAATTTTGCATTGAAAAGTCAAATGGCGCTCCTTTGCTTCCGAGCTCAGCCATGCACCCAAACTGTGGTTTAACCCACATACGGGGTGTCGGCGTACTCAAGACAAATTGTACAACAACTTCTGGTGTCCATTTTCTCCTGTTACCCTTGGTAAAATAAAAATTTGGATTTTTTTATTTTCACGGCTCTACGTTATAAACTTCTGTGAAGCACCTGGGGGTTTAAAGTGCTCACGACACATCTAGATAAGTTCCTTAAGGGGTCTAGTTTCCAAAATGGTGTCATTTGTGGGGGTTCTCCACTGTTTAGGCACATCAGCGGCTCTCCAAACGTGACATGGCGTCCGATCTCAATTCCAGCCAATTCTACATTGAAAAAGTAAAACGACACTCCTTCTCTTCCAAGCTCTGCGGTGCGCCCAAACAGTGGTTTACCCCCACATATGGGGTATCGACGTACTCAGGAGAAATTGCACAACAACTTTTGTGGTCTAATTTCTCCTGTTACCCTTGTGAAAATAAAAATTGGGGGGCAAAAAGATCATTTTTGTAAAAAAAATGTGATTTTTTATTTTCACGGCTTTACGTTATAAACTTCTGTGAAGCACTTGGGGGTTCAAAGTGCTCACCGAATATCTAGATAAGTTCCTTAAGGGGTTTAGTTTCCAAAATGGTATCACTTGTGGGGGGTTTCCACTGTTTAGGCACATCAGGGGCTCTCCAAACGCGACATGGCATCCGATCTCAATTCCAGCCAATTCTGCATTGAAAAAGTCAAACGGTGCTCCTTCACTTCCAAGCTCTGCGGTGCGCCCAAACAGTGGTTTACCCCCACATATGGGGTATTGACGTACTCAGGAGAAATTGCACAACAACTTTTGTTGTCTAATTTCTCCTGTTACCCTTGTGAAAATAAGAATTTGTGGGCGAAAAAATCATTTTTGTGAAAACAAATGCGATTTTTTATTTTCACGGCTCTACGTTATAAACTTCTGTGAAGCACTTGGGGGTTCAAAGTGCTCACCACACATCTAGATAAGTTCCTTAAGGGGTCTAGTTTCCAAAATGGTATCACTTGTGGGGGGTTTCCACTGTTTAGGCACATTAGGGGCTCCCGAAACGCGACATGGCGTCTGATCTCAATTCCAGCCAATTCTGCATTGAAACAGTCAAACGGTGCTCCTTCACTTCCAAGCTCTGCGGTGCGCCCAAACAGTGGTTTACCTCCACATATGGGGTATCGATGTACTCAGGAAAAATTGCACAACAAAATTTGTGGTTAAATTTCTGTTTTTACACTTGTGAAAATTAAAAAAAATGGTTCTGAAGTAAAATGTTTGCAAAAAAAAGTTAAATGTTCATTTTTTTCTTCCACATTGTTTCAGTTCCTGTGAAGTACGTAAAGGGTTAATAAACTTCTTGAATGTGGTTTTGAGCAGCTTGAGGGGTGCAGTTTTTAGAATGGTGTCACACTTGGTTATTTTCTATCATATAGACCCCTCAAAATGACTTCAAATGAGATGTGGTCCCTAAAAAAAAATGGTGTTGTAAAAATGAGAAATTGCTGGTCAAATTTTAACCCTTATAACTCCCTAACAAAAAAAAAAATTGTTTCCAAAATTGTGCTAATGTAAAGTAGACATGTGGGAAATGTTATTTATTAACTATTTTTTGTGACATATCTCTCTGATTTAAGGGCATAAAAATACAAAGTTTGAAAATTGCAAAATGTTAAAAATTTTCGCCATATTTCCATTTTTTTCATAAATAATCGCAAGTAATATCGAAGAAATGTTACCACTAACTTGAAGTACAATATGTCACGAAAAAACAATCTCAGAATCAGTGGGATCCGATAAAGCGTTCCAGAGTTATAACCTCTTAAAGTGACACTGGTCAGAATTGTAAAAATTGGCTCGGTCATTAAGTACCAAATTGGCTCTGTCACTAAGGGGTTAAGACCAAAGAGCATCAAAGCTCTCATCTGTTACTACAGTCTCTGATCATTCAACTAAAGAACTAAATATATCGTATATCTGAATCCAGCATATGCAAAGCTAAAAGCAGAGTCCTGTCGATGCATGGGTCTACATACATATGGAGGATTTTGAGACCTTGGTAATACCCACATCTAATCTATAGCACAGAATGTTTAATATGCTTTCAAGGTCTTTGAGATTTCCAGCAGCACCTTCTTTCAGATGGGGATTTTTCTTTCCCAGATAATAACCTCAGATCAGTGGTGTTAACAGGAATTGACAGCGGCTGATCTGGCCCTTATTTGCATTGTAAATAACGAGGGAGCGGTGATGAGAATATTAGATCAGAATGAAGGTAATTTTCACAAGGAATAGTAAAGCATCTGCCCTTGAAATTCAAACTCTTTGCTCAAAGTGCTTCATTATCACGTTCTTTACAATTGCTGAATAACGTGTCAGGTTTTTTTTTATTATATGAAAGACTAATGTTAAATCATCAGGATTTTTCTTTGTTGCATGACTGATTCGTTTTTTCCCCACAAATCAAGAATATATTGTTTGTTCAGCAAAACTCTTTGGAGGAATAGTTCCCCCGAGGCAACTACTTTGTCTTAAAAGATATAATTTCCCTGAAAATGAGAGCCGTGTACTGTAAAATTCAGTAGGTTTTACAAATTTGAATATGTTAAGAAAAGAGAAGGACGATAAAGAGCGAGGACTAGATAGATAGATAATAGATAGATAATAGATAGAAAGATAGAAGATAGATAATAGATTATAAATAGATAGATAAATAATAGATAGATGATAGATAGATAGATAAATAATATAGAAACATAATAGATAAATAGATAGATGATAAATAGATATATAAATAATAGATAGATGATAGATAGATAAATAATATAGAAACATAATAGATAAATAGATAGATGATAAATAGATAAATAATAGATGATAGATAGATGGATGGATAGATAGATAGATAGATAGATAGATAGATAGATAGATAGATAGATAGATAGATAGATAGAAGCAGAATGTTTCATGTAACGATAGGTGCAAAGCCTTCAAAGTTATCACTAGAGATGAGCGAGCACTACAATGCCCATGTGCTCGTTTCTCGAATCGAGCAATTCCTAATGCTTGAATGTTCTTTTCGAATAACGAGTATAATGGGAGTCAATGAAAAAGCTGAGCTTTTTCTGGCAGACCCTTCAAAGAGGTCTGGGGGGCAGTGAAAATGTTCAAATGGATGGAAAAAGTGCTGAATGGAAGGAGAACAGCATGAGGAAGACCCCTGGAAGCATCTCTGAATCCCAGATTGCTGCTGAGAACAATAGTGTCACACTTTTACTCCACTTTAAGGAATGAAAATAAAACACTCCAAACTGACGAGAAATTGCATTTTTCAGGAAAAAAAGTTAAGAAACATGTTTTCCTGTATAATGACTCGAGATGAGCGAATATACTCGTTAATCGAGATTTCTCGATCACGCTCGGGGGTCCTCCGAGTATTTTTTAGTGCATGGAGATTTCGTTTTCATCTCCGCAGCTGAATGATTTACATCTGTTAGCAGGATAAGTACATGTGGGGGTTGCCTGGTTGGTAGGGAGCAATTTATGAAGGAAGCAAGAACTGCCAAAAATCAGGATCTCAGATACACCCTATATTATTATCATTATTTATTATTATAGCGCCATTTATTCCATGGCGCTTTACATGTGAGGAGGGGTATACATAATAAAAACAAGTACAATAATCTTGAACAATACAAGTCACAACTGGTACAGGAGGAGAGAATACCCTCCCTGCGATGGCTCACAATCTACAAGGGATGGGTGAGGATACAGCAGGTGAGGGTAGAGCTGGTCGTGCAGTGGTTTGGTAGATCGGTGGTTACTGCAGGTTGTAGGCTTGTCGGAAGAGGTAGGTCTTCAGGTTCTTTTTGAAGGTTTCGATGGTAGGTGAGAGTCTGATATGTTGTGGTAGAGAGTTCCAGAGTAGGGGTGATACGCGAGAGAAATCTTGTATGCGATTGTGGGAAGAGGAGATAAGAGGGGAGTAGAGAAGGAGATCTGTGAGGATCGGAGGTTGCGTGCAGGAAAGTACCGGGAGACGAGGTCACAGATGTATGGAGGAGACAGGTTGTGGATGGCTTTGTATGTCATGGTTAGGCTTTTGTACTGGAGTCTCTGGGTAATGGGGAGCCAGTGAAGGGATTGACAGAGGGGAGAGGCCAGGGAATAGCAGGGGGACAGGTGGATTAGTATGGCAGCTGAGTTTAGAATAGATTGGAGGGGTGCGAGAGTGTTCGAGGGGAGGCCACAGAGCAGGAGGGTACAGTGGTCGAGGCGGGAGATGATGAGGGCATGGACTAGGGTTTTTGCAGATTCTTGGTTTAGGAATGTACTGATCTGTGAAATATCCATAAAGGAGGTCTCATACACATTTTATTCTAAGTGTCATATATTGGTCTCCTAGACTCATAAAGGCTATGAATTTTTGAGGGTTATATACCAAAAAAATGTATTCCAGACCATGGAATTGTCTGTGGGTGAGCAAAATGAGTAAAATAGTGAGCAAAATTTTGAGTAAAATTTCTGCCCCTTTTCAGCATCTCTTGGCAGGAAAAAACACAGCTGCAAAAACTCATGTTTTTGGTGAGATTTTGCCTGCATTTTTGATTAATTTGAATGAAGTGAATGTTTAAAAACACACAGTGAATTGATATGAAGCAATTATTTTCTGCACCAAATCTGCAAATCAAAAATAATCAACGTCTGCATGACACTTCAGGTTTCTCATTCATTTTGCTCCATACAGTGTTGCTTAAGATTTTGTCACAAATCTGCTCAGAAAAAAACACACAAAAACTCACCAAATCTGCAATGTGTGCACACAACCTAAATTTTTGAACAAGTTTTTTGAGGTTTATATACCATAATACCAACGACATGTATTCCAGACCACTGAGTAGTCTATAAGTGAGCATTACAATACCATTACATTTTGAACAAGTTTGTTGAGGCTTTTATGGCAATTAAATGTTCCAAAGAAGATGTAAAACCCTATGGGTGAGCAATATAATACCAATAAATTTGGAACAAGCTTTTGTAGGCTGACATAACAACTGACTGTACCCAAGGAGATGTAATACCCTATGGGTGAAGACTACAATAGCAATATATTTTGAACAAGTTTTTTGAGAATTATTAAATACCAACAATATGTACTCTGAACCATGGAATAGTCTATAGATGAGCTTTATAATAGCGATACATTTTAAACAAGGTTTTGGAGGCTTATATAACACTAAGATCTATCCAAGTATTTGTAAAAGTCTATGGATGAGCAATATAATACCAATAAATTTTGAAACTAGTTTTGGGAGATTTATACAGCTCTGGCAAAAATTAAGAGACCACCACATCAAAACCCTGTCACTAGTGTTGAGCATTCCGATACAGCAAGTATCGGGTATCGGCCGATATTTGCGGTATCGGAATTCCGATACCAAGATCCGATACTTTTGTGATATCGGGAATCGGTATCGGGATCGATATTAGTGTGTAAAATAAAGAATAAAAATAAAAAATATTGATATACTCACCTCTCCGACGCAGCCTGGACCTTACCGATGTAACCGGCAGCTTCCGTTCCTAAGAATGAGCGCTTGAAAGACCTTAGATGACGTCACGGCTTGTGATTGGTCGCGTGAGCGGTCACGTGACCGCAACGTGACCAATCACAAGCCGCGATGTCATCTAAGGTCTTTCAAGCGCTCATTCTTAGGAATGGAAGCTGCCGGTTACATCGGTAACGTCCAGGCTGCATCGGAGAGGTGAGTATATCAATATTTTTTATTTTTATTCTTTATTTTACACATTAATATGGATCCCAGGGCCTGAAGGAGAGTTTCCTTTCCTTCAGACCCTGGGAACCATACAGGATACCTTCCAATACTTGGTGTCCCATTGACTTGTATTGGTATCGGGTATCGGTATCGGCAATATCCGATACTTTTCGGGTATCGGCCGATACTATCCGATACCGATACTTTGAAGTATCGGATGGTATCGCTCAACACTACCTGTCACCTGAAATATGGAATAAAGGACAGCAAAGGACTGGTTTGGTCTGACAGGTATTGCTTGACCATTTTTAAAAACATTTCCCTCCTTGTCAAAAATACTGGTTATCAGGCCTTGGGTGCTGGGATGGTGTCATGAAATTGGCCCACAGCTTTGACAGTGTACCCCTGCCTCTGCTGTGTGTCTCCCTGGCCTCTCCTCCTTGGTTGGTCAAGGAAGCTTGCCCCCTGCTGCCAGCATTGTCTGATGGGAATTTTTTAAACATATTTTCCACAATGGCTTTCTGGCACAGTACCATTTTAGAAGACCTTTCCATCACAGGAAGAACAGATTTAAGGTTCTCCTTGTAGCATGGGTCTAGCAGGGTGAACAACCAGTACTCTTTTTTGGCCAAGATGTATGTAACGCGAGGGTCACATGAATGGCAAAGGTAAATAAAGTCACCCATATGTGCCAAGCTCAATACAGCCAATACTTCCCTGTCTTCACCATGATGACCACTCTTCATCTCCTTCTCTTCCTCCTTATTCTCATCCTCAGCCCATCCATGTAGGAGAGATGGGATGAAAGTTGTGTGGGTACTAGCTTCTGTTGCTTGAGTCACCAGCTCTTCTTCCTCCTCTTCCTCAGACTCCACCTCTTCACTGTTATCCAATCTACACTATGCAGATGAGATGAGGCTGGGCTGGCTACATTCCCTCTGTGTTATGTTTTCCTCCATTCCCACCTGGTCAGCATGCAAAGCTTCATATTTAATTGTAAGCAGTGACTGTTTAAGTAGGCACAGAAGTGGCATAGTTGTGCTGACTATGGCGTCATTGTGGCTCACTATCTTTGTGGAATCCTCAAATCCTCAAAGTCTTGGAGAACCAAACAAATCTCAGACATCCATGCCCACTTTTTAGTTGTTAAGTGCATGTAACATCGGTGTGTTTGTGCCTTGTTTCGCCGGCGTTACTTTGCATGTCTGTGCTCTTACCCTTTGCTCCTTTCCCCCTAATCAGCTGGGATACTGCTGATTGTTGCCTGTATGGATTCTACTTAGTTCCCTGCTCTGCTGCGTAGCCGTACATGTGTTGTAATATCTTTGCTATGTTGCACGACCATCCGCGTGTGCGGTCCCTGGCTGCCACTGTGGAAGCTATCCGTGGGTTGCGAGGTCCTCTGCAGCTGGTGCATGACTTTCCAAGTTTTCCAGGCTTGCAGCTGCTGCCAGGGGCCCTAAGCCTCAGTTCCTGTGCTGGCTATAATGTACTGGTTTCTGTCTGTGCTTAGGGTACGCGCGGCCAAACCTTCCCCGCTTCTATTAGGGGCAGTGTGCCCATTTGAATTGCTGTCCCTAGCCTATTGCTGAGGGGAAGCTCCTATTTAAAGTTCCTCTTCCCTGTTGGGCATAGCCAGAGCTTCTCATTAGGTTGTATAACCTAGCCGTGTGTGTTTGGTCCTCCATGGTGCTCCTGGTCTGCCTGGTCTTTAGCTCCTGTTCTGCCTGCTATCAGTTCTATGAAAGCTGTTGTCTTTGTCCTTGGACCAGTCCTGTCTATGTGTTGGTTCCAAAGTCCTTGCTCTTGAATGTGGATTCCTGCTGTGTGATATTCTTGAAGTCCTTCTGTGTCTTGTTAACTTATGTTCGTCTTTTGAAGATGGAGTTCGGTGTCCCTGCTGAGCATCTACTATGCTGTCTCAGCTTATTATGCGGTGCTAGCTCCATCCAGCTTTGGTCTGATGCTGCTGTGCTTGCACCATACCGCTTGAATTCCTTTCTAGGCCGTGTTCAAGGTCTGGAGTCTGGTGACTTCTGTCTGGTGCCTGGAGCCTGACAACCACTGCTCAATGTCCTGCCAGTGTTCCTGAAGTCCTGCCGGTGTCTATAATGACCTGCCTGGGTCCTGATGTTCTCTACCTGGAAACATGTCTGTTGTCCAGAGTCCAGATGTCCTGCCTTTGTCCTAGATGTCCAGCCTGTGTCCACATATCCAGTCCATGGTCCTGGTCATGCAGCCGGTGTTTTAGAGTCGGTCCCACTCGTGTTCCTGAATGGGCTCCTCCTCCGGGTTTCTGGGGAGTCTCCTGGACTAATTATGTTCCTGGATGGGCTCCTCCTCCATGTTCCTGGGGAGTATACAGTCTTGCTTCCTGGTTACTGCTCTGCCTGTGAGTCCTGGATCTGACTGTCTTGAGCTTCCATGTCGGTGTTTCTGAATCCATGTTGTCAGTGTCTTGCCTGTCTCCCGATGTCCTGCCTTTGCCCTGGGGTCCATCCTTTGATGATGTCTGTCTGAGGGCAGTGTCTGATGTTCTCCTGCTGTGCCTGCGCTATGCCTGAGGCCTGAAAGAGAGGTTCTCCTGATATGCCCATGCCAGATGACCTTGAACTGCATCAACCCATGTTGGCCTCTTGGCATCTGCTGACCTGTGATGTTCACCCTTCCTTGATATGTGGAATCGGGAGCCTAGCATTGTTATGTCTTGTGTTTTGTTTTATGACTTTATGTAGTAAACTTTATGTTTCTTCTTACCTGAAGTTGTGAAGTGTCATCTAGTCCTGCTTGTCACCACCTTGCCCACATGCTCAGCTACCACAGATGCCGGCCGCTACCCTTCCCTAGTCCAGGTAGGCCTGGGTCCCCCTCTGTGGTCCAGTGGGTCCACATTCAATTACTACTTAGGATGCATGCCCCGCGTTGTCGTAGCCTGGCGACGTGGAAGTGTAAGCTAAGTAAGCTAAGCCACGTCTGTATCGTGACAGTGCGGAGGCTGACGAGAATACTGAGAGGCGTGTTGCAGCTGGTACTCAACCACTGGCCTCTTCTTCTCACAAAGCTTTGCCAGCATATGTAGTGAGGAGTTCCAGTAAATGGTGATGTTGCACACCAGTCTATGAGCTGGCACTTGCATGCGCTGCTGCATCACTGCCAGAGCGATGGCAGCTGTAGCCGACTTGCGGAAATGGGCGCTGATGCGGCATACTTTGATTAGAAGCTCTGACAAATCTGGGTATGTTTTCAGAAACTGTTGAACTATCAAGTTGAGCACAATGCCAAGCATGGTATGTGTGAAGTGTCTGAGGGCAAGGCCGCCCATGCATATCCATGATCTGGCCCAGCAAAACCTCCACACTCAGATTCCATCTTAACAAACGTATCTTTACTGTTATACATTTTTCTTAACACAGCAGAACACAATAATAGACAGTACAAAGTATGCTTATTCACAGAAATAACGTGTAATAATAAACTATCCCTCACTGTCCCTACCCACACGTTACCAGTTCCTTTGCTCCAAGAGGTTATCTTCCCACGTCGCAGGCCTGTCGGTCACAGCAGGGAGACGCTCCAGCCGAAGAGAAAAAAGGAATTAAACAAAACTTTGTCTCTCAGGTCCAGACTGTAGTCCTTGGGGTTCAGCAGGTAAGGGTTGAATGTTCGGCCTCTCAATAGAGGACCCGATTACAGTTCATGAGCTCCAGGATCAGTGAAGATGTCACCGCTGAGTGCTCCGCAGTGTGGGAGCTGGGAACAATCTGGATGTCAGCTTCCAAGAGAGAGGGGTAATCCAGGCAACCTTCTATATCGCATCTACAGGAGGACGCCAGCACACACAGACCTCTCTCTGCACCGACTGGTTTCCCGGGCTCTTTCTCTTCTCCCTCCCCTTACTGTTCACATGACATAACAGGGGGGAGTTTAGCCAATACAGTTTGTTTCTTTGTAATCACATTCGGCATAGGTATAACTTCTGGCCACACGGGGGCAGTGTCTGTCACAGATTCTATGTCAATGATAACGGAACAGCCACAGCCGGCCAGCTCACTACATGTGTATAAGCTTGCCAAGATTCACAGCTGCCACTAGGTTGCCCCATTATCACACGCGACCATGCCTGGTTGAAGGTTAAGTTGCATAAACACAGTTCTGTTTGGTTTGTTATTCCTTTAAGTACTCTGCCGCATTATGCGGTTTGTTTCCAGAACAAATGAGCTTCAGCAGCTCCTCTTGCAACTTTGCTGAGGCAGTACTGCAGATCTTCCAGCTTCTCACTGATGTGGACGATGTGCTCTGAGATACAACATCGGAGATGTAGCAGTTTGACATGGATTTCCCCCATGTAGGGCAAGGGGTACTCGGTACCGGGTCCTTCGGTTCTCAAGGGGGGTGTCACGGTGGCTGACCCGGTCCGTGGCCCTCAGGAGGTCCACTGTAAAAGAGAAAGGTCTTTAAAGGGATATGTTCGTGATGCCACCTGTAGTATTCGGTCAGGGTGACCGACGCTGCTTAGGGGTCCACTGGGGTGATGTTATGGCAGCTAGATGGTATACCTTCCCTCAGGTGAAGTGTGTCCCCAGGGCTTTCCAGTGTGTAAGATGGTGGATGATGAGAGGCGCAGTGAAGAACTAGGACACAAGGTTGCAGTCTCTTTACCTTTTACTGAAGGCTTCAGCATCCACAGTCCAGAGCACCAGATCACAGGGTCCGGCCGGTTTGGAGGCAAATCCAGAGTCCACTTATCCAGGTGGAAATCAGTAGCCTTCCTCTAGCACCTGAGTGTTGTAGTACCTTACTGCTAAGTGTCTCATAAGGTTCTCACAACTGTTGTAGATGTGCTAGATGTTATGTCTCTCGCTGTCCCCCAGATGGATAGGACAAACCCGTATGACCGGTCGCGTGAGGCTTTTTACAGGGACTCTATCATGCCCCAGCCTCTTGTGGGTGCCACCTTGCCTCCTGGGTATAGGGCGGGCAGGTAACATAGAATTAGCTGTTCTGTCAGTCTCTGGAGCAAGGTATAGAGAACTGTTGCTCTCTTGGTGTTCCAGCTACTGGGATCCTGTGCCTCAGAAGGAGGGAGCCTGTGTAGGGCAGAACTCCTTCTGGTTTCCTCTCCTTTTTCTATGACTTCTTCTCACTCTCTACAATACAGTTCTCTGTTCGTGTCTCTTTCTGGAAGCTGCCGCACGTGGGGCAGGCGCAGCTCTGTGGCCTTCTGTCTAGGCCTCTGACAAGATCCCACCCCTGTCAGGGACCTACTCCCTGAGCGGAGCTCCGGCAGCAACTAACTGAGCAAAGCTCAGCTAGCATCTGACTAACTTCCTTTCCAGACCACCAGTTTTACCTAATTGTGAAGAGTGCCCTAATAAATAGGAGCATAGCTCCCCCTGGTGGACTGGAGTGTGAAATGTGTTGTGTGTTGGTGTTACCTGGCAAAGAGATCTCCTTTATTGCCTTCAAACGTAACATCACTCCCCCCTAGAGGAAAATTATATTACTGCAACGACCATGACCCTGGGGTGCTGCAGACAGATCACAGAAATTTTCACAGACCACGTAACACTATATGTCTGAGAAATGGAAGCATAAACATTTTTTAAAGCTTTAGTTCACTTTTGGACTTCACAGATATAATCACAGACTAAGTAACACTATATGTCTGAGAAGTGGAGGCCTACAGCATTTTTCAAAGCTTTTTTGCAGTTTTACAGATCACAAAAATGTTGTTGTGCAATTTATACTGAGTATTGCTATGCCCTATATGTGTAGGAAATCTACTGTTTGGGCTCATAGCAGGGTTCGGAAAGTAAGGCGTAATGTTTTAGAACACAGACTTTGATGGAATGGTATGGGTGCATCATGACGCACTTAGAGAGGCCCTGATATGCCTAAAAAGGGGAAATCCCCCACAAGCGATCCCATTTTGGAAACTCTTTTCAAAGCAATTGATCTAGATGTGTGGTGAGCTCATTGATCCCACATGAACTTCCCAAAATTTTACAACCTTGAACTGTGAAAATGAAAGAAATTGATGTTTCCCCAAAAAATGTATTTCATTTTTATTTTACAAGAATAGCAAGAAAAAATGGACCTCAAAATTTGCTGGGCAATTTCTCCTGAGTACGCTGATATCCCATATGTGGGGGGGAAACTACTGTTTAGACACACGGCAGGGTTCAGAAAGAAACAAGTAACAATTTGGAATGCAGACTTTGATGGAATTGTTTGAGGGCTTCATGCTGCACTTGGAGTGCCCCTGATGTGTGTGCCTAAGCAGTGGTAATCTCCGCAAGTGACTTTATATTGGAATTGATCTAGTGTTTCTTGGTATGTGTATTTTATAATGAAGTGGCATACGCAAATTGTGTGAAGTGCATCATGTTGGCATTACTGAGTTGTGTAGAGTGCATCATTTTGGCTGGCATATGTGAGTTGTGTAGAGTAGGGTTGAGCGAAACAGATCGGCACTTTTCAAAAGTCGCCGACTTTTAGCAAAGTCGGGCTTCGTGAAACCCGACCCGATCCCACTCTGGGATCGGGTCGGCGGTACACGATCTGTAATCCAAAGTCGGGTTTCGTTTTTTATATATATATAATACTTTTTAATCGTGTGTGTGTTTTTTTAACCCTTTCATACAATTGGATTAATAATGGATAGGTGTCAGAATTGACGCCTCTCCATTATTAATCTGGCTTAATGTCACCTTACAATAGCAAGGTGGCATTAACCCTTCATTACCCTATATCCCACCGATACACAGGAGTGGGAAGAGTGTGGCCAAGTGCCAGAATAGGCGCATCTTCCAGATGTGCCTTTTCTGGGGTGGCTGGGGGCAGATGTTTTTAGCCACGGGGGGGCCAATAACCATGGACCCTCTCCTGGCTATTAATATCTGCCCTCAGTCACTGGCTTTACTACTCTGGGGGAGAAAATTGCGCGGGAGCCCACGCCAATTTTTTCAGCGATTTAACCGTTAAATTTAATAGCTACAGCGCCGAAATTTTGCACATACACACTACTAACATTAGTAGTGTGGAATATGCAAAAAAAAGGGGGATATGACATGGTTTACTGTATGTAAACCATTTCTCATATCATGTCGGGTTTAGGCAGGAGAAATGAAAAGCCGGCAATTGAATTACCAGCTTTTCAACATTATCGCGCTGAAGCAAATATTAAAAAAGTATGCTTCCCCATTGAATTGCATTGGGTTTCGTGTTTTGGCCGAACCCCGACCCCGACTTTTCAATAAGATCGGCCGATTTCACTCGACCCGACTTTTGAGAAAGTCGGGTTTCATGAAACCGGACTCGATCTTAAAAAATGAAAAGTCGCTCAACCCTAGTGTAGAGTGCATCATTTTGGCTTATGTGAGCTGTGTAGAGTGCATCAGGTTGGCATACTTGAGTTTTGTGGAGTGCTGGGGCCCACTGCTTCATGACTTCCAAAGATTAGGGCCTTAATCACTACCTCTTGGAACTGAAGGTTCATACCAATCTAGGCTGCACATTGTGATAAGATGTAAGTATTATACAATGAATTCTATTAAGCACGGCCAACTTCTTGTGCCACACCATAGTTTTTCTAATGGTATTGTGCGGCTGGAGGACTTGATCAGAGCATTCAACTCCCCCCATGCTCTTGATGTACCACAGGACACAGTCTGGTTTGGTGACTTGTGTAGAGGAACCTCGTTTAGCGGTGGGGGTGCTGCCATCACCATGTATGGTGGTCAAGAAAATGACATCCCTCTTGTCCTTGTAGAAAACTAGATGAGCTCACTGTTATATACATCCTCCATCACATTGATTTCAGAGATCCAGTAAACCTCTCTGCCTGGGCAAATAAATTCAATATAACAAAAATAACAAAATATTACAAAAAAATCTATCGTCACCAATAAAATCTTGGCAGCTTTATTACATTTTCATTAAAAATCAAGTCACAAACAGGACAGTGTTCTGATGCTACAATGGGCTCTGTTCTCACCCTTTCTTAGCAGCTGCTCAATTAGCATCTTTAGGGATGCCTCTCTGATTTTTGTAGACAGTACCGCATGTTGCGGTAGCTCGCACAGAGAGGGACTTGGAGAGTGGGATGCTGGTAAAAAAGTTATCTACATATGATAACCTTAATCCACCAGTGGGTGCACTAATTCCCACACAGTTTTCCCACTCACTCCCATTCTGGGAAGGGACCAATAGTCGTAATTTGTTCCCAGGCTATTAATATCAGTTCTCACGCTCAGCTCAGTGTGTTTCCAGCTAGTGTGATGAGTAGTGTTGAGCATTCCGATACCGCAAGTATCGGTATCGGCCGATACTTAGCGGTATCGGAATTCCGATACCGAGATCCGATACTTGCCGCGAAGTTCCCAGGATTCAAACTGCACACATTTGCACGAATTCAGCCAATGAGAATGATTCCAAGTGTGGGCACATCCTGTTCAGCATGGAGGGCATGAAACTACTGGCAAGGCTGTGATTGGCTGCTGAAATGATGTCATGCTGCATTTTAAAAGTCGCTGGCGCCATTTTGCGCTCACTCTGCTGTGAATTCAGTTAGTTACAGGACGCTGTTTGCTGACTGAGGGCCAGTTTAGAGATAGCGATTTGCTTCATTGTTCTTTTCCAAGGCTAATTTAGCAACCGCTGTGTTCACCTACTAACCATCTTGCTTTTGCCTTGCAGCGCTGTTTTCACAGCGATCTGCAAGGTCTGTGTGTGTGTGTGTGTGTGTGAGTGCAGCCCACTCTCTAGTCTGTGTGCAGCCATAGGCCATAGCTGGTTGTATTCAGTTCAGGGAGGGTGGTTCATTGCCTCATACTGTTCTATTTTTTTTTTTTTTTCCCATGTAGTGTAGTCTGCTGCTCATTTATTCTAATAATTCCTATTAGTGACTTTCCACCCGTATCCAGCTAACTTGTGGAAAAACACTACATAGGATAAAGTAGAGGAGTGTTTTGGGGCCTTGCAGCGCCGTTTACGGCTGTCTGCACGGTCTCCGTGTGACTGCAGCTCGCCCTGTAGTCTGTGAGCAGCCATAGCCTGGTTGTATCCAGCTCAGGGTTCTTCACTGCGTCATACTGTCAAATCAATTTTCTTTTTGTTTTAAGTAGTGCAGGCTGCTGCACATTTTTTCAAAAAATTCCTATTAGTGTCTTTCCACCCGTATCCAGCTAACTTGTGGAAAAACACTACATAGGATAACGTAGAGGAGGGTTTTTGGGCCTTGCAGCGCCGTTTACGGCTGTCTGCACGGTCTCCGTGTGACTGCAGCTCGCCCTGTAGTCTGTGAGCAGCCATAGCCTGGTTGTATCCAGCTCAGGGTTCTTCACTGCGTCATACCGTCAAATCAATTTTCCTTTTGTTTTAAGTAGTGCAGGCTGCTGCACATTTTTTCAAAAAATTCCTATTAGTGTCTTTCCACCTGTATCCAGCTAACTTGTGGAAAAACACTACATAGGATAAAGTAGAGGAGGTTTTTGGGGCCTTGCAGCGCCGCTTACGGCTGTCTGCACGGTCTCCGTGTGACTGCAGCTCTCTCTGTTGTCAGTTCAGCCCCCAAAAAATAAATAAATAATAAAGTTCACCAAACACACCACTTTACATTTGTGTAGGCCACATTAGCACTTATTAAAGTCTAGTCCACACTTTAGAAAATTAGTGTTTCTTATACCTGTTAGGAGCTGTTCAGGAATAAGCACACAAAGCCGTTAGTACTTTTCTGCTTATCTTTATCAGTCAACCAAGATGAAGAAGGCGGGGAGTAAGGCACGTGGGCGTGGGCGCGGAGCAGGGAGAGGACGTGGGGATTCTGTGCCTGCTGCGGGCACCTGTGACTCCGCAGCACCCACTTTCAGCAGGGAACAGTCGTTCATGCGCAGCTTTGTCGGAGAGCGCCGTACACCGCTGCTGCGTGAAGACCAAATTGAAGCCGTTGTCGGATGGATGGCAGCTAATGCTTCGACTTCAATTAGTGCCACATCCTCTCAGACACAGAGCACTGGAGAGCACCCATCTGTCTCTTCTCCACCTGCCAAATTTCCCAGGCAGACAGTGAGCCCAGGACAGGAGCCGTCTCTACTTCTGTTCTCTGAATCTCTTGGCTTGGAAACAGGGGGCCAGCCAAGCAGCATTGGAGAAATGGAAGAAGAGGCAGGGTGCAGTGATGCCCAACAGCTTTTTCTCTCTGAGTCTGAAGAGGCGGGTGGGCCAGTGCCTCCGGTCACCACATCGCAGGACGCATCCGCTGATGACACTCAGGTGCCACTTTCTGGTGCGTGCTCTGCTGCTGAGACTACCCAGGAGGAGCAGTTGGTGGCAGAGGGTAGTGTAGATGATGAGTTCCTTGACCCATCTTGGCGTGAGGGACAGGAAGGTGGTGGGAGCAGCTCTGAGGAAGAGATTCCCCGAACGGGCCAAAGAGGGAGAGGGAGGGGAAGACTGCGGATCCTGCAGCCTCCACTTTGGCACCCGTTAGGAGCATGTCTCTTTCAAAAGCCAAAAAGGGCGCTCCCAAGACTTGCAGTGCCTGGGCCTTTTTTGACACAGTTGCAGATGACATTTGCTATGTCAAATGAAAGGTGTGTGTGATGTAGTGACCCCTGTAACAAGTAGGGGGCACTGCATGGTCTCTCCGGTATGTGCATGGAGTCGTATTGAGGCCGTGAGAATCGACCTGCAGTGATGTCAGGATCACGTGACCAGCCCAGGTGATCCATTACTGTGGGTGTGCTTACGGGTACATAATGTGGCCAGGGTGTGGGTCACATGGTCTTCTGTGTGGTTCCTGTGTGGTTTCAGTGTTTGGATCTGATAGGTCCAAGTGCAAGGTCCTGGAAGCCTGTGTTGGAAGACCTGGGAGGAGGCTTCCTGGAAAGCACATGGTTTGGACTAAGTCCTGAATAGCACCCAGACAGGCCACATGCCTCTGTGGTGGATGGTCCCAGGTGGCATGTACGTTCTGAAGACCACAGTGTGATGATGGTCCTGGACAGTCTGTGTTAGAAGCTCCTGTGAGTGGAGTCTTCTTGGAGCACCTGAGAGACTGTGGACCTGGATGTTCGGTGTTGGGGAAGCTACCGGCCTTCGGAGGCTCTGGACTGACTGATGTGTGCCGGCCAGGCAAGTTGGTGAACCCCGTAAGGCAGTTTCCCCAGGAGAGAGGTCTGACAAGGAGTCAGCAGATGGAGCAGGAGCTCCCTAAGGTACCTCCATAAACTGTTGGTGCTTGTTTCATGAACTGTGTGGTAACCCACGGCAACTGGTCAGTGAGGACCAGCGTGTTTAGTTGCCACAGAATAAGGGTCTGAAACTTGAAGTGATAACCTGGTTCAGTATGTAAACGGACTGCTCATGGTATGGTTTATGAGGCATAATAAACCAAATAGACTGTTTTGTTTTAAAAACCCGTGCCCGTGTGCTGAATATCGCGGCCAAGCGAGTGTCCCCCAATACACTCAGTAAGAATAGTCTTACATTTGGTGCTCGAATGCGGGCAACGATCCAGCACACACACGTGGAGTTGATTGCTGTGGCTCGGCGGGGCCACGAAGATTGCGTCTGGCTGTAACTCGGCGGGGTTACGAAGCTGACAAGCGTCTGGCTGTAACTCGGCGGGGTTACGAAGGGGACAAGCGGCGTCCTGTGGATTGGCGGGTCCACGAAGCCGGCGGTAGAGCCTTGTGGAGCGTAGCTGCAGTGGCAGCAAGAGGTTTCACAGCAGACGGAGCTGCAGTGGCTTGTGGTTGGCAGCCGGAGGTGCCGGTTGTATGTGTCTGCAGCGGGAGCTGTGGCAGTACCAGCAGGGGCTGGTGAAGTGACATATAAAAGAAAAAAAAAGAAAAAATGTTTTTGATTTTTTTTTCTCTCCCTTTTTCTGCCAAGTTGTGCTGACTCTTAAAGGGCCAGTAAAAGCCCAGAGACAAAGGGGTGTACTGTGCGAACTGGGGCCTGAGTGCCGTGGGGAAGTCCACGGGGTGTATCCCAGGGAGGGGAGTATCCCTAAAAGTGAGCGGTGACCCCAAATGGAGATGGTTGCCCAAAAGGGGGCGGAGTCCCAGAAAGGGGCGGTAACCCGAACAGGGGTAATGGCCCAAAAAGGGGTGGAATCCCGAAGGGGGGCTGAATCCCGAACCGGGGTGGTGTCAAAAAGCGGAGCACTTACCCAAAAAGGGGGCGGAGCCAAAAAAGGGGCGGCAATCAGTGAGGTGTCACGACTGTGTCCTTTTTGGCTGGATGGAGAGTGTGTGTGGGGGTTGATAGACCCGGGGAGAGAAGCGTCTTTGCTGAGAACCCTTCCAGGAAATTCTGTGTCACCTGGGGACACTAAATATCTTCAGGCAGCCACTATCTACATTGTCGCAGCGGAGGTTTCCACATACCATGAGGTGGCTGTAGTCCCGATCTTGCTGTATCCTATGGTAATAGGACGAGATTTGGAAGCACTGTGGGAAAAGGCTGAAGTGTTTGTGGATATAATGTGGATGTCAGTTAGTAATGTTGAGAAGGCGCCCCCTAGAGTTGACAGTCCTAAGGTAGGCCTGACCAAGGGAAAAGGTGCGACTGTCCAACTAACTGACCTGACGTCACCTGAAGTATGCCACAGTACAACTGGTAGTGGTCTGATGGATAAAACAAGTGGAGCTGACACCCAGACAGAGAGTGACTTGCGGGGTCATCGTACTGTAGGGTGTGACACAGATTCTGGGGGTGACTGTGACAAGTCATGGCCAGTAACAAGCGCATGTGCCATGGTGACAGGTGGAGGACTGTTGTGATTTTGCTTTTTGCTCCCTCTAGTGGTCATTAGTGATTTGACTCTGGAGCGTCTGTCTTTTCCTATATCCTCACCTGGGCCGTTAGTTCAGGGGCGTTGCTATATAAGCTCCCTGGACCTTCAGTTCAATGCCTGGCATCGTTGAAATCAGAGCTAATCTGTTGTGCTCTTGTCCTCTGATCCTGGTTCCTGTTTTTCAAGCTAAGTCTGCTTCTTTGCTTTTTGCTTTTGTTTCGTTTGGTATTTTTGTCCAGCTTGTTCCTATCTGTATCCTGACCTTTGCTGGAAGCTCTAGGGGGCTGGTGTTCTCCCCCCGGACCGTTAGACGGTTCGGGGGTTCTTGAATCTCCAGCGTGGATTTTTATAGGGTTTTTGTTGACCAGATAAGTTATCTTGCTATATTCTGCTATTAGTAAGCTGGCCTCTCTTTGCTGAACCTGGTTCATTTCTGTGTTTGTCATTTCCTCTTACCTCACCGTTATTATTTGTGGGGGGCTTGTATCTTGCTTTGGGGTCCCTTTCTCTGGAGGCAAGAGAGGTCTTTGTTTTCTTCTCCTAGGGGTAGTTAGATTCTCCGGCTGGCGCGAGTCATCTAGCGATCACCGTAGGCATGATCCCCGGCTACTTCTAGTGTTGGCGTTAGGAGTAGCTATTTGGTCAACCCAGTTACCACAGCCCTATGAGCTGGATTTTTGTATCTTGCAGACTTACACGTTCCTCTGAGACCCTGTCCACTGGGGTCATAACAGTATGCCAGGCCAGTATTAAATGTTTAATGCATTGCAGAAGTGGGATTATAAGAAAGAAAATTTTGAGTTTTTTTTTCCCTCTCTCATTTTTTTTTTTTTCTTTTCCCCTTTACCTCAGAGTGGCTTAAGCTTGCTGCAGACATGAATGTCCAGACCTTGATTACAAGTGTGGACCAGCTTGCCGCTCGTGTGCAGGGTATACAAGATTATGTTACCAGAAATCCTAGGTCTGAACCCAAGATTCCGATTCCTGAACTGTTTTCAGGAGACCGATTTAAGTTTAGGAATTTCAGGAATAATTGTAAATTATTTTTGTCCCTGAAACCTTGTTCGTCTGGAGACTCTGCTCAACAAGTAAAAATTGTTATTTCATTCTTACGGGGTGACCCTCAGGATTGGGCTTTTTCGTTGGCGCCAGGAGATCCGGCATTGGCTGATATTGATGCGTTTTTTCTGGCACTCGGTTTACTTTATGAGGAACCCAATCTTGAGATTCAGGCAGAGAAAGCCTTGCTGGCTATGTCTCAGGGCCAGGACGAGGCTGAGGTGTATTGCCAAAAATTTCGGAAATGGTCCGTGCTGACACATTGGAACGAGTGTGCACTGGCCGCTAATTTTAGAAATGGCCTTTCTGAGGCCATTAAGAATGTTATGGTGGGTTTTCCCATTCCCACAGGTCTGAATGATACCATGTCCCTGGCTATTCAAATTGACCGGCGGTTGCGGGAGCGCAAAACCGCAAATTCCCTCATGTTGTTGTCTGAACAGACACCTGATGTGATGCAATGTGATAGAAAAACCGCAAATTCCCTCATGGTGTTGTCTGAACGGACACCTGATTTGATGCAATGTGATAGAATCCTGACTAGAAATGAGAGGAAAATTCATAGACGCCGGAATGGCTTGTGCTACTACTGTGGTGATTCTACACATGTTATCTCAGCATGCTCTAAACGTATATCTAAGGTTGTTAGTCCTGTCACCGTTGGTAATTTGCATCCTAAGTTTATTCTGTCTGTAACTTTGATTTGCTCACTGTCATCTTATCCTGTCATGGCGTTTGTAGATTCAGGTGCTGCCCTGAGTCTTATGGATCTCTCATTTGCTAAGCGCTGTGGTTTTATTCTTGAACCATTAGAAAATCCTATCCCTCTTAGGGGTATTGATGCTACGCCATTGGCAGAAAATAAGCCGCAGTATTGGACACAGGTTACCATGTGCATGACTCCTGAACACCGCGAGGTGATACGTTTTCTCGTTCTACATAAAATGCATGATTTGGTTGTTTTGGGGCTGCCATGGTTACAGACCCATAATCCAGTCCTTGACTGGAAGGCTATGTCAGTGTCTAGTTGGGGCTGTCGTGGTATTCATGAGGATTCCCTGCCTGTGTCTATTGCTTCTTCTACGCCTTCGGAAGTTCCGGAGTACTTGTCTGATTATCAGGATGTCTTTAGCGAGTCCAGGTCCAGTGCATTGCCTCCTCATAGGGAATGTGACTGTGCAATAGATTTGATTCCAGGCAGTAAATTTCCTAAGGGAAGACTGTTTAATCTGTCGATACCTGAACATACCGCTATGCGTTCATATATCAAGGAGTCTCTGGAGAAAGGACACATCCGTCCGTCTTCTTCCCCTCTTGGTGCGGGATTCTTTTTTGTGGCTAAAAAGGACGGATCTTTGAGGCCTTGTATTGACTATCGGCTTTTAAATAAGATCACTGTCAAATTTCAGTATCCTTTGCCGCTGTTGTCTGACTTGTTTGCCCGGATTAAAGGTGCCAAGTGGTTTACCAAGATAGACCTTCGTGGTGCGTACAACCTTGTGCGCATTAAGCAAGGGGATGAATGGAAAACCGCATTCAATACGCCCGAAGGTCATTTTGAGTACTTGGTGATGCCTTTTGGGCTCTCTAATGCCCCTTCAGTTTTTCAGTCCTTTATGCATGACATTTTCCGGAACTATCTGGATAAATTTCTGATCGTTTATCTGGATGATATTCTGGTTTTTTCTGATAATTGGGACTCGCATGTGGAGCAGGTCAGGATGGTCTTTAAAATTTTGCGTGAAAATTCTTTGTTTGTCAAGGGCTCAAAGTGTCTTTTTGGTGTACAGAAGGTTCCCTTTTTGGGGTTCATTTTTTCCCCTTCTGCTGTGGAGATGGACCCAGTCAAGGTCCGAGCTATTCTTGATTGGACTCAGCCCTCGTCAGTTAAGAGTCTTCAGAAGTTCTTGGGTTTTGCTAACTTCTACCGTCGTTTTATCGCTAACTTCTCTAGCATTGTGAAACCTTTGACGGATATGACCAAGAAGGGCTCCGATGTGGTTAATTGGGCTCCTGCTGCCGTGGAGGCTTTCCAGGAGTTGAAACGTCGGTTTACTTCGGCGCCTGTTTTGTGCCAGCCTGATGTCTCGCTTCCCTTTCAAGTTGAGGTGGATGCTTCAGAGATTGGAGCAGGGGCCGTTTTGTCGCAGAGAGGCCCTGGTTGCTCTGTTATGAGACCTTGCGCCTTTTTCTCTAGGAAGTTTTCGCCTGCGGAGCGAAATTATGATGTGGGCAATCGGGAGTTGTTTGCCATGAAATGGGCATTTGAGGAGTGGCGTCATTGGCTCGAGGGTGCTAAGCATCGTGTGGTGGTCTTGACTGATCACAAAAATCTGATGTATCTCGAGTCTGCTAAACGCCTGAATCCTAGACAGGCCCGCTGGTCATTGTTTTTCTCCCGATTTGACTTTGTTGTCTCGTATTTACCAGGTTCAAAGAATGTGAAGGCCGATGCTCTTTCCAGGAGCTTTGTGCCTGATGCTCCTGGAGTCGCTGAACCTGTTGGTATTCTTAAGGATGGTATTATCTTGTCAGCTATTTCTCCTGATCTGCGACGTGTGTTGCAGAGATTTCAGGCTGATAGGCCTGATTCTTGTCCACCTGACAGACTGTTTGTGCCTGATAAGTGGACCAGCAGAGTCATTTCCGAGGTTCATTCCTCGGTGTTGGCAGGTCACCCAGGAATTTTTGGCACCAGAGATCTGGTGGCCAGATCCTTTTGGTGGCCTTCCTTGTCTAGGGATGTGCGGTCATTTGTACAGTCCTGTGGGACTTGTGCTCGAGCTAAGCCTTGCTGTTCTCGTGCCAGCGGGTTGCTCTTGCCCTTGCCTGTCCCTAAGAGACCTTGGAAACATATCTCCATGGATTTCATTTCTGATCTTCCGGTGTCTCAGGGCATGTCTGTTATCTGGGTGATATGTGATCGCTTCTCCAAGATGGTCCATTTGGTTCCTTTGCTTAAACTGCCTTCCTCTTCCGATCTGGTTCCTGTGTTTTTCCAGAACGTGGTTCGTTTGCACGGCATCCCTGAGAATATTGTGTCAGACAGAGGATCCCAGTTCGTTTCCAGATTCTGGCGATCCTTTTGTAGTAGGATGGGCATTGACTTGTCGTTTTCGTCTGCTTTCCATCCTCAGACTAATGGACAGACGGAGCGAACTAATCAGACTTTGGAGGCTTATTTGAGGTGTTTTGTCTCTGCTGATCAGGACGATTGGGCGACCTTCTTGCCGTTAGCTGAGTTTGCCCTTAATAATCGGGCTAGTTCCGCCACCTTGGTTTCGCCGTTTTTCTGCAACTCTGGTTTCCACCCTCGTTTTTCTTCGGGTCATGTGGAACCTTCTGACTGCCCTGGGGTGGATTCTGTGGTGGATAGGTTGCAGCGGATCTGGAATCTTGTGGTGGACAACTTGAAGTTGTCACAGGAGAGGGCTCAGCGCTTTGCCAACCGCCGCCGCGGTGTGGGTCCCCGACTACGTGTTGGGGATTTGGTGTGGCTTTCTTCCCGCTTTGTTCCTATGAAGGTTTCCTCTCCCAAATTTAAACCTCGTTTTATTGGTCCTTACAAGATATTGGAAATTCTTAATCCTGTATCCTTTCGCCTGGATCTACCTGTGTCGTTTGCTATCCACAACGTGTTTCATAGGTCCTTGTTGCGGCGGTACGTTGTGCCTGTGGTTCCTTCTGCTGAGCCTCCTGCTCCGGTGTTGGTTGAGGGCGAGTTGGAGTACGTGGTGGAGAAGATCTTGGATTCTCGTCTCTCCAGGCGGAGGCTTCAGTACTTGGTCAAGTGGAAGGGCTATGGTCAGGAAGATAATTCCTGGGTGGTCGCCTCTGATGTTCATGCGGCCGATTTAGTTCGTGCCTTTCACGCCGCTCATCCTGATCGCCCTGGTGGTCGTGGTGAGGGTTCGGTGACCCCTCACTAAGGGGGGGGGTACTATTGTGATTTTGCTTTTTGCTCCCTCTAGTGGTCATTAGTGATTTGACTCTGGAGCGTCTGTCTTTTCCTATATCCTCACCTGGGCCATTAGTTCAGGGGCGTTGCTATATAAGCTCCCTGGACCTTCAGTTCAATGCCTGGCATCGTTGAAATCAGAGCTAATCTGTTGTGCTCTTGTCCTCTGATCCTGGTTCCTGTTTTTCAAGCTAAGTCTGCTTCTTTGCTTTTTGCTTTTGTTTCGTTTGGTATTTTTGTCCAGCTTGTTCCTATCTGTATCCTGACCTTTGCTGGAAGCTCTAGGGGGCTGGTGTTCTCCCCCCGGACCGTTAGACGGTTCGGGGGTTCTTGAATCTCCAGCGTGGATTTTTATAGGGTTTTTGTTGACCAGATAAGTTATCTTGCTATATTCTGCTATTAGTAAGCTGGCCTCTCTTTGCTGAACCTGGTTCATTTCTGTGTTTGTCATTTCCTCTTACCTCACCGTTATTATTTGTGGGGGGCTTGTATCTTGCTTTGGGGTCCCTTTCTCTGGAGGCAAGAGAGGTCTTTGTTTTCTTCTCCTAGGGGTAGTTAGATTCTCCGGCTGGCGCGAGTCATCTAGCGATCACCGTAGGCATGATCCCCGGCTACTTCTAGTGTTGGCGTTAGGAGTAGCTATTTGGTCAACCCAGTTACCACAGCCCTATGAGCTGGATTTTTGTATCTTGCAGACTTACACGTTCCTCTGAGACCCTGTCCACTGGGGTCATAACAGAGGACGGGGTCCAGGACCTGTGGTGACTAGGGTTGAGCGACCTTTAGTTTTTTAGGGTCGAGTCGGGTTTTGTGAAACCCGACTGTCTTAAAAGTCGAGTCGAGTGAAATCGGCCGACCACAGTGAAAAGTCGGGTTACGGCCGAAACACGAAACCCAGTGAAGATATTATTTTTTTTTTATTTTTTTATTTTTTTTCTCTCTCTCTCTCTCTCTCTCTCTCTCTCTCTCTCTCTCTCTCTCTCTCTCTCTCTCTCTCTCCCCCTCCGTCCCAGAACAGAAAATTTCGATTTGCACATTCCAAATCGCTACTGCACACAAGCGATAACATGGCGATAGGCGTTCACTCCCCTAACACCTATGTCATCACTCTGCCCACGCTCATTCATTGGCTGAAAAAATGGCGCTAATCGCGTCATACGAAACGCGACTTTGGCGCCAAGATCGCGTACCGCATGGCCGACCCCCACAGGGATCGGGTCGGGTTTCATGAGACGCCGACTTTGCCAAAAGTCGGCGACTTTTGAAAATGAACGACCCGTTTCGCTCAACCCTAGTGGTGACAGGTGGAGGACGGGGTCCAGGACCTGTGGTGACGGGTGAAGGACGGGGTCCAGGACCTGTGGTGATGGTTGGTAGGGACTCCCATTCAGACGGTGATGCCAGTGGGAAAGAGTGCAATAAGGTTGACTCAGATACAAATGGCAAGTCTTCCTCCCGTCGCCGGAGATGTAAAAGAGGCAAAGGGACTGAACCAGTTGTTTCGTGTGAGGAATTGACGGAAGATGCTGAGGATCTGGGGTGTATGAAGTACTCTGAAGTCCCAGGGAAAAGGGACGAACCTAATGATGTCACCGCTGAGACCCAAGAGAGGGACGACCCTGACAGTGCAGAGGCTGAGGGTGCAGAAGTGGAGGAGGCCACCAAAGAAGTGGTGCCTGAAGTAAATACCTCCTCAAGTGATGGATGTTCCACCAATCCAGAGGATGGGAAAAGCGAGATAGAATTGATTAAAGAGACGTTGAAAGACCATGTTGAACGAGAAAGGGTCCTGAGACAAGCAGCTGGGCACAGGGTGGATGAGCTGGAGAAGGAAGTCTCTGAGCTCAGAGGTCACCTGTTCACGTGGCAAAGTGTGTATCAGACCCTAAAGGAAGACATTGAAGTGCTCAGAGAAGCACTAAAAGGCCCTCTACAAGAGAAAGAGGTGGTGGTCGCAGACTTCTCGTGCCAGTGCCAGAGTGGTAACGAGGTGAAGCTGCTAATGCCCATCTTGACCCGGGGTCTGGAAGAGGGTTAAGCTGAAGAGGAGTTGGCGCTAAAAGCAGAACAAGATAGTCACCCGGTTGTGACAGGTGTCTTGATGGAATGGTCCATGGCAAAGCAGGAGCCATCCGTTCCTGAGGAAAGTGAGACCGCTCTTCAAGTGCGTGATAGATGTACCCGAAGAGGCGCAAGATGCATGTACCCGTGAGGGTGTGCATGAGGCCTTTAAAAAGGCAGTAGAAGCGTGTAGTGTGCACTGGGCACTGGAGACGAAACAGTTGGTGATACTGTCTACTAAGGAAGTCACAGTGAAGAGGGTGGCTGTCCTGAGGGACATGCACCTACAGTGCCTCCGCACGAAACAGATGATCCTCTTGAGGAATAATGAAGCCACTCGATGTTTGGAGCAAGCCAGGAAAGCTCAAAGTCGTCTGGGCTTGGTAGAGGACACAATCCATGTGCCCAAAGCTCTGGTAGCGAAGCTCATTGGCAGATTTGGGAAAGTGATGCAGGAGATGGTGGATATATCCGGTGTGAAGAGACTGAGGATTCCGGCTGATGACGAGGCCCAGGTGGGTGAAGATGGAATGGTGTCATTCCTGGTTGTCGGGTCCAAGGAGAGTCTAGGGAATATCCGGATGCTCCTGAGGTATCGCGTGGCATACCTGAGAGAAGTAGAGCAGCTAAGACTGTACAGACGGCAGGTCAATAAACAGCTGCAGAACATAAGGTGGCGGCCGCCTTCTTCCCAAGGAAAAGGAAACAAAAGGGACATGTACAGTAGTAGACGTAGTGATGGTGGGTCAGACTCTGATCAGTTGCTAGTCTCGACTGTATGTGGGACTAATGACCGCACCAACCGTGGGTGGCGACCCTGGAGAGAAAGGTCGAGTAAACTCAACAACTGGATGATTGTGTGTGATGCTCAAAACCGACTGAGACAGTTCTCTCGACAGGTAGCGCAAGGTAACGTGCATGACATGTCTCGTGACCCCACGTGTATGACAGGTGTTCAACCCCACAAGCTTGAACAGAGGGGGGGATATGTGATGTAGTGACCCCTGTAACAGGTAGGGGGCGCTGCATGGTCTCTCCGGTATGTGCACGGAGTCGTATTGAGGCCGTGAGAATCGACCTGCAGTGATGTCAGGATCACGTGACCAGCCCAGGTGATCCATTACTGTGGGTGTGCTTACGGGTACATAATGTGGCCAGGGTGTGGGTCAGATGGTCTTCTGTGTGGTTCCTGTGTGGTTCCAGTGTTTGGATCTGATAGGTCCAAGTGCAAGGTCCTGGAAGCCTGTGTTGGAAGACCTGGGAGGAGGCTTCCTGGAAAGCACATGGTTTGGACCTGGTGGCCTATAGTGTTGGACTAAGTCCTGAATAGCACCCAGACAGGCCACATACCTCTGTGGTGGACGGTCCCAGGTGGGATATATGTTCTGAAGACCACAGTGTGATCATGGTCCTGGACAGTCTGTGTTAGAAGCTCCTGTGAGTGGAGTCTTCTTGGAGCACCTGAGAGACTGTGGACCTGGATGATCGGTGTTGGGGAAGCTACCGGCCTTCAGAGGCTCTGGACTGACTGATGTGTGCCGGCCAGGCAAGTTGGTGAACCCCGAAAGGCAGTTTCCCCAGGAGAGAGGTCTGACAAGGAGTCAGCAGATGGAGCAGGAGCTCCCTAAGGTACCTCCATAAACTGTTGGTGCTTGTTTCATGAACTGTGTGGTAACCCACGGCAACTGGTCAGTGAGGACCAGCGTGTTTAGTTGCCACAGAATAAGGGTCTGAAACTTGAAGTGATAACCTGGTTCAGTATGTAAACGGACTGCTCATGGTATGGTTTATGAGGCATAATAAACCAAATAGACTGTTTTGTTTTAAAAACCCGTGCCCGTGTGCTGAATATCGCGGCCAAGCGAGTGTCCCCCAATACACTCAGTAAGAATAGTCTTACATGTGTCATCACAAAGTCAAAAGAGGTCGAAATGTCAGCAGCCTCAATACCTCCAACATGTGGAAACATGTGCGGACCAGGCACGCGGCGTTGTTAGAAAAACACACTGAAGAGCTAGGCCAACCAACAGCGGCAGATACCACCTCTTCAGCTCGTGTTGCCTCTTCCTCCAGCTCACACGCAGCTGGTTCGGCTTCCTCCCAGGATCGCCGTGGAAGAACCTCTGGCCCTGTTGTCCAGAGACGCACTGTAATTCCACCCACAGCACCACGTTCCCAGGCATCCTCACACTCCCAGCCCAGTCTACAGCCATCGGTAGTACAGGCATGGGAGAAAAGGCGGCCTTTCTCGTCAAACCACCCACGAGCACAGGCTCTGACTGCAGGCATTGCCAAACTTCTGTCACTGGAAATGCTGTCATTCAGGCTGGTGGAGACTGACAGCTTCCGTGACTTGATGTCATTGGCAGTCCCACAGTACAATGTGCCCAGCCGCTTTTACTTCAGCAGGCAAGCTGTCCCTGCCCTGCACAAGCATGTGGAGGGACACATAAAACACGCGCTACTGAACGCCGTCAGTAGCAAGGTCCACCTCACCACCGATGCGTGGACCAGTCAACATGGACAGGGGCGATACCTTTCCCTCACAGCCCATTGGGTTAATGTTGTTGAGCTGGGTACAGATCGTGCGAGTGGCGCAGGACGTGTCCTGCCCACTCCAAGGATTGCAGGAATCCAGTCTGTACGCATTGACTCCTCCTCGTACACCAGTTCCTCAGAATCATCGCTGCAGGAGCCGTCACAGTCCACCTCCACATGGACCCGTGAAAGTTTACCTGTTACGACCGACATGAGCACAGTCGTGGCCAAACGTCAACAGGCCGTCTTGAAATTAATTTCTTTGGGGAATCGAAGCCACACAGCGCAGGAGCTCTGGAATGCCATCAAGCAGGAGAGCGATGTGTGGTTTGTGGCAGTGAATCTCCAGCCAGGCATGGTAGTGTGTGATAATGGCCGAAATCTGGTGGCAGCTCTGGGCCTCGGCAACCTCACTCACATCCCATGTCTGGCACATGTGCTCAATTTGGTCGTGCAGAGCTTTTTGAGGGACTATCCGGATCTTGATGCACTGCTGCACAAGGTCCGCCTAGAGTGTGCGCACTTGCGGCGTTCCAGCACGGCAAAATCGCGCATTGCGGCTCTGCAGCGCCGATACCGCCTTCCGGAACATCGCATCATATGTGACCTACCTACCAGGTGGAATTCCACGTTACATATGTTGGAGCGGTTGTGTGAGCAGCAGCAAGCAGTAATGGAGTACCAGCTGCATCAGGCGCAAAGAAGTCGCACTCCGCGCCGTTCAGACTTCACAACCACAGAGTGGGCCACTATGAAGGACGTCTGCCAGGTTTTGCGTCCCTTCGATTATTCCACGCGGATGGCGAGTGCAGATGATGCACTAGTCAGCATGACTGTCCCCCTTATCTGCCTGCTTGAAAAATCACTGCAAGCGCTAAGGGATGATGTTGTGGAAGAGGTGGAGGATAAGGATTCACCATTTCCATCATCTTCTGGACAGTCAGCGCCACGTGGTTCCTCACAAACGCGTAGGCAGGGGACACTTTGTGAGGAGGATGAGGAGGAGTCAATGGAGGAGGAAGATATCCGTCCAGAGGAGGGAGTTACACAATTGTCCAGTAGTCAGTGTGTACAGCGAGGGTGGGGTGATGACGAGCGGGCAGAGATCACGCCTCAAGCAGGGGACAGCGTTTCTTGGCCAGTTGGCAGTCTGCAGCACATGGTGGATTACATGCTGCAGTGCCTGAGAAACGACCGCCGCATCGCCCACATTCTCAGCATGTCTGATTATTGGGTGTTCACCCTCCTCGATCCTTGCTACCGGGACAACGTAGAAAGCCTCATCACACCGTTGAACCGGGAGCGAAAAATGCGGGAGTACCAAGACACACTGGTGAATTCCATCATCTTCTCCATTCCAACTGAGAGAAGTGCTGCTAGTGCATTACAAAGCAGCTCAGTGCGTCCAGGCAGTGGAGGAGGCTCTGCACAAAGAGGGCGCAGAAGCAGTACCTCTGCCCAAGGCAAGACCAGTATGGCCCAACTGTGGCACAGTTTTGTGTGCCCACCACAAAAGTCTACACCATCACAGATGGCTCCAGTCAGCAGGAGGCAAAGGTTCCGTCAGATGGTGACAGACTACATGTCTTGCCCCCTTGCTGTACTCCCAGACGGCTCTTCCCCTTTCAAGTTTTGGGTCTCAAAGCTGGATACATGGCCAGAGCTAAGCCAGTATGCATTGGAGGTGCTGGCTTGCCCTGTGGCTAGTGTACTATTGGAACGCGTCTTTAGTGCTGCAGGTGGTGTACTAACTGACCGTCGCATGCGACTATCCTCCGATAATGTTGACCGGCTTACTTTCCTGAAAATGAACCAGGCCTGGATCTCGCAGGACTTTGCCACTCCTCTTCCTGATTAAATAATTAGGTGACTGTCTACAGTATCCAGGTCTCCAGTTGTGTTCATCTTTCTACCACCTGAACTTTAATTCCTGGGCTCCAACACCGCCAGTTGAGGTTCAGAAGTGCCGTCTGCACAGTCAAAACATACGACCCAGTGTTATTGGGTGTCAGTAACGTCAGCTGATCCCCAGCTGTGTAGCCGGCAATGTGTCCTGCGACCGCCATGCTGACACAACAACTGAAATGTAAGGGAACCTGTCCCCCCCCCCCAAGGCGTTTGTTACTGAAAGAGCCACCTTGTGCAGCAGAAATGCTGCACAAGGAAAAGGTAGCTATTTTTGTTTAGCTCCTTGCACACGCAGAACTTAACATTTATAAAATGTGTTCACTGATACCGTAAAACCGTCCCGGAGGTGGGACTTTCCTTCGTAATGTGACGCAGCACAGCCGTCACTCTTACCCCCCCGGCGCCGTGCGCCGGCTCCTCAGCGTTGTTTGATTCTGTCTCGAAGCCTGCGCTGTTATGTTATCCCTTGGCTAGGCACACTTAGCGCTGCCCCTCTTCTGACATCATTTGGTGTCATGCAGACTGCGCCTGTGCGGCCGCGCTGGCCGAGATCCCGCCTCGCAGTGTCTTCTGATTTAATCACACTGCGGGCCTGGGATCCATGGGCATGCGCGATGCATATCTTCACCTCCGCCTCTCACTCATCTCCCTTCGCCTTCTTCAGACTGTGCACCGTCAGCTGATCCCTAATAGCATGCCACGGCCGTGACGACGCACAGTCTGAAGAAGCCGTAGGGAGGGGAGTGAGAGGCGAGGATATGCACTGCTCATGCCCATGGATCACAGGTCCGCAGAGTGATTACATTAGATGACACAGCGAGGCGGGATCTTGTCCAGCGCGGCCGCACAGGTGTAGCCAGCCTGACACCAAATGATGTCAGAAGACGGGCAGCGCAAAATGTGTGCATGGCCAAGGGCTAACCTAACAGCGCAGGCTCCGGGACAGATTCAAACAACGCTGAGGAGGCGGCGCACGGCGCCTAGGGGGTAAGAATGACAGCTGTGCTGCGTCACATGACAAAGGAAAGTTCCACCGACCGGACGGTTTAACGGTGTGAGGGGACACATTTCATAAGTGTTAGGTTCAGCGTTTGCAAGGACCATAATTAAAAGAGCTAAGTTTACCTTTTCCACATTAGTGCTGTACAATATGGCTCTTTCAGCTACAAACGCCTGGGGGGGGGGTTAAAGGTTCCCTTTCAACTTACTCCAGTGCAGGCTTCGGCCTACACTCTGCTCCCTCTCCTCCTCCTGCTGACCCCGGGCTCCAACACCGCTAGTTGCTGTCCGGAAGTGCTGGCTGCACAGAGCAAAACACCCGCCACTCTGTCAGTGGGGTTCAGCACCGCCATCTGTTCCCCTGCTGTGTAGCCGGCATCGTGTCCTGCAACAGCCACGCAGACACAAAGCTGCCACCAGAGCAGGCTTCGGCCTACACTCTGCTCCCTCTACTCCTCCTGCTGACCCTGGGCTCTAAGAACGCCAGTTGGGGCCCGGTACTGCTAGCTGCACAGAGAAAAACACCAGCCAATGTGTCAGTGGGGTTCAGCACCGCCAGCCAGGGGAACATCCCCTGCTGTGTAGCCGGCATCGTGTCCTGCAAAAGCCACGCAGACACAAGAACTGAAATTGAAGGGAACCTGTCCCCCCTCCCCCAGGTGTTTGTGTGTTTTACAGCCACCTTGTACAGCAGTAATGCTGCATGTGTGCAAGGTGGCTCATAAACTTATTCTCCTTGCACACGTGGAACGGAACACGTCTACAATGTGTCCCCTGAGACCAGTAAAACGTCCCTGAGGTGTGACTTTCCTTTGTGATGACAGCAACGACCCCCTTGGTAGCACAGCCCTTCTTCTGACATCACTGTTTGGCTGGCTGCGCCTCTGCGGCCGCCCTGCCCGACACAACGCCCCTCGGTGTCTTATTTATTTTGACTGCGAGGGTGTGATTGACGGGCATGAGCAGAGCATATCTTCGCCAGGCTGTCACTCAGCTCCTTCCGCCTTCTTCAGACGGTGCGGCTTCATGGCCGTGGCATGCGATAAGGGATCAGCTGATGCCGCACAGTCTGTAGCAGGTGTAAGGACACGAGCGAGAGGCGAACATATGTACTGCGCCAGGCCATGAATCCCAGCCCCGCAGTGTGAAACACTGTAAAGACACTGCGGGGCTGGGATTCATGGGCATCGCGAACCGCACCAGCCGACATGAAATGATGTCAGAAGACGGGCAGCGCATGGCCAAGGGATAACGCAACAACACAGACTCCTGTACAGCAAAATGCGATGCTCAGGAGGCCGCGCCAAGCACCAAGGTGGTATTTTTGCCAGCTGTGCTGCGTCTCATTACGAAGGGAACTCCCGCCTCCAAGACAGATTGACTGTATAAGGGCCAAAATGTTGTATGTGTTTCATTCAGCTTGTGCAAGGAACAAAATTAAAAGAGCAACCTTTCACTTGTGCAGCACTACTGCTGCATAAGGCGTGGCTCTTCTAGTGTGTAACACCTGAGGGGGGGTTAAAGGTTACCTTTAAAATTGATTCAATTAGGCTTCGGCCTACACTCTGCTCCCCCTGCAGAGCCTGGGCTCTAACACCGCCAGTTGGTGCCCCGAAGTGCTGGCTGCACAGAGAAAAACACCTCGCCAATGTGTCAGTGGGGTTCAGCACCGCCAGCTGTTCCCCTGCTGTGTAGCCGGCAACGTGTCCTGCAACAGCCACGCAGACACAAAGCTGCCGCCAGTGCAGGCTTCGGTCTACACTCTGCTCCCTCTCCTCCTGCTGACCCTGGGTCTAACACCGCCAGTTGGTGCCCGGTACTGCTAGCTGCACAGAGCAAAACACCCGCCAATGTGTCAGTTGGGTTCAGCACCGCCAGCTGTTCCCCTGCTGTGTAGCCGGCATCGTGTCCTGCAAAAGCCACGCAGACACAAGAACTGAAATTGAAGGGAACCTGTCCCCCCCCAGGCGTTTGTATGTATAACAGCCACCTTGTACAGCAGTAATGCTGCATTTGTACAAGGTAGCTCACTAAGTTATTCTCCTTGCACACGCCGAACGTAACACATCTAAAATGTGTCCCCTGAGACCATTAAACCGTCCCTGAGGTGTGACTTTCCTTTGTAGTGACACGCTGCAACCCCCTTGGTAGCGCTGCCCGTCTTCTGACATCATTGTTTGGCTGGCTGCGCCTCTGCGGCCGCCCTGCCCGACACAACGCCCCTCGGTGTCTTATTTATTTTGACTGCGAGGGTGTGATTGATGGGCATGAGCAGTGCATATCTTCACCTGTTGTCACTCATCTCCTTCCGCCTTCTTCAGACTGTACGGCTTCATGGCCGTGGCATGCGATAAGGGATCAGCTGATGCCGCACAGTCTGTAGCAGGTGTAAGGACACGAGCGAGAGGCGAACATATGTACTGCGCAAGGCCATGAATCCCAGCCCCGCAGTGTGAAACACTGTAAAGGCACTGCGGGGCTGGGATTCATGGTCATCGCGAACCGCACCGGCCGACATTAAATGATGTCAGAAGACGGGCAGCACTAACAGCGCAAGGCCAAGGGATAACACGACAGCGCAGACTCCTGTACAGCAAATAACGATGCTCAGGAGGCCGCGCCCAGCACCAAGGTGGGATTCTTGACATCTGTGCTGCGTCTCATTAAGAAGGAAACTCCCGCCTCCAAGACAGTTTTGATTGTTTAAGGGGCTAAATGTCATACGTGTTTCATTCAGCGTGTACAAGGAACAGAATTTAAAAGAGCAACCTTTGACTTGTGCAGCATTACTGCTGCCCAAGGTGTGGCTCTTCTAGTTTGTAACCCCTGAGGGGGGGTTAAAGGTTACCTTTAAAATTGGTTCAATTAGGCTTCGGACTACACTCTGCTCCTCCCGCAGAGCCTGGGCTCTAACACCGCCAGTTGGTGCCCGGAAGTGCTGGCTGCACAGAGCAAAACACCCACCACTCTGTCACTGGGGTTCAGCACCGCCAGCTGTTCCCCAGCTGTGTAGCTGGCAAAGTGTCCTGCAAACGCCACGCAGACACAACAGACCTACAAATGCCTCCAGTGCAGGCTTCGGCCTACACTCTGCTCCCCCTGCTGACCCTTTGCTCCAACACCGCTAGTTGGGGCTCTAGGAAGACAAGCTTGAATAGGTCCCCATCCTGGTTCCAGCACCGTCAGCTGGTTCCGGGCAGAGCCTTTGGCTTAGGTGCCTCCTCCTGGGTATCCGAGTTCCACCAACGTCAGGTGGTCCTTGGTAGTGCTTTCAGGCACGGGTACCTCCTGCTTAGTAACCGGGTTCCAGTAACGTCAGCTGGTCCTCGGTAGTTCTATTGGCTTTTGGACCTTCGGCTACCCATCCGGGTTCCAGTACCGTCAGCTGGTTCTCGGCAGTGTCTTTTGCTCTTGTACCTTCTGCTCCCCATCCTGGTTCCAGTACCGTCAGCTGGTTCCGGGCAGAGCCTTTGGCTTAGGTGCCTCCCTCTGGGTATCCGAGTTCCACCAACGTCAGGTGGTCCTTGGTAGTGCTTTCAGGCACGGGTGCCTCCTGCTTAGTAACTGGGTTCCAGTAATGTCAGCTGGTCCTCGGTAGTTCCATTGGCTCTTGGACCTTCGGGTAGCCATCCGAGTTCCAGTTCCATCAGCTGTTTCTCGGCATTTTCTCAGCCTTCTTGTACCTTCTGCTACATTTCCAAGTTCAAGACCCTAAAGACAACGAGCCGGAAGACCACCCCTAAGATGACGACGACACCAGAGACGACAACCACTGAGATGACGACGACCCTGGAGACGATGACCCTGAAGACCACCCCGATGACGACGACCCTGGAGACAACGACCCTGGAGACGACGACCCTGGAGATGACGACGACATGGGAGACCGAGAAGCAGAAGAACAAGAGGCTGCAGAACAAAGAGCAGAAGAACATTAAGCATAACACTAAATATCAGAGCAAAAGATATTATCTAAATTATAAGCAGAAGAAGACTAAGCAGTGTATGGGGTTAAGTCCGTTCCTCCTCGTGGTGCCCCTGGATAAAGCCTGATGCTGCAGGCCAAACTGAACGCCGACAAATGTAACTCTTTTGTGACAGGCAGAACGGAAGGTGTAATCTTCAAACTTTTATAGATAACAACTACGGGAATGCCTGTCACAAATAAGAATATGATGAAGAAGTTGAATATGAAGAAGAATAATAGTTAAATAAAAAGAATATGAACAATGTAAAAAAAAAAATTATAGGTAGAAGATGAAGAAGATGAATAAGGTGAAGAAGAAGTTGATGTCAAAGATGCTGATGATGATGATGATGAAGAAGAAAGTGTGGGAGAAGTAAAAAAGAGGGTGAAGGGCATGGAAGTAGTGAAACATCAATATCTGACAAAATAAAAAAAATCTTAACATAGTCAATATCTTTGTAACTCCGAACGTCTTTAAAAAAAATAAAATTCCTGCTGTTCTATTTGATTGGGCTAAACCTCTATGCCTTTAATGTCTCTGCCACGTCCCCCAATACATCCTACATTATTCTTAGTTGTTTTCCTTCATATAGAATGAACCTACAAGGAAAGAAAGGGTTTATTTTAATTCCGATATTTTCATCCCATTGACTGGCATTGGGATCGGGTATCGGAATCGGCGAGATCCGATACTTTGACGGTATCGGCCGATACTTTCCGATACCGATACTTTCCGATACCGATACTTTCCGATATCGGAAGGTATCGCTCAACACTAGTGATGAGTAGTGTTGAGCGATACTTTCCGATATCGGAAAGTATCGGTATCGGAAAGTATCGGCCGATACCGTCAAAGTATCGGATCTAATCCGATACCGATACCCGATCCCAATGCAAGTCAATGGGACGAAAATATCGGAATTAAAATAAACCCTTTCTTTCCTTGTAGGTTAATTCTACATGAAGGAAAACAACAAAGAATAATGTAGGATGTATTGGGGGAGGTGGCGGAGACATTAAAGGCACAGAGGTTTAGCCCAATCAAATAGAATAGCAGGATTTTTATTTTTTTTTATGACGTTAGGCGTTAGAAAGATTTTGACTATGTTAATTTTTTACTTATTTTGTCAGATATTGATGTTTCACTACTTCCACGCCCTTCACCTTCTTTTTTACTTCTCCGACACTTTCTTCTTCATTATCCTCATCATCAGCTTCTTTGACATCAACTTCTTCACCTTATTCATCTTCTTTTTCATCTTCTACCTATTTTTTTTTTTGTTACATTGTTCATATTCTTTTAATTTAACTATTATCTTCTTCATATT
The DNA here is from genome assembly GCF_051348905.1 of Ranitomeya variabilis. NCBI lineage: Eukaryota > Metazoa > Chordata > Amphibia > Anura > Dendrobatidae > Ranitomeya > Ranitomeya variabilis. The sequence continues at coordinate 60,382,040 of NC_135236.1, read as the reverse complement.
CAACTTCTTCATCATATTCTTATTTGTGACAGGCATTCCTGTAGTTGTTATCTATAAAAGTTTGAAGATTACACCTTCCGTTCTGCCTGTCACAAAAGAGTTACATTTGTCCGCGTTCAGTTTGGCCTGCAGCATCAGGCTTTATCCAGGGGCACCACGAGGAGGAACGGACTCACCCCCATACACTGCTTAGTCTTCTTCTGCTTATAATTTAGATAATATCTTTTGCTCTGATATTTAGTCTTATGCTTAATGTTCTTCTGCTCTTTGTTCTGCAGCCTCTTGTTCTTCTGCTTCTCGGTCTTCCAGGTCGTCGTCGTCTCCAGGGTCGTCGTCTCCGGGGTCGTAGTCATCGGGGTGGTCTTCAGGGTCATCGTCTCCAGGGTCGTCGTCATCACGGTGGTTGTCGTCTCTGGTGTCATCGTCATCTTAGGGGTGGTCTTCCGGGTCATCGTCTTTAGGGTCTTGAACTTGGAAATGTAGCAGAAGGTACAAGAAGGCTGAGAAAATGCCGAGAAACAGCTGATGGAACTGGAACTCGGATGGCTACCCGAAGGTCCAAGAGCCAATGGAACTACCGTGGACCAGCTGACGTTACTGGAACCCGGTTACTAAGCAGGAGGTACCCGTGCCTGAAAGCACTACCAAGGACCACCTGACGTTGGTGGAACTCGGATACCCAGAGGGAGGCACCTAAGCCAAAGGCTCTGCCCGGAACCAGCTGACGGTACTGGAACCAGGATGGGGAGCAGAAGGTACAAGAGCAAAAGACACTGCCGAGAACCAGCTGACGGTACTGGAACCCGGATGGGTAGCCGAAGGTCCAAGAGCCAATGGAACTACCGAGGACCAGCTGACGTTACTGGAACCCGGTTACTAAGCAGGAGGTACCCATGCCTGAAAGCACTACCAAGGACCACCTGATGTTGGTGGAACTCGGATACCCAGAGGGAGGCACCTAAGCCAAAGGCTCTGCCCGGAACCAGCTGACGGTACTGGAACCAGGATGGGGAGCAGAAGGTACAAGAGCAAAAGACACTGCCGAGAACCAGCTGACGGTACTGGAACCCGGATGAGTAGCCGAAGGTCCAAGAGCCAATGGAACTACCGAGGACCAGCTGACGTTACTGGAACCCGGTTACTAAGCAGGAGGTACCCGTGCCTGAAAGCACTACCAAGGACCACCTGACGTTGGTGGAACTCGGATACCCAGAGGGAGGCACCTAAGCCAAAGGCTCTGCCTGGAACCAGCTGACGGTACTGGAACCAGGATGGGGACCTATTCAAGCTTGTCTTCCTAGAGCCCCAACTGGCGGTGTTAGAGCCCAGGGTCAGCAGGAGGAGGAGCAGGAGGAGGAGCAGGGGGAGGGGAGTGTAGGCCGAAGCCTGCACTGGCGGCAGCTTTGGGTCTGTTGTGTCTGCGTGGCGGTCGCAGGACACGTTGCCGGCTACACAGCAGGGGAACAGCTGGCGGTGCTGGACCCCACTGACACATTGGCGAGGTGTTTGGCTCTGTGCAGCCAGCACTTCCGGACAGCAACTAGCGGTGTTGGAGCCCGGGCTCTGCAGGTGGAGCAGAGTGTAGGCCGAAGCCTAATTGAACCGATTTCAAAAGTAACCTTTAACCCCCCCTCAGGGGTTACAAACTAGAAGAGCCACAGCTTATGCAGCAGTAGTGCTGCACAAGTCAAAGGTTGCTCTTTTAATTTTTCTCCTTGCACACGCTGAATGAAACACGTATAACATTTAGCCCTTTATACAGTCAAACTGTGTTGGAGGCGAGAGTTCCCTTCGTAATGAGACGCAGCACAGATGTCAAGAATCCCACCTTGGTGCTGGGCGCAGCCTCCTGAGCGTCGTTATTTGCTGTACAGGAGTCTGCGCTGTCGTGTTATCCCTTGGCCTTGCGCTGTTAGCGCTGTCCATCTTCTGACATCATTTAATGTCGGCCGTTGCGCTTTGCGATGACCATGAATCCCAGCCCCGCAGTGTCTTAACATTGTTAAAACACTGCGGGGCTGGGATTCATGGCCTGGCGCAGTACATATGTTCGCCTCTCACACTCGGGTCCTTACACCCGCTTCAGACTGTGCGGCGTCAGCTGATCCCTTATCGCATGCCGCGGCCATGAAGCCGCACAGTCTGAAGAAGGCGGAAGGAGATGAGGGACAGGCGAACATAGGCACTGCTCATGCCCATCAATCACACCCTCGCAGTCCAAATAAATAAGACACCGAGGGGCGTTGTGTGGGTCAGGGCGGCCGCAGAGGCGCAGCCAGCCAAACAATGATGCCAGAAGACGGGCAGCGCTACCAAGGGGGTTGCAGCGTGTCATTACAAAGGAAAGTCACACCTCCGGGACGGTTAAATGGTCACAGAGGACACATTTTAGACGTGTTCGGTTCCCCATGGGCAAGGAGAATGAGTTTCCGAGCCACCTTGCACACATGCAGCATTACTGCTGTACAAGGTGGCTGTAAAACATAGAAACACCTGGGGGAGGGGGGACAGGTTCCCTTCAATTTCAGTTCTTGTGTCTGTGTGGCGGTCGCAGGACACGTTGCCGGCTACACAGCAGGGGAACAGCTGGCGGTGCTGGACCCCACTGACACATTGGCTGGTGTTTTTCTCTGTCCAGCTAGCACATCTGGGCCCCAACTGGCGGTGTTAGAGCCCAGGGTCAGCAGGAGGAGGAGCAGGAGGAGGAGCAGGGGGAGGGGAGTGTAGGCCGAAGCCTGCACTGGCGGCAGCTTTGGGTCTGTTGTGTCTGCGTGGCGGTCACAGGACACGTTGCCGGCTACACAGCAGGGGAACAGCTGGCGGTGCTGAACCCCACTGACACATTGGCGGGTGTTTTTCTCTGTGCAGGCAGCACTTCCGGACAGCAACTAGCGGTGTTTGAGCCCGGGCTCTGCAGGTGGAGCAGAGTGTAGGCCGCAGCCTGCACTGGAGCAAGTTGAAAGGGAACCTTTAACAGCCCCCCCCCCAGGTGTTTGTAGCTGAAAGAGCCATCTTGTACAGCACTAATGCTGGAAAAGGTAAACTTAGCTCTTTTAATTATGGTCCTTGCACATGCTGAACCTAACACTTTTGAAATGTGTCCCCTCACACGGTTAAACCGTCCGGTCGGTGGAACTTTCCTTTGTCATGTGACGCAGCACAGCCGTCATTCTTACCCCCTTGGCGCCGTGCGCCTCCTCCTCAGCGTTGTTTGAATCTGTCCCGGAGTCTGTGCTGTTATGTTATCCCTTGGCCAGGCACACTTAGCGCTGCCTGTCTTCTGACATCATTTGGTGTCAGGATGGCTGCGCCTGTGCGGCCGCGCTGGACGAGATCTCGCCTCGCCGTGTCATCTAATGTAATCACTCTGCGGACCTGTGATCCATGGGCATGAGCAGTGCATATCCTCGCCTCTCACTCCCCTCCCTACGGCTTCTTCAGACTGTGCGGCGTCACGGCCGTGGCATGCTATTAGGGATCAGCTAACAGCGCACAGTCTGAAGAAGGCGTAGGGAGATGAGTGAGAGGCGGAGGTTAAGTTATGCACTGCTAATGTCCATGGATCACAGGTCCGCAGTGGGATTAAATCAGAAGACACTACGAGGCGGGATCTCGTCCAGCGCTGCCACACAGGCGCAGCCATCCTGACACCAAATGATGTCAGAAGACGGGCAGCGCTAAGTGTGCCTGGCCAAGGGATAACATAACAGCGCAGACTCCGGGACAGATTCAAACAACGCTGAGGAGGAGGCGCACGGCGCCAAGGGGGTAAGAATGACGGCTGTGCTGCGTCACATGACAAAGGAAAGTTCCACCGACCGGACGGTTTAACCGTGTGAGGGTACACATTTCATAAGTGTTATGTTCAGCATGTGCAAGGAGCACCACGAAAAGAGGCACTTTTTCCCTTTGCATCATTACTGCTGCACAAGGTGTCTCCTTCAGTAACAAACGCCTGGGGGGGGGGACAGGTTCCCTTAAATTTAACTTGTTGTGCCTGCGTGGCGGTCGCAGGACACATTGCCATATACACAGCAGGGGAGCAGCAGACGTTACTGAACCCCAATAACAGAGGAGCGACTGTTGGGACTGTGCGTACAGCACTACCAGGCAACAACTAGCGGTGTTGGAGCCCAGGGACAGGGGGAGGAGGAGGTGGAGGAGATAGGAGGGATTGCCACACACACAGCTGGGGAGCAGCTGACGTTACTGAACCCCAATAACAGAGGAGCAACTGTTGGGACTGTGCGTACAGCACTACCAGGCAACAACTAGCGGTGTTGGAGCCCAGGGACAGGAGGAGGAGGAGGTGGAGGAGATAGGAGGGATTGCCACACACACAGCAGGGGAGCAGCTGACGTTACTGAACCCCAATAACAGAGGAGCGACTGTTGGGACTGTGCGTACAGCACTACCAGACAACAACTAGCAGTGTTGGAGCCCAGGGACAGGAGGAGGAGGAGGTGGAGGAGATAGGAGGGATTGCCACACACACAGCTGGGGAACAGCTGACGTTACTGAACCCCAATAACAGAGGAGCGACTGTTGGGACTGTGCGTACAGCACTACCAGGCAACAACTAGCGGTGTTGGAGCCCAGGGACAGGAGGAGGAGGAGGTGGAGGAGATAGGAGGGATTGCCACACACACAGCTGGGGAACAGCTGACGTTACTGAACCCCAATAACAGAGGAGCGACTGATGGGACTGTGCGTACAGCACTACCAGGCAACAACTAGCGGTGTTGGAGCCCAGGGACAGGAGGAGGAGGAGGTGGAGGAGATAGGAGGGATTGCCACACACACAGCTGGAGAACAGCTGACGTTACTGAACCCCAATAACAGAGGAGCGACTGTTGGGACTGTGCGTACAGCACTACCAGGCAACAACTAGCAGTGTTGGAGCCCAGGGACAGGAGGAGGAGGAGGTGGAGGAGATAGGAGGGATTGCCACACACACAGCTGGGGAACAGCTGACGTTACTGAACCCCAATAACAGAGGAGCGACTGTTGGGACTGTGCGTACAGCACTACCAGGCAACAAATAGCGGTGTTGGAGCCCAGGGACAGGGGGAGGAGGAGGTGGAGGAGGTAGGAGGGATTGCCACACACACAGCAGGGGAGCAGCTGACGTTACTGAACCCCAATAACAGAGGAGCGACTGTTGGGACTGTGCGTACAGCACTACCAGGCAACAACTAGCGGTGTTGGAGCCCAGGGACAGGGGGAGGAGGAGGTGGAGGAGATAGGAGGGATTGCCACACACACAGCAGGGAAACAGCTGACATTACTGAACCCCAATAACAGAGGAGCGACTGTTGGGACTGTGCGTACAGCACTACCAGGCAACAACTAGAGGTGTTGGAGCCCAGGGACAGGAGGAGGAGGAGGTGGAGGAGATAGGAGGGATTGCCACACACACAGCTGGGGAACAGCTGACGTTACTGAACCCCAATAACAAAGGAGCGACTGTTGGGACTGTGCGTACAGCACTACCAAGCAACAACTAGCGGTGTTGGAGCCCAGGGACAGGAGGAGGAGGAGGTGGAGGAGATAGGAGGGATTGCCACACACACAGCTGGGGAACAGCTGACGTTACTGAACCCCAATAACAGGAGCGACTGTTGGGACTGTGCGTACAGCACTACCAGGCAACAACTAGCGGTGTTGGAGCCCAGGGACAGGAGGAGGAGGAGGTGGAGGAGATAGGAGGGATTGCCACACACACAGCTGGGGAACAGCTGACGTTACTGAACCCCAATAACAGAGGAGCGACTGTTCGGACTGTGCGTACAGCACTACCAGGCAACAACTAGCGATGTTGGAGCCCAGGGACAGGGGGAGGAGGAGGTGGAGGAGATAGGAGGGATTGCCACACACACAGCAGGGGAGCAGCTGACGTTACTGAACCCCAATAACAGAGGAGCGACTGTTGGGACTGTGCGTACAGCACTACCAGGCAACAACTAGCGGTGTTGGAGCCCAGGGACAGGAGGAGGAGGAGGTGGAGGAGATAGGAGGGATTGCCACACACACAGCTGGGGAACAGCTGACGTTACTGAACCCCAATAACAGAGGAGCGACTGTTGGGACTGTGCGTACAGCACTACCATGCAACAACTAGCGGTGTTGGAGCCCAGGGACAGGAGGAGGAGGAGGTGGAGGAGATAGGAGGGATTGCCACACACACAGCTGGGGAACAGCTGACATTACTGAACCCCAATAACAGAGGAGCGACTGTTGGGACTGTGCGTACAGCACTACCAGGCAACAACTAGCGGTGTTGGAGCCCAGGGACAGGGGGAGGAGGAGGTGGAGGAGATAGGAGGGATTGCCACACACACAGCAGGGGAGCAGCAGGCGTTACTGAACCCCACTAACACATTGGCGAGGTGTTTGGCTCTGTGCGTACAGCACTTCTGGACAGCAACTAGCGGTGTTGGAGCCCAGGGACAGGAGGAGAAGCAGAGAAACACAATGTAGGCCGAAGCCTGATTGGAGAAAGTCGAAAGGGAACCTTTAACCCCCCCCCCCCCAAGGCGTTTGTAGCTGAAAGAGCCAGCTTGTGCAGCACAAAAGATGCAAAAGGAAAAGGTGGCTCTTTTCATTATGCTCCTTGCAAGCACAGAACTAAACACTTATAAAATGTGTCCCCTGAAACCGTGAGACCATCCCGGAGGTGGGACTTTCCTTCGTAATATGACGCAGCACAGCTGTCATTCCTACCCCCTCGGCGCCGTGCCCCGGCTCCTCAGCGTTGTTTGATTCCGTCACGGAGCCTGCGCTGTTATGTTATCCCTTGGCCAGGCACACTTAGCGCTGCCCATCTTCTGACATCATTTGGTGTCAGGCTGGCTGCGCCTGTGCGGCCGCGTTGGCCGAGAGCCCGCCTCGCAGTGTCGTCTAATGTAATCCCACCGCGGGCCTGGGATCCGTGGCCATGCGCAGTGCATATCCTCGCCTCTCACTCCCCTCCATACGGCTTCTTCAGACTGTGCAGCGTCACGGCCGTGGCATGCTATTAGGGATCAGCTGACGGCGCACAGTCTGAAGAAGGTGTAGGGAGATGAGTGAGAGGCGGAGGTTCAGATATGCACTGCGCATGTCCATGGATCTCAGGCCCCCAGTGGGATTAAATCAGAAGACAATGCGAGGCGGGCTCTCGGCCAGCGCGGCCGCACAGGCGCAGCCAGCCTGACACCAAATGATGTCAGAAGATGGGCAGCGCTAAGTGTGCCTGGCCAAGGGATAACATAACAGCGCAGGCTAAGGGACGGAATCAAACAACGCTGAGGAGCCGGGGCACGGCGCCGAGGGGGTAGGAATGACAGCTGTGCTGCGTCATATTATGAAGGAAAGTCCCATCTCCGGGACGGTTTTACGGTATAAGTGCACACATTTTATAAGTGTTAAGTTCTCCGTGTGCAAGGAGCAAAATGAAAATAGCTACCTTTTCCTTGTGCAGCATTACTGCTGCACAAGGTGGCTCTTTCAGTAACAAATGCCTTGGGGGGGGGACAGGTTCCCTTACATTTCAGTTGTTGTGTCAGTGTGGCGGTCGCAGGACACATTGCCGGCTACACAGCTGGGGATCAGCTGACGTTACTGAAACCCAATAACACTGGGTCGTATGTTTTGACTGTGCAGACGGCACTTCTGAGCCTCAACTGGCGGTGTTGGAGCCCAGGAATTTAAGTTCAGGTGGTAGAAAGATGAACACAACAGGAGACCTGGATAACGTAGACAGTCACCTAATTATTTAATCAGGAAGAGGAGTGGCAAATTCCTTCGAGATCCAGGCCTTGTTCATTTTCAGGAAAGTAAGCCGGTCAACGTTATCGGAGGATAGTCGCATGCGACGGTCAGTTAGTACACCACCTGCAGCACTAAAGACGCGTTCCGATAATACACTAGCCGCAGGGCAAGCCAGCACCTCCAATGCATACTGGCTTAGCTCTGGCCATGTATCCAGCTTTGAGACCCAAAACTTGAAAGGGGAAGAGCCGTCTGGGAGTACAGCAAGAGGGCAAGACATGTAGTCTGTCACCATCTGACGGAACCGTTGCCTCCTGCTGACTGGAGCCGTCTGTGATGGTGTAGACTTTTGTGGCGGGCACAGAAAACTGTGCCACAGTTGGGCCATACTGGTCTTGCCTTGGGCAGAGGCACTGCTTCTGCTCCCTCTTTGTGCAGAGCCTCCACCACTGCCTGGACGCACTGAGCTGCTTTGTAATGCACTAGCAGCACTTCTCTCACTTGGAATGGAGAAGATGATGGAATTCACCAGTGTGTCTTGGTACTCCCGCATTTTTCGCTCCCGGTTCAACGGTGTGATGAGGCTTTCTACGTTGTCCCGGTAGCAAGGATCGAGGAGGGTGAACACCCAATAATCAGACATGTTGAGAATGTGGGCGATGCGGCGGTCGTTTCTCAGGCACTGCAGCATGTAATCCACCATGTGCTGCAGACTGCCAACTGCCCAAGAAACGCTGTCCCCTGCTGGAGGCGTGATCTCTGCCCGCTCGTCATCACCCCACCCTCGCTGTACACACTGACTACTGGACAATTGTGTAACTCCCTCCTCTGGACGGATGTCTTCCTCCTCCATTGACTCCTCCTCATCCTCCTCACAAACTGTCCCCTGCCTACGCGTTTGTGAGGAACCACGTGGCGCTGACTGTCCAGAAGATGATGGAAGTGGTGAATTCTCATCCTCCACCTCTTCCACAACATCATCCCTTAGCGCTTGCAGTGATTTTTCAAGCAGGCAGATAAGGGGGACAGTCATGCTGACTAGTGCATCATCTGCACTCGCCATCCGCGTGGAATAATCAAAGGGACGCAAAACCTGGCAGACGTCATTCATAGTGGCCCACTCTGTGGTTGTGAAGTCTGTACGGCGCGGAGTGCGACTTCTTTGCGCCTGATACAGCTGGTACTCCATTACAGCTTGCTGCTGCTCACACAACCGCTCCAACATATGTAACGTGGAATTCCACCTGGTAGGTAGGTCACATATGATGCGATGTTCCGGCAGGTGGTGTCGGCGCTGCAGAGCCGCAATGCGCGCTTTTGCCGTGCTGGAACGCCGCAAGGGAGCACACTCTAGGCGGACCTTGTGCAGCAGCGCATCAAGATCCGGATAGTCCCTCAAAAAACTCTGCACGACCAAATTGAGCACATGTGCCAGACATGGGATGTGAGTGAGGTTGCCGAGGCCCAGAGCTGCCACCAGATTTCGGCCATTATCACACACTACCATGCCTGGTTGGAGATTCGCTGGCACAAACCACACATCGCTCTCCTGCTTGATGGCATTCCAGAGCTCCTGCACTGTGTGGCTTCGATTCCCCAAAGAAATTAATTTCAAGACGGCCTGTTGACGTTTGGCCACGGCTGTGCTCATGTCGGTCGTAACAGGTAAACGTTCATCACGGGTCCATGTGGAGGTGGACTGTGACGGCTCCTGCAGCGATGATTCTGAGGAACTGGTATAAGAGGAGGAGTCAATGCGTACAGAATGGATTCCTGCAATCCTTGGAGTGGGCAGGACACATCCTGCGCCACTCGCACGATCTGTACCCGGCTCAACGACATTAACCCAATGGGCAGTGAGGGAAAGGTATCGCCCCTGTCCATGTTGACTGGTCCACGCATCGGTGGTGAGGTGGACCTTGCTACTGACGGCATTCAGTAGCGCGTGTTTTATGTGTCCCTCCACATGCTTGTGCAGGGCAGGGACGGCTTGCCTGCTGAAGTAAAAGCGGCTGGGCACATTGTACTGTGGGACTGCCAATGACATCAAGTCACGGAAGCTGTCAGTCTCCACCAGCCTGAATGACAGCATTTCCAGGGACAGAAGTTTGGCAATGCCTGCAGTCAGAGCCTGTGCTCGTGGGTGGTTTGACGAGAAAGGCCGCCTTTTCTCCCATGCCTGTACTACCGATGGCTGTAGACTGGGCTGGGAGTGTGTGGATGACTGGGAAAGTGGTGCTGCGGGTGGAATTACAGCGGGTCTCTGGACAACAGGGCCAGAGGTTCTTCCACGGCGATCCTGGGAGGAAGCCGAACCAGCTGCGTGTGAGCTGGAGGAAGAGGCAACACGAGCAGAAGAGGTGGTAGCTGCCGCTGTTGCTTGGCCTAGCTCTTCAGTGTGTTTTTCTAACTTCGCCGCGTGCCTGTTGCGCACATGTTTCCACATGTTGGAGGTATTGAGGTTGCTGACATTTTGACCTCTTTTTACTTTGTGATGACACACCTTGCATTTGACATAGCAAATGTCATCTGCAACTGTGTCAAAAAAGGACCAGGCACTGCAAGTCTTGGGAGCGCCCTTTTTGGCTTTTGGAAGAGACATGCTCCTAACGGGTGCCAAAGTGGAGGCTGCAGGATCCGCAGTCTTCCCCCTCCCTCTCCCTCTTTGGGCCGTACGGGGAATCTCTTCCTCAGAGCTGCTCCCACCACCTTCCTGTCCCTCACGCCAAGATGGGTCAAGGACCTCATCATCTACACTACCCTCTGCCCCCAACTGCTCCTCCTGGGTAGTCTCAGCAGCAGAGCACGCACCAGTAAGTGGCACCTGAGTGTCATCATCAGCGGATGCGGCCTGCAATGTGGTGACCGGAGGCACTGGCCCACCCGCCTCTTCAGACTCAGAGAGAAAAAGCTGTTGGGCATCACTGCACCCTGCCTCTTCTTCCATTTCTCCAATGCTGCTTGGCTGGCCCCGTTTCCAAGCCAAGAGATTCAGAGAACAGAAGTAGAGACGGCTCCTGTCCTGGGCTCTCTGTCTGCCTGGGCAATTTGGCAGGTGGTGAAGAGACAGATGGCTGCTCTCCAGTGCTCTGTGTCTGAGAGGATGTGGCACTAATTGAAGTTGATGCATTAGCTGCCATCCATCCGACTACGGCTTCAATTTGTTCTTCACGCAGCAGCGGTGTACGGCGCTCTGCGACAAAGCTGCGCATGAATGACTGTTCCCTGGTGAAAGTGGGTGCTGATGAGTCACCGGTGCCCGCAGCAGGCACAGAATCCCCACGTCCCCTCCCTGCTCCGCGCCCACGCCCACGTGCCTTACTCACTGCCTTCTTCATCTTGGTTGACTGATAAAGATAAGCAGAAAAGTACTAACGGCTTTGTGTGCTTATTCCTGAACAACTCCTAACAGGTATAAGAAACACTAATTTTCTAAAGTGTGGACTAGACTTTAATATGAGCTAATGTGGCCTACACAAATGTAAAGTGGTGTCACTGGTGTGTTTGGTGAACTTTATTATTTATTTTTTTGGGGGGGGCTGAACTGACAACAGAGAGAGCTGCAGTCACACGGAGACCGTGCAGACAGCCGTAAACGGCGCTGCAAGGCCAGAAAACCCTCCTCTACATTATCCTATGTAGTGTTTTTCCACAAATTAGCTGGAGACGGGTGGAAGGACACTAATAGGATTTTTTTGAAAAAATGTGCAGCAGCCTGCACTAGGGTTGAGCGACTTTTGCTTTTTTAGGATCGAGTTGGGTTTTGTGAAACCCGACCTTCTCAAAAGTCGGATCGGGTGAAATCGGCCGATTCTACTGTAAAGTCGGGTTCCCGGTCCCGGAACTAGAAACCCAATGCAAGTCAATGTGCATTCTCATATCTCTCTCTCTCTCTCTCTCTCTCTCTCTCTCTCTCTCTCTCTCTCTCTCTCTCTGGCTATGGCTCTATGACGCCGCAGAAACCGGGCCGGAACCTATGTCATCACGCTGCCAACAATTAATTGGCTGAAAAAATGGCGAGGAAGGCGTCATTCAAAACGCGACTTTGGCGCCAAGATCGCGTACCGCATGGCCGACCCCACGCTGGGATCGGGTCGGGTTTCATGAGACGCCGACTTTGCCAAAAGTCGGCGACTTATGAAAATGACCGATCCGTTTTGCTCAACCCTAGCCTGCACTATTTAAAAGAAAAGGAAAATTGATTTTACGGTATGACGCAGTGAAGAACCCTGAGCTGGAGACAACCAGGCTATGGCTGCTCACAGACTACAGGGCGAGCTGCAGTCACACGGAGACCGTGCAGACAGCCGTAAACGGCGCTGCAAGGCCCAAAAACCCTCCTCTACGTTATCCTATGTAGTGTTTTTCCACAAATTAGTTGGAGACGGGTGGAAAGACACTAATAGGATTTTTTTGAAAAAATGTGCAGCAGCCTGCACTAGGGTTGAGCGACTTTTGCTTTTTTAGGATCGAGTTGGGTTTTGTGAAACCCGACCTTCTCAAAAGTCGGATCGGGTGAAATCGGCCGATTCTACTGTAAAGTCGGGTTCCGGTCCCGGAACTAGAAACCCAATGCAAGTCAATGTGCATTCTCATATCTCTCTCTCTCTCTCTCTCTCTCTCTCTCTCTATGGCTATGGCTCTATGACGCCGCAGAAACCGGGCCGGAACCTATGTCATCACGCTGCCAACAATTAATTGGCTGAAAAAATGGCGGGGAAGGCGTCATTCAAAACGCGACTTTGGCGCCAAGATCGCGTACCGCATGGCCGACCCCACACTGGGATCGGGTCGGGTTTCATGAGACGCCGACTTTGCCAAAAGTCGGCGACTTATGAAAATGACCGATTTGTTTCGCTCAACCCTAGCCTGCACTATTTAAAAGAAAAGGAAAATTGATTTTACGGTATGACGCAGTGAAGAACCCTGAGCTGGAGACAACCAGGCTATGGCTGCTCACAGACTACAGGGCGAGCTGCAGTCACACGGAGACCGTGCAGACAGCCGTAAACGGCGCTGCAAGGCCCAAAAACCCTCCTCTACGTTATCCTATGTAGTGTTTTTCCACAAATTAGTTGGAGACGGGTGGAAAGACACTAATAGGATTTTTTTGAAAAAATGTGCAGCAGCCTGCACTACTTAAAAGAAAAGGAAAATTGATTTTACGGTATGACGCAGTGAAGAACCCTGAGCTGGAGACAACCAGGCTATGGCTGCTCACAGACTACAGGGCGAGCTGCAGTCACACGGAGACCGTGCAGACAGCCGTAAACGGCGCTGCAAGGCCCAAAATCCCTCCTCTACGTTATCCTATGTAGTGTTTTTCCACAAATTAGCTGGAGACGGGTGGAAAGACACTAATAGGATTTTTTTGAAAAAATTAGCAGCAGACTACACTACTTGGAAGAAAAAAAAAAAAAAACAGTATGAGGCAATGAACCACCCTCCCTGAACTGAATACAACCAGCTATGGATGGCCTATGTGGCTGCACTCAGACTAGAGAGTGGGCTGCACTCACACACACACACACACACAGACCTTGCAGAACGCTGTGAAAACAGCGCTACAAGGCAAAAGCAAGGTGAATAGTAGGTGAACACAGCGGTTGCTAAATTAGCCTTTGAAAAGCACAAAAAAGCAAATCGCTATCTCTAAACTGGCCCTCAGTCAGCAAACAGCGTCCTGTCACTAACTGAATTCACAGCAAAATGGCGCCAGCGACTTTTAAACTGCATCATGACATCATTTCAGCAGCCAATCACAGCCATGCCAGTAGTTTCATGCCCTCCATGCTGAACAGGATGTGCCCACACTTGGAATCATTCTCATTGGCTGAATTTGTGCAGTTTGAATCTGGGAACTTCCGATTCCGGTATCCGATACACGGCAAGTATCGGAATCCCGGTATCGGAATTCCGATACCGCAAGTATCGGCCGATACCCGATACTTGCGGTATCGGAATGCTCAACACTAGTGATGAGTAGTGTTGAGCATTCCGATACCGCAAGTATCGGGTATCGGCCGATATTTGCTGTATCGGAATTCCCATACCGAGTTCCGATATTTTTGTGATATCGGAAATCGGAATCGGAAGTTCCCAGTGTATGGTTCCCAGGGCCTGGAGGAGAGGAGACTCTCCTTCAGGCCCTGGGATCCATATTCATGTAAAAAATAAAGAATAAAAATAAAAAATATGGATATACTCACCCGTCCGGCGGCCCCTGGACCTTACCGATGTAACCGGCAGCCTAAGTTCCCAAGAATGCAGTGAGTTTAGGACCTGCGATGACGTCGCGGCTTGTGATTGGTCGCGTGAGCGGTCACATGAGCGGTCACGCGACCAATCACAAGCCGCAACATCATCGAAGGTCCTTCACTGCTCATTCTTAGGAATGGAGGGTACCGGTTACATCGGTAAGGTCCAGGGGCCGCCGGAGGGGTGAGTATATCCATATTTTTTATTTAATTCTTTATTTTTTACATGAATATGGATCCCAGGGCCTGAAGGAGAGTTTCCTCTCCTTCAGACCCTGGGAACCATCCAGGATACCTTCCGATACTTGTGTCCCATTGACTTGCATTGGTATCGGGTATCGGTATCGACGATATCCGATATTTTTTGGATATCGGCCGATACCATCCGATACCGATACCTGAGTATCGGAAGGTATCGCTCAACACTAGTGATGAGAGGTTACATCACTGAAGTGACTGCTCACTAAACCGGATCATAGTGGGACATAAGCAGTAATGGATTATTGGCAGAAAGTTAAGTATAACTTTCCTTTTTTATTTATGTTGAATAAATGGGTAAAAGAGGGTTGAGGAGTTTTATTTCAAATAAAGGACTTTGTGTGTTTATTACAATTAAAAGACTATCTCTGTCTTTATTAAATTTGACTCTGATAGACGCCTCTCCATAGCTAACCCCTAGGTGTGATGTCAGCGGCAATAAGACAACTGACATCAACTCCACAACTATTACCCCACTTGCTGCCGCACCAGGGCAAGTGGGAAGAGTGAAGGCTAAGCGTTAGTATTGGTATATCTGGGGTGGCTGAGGGCTGATGTTCTTAGTCTGGAAGGGGACCAATATCCATCACCCCTTCCTAGGATATTTATATCAGCCCGCAGCTGTCTGCATCACTTTTGCTGGTTAATAAGTATAAAGGGGACCCCCGCATCATTTTTCTGGCATGGTCCCCCTATGAAAACCAGTAAAGGCTAAGTAAACATCTTTGAGCTGAAATTAATAGCCTAGGAACCTTTATGGCTATTGGCCACTTCCCAGATTTTCTTCAGCTGGTTATGAAAATTAAGGGAGACCCTCTTTTTTTTATTTATTTAAAAAAATAAATACAAGTACAGAAATATAAGCTCACAAAACACTGATTAGAAAACACACTGACATATTTTTATCTATCTATCTATCTATCTATCTATCTATCTACTTCAAGAGTTTGGAGGCAGCACATCATTCAGAGTGGAAAAAAAAATTATGTTTAACCCCTTAAAGACCGGAGGTATTTTCATTTTTGAGTTTTCTTTTTTTGCTCCCCTTCTTCCCAGAGCCATAACTTTTTATTTTTCTGTCAAAATGGCCATGTGAGGGCTTGGGTTTTTTTGGGGACAAGTTGTACTTTTGAATAGCACAATTGGTTTTAACATATCATGTACTGGAAAATGTGAAAAAAAATTCCATGTGCAGTGAAATAGCAAAAAAAGTGCAATTCCACATTTTTTTTTTTTTTTTTACCATGTTCACTAAATGCTAAAATTTAAGTGGTGAAAAAAAAATCCAAACTTTGGTAAAAAAAAAATGTTGCCATTTTCCGAGACCTGTAGCGTCTCCATTTTTCATGATTTGAGTCTGGGTTAGGGCTTATTTTTTGAACACCGAGTTGACGTTTTTATTGAAACCATTTTGATGTAGACACGATTTTTTGATCGCCAGTTATTGCATTGTGTTGCAATGTAGCGACTATCAAAAAATGTAATTCTGGTGTTTTTTTTTTTACTTTTTGCATGCTTCAATAGTCTCCATGGGAGACTAGAATCTGCAGTTGTCTGATTTACTCTGCTACATACAGGCGATGATCAGATCACCTGTTTGTAGTATAAATGCTCACTTGCTATGAGCGCCAACCACCGGGCTCATAGCAATTCGGATATGACAACTATAGAGGTCTGCTGGAGATCTCTGGTTGTCATGCCAATCCATCGCGGACCTGCGATCACATGATGGGGTCACCGATGGGCAGTATTTTCGACGCGCTTATCGGAAGTGCGAGCTGGATGCCACTGTCAGAGTTTGACAGTGGCATTTAACAGGTTAACAGCAGAGGTTGGATCGTGATTCCAAGCGCGGCTCTTAGAGGCACATGTCAGCTGTTCAAAACAGCTGACGCCTGCTGGGAAAGATGTGGACTCAGCGCCGGAGCCCACATCAAAGGGAGAGATTCCGACGTGGGAGTACTATTACACCCAACGTCAGAAAGAGGTTAAAGGCCCATCATGATTGCATTCATTGTAAACTGTAGAATGATGAGAATTATGGTCAAAATAATCTGTGTGAGTGTCTTCAGCTTTAAAAAAATCACGGAAGCCTCAAATATTTTTTACGGATAGGGCATGAAAGTGCCCTATTTTTGTAATCGTCCGTCCTGCAATTTTGGCAACCCTGACTGCCTGACGACACACATCTTGGCATGACTATCTGGTCTCTTTTTCCACCTTTGCCTCTTTGTTGGTCCTCCATAAATTAACAAATTAGAGTCCGGCCACAGAGAGAATCACAAACAATTCAGACTGCTCCTTTTTCTACAATTTGAGGCAAATTCAATTAGCCTTAAATATAATTTTAATAGATTGATATTAAATAGATTTATTGATAGATAAGGAATACATGATAGGAAGCACCTATCTTCTTAAACTGATTGATTTGAAGAATTTGAGTGGAAGTTCAGGCAGCACAGTCAAGCAAATTACAACACTGGTGCTCCAACACACACCAAATCATTCCTTGCCATGGAGGTGCTATGATACTAAACACAAATGATTAGTTCCAGGGCCATTGACATCAGATGAATCCAGATTCCTGTTGCATCATTATGATGGGAGAGTAAATATTCCCATCCCTGTCGGATATCAATAGTTTAGACTGATAAAAGGTAAGTAGCATTTTCCTGTCACTCCCTGGGTCCTTTGATACCATCTGTGGATTGGAGTTTGGACAGTAGGACTCATTGCAGTATACAAGTCCAGATTTATGCAACTGGAGGGACCGTGTTGAGCAGACGATGCTGTGTTATTTGTTGGAGTTTGCTAATACTGTACTGTGTAACCTCTTTGTAACTTCTTCGATTTTCTGTGTCAGCGTCTCCTGTAATCTTCCATGTTGCGGTAATATAAATAATAGTTGCTTTTTATCCCAAGTAAAACAATTTAATCTCCCACAATGTCTGAGTGTTGATGATTCTGCTGAAAGTTAAAATTCACAACGGGGCTTACCTAAGTATTGTGGCTGACCAAGTTCATTGAGCCTTATGACTCAAGGGTTGTATTATCATAGATTGGTTCCAGTACCATGACAATGAGGTTTTCTTTCTTTTTTGGTCTTCACAGCCACCAGATTTCGATGATATCGAACATCTCTGGGATGAGGTAGAACAGGCTGGTTAAAATATTTCAGTATTTGTGTGTAATATGGAGTAACTGTAAGAAGTTTCATATCCGTTTGGGCCAAAATTCCAGCAAAATGATGTCAAAACTTTCAGAATTATTGGGATTCTGAAGAAAAAAAGAGGTTCATAGCACTATAGGATGGGTATCTCTGATACAATGTCCATTCACTGTATACAGATAACATACAGTCACAAAATTTGCAATAAGTAATGGTCACTGACTACAACCTCACCGTTCCTGCACATTGACCTTTGCAGCTGTAAAACATATTTCTAAATGCTCTTAAAGGGCATCTGTCAGTAGAATCAACCCTTCCAAAAAGTCTATATGGTCATGTAGGTCATACATTGCTGAATAAAATGATACCTTGATATCTGGTTTTCTTAATATGTAAATGAGTTGTTAACATCTAAGGGTCGATCTGCATGAGAATCTGCTTCCAGAGCTTATTTTGAATAAATTGGGGTGTTACCAGTGTGAGACATGTAGATCAGGAAAGCAAACTGTCAGTCAGTCATAACATGACTCACACTAGTAATGAACCGTTTAATTTATAACCACTGGATTCAAATTCTCAAGGAGATCTATGCCCCGCCATAGATCTTAACAGCTCTGTGAGGAGCTGGCCACGGACCTTTTCCAGCATTGAGCACCAGTATATCGATCTTACTGTTGTGTTTATTATAGATATGCTTGCTTATCAGTTTAAGGTGCACAAATCTCTCGTGGAAAGTGTTCAGCCTCAGGAATCAATGTTTCCATTCAGTGTCAGTAAGCAGAGGAAGATGTGCAGGCTGGATATCATAAGCAATAAGGAGAACTCAAGAGTTTTTTTACGTATAAAAACAAATATATATTTTATTACATATAATGTTAACAAATATTCATTATTATAATAGTACTAAAGACAATATGTCAGTATGAAAACAAATTGATCCAACTTAGGGTACCGTCACACATTGAAATTTCCATCGCTACGACGTTACGATTCGTGACGTTCTAGCGATATCGTTACGATATCGCTGTGTCTGACACGCAGCAGCGATCAGGGATCCTGCTGAGAATCGTACGTCGTAGCAGATCGTATGGAACTTTCTTTCGTCGCTTGATCACCCGCTGACATCGCTGGATCGTTGTGTGTGACAGCGATCCAGCGATGTCTTCGCTTGTAACCAGGGTAAACATCGGGTAACTAAGCGCAGGGCCGCGCTTAGTAACCCGATGTTTACCCTGGTTACAAGCGTAAACGTAAAAAAACAAACCGTACATGCTCACCCGTCGGTGTCCTTCAGGTCCCTTGCCGTCTGCTTCCTGCTCTGAGTGCCGGCCGGAAAGTGAGAGCAGATCGCAGCGGTGCTGCGATCTGCTCTCACTGTACGGCTGCACTCAGAGCAGGAAGCAGACGGCAAGGGACCTGAAAGACACCGACGGGTGAGTATGTACTGTTTGTTTTTTTACGTTTACGCTGGTAACCAGGGTAAACATCGGGTTACTAAGCGCGGCCCTGCGCTTAGTTACCCGATGTTTACCCTGGTTACCCGGGGACTTCGGCATCGCTCCAGCGCCGTGATTGCAACGTGTGACCGCAGTCTACGACGCTGGAGCGATATTCATACGATCGCTGCGACGTCACGGATCGTGCCGTCGCAGCGATGAAAATTTCAATGTGTGACGGTACCCTCAGGTGACAGCGCAAGCGCGATCACTAACAGAGAACTGACAGAGTGCAAAAAAGGTTCCAAATAATTACTAGCTGCCAGATAGGTGTATACTAACTAGAACAATGCAATCTTGTGTTAGCTTAGGCGTGACACATATTTAAATACAATGGTCCAAGTCGCGCTGGCTTAGTAACAGCGCTAATCTTATAATAATTAGGCGTCACACCTAACATTTGCTAAGGAACCGCACCTAAAAAGTAAAGCAGTAGAAAGGTTAATTACCCATGTTATGAAGATGTCAGCTCTGCATGTATATTTAAGGCCTACATTAGCATTTCTGTCCTGCATCTGGTGGGGGCATGTGTGTCTTTGTTCCTCTTTGTAGGGGGCGTCCATAATACACCACCCTGCAGTCAGGCTGGAGACAAGGCTTCTGGAATATTCTTCAGCAAATGTTTAAGGGGGAGGGTGCCTCCTTGATGCCAAGAGAGGGAGAGCAATGATACACATGTTTAGTGAGGGAGTTGGTGGAGTTAAGTCAAGGGGTGAAGATCTGTTGCTGACCACCTGGTGCCCGAGTATGGCTATGGAGGAGGGAGATTGAACGCTGGATGGAGCTGGTTACATATGTACGATCGTCAGATCTGTCATCTGGATTTGAGGCTCTATCCTAAGGACTGTTGTTGCTGGCTGGAACTACACGGTGGGCTATGTATATGGATACACCTAAATAAAATGAGAATGGTTGGTGATGGTTGGTGATATCAACTTCCTGTTTGTGGCACATTAGTATATGGGAGGGGAAAAACTTTTCAAGATGGGTGGTGACCATGGTGGCCATTTTGAAGTCGGCCATTTTGGATCCAACTTTATTTTATTCAGTGGGAAGAGGGTCATGTGATACATCAAACTTATTCAGAATTTCACAAGAAAAACAATGGTGTGCTTAACTTTATTCTTTCGTGAGTTATTTACAAGTTTCTCTTTGTTTATAGCCATTGACGACTTCAAAATGGCCTCCATGGTCACCACCCATCTAGAAAAGTTTCCCCCTCCCATATACTAATGTGACACAAACAGGAAGTTGATATCACCAATCATTCTCATTTTATTTAGGTGTATCCAAATACATGGCCCACCCTGTAGATACATGTGCTATGGTAGTGGTACCTATCATCTGGAGGAGCATGAATTGTGACTGCAAGCTATACTGGCGGTCAGGGCCAGACTGGTCATTTGGCAATTTTGGCAAATGCCAGAAGGGCCTGTCTGGTCATGGGCTGCCTTGTCTTCCATGTTGTTAACAGAATCGGTCATCTCACGATACCCATACTGTTAAGAGTTGTGATGGAGCACAAAGTTGCTGACTCCGTCACTTACCCCAGCAGGCCACGAGTATCATTAGAAATATTGGTCTTGTAGAAAATCTTCCTTTCCTCCATCCAGGGTAATATTAGTAATATATCCCATCTGGTTCATGGGGACGAGGATAACATGGGCCTGTGTGATTTCAAATGCCAGGACTGAATTTCAGCCCCAGTCCATACCTGCTGGCGGGTGATACAAAAGCTGTGAGTCAACCAAAAGTTGTGAGACAGTGAGTATGGGGGCAATGGAACTACTGTCCCCGGGTTGGGATCTAGTGGACGGGGGGCATTGAATTTTAGCCATCTACCCGGAGTTGTTGTAAGATCATGGAAGCAAGGAATAATAAATAGTTACATCATTAACTTGCCTAGGTGATTATTACAACCCACAACTTCAGATCTTTACAAGCTCAATGAAGTATTAAGAAAAATGCGAATTTCTCTGGAATAAGACATCGGTTCACAGATATCAAAGTATCATTTTAGTTAATTTACTATTACATTCATTCCTTTTAGAGGAGTTAGGCGGGTTCCCTTTAACCTCATTGCAAGATGGCTGAACCCATATTCATGTACATAAAATAGATTAAAAAATCTACAGTCAGAAAAGTAAAACGTGTTAGAAATAAATAATGTATATTAGGCATTAAGCATATTTCACACATTATTTCTGGACTGGCCACAGGACTTCTGATCTGACCTCAACTCAATAACCTCTCATACGCCTGTGAGGATGTTGAGTTCGAGTCAGTTAACCAGCGTGACTAACCTGGACATTGTGTACTGAGACCATGAATGTCACATTGCAAAATCAGCCTCAGAATCTGTTTAATTTATGAAAAATATATATACGATACCTTTTAGCTTATGGCCAATGAAAGGTCATCAGAAACTCAATATCTGTTAGACCAGCTCATCAAGTATTTGATTTAATCTGATGGTGTCACCAAGAAAGGGATGCCTTCCCATTAGGTCAAAAAGAAAGGGACACTATTCTAATATGTCTCCATCAAGACACATTATTGATTGTTATAGTAAAGTGGGTGACTTGAATGTTAATTGCCTAAAGTAAAAGTTTTTATTTTTTTGAATGGTGGAGAAGGCATGAAAGGTCTTAAGGTACCTTCACACTAAGCGACTTTGCAACGATAACGATAGCGATCCGTGACGTTGCAGCGTCCTGGATAGCGATATCTTTGAGTTTGACACGCAGCAGCGATCAGGATCCTGCTGTGATATCGCTGGTCGTTGCTGAAAGTTCAGAACTTTATTTGGTCGTCAGATCGGCGTGTATCGTCGTGTTTGACAGCAAAAGCAACGATGCCAGCGATGTTTTACAATGGTAACCAGGGTAAATATCGGGTTACTAAGCGCAGGGCCATGCTTAGTAACCCGATATTTACCCTGGTTACCATTGTAAAAGTAAAAAAAACAAACAGTACATACTCACATTCCGGTGTCTGTCACACGTCCCCCGGCGTCTGCTTCCCGCACTGACTGTGAGCGCCGGCCGTAAAGTAAAAGCAGAGCACAGCAGTGATGTCACCGCTGTGCTGTGCCTTACGGCCGGCACTCACAGTCAGTGCAGGAAGCAGACGCCGGGGGACGTTATGGACACCGGAATGTAAGTATGTACTGTTTTTTTTTTTTTACATTTACACTGGTAACCAGGTTAAACATCGGGTTACTAAGCGTGGCCCTGCGCTTAGTAACCCGATGTTTACCCTGGTTACCAGGAGACTTCGGCATCATTGGTCGCTGGAGAGCTGTCTGTGTGAAAGCTCTCCAGCGACCACACAGCGACGCTGCAGCGATCGGCATCGTTGTCGATATCGCTGCAGCGTCGCTTAATGTGAAGGTACCTTAACAGACTTGACAGGATTATTTAACAGCATCATTGTGAAAAGATGCTGCTGTATGTGATATTTGGTTGGTATATTAACATTTCCTAACCTGCCAGTTCTAGCAACTCAAGGAAAACATTCTGAATCTACTTTAAAAGAACAAACCTTTGCCTTTTCAGTTTGTCTGTTACTCTCTATATGTTTTATCATCAAAAAGTTAATTTATTTCAGTTCTTCAATACAAAAAGTGAAACTCATCTATATATATTATTGTCTAAGGGTTTTTCTGTCTGTCTGTCTGTCTGTCCTGGAAATCCCGCGTCTCTGATTGGTCGAGGCCGCCTGGGCCTCAACCAATCAGCGACGGGCACAGTATCGACGTAGATGTCATAATCTAAATCCCGCGTCTCTGATTGGTCGAGGCCGCCTGGGCCTTGACCAATCAGTGACGGGCACAGTATCGACGTAGATGTCATAATGGTTGCCATGGCAACGATGATGTCATAAAGTTTGCCTCGACCAATCAGCGACGGGCACAGTCTGCCACAAATTCTGGAATCATCATTGTCCATATACTACGGGGACATGCATATTCTAGAATACCCGATGCGTTAGAATCGGGCCAACATCTAGTATATTATAAGTATTATTTATTCATATAGCACTGATTCCATGGTGCTGTACATGAGAAGGGGTTACATACAAATTACAGATATCACTTACATGTCAGCAAACTAACAATTACAGACTGATACAGAGGGGTGAGGACCCTATCCTTGCGGGCTTACATTCTACAGGATGGTGGGGAAGGAGACAGTAGGTTGAGGGTTGCAAGAGCTCCGGTGTTGGTGAGGCGGTAGCTCCGGTAGTGGTGAGGAGGCAGCAGGGTCAGTGGAGGCTGTAGGCTTTCCTAAAGAGGAGGGTTTTCGGGTTCCGTCTGAAGGATACGAATGTGGTTGATAGTCAGACGTGTTGGGGCAAAGAATTTCAGAGGATGGGGGATATTTTGGAGAAGTCTTGGAGGCTGTTTGGTGAGGGGTGAATAAGTGTGGAGGAGAGAAGGAGGTCTTGGGAGGACCGGAGATGACGTGAGGGAAGATATCTGGAGATTACTTCAGAGATATATGCAGGAGACAGGTTATGGATGGCTTTGTAGGTCAGTATTAGTAATTTGAACTGGATACACTGAGGAAATGGAAGCCAATGAAGAGATTTGCAGAGGGGGGAAGTGGAGGAGTACTGAGGAGAGAGATGAATTAAAAGGGCAGCAGAGTTAAGGATGGACTGGAGAGGTGCAAGAGTGTTAGCAGGGAGGCCACAGAAAAGGATGTTGCAGTAGATGAGTCGGGAGATGATGAGGGCTTGCACAAGCATTTTAGTAGATTGAGGGTTGAGGAAAGGATGGATTCTGGAGATATTTTTGAGCTGGAGGCAACAGGAGGTGGAAAGAGCTCGGATATGTGGTTTGAAAGACAGGGCAGAGTCAAGGGTTACTCCGAGGCAGCGGACTTCCGGTATGGGGGAAAGCATGATGTCGTTAATTGCGATAGCTAGGTCAGGTAAGGAAGATCTATGAGATGGAGGAAAGTGTTGTGAATTCCATTCTTGGGCTCCCTCCGGTGGTTGTAAATGGCACTTTTGTGAGTTCTGCCCTTGGGCTCCCTCCGGTGATTTTGAGTGGAACTGCTGCTCCTTGGGTTTAGCATTGCAGCTGCTTCCACTGATCGTCTCTCCTGGCTCTGCTATTTAGCCTGGCTCTAGTCTTCAGCCAGTGCCAGCTGTCAATGTTTCTTGGTTGGATTCAGATCTCTCCTTGGATTTCTCTGATAGCCTGTCCATTTCAGCAAAGATAAGTCATTGCTTTTCTTTTGGTTGTCCACTTGCTGTGGACTTAATCGTTCAGCTCATGTTGTGTTTTTTCTTGTCCAGCTTGTCTGTATGATATATTCAGCTTAGCTGGAAGCTCTGAGGAAGCAGATTTGCTCCTCCACACCGTGAGTCGGTGTGGAGATTTTTTGTAAACTCTGTGTGGATTTTTAGCTTTTAATACTGACCGCACAGTATCCTTTTCTATCCTGTCTATTTAGTTAGAATTGGCCTCCTTTGCTAAATCTTGTTTTCATTCTGTGTATGTCATTTCCCTCTCCACTCACAGTCAATATTTGTGGGGGGCTATCTTTCCTTTGGGGTTTTCTCTGAGGCACGATAGCTTTCTGTTTCCATCTTTAGGGGTAGTTAGTTCTCAGGCTGTGACGAGGTGTCTAGGGAGTGACAGGAACATCCCACGGCTACTTCTAGTGTTGGTGTTAGGATTAGGAACTGCGGTCAGTACAGATACCACCTCCTCAGAGCTCGTCCCATGTTGCTCCTTAACCGCCAGGTCATAACAGTACAGCTGGCCTGCAATGTGTTGAATGCATCTCAAAAGAGGGGAAAAAAAGTTCTGAGCCATTTTTTTTTCTTCTTTGCAGCCTGTTTTGTCTTTTTTTTTCACCTTACCTCTGGGTGGCTCAGTGGTTACGTGCTAGCATGGATATTCAGGGATTGACGTCTCGTGTGGATCAACTTGCTGCTAGAGTACAGGGTATTTTGGATTATATCATTCAGACTCCTGTTTAGAGCCTAGAATTCCTACTCCTGATTTATTTTTTGGGGATAGATCCAAATTTTTGAACTTTAAAAATAACTGCAGATTGTTTTTTGCTTTGAGACCCCGTTCCTCTGGTGACCCCATTCAGCAGGTGAAGATTGTCATTTCTCTGCTGCGTGGAGACCCTCAGGACTGGGCATTCTCCCGTGAGTCAGGGGATCCTGCATTACTCAATGTAGACGCATTTTTTCAAGCTCTCGGATTGCTGTATGACGAACCTAATTCTGTGGATCAGGCAGAAAAAACCTTGCTGGCTCTGTGTCAGGGTCAGGAAGCGGCAGAAGTATACTGCCAGAAATTTAGAAAGTGGTCTGTGCTCACAAAATGGAATGAGTATGCCCTGGCAGCAATTTTCAGAAAGGGTCTTTCTGAAGCCCTTAAAGATGTTATGGTGGGGTTCCCCATGCCTGCTGGTTTGAACGAATCAATGTCTCTGGCCATTCAGATTGATCGGCGCCTGCGCGAGCGCAAGGTGGTGCACCATATGGCAGTGTCCTCTGAGCAGAGTCCTGAGCCTATGCAATGTGATAGGATTTTGACTAGAGCAGAACGGCAGGAATTCAGACATCAGAATAAGCTTTGTTTTTACTGTGGTGATTCTGCTCATGCTATTTCTGAGTGCCCTAAGCGTACTAAGAGGGTCGCTGGGTCTGTTACCATTAGTACTGTACAGCCTAAATTTCTCTTGTCTGTTACCCTGATTTGCTCATTATCATCCTTTTCTGTTATGGCATTTGTGGATTCAGGCGCTGCCCTGAACTTAATGGACTTAGAGTTTGCCAGACGCTGTGGTTTTTCCTTGCAGCCTTTGCAGAGTCCTATTCCCTTAAGGGGAATAGATGCTACACCATTGGCCAAGAATAAACCTCAGTACTGGACACAGTTGACCATGTACATGGCTCCAGCACATCAGGAAGATTGTCGTTTTCTGGTGTTGCATAATTTGCATGATGTTGTGCTGGGTTTTCCATGGTTACAGGTGCATAATCCGGTGCTGGATTGGAAGTCTATGTCTGTGATTAGTTGGGGTTGTCAAGGGATACATAGTGATGTTCCTTTAATGTCAATTTCCTCTTCCCTCTCTTCTGAAGTTCCTGAGTTTTTCTCGGATTTCCAGGATGTATTTGATGAGCCCAAGTCCAGCTCCCTTCCTCCTCATAGGGACTGCGATTGTGCTATTAACTTGATTCCTGGCTGTAAGTTCCCTAAGGGCCGACTCTTCAATCTGTCTGTGCCAGAGCATGCAGCCATGCGGAGTTATGTAAAGGAGTCTTTGGAGAAGGGGCATATTCGCCCGTCTTTGTCACCGTTGGGAGCTGGATTCTTCTTTGTTGCCAAGAAGGATGGCTCCTTGAGACCCTGTATTGATTATCGCCTTCTTAATAAGATTACGGTCAAATTCCAATACCCTTTACCTTTGCTTTCTGATTTGTTTGCTCGGATTAAGGGGGCTAGTTGTTTACTAAGATTAACCTTCGAGGGGCGTATAATCTTGTTCGTATTAAACAGGGTGACGAATGGAAAACAGCATTTAATACGCCCGAAGGCCATTTTGAATACCTTGTGATGCCATTCGGGCTCTATAATGCTCCATCTGTGTTTCAGTCCTTTATGCATGATATCTTACGGAATTATCTTGATAAATTCATGATTGTATATTTGGTTGATATTTTGGTTTTTTCCGATGATAGGGAGTCTCATGTGAAACAGGTCAGGATGGTATTTCAGATCCTTCGTGCTAATGCTTTGTTTGTGAAGGGGTCTAAGTGCCTTTTTGGAGTTCAGAAGGTTTCTTTTTTGGGTTTCATTTTTTTCTCCCTCGGCTATAGAAATGGATCCTGTTAAGGTCCAGGCCATTCATGATTGGATTCAACCCACATCTGTGAAGAGCCTTCAGAAATTTTTGGGCTTTGCTAATTTTTATCACCGTTTCATTGCTAACTTTTCCAGTGTGGTTAAGCCGCTGACCGATTTGACGAAGAAAGGCGCTGATGTGATGAATTGGTCCTCTGCGGCTGTTGAGGCCTTTCAGGAGCTTAAACGTCATTTTACTTCTGCCCCTGTGTTGCGTCAGCCGGATGTTTCTCTTCCTTTTCAGGTTGAGGTTGACGCTTCTGAGATTGGGGCAGGGGCCGTTTTGTCTCAGAGAAGTTCTGATGGTTCTTTGATGAAACCATGTGCCTTCTTCTCCAGAAAGTTTTCACCTGCTGAGCGTAATTATGATGTCGGCAATCGGGAGTTGTTGGCTATGAAGTGGGCATTCGAGGAGTGGCGACATTGGCTTGAGGGAGCCAAGCATCGCATTGTGGTCTTGACCGATCATAAGAATCTGATTTACCTCGAGTCTGCCAAGCGGTTGAACCCTAGACAAGCTCGATGGTCCCTGTTTTTCTCCTGTTTTGATTTTGTGGTCTCCAATCTTCCAGGATCTAAGAATGTGAAGGCTGATGCCCTCTCTATGAGTTTTTTGCCTGATTCTCCGAGAGTCCTTGAGCCGGTTGGTATTCTCAAGGAGGGGGTGATTCTTTCTGCCATCTCCCCTGATTTACGGCGGGTGCTTTGGGAGTTTCAGGCTGATAAACCTGACCGCTGTCCAGTGGGGAAACTGTTTGTTCCTGATAGATGGACTAGTAAGGTAATTTCTGAGGTTCATTGTTCGGTGTTGGCTGGTCATCCTGGGATTTTTGGTACCAGAGATTTGGTTGCTAGGTCCTTTTGGTGGCCTTCCTTGTCGCGGGATGTGCGTTCTTTTGTGCAGTCCTGTGGGACTTGTGCCCAGGACAAGCCTTGCTGTTCCCATGCTAGTGGGTTGCTTTTGCCTTTGCTGGTCCCTGAGAGGCCCTGGACGCATATTTCCATGGATTTTATTTCGGATCTTCCTGTTTCCCAGAAGATGTATATTATCTGGGTGGTTTGTGACCGGTTTTCTAAGATGGTCCATTTGGTACCTTTGCCTAAGTTGCCTTCCTCCTCTGATTTGGTTCCATTGTTTTTTCAGCATGTGGTTCGTTTGCATGGCATTCCGGAGAATATTGTGTCTGACAGAGGTTCCCAGTTTGTTTCTAGGTTTTGGCGGTCCTTTTGTGCTAGAATGGGCATTGATTTGTCTTTTTCTTCAGCATTTCATCCTCAGACAAATGGCCAAACTGAGTGAACCAATCAGACCTTGGAAACCTATTTGAGATGCTTTGTGTCTGCTGATCAGGATGATTGGGTGACCTTCTTGCCGTTGGCTGAGTTTGCCCTTAATAATCGGGCTAGTTCGGCTACCTTGGTTTCGCCTTTTTTTTGTAATTTTGGTTTTCAACCTCGTTTTTCTTCTGGGCAGGTTGAGCCTTCTGTGTTGTGAATTTGGATTCTGGGCTCCCCCGGTGGCCGCTTGTGGAATTGGACTTGTCATCCTCTTTCCTGTTTCACCTGGTTTCATCAGTAGTGGGTGTCGCTATTTAAGCTCATTTCTCTGGTGGTTTCTTGCCGGTCAACAATGTTATCTGATGCCTCTCAGTGCTTGTTCCTGCTTCTGACAACTACTAGATAAGTTGGACTTTTGTCCATGTTTCGTTTTGCCTATTTGTTCCAGTTCACAGCTGAAGTTTTGTTACTGTGTCTGGAAAGCTCTCGTTGATCAGGGATTGCTACTCTGGCGTTATGAGTTAATGCCAGAGTTTAAGGTAATCTCTGGATGGTATTTTGTTAGTGTTTTTCTGCTGACCATGAAAGTATACTATCTGTCTTCTGCTATCTAGTAAGCGGACCTCAAATTTGCTAAGACTATTTTCCTGCTGCGTTTGTTGTTTCATCTGAACTCACCGTCATTATATGTGGGGGGCTACTGTCTTCTTTGGAATATTTCTCTAGAGGTGAGCCAGGTCTTATATTTCCCTCTGCTAGCTATTTAGGTCTTAGGCCAGAGCTGGGCATCTAGCGTTAAATAGGAAATGCTACCTGGCTATTTCTAGTTGCGCGGCAGGCTTAGTTCATGGTCAGTATAGTTCCATCTTCCGAGAGCTTGTCCCTCTATAGGCTTGCTATGATCTCTGCCTGCAGAGATCATGACACTTCTGACTGTCCTGGTGTGGATTCTGTGGTGGACAGGTTACAGCAGATTTGGACTCATGTGGTGGACAATTTGACGTTGTCTCAGGAAAAGGCTCAACGTTTTGCTAACTGTCGTCGGTGTGTTGGTCCCCGGCTTCGTGTTGGGGATTTAGTCTGGTTATCTTCTCGTCATGTTCCTATGAAGGTTTCTTCCCCTAAGTTCAAGCCTCGCTTTATTGGTCCTTATAAGATTTCTGAAATTATCAATCCTGTATTTTTTCGTTTGGCCCTTCCAGCTTCTTTTTCCATCCATAATGTTTTCCATAGATCTTTGTTGCAGAGATATGTGGTGCCCGTGGTTCCCTCTGTTGATCCTCCTGCTCCGGTGTTGGTTGAGGGGGAGTTGGAATATGTGGTGGAGAAGATATTGGATTCTCGTTTTTCGAGGCGAAAGCTTCAGTATCTGGTCAAGTAGAAGGGTTACGGCCAGGAGGATAATTCTTGGGTTGTTGCCTCCGATGTCCATGCTGCCGATTTGGTTCGTACTTTTCACTTGGCTCGTCCTGATCGGCCTGGGGGCTCTGGTGAGGGTTCGGTGACCCCTCTTCAAGGGGGGGTACTGTTGTGAATTCCGTTCTTGGGCTCTCTCCGGTGGTTGTAAATGGCACTTTTGTGAGTTCTGCCCTTGGCTCCCTCCTGTGGTTTTGAGTGGAACTGCTGCTCCTTGGGTTTAGCATTGCAGCTGCTTCCACTGATCATCCTTCCTGGCTCTGCTATTTAGCCTGGCTCTAGTCTTCAGCCAGTGCCAGCTGTCAATGTTTCTTGGTTGGATTCAGATCTCTCCTTGGATTTCTCTGATTGCCTGTCCATTTCAGCAAAGATAAGTCATTGCTTTTCTTTTGGTTGTCCACTTGCTGTGGACTTAATCGTTCAGCTCATGTTGTGTTTTTTCTTGTCCAGCTTGTCTGTATGATATATTTAGCTTAGCTGGAAGCTCTGGGGAAGCAGATTTGCCCCTCCACATCGTGAGTCGGTGTGGAGATTTTTTGTAAACTCTGTGTGGATTTTTAGCTTTTAATACTGACCGCACAGTATCCTTTTCTATCCTGTCTATTTAGTTAGAATTCGCAAGCAATGAATAGCCAGGCCTTTCTCTGGGAAGGAACAACCACGAGAAGGGCAGCATCCAATAAAGGAGAACATCCAATAAAGGAAGACCACCTATGCCAAGCATGGTATCCATCCACACAGCTGTTTCGGGGTTTTTGCCCCTCATCAGTGTGGAGTAGGAAACTGGCTATTAGGAGCAGTGCCTGGTGAAAGGCTATGAAGGAACAGATGAATGACCTCGGGGAGACCAAAACATCCAACACTGCGGAGACACCATCACATGTTTCTCAACGCAGTGATCCAGAACACTGCCCCCATCCCTTATGGGAAATATGCAAACGCATGTAAAGTAAGCTGCGGAGACACCATCACGTGTTTCTCAACGCAAGCAATGAATAGCCAGGCCTTTCTGCGGGAAGGAACAACCACGGGAAGGGCAGCATCCAATAAAGGAGAATATCCAATAAAGGAAGACCACCTATGCCAAGCATGGTATCCATCCACACAGCTGTTTCGGGGTTTTTGCCCCTCATCAGTGTGGAGTAGGAAACTGGCTATTAGGAGCAGTGCCTGGTGAAAGGCTATGAAGGAACAGATGAATGACCTCGGGGAGACCAAAACATCCAACACTGCGGATGGATGTTTTGGTCTCCCCGAGGTCATTCATCTGTTCCTTCATAAAAAAAAAGTGGAAACATTTTGTTAATGTATCTTGAAGTGGTTTTTGGTTGTTAATTAAAACATTTTTTGTGTGTTTTCCAATGATGATGAGAATGGCGGTGGCACTAAGTGTGTGGCACGCTGTTTTGGGAGATGAGTTCCTTATAGTTTTGGTTACCTGACTGTGGAACTTCCCATCTGAGGGGAAAAGAAAAAAAAAAACTCACAGTCAATATTTGTGGGGGGCTATCTTTCCTTTGGGGTTTTCTCTGAGGCAAGATAGCTTCTGTTTCCATCTTTAGGGGTAGTTAGTTCTCAGGCTGTGACGAGGTGTCTAGGGAGTGACAGGAACATCCCACGGCTACTTCTAGTGTTGGTGTTAGGATTAGGAACTGCGGTCAGTACAGATACCACCTCCTCAGAGCTCATCCCATGTTGCTTCTTAACCACCAGGTCATAACAGGAAAGATGATGAGTTCAAATTTGTCCACATTGAGTTTGAGGAAATGAGAGGAGAAGAAGGAGGATATGGCTGATAGACACTACGGGGTTCTGAACAGCAGAGAGGTGACATCTGGGCCAGAGATGTAGATGTGAGCGTCATCAGCATAAAGATGGTACTGGAATCCATGGGACTTTATGAGTTGTCCCAGGCCAAGTGTATAGATTGAGAAGAGTAAGGGTCCTAGAACAGAGCCTTGGAGTACTCCAACAGAGAGCGGGTGGGATGAAGAGGTAGTGGGAGATGCTGAATGTGCAGTTGGAAAGGTATGAGGAGATCCAGGATAGGGCAAGGTCTTTGATGCCAAAGGAGTAGAGGATCTGTAGTAGGAGGCTGTGGTCAACTGTATCGAAAGCAGAGATCAGGTTTAAAAGGAGGAGTATAGAGTATTGTCTGTCAGCTTTGGCTGTAAGTAGGTCGTTAGTAATTTTGGTTAGGGCTGTCTCAGTTGAGTGATGGGGGCGGAAACCAGATTGTAGATTGTCAAAGAGCAAGTTAGATGAGAGGTGGGAGGAAAGTTCAGCATGGACGTGCTGCTCCAGGAGTTTTAAAGCAAATGGGAGCAGCGATATTGGGCGATAACTGGACATAGCAGTTGTATCGAGGGTTGGCTATTTAAGGATAGGCATGATTGTGGCATGTTTGAAAGCAGAAGGGAAAGTGCCAGAAGTTAGTGATAGGTTGAAGAGGTGGGTTAGGGATGGGATAAGAGTGGTGGTGAGGTTGGGGAGGAGGTGGGATGGGATGGGGTCGAGCACACAGATGGTGAGGTGCGATTTGGAGAGGAGACAATTAAGCTCCACTTCAGTGATGTTGGATAGGGAGGTTATGGGGTTTGCGCATTGGTCTAGAATACAAAGGGGTTGTGGTGGTTGAACAATGAAGACTTGCCATGTTTGGTCAATCTTATTTTTAAAGTGTGTGTGTGGCAAAGTCCTCAGCAGAGATGAGGGAGGTGGGAGGGGGCAGTGGGGGGCGGAGGAGCAAGTTAATTGTTTTGAATATCTGTTTGGGGTTGCAGGATAGGGAAGATATGAGGTTTGTGAAGTAGACCTGTTTTGCAGAGGTTTGAGCAGATTTGAAAGTGAGTGTTGCCTGTTTGAATGCAGTGAAGTCTTCTTGCGAATGTGTTTTCTTCCAATGATGCTCTGCAACCCTGGACACTTGCCAGAGCTTTTTAGTGGTGTTATTGTGCCATTGTTGTCTATTGATACGTTGCACTCTGCCATGAATGAGAGGGGCAACCCTGTCAATAGCTGATGCAAGAGTGGCATTGTAGATAGCAGTGGCACTGTCTGTGTCGTGGAGTGAGAATATGGATGCCAGTGGTAGGATTGAGTCAGAATGTGTGGGTGTCTAGGTGTGCAAGGGTTCTGCGGGGATGCTCATGTTGCTGGACATGTGTGACCAGTGAGGAGGACAGCGATGAGAAAGTGAGCAGATAGTAGTCAGATAGAGGGAGAGGGGAGGTGGTGAAGTTGGTTAGAGAGCAGAGGCGGGTGAAGACCAGGTCTAGCATATGGCCGTCTGGGTAGGTGGCTGCGGAGGACCACTGAGTAAGTCCAAAAGATGAAGTAAGGGACAGAAGTTTGGAGTCTGTTGACTGAAGGGTATCAGTGGGGATGTTGAAGTCACCCATGATAATGGGAATGTCAGCAGAGAGAAAGTGAAGAAGCCAGGTGGAGAACTGGTCAATAAAGAGATTGGCCGGACCAGGAGGTCGGTATATGATGGTCACTTGGAGGCAGTCATATAAAAACAGAGTGATCTATTTCAAGTGTTTATTTCTGTTAATGTTAATGAAAACCCCAAAGTCATTATCTCAGTAAATTGGAATAAATAATAAAAAATACCTTCAAAGGCTTCCTAAGCATTTAAAAAGGCCCCTTGTCTGTTTCAGTAGGCTCTACAATCGTGGGGAAGACTGCTGACTTGACAAATGTCCAGAAGGCAGTCATTGCCCAGCCCTCCTCCTCCAAAACAAACTTCTCCACCATTACAGAAGATCAACTCTCAAGATCACATCTCACCACCTGTGCAATTGACCCGTTCCCATCTCCCTCTTACAGACATAGCTTCTCTTCATAACACAGATGCTGCTGCCCCATTTTATAACACAATAACAGCAACACTCGATTTGGCTGCCCCCCTCATGCATAGCCAAACTAGTGGTTGAATAGCACTTCTAGGCAGGTCTTGGGCTTTGCAGTCAGTGGCTAAATATATACAGTAGGTGCTGCAGGTGACCACATTTTTTTGTGAAGGGGAAAATTGTCTATATTGTCATCCATACAGTTTAAAGTGCCTTGTGTAAAATTATGGTGTTTTAAAAAAAAAAAAAAAAAAAAAAAAAAAAAACTGCTTTGGCTGCTACAGTACACAATTTTTTTCCAAAGATTGGCTATTGTCACTTACACAGTTTAGTTAAGCTGATAAGGGTGGAAATTTGGTAATCTTAGATAGAAAGTATTATATTGAAGAAGCAATGTCACAACTTAATGACCCAGAAACGTACATATTATTGGACAATAACCCTACAGCTAAATTTAAAGAAAAATTAACATTATTAAGGAAATATGTAGAAAAAGGGACTTTGACAAAAAGTAAAGCAGAAAAACTATTACCTGAATGCGCAAATGCCCCCCACTGGTATAGTATACCAAAGATCCATAAAAGCGCTGACAAACCTCCAGGACGCCCGAAAATATCAGGGATAGACTGTTAAAAATACCTTCATTCGTAAAGGACTCAGGAGATTTTTTGTTAGCGTTAAAAGATTTGGACTGGCAGCCTAACTTTTCATTAGCCTCAATAGATATAGTTATTCTGCATACCAGAATTCCACAAAGAAAGGGTACATAGAATTCTTCAAAATACACATAAAGATCTCGACTTTATTTATTTTGTATTAGACAGATTGGAATTTGTATTGTCTCATAATGCTTTTAAATTTCTGAACAGATGGTACCTTCAAAGAATCGGTACCGCAATGGGTACACCATTGGCATGCGTTTTCGCAAACCTGTTTTTAGCAGCGTTTGAGGAAAAATATGTCACCAATATTACAAATCCTTATTTAAAGCATATACGGATGTATCTACGCTTTGCAGATGACATTTTTATTGTGTGGGATGGACTGCAGGAAGATTTCAATAATTTTGTAACTTTGTAACTTACTTGAATGATACTAATGATGAAAACATGCGTTTTACATAATGTTTTGGAAAAAAGACTTTGGATTTTCTTGATGTAAAAGTAGACATTTTAGGCCTCTTTCACACTTCAGTTGTTTGGCGTCAGTCTAAAACTGCCATTTTCCACAAATAGCGGATCCGTCATTTTTTTTTTGGCGGATGCGCTATTTTCCCATAGACTTGCATTAGCGACGGATTGTGGCGGATGGTCGTCCGTTCCATCCGCCATGTGACGGATCCGTCAAAATTTCTCGGACGTTGTCTAGACATTGACGGACATTGTAACGTTTTTTGTCTACGCCTAATTGGCGGTCCGTGATGAATCCGTCGGGACCACCATTTCATAGAATGGGCGCCTATGGGCGACGGATCCGTCGCGATCCGTCATTTGGCGGATCCGTCACCCCAATCCATTTTTTTCAACTGAGCATGCTCCAAAAAGTAGATACTTTGCCCAGACAACCCCAAAACTATATAAACAGGACAGGTGGGCCTCATTCCTCAATGTGCCATCAAGAGAGAGCACAGACCCTGCCAGCAAGAGAGACAGACCCTGCCAGCTAGAGAGACAGACCCTGCCAGCTAGAGAGACAGACCCTGCCAGCAAGAGACAGACCCTGCCAGCAAGAGAGATCCTGCCAGAGACTGCTATGTGAGTACTGCCATCCAGCGTGTGTGTGTGTGCCCGCCTGGCATGTTTTTATTTTTCATACTGTGCTGGTATTTTGAATGGCTGTGCTGTGACATGTGTGTGTATAAATGCCGTGTGATGTGTGTCCTGCATTTTTGTTATTTTTCATACATTAACATACTGTACTGGTATTTAAAATAAAGAGCAGTGTAGCTCCTACTTTCCAACAAAAAAAAAAAGAAAAAGCAAAAAAAAAATTGTAATAAAAATTACACAAAACTGTCCGTAGTATGATTTCAAGATAAATTTAAAAATGGTGAATAAAGAAAGGTGTTTGAGGTTCTATATACAAATGCGGAATGCAAACCTTTGGTATAGAAAATGTTATCTGGTTTTAGAAAATAGTAACTGTAGGGTAACCATAATTATCATTTTTGGGTATTGGTATTTTAACTTTGAATGAGGGAAATTTTTTATAAGGTTGAAACTGTGTCTGGAGGAGGGGGTGGGGTAGGTTCACCAACATGCGCATGGCGCATATCAAGTTTTAAGTAGTTTTGGTGTTGATTTCAAGGAATTTTGGGGGGAAACAGGAGGTGGAGGGTTTTGCAGCTTGTGCATCAAGCATATCAAGTTAACATTTTTTTTTATATATATATTTTTGGTGTGGTCAAAATTTTTTTTAGGGGGGGGGGGGAATGTAATTTGGCATACCAATACATAATCATTCTAATTAAAACTGTCTTTAATTTGGAAGATTTTAGTGGTACCAAGCAAGGGACCCAAGATACACGCAGGTAGGCCCCCCAAGTTTGGAAAACAGATGTAAGTATAAAGTCCCGAAAGCTGCGTCTATCCTTTTGTATAGTAGCTTAGAACTCTCTTTATACTTGCAGATTCTAGGGACCAAGAGGCACCCAAGATAGACGAAGGCAGGCCCCCCAAGTTTGGAAAACAGATGTAAGTATAAAGTCCCGAAAGCTGCGTCTATCCTTTTGAATAGTAACTTAGAACTCTCTTTATACTTGCAGATTCTAGGGACCAAGAGGCACCCAAGATAGACGCAGGCAGGCCCCCAAGTTAGAAACAGGGACCATAATGTCGTCTTCTGAGAGCCCCCCCTCACATCGCCAGCCACCTGAGTTTTTTTTTTCTTCTTCTTAATTTTTTTTTGGTACATCTCTGGTAATGTTTTTGAACCCTGTATGTATTTATTCTGTTTTCACAGGAAGATGAAGCAGAGGGGCTTCCAGAAGGAGACGGGCAGGGTGGAGAAATGAGAGGAGCGGGAGCGCATAGTGTAAGTTTTGCAGAGACAGATATTCACATAAAACACACTACACCCAACACAAACATTCAGCACAGCACACACACAGTACATATGCCTCCATCCAAGCACATTATTTTATTTATTTATTTTATTTATTTTTTTATTAGTCTTCACAATCCGGGGCTCGACGTAGAGTTCCTCAAAGCACCTCCCATAGTCGTCGGAATGCTAATCGCGGCGGTCACAGAAGAGTAAGTTCCTTTTTGGTTTGGTGTTTAGTAAACTGTAAAATTCATGTGGTATAATCTTTCCTTTTTTATTCTTATTTTTTTGTTGCTTCACAGCGTGCTCCCGAACAGGCTGAGGAAGAGGAGGGCATTGATGTGGACAGCCTCATCCAAGCGGTCCAAAGTCAGGAGCCGCTATGGAACATGTCGGACCGCTGCCATGCTGACCAGTTCGTCACCCGACGGCTATGGGAGGAAGTGTGCAGTGCTGTTCTGGATAACTGGGAGGAACTCTATGCTGGGGCCCAGGATCTAGCGCGTAAGTATTCACACTTCATTAACTTATGTTAGCATGATTTAATGTGTTGTATAGTAACCAATTTTTGCTTTATCTTTCCAGGTAACAGGGTTATCGTGCGGTGGTGGTCACTCAGGGATCGCTTCAAGAGGGTGATTAACAAGGAGATGCAGGCCCCAAGTGGATCTACAGGATGCAGGAGCAGGTACAAACATGCCAGAGCCCTGTCGTTCCTCCGGTCGACGCTGCTGAGCAGAAGGTAAATATTCAACACCACATGTTTTCAGTCAAACTGTTAAAATGTGTAACCTTCAATTTTTCTTGGCAGCAAGGGCAATTGTAATATCAAGATACTAATATTTTTTTTCTGCTTTAACAGCACTGTTTGCAGCACTCGGGAGCCTGCATCAGAGTTGCACCCCTCTGGAGCGATTTTCCAGGAGTCCGCCACCGGGGACCACGTCGACCCCTCTGTATCTGCACCTTCCCTTTTGTTTGATCCCTCGGCCCCATCCACCAGCGCTGGAGCAGCAGGGCGGACTTCGTCACTTGAAGCTGCAGGTGATGAGTTAGAGTTCCCTTTACCCCACCCCTCTGACACTGCCACAACATCTAGACCACCTTTGGGGTCAGAACGGCAGCGCCAGAGCGGTCAGGAAAGGAGCTATGCGCCTGAGTTTTTGCATCTAAATGCAGCCTTCCAGAGTGCCATCAAGCTTTTGGGTGAGCAAACATCTACTGGGTACAATATGGTTAACAAAAGCATGCTGGAACTCAGCAGTCGTCTGGATAGGATGCATTTAGATGCAAACCAGTCACCAAGACACTGTTTTTTTCAGTCGGTCCTCAGGCACATGGAAAATCTAAGTCCTGACCTGCAGATGCATGTGATGCAAGGCTGCCACACTGCTCTAGCGCAGGCGACGTACCAAGCCCCTCAACCTACCCTTCATGTTTCAACACCTTTCCCCTCTCAAGCCGCCGTCTATCCTCCCGTCCATTGTCCTCCTGTCCATCCTCATCCCGTCCATCCTCCTCCCGTCCATCCTCCTCCCGTCCATCCTCCTCCTGTCCATCCTCCTCCTGTCCATCCTCCTTCTACTCCTTCGCCATTCCTTCCTTCCCCCCTCAGTATTTCCCAGTACCTACCTTCCCCTTTCCATTCTTCCCCTTTAACTTCACCATTCCCAATCCCACCAACACCTTCAACATACCTCCCACAGACCACATCTGTACCTCAACTCCCTGCCCAACCTCATGTTTTCACCACCCATTCCACTTCTGTTCCTCCCCATGATGTCGTGTCCCCCCCTATCGACGTGGCCCGCCCTGTCAGCCCCTCCGCTACTATCTCCACCCCAAATTATGAGAACCTGTAAAAACTTGTAAATAAATAAAACTTTTTTTTGGTTGAAAAACAATTTTATTGTCTTTCTCTTTTTTTTTAAGAACTGTATTAAAACCACCAAGTTTATGGTAATAGTAACAGTAGAAATTGTGTAAAGGGTACCGGTTCAAAACATACAATACTGCGAGGTTAAAGTACAAAGGTTTTGTAACCAAACAAAAACATGGTATATTTACAAGTGTGGAAAAAAATTTTTTTTACACCATTTCATACTGCCAGTCAACTGATCCTGGAGGAGACATGAAGTAGTCTGCAAAATTGTCCCGCATTCTGGAGACTGCTACTGGACTGTGAAAACTTGTGTTGTGGTAATCCCGCAAGGTGGTTTCTGACACATCATCCTCCAGGGAAACATGTTCTTTTGATAAAACAAAATTGTGAAGTACCACGCAAGCCTTCACCACATCATCGACAGGTTCAGTCTGCAGTTTAATTGCAGTTAGTAGTATTCTCCATTTAGCAGTTAAGATTCCAAAAGCACATTCCACAACTCTTCGTGCTCTGGTTAAGCGGTAATTAAAAATTTTCTTCCTCTGGGTCAGTCCACTACTTCCAAAGGGTTTAAGCAAGTGTGGGGAAAGCTGGAAGGCATCATCTCCAATGCAAACAAATGGTAATGGTGGACCGGTGGTTCCAGGGAGAGGTCTAGGCGGCGGAAAGTCAAATGTCTCTCCATACAAACGACGCCCCATTGGTGAACTTTTAAAAATCTGGGAGTCATTTGCGCGTCCATACGCACCGATATCCACAGCGATAAACTTGCAGTGTGTGTCGGCTATGGCCATCAATACAATGGAGACGTACTTCTTATAGTTGTAAAATTCTGATCCAGAGCCAGAAGGTCTGACGATCCTTATGTGCTTCCCATCGACTGCTCCGACACAATTTGGGAACTGGCATATTTGTTGAAAACTTTGTGCAATCTCCAGCCACCTCTCCTGTGATGGCTCTGGAATATATTCTGCTTGTAAGCACTCCCACAATGCCCGGCAGGTATCTCTGAAGATCCCTGAGATGGTGGATATCCCAAGCCTAAACTGAAAATGTAGGGATGAGAACGACTCTCCAGTTGCAAGGAATCTGTTAACAAAAGGAAAAGACAATAATTAATAAAAACTTCAAAAAACAACATTACAGTTATAAGTCTGATCAATGAGAATCTATAACTGATCCGTCAGAAAAACGGATCCGTTGGAACCGTTTTACCAACAGATGTGACAGATCCGTCGATCCGTCACGATGTCGGAGCTGACTGACGCCAAACAACTGAAGTGTGAAAGAAGCCTTAGATGGTAGAATTAATGCAAAAGTCCACAGAAAATTCACAGCAACCAATAATTTGTTACATTTTAAGAGCGCACATCCCATGCACACTAAAAAGAGTATTCCCTATAGTCAAATGGTGAGACTTAGGAAAATTAATAGTAACGAGGACAATTACAAAGAACAAATAACGGATCTAAAAACACGCTTTACAAATCGGGAATACCCATTGCCATTATTAGAGGAAGCTGAAACTCATGCAGCAAAGCTTACACAAATGAATCTCCTTAAAAAAAGCAAAAAACAAAACAAAAGAGAAAAACATAAGGAACGTCTGCTTACCCAAAATAACAGTCAAAGATTTACTTTTAGTTTTAATCACAGTACAATTGATCAGGACATTTATGCAGCCATTCGAAAGAATTGGCATGTGTTACAAAGGGATGGGGATTTATCCAAAATAACTACATACTCTCCGCAGTTCGCATATAAACTAACAAAAACTTTGGGGGACCTATAAAAATTATTTGCTGAAAAAAGCCGCACCACAGGGCAATTTTAAATGCAGTAGTTGTAGTTTTTGTCATTTGCATAAATCAGAAAATCCTTTACAAATTGGTTCCATAAAGCATAAGGTCAGAGATTTTATTTCATGTAGAAGCAAGTTTGTTGTGTACGTAATCTTTTGTCCTTGCCAATATTTTTACATTGGAAAAACTATACGCCCAATGTTTATTAGATTTCGTGAACATTATAACTCTGTTTTATCGGGCAAAGGTTGTTTACGTTTAATTAGACACATGCAGGAGAAACATAGCGCAAACCCTAACTTGTTGCGCTTTGCTGGCCTTGAAATAGTTAATTTTCTCCCCCAGGGTGGCAATCACAACAAACTACTCGTAAAGCATGAAGCCAGATGGATAATGAAGGCTAATGCCCAAGATCCCATTGGTTTAAACGATAAACTAGATATGGCGATATTTTTGTAATCCTGAAAGTTTGCAGTCAGCATTTGTGATCAAATAGTGTTGTACTCTCTGTAAAAACTATTTTGTACACATTTTAATAAGAATTCTTTATGCTTGTTAGTCAGTGTTCCCTATAAAGGAAATGACATCATTTTAATTTTCACATGGACCCCTAGAAGCGCTGAGTGTGCGAAACGGCCGTAGTCCTGCTGTTCACTCCCCGCACCCTCACTTTTTACCTACCGATTCCAAGAAAATGTCTGTAACCTCGATATGGTAAAATAAAAGACATCAACTTCACTGCAAACTGGGTACGTGCCGCATTTCTTTTTCTATTTTCTATTTTCACAGTTTAGCATGCCTTGTGTAAAATTATAGTGGTTTAAAATTTGTAAAAAAAATATTTAATCTGCTACAGTTCACAAAAATTATGGCACCTGAACACAAACAGTGGCTTCATCAGGGGCGGGTGTATCAGCTATCGTACACTCAAGAGTTTAAATAGTCATGGGGATCCATATCAGCTGCGAGAGACGCCAACATGGGAGCCGGATGTGACATCGGCGACAAGGTCCCGGTGGCCGGAAGTATTAGTGCTCAAGCGTACAGATGCAATAAAGGATAATGTGCCTGACGAAGCCACATTAAACAAGATCGACTAAACAAGGCAAACCTTTACTGTTCCATCACCCCAACCACTCCATATACCAGACCTCTGCCCTTCCCTAATAACCTCCCTCTTCAACATCACTGAAGGAGAGCTTATTCACCTCCTTTCCAAATCACACCTCACCACCTGTGCACTTGACCCCATTCCTTCCCACCTGCTCCCCAACCTCACTAACATGCTCATTCCAGCCTTAACCCATCTCTTCAACCGATCCCTATCTTCTGGTACCTTCCCCTCTGCCTTCAAACATGCCACCATCACACCCATCCTCAAAAAACTAACCTTGACCCAACTGCTATGCCCAGCTATCGCCCCATATTATTGCTCCTGTTTGCTTCAAAACTCCTTGAGCAGCATGTCCATGCTCAACTTTCCTCCCACCTCTCATCTAACTCTATCCTTGACAATCTCCAATCTGGCTTCTGCCCCCACCACTCCACCTAAACTGCCCTGACCAAAAATACTAATGACTTACAGCCAAAGCTAACAGACAGTTCTCCATCCTCCTCCTTCTAGACCTGTCCTTTGCCTTCGACACAGTCGACCACTGCCTACTGCTACAGATTCTTTCTTCCCTTGGCATTAAAGACCTTGCCCTATCCTGGATCTCCTCATTTAGAGTTTCCCACTCCCACACTACCTCCTCATCCCGGCCTCTCTCTGTTACTCAATTACTGCAATACCCTCCTCTGTGGCCTCCCTGCTAACTCTCTTGCACCACTCCAGTCTGTCCTCAACTCTGCTACATGGCAAATCCACCTCTCTCCTTGCTACTCCCCTGTTTCTCCCCTCTGCAAATCCCTCCACTGGCTCCCAATTCCCCAACGATTCCAGTTCAAACTACTAACACTGATCTACAAATCCATCCACAATCTGTCCCCTCCCTATATCTCTGAACTAATCTCCCAATATCTTCCCTCATGTAATCTTCGATCCTCCAACGACCTCCTACTCTCCTCCACACTTATTCACTCCTCACACAACCGCCTCCAAAATTTCTCCCGAATATCCCCCATCTTCTGGAATTTCACGCCTCAACACGTCCGATTATCCACCACCCTTGGATCCTTCAGACAGAACCTGAAAACTCATCTCTTCAGGAAAGCCTACAGCCTGCAATAACCATTCTGCCACCTCACCACCACCCGAGTTGCCACCTCAGAACCACCTGAGCGGACGCTTCACCACCCGAGCTGCCACCTCAACACCACCAGAGCTGCCGCACCCCGACCTTCTGTCTCTTCCCCATTACCCTGTAAAATGTAAGTCCGCAAAGACAGGGTCCTCTCCCCTCTGTACCAGTCTGTCATTGTAAATTTGTTTACTGTAAATGATATCTATAACTCTGTACGTAACCCCTTTCTCATGTACACCACCATGTAATTAATGGTGCTATATAAATAAATAATAATAATATACCAAATTAATGCAGTTTCTTTGTCCACCTAAATACTATAGCAGGACATACCCTTGAGTTGCATTGAGTCATATATAATTCAGAGCA
This sequence comes from Ranitomeya variabilis, assembly GCF_051348905.1. NCBI lineage: Eukaryota > Metazoa > Chordata > Amphibia > Anura > Dendrobatidae > Ranitomeya > Ranitomeya variabilis. The sequence continues at coordinate 60,339,337 of NC_135236.1, read as the reverse complement.
CACATCTTCGAAACAGCAGTCATACACTGATGAAGGTCGATGAATGACAGAAATGTCTGCATTGTATGTACTAGGTTTTGGACTGCATTAAAATTACCTCTACGTTATCTGCTGAGTGCCAAGTTTATTAACTACATATTCTGGTTTGGGACCCTACTTGACCACCAATAACAGTTGTGCCATGTTTCCTTTATACTATTAGTCTACACTGTTCAGCCTTACCTTCTAAGAGTCGGGATCACTTAATCTTCACCCCGATCCTCCTTCCTCCCACCATGTCGAGTCCCAGGAGAACAGCGATCCCACACTAGGACACACTGAGAAGCTATTTAAATCATCATTTCTTGATTGTGGCCTTTCACCATGCATATTCCAAGAGAGAAAAGGATGAAATGCTGTTTAGTGATGCACAAAACCTAGAGCAGCCATGGTCACAAGAAGATGATGGTCGGGACTGACAAATTTGTCTAAGGCGGTAGATGATGATAACACAGTTGCTGACAAGTCAGGTTGTTGTTAAGTCACCAGGTCAGGAGGACCAAGATGCTGGGGGTGGAAGATGACATAGTCCCTGACCCAACCTGGGAAGCTGGCATGCAGAGCAAGGCCAGCAGCATTGTGAGGGATAGATTGATAGCAACAAAACAGGCAGGAAGAGGCAGTGGGGTGACCAGATGGGAATTTTTAAAGAGAGTATCACCCATTGGCACCAATTGTGGACTCGGTGGGCCAAATCCCGATGTCCACAATTGGTGCCAATGGGTGATATCATTGCCTTTTCCCCTGCTAAGTGCTTTGCCAATCTCCTCTCCATGACACTAGCGCAGATCCCTCCCGCTCTGCACCTGTCGATCTACATTCTGAGGCACCATAATCAGGCACTTCCAAGTCCTAAACCCAGCAGAGCTGTCCCTACCCCAGGCCTTGGAATGAAAAATAGAGTTCCCTGCCACCCACCCACAGGCCCGAACACCAAACAAGCATATTTCCAGGCTGCTTGCTGTGGAAATTTTGCCACATAGGCTTGTGGACACCGGATTTTTGCTGACTCATGGTAGCACTTGTTCCTTGGTACTCCATCCCCAGCCGCCACTATTTCCCCACCAGCATGTGTCCAGGAACATCACACACTTAGTGGGATTGTCCACTTAATGACCAAGACATAGACATGCACTTGTTGTCCACATCAGCAAGGAGCTGGAAGCTCTGCGGCACTGCCTCAGCGAAGCAGCAATAGACTCTGCTAGGAGACAAACCGCACATCGCAGCAGAGTTATTGAAAGGAAAAATAGACCAGACAGATCTATGACTCTCCACTCTGAACCTACAACCTGGCATGGTCATGTGTGATAATTGCATAACCTGATGGCAGCTTGGTAGTTCAGACGACCAGGTGGAGATGGAGGAAGACATGAGACAGGGAGACACTACTCAGCCCGGCTTCATCTCATTTGCTGAGCACAGATTGGGTAACAATGAGGAGATGGAGGCTGAGGAGATGGAGAAGGAACAGTAGCTAGTTGCTAGCGCAACAGAGACTAGTACCCACACAAGCTTCATCCCGTCTCTCCTACATGGATGGGCTGAGGAGGGGAATGAAGAGGATGAGATGGAGGAGGAGGAGATGGAGAGTCATCATCATGGTGAAGACAGAAAAGTATTGGCTGTAGGGACCTTAACACATACAGTACAGACCAAAAGTTTGGACACACCTTCTCATTTAAAGATATTTCTGTATTTTCATAACTATGAAAATTGTACATTCACACTGAAGGGATCAAAACTATGAATTAACACATGTGGAATTATGTACTTAACAAAAAAGTGTGAAACAACTGAAATTTTGTCTTATATTCTAGGTTCTTTAAAGTAGCCACCTTTTGCTTTGATGACTGCTTTGCACACTCTTGGCATTCTCTTGATGAGCTTCAAGAGGTAGTCACCGGGAATGGTTTTCAATTCACAGGTGTGCCCTGTCAGGTTTAATAAGTGGGATTTCTTGCCCTATAAATGGGATTGAGACCATCAGTTGTGTTGTGCAGAAGTCTGTTGGATACTCAGCTGATAGTCCTACTGAATAGACTGTTAGAATTTGTATTATGGCAAGAAAAAAGCAGCTAAGTAAAGAAAAACGAGTGGCCATCATTACTTTAAGAAATGAAGGTCAGTCAATCCGAAAAATTGGGAAAACTTTGAAAGTGTCCCCAAGTGCAGTTGCAAAAACCATCAAGCGCTACAAAGAAACTGTCTCACATGAGGACCGCCCCAGGAAAGGAAGACCAAGAGTCACCTCTGCTTCTGAGGATAAGTTTATCCGAGTCACCAGCCTCAGAAACCGCAGGTTAACAGCTTCTCAGATTAGAGACCAGGTCAATGCCACACATAGTTCTAGCAGCAGACACATCTCTACAACAACTGTTAAGAGGAGACTTTGTGCAGCAGGCTTTCATGGTAAAATAGCTGCTAAGGACAGGCAACAAGCAGAAGAGACTTGTTTGGGCTAAAGAACACAAGGAATGGACATTAGACCAGTGGAAATCTGTGCTTGGGTCTGATGAGTACAAATTTGAGATCTTTGGTTCCAACCACTGTGTCTTTGTGCGACACAGAAAAGGTGAACGGATGGACTCTACATGCCTTGTTCCCACTGTAAAGCATGGAGGGGGAGGTGTGATGGTGTGGGGGTGCTTTGCTGGTGACACTATTGGGGATTTATTCAAAATTTAAGGCATACTGAACCAGCCTGGCTACCACAGCATCTTGCAGCGGCATGCTATTCAATCCTGTTTACGTTTAGTTGGACCATCATTTATTTTTCAATGGAAAAATGACCCCAAACACACCTCCAGGCTGAGAAAGGGCTATTTGACCAAGAAGTAGAGCGATGGGGTGCTACGCCAGATGACCTGGCCTCCACAGTCAACAGACCTGAACCCTGACCGCAGAGTGAAGGCAAAAGTGCCAACAAGTGCTAAGCATCTCTGGGAACTCCTTGAATATTGTTGGAAGACCATTCCCGGTGACTACCTCTTGAAGCTTATCAAGAGAATGCCAAGAAGATGCAAAGCAGTCATCAAAGCAAAAGGTGGCTACTTTGAAGAACCTAGAATATAAGACATAATTTCAGTTGTTTCACACTTTTTTGTTAAGTATATAATCCCACATGTGTTAATTCATAGTTTTGATGCCTTCAGTGTGAATGTACAATTTTCATAGTCATGAAAATACAGAAAAATCTTTAAATGAGAAGGTGTGTCCAAACTTTTGGTCTGTACTGTATAGCCAACTTTATGTACCGCTGCCTTTCCCATGACCATCGCATTACAGTCATCTTGGCCAAGAATGAGTACTGGTTGACCCACACTACAAGGAGAACCATGCATCTCACCTTCTTGAGACAGTGAGGTCTCCTAAAATGGTGCTTTTACCAGAAGGCCATTGTGAAAAATATGCTGAAAATTTTCCATCAGACAACTCTAGCAGCAGGGGGAAAGCTTCCTTGCCCAACCAAGGAGTAGAGGTGAGGGAGTCACACACCAGGTACAGCAGAGGCAGGGGTACACTGTCAAAGGCCTGGGCCAATATCACCCTCCCAATGTCCAGGCCCTGATGACTGGGGAAATTTTGACAATGAGGGAGAAGTTTTTAAAGATGGTCAAGTGATACTTGGCCGACAAAACCAGAGTACTCTCTAATTCCTTTATGACTTTCAACTATTGGCTCTCAAAGCTGGACACCTGGAATGAGCTGTCCCTCTATGCCTTGGAGATCTTGTGCTGTCCTGCTGCTTGCATCTTGTCTGAACAGCTTTTCAGTGCCGCCAGAGTGGTCATAACAGACATGCACTTTCACCTGTGAACAGAAAATGCTGATAGGTTCACTCTGCAAAAATAAACAAAGCCAACCTCCAGTTGTTGTCTTTAAGGGCATAGGGGAGACCCTCCTTAGAATTTTGTTGAAGTACCACAACTATACTTTCTTAATATATTGTAGGGGCCTTACTCATTTGGGTGCGACAGGAGGAAGACTGAAGGCTTGCTCCTTAAAAAGTTCATATGGGTTTATTGCTTCATAAACCCAGAAGCCAAACAGAAAACAAACAACCTTCAGATGAGCAAACAGAATACAAATGTCCAAAGAAGGGCTCTGCTCCGGGAGGCCTGTCGGCACACAGGCTGGGGTAGCATCCAGTATTCAGGTTCAGTCTGGAGCCAAACAGACACAGGAGACCTTCTCCCTCCCAACATACAGACTATGTGCCAAACAACAGCCTCCATTATGTAGGCTGGTAACCACACTCGGAGGTGAGGTATGTGAGTAGCTAGACCCGCCCATCTCTCATAGCTACCCGCAACCCGGACCCAGGTGCAACAAATGAACCTCTTAGTGCTTTTATGCACTAGAGAAAAAACTCCTGGTTACATCACAGAGACAAGCCATCTCTGCGACACATACCTCCCATTGACTACGTGACTATTAGCCACACTACAATATGAATGAGGCATTCCAGTTCGTGACTTCAAGGGTGTATGGAATTTTTATCCGGCTTTGCACTGTGTGCTGAGCTTTTGTGAGTGCAGGAATACCACAACTACACTTTGTTCTTAATATTTGAATGATGCACTCCAGTTGGTGTCTGCCAGAGTGTATAGATGACCCTGCTCGTAATTTGTGCCAGGCTTTGCATTTTTAGAGTATGCCAGAAAAATGATCAGATTTTTCGCATTATACTCATTACTCTAATCTAAGCATCGCAAATTGCTCGGTTCAAGCAATGAGCATCTGAGTCATAGCTCAGTTGTAGAAGATTGTAGCACAGAAGGAAAAATACTGTGATTGAGGACAATGTTACTGCAGGTGTGAGTTCCTTATGTGCAGATTAATGGTGTGCAGAGTTCTTCTGGCACAGAGCAGAGTAGGAGATACTGAGAGAAAGCCTGAGAAACTAAGAATGGGCCAGATAGAGAGGTCCAAAATGTTGGATGGCCTCAAAACGGGATACTAGTTTGGTGTACGCCTTAGTGGATTGGCAAGCCAGTGTATCTGTGACACGAGCTCAGGTGTGGTCTGGGAAACTGTTGTAAGTGACCAGTCCTGAAAAAGAATCGTAAGTACTTGTTATTGTATTATTGCAGCATTTCAAGTTCCTTTTTTAGGACATGTTTTAAAGTACTTTGAAGACCTTTTGCCTTGTTAGGCTTCTTTCACACTTCAGTTGTTTGGCGTCAGTCAGCTCCAAATCGTGACGGATCGACGGATCCGTCAAAATTGCTGAGAAAACGGTTCTAACGGATCCGTTTTTTAGACAGATCCGTTACATAGATGCGTAAAAAAAACCGGATCCGTTAGAACCATTGCGACCGTTTTTCCATCCGTTGTAACCGTTTTTTGACGGATCCGTTTTTTAAAAAAGGAGGATCTCAATGTGATTGGCTACTGGAAACTACTGGGAAACTATATATACAGTGTATTTACACCACATCTTTGAAAGGTTGTAGAGAAAGTGGCAAAGATGGAAGGGGTGCTGGCGAATATTGTGAAGATATGTGCGGATTTCACTTTTGAGGCTAATCGGTTGGCAGTCATCGTTCGAGACAAGGAGGAAGAAAGACTGCACATCCTGCGGCAGTGGCGGAAGAGAAGGCTGTGGATCCATCCTATCACAGCCCAACTCATGACCCATGGCGTTTATTCCACACTATACATTGAATTGAGGGAAAATCCTGAAAAATTCTTCAGCTATGTGCGAATGAAAGCGGAAAATTTTGAAATTTTGTTGGGCCATGTTGAAGAATCAATACGGAGACGAAACACCCAGATGCGCTTCTCCATATCACCAGCGGAGCGTCTGATGGCAGTGGCGTATCTAGGGGGGGCAGCTGGGGCATGTGCCCCGGGCGCAGCCGGCAGGGAAGCGCAGTCGGGCCACCTAATTCAGCGGTCCGCAGTGCCTCCCCCGGCAGCTGCATTCTGCCGCCCCCAGTCTGGGAGTCAGCTGTTCTCTGTGCCGACTGTCAAGCTGACAGCCAGCACAGAGAAGCTGCAGAGTGCCGGCTCCCAATGTGTGCAGAGGCTGAGGGGAGCCCCTGCAGAGTGGCTGCGGTGGGCAGGGAGAAATCCCTGCAGCTCCGCTGCCCAGCGATCTGTCTTCCTGCTTCCTCTTGCTTCCTCTCACACAGACGCGCCGCTGGATGATGTCATCATTCAGCGGCCGGCTGTGTCAGAGGAAGGCGATGGAGCTGCTGTGGCAGAGCACGAGGAGAGGTGAGAGGTGTGTGTGAATGTGTGTGTATGTGAGTGTGTGTGTGTATGTGAGTGTGTGTGTGAATGTGTGTGTGTGTGTGTGTGTGAATGTGTGTGTGTGTGTGAATGTGAGTGTGTGTGTGTGAATGTGTGTGTGTGAATGTGTGTGTGTGTGAATGTGTGTATGTGTGTGTGGCTCAGTATTGGGTGTGTGTGTGTGTGTATCGCGCTGCAGGGGAATGTGCAGAGAAGTCAATGGTGTGTGTGTGGGGGGAGGAGAGGGCAATGATGGGGCTGACGGGGGGCATATGTCCTTAGAGGGGGGGCCAAAATGAATTCTTACCCCGGGTGCCAGAAACGCTAGATAGTTACACCTCTGTCTGATGGTGACTATTCGGTAAGTTATTCTTTTTTTTTAATGATTCTCATTCATCAGACTTATAACTGTAATGTTGTTTTTTGAAGTTTTTATTAATTATTGTCTTTTCCTTTTGTTAACAGATTCATTGCAACTTGAGAATCGTTTTCATCCCTACATTTCCAGTTCAGGCTTGGGATATCCACAATCTCAGGGATCATCAGAGAGACCTGCCAGGCATTGTGGGATTGCTTACAAGCAGAATACATTCCAGAGCCATCACAGGAGAGATGGCTGGAGATTGCCCACAATTTTGAACAAATATGCCAGTTCCCAAATTGTGTGGGTGCAGTCGATGGGAAGCATATAAGGATTGTCAAACCTTATGGCATGACATTTGACTTTCCACCGCCTAGACCTCTCCCTGGAACCACCAGTCCACCATTACCATTTGTGTGCATTGGAGATGATGCCTTCCAGCTTTCACCACACTTGATAAAACCCTATGGAACTAGTGGACTGACCCAGAGGAAGAAAATTTTTAATTATCGCTTAACCAGAGCACGAAGAGTTGTGGAATGTGCCTTTGGCATATTAACTGCTAAATGGAGAATCCTACTAATGGCAATTAAACTGCAGACTGACACTGTTGATGATGTGGTGAAGGTTTGTGTGGTACTTCACAATTTTGTATTATCCAAAGAACTTGTTTCCCTGGAGGATAATGTGTCAGAAACCACCTTGCGGGATTACCACAACACAAGTTTTCACAGTCCAGTAGCAGTCTCCAGAATGCGGGACAATTTTGCAGACTACTTCATGTCTTCTCAAGGATCAGTTGACTGGCAGTACGAAATGGTGTAAAAAAAATTTTTTTTCACACTTGTAAATATGCCATGTTTTTTGTTTTGTTACAAAACCTTTGGACTTTAACCTCGCAATATTGTATGTTTTGAACCGGTACCCCTTTACACATTTTCTACTGTTACTTTTACCATAACCTTGGTGGTTTTTATACAGTTTAAAAAAAAAAAGGAAAGACAATAAAATTGTTTTTAAACCCAAAAAAGTTTTATTTATTTACAAGTTTACAGGTTCTCATAATTTGGGGTGGAGATAGTAGCGGAGGGGCTGACAGGGCGGAACACGTCGATAGTGGGGGACAGGACAGGACATCACGGGGAGGAACAGAAGTGGAATGGGTGGTGAAAACATGAGGTTGGGCAGGGAGTTGAGGTACAGATGTGGACTGTGGGAGGTATGGTGAAGGTGTTGGTGGGATTGGGAACGGTGAAGTTAAAGGGGAAGAATGGAAAGGGGAAGGTAGGTACTGGGAAATACTGAGGGGGGAAGGAAGGAATGGCGAAGGAGTAGAAGTAGGATGGACGGGAGGAGGATGGACGGGAGGATAGATGGCGGCTTGAGGGGGAAAGGCGTTGAAACATGAAGGGTAGGTGGAGGGGCTTGGGACATCGCCTGCGCTAGAGCAGTGTGGCAGCCTTGCATCACATGCATCTGCAGGTCAGGAGTTAAATTTTTCATGTGCCTGAGGACCGACTGAAAAAAACAGTGTCTTGGTGACTGGTTTGCATCTGAATGCATCCTATCCAGACGACTGCTGAGTTCAAGTATGCTTTTGTTAAGCATATTGTACCCAGCAGATGTTTGCTCACCCAAAAGCTTGATGGCATTCTGGAAGGCTATATTCAGATGCAAAAACTCAGGTGCATAGCTCCTTTCCTGACCTCTCTGGCGCTGCCGTCCTGACCCCAAAGGTGGTCTAGATGTTGCGGCAGTGTCAGAGGGGTGGGGTAAAGGGAACTCTAACTCATCACCTGCAGCTTCAAGTGACGAAGTCTGCCCTGCTGCTCCAGCGCTGGTGGATGGGGCCGAGGGATCACACAAAAGGGAAGGTACAGATACAGAGGGGTCGACGTGGTCCCCGGTGGCGGACTCCTGAGAGTTCGCTCCAGAGGGGGGCAACTCTGATGCAGGCTCCTGAGTGCTGCAGACAGTGCTGTTAAAGAAGAAAAAAAAATTAGCATCTTGATATTACAATTGCCCTTGCTGCCAAAAAAAAATTGAAGGTTACACATTTTAACAAAGTAGAAACAGAAGGTGCTCCAGCTCCAATAAAAGAGATTCTTTATTAATGGTTAAAATCCAGTGACATAATAGATCCTTGCTGTAGTACAAATGTGGGGGTACAGAGCCCATGCAACGCGTTTCGATCGCTGCCGATCTTAATCAATGCATTGATTAAGATCGGCAGCGATCGAAACGCGTTGCATAGGCTCTGTACCCCCACATTTGTACTACAGCAAGGATCTATTATGTCACTGGATTTTAACCATTAATAAAGAATCTCTTTTATTGGAGCTGGAGCACCTTCTGTTTCTACTTTGTAATTATCCCTCGTCTGGATCCGAAACGAAGCTCCGTGCGCCTGCAAGGATCGGTGAGCTGGCCATGGCTTTTTAGCCATCATCTTATTTTATTTTTGTATACACATTTTAACAGTTTGACTGAAAACATGTGGTGTTGAATATTTACCTTCTGCTCAGCAGCGTCGACCGGAGGAACGACAGGGCTCTGGCATGTTTGTACCTGCTCCTGCATCCTCTAGATCCACTCGGGGCCTGCATCTCCTTGTTAAACTCCCTCTTGAAGCGATCCCTGAGTGACCGCCACCGCACGATAACCCTGTTACCTGGAAAGATAAAGCAAAAATTGGTTACTATACAACACATTAAATCATGCTAACCTAAGTTAATGAAGTGTGAATACTTACGTGCTAGATCCTGGGCCCCAGCGTCGAGTTCCTCCCAGTTCTCCAGAACAGCACTGCACACTTCCTCCCATAGCCGTCGGGTGATGAACTGGTCAGCATGGCGGCGGTCCGCCATGTTCCAAAGCGGCTCCCGATTTTCAACCTCTTGGATGAAGGTGTCCACATCTATCCCCTCCTCTTCCTCAGCCTGTTCGGGAGCACGCTGTGAAGCCTTAACAAAAAAAAATTATAAACGGAAAGATTATACCACATGAATTTTACAGTTTACTAAACACCAAACCAAAAAGGAACTTACTGTTCGGCGACCTCCGCGATTAGCATTCCGACGACTATGGGAGGTGCTTTGAGGAACTCTAGGTCGAGCCCCGGATCGTGAAGACTAATAAAAAAAAATAAATAAATAAATGATGTGCTTGGATGGAGGCATATGTACTGTGTGTGTGCTGTGCTGAATGTTTGTGTTGGGTGTAGTGTGTTTTATGTGAGGATCCATATCTGCAAAACTTACACTATGCGCTCCCGCTCCTTGCATTTCTCCACCCTGCCCGTCTCCTTCTGGAAGCCCCTCTGCTTCAGCTTCCTGTGAAAACAATAAATACATATAGGGTTCAAAAACATATGTTACCAGAGATGTACCCCAAAAAAAATTATGAAGAAAAAAAAAAATCACCTCAGGTGGCTGACGATGTGAGGGGGGGCTCCCAGAAGAAGACATTATGGTCCTGTTTTCCAGCGTCTGTCTTGGGTCCTTGCTGCGTTTGTCTTGGGTCCCTAAGGTTCTGCAAGTATAAAGAGAGTTCTAAGCTACTATACAAAAGGATAGATACAGCTTTCGGGACTTTATACTTACATCTGTTGTCCAAACTTGGGGGGCCTGGCTGCGTCTGTCATGGGTCCTTGCTGCGTTTGCCTTGGGTTCCTTGCTTGGTCCCTCTAAGAATCTTCCAATTTAAACACAGTTTTAATTAGAATGATTATGCATTGGTATGCCAACATACATTTTGATTCCCCCCAAAAAAATTATTACACCAAAAAAAAAAAATAGTGTTAACTGTTAACTTCAAACTTGATATGCTTGATGCACAAGCTGCAAAACCCTCCACCTCCTGTTTCCCCCCCAAATTCTTTGACAGCAACACCAAAACTACTTCAAACTTGATATGCGCCATGCGCATGTTGGTGAACCTACCCCACCCCCTCCTCCAGACACCGTTTCAACCTTATAAAAAATTTCCCTCATTCAAAGTTAAAATACCAATACCCAAAAATGATAATTATGGTTACCCTACATTTACTATTTTCTAAAACCAGATAACATTTTCTATACCAAAGGTTTGCATTCCGCATTTGTATATAGAACCTCAAACACCTTTCTTTATTCACCATTTTTAAATTTATCTTGAAATCATACTATGGACAGTTTTGTGGAATTTTTATTACAAATTTTTTGTTTTTTCTTTTTGTTTTTTGTTGGAAAGTAGGAGCTACACTGCTCTTTATTTTAAATACCAGTACAGTATGTTAATGTATGAAAAATAACAAAAATGCAGGACACACACATCACACAGCATTTATACACACATACCACACACATGTCACAGCACAGCCATTCAAAATACCAGCACAGTATGAAAAATAAAAACATGCAAGGCGGGCACACACACACACACACACACACACACACATACACACACACACACACACACACACACACACTGGCAGAACTCATGCTGGATGGCAGTACTCACATGGCAGTCTCTAGCAGGGTCTTGCTGGCTGCTGGCAGGATCTGTCTTGCTGGCTGCTGGCAGAGTCTGTCTTGCTGGCAGTCTGTCTTGCTGGCTGCTGGCAGGGTCTGTCTTGCTGGATGCACTTTGTTCTCTCTTGATGGCACATTGAGGAATGAGGCCCACCTGTCCTGTTTATATAGTTTTGGGGTTGTCTGGGCAAAGTATCTACTTTTTGGAGCATGCTCAATTGAAAAAAGCGGATTGGGGCGACGGATCCGCCAAATGACGGATCGCGACGGATCCGTCACGAACTGCCAATTAGGCGCAGACAATAAACGTTACAATGTCCGTCAATGTCTAGACGAAGATATGCAACTGTAGACAACAACCTAAAGGAAATTCAGGACAAGCATCAATGTCACAAAAAAGCGCTATCAAAGAAAGCATGGGTGTGCATACCATAAAGCGCAAGTGTGCAGCAGTGTGTTCTGCCTTTGATGAGAGAGGTGGCCCAACTCTGGTTGGTGCCAATCTCTTTGCTATTTAGTGGCAAGCCTATTTGAAGGATCTAAGGTATTCGTGGTCCATGATTATGGAAAGGAGAGGAAGAAGCGAACACAAGGGAGGTGGTAGAAAACAGGGAAGCCTATGTTGATGCTTGTCATAGGGTCCTCTCATGTTTGCATATGCCTCTTATTGTAATCAATGCCTAGGTCAGGAGATATTTCATGCTTGGCAACCTCTCTAAAACTGTTGATAAGTTTTCTGAGTACCACATTAACCTTTCAAAATCCCCCAGAAGCAGCGATCCTCCACCCATTTTTAATAGTAAATTTGAGCTCCAATGGCATATGAAAGAGGTAAGAATGGGCTTTCATAGGGTGTGGACTGCCAGAAAAAAAGGAGTAACTATATAAATGAAAAAAAAAAATAAGCAGTATAGTGTAGATATTAGTTTATATTTATAGTTCACAGAGAAAGAAACCAGGTCAATACCCAGCTAAATAATCCCCAGGCATATAATTTAATTATACCCCTATGTGCCTGTACTAAATTTGAAAACTGAATAGGTAATTCGCCAATGGTATGACAAGCAAAAAAAGTTTGTTATCAGTATTCTGATCGATGCCCTTGTTCTAAATGAAATAAAACCAAGGCAGATGTGAAAGCCTCTTCTAAACTGAACTGGTTGAACTCTGGTTTTGTGTTTGCTTCCCACGTGCATCAACAGCAGCAAACAAGAATAACAAACTACACTATAGAGATACCTAGAGTTTGCAGAAGTCTATTAAATTGTTATATCTGTAAGGACTTCTTATTATACATTGAAATGGCTTATGGATTTCATGATCATTTGCTGTTTTGTAGATCCTGTACATCCTCTTACTTATGGAATGTCAAGGGTTTTCAATAGCCATATTATAGATACCCCTGATAGATAAAAACTTTAGTAAATGTCAATTGCTGTATGTACGACATACGGGTATTTGAGCGGCTAGGGTATTTCAATCTTAAATTTTGTCAGTGCTTTTCAAATATCTTGTCTTTCTCCTGAGTTTCCTGGGGCAGCACTTGATGCTACAAAAATCTGCTTACACACTTGAGGATCACACCTTAGACTATTTTTCATAGTCATCTTTGATACTTTGTGGTTAACGTTTAATACCATATCATTTTTTTACCTACATGACCTTTACAATCTATTTTGTCAGGTCCCAGTTCTATAACACTCTCAAAAGGCAGAAAATGGTAATAGTAAGAACCGTTCTCGACAGCATGTCATAAATCCAATGAATTGTCATTTCACTCCTTTCACGTGAAAGAGAGTTTTCCTAGCCTAGTTAGAAGACTCGTTCAGGTTAGATGTTTTATTTCAGCACGTTGTTGATGAACAGGATTTAGAAGAGATTGAACTGTCACAGTAATAAATGACTATTTAAAGCCATGATTCAACTGAATTCACAGATTATCTCTACCCATAGATCAAAGATAACAGCAGCGGAAAAACTGTGAGAAACAAAATTGTAAAACCGTCCTTGAATATACAGCACATTGAGGTTATGAAAGTGGTTGTACAGATAAGTCTAAAGTTCATAAAAATGACCAATTTCAATCAAAACATTCATTAAGTCAAATTTAACCATGAATGACCGTTTTAACGGACTGATGACCGTCATCTTCTGGAAAGTTGTTGGTAATTTTAAAATCTTTGATAGATAGTCACTGGTCAAAAGGAGTAATATTTTGGGATAGTCCGTTTCTCGAAAGTTCTCAAAACCTTTCCAGAAAAATTGTCCAACAGTCAAACATTCATTCAACAGTTGTTCAAACATTATCATACTCTGAACGTGCATGGCCTTCTTGATATTCAGTTAGAGAAGTTCCATTTTAGGATGTATCTTCTGTTTCCATTGCCACAGAAATTGTATAAGTGGAGACTAGTGATGAGTAGGTCTGCTAACATTCAAGTCTGCAGATTTGTTCAAAATTAGCCAGGAAATTTGACTGTAGCTCCTCACAGCCAACAGGACTCAAGCAGCCCCAAGCCATGACACTCCCATCACCATGCTTGACTGTAGACAAGTCTTTGTACTCCTCACCTGGTTGCCGCCACACACGCTTGACACAATCTGAGCCAAATAAGTTTATCTTGGTCTCATCAGACCACAGGACATGGTCCCAGTAATTCAAATCCTTAGTTTGCTTGTCTTCAAAAAACTGTTTTCGCGCTTTCTTGTGCATCATCTTTAGATGAGGCTTCCTTCTGGGATGACAGCCATGCACACCAATTTGATGCAGTGTGTGGTGGTGTTTGGTGTGAGTACTGACAGGCTTACCCCCCACCTCTGCAGAAATGCTGGCAGCACTCATACATCTAAGATAACCTCTGGATATGACAACTTCCTATGTTGACCATGGCGAGGTCTGTTCTTAGTGGAACCTGTCTTGTTATACTGTATAGTCTTGACTAGTGTTGAGCGATACCGTCCGATACTTGAAAGTATCGGTATCGGATAGTATCGGCCGATACCCGAAAAGTATCAGATATCGCCGATACCGATACCCGATACCAATATAAGTCAATGGGACACCAAGTATCGGAAGGTATCCTGATGGTTCCCAGGGTCTCCTTCAGGCCCTGGGATCCATATTACTGTGTAAAATAAAGAATTAAAATAAAAAATATTGATATACTCCCCTCTCCGGAGGCCCCTGGACATCACCGCTGGTAACCGGCAGCCTTCTTTGCTTAAAATGAGCGCGTTTAGGGCCTTCCATGATGTCACGGCTTCTGATTGGTTGCGTGCCGCTCATGTGACCGCCACGCGACCAATCACAAGCCGTGACGTCATTCTCAGGTCCTAAATTCCGAATTCTAGGAATTTAGGACCTGAGAATCACGTCACGGCTTGTGATTGGTCACGTGGCGGTCACATGAGCAGTACGCGACCAATCAGAAGCCATGACATCATGGAAGGTGCTGAACGCGCTCATTTTAAGCAAAGCAGGCTGCCGGTTACCAGCGGTGATGTCCAGGGGCCTCCGGAGAGGTGAGTATATCAATATTTTTTATTTTAATTCTTTATTTTTTACATGGATATGGATCCCAGGGCCTGAAGGAGAGTTTCCTCTCCTTCAGACCCTGGGAACCATACACTGGGAACTTCCGATTCCCGATACCACAAAAGTATCGGATCTCGGTATCGGAATTCCGATACCGCAAGTATCGGCCGATACCCGGAATGCTCAACACTAGTCTTGACTGCTGTGCTGCAGCTCAGATTCATAGGGGTGTTGGCAATCTTCATATAGCCTAGGGCAAGTATCGGCCGATACCCGGAATGCTCAACACTAGTCTTGACTGCTGTGCTGCAGCTCAGATTCATAGGGGTGTTGGCAATCTTCATATAGCCTAGGGCTCTTTTATGTAGAGCAAAAATTATTTTTTTGAGATCCTCAGAGAGTTCTTTGCAATGATGATCTTCACGTGACCAGTATGAGAGAATGTGACAGCCAGAATGTCAAATTTACCACACCTGTTCCCCATTCACACCTGACACTTTGTAACACTAATAAGACACAAGACAACGAGGAAGAAAAACTGCTAATTGGGCACAATTTGACAATTTACACCTAGGGGTGTACTCAGTTTAGACATTAATGGCTGTGTGTTAGAGGGCACGCCAAATTTACACTGTTATACAAGCTGTACACTGACTACTTTACTTTGTATCAAAGCGAAATTACCTTCAATGTTGTTCCATGAAAAGATATATTAAAATATTTACAATAATGTGAGGGAAGTACTCACTTTTCTGATATACAGTAACTTATTGAGTAATTTTATAAATATTTTAGTAAGTAATGGAGAAAAAATGCTATTTTATGTGACCCAGTGCTGTTTATATAAAATGTTACATTTATCATAAGATTTATTTTATTTTTTTTAAATATTTCACAAAAAATACAAACAACCCTTTCTTAATGAAAAATACTTTTTCTTTCTGGTAGACTTTTGCTAGTTAATTAAAAGTAATTTCATTATTTTTTGCCTTAGTAAAGGACTTGAAATTGCGATTGCCTAATTCCCGATGTAATGATTGTGAATATTTAGTATTCCAAAGAAGTGTTGCCCTTCACTGCAAGGCCACGTTCAGAAGTGAGAATTCTGATCTCCATTTTCTTTTAGAATCTTAGAGTCTAAACCTGGTAAGAAAAATATAAGAGCAAGCATAACAGAAACAATTGCGCTTCTTTGGAATTTTCAACTCACTGCAGGTGCAGGAAGGGGGACGAGCGCCACCGACCAAACGCCGCTCGGGAGAAACATGTCTGGATGCCGGTATGTACCAAGGGGCGACATTGGATGTGGTGTGGAAGTTACGGCCAGTCAGTCCTGCAGCAGAGACATATGTGAATGGCGCAATGCATCCTGCACCTGGGGCGTACATAGAAATTATGGGGCCCCATAGCATTAGTTCTAATTGGCCCCCTCCAGACCCCACGTACCGTATTGTCCACTTCCAAATTTCTACATTCCAAAAAATGGTAACACTACTACGTAAAAAGGAAGTCAGTGACCCCCAAGATGCAAACTAAGCTGCTATATAGTGGTATAAGGGGCTCACCTCTGGTAAAATACAGACTAGAACAGGACAATTTCCTGAGACAATTGTTTACATCTAATGCAAATGAGGAGATTTCGGTGCCCCCCTATGACAGGTCTGTTGGCCAATGAATGAAGTAAGGAGCCGCATATAACCTGTATTCTCCCCTCGCTCCTCCTCTTTAGGCTGGGTTCACACAAGGAAGGTTTTGCTGCATTTTTACATTGGTTTTATGCTCATCTAAACCTGCATTTTTTATAGCTGAGAACGCACATTGGTTTTATTTATTTGCAGAAAGGTAAACCTGTTTTTCTGCGATTTGGAAAGAATGAGCGTCAGTTCTTTTCAGCGCTTTTGCAGCGTGCTATGGGCGAAAACACAGAAATGCAGTGTGTGACCATAGCCTTAGGGTATGTGCTCAGCATCTGGAGGGGCTGCGTCTTGGAAGCAGTGTCTGCTGACCTGTGGGAACCCGCGGGTGATCGCAGGGAGGCCGCAGCTGCCCTGTACTCACGATCTGCAGTGGGTGCAGGGCGGCTTCTCCCCGCATTCACCAGATGGAGATCTCTTCTGACTCCGCAGCATGAAATGAACATGCTGTGGTGATGCGGAAGTCCCAAAACCTGCACTGCAGCTAAAATAACGCTGCGGAGGGGAGAAACACAGCGAGGATGGGATTTCTAGAAGACTAGTGTCTTCTTCTCATACTGAATTGGCATGACAAAAAAAAAATCACAGAATGCGGAGTAGCAGGGTATATTGGACGGCATGCAAACATTCAAATCAGTGAGTGCGGGCAGAACATTGGACTGCACTTGGATGACATCTGAGTGCAGTCAGGTTTCCGCAAAGTGATAAGATAAAGAAGATAGAGAATTATTTCCTCCATCTTCTCCTCAGTGTACTCCGATTCTCTCGTGAGATTATTGGGCCATGTTAAGCCGACATTCTGATCAAAGGCATTTAACTTAATACCATTATCCAACAGAGTAACTGCACAAAAGAGTCCACCACAGTCATTAGGTCGTTGTGCTATGTCAGCAATACGTATTGTTCTCAACAGAAATCTCTGATATCAGCCTGCGTGTCCTATCTGTAATAGTTTAGTCAAACAAAAAAGGAGACTTTGGCCGCCCACACAGAACCGACATGATTCTCAGTCAGAGAGGAACCTAAACCCGGACTCATCACTACATCTATATATAATGAAATGACCGTGGTCACCACTGCCCGGACTACTAGGTCCATTGCTAGAATGACCAGAGCTCTGGCATCATGCACGAACCTTCAGGAGATGTTCCACAGGGCGGACATTCTAGCTGAGGTGTGATAATGTGAGGGGCGATAACTGCAGAACATACAGGTGCTGGGTACCAGAGTGCACAGCGCTCGTCTGCACTGATAGCATCACATACACCAGCACCGCGCTGCCTGCACCCCAGCACATTACTGGACAGGACTCCGGATACTCAGGGGAGCACACATCACATACACCAGCAGCGCACTGCCTGCACCCCAGCACATTACTGGACAGGACTCCGGATACTCAGGGGAGCGCACATCACATACACCAGCACCGCCTGCACCCCAGCACATTACTGGACAGGACTCTGGATACTCAGGGGAGCACACATCACATACACCAGCAGCGCACTGCCTGCACCCCAGCACATTACTGGACAGGACTCCGGATACTCAGGGGAGCGCACATCACATACACCAGCACCGCCTGCACCCCAGCACATTACTGGACAGGACTCTGGATACTCAGGGGAGCACACATCACATACCCCAGCACCGCCTGCACCCCAGCACATTACTGGACAGGACTCCGGATACTCAGGGGAGCACACATCACATACACCAGCACCGCCTGCACCCCAGCACATTACAGGTCAGGACTCCGGATACTCAGGGGAGCGCACATCACATACACCAGCAGCACACTGCCTGCACCCCAGCACATTACTGGACAGGACTCCGGATACTCAGGGGAGCGCACATCACATACACCAGCACCGCCTGCACCCCAGCACATTACTGGTCAGGACTCCGGATACTCAGGGGAGCGCACATCACATACACCAGCAGCGCACTGCCTGCACCCCAGCACATTACTGGACAGGACTCCGGATACTCAGGGGAGCGCACATCACATACACCAGCACCGCCTGCACCCCAGCACAATACTGGTCAGGACTCCGGATACTCAGGGGAGCGCACATCACATACACCAGCACCGCCTGCACCCCAGCACATTACTGGACAGGACTCCGGATACACAGGGGAGCGCACATCACATACACCAGCACCGCCTGCACTCCAGCACATTACTGGACAGGACTCTGGATACTCAGGGGAGCGCACATCACATACACCAGCACCGCCTGCACCCCAGCACATTACTGGATAGGACTCCGGATACTCAGGGGAGCGCACATCACATACACCAGCACCGCCTGCACCCCAGCACATTACTGGATAGGACTCCGGATACTCAGGGGAGCGCACATCACACCCACCAGCACCACACCGCCTGCACCCCAGCACATTACTGGACAGGACTTCAGATACTCAGTGGAGCACACATCACATACACCAACACCGCCTGCACCCCAGCACATTACTGGACAGGACTCCAGATACTCGGGAGTGCACAGGTTACACTGTGCTGGATATATGCAAAGGATTGTTATTGGGGGGAATTTATTATGTGGGATCCTGACAAGCAGAGACAATTGTGGGATCAGCAGGCCTGTTCATACTCAAGAATCACAGGCAGTATAGCCAAATACACTCATTTATAAACAGAGACACACATACTGTGCACTACACACACTATTACATACACAAGAAACCTCTGCATTCATTCACACACAGGAAAGCAGACACTATACACACTATTACATACCCTATAAATGACATTCCATATATTCACGTGTGCTGCAGCAGAGCCGTCACTGCTCGCCCCATCCCAGGTCACCAGGGGCAGAGGAGACAGGAGGACACAGGGAGCTGCTGCCTCCTCTAGGAGTCTGTGCAGGCAGGATCTCTCCCTCCTCCTCCTCCTCTGGTCCGACTGCCTCCTGTGATCTCAGAGGAACTAGGAAGGAGTTATGGAGGGGACAGAGTACAGAGGCACCAGCAGGCAGCGTCAGCAGCTAGTCTCAGGAATGGTGGGGGCTGGGGGAGGGAGCAGCCCTACATCTGGAGCCAGGAGGGGGCAGCATCAATTTGTGACACTGCCATCTACTGGCCACTATAATTGTCACACACTGAGGAGATTTCTGGCTCCGAGCTCCTCCTGCTTTGTCCCTCACTGCCGATGTCCTGATCAGCCAGAGGGTGAGGGGGAGAGAAGACAGAGGAGGAGCCAGCGCTGGAGGCGGCACCAAGCTCTGCACAGGAGCAACGCTCAGGACTTTGTGCATCAGTTTCCTGCACTGAGCGCTCCCACTGCCGCCCAGCAGGTGGCGCCGCCTGAGGCAACAAGCTCAAGTTGCCTCATTATAGGGACGCCCCTGCCTTTAGTGATAGTCAAACCCAAACGGTAAGGTTCGGGCGTTGTACTGAACATCTACTGTTAAGACACGGACCCTGAACACAGACTTCTCATGAAAGTCTGTCTTACTGTTAGGGTTCGGCACCTTGAGCATCAGGTGTTTCCCATGCTGTCATCTACACCGGCTGCACTGACCGACGTTAAAATTATTACTACCGGTCAGAGCGCTGTGGAGAGCTTGTCACCGAGGGTTTGGCCGATTTAAGTACTACTCTTGTCAGCTTACGCCTGCTGTCGCTGATAACAGCGAGAGCAGGCACCGCTGATAGGCGTATTCATCAGCGTCACCTGCACTTTAAATAAATATATTTTAAAAAAATGATGTGGTGTCTGGTTTATTTTTGATAACCAACACAGCAAAACTGACATTATATAGAAAAATAGAGGGGTCCCCACACTGTTTTTTAAATTATTTAAATAATTTTAAAAAACGGCGTGGGAGTTACCCCATTTTTGACAACCAGCCAAGCTACAGCAGATAACTGGGGGGCTGGTATTATTAGCCTGGTAAGTGGTCATGGATATTGGCCGCCTAAAAATAGAAGCCCCCAGCCCCCCCAGAAAAGGAGCATCTATTCTGATGCTTTACCCGGCTCTTCCCACTTGCAAAGGTTGATGTCACCTTTGTATTGTCAGGAGACATCAAGTCCATGGGTTAGTAATAGAGAAGCATCTATAAGACGCCTATCCATTACTAACACCACAGTCAGATCATAAATAAACAACACCAAGAATAAAGTTCTTTATTTGAAATAAATATGCAGACCTTTTATCAATTTATTTAAAAGTAAAAAACAAAGTTATACCCTCTTTACTTCTATTCCATTGAAGCCCTTGTTTCCTGTAAAAAATAAACATTAAAAAATATCCCTCAACTATGTCAAACATACTGTCCCACACCATTATCCATGTCTGCGATATGTGGTTTTCAACCTGGACAGTGCCAAAATATGACCGTCCAGGCTGAAAACCAAAACCAAATGAGCTGCTGTGAGAGCAGCATCAGTGACTAGCAGTGACATGATCAAGGTTACTGCAGGTCACTGTGGCTGCATTACCAGCTCACTTCACCATGAGCCAGGCCAATGAACTGCAGTGACCTCAGTGAGATCACCACTAGCACCGTAAGAAATTTCTCACAGTGAACTGCTGTGAACTCACTGAGCTCAGCGCTGAACTGTGAAACTTTTTATGACAGTGCTAGCAGTGATCTCTCTGAAGTCAACACAGTTCAGAGGCCCACTTGCTGCACCTCATTCTCCTATTCTTCTCAGCATTAACAGTAGCATGATGCCACTGTTCATGCTGTGAGAGCATGTTGCACAGATGGATTATGGCGTGGGACAGTATGGATTCTTTCTACTTTGGACAGGTGAGGGATATGTTGGGTTTTTTTTACATTGTTTTTTTTTTACATTGGACAAGGGCATTGAGGGATTAGGAGTTAAGATGTATTTTTTATTTTTAAATAAATGTGTTAAATGGTACGGACATGTATTTCAAATGCTGTGTGATTATTTCCAAACTTTTACTATGATGCTATTAATGGGGATGTCTTATAGATGACTGTCCATTACTAACTAGAGATAGGCGGATCCCTGCATGTTCAAGTCTGGTGGATTCAGCCAAACAATTAAAAAAAGTTGAATGTGGGGGCCTGTACATCCAGAATTTGCCACACTATCATGCGCATGACAGCATTGCAAACACAGCTTCTGATCAGTGATAAAATCATTACTGCTGGTCAGATAGCTCCAGTTCAAACGTGGTGAGCCTGCAGCTATGATCAGAAGTAAAATGTTTTCCTCTGGTCACTGGCGACTACTATTCCTATCAGCCTATGCCTGCTGCCGCTAATAACAGCAATAGCAGGCAGCAGCTGATGGGAGTATTCATCAGTCGGCGTCTGTTATGACCCCAGTGGACAGGGTCTCAGAGGAACGTGTAAGTCTGCGAGATTCAAAAATCCAGCTCATAGGGCTGTGGTAACTGGGTTGACCAAATAGCTACTCCTAACGCCAACACTAGAAGTAGCCGGGGATCATGCCTACGGTGATAGCTAGATGACTCGCGCCAGCCGGAGAATCTAACTACCCCTAGGAGAAGAAAACAAAGACCTCTCTTGCCTCCAGAGAAAGGGACCCCAAAGCAAGATACAAGCCCCCCACAAATAATAACAGTGAGGTAAGAGGAAATGACAAACACAGAAATGAACCAGGTTCAGCAAAGAGAGGCCAGCTTACTAATAGCAGAATATAGCAAGATAACTTATCTGGTCAACAAAAACCCTATAAAAATCCACGCTGGAGATTCAAGAACCCCCGAACCGTCTAACGGTCCGGGGGGAGAACACCAGCCCCCTAGAGCTTCCAGCAAAGGTCAGGATACAGATTGGAACAAGCTGGACAAAAATACCAAACAAAACAAAAGCAAAAAGCAAGGAAGCAGACTTAGCTTGAAATACAGGAACCAGGATCATAGGACAAGAGCACAACAGATTAGCTCTGATTTCAACGTTGCCAGGCATTGAACTGAAGGTCCAGGGAGCTTAAATAGCAACGCCCCTGAACTAACGGCCCAGGTGAGGATATAGGAAAAGACAGAAGCTCCAGAGTCAAATCACTTATGACCACTAGAGGTAGCAAAAAGCAAAATCACAACAGGCGTCTGCGCTCTAAATAAATAATTTTAATTAAGGGCTTGGTTCCACTGTATTTTTGATAGCCAGACATTCAAAACTCACAGCTTGGGGCTGAAACCCCACCCTGTTTTCTTTTTAATTATTTAAGTAAATAATTTAAAAAAAAGGTGTGGGGTCACCCATTCTTGACAACTAGCCAAGCTAAAGCAGACAGCGGGGGGCTGGTATTCTCATGCTAGTAAGGGACCATAGATATTGGACCCCCAGTCTAAAAATAGCAGCCCGCAGCAACCCAGAAAAGGTGCATCTATTAGATGCGCCAATTCTGTCGCTTTGCCCATTTCTTCTCACGTTCCACGTGGCAGTGGCAAGTAGGGTTCTTCCTTTTTGTGGGATTGATGTCACTTTTGTATTGTCCAGTGATATTGAGCCAACGGCTCAGTAATGGAGAGGCATTTATAAGAAACCTATCCATTACTAATCCTATAGTTGCATTGTAAATAAAAAGACTGTCAGATTAAAGTCCTTTATTTTTAATAAATAACACACATTTACTTTTTCATTTAAAAATAACAAACACAGTTATACTCACCTAACGCTCATTCCATTGATACCCTCATCTACTGTAATAAAACAAAAAAAACATATCCTCACTTGTTCATCATTCTGTCCCACACTTTATTTCATGTCTGAGGGTAAATTTTTTTCAATCTGGACTGTGCCAACATGTGACCGTACAGGCTAAAAACCCGCTTAGGAATGAGCTGCTGCGAGCGCAGCCTCGTTGACGTCATTGAGGTTACCACAGGTCACTGAGGCTGCGTTCCCAGCCGGGCCAACAAACTGTGGTGATCTCAGTGAGATCACCTCTTACACAGTGAGAAAAAGTCTCACGATGCAGTGAAGACATCACTGGGAGAAATTTCTCATGGCGAACTGCTGCACCGTAAGAATTTTTCTTATTGTAATAACGGTGATCACTATAGTTCAAGGACCTGCTTGCTACAGCTCATTCTTCCTTGCATCTTAGCATGAACGGTCTCATGATGCCACCATTCATCATGTTGAGGCATGAGCACTGGTGATTAGTGATGAGCGAATATACTCGTTACTCGAGATTTCTCGAGCACGCTCGGGTGACCTCCGAGTATTTTTTAGTGCTTGGAGATTTAGTTTTCATCGCTGCAGCTGAATGATTTACATCTGTTAGCCAGCATAAGTACATGTGTGGGTTGCCTGGTCGCTAGGGAATCCTCACATGTAATCAAGCTGGCTAAGAGATGTAAATCATTCAGCTGAGGTGAGGAAAACTAAATTTCCGAGCACTAAAAAATACTCGGAGGTCACCCGAGCGTGCTCGGGAAATCTCGAGTAACGAGTATATTTGCTCATCACTACTAGTGATGAGAGAGTATACTCGATGCTCGGGTTTTCCCGCGCACGCTCGGGTGGTCTCCGAGTATTTGTTAGTGTTCGGAGATTTAGTTTTCATCACCGCAGCTAAATGATTTACAGCTACTAGCCAGCTTGATTACATGTGGGGATTCCCTAGCAACCAGGCAACCCCCCCATGTACTCAGCCTGGCTAGTAGCTGTAAATCATTCAGCTGTGATGATGAAAACTAAATCTCCCAACACTAACAAATATTCGGAGACCACCCAAACGTACTCGGGAAAACCTGAGCAACGAGTATACTCGCTCATCACTAATGAGCACATGTCACACAGATGGATTGCGATGTGGGACACTATGGATTTCAGCCATCCCTCCATCCAGCCACCTGTTCATTCATCCAGCCATCCCTCATCCATCCATCCCTCATCCAGCTATCCCTACATGCATTCATCCATCATACATCCATCCGTCTAGTCATACCTCCATACATCCCTCATCCAGCCATCCCTCCATCCATCCCTCCATCCATCCATAGAGCGATCAATCCATTATTCCATCTATCCATCCCTCATCCAGCCATCCCTCATCCATCCATTTCTCATCCATCCCTTCATTCAGCCATCCCTCATCCATCCATCCATTCCTCCATCCCTCATCAATCCATACGTCCCTCCATCCACCCCTCATCCATCCAGCCATCCCTCTATCCATCCATCCATCTATCCCTCACCATTCCTTATCCAGCCCTCTGTCATCCAGCTATCCCTAGATCCATCCATCCATCTGACCCTCCATCCCACACAGCCTCAGTGACCAGTGGTAACTTCGACGTCACCGCTAGTCACTGATGCTGTGCTCGCAGCAGCTCATTCTCCCAGTAGTTCTCAGCCTGCAGGGTCGCATCTTGGCACCATCCAGGTTGAAAATGATTTATCCCCAGACATGGATTATGGCGTGGGGCAAAACGATGGACAGGTAAGGGATATGGTTGGTTTTCATTTTTATTACAGGAGACAAGGAGTTCAATGGAATGGGCATTAGGTGAGTATAACTGTGTTTGTTATTTTTAAATAAAAATGGCAAAGTGTGTGTTTTTATCTCAAATAAATTATTCTGGTTGTGTGTTTATTTACAATATAACTATAAGATTAGTAATGGATTAGTAACTATAGACAACTCTCCATTACTAGTTTGTGGGCTTGATGTCACTGGACAATACAAATGTGACATCAACTCCACAAAGATGAACCCCACATCTTATAGATGTGCTTTTATGGGCTGCTGTGGGCTGCTATTTTTAGGCTGGGGGGTCAATATACATTTCCCCTTACTTAAATGAGAATACCAGCCCCCAGCGGTCTGATTTAGTTTGGCTGGTTGTCAAAAATTGGTTGTCAAAAATTGGGGTAAATCATGCCATTTAAAAATAAAAATGATTTATTTAACCCTTCAATCCCTGGATATATTTTTGGTTTTGTGTTTTCGTTTTTTGCTCCCCATCTTCCCAGAGCCATAAGTTTTTTATTTTTCCGTCAATATGGCCATGTGAGGGTCTGTTTTTTGCAGAACAAGTTTTACTTTTGAACAACACCATTGGTTTTACCATGGCGTGCACTAGAAAACAGGAAAAAAATCCAAATGAGGTGAAATTGCAAATAAAGTGCAATCCCACACTTGTTTTTTGTTTAGCTTTTTTACTAGGTTCACTAAATGCTAAAACTGACCTTCCATTATAATTCTTCAGGTCATTACAAGTCCATAGCCACCAAACATGTTTAGGTTCTTTTTTATCTAAATGGTGAAAAAAAATTCCAAACTTCATTTAAAAAACCACCATTTTCCGATACTCGTAGCGTTTACATTTTTCTTGATCTCAGGTTGGGTGAGGGCTTATTTTTTGCATGCTGAGCTGACGTTTTAATGATACCTTTTTAGTGCAGATGCAATCTTTTGATAGCCCATTATTGCATTTTAATGCGACCAAAAAAATGTAATTCTGGCATTTTGACTTTTTTTCTCCCTATGCCGTTTAGCGATCAGATTAATCCTTTTTTTATTGATAGATCAGATGATTATGAATGCATCGATACCAAATATGTGTATGTTTGATTTTTTATTATTGTTTTATTTTGAATAGGGCAAAAGGGGGGTGATTTGAACTTTTTTATTTTTGTTATTTTTTTATATTTTTAAAAACTTTTTTTTTTACTTTTGGCATGCTTCAATAGTCTCCATGGGAGACAAGAAGCTGCCACAACCCGATCGCCTCTAGTACATACAGGCGATGATCAGATTGCCTGTATGTACTAAAAAGTTGAAAAGATGGTAACAAATTGCAAGCTTTTGAGACTACTCAGGTCCCTTCATCAGGCACAGACTAATACAAATTCTGAAGAATCACGTATTTATTATACAGCCCAGAAATAATGCCATAGATAAGACAGGTGACGTGAAGCAGAACTACCATTATGTGAGAGTGATAAACAGTTGTGTCCATAAATATTGGAACAGTTCATAGATAAGCAGTGTGAATGTTTTATTGTCCTCTGATTGGGGTCTGGTTTTGTGTTGTGATGCCCGCACATTGTCTGAGGAGTAAATTCCTTAATTGATGTAAAAATACATAAATCCATGCGACACATTCATTCCTGCTCTTAGTGTGTCAAAGGTCGTCATCGGTTTATATTCCCAAACTCTTCTGTCTCTCTGAGATTTCAAATTACCCTTTAATACAAGTAATCTCATGTCCATGGTGCTATGATCAGGGAGACAATCTCCACAGAAATCCAAGCTTCAGATAATGGCAGCTCTGCAGAAACTGTTTGGGTAAGAGGACAAAAGAACAGAAAGGACGCTGTTGTAGGTGTTTACCATAGGTAACCTAGACAGACTGAATATATGGATGAACTCTTTTTACATCAGATGTTTCTATTCTCAAAAAAGTACGACATAATGATAATGGGAGATTTTAACTATCCAGAAAAAAACACTTGTTAAAAAGGAAAAAATAAATGCATATTAATGCAAGAGGGGGGTATATCTAAAGAAGAATATAATGCCGTCTGAAGGGTTGCTCGTCTAATTGGAAGAGTGTTTCAAGTGGAGTACCACAAGGCTCTGTCCTGGCCTGTTATGATCCTAATGGCTTAGGATCACAAATCTAACCAGCAAGTAGAAGATAATAGGACGAGCTCTGGGGATGTGGTAACTGGACTGACCGCAAAACCTGATCCTAACCGCACACACTAAAGGTAGCCGTGGAACGTTTCCTAAAATCCTAGACGTCTCTTCACGGCCTGAGAAACTGACTACCCCTAAAGAGAAAGTAAAGACCTCACTTGCCTCAGAGAAATAACCCCAGAGATATAGAACCCTCCCAGAAATAATAACGGTGAGTTAAGAGGAAAAGACAAACGCAGAGATGAAACAGGTTAAGCAAATGAGGCCCGCTAACGCTAGAAAGCAGAAAATAGCAAGGAATCTGTGCGGTCAGTAAAAAACCCTATGCAAAAATATCCACGCAGAGAATGCGAGAACCCCCACACCAACTAACGATGTGGGGGGAGCAACTCAGCACCCCAGAGCACCAGCAAGCAGGGAAATCACATATTAGCAAGCTGGACAAAACCCATCATATACTAGGAAACATCTTGAACACAGATGAGCAAAAATAAGCAAACAAAACTTAGCTTCTCTTGGAGAGATTGATAATGGATGTAGACAGGAGGAATCAGAATAGCACTGAATACAACGACAACAGGCAAGGAATGAAGGACCAAGTGGATTAAATAGGAAACCTAACTAGCAGATGACGAGACAGCTGATCCCAGCCAGAACCTGCAAAATAACAAAAAGAGCCACCAGGGGGGGCCCAAAGAGAGAACTCACACAGTACCACTCACGACCACAGGAGGGAGCCCGGAAACAGAGTTCACAACAGTACCCCCCCTTGAGGAGGGGTCACCGAACCCTCACCAGAACCCCCAGGGCGATCAGGGTGAGCCACATGGAAGGCACGAACCAAATCGGCCGCATGAACATCAGAGGCGACAACCCAGGAATTATCCTCCTGACCATAGCCCTTCCACTTAACCAAATACTGAAGCCTCCGTCTTGAAATACGAGAATCCAAGATCTTCTCCACCATGTATTCCTATTCTCCCTCAACCAGCACCGGAGCAGGAGGCTCAACAGAAGGAACCACAGGCACCACATACCTCCGCAACAAAGACCTATGGAACACATTATGGATGGTAAACGATGCCGGGAGGTCCAAACGAAAGGACACAGGGTTGAGGATTTCCAAAATTTTATAAGGACCGATAAAACGAGTTTTAAACTTAGGAGAAGAAACCCTCATAGGAACATAACGAGAAGACAACCACACCAAATCCCCCACACGAAGTCGGGGACCCACACAGTGACGACGGTTAGCAAAGCGCTGAGCCTTCTCTTGTGACAACGTCAAATTGTCCACCACATGGTTCCAAATCTGCTGCAACCTATCCACCACAGAATCCACCCCAGGACAGTCAGAAGACTCAACCTGTCCCGAGGAAAAACGAGGATGAAAACCAGAATTACAAAAAAAAGGCGAAACCAAAGTAGCCGAACTAGCCCGATTATTAAGGGCAAACTCGGCCTATGGCAAAAAAGTCACCCAATCATCCTGGTCAGCAGAAACAAAACATCTCAAATAAGTTTCCAAGGTCTAGTTAGTTCGCTCGGTTTGGCCATTCGTCTGAGGATGGAAGGCCGACGAAAAAGACAAATCAATGCCCATCTTAGCACAAAAGGACCGCCAAAATCTGGACACAAACTGGGATCCTCTGTCAGACACAATGTTTTCAGGGATGCCGTGCAGACGAACCACATTCTGAAAAAATAACGGAACCAAATCGGAGGAAGAAGGCAACTTAGGCAAGGGCACCAAATGGACCATTTTAGAAAAACGATCACAAACCACCCAGATGACAGACATTCTCTGAGAGACCGGAAGATCCGAAATAATATCCATGGAAATATGCGTCCAAGGCCTCTTAGGAACCGGCAAAGGCAAAAGCAACCCACTGGCACGAGAACAGCAAGGCTTAGCCCGAGCACAAATCCCACAAGACTGCACAAAGGAACGCACATCCCGCGACAAGGAAGGCCACCAGAAGGATCTAGCCACCAAATCTCTGGTACCAAAAATCCCAGGATGACCCACCAACACTGAAGAATGGACCTCGGAAATAACTCTGCTGGTCCATCTATCTGGGACAAACAGTCTCTCTGATGGACAATGGTCAGGTCTATCTGCCTGAAATTCCTGTAACACCCGTCGCAAATCTGGGGAAATGGCAGACAAAATTACCCCCTCTTTGAGGATACCAACCGGCTCAGAAACTCCAGGGGAGTCAGGCACAAAACTCCTAGAAAGAGCATCAGCCTTCACGTTCTTTGAACCAGGAAGGTACGAGACCACGAAATCGAAACGTGAGAAAAACAACGACCAACGAGCCTGTCTAGGATTCAACCGCTTGGCCGACTCAAGATAAATCAAATTTTTATGATCAGTCAAGACCACCACACGATGCTTAGCTCCCTCTAGCCAGTGTCGTTACTCCTCAAATGCCCACTTCATTGCAAACAACTCCCGATTACCAACATCATAATTTCGCTCAGCCGGCGAAAATTTTCTTGAAAAGAAGGCACATGGCTTCATCACAGAGCAATCAGAGCTTCTCTGTGACAAAACAGCCCCTGCTTCAATTTCAGAAGCATCAACCTCGACCTGGAAGGGAAGAGAGACATCTGGCTGACATAAAACTGGAGCCGAAGAAAACCGGCGCTTCAGCTCCTGAAAGGCCTCAATGGCCGCAGGAGACCAATTAGTCACATCAGAACCCTTCTTGGTCAAATCTGTCAAAGGTTTAACCACACCAGAAAAATTAGCAATAAAGCGACGGTAAAAATTAGCAAAACCCAAGAACTTCTGAAGACTCTTAACCGATGTAGGAAGAGTCCAATCATGAATAGCCTGGACCTTGACTGGGTCCATCTCAATAGAAGAAGGAGAAAAAATAAAGCCCAAAAAGGAAACTTTCTGGACTCCGAAGAGACATTTGGAACCCTTCACAAATAAGGCATTGGCACGCAGGACCTGAAATACCATCCTGACCTGCTTCACATGGGATTCCCAATCATCTGAAAAGACCAAAATGTCATCCAGATACACAATCATAAATTTATCCAGATATTCTCGGAAGATATCGTGCATGAAGGACTGAAACACAGAAGGGGCATTAGAAAGTCCAAAAGGCATCACCAAGTACTCAAAATGGCCTTCGGGCGTATTAAATGCTGTTTTCCATTCATCGCCCTGTTTTATACGCAAAAGATTATACGCACCGCGAAGATCTATCTTGGTGAACCAACTAGACCCCCTAATCCGAGCAAACAGATCAGACAACAATGGTAAGGGATACTGGAATTTGACCGCGATTTTATTTAGAAGGCGATAATCTATACAGGGTCTCAATGAACCATCCTTCTTGGCCACAAAAAAGAATCCCGCACCAAGAGGGGACGAGGAGGGCAAATATGTCCCTTCTCCAAAGACTCTTTTACATAGCTCCGCATAGCGGCATGCTCTGGTACAGACAAATTAAACAGTCGTCCCTTAGGGAACTTACTACCAGGAATCAAATTTATAGCACAATCACAATCTCTATGAGGAGGTAGGGCACTGGATTTGGGCTCATCAAATACATCCTGGTAATCCGACAAAAACTCAGGGACTTCAGAAGGAGTATAGGAAGCAATTGATACCAAGGGAGCATCGCCATGAATTCCCTGGCAACCCCAACTCAACACAGACATTGCTTTCCAATCCAGGACTGGATTATGAGCCTGCAACCATGGCAGACCCAACACGACAACGTCATGCAAATTATATAACACAAGAAAGCGAATCACCTCCTGATGTGCAGGAGTCATACACATGGTCACTTGAGTCCAGTATTGAGGTTTATTCTTGGCCAATGGTGTAGCATCAATTCCCTTCAATGGAATAGGGAACTGTAATGGCTCAAGGATAAAACCACAGCGCTTGGCAAATGACAAATCCATCAGATTCAGGGCGGCACCTGAATCTACAAAAGCCATAACTGAGTAGGATGACAGAGAGCAAAACAAAGTAACAGACAAAATGAATTTAGGCTGTACAGTACCAATGGTGGCAGATCTAGTGAAGTTTTTTGTGCGCTTAGAGCATGCTGAGATAACATGAGCAGAATCACCACAGTAAAAGCACAACCCATTCTGACGTCTATGATTTTGCCGTTCAATTCTGGTCAGAATCCTATCACATTGCATAGACTCAGGTTTCTGTTCAGAAAACACTGCCAGATGGTGCGCAGGTTTGCGCTCCCGCAAACGCCGATCAATCTGAATGGCCAAAGCCATTGACTCATTCAGACTCGCAGGCGTGGGGAACCCCACCATAACATTCTTAATGGCTTCAGAAAGACCTTCTCTGAAATTTGCAGCCAGGGCACACTCATTCCATTGAGTAAGCACCGACCATTTCTGAAATTTTTGACAATACACCTCAGCTTCATCCTGACCCTGAGAGAGAGCCAGCAAGGCCTTTTCTGCCTGGTTCTCATGATTAGGTTCCTCATAAAGCAATCCAAGCGCCAGAAAAAACGCATCCACATTCAGCAATGCAGGATCTCCTGGCGCCAGGGAGAAAGCCCAATCTTGCGGGTCGCCACGTAACAGGGAGATAACAATTCTAACTTGCTGAGCGGAATCACCAGAGGAACGAGGTCTCAAAGAAAGAAATAATTTACAATTATTCTTAAAATTCAGAAACCTAGATCTATCTCCAGAAAAAAACTCAGGAATAGGTACTTTTGGCTCAGACATAGGACTGTGAACAACAAAATCCTGAATGCTTTGCACCCTTGCAGCAAGATGATCCACACTAGAAGTCAGACTCTGAATATCCATGTCTGCAGCTGAACTCAAAGCCACCCAGAGATTAAGGGGAGGAGAGAAGCAGGACACACTGCAGAGCAGAAAAAAAAAAAATTTGAACTCAGGATTTCTCTTATCCCACTTTTGCGATGCATTTAACACTTTGGGCCTGTTGTACTGTTATGATCCTAGTGGCTTAGGATCACAAATCTAACCAGGAAGTAGAAGATAATAGGATGAGCTCTGGGGATGTGGTAACTGGACTGACCACAAAACCTGATCCTAACCGCACACACTAAAGTTAGCCGTGGAACGGTTCCTAAAATCCTAGACGTCTCTTCACGGCCTGAGAAACTGACTACCCCTAAAGAGAAAGTAAAGACCTCACTTGCCTCAGAGAAATAACCCCAGAGATATAGAAGCCCCCCACAAATAATAATGGTGAGTTAAGAGGAAAAGACAAATGCAGAGATGAAACAGGTTAAGCAAATGAGGCCCGCTAATGCTAGATAGCAGAAAATAGCAAGGAATCTGTGCGGTCAGTAAAAAACCCTATGCAAAAATATCCACGCAGAGAATGTGAGAACCCCCACACCAACTAACGATGTGGGGGGAGCAACTCAGCACCCCAGAGCACCAGCAAGCAGGGAAATCACATATTAGCAAGCTGGACAAAACCCATCATATACTAGGAAACATCTTGAACACAGATGAGCAAAAATAAGCAAACAAAACTTAGCTTCTCATGGAGAGACTGATAAAGGATGTAGACAGGAGGAATCAGAATAGCACTGAATACAACGACAACAGGCAAGGAATGAAGGACCAGGTGGATTAAATAGGAAACCTAACTAGCAGATGACGAGACAGCTGATCCCAGCCAGAACCTGCAAAATAACAAAAAGAGCCACCAGGGGGGGCCCAAAGAGAGAACTCACACAGTACCACTCACGACCACAGGAGGGAGCCCGGAAACAAAGTTCACAACACTGGCCCCAGTGTTGTTCAACATTTTTAAAAATGATCTAGATAAGGGAACTGAAGGTAAGCTAATCAAATTTGCAGATGATGCAAAGCTAGGAGGGATAGCTAACTAGAGAAGACAGAGAAAGGATTCAGAAGAATCTAGATAAGCTTGAACATTGGACAGCAACTAACAGAATGGTATTTCATAGGGAGAAATGCAAGATTCTACATCTGGGCAATTAAAATGAAAATTACATCTATAGAATGGGAGGAATAGAATTAAGCAACAGCACATGTGAAAAAAGACTTGGGTATACTAATAGATCACAGACTGCACATGAGTCAACAGTGTGATGCAGCAGCAAAAAAGGCAAACATACTGTAGTTCTGGGATGTATTAAGAGAAGCATAGAGTCTAGATCATGTGAAGTAATTATCTCCCTCTACTCCTCCTTGGTCAGGCCTCGTATAGGAATATTGTGTCCAGTTCTGGGCACCACATTTAAAAAATATATATATTAAAAAAACTGGAGCAAATTCAGAGAAATGCTAACAGAATGGTGAGTGGACTGCAAAGTATGTCGTAAGAGGAATGGTTAAAGGATCTAGGAATGTTTAGCCTGCAAAAAAGAAAGCTATGATGAGCTTTAATAGCAGTCTACAAATATCTGAAGGGATGTCGTTGTGTAGAGTAATCATCCTTGTGATCATTTTCACATTGAAACATGAAAAGCAATGGAAGGAAACTGAAAGGGAAAAGATATAGATTAAATATTAGAAATAAATTTTGACTGTGAGGGTGACCAATGAGTGTAACAGGTTGGCACAAGACTTAGTGAGTTCTCCTTCAATGTAAGTCTTCAAGCAGAGGCTGAACAGACATCTATGTGCGATGGTTTAGTGTATCCTGCATTGAGCAGGGGGTTGGACTCAATGACTAAGGAGGTGCCTTCCAAATTTAACATTCTGTGATTCTGTGAGGAGTGTATTGCTCCTGTCAGTGTAAGCCGGATGACGGGGAGAGCGGTCACTGATGTGGCTGCTCCCCAAATGGTCTGAATCATCGTGGGACAGTTTGGATTAGCTGCACTTCAGACAGGTGTTGGATATGCCTATTTGTCATTTTTCTTTTTTTACAGAGGACATGGGCATTGGTGGATTAGGAGTAAGGTGAGTATTTTCGCTGTAATTTTTGTTTTTTTACAGGGGACAATAGCTTCAATAGAATGGGCTCAAGATTAATATATACACAGTATATATTTGTTTTTTATTTTTATTTAAAAGAAAAGGAGCCTGTGTCATTTATTTTAATTAAAAGACTTTATTCTGACTTTGTGTTTATTTCAAAATTTACTATGGGGTTAGTAATGGATAGTCATCTTATAGACAACTCTCCATTACTAACCTGTGGGCTTCATGTTACTAGACAATACAAAGGTGACATCAACCCCACAAATATTAACCCAACTTGCCACCGCCACAGGCAAGTGGGAAGAGGTGGTGTAAGGACAAACCTGAGTTGGAGTAGTGATATTGCAATCACTAGGGGCAGCACCAGCAGGTAGCATCGCCAGGATATAGCCAGAGGTCGGTACACGGAGCAGCAGTGTAGTTGGGAGGATAAGCAGGAATCATGGTCAGAATATAGCCAGAGGTTGGTACACGAAGCAGCAGTATTATCTCGAGGATAATCAAGAATCGCATTCAGGATATAGTCAGAGGTCAGTACACGGAGCAGCAGTATAGTTGGGAGGATAAGCAGGTAACATAGTCAGGATATAGCCAGAGGTCGGTACAATGAGTAGTAGTAAGATCTTGAGGATAAGCAGCAGGTGGGAAGAAGCTAGACTAAACTCTGGGAGCTCAATAATCTAACAATGAAGGAAATGCAGTCCCAGGTTTAAGTAGGGTGTTCAATCAGGAGATCACAGGGTTGATACAATCAGGAACTTGGGCTGGGGACATCAGGAATTCAGGTTGGAGACATCAGGAACAACACAGGTACTAGCATCTGATTTAGCAACAAACTGTTCAGCGACAAACTGTTCAAAATGGCAACTTTCTGGCTTTAAGAAACACTAAAAGAAATCAAGAACAAAAAATGTGGTAGTCAGTAATGGTTACTTTTTCTAACCAAGCATAGGGGAAAAAATTATGGAATCACTCAATTCTGAGGAAAAAATTATGGAATCACCCTGTAAATTTTCATACTTAAAAATGACACCTGCATCAAATTAGATCTGCTCATTAGTCTGCATCTAAAAAGCAGTAATCACAACTTGGAGAGCTGTTGCACCAAGTGGACTGACATGAACTATGGCTCCAACATGAGAGATGTCAATTGAAACAAAGGAGAGGATTATCAAACTCTTAAAAGAGGGTAAATCATCACGCAATGTTGCAAAAGATGTTAGTTGTTCACAGTCAGCTGTGTCTAAAATCTGGACCAAATACAAACAACATGGGAACGTTGTTAAAGGCAAACATACTGGTAGACCAAGGAAGACATCAAAGCTTCAAGACCGGAAACTTAAAGCAATATGTCTCCAAAACAGGAAATGCACAACAAATGAGGAACGAATGGGTGGAAACTGGAGTCAATGTCTGTGACTGAACTGTAAGAAACCGCCTAAAGGAAATGGGATTTACATACAGAAAAGCTAAGCTAAAGCCATCATTAACACCTAAACAGAAAAAAAACAAGGTTACAAAGGGCTAAGGGAAAGCAATCGTGGACTGTGGATGACTGGGTGAAAGTCATATTCAATGATGAATCACGAATTTGCATTGGGCAAGGTGATGATGCTGGAATGTTTGCTTGGTGCCGTTCCAGTGAGATTTACAAAGATGTCTGCCTGAAGAGAACATGCAAATTTCCACAGTCATTGATGATATGGGGCTGCGTGTCAGGTAAAGGCACTGGGGAGATGGCTGTCATTATATTTTCAATAAATGCACAAGTTTATGTTGATATTTTGGACACTTTTCTTATTCCATCAATTGAAAGGATGTTTGGGGATGATTAAATCATTTTTCAAGATGATAATGATTCCTGCCATAGAGCAAAAACTGTGAAAACAATCCTTGAAAAAAGACAGACAAGGTCAATGTCATGGCCTGCAAATAGTCCGGATAGTTGAAAATCTTTGGTGGAAGTTGAAGAAAATGGTCCATGACAAGGCTCCAACCTGCAAAGCTGATATGGCAACAACAATCAGAGAAAGTTGGAGCTAGATTGATGAAGAGTATTGTTTGACACTCATTAAGTCCATGCCTCAGAGACTGCAAACTGTGATAAAAGCCAGAGGTGGTGCAGCAAAATACTAGTGATCTTTTGGAGTGTTTTTTGTTTGTTTGTTTTTCATGATTCCATATTTTTTTCCTCAGAATTGAGTGATTCCATTTTTATTTTTTTTACAGCGTTCATTACACAATCAAAATGACCTAGCCATAAGATTCTCCAGGTCAGCATGATCACAGTGATGCCACTCATGCATAGTTTTTTATCTAAGTGGTAAAAAAAAAAATTTCCAAAATTTGTAAAAGGAAAAAAAATGTTTGGGTCTCCATTTTCCGAGACCCAATATGTTTTCAAGTTTTGTTAGTTGGAGCTGGGTGGTGTCTTATATATTTTACAACTGAAGCTGATGTTTTTACTGATTATAATTTTGGGGTGGATACTATTTTTTTATTGCCTCTTATTGCATTTTTCTTCTGTGTTAGGCCGGTTTCACACGTCAGTGGCTCCGGTACGTGAGGTGACAGTTTCCTCACGTACCGGAGACACTGACACACGTAGACCCATAAAAATCAATGCATCTGTTCAGATGTCATTGATTTTTTGCGGACCGTGTCTCCGTGTGCCAAACACGGAGACATGTCAGTGTTCGTGGGAGCGCACGGATTACACGGACCCAATAGAGTCAATGGGTCCGTGTAAAACACGGACCTCACACGGACGTTCTCCGTCTGGGGTCCGTGTGCGTGCAGGAGACAGCGCTACAGTAAGCGCTGTTCCCCCCACATGGTGCTGAAGCCGCTATTCATATGTTCCCTGCAGCAGCGTTTGCTGCAGAGAAAATATGAATAATAGTGTTTAAAATAAAGATCTATGCGTCCGCCGCCCCCCCACCCCCTGTGCGCCCCCCCGCTGTTCTGAAAATACTCACCCGCTCCCACGTTGGCTGTCACTCCTTCCTCTCTTCCCCGCGCCTTCTACTGTATGCGGTCACGTGGGGCCGCTCATTTACAATCATGAATAGTCGGCTCCGCCCCTATGGGAGGTGGAGCCACATATTCATGACTGTAAATGATCGGCCCCACGTGACCACATACAGGAGAAGATGGGGCCAGACCAGAAAGCCGCGACAGCCAACGTGGGAGCGGGTGAGTATTTTCAGAACAGCGGGGGGGCGCACAGGGGGTGGGAGGGCGGCGGACACATAGATCTTTATTTTAAACACTATTATTCATATTTTCTCTGCAGCAAACGCTGCTGCAGGGAACATATGAATCGCGGCTTCAGCACGATGCAGGGTACCACACGCGTGGGTACCACACGCTCCGTGTGGTACCCACTCGCCATACGGGCGGCACGTGTGCCACACGTATGGCCTACGTGAGTTCCCAGGCACACGGACACGGATAACTCCGGTACCGATTTATTCCGGTACCGGAATTATCTGGACGTGTGGGACAGCCCTTACTGCTGCAGAAAAAAACGCAATTCTGGCATTTCAGTGTTACCTATTAGCTAATTTATTTTATATTTTTTGATAGCCTTTTTAAGGACATGAAGATATCACATTTTTTTTTTAAGTTTTTTTTATTTATTTTTAAGAAAAAGGAGTAAAAAGAGGTGATTTTAACTTTTATAATTTTTTTCATATTTTTAAAAAACGTTTTTTTAGTTTTTATTTGTTATTCCCTTTGAAGGACTTGAACCTGAGATTGTCTGAATGTTCGTGCTATATACAGTAGTACCACAGTATTGCCACTCTTCGGGTGCAGAGAAGAGTGACCAAGGTTATTAGAGGACTGGGGGGTCTGCAATACCAAGATAGGTTATTACACTTGGTGCTGTTTAGTTTGGAAAAACGAAGGGTAAGGGGTGATCTTATTTTAATGTATAAATATATGAGGGGACAGTACAAAGACCTTTCTGATGATCTTTTTAATCATAGACCTGAGACAGGGACAAGGGGGCATCCTCTACGTCTGGAGGAAAGAAGGTTTAAGCATAATAACAGACGCGGATTCTTTACTGTAAGAGCAGTGAGACTATGGAACTCTCTGCCGTATAATTCATTACTTAAATTTAAGAGGGGACTGGATACCTTTCTTGAAAAGTATAATGTTACAGGGTATATACACTAGATTCCTTGATAGGGCGTTGATCCAGGAAACTAGTCTGATTGCCGTATGTGGAGTCGGGAAGGAATTTTTTTCCCCAATGTGGAGCTTACTCTTTGCCACATGGTTTTTTTTTTGCCTTCCTCTGGAACAACATGTTAGGGCATGTTAGGTTAGGCTTTGGGTTGAACTAGATGGACTTAAAGTCTTCCTTCAACCTTAATAACTATGTTACTATCTTACTATGTATGGCAAATATAATGGTCTTCAATGAACACCAGGCAGAAGCTGGCATTCACAGGATAACTATCAGGACCCCTTAGCCGATGAGCTGATGGGCAGTTCGAACAGCATGGCCCTTCAAGCCCTGTCAGAGATTAATAGTGACACATTACAGCCCCTTTCAGAGCTCCGCTCTCTGCACATCTTTTAGAGGCAGATGATAGCTGGATAACACAGCCATCATCTGCTGGCAAAACTCCTTAGGCCAGGCAGCTGATATAGCTGTATTTCATATGTCGGTAAGGGTATAAGGAATGGAGCTTAACACTTTATTTTTTTATGATGTTGTGTAGTTAGAATTTTACAGCACCCATTGCAAACAATCTATTTCTAGGGGTCATGTTAGAGCATGTTGGTGGATGTCCATTTCATTTCCGGAAAGCCCTTTGTATATGCCCTGTAAGGCCATATTCACACATGGCGTAAATGCATTGTTTTAGCTGCGTTATTTTTTTGTGTGTAGAAAATCTGCTGCGTTTAACAGTTTAAGTAAAGTGGATGGAAAATCTTGGCCATTCTGCGTGTAAAGATGTTGTTGAACTCTGCCTTTTTTGGTGTATTTTTTCTTTATAGGCTTCTATGAGAGGTCTGAAAAAAAGCATGTAAAAATATGCAATTTTAAGAACAGAATCCCAGTGTTTCTGCTTAAAAAAAAAACACTTTTTCAAAAACATATAAAAGAAAGGGGGAAGATGTAGCAAAGAAAGTGCAGCAAAAAATGCAATAATCAGAGCTGATTGCAATTGCCGATTTCAGAGGTGTGAACATGTGGAGAAGAAAAATTAGCAGGAAAATGTTCGGTATCACATTTTTTACATGGCCTTAGAGTATAAAGAAGTTA
Organism: Ranitomeya variabilis; assembly: GCF_051348905.1. Lineage (NCBI taxonomy): Eukaryota > Metazoa > Chordata > Amphibia > Anura > Dendrobatidae > Ranitomeya > Ranitomeya variabilis. The sequence continues at coordinate 60,300,102 of NC_135236.1, read as the reverse complement.
TTTGAAGACCAGGCCCGAGACCTAGGAAATAGGTTTAGAGAGAGGGGCTACAGTAACAGATGTGTCAAGAAGGGCTATTCTAGAGCTAAAGCAGCAACAAGAAATGAGCTTTTGATGTCGAAGAAAGGGAATAGGAGTAAAGACATCCCTGTTAGGTTCATTTCAACTAATAATCACCAATGGGATAACATCCGTAAAATCTTACAGAAGCACTGGTCGGTCTTGAAGACAGAACCAACGGTGGCTAAGTTTTTACCAGATTCTCCACTGATGACACCTAGAAAGAGTAAGAATCTAAAAGATCATCTTGTAAGTAGCCATTATGTGGCTAAGACTCAAAGCTTGTTTAAATCTGCTGGTCAGAAAAAAGGATGTTATCCCTGTGGTGATTGTTTGGGATGCAAAAATCTGGTTCGTATGACTTCCTTTCATTCGGCAGACGGATCACGCTGTTTTAAAATATTAGATTACATCTCTTGCACTACCACACATGTGGTCTACTGTGCGAAATGTCCATGTGGCTTACTGTATGTGGGCCTTACTTCACGTGAGCTGAGGGTGAGGACCCGAGAACACGTCAGGGACATAATGGCCGCAAAAGATGCGGTGGACGTTAGTATTTTAAAAACTATCCCCCGCCATTTTTATATACATCATAAATGTAATCCGGCTGGATTTCAGATGTGGGGTATAGATAGAGTACGTTTGGGGATTAGAGGAGGAGACTCAAAAAGACTCTTGGCGCAACGGGAATGCCGTTGGATAACGGTACTGGGGACCCTGGCTCCAGCAGGACTAAATGAGCATATTAGTTTTGTTCCTTTCTTATAGTATTCTGATGTCTCTGGATTTATTTTTACTTTGTTCATTGTGTGTTCTTTGATGTTTTGTTTTTTAGTGTTATACGTATGTCTGAATGTTCATGAAATCTTTGCCTAAATCATGGGCTCTCTGGGTCTCAGGGAGGAGCGAATATGAGAGGATGGATCCACGTGTCCCTGGTGTGAACATCAAAACAAGCCTCGGAATCCACCAAATCACTATAATAATATATATTATCTGTATAAAAAATATTTCTTTCACCATATTTGTATTATTATGCTATCACCACATATAATTGAGGTATCATTATACTAAGTTCTGGTGTCACTTTGTGTTTGTCACTTATTTTTTACACTTTTATCTGCACTATCATGAGTTTATAATGTGTTGTATACCATTTTAGCACGTTTTCTATTTAACATATTTTTTTACCACCTGAGCATTCGGTTTCCTCGGAGGCTTGTTATGATCCAGGGCTCTCTATGGGGTTATATGGATGCGGGCCGTATGTCCGGTATTTTATGTCACAGTCATTGTGGAAGTGAGAGTATTTCCACATAGCCATTCACCCACAGAAGAATCCTAGCATAATTTCGTACCCCTATTAAAGATGGTGCACTGATCTCCTCTCCAGTAGTTAAAATGGTGATTGATTCTGTTGCGCATGCCCCGAGTATCACCTAGGCGACGCGCTGTTGTAAGGCCTCTGATACTTCCGGTAACGCCGACTGATGACGTCACGCGGGATTTCCCGCTCGGCGGTGCCGGATTTGAGAGCCGGAAGCATCGCGTCTGCAATGAGGAGACGCTCGGCGCATGCGCCGTATGAATGCAAGGACCTAGATTGATGCCCCTATTTAAATCACATTGGTAACGCACAGTGACTCACAGCCCCCCGAGGAAGCCGACGCGAAACGCGCGTTGGGGCTCTATCACTCAGGGTCCAGTGTGGAGATTCATGGGTGAGTTTGCCTGGCATTTATCCCATTAGTGGTTTACTTGTTCCCCCTTGATTTATGACCTGTTATAGGGTATATGGTATGGCGTAGCAGCGGTTTTTGATACAATATACACGTTAACTATATGGATTTTACTTATGTACGTAGCACTTTATAGGATTGATATTTTATATCATCCTATGTAGCGGTATATGCCATTACCAGTGTGGATAACAGTCAGGGGTTAAAGGGAGACTATCTTGCCTGGCCCTCCCATCCACATACAGTTGCTGGCCTTGGGTGTTACACCTGTGAAGTTATATCTATCCACTTTTGTCTTTATGTAAAACTGTATATTTATATATGTCATGAGTAAAATTGTATTTATTGAATAAATTATTTGGTTTTTTATCTGGAACTATGTCTCTCTTCTGTGGTTCTTATGTATTTATGAGTATTTTGAGAGTGTTCTGAGCCAAATTTGGCACCCCTATGATGACTGTGGAGGGGGATTAAGAATAAGAGAAATGCTGACTGTTCTGAGATTAGTGTTGCTAATAATCAGAGCCGATTGCAATTGCCGATTTCAGAGGTGTGAACATGTGGAGAAGAAAAATTAGCAGGAAAATGTTCGGTATCACATTTTTTACATGGCCTTAGAGTATAAAGAAGTTATGGAGCCAGAGTGGAGAGTCAGAAAACAAGTAATGGCTTTTGCTCTGGCAATCCCGTTCCAGTGTTCATTTGACTGTAATACTCCATTTCTCCAGCAGTGGCCACTAGCCAAAAGCAACTTCCTCTAGAAAATCTCAAGTGCCAAACCTGTGGCGATCAATTAATCACCAGTACAGCTGTCAAATTTAAGTATTTGTTTGCAACAGGAAAACCATTACAAAGGGAAAGGGAATTTTTATTATGCTGATTTACCTTTACGTGAGGAACTGCAATATCACACCACTTGTCATTTACCTTTAATTTTGCTTCTCTCCTAGACATGAAAGTCTTATTCTGTGAATAATTCATGTTGCATATCTAATTTTACTTAATCTCTTCAAACAAACATCTTTTATTTCCTGCTTCATTTACTAGCAGATGATTTACAATATTTTCTTCTATTCATTCGCCGTTTCAATATATCCCGAGGCTTCGCGCTAGCAAAGGTTCAATGTCTACACCTTCATGAAGCAGACATGGGCCACGTCTCGATTGCTTGCAATTAACTCAGCCGCTTCTGTTAAATATAAATAAGAATCCCAGGATAGAGCATATGCAAATGATTCCATTATTTTCCTCGTTAGCTCGGCCGGCGCAGGCAATTAAAGAAATTAGACAAAATTAAACAGGGGCCCAATCACTCCTGTGTAAATTGTATCAACTGAAACTAATTCGATTTTGCTGAAGGTCTTTCTGAAAATTGATTTTTTTTTTCTCCCCTTTTCCTCTTTATTAAAAGTGAACTTAATATTAAACATGCTCGCTATCTCATACTTCCTCTGTGGAATTTAGAAAGCTTCGCTCAGGACTCGCAATTCTGCTAATAGATTTTGGGGTTGAAATGATTTACTGGAAATATGTAGATGCTATCTGACTGCATTTCCTGAGAATTATTATGTGAGTGTGGTCTGAATGTTAAATTCTTCCTATTAGTGTCAGTACTTAAGGTGAAAATATCAGAATCTGCACGAGTACAAATATCCGAAATGGGGTGAAATGCAGTGTGAAGTGTGTCCGAGCCTGTAGAAGCTGCCATACATTGCGGCTGACAAAATGTTGCCCCAATGTTTTAAAGGGTATTACCATTTATATATACATTGCTTCAATTCAGTCCCATTTTCTTGACCTTTACGGGTAGTATTATACTGTAGTAAGCCACGCTGGTTGAGCAAAGAGGTAAATCTTGATTTGTCAGACCAATTAATATATAATATATTGTAAAAAAGTTTTTTTTATTAAAGGGAATCTATGGCCAGGTTTTTGCTACTCCTTCTCAGAGCAAAATGATGTAGAGGGAAAGGCTGGAGTCAAACTAGAGATTTTAAAAATCGGTCCGATTTTGTTCCTGCAAAGTTGGACGAGTGTAATGCAAGTATAATTTTAAGGATAGGTTAATTTTAACATTGAGAGATAGAATATAAAAAAAATACAGAAAATACAAAAACTCACATTGTATAAATTATATAAATTTATTTGCATTTTACAGTGAGAAATAAGTATTTGATCTCACTGGCAAACAAGACTTAACACTTGGTGGCAAAACCCTTGTTGGCAAGCACAGCAGTCAGACGTTTTTGTAGTTGATGATGAGGTTTGTGCACATGTCAGGAGGAATTTTGGTCCTCTCCTCTTTGCAGATCATCTCTAAATCATTAGGATTTTGATGCTGTCGCTTGGCAATTTGGAGCTTCAACTCCCTACATAAGTTTTCTATGGGATTAAGGTCTGGAGACTGGCTAGGCCACTGCAATACTTTAATGTGCTTCTTTTTGAGTCATTCCTTTGTTGCCTTGGCTGTATATTTTGGGTCACTGTCTTGCTGGAAGACCCAGCCATGACACATTTTTAATGTCCTGGCGGAGTGAAGGAGTTTGTCACTCAGGATTTTACGGTACATGGCTCCATCCATTCTCCCATTGATGTGGTGAAGTAGTCCTGTGCCCTTAGCAAAGAAACACCCCAAAATATAATGTTTCCACCTCCATGCTTGACAGTGAGGTTGGTGTTCTTTGTGTCATTGGCAGCATTTCTCTTCCTCCAAACACTGCAAGTTGAGTTAATGCCAAAGAGCTCAGTTTATGTCTCATCTGACCACAGAACCTTCTCCCAATCACTCACAGAATCATCCAGGTGTTCAGTGGCAAACTTCAGATGGGCCTGCACATGGGCCTTCTTGAGCAGGGGGACCTTGCTGGCACGTCAAGATTTTAAACCTTTATGGCATAATGTGTTACTAATGGTTTTCTTGATGGCTGTGGTCCCAGCTGCCTTGAGATCATTAAATTATATTATGGCCCATTCCTAGGCTATTAATATCAGCACACAGCTGTCTGCATAACCTTTTCTGGTTATCAATTATAGGCAGACCATATGTCATTTTTTGGGGGGCGGTCCCCCATTTTAATAGCCAGTAAAGGCTACGTATACAGCTGTGAGCTGATATTAATAGCCTGGGAAGCTCCATGGGTATTACCCCTTCCCAGGCTATAAACATCTGCCCCCAGCCTTTGGCTTTCCGTCTGCTGGTTAAAAAATTTAAGTGGGAGCCCACGCCTTTTTTTTCAGAAAAATCATCTTTTATTAATTAAATACATGTACAGTAAGCTACACACACATTGGAAAATAAAAAGTTCCCACGCAGGACCAACATAGTCCATGATGTGGCCATGACAATCCTCGAAACTAATGTTCAAAGGCTATGGAGCCTCATTCAGAGAACCAAGCACCTTCAGCATCAGCCACTCTGCTTCTCTCTGATCAGTTGAATATTTTTACAATCACTGCATCTATCAGAACTGGTGATGAGTGAATATACTTGTTACTCGAGATTTCTCGAGCACACTCGGGGATCCTCCGAGTAGTTTTTAGTGCTCGGAGATTTAGTTTTCCTCACCTCAGCTGAATGATTTACATCTCTTAGCCAGCTTGATTACATGTGGGGATTCCCTAGCAACCAGGCAACCCCCACATGTACTTATGCTGGCTAACAGATGTAAATCATTCAGCTGCGTCAAGAAAAACCAAATCTCCGAGCACTAAAAAACACTCGGAGGACCCCCGAGCATGCTTGAGAAATCTCGAGTAACGAGTATATTTGCTCATCACTAATCAGAACGCATCTTTTTAGACTTAAAGATGGTGATTGCACCATTACTAGTTACATTAATACTGAATAGCTTTATTCAAAAAAGTAAAGCTTTACTAAAAGTGGTAGCATTTACGCTCAGGTAAAATATGTTAGAACCTAGTTTACTGAAATTAGAAGGTTACACTAAATTCTTCAGGAGATTTTGCACATGTCATTGCATTTCCATGGCAATAGCAAATTCATTATGTGGAGAATCAAATAATAAGATGTTCTTAATATGATCCCATGCACTGGATAATTTTTCAAAATCAATCAAACTTATTCAGAAAGCAAACTAATTATACTTAATAAATTGGACAAATAATGAAGTTCAAAGGGAACCTATCATCAGGTTTCCCTAAAATAAACTATATACCTTTTTATATATATTTAATGCCTTTTTTACAGCAGTCTGGAAAGATGTATGTTAGTCCCACACGCCCTTTGCATTGCCCCAAAAATACCTTTTAGAATCTTCCCATATGGCACAGTCCAATGGGTGTCACTGGCCTTGCTTCTACGCCTCCTCTCTTGTCGCAATCACTGTCCTCCTGCTTCTTCATGTGGATGATGCATTCTATATCATCCACACAGCGTCCTCAATCATGCTCCTGAGCAGGCGTATGTCGCTCTACACTGCGCCGGCCTTACTTCCTGGCCATCGGCAGACTTTGGCTTTACTGGGCACATCACGGTATGTTGCTCTGTCCTCAGCAAGGACAGAGTGAAGTACGCCTGCACAAGAGCATATTTTGGGTCACTGTGTGACGAATGAGAATCCTAGAATTCTAGAATGTTAGAGTTGGAAGGGACCTCCTGGGTCATCTGGTCCTACCCCCTGCTCAAAGCAGGTTTCAACTCGACATCCACTGAAACAAGCAGGGGGATGGCGTTTGCAACCAGAAAAGAGGCTCTGGATCAAGATCAGAGATGCCCATCGGAGCAGACCATGCCATATGGGGACATTATAAAATATATTTTGTGGTCTATGTAGAGGGTGTTTGGGGCTTATATACTGTACACCTTGCTAGATCAGTGTAAAAGAGGCATTAAAAGTGGTGGCAGTGGTTTATATTGGGGAAACTATGTGACAGGTTCCCTTTAAGTCCCACCCCAGGTCCGCTTCTAACATGTGCAAGAACACCCTAAGCCTAGCTGAGACACCCACTTTTTACAAAATCCCCCCCCCCCCCCTTTTAAGTAAAGGCAGCTCACAATTTACTGTGAGATTGTATATGATATATTAGTTCAGTTCTGGTAAATTTGGAATTGTTGCAGAAAAATGGGAGCCATCTAGTAAAACTACAGAAAACAAAATAAGGAACTATTGATGTGTTAGTTGCAAAAGTTTAAAACTTTGCCGTTAAGTGAACATTGAAAAAAAGATCTTTTAAAATTCTGCTGTTTACTTTGTAAGTTTCTTTCCTTGTAATCGTTGACCTTGACAAAGGAAGCAAAGCTTGTCGTGAGCTTCATCCAAAACCTTCTGAAAAGGGCGTCAGACCTAACTGAAACCATGGAGGGAATAAATTATTTCTTTTGGTTTAATGTTTTCTATTGAGAATGAAGGAGTTTACATTTTAATCATGTTGACGCTTTATTGTTAATTGTGGCGGCGTCCCTGTAGCAGCTGTTCTCCAGAAGGAGACAGACAGCGCTTAATGTTCTCGTTTGAATGTGTTGTTGAGAAACTCATGTCTTATAGAATCCTCTAAGCAGACACAGCTCTTGTTCCATATTATAAGACTCTTTCACTATTTGAGTTGAGAGTTATTTGTAGGGAAAATAGTTTTTTGGAGGATTATGACTCATTATCTAAAAGCCATTTTATGGCGCGTGAGTGAGAAGACGTCACATAGTGAAATTCAAACATATCTTCTATGTAAGTCTTTGATCACACTACCAAAGATTCAGTTTCTTCCATACCTTATAACCCTGTGATGTTTCAAAGGCTTATTAAATGAGTAGTAAAGAACAAGTTGGAACAGTCCATGTGTAGAAGTGACAAAAGCAATGTCTAGTGGAGGGGTCTTTTTCAGGAATCACATGGTACCTCAGTGCCAAGTTCTCATTGACCCAGCAGAGCCATGTGGTTGGAGGTTCAACGGAGTCCAGTGATGGACTGTATCACATAACTGAAAACCTTCTATACAGCACTGTGTCCATGAGGAAACATTTCATATGAATCAAATGCTAAAAAAACCCACCATTAATAATGCAATCACATTCAGTCAGTTAAGAAGACATCGCACCAGGCCTAACGTGTCTCCTGAGACCATGCGCGCCTAGGCGTCAGAGACCTTCTCTATTCCAGAAACCCAAATACAGAGTAAAGATGCTGTGAGACCCAAAGAGCACTTTGTGTGTAGTGCCTAAGCAAAGAAGAGGCCGGCAGGAACTGCATGCAGAGAGCTGTGCAGAGAACCAGAGGCTATGGCGCCAGGAAAGGCGAGCAGCGAGTTTATCTTTTTTTTTCATTCTACGTTTATTGTGCTCTGGACAAATTCGAGAAAACTGAAGAATTTGTGCATATTTTCTCGTCATCACTACTATATGGTTTTGATACTTTATGCATGTATACAGTCTCTTGTCAGTAAAGTGAATACTCAAAATTTAAGGCGAATTCTAGAATTAGGAGAATATCAATCTGGTTCATGTTATCAAACTAAAAACAATGATATATAATGAAATAAAGTGAAAGGTCAATCCCAAAAAAAAAAAAAAATATATATATATATATATATATATATATATATATATATATATATATATATATATATATATATATATATATATAATTGCCATTTGGCACTTCCGGCTGCTGTCCCCGAATACCATAAGGCGCAGTAATAGCCGAGTCATTACTATGCATGCATGGGAATAGCGGTGATGTGTATGTCATTTGCGCAGGCGCAGTTCATGGCCGCAAGGCAACGATCTGCGCCTGCGCAAAAATACAAAAATGCAGAGGGATGATAAAAACAGATATGTTGGAAAGCGCAAACGGTGTGAGACATGTCCGCTGCTCCTGTCAGCACCACTAAGCATACACATATATTAATTTCACCGCACTCCCGATGCAATAACATCCGGCCTATTTCTAGTATATATATAAAAAAAACAACTGTGGTTTACTCCATCGCTGCTCCTCCTGGTGTCTATTATTGTCTGCAGCGCTGACATAACGTTAATAGCACTGCAGCCAATAACTGAGCTTGTGCCATTGACTTGGGCAGAGCCTTTGAACTCACCAATTGGCGGCAGCGCTGTTGATATGATGTCAGCACTGCAGACAATAACAGATGCCGGGAGACGCGACGGAGACTCAGGGAAGGCGAGTAAAGCACATATTCATCCTGGCCCCATTCTGGTATATACATCCCCCATCCTGGTATGTGTCCCCCATTTTTCTTCTGCTGTTGTTTAATGCATAGGAAAAAAATCATTCTATTCACATTCCCTCCACTCCCCGTCATGCGCTGGCCTTGTCTGAAGCCAGCAGCTGACTTGAGCATGCAAGCGACATGAGCGCATGACATCACTGCCATGTGCCTCCAGCAATGTGCACACCAACATCAGCTGTGTCCTCTGATTGGCCCTCAGCGTGTATTGCAGCAGTGGATCTCTGCTCCCCAATCCACTTCAGCTGAATGTGCGTCCGAGGACCCACACCTAGTTGAGGTTTGCACTGGGGTTGGTGGACCTCTCACCTGCATGAGACCAGGTGCGGTCATGACCTCGTTACGCCCCTGAGTCCTACCCAGATGGGGAGAGGATGTAAGCTGTCAATAATGTTTAGGAACTCACTTAGAAGATCTCAGGCAAGATTTGTCCAGAGAAAAACACTGGCTTGAACTGCTTCATTAGCGTACACAATTTGGTTTGCCTCGGGTTTTAACAGTGGCTCTTCCAGAGCAAGGTCCACATGCAGCACAAAAAAAGGTGTCATTTTCTCTCCAGCTTTGGTTTTCCGGTTTTACTCCAGAAATGAACAACTATTTCCTATTAATAATATTACCTTAAAGTCCAACAAAAAAGGAATAAAATCTAAGTGTTGTCAGACAATTCCACAGAGGAATAAGAACAATCAATTTATAACCAAGCAACCTCCAGAGGATAAACCCCATCCGAGGATCTTTGCTCTGACGTCAAGCGAAGACTGTCACACAGGAATATTACACCCATCTCGAAAATGAGAGCAAGTGCAGAACAAACATTGGGTCAGAAGAATTCATATGGCTCAATAGCTCTTTTCTACAAACAAAAAGCCTTGTTAAAGATGTAAGACATTTTGGAGAAGAAAAAAATTGTATTAAAGAAGATACAGCTAGTAGAAAATTAATAATCTCCATCTGATTCTAATTATTAACTATAAAAAATAATTAAAAAAACTGATGGAAAAGGTAAGTGTAAGACTTCCGTATGTTGCTAAACGGCACCTTCTCATTGAACCATGTTATAAAGGGGTTTTTATTAAAAGTAATGGTAAACAAATACCTCTATTTAAAAGAGCAGCCAATGTAACACCGCACAATCTATTTCTCAGAGATCCCAGATGAATAATTATAGTAATAATTTTATTTCAATAGGGCTAAAATATAGCACATAATTCAACACCTACCAAGAGAAGTGAGGGCCCTGCTCGCGAGCTTACAATCTTTGAGGAAATAGGGGGGGCACAAAAGTTAAAAGGTAAAAAGAGCTTGTATTGTATGGTTCAGCCATCAACATAATAAATAGGGTGTTCACGTAATGCTGCATGACGTGGTCACCAGCCAGTATCTGTAAAAGTTCAGATAAAGTGCTATTAAGTGCATGGAGGGAGTGTACATAGATGATACAAGGGACTAGATTCAGATGAAAATTTAGAAAGGGCAACAAGAGAATCATTTTAAAAAATGTGTTTTTAGTCCACGCTTAAAACTGTGGATTTTGGGAATTATTTGAATTTTCCAGGGTAGTGCACTCCAGATAATTGGTTCTGCACAAGAGAAGTCTTGGAGGAGGAATTGGGAGGTTCGGATTATTGAGGATGCTGGTCTTGGGTCAAAGATGAGGGAAGAGATAAAGGGCGGTGCAGAAATGGGGAGAGCTTTGTGGGTGAGAAAGAAAAGTTCATATTTCATTCTATAGAGGATTGGCAACCAGTGCAATGACTGGCACAGCGTAGAGGTATTGGTGTAGCAGTTGGACAGGAATATGATTCTGGCTGCTGCATTCAGGATGGATTGGAGTGAGGAGAGTTTAGAAAGAGAGGGACCAATTAGTAGAGCATATAATCCATTTGAGAAGAATACAAATGCCCATAAGTAAAATAAGAGGGACGTGAAGCATGGGTGCTCTATTATGAATCTGTATTTAGAACTTGTCATAGTACAGTAAATTTCATGAAAATTTACACATTTGTTTTTGGAATTTTACATGGAAAAAGACTTTCTTTAAAACAAAAATGTTTTCTGCACCTGCTGGGTTATCAACTATATAAGAGCTGTAGTGGATACAGAGGGTGCAGCAGAAAATATCTCACGATATCTTACAATAATGACAAGGGTGATCACATTCATGTTGGAGAAGGGTTTTTTCATCATCCAAGACTGCTCTTTATGATCAGAGCAGTGGTGACCTCTCTGCAACACAATGTTGTGATGGTTGATTCATTGAGCAAATTAAAGAAGATCCTAGATGCTTTTTGGGGAAATCACTGAACCCCAGATATATTCTGATTGTCATATTTGGAGTTGTATTGTTAATGGTGATGTCTTTCAAATGGAATTGAGGGAGAAGAAGGAGATGGGGAGAAAAAAACAGCGTCATCATATGGATGAATGATATAAAGGTGCAGTTTTAAAGTCTTACGATATAAGGTTGTGCAATGGTAAAACATAACAATTTAAAAAGTAAAGAAATAACCCAAACATATGCAGCCTGTCCAGCTGGTTCCTATTTCTGCTCCAAATGAAAGATGCAGCGCCCCAGGTTCCTGGTCGTTGCAGTAATATCATTTTCCTCTAGGGGGAGTGATGTTACGTTTGGAGGCAACAAAGGAGATCTCTTTACCAGGTACCACAAACATACAACACATTTAATACTCCAGTACACCAGGGGGAGCTATGCTCCTATTTATTAGGGCATGCCTCACACTTAGGTAAAACTGGTTGCCTGGACAGGAAGTTAGGCAGTTGCTGAATGAGCTTCAGCTCAGGTAGTTGCTCCCTGACAGGGGTGGGAGCCTGTCAGAGGCCCAGACAGTTCCTAAGAATGGACACGAACAGAGAATTGTATTATAGAGCGTGAGAAGAAGTCATAGCAAAAGGAGTGGAAACCAGAAGGAGTTCTGTGTTGTGAATTCTGCTCCTGGGCTCCCTCCGGTGGTTGTAGGTGGTAATGCAGTTGTCCCTGAGTTGCAGTCCTGGTCAGGTGTATCTGCTGATTGCAGTTCTGACTGGGGTATTTAGGCGTGCAGGATTCATTAGTCCTTGCCAGTTGTCCATGGTTGTTGGGAGGTTTTGGTCCTGGTTTGGTTCCTTCTGCCTTCTGCCAAATCAGCAAAGATAAGTGTCTGGTTTTGTTTCTGTGGCACACATGCTGTGTGCTTAATAATTCTGTGCTATTCAGTGTTTTTTTGTCCAGCTTAGATTGTGTCAGTATTTTCTCAGTCTTGTTGGATTCTCTCGAGTGGCAGATATACATTCCATGTCTTTAGTTAGATTGTGGAACTTTTTGTATTATCTGCTGTGGATATTTTTGGAAGGGTTTTAATACTGACCGCTAAAGGTACCTTCACACTAAGCGACGATGCAGCAATACAGACAACGATGCCGATCGCTGCAGCGTCGCTGTTTAGTCATTGTGTGGTCGCTGGAGAGCTGTCACACAGACGGCTCTCCAGCGACCAACGATGCCGAAGTCCCCTGGTAACCAGGGTAAACATCGGGTTACTAAGCGCAGGTCCGCGCTTAGTAACCCGATGTTTACCCTGGTTACCATTGTAAAAGTAAAAAAAAAAACCACATACTCACATTCCGGTGCCCGGCGTCCACTTCCCTGCACTCCTCCTGCATCCTGTGTCAGCGCCGAACATCTCCGGCATCTCCCACAGAGCAGAGCAGTGACGTCACCGCTCTGCTTTACAGCCGGCACTTACACAGGATGCAGGAGGAGTGCAGGGAAGCAGACGCCGGGCACCGGAATGTGAGTATGTGTTTTGTTTTTTTTTAACTTTTACAATGGTAACCAGGGTAAACATCGGGTTACTAAGCGCGGCCCTGCGCTTAGTAACCCGATGTTTACCCTGGTTACCAGTGAAGACATCGCTGGATCGGTGTCACACACACCGATTCAGCGATGTCTTAGGGAGATCCAGCGACGAAATAAAGTTCTGGACTTTCAGCAACGACCAGCGATCTCACAACGGGATCCTGATTGCTGCTGCGTGTCAAACACAACGATATCGCTATCCAGGACGCTGCAACGTCACGGATCGCTATCGTTATCATTGTAAAGTCGCTTAGTGTGAAGGTACCTTTAGTATTCTGTCCTATCTATCCCTATTTAGCTAGAGTGGCCTCTTTTGCTGAATCCTGTTTTCTGCCTGCGTGTGTCTTTCCTCTCCTACTCACAGTCAATATTCGTGGGGGGCTGCCTATCCTTTGGGGTTCTGCTCTGAGGAAAGGTAATATTCCTATTTCCATCTATTGGGGTATTTAGTCCTCCAGCTGTGTCGAGGTGTCTAGGGTTTGTTAGGCACACCCCACGGCTACTTCTAGTTGTGGTGTTAGTTCAGGTTTTGCGGTCAGTACAGTTTCCACCTACTCCAGAGAAAGTTCATGCGGCTCCAAAGTCACCGGATCATAACAGTACAACTGGCCCACTATGAGTTAAATGCAACTCAGAAGAAGGGAAGAAAGGTGTTGAGTCATTTTTTTTTCTGCAGTTTACTTTGCCTTTTCTTCCCTCTTTTTCTCTGGGTGGCTAAGGAGTCTTGTGTTAGCATGGATATTCAGGAATTAGCTTCTCGTGTAGACCAGCTTGCTGCTAGGGTACAGGGAATTTCTGATTATATTGTTCAGAGTCCTGTTTTAGAGCCGGAGATTCCTACTCCTGATTTGTTTTTTGGTGACAGGTCCAAATTTTTGAGTTTTAAAAACAACTGTAAACTGTTTTTTGCTTTGAGACCTCGATCCTCTGGGGATTCTATTCAGCAGGTTAAAATCGTCATTTCCCTGCTGCGTGGTGATCCACAGGATTGGGCATTTTCCCTGGAATCTGGGAATCCGGCTTTGCTTAATGTAGATTCCTTTTTTCAGGCTTTAGAACTATTATATGATGAACCTAATTCTGTGGATCAAGCGGAGAAGACCTTGTTGGCCCTATCTCAGGGTCAAGAGGCGGCAGAATTGTATTGTCAGAAATTTAGAAGATGGTCTGTGTTGACTAAATGGAATGATGATGCTTTGGCTGCAATTTTCAGAAAGGGTCTTTCTGAATCCATTAAAGATGTTATGGTGGGGTTTCCCACGCCTGTCAGTCTGAGTGATTCTATGTCTTTGGCCATTCAGATTGATTGGCGCTTCTGGGAGCGCAGAACTGTGCGCGCTGTGGCGTTGTCCTCAGAGCAGAGTCCTGAGCCAATGCAGTGTGATAGGATTCTGTCTAGGACAGAACGACAAGGACTGACGTCAGAATAGGTTGTGTTATTATTGTGGCGATGCTTCTCATGTCATTTCAGTCTGCCCTAAACGGACAAAGAGGATCGCTAGTTCATTTACCATCAGTACTGTACAACCTAAATTTCTGTTATCGGTGTCCTTGATCTGCTCATTGTCATCATTTTCTGTCTTGGCGTTTGTGGATTCAGGCGCCGCTTTGAACTTAATGGACCTTGAGTTTGCCAGGCGTTGTGGTTTCCCCTTACAGCCCTTGCAGAACCTTATTCCTTTAAGGGGCATTGATGCTACACCTTTGGCTAAAAATAAGCCCCAGTTTTGGACACAGGTGACCATGCGCATGGCGCCAACCCATCAGGAAGATTGTCAATTTCTGGTATTGCATAATTTACATGATGCTATCGTGTTGGGTTTTCCGTGGTTGCAGGTACATAATCCTGTGTTGGATTGGAAGTCCATGTCTGTGACTAGTTGGGGTTGTCAGGGGGTTCATAATGATGTTTCTTTAATGTCCATCTCCTCTTCTTCCTCTTCCGAAATTCCAGAGTTTTTGTCTGATTTTCAGGATGTATTCGATGAGCCCAAGTCCAGTTCTCTTCCACCGCACAGGGACTGTGATTGTGCTATTGATTTGATTCCAGGCTGTAAGTTTCCTAAGGGCCGACTCTTTAACCTGTCTGTGCCTGAACATACCGCTATGCGGAGTTATGTTAAGGAGTCTTTGGAGAAAGGGCATATTCGGCCATCTTCTTCACCGATGGGAGCAGGATTTTTTTTTGCTGCTAAGAAGGATGGCTCCTTGAGACCCTGTATTGATTATCGCCTCTTGAATAAGATCACGGTCAAGTTTCAATACCCTTTACCTTTGCTTTCCGATTTGATTGCTAGGATTAAGGGGGCTAGTTGGTTTACGAAGATTGACCTTCGGGGGGCGTATAATCTTGTTCGTATTAAGCAGGGTGATGAATGGAAAACTGCGTTCAATACGCCCGAAGGCCATTTTGAATACCTTGTGATACCGTTCGGGCTCACTAATGCTCCATCTGTTTTTCAATCTTTCATGCATGATATCTTCCGGACTTATATTGATAAATTCTTGATTGTATATTTGGACGATATTTTGATTTTTTCTGATGATTTGGAGTCTCATGTGGAACAGGTCAGGATGGTATTTCAGATCCTTCGTGACAATGCTTTGTTTGTGAAGGGGTCTAAGTGTCTCTTTGGGGTGCAGAAGGTTTCTTTTTTGGGTTTTATTTTTTCTCCTTCATCTATTGAGATGGATCCGGTTAAGGTTCAGGCCATTCATGATTGGATTCAACCCACGTCCGTAAAGAGCCTTCAGAAATTTTTGGGTTTTGCAAATTTTTATCGCCGTTTCATTGCTAACTTTTCCAGCGTGGTTAAACCCTTGACCGATTTGACGAAAAAAGGCGCCGATGTGGCGAATTGGTCCTCTGCGGCTGTTTCTGCCTTTCAGGAGCTTAAACGTCGATTTACTTCTGCTCCGGTGTTGCGCCAACCGGATGTTTCTCTTCCGTTTCAGGTTGAGATTGACGCTTCTGAGATTGGCGCAGGGGCCGTTTTGTCCCAGAGGGATCATGTTGGTTCCTTGATGAAACCGTGTGCATTCTTTTCCTGTAAATTTTCGCCTGCTGAACGCAATTATGATGTCGGCAATCGGGAGTTGTTGGCTATGAAGTGGGCATTTGAGGAGTGGCGACATTGGCTTGAGGGAGCTAAGCACCATATTGTGGTCTTGACCGATCATAAGAATTTGATTTACCTCGAGTCTGCCAAGCGGCTGAATCCTAGACAGGCTCGATGGTCCTTGTTTTTTTCCCGTTTTGATTTTGTGGTCTTGTATCTTCCGGGTTCCAAGAATATTAAGGCTGATGCCCTTTCTAGGAGTTTTTTGCCTGATTCTCCTGAGGTCCTTGAACCGGTCGGCATTCTGAAAGAAGGGGTAGTTCTTTTTGCTATTTCCCCTGATTTACGACGGGTTCTTCAGGAATTTCAGGCTGACAGACCTGATCGTTGTCCAGTGGGGAAACTGTTTGTTCCTGACAGATGGACTAGTAGAGTGATTTCTGAGGTTCACTGTTCTGTGTTGGCTGGTTATCCTGGTATTTTTGGTACCAGAGACTTGGTTGATAGGTCCTTTTGGTGGCCTTCTTTATCACGTGATGTGCGTTCTTTTGTGCAGTCCTGTGGGACTTGTGCGCGGGCCAAGCCTTGTTGTTCCCGTGCTAGTGGTTTGCTTTTGCCATTGCCGGTCCCTGAGAGGCCCTGGACGCATATTTCTATGGATTTTATTTCTGATCTTCCAGTTTCCCAGAGGATGTTGGTTATCTGGGTTGTTTGTGAACGGTTTTCTAAGATGGTTCATTTGGTGCCTTTGCCTAAATTGCCTTCCTCTTTAGATTTAGTTTCGTTGTTTTTTCAGCATGTGGTTCGTTTGCATGGTATTCCGGAGAATATTGTGTCTGACAGAGGTTCCCAGTTTGTTTCTAGGTTTTGGCGGGCCTTTTGTGCTAGGCTGGGCATTGATTTATCTTTTTCCTCTGCATTTCATCCTCAGACAAATGGCCAAACCGAGCGAACTAATCAGACCTTGGAGACTTATTTGAGATGCTTTGTGTCTGCTGATCAGGATGATTGGGTGGCCTTTTTGCCATTGGCTGAGTTTGCCCTTAATAATCGGGCTAGTTCGGCTACTTTTGTTTCGCCTTTTTTTTGTAATTTTGGTTTTCATCCTCGTTTTTCTTCTGGGCAGGTTGAGCCTTCTGACTGTCCTGATGTGGATTCGGTGGTTGACAGGTTGCAGCAGATTTGGGCTCATGTGGTGGACAATTTGGTGTTGTCTCAGGAGGAGGCTCAACGTTTTACTAACCGTCGTCGGTGTGTTGGTTCCCAGCTTCAGTTTGGGGATCTGGTCTGGTTGTCTTCCCGTCATGTTCCTATGAAGGTTTCTTCTCCTAAGTTTAAGCCTCAGTTTATTGGTCCTTATAGGATTTCTGGGATTATTAATCCGGTGTCTTTTCAATTGGCGCTTCCGGCCTCTTTTGCTATCCATAATGTCTTCCATAGATCTTTATTGCGGAAATATGTGGTGCCCGTTGTTCCCTCTGTTGATCCTCCGGCCCCTGTGTTGGTTGATGGGGAGTTGGAGCATGTGGTTGAGAAGATTTTGGATTCTCGTTTTTCAAGGCAGAGGCTTCAGTATCTTGTCAAATGGAAGGGTTATGGCCAGGAGGATAATTCTTGGGGTTTTGCCTCTGATGTCCATGCTGCTGATTTGGTTCATGCTTTTCATCTGGCTCATCCTGATCGGCCTGGGGGCTCTGGTGAGGGTTCAGTGACCCCTCCTCAAGGGGGGGGTACTGTTGTGAATTCTGCTCCTGGGCTCCCTCCGGTGGTTGTAGGTGGTAATGCAGATGTCCCTGAGTTGCAGTCCTGGTCAGGTGTATCTGCTGATTGCAGTTCTGACTGGGGTATTTAGGCGTGCAGGATTCATTAGTCCTTGCCAGTTGTCCATGGTTGTTGGGAGGTTTTGGTTCTGGTTTGGTTCCTTTCTGCCTTCTGCCAAATCAGCAAAGATAAGTGTCTGGTTTTGTTTCTGTGGCACACATGCTGTGTGCTTAATAATTCTGTGCTATTCAGTGTTTTTTTGTCCAGCTTAGATTGTGTCAGTATTTTCTCAGTCTTGTTTTATTCTCTGGAGTGGCAGATATACATTCCATGTCTTTAGTTAGATTGTGGAACTTTTTGTATTATCTGCTGTGGATATTTTTGGAAGGGTTTTAATACTGACCGCTAAAGGTACCTTCACACTAAGCGACGATGCAGCAATACAGACAACGATGCCGATCGCTGCAGCGTCGCTGTTTAGTCATTGTGTGGTCGCTGGAGAGCTGTCACACAGACGGCTCTCCAGCGACCAACGATGCCGAAGTCCCCTGGTAACCAGGGTAAACATCGGGTTACTAAGCGCAGGTCCGCGCTTAGTAACCCGATGTTTACCCTGGTTACCATTGTAAAAGTAAAAAAAAAAACCACATACTCACATTCCGGTGCCCGGCGTCCACTTCCCTGCACTCCTCCTGCATCCTGTGTCAGCGCCGAACATCTCCGGCATCTCCCACAGAGCAGAGCAGTGACGTCACCGCTCTGCTTTACAGCCGGCACTTACACAGGATGCAGGAGGAGTGCAGGGAAGCAGACGCCGGGCACCGGAATGTGAGTATGTGTTTTGTTTTTTTTTAACTTTTACAATGGTAACCAGGGTAAACATCGGGTTACTAAGCGCGGCCCTGCGCTTAGTAACCCGATGTTTACCCTGGTTACCAGTGAAGACATCGCTGGATCGGTGTCACACACACCGATTCAGCGATGTCTTAGGGAGATCCAGCGACGAAATAAAGTTCTGGACTTTCAGCAACGACCAGCGATCTCACAGCGGGATCCTGATTGCTGCTGCGTGTCAAACACAACGATATCGCTATCCAGGACGCTGCAACGTCACGGATCGCTATCGTTATCATTGTAAAGTCGCTTAGTGTGAAGGTACCTTTAGTATTCTGTCCTATCTATCCCTATTTAGCTAGAGTGGCCTCTTTTGCTGAATCCTGTTTTCTGCCTGCGTGTGTCTTTCCTCTCCTACTCACAGTCAATATTCGTGGGGGGCTGCCTATCCTTTGGGGTTCTGCTCTGAGGAAAGGTAATATTCCTATTTCCATCTATTGGGGTATTTAGTCCTCCAGCTGTGTCGAGGTGTCTAGGGTTTGTTAGGCACACCCCACGGCTACTTCTAGTTGTGGTGTTAGTTCAGGTTTTGCGGTCAGTACAGTTTCCACCTACTCCAGAGAAAGTTCATGCGGCTCCAAAGTCACCGGATCATAACAGTACAACTGGCCCACTATGAGTTAAATGCAACTCAGAAGAAGGGAAGAAAGGTGTTGAGTCATTTTTTTTTCTGCAGTTTACTTTGCCTTTTCTTCCCTCTTTTTCTCTGGGTGGCTAAGGAGTCTTGTGTTAGCATGGATATTCAGGAATTAGCTTCTCGTGTAGACCAGCTTGCTGCTAGGGTACAGGGAATTTCTGATTATATTGTTCAGAGTCCTGTTTTAGAGCCGGAGATTCCTACTCCTGATTTGTTTTTTGGTGACAGGTCCAAATTTTTGAGTTTTAAAAACAACTGTAAACTGTTTTTTGCTTTGAGACCTCGATCCTCTGGGGATTCTATTCAGCAGGTTAAAATCGTCATTTCCCTGCTGCGTGGTGATCCACAGGATTGGGCATTTTCCCTGGAATCTGGGAATCCGGCTTTGCTTAATGTAGATTCCTTTTTTCAGGCTTTAGAACTATTATATGATGAACCTAATTCTGTGGATCAAGCGGAGAAGACCTTGTTGGCCCTATCTCAGGGTCAAGAGGCGGCAGAATTGTATTGTCAGAAATTTAGAAGATGGTCTGTGTTGACTAAATGGAATGATGATGCTTTGGCTGCAATTTTCAGAAAGGGTCTTTCTGAATCCATTAAAGATGTTATGGTGGGGTTTCCCACGCCTGTCAGTCTGAGTGATTCTATGTCTTTGGCCATTCAGATTGATTGGCGCTTCTGGGAGCGCAGAACTGTGCGCGCTGTGGCGTTGTCCTCAGAGCAGAGTCCTGAGCCAATGCAGTGTGATAGGATTCTGTCTAGGACAGAACGACAAGGACTGACGTCAGAATAGGTTGTGTTATTATTGTGGCGATGCTTCTCATGTCATTTCAGTCTGCCCTAAACGGACAAAGAGGATCGCTAGTTCATTTACCATCAGTACTGTACAACCTAAATTTCTGTTATCGGTGTCCTTGATCTGCTCATTGTCATCATTTTCTGTCTTGGCGTTTGTGGATTCAGGCGCCGCTTTGAACTTAATGGACCTTGAGTTTGCCAGGCGTTGTGGTTTCCCCTTACAGCCCTTGCAGAACCTTATTCCTTTAAGGGGCATTGATGCTACACCTTTGGCTAAAAATAAGCCCCAGTTTTGGACACAGGTGACCATGCGCATGGCGCCAACCCATCAGGAAGATTGTCAATTTCTGGTATTGCATAATTTACATGATGCTATCGTGTTGGGTTTTCCGTGGTTGCAGGTACATAATCCTGTGTTGGATTGGAAGTCCATGTCTGTGACTAGTTGGGGTTGTCAGGGGGTTCATAATGATGTTTCTTTAATGTCCATCTCCTCTTCTTCCTCTTCCGAAATTCCAGAGTTTTTGTCTGATTTTCAGGATGTATTCGATGAGCCCAAGTCCAGTTCTCTTCCACCGCACAGGGACTGTGATTGTGCTATTGATTTGATTCCAGGCTGTAAGTTTCCTAAGGGCCGACTCTTTAACCTGTCTGTGCCTGAACATACCGCTATGCGGAGTTATGTTAAGGAGTCTTTGGAGAAAGGGCATATTCGGCCATCTTCTTCACCGATGGGAGCAGGATTTTTTTTTGCTGCTAAGAAGGATGGCTCCTTGAGACCCTGTATTGATTATCGCCTCTTGAATAAGATCACGGTCAAGTTTCAATACCCTTTACCTTTGCTTTCCGATTTGATTGCTAGGATTAAGGGGGCTAGTTGGTTTACGAAGATTGACCTTCGGGGGGCGTATAATCTTGTTCGTATTAAGCAGGGTGATGAATGGAAAACTGCGTTCAATACGCCCGAAGGCCATTTTGAATACCTTGTGATACCGTTCGGGCTCACTAATGCTCCATCTGTTTTTCAATCTTTCATGCATGATATCTTCCGGACTTATATTGATAAATTCTTGATTGTATATTTGGACGATATTTTGATTTTTTCTGATGATTTGGAGTCTCATGTGGAACAGGTCAGGATGGTATTTCAGATCCTTCGTGACAATGCTTTGTTTGTGAAGGGGTCTAAGTGTCTCTTTGGGGTGCAGAAGGTTTCTTTTTTGGGTTTTATTTTTTCTCCTTCATCTATTGAGATGGATCCGGTTAAGGTTCAGGCCATTCATGATTGGATTCAACCCACGTCCGTAAAGAGCCTTCAGAAATTTTTGGGTTTTGCAAATTTTTATCGCCGTTTCATTGCTAACTTTTCCAGCGTGGTTAAACCCTTGACCGATTTGACGAAAAAAGGCGCCGATGTGGCGAATTGGTCCTCTGCGGCTGTTTCTGCCTTTCAGGAGCTTAAACGTCGATTTACTTCTGCTCCGGTGTTGCGCCAACCGGATGTTTCTCTTCCGTTTCAGGTTGAGATTGACGCTTCTGAGATTGGCGCAGGGGCCGTTTTGTCCCAGAGGGATCATGTTGGTTCCTTGATGAAACCGTGTGCATTCTTTTCCTGTAAATTTTCGCCTGCTGAACGCAATTATGATGTCGGCAATCGGGAGTTGTTGGCTATGAAGTGGGCATTTGAGGAGTGGCGACATTGGCTTGAGGGAGCTAAGCACCATATTGTGGTCTTGACCGATCATAAGAATTTGATTTACCTCGAGTCTGCCAAGCGGCTGAATCCTAGACAGGCTCGATGGTCCTTGTTTTTTTCCCGTTTTGATTTTGTGGTCTTGTATCTTCCGGGTTCCAAGAATATTAAGGCTGATGCCCTTTCTAGGAGTTTTTTGCCTGATTCTCCTGAGGTCCTTGAACCGGTCGGCATTCTGAAAGAAGGGGTAGTTCTTTTTGCTATTTCCCCTGATTTACGACGGGTTCTTCAGGAATTTCAGGCTGACAGACCTGATCGTTGTCCAGTGGGGAAACTGTTTGTTCCTGACAGATGGACTAGTAGAGTGATTTCTGAGGTTCACTGTTCTGTGTTGGCTGGTTATCCTGGTATTTTTGGTACCAGAGACTTGGTTGATAGGTCCTTTTGGTGGCCTTCTTTATCACGTGATGTGCGTTCTTTTGTGCAGTCCTGTGGGACTTGTGCGCGGGCCAAGCCTTGTTGTTCCCGTGCTAGTGGTTTGCTTTTGCCATTGCCGGTCCCTGAGAGGCCCTGGACGCATATTTCTATGGATTTTATTTCTGATCTTCCAGTTTCCCAGAGGATGTTGGTTATCTGGGTTGTTTGTGAACGGTTTTCTAAGATGGTTCATTTGGTGCCTTTGCCTAAATTGCCTTCCTCTTTAGATTTAGTTTCGTTGTTTTTTCAGCATGTGGTTCGTTTGCATGGTATTCCGGAGAATATTGTGTCTGACAGAGGTTCCCAGTTTGTTTCTAGGTTTTGGCGGGCCTTTTGTGCTAGGCTGGGCATTGATTTATCTTTTTCCTCTGCATTTCATCCTCAGACAAATGGCCAAACCGAGCGAACTAATCAGACCTTGGAGACTTATTTGAGATGCTTTGTGTCTGCTGATCAGGATGATTGGGTGGCCTTTTTGCCATTGGCTGAGTTTGCCCTTAATAATCGGGCTAGTTCGGCTACTTTTGTTTCGCCTTTTTTTTGTAATTTTGGTTTTCATCCTCGTTTTTCTTCTGGGCAGGTTGAGCCTTCTGACTGTCCTGATGTGGATTCGGTGGTTGACAGGTTGCAGCAGATTTGGGCTCATGTGGTGGACAATTTGGTGTTGTCTCAGGAGGAGGCTCAACGTTTTACTAACCGTCGTCGGTGTGTTGGTTCCCAGCTTCAGTTTGGGGATCTGGTCTGGTTGTCTTCCCGTCATGTTCCTATGAAGGTTTCTTCTCCTAAGTTTAAGCCTCAGTTTATTGGTCCTTATAGGATTTCTGGGATTATTAATCCGGTGTCTTTTCAATTGGCGCTTCCGGCCTCTTTTGCTATCCATAATGTCTTCCATAGATCTTTATTGCGGAAATATGTGGTGCCCGTTGTTCCCTCTGTTGATCCTCCGGCCCCTGTGTTGGTTGATGGGGAGTTGGAGCATGTGGTTGAGAAGATTTTGGATTCTCGTTTTTCAAGGCAGAGGCTTCAGTATCTTGTCAAATGGAAGGGTTATGGCCAGGAGGATAATTCTTGGGGTTTTGCCTCTGATGTCCATGCTGCTGATTTGGTTCATGCTTTTCATCTGGCTCATCCTGATCGGCCTGGGGGCTCTGGTGAGGGTTCGGTGACCCCTCCTCAAGGGGGGGGTACTGTTGTGAATTCTGCTCCTGGGCTCCCTCCGGTGGTTGTAGGTGGTAATGCAGATGTCCCTGAGTTGCAGTCCTGGTCAGGTGTATCTGCTGATTGCAGTTCTGACTGGGGTATTTAGGCGTGCAGGATTCATTAGTCCTTGCCAGTTGTCCATGGTTGTTGGGAGGTTTTGGTTCTGGTTTGGTTCCTTTCTGCCTTCTGCCAAATCAGCAAAGATAAGTGTCTGGTTTTGTTTCTGTGGCACACATGCTGTGTGCTTAATAATTCTGTGCTATTCAGTGTTTTTTTGTCCAGCTTAGATTGTGTCAGTATTTTCTCAGTCTTGTTTTATTCTCTGGAGTGGCAGATATACATTCCATGTCTTTAGTTAGATTGAGGAACTTTTTGTATTATCTGCTGTGGATATTTTTGGAAGGGTTTTAATACTGACCGCTTAGTATTCTGTCCTATCTTTCCCTATTTAGCTAGAGTGGCCTCTTTTGCTGAATCCTGTTTTCTGCCTGCGTGTGTCTTTCCTCTCCTACTCACAGTCAATATGCGTGGGGGGCTGCCTATCCTTTGGGGTTCTGCTCTGAGGCAAGGTAGTATTCCTATTTCCATCTATAGGGGTATTTAGTCCTCCGGCTGTGTCGAGGTGTCTAGGGTTTGTTAGGCACACCCCACGGCTACTTCCAGTTGCGGTGTTAGTTCAGGTTTTGCGGTCAATACAGTTTCCACCTACTCCAGAGAAAGTTCATGCGGCTCCAAAGTCACCTAATCATAACAGTTCGGCCCTGCACAGGCTGCCTCCTTCTGAGGCGCAGGATCTGGTAGCCAGAAAACCGAGGGAGCACCAGTCCTTTATCCCTTGCTCCAGAGACCGGCAGGACAGCTAATTTCACGCTACTGATCCGCCCCATACCCAGGAGGCAAGGTGGAACCCATGAGAGGCCGGGGCATGCTAGAGTCCCTGTAAAAAGCCTCAGGCCACCGGTCATACGTGTTGTCCTATCCATCTGGGGGACAGACATAACATCTAGAACATCTACAACAGTTGTGAGGACCTTATGAGAGGCTCAGCAATAAGGTACTACAACACCCAGGCGCTAGAGGAAGGCTGCTGATTTCCACCTGGATAAGGGGATTTGCCTCCAAACCGGCCGGCCTCTGCCTGCCCTGTGATCTGGTGTCCTGGACTGTGGATGCTGAAGCCTTCAGTAAAGGTATAGAGACTGCAACCTTGTGTCCTCGTTCTTCACTCCACCTCTCACCATCCACCATCTATATACTGGGAAGCCCTGGGGATATACTTCACCTGTGGGAAGGTATACCATCTAGCTGCCATAACATCACCCCAGCAGACCCCTAAGCAGCGTCGGTCACCCTGACCGAATACCACAGGTGGCGTCACGAACATTTCCCCTTTAAAGACCTTTCCCTTTTACAATGGATGTCCCTAGGGCCGGGTCAGCCTCCGTGACATCCCCTTGAGAACAGAAGGACCCACTACCGAGTACCCCACTGCCCACGGGGGCGCTCCAAGAGACATATGGCAGAAATATATTAAAAAGCTCAAAGTTATCTGGATTACTCTGACTGTTCACAAGCGGATATTTTGTATGTAAGACCACTACTTGTTCATAAGAAGTGGCTTTATTGAAAAGATTAAAAATAATAAAATACAGCGCATTTCGGCTATACCGAATTTATATACATATCCATTTAAAGGGAATCTGTCACCTCATTTTTTGCATATAAGCTGCGGCCACCGCCATCAGGGGCTTATCTACAGCATTCTGTAATGCTGTAGATAATACCCCGATGTATCCTGAAAGATAAGAAAAACAAGTTAGATTATTCTCACCCAGGGGCGGTCTGGTGCTGTCTGGGTCCGATGGGCATCGTAGGTCCGGGTCAGGCACCTCCCATCTTCATACGATGTCGTCATCCTCCTTGCTTCGTGTGGCGGCTCCTGCGCATGCGTACTGATTTGCCCTGTTGAGGGCAGAGTAAAGTACTGCAGTGCGCAGGCGCTGGGCCTCTCTGAGCTGTCCCGGCGCCTGGGCACTGAAACACTTTAATCTGTCCCCAACAGGGCAGAGAATTACACCTGCGCATGAGCCGTGACAGAAGCAAGGAAGAGAACGTCATCGTATGAAGATGGGAGGCCCCGGACCGGACCTGTGATAACCATCCACGAGCGGTGGATGCCGCGTCCGCATAGCACAGCACCGGCACCAAGTGCAGCCTGCTATTTATAGCTGTACCAGCCACAAGCAGAGGGATTAATCCCCTATTAGAACGTCAATCTGTGAAATACTCTGAGAGGTACATTGATGAAGGTCTAACTTGAGACCGAAACGTCAATATTGTATGTACTCTCTTTCAATTAAATCTCACTTTCATTTGACCACGTGTGTGCCAAGTTTAACCATCAGACCCGGACTGCACCAGACCGCCCCTGGGTGAGTATAATCTAACTTGTTTTTATCTTTCAGGTTACATCGGGAGCTTTTCTACAGCATTACAGAATGCTGTAGATAAGCCCCTGATGGCAGTGGCCGCAGCTTATATGCAAAAAATGTGGTGACAGATTCCCTTTAAGAGGTGGAGTTACCACTGAAAATGTGTTATCTTATTAAATAAACCTTCCTATTTAGCAATTTTTCATTTTCTGTATTTTTTTTGTACTTTTACACATAGAAAAAATTAAAACTGTATGCAGAAATGTACCTAAAGCAATGTTAAAATGATTATCACTGATTATTTATCACTGAAGGTAAGAAATTTCAATAAAGTTATATGAATCTTCAATGTGACATTTACAGTCATTAAATTTTATCATAGTTATATAGTTAGGAAACCATTTAATGATTTTCCAATAACCTTACTTGATCTGTGTCTGACAACGTGTTTTCAGTGGGAGCCGGAAGCATTGTTCTCCATTTAAATCATCTACTCAGAATAGGCAACTATGAGTATGTACGAAATGTATTATGATATTCAATTGCAATAGGTGCTTTATTGGTTATAATAAAAAATTATACCGCAAAGAAAATATATCACAAGGGAATTCTTAACAGAAAGGATGGGATAAGGGAAGATATATACATATAAAAAGTACATATACAGTATAAATATATATACAAACAAAAATATGCAGAAGAAATGAGCAGTTTTTATTAAAATTTTTAATTTGCAGCTAATAAATTCTTGCAAATCTCAGTACTGGAACGGAGAGACAGAGAGGACCCTGCTGAACATAGCAGGTTACACTCTACAGAAGCGAAAGAGGATCTTGGTGATCATAAGAGCTTACACTCTACAGGTGTCATGTCGGACGCTGTTCAGACCAGGTCGTTCGACAGACAGCGGTATTTCCGCTTTTGACCACTATGTGCTCATTGGCGTCAGCTAGATTTTATCTAGCTGTTCCGGGGTTAATTTACCTGATGCTCGGATTGGAAGCTGGGCCATGCCCATTGCCTTTAAATAGTTCTCCTGGACATTGGGCGTCGCCGATTATAACTTCTGTCTTGTGCGTTGTTATCTCGGTCTGGAGTGGTGAGCTGGTAGTTGGAGATTCGTTGCTGGTGGTGTATTTTCCTTTGTCTTATTTACTCCTTCCTATATTTGTATTTATTTTGCCCTGCACATTTATAGTGTAATCCTGAGTGACTGCGGCGTGGTGTATATTTTCCATTATCCTTGTCTGTGCTAACTGTGGGTATTGGTGTATTACCTCTTCACTGGGTGGTGGGCGAAGGTTTCAGCCTAGGGTTGAAACAGGAGACAGGGTGAGGTTCGAGGCCTGGACATGCACACCATCAGTGTAAACTCCAGGTAGAGGGTCATACAGGATTTCCCTAGTCTGAGGGAAATTGCAGGGGCCCGGGTTATTAGCTCTTGCCCACCTAGTCTCCCCGTGACAACAGGAGAAAGAGAGGACTCTGCTGACCATAAGAGCTTACACTCTACAGGAGAAAGAGAGGACTCTGCTGACCATAAGAGCTTACACTCTACAGGAGAAAGAGAGGACTCTGCTGACCATGAGAGCTTACACTCTACAGTAGAGAGAGAGAGGGGAACTTGCTGACCATAAGAGCTTGTAATCTACAGGAGGGAGTTAGAGAACCCAGCTAAAAATAACTGCTTACATTCTACATGAGAGAGAAAGAGGACTTTGCTGATCAAAAACGGCTTAAACTTTACAGACAAGAGAGAGAGAGGACCTGTTGATAAGAGCTTACACGCTACAGGATAAGACCTTGTTCCTGACCATAAGAGCTTTTACTCTACAGGAGACAGAAAGGACCCTGCTGACCATAAGAGCTTACACTCTATAGGAGAGAGAGAGAGAGGACCTCGCTGATACTAGCTTACACTCTACAAGAGAGAGAGGACCCCACTGACCATAAGAACTTACACTCCATAGGTAAGACAGATGACTTTGCTGTCCATAAGAGCTTACACTCTACGTGAGAGAGACTCTTAAAATGGAAAACCATTCTGATATGTGATGGCCCAGGTACTGCCCACTAGTCTACAAGTTATGATAATACGAATAGCTTTGGGACTTTATGGGTAATCCCGTGTGGCAATGCAAAATGATGTTAGTCCACTCTGATGCTTCAGCAGTACGGGAAATGGTTCCAGGCAAGTTTAATTTTTGAAAACTGCGAATCAAATATCAAAATGTTCGAATTTCAGGAAATTCAACTCTAATTTGGTCCTCCGTGGATCGATGCGCTCATCTCAGTAAATGTAGACTGACAGCATCAGTAATGAAAGGGAATACTACACCTCAGTTTCACTGCTTGATACTCGATTGAGCATCTTGGTGCTTGGGTATGCTTGTTACTCTACCAAGTATCGCAGGTGCTTGAGCACCATGCTTGAGTCCCCAGCTTGCATGTTTCAGTGCTGTTAGACATACATGGTAATGCCTCAGCCATCCTGGCTACTGATGTTACTGTGATTGGCCGGCCACATTGTGTCATCGGGTCTTACGTAAGACCCAGTGACATGATGCTTGTAACACTATCCTCTGGAAGCAGTTCAGAGATAGTTTATTTAGGAGCGAGAGCTTAAATTAGAAAAAGTTTATAGGCAGTGTTTAATTGCTCTTGCAGTACTTGTATTCTACTGATGTACCATTGAGGCAAAATTCAATTTCAGGTCTTTATACTGTCCTTTCTCTAGTAAAACCGCTGTTACCTGCAGTTTAGGGTGTTACACCCATAGGTGAATTTGTGGACCCATTATGCCACAGGTCTTGGCCTGCCCAGGAAAGGTCATAACTAAATGCCTATCGAGTTTTCACTGGACCTCCTTATGGTGGAAATAGACAGGGCTGCAGGTAGCCACCAGGTACCACTCCTGGGCAGACCCTGGTACTGCAGTTGTTGACCCCAGAGGTCAGGTACGCTGACCCTGATTAGACCTAAATCTCCATTTAGACTAGTAAGTTCTGGCACCTCTATGAAAGATTATTGATAAGGAATTAGGCTCAGTTCAGACATGCCAGCCTAGGATACTGGATCAGGGTTTGGCCGCACACAGACCGGGGGGCAATGTTAAGGCTCTGTCCTTTGATGGACCAAGGGACAAGTTTCAGGCCCTGCCAGTTCTGGGACCAGGGGATGAGGTTCAAGGACTGGCCACTATGGGACAAGGGGACGAGGTTCAGGAACTGGCCGCTCCAAGACCAAGGGACAACGAATACAGGACTGGCCACACCAGGAGCAAGAGTAGAGGTTCAGAACTTTGGCCATAGCAGGACCATGGAACTTAGGGAACAGGACTGGCCACTTCTGGACCAGGGGAGTAAGGATACAGGACTGGCCGCACTGGGACCATGGGTCCTCACAACTCACTAACAGTACACCTTACTCACTAATGACTCATCGCTTGGTGACTCCCTAGGGGACAGGGAGTCTTTTATGCAAGGTACCTCCAAGTTATTGGCTGGGATCCATCTTGCAACAGGCTGAGGGTATTTAGCAAAATATGCATGCTGCCCCTTTAAAAGCAGGAGAGCGCACACGTGCGCACTGTGTATGCCACCAATAGCTGCAGTGCGCACACTCAGACCAGAAAGTAACAGGAAGCAGGAGCACATCGGTCACCATGCCGATGGCCGGGTCTGTAAGCCGGCATCTGTGCATGTAGGGGAAAAGGGACACCATGCAGGGGCGCCAGCAATAGCACTACATAGGGATAGGTGGTGGAGGAGGGATAGTTTGGGATAAGGGCCTATAGGCAGGGTTTATGGCATTAGTGCATTTATACAGGTATTTTTAACCTGGTTTTAATAAATAATTTTAAAAATTGTTGTGGGGTCACCTCTATCTTTGGTAATCAACCAAGGTAAAGCAGAAAGCTGCAGGCTTATATAATGTGGCTTCTCTGATGAGTTTTGTAGTCACTACCTGGTGCCTGTGAATAGCTGTCACTTTAATGCTATACACAGATGTCAGAGAAAGTATTGGGGAATATGAACTACATCGGACCTGCGGTTTTGGGTATTACATTAGTGAATGAGGGAGTGTCTATTGTTTTTATTTCTAATGTGATACCGACAAGGGGAGAAAAAAATGTGCGTGGACAAATGAAATTAATCAAATATTTATTTAAAATATAATTTTATTAGTACACAATTTTAAAAAACAATTTTCAAAAAATCTACAGACAAACAGACAAAAAAGCCAGGTGGATGAGAAATACTCTGGGACTGTAGGGACCCTGAAAATTAAATACTGAAATATGCTGTGGGGTTGAATTGTAATACATAAGATGACAAAAAAATGAAAAAATGCTAGGAGTATCTACTGGTTTCACATACAGTAAAGTCACCATAGATTAAGACAGCATAGATAATAACACAGTATGACCCACAGTCTATATAGAATATAATGTGTCACAGTGTTAGGTCAGTAGACATAGCAAACAGAAAAAAAGGGGGGAGAAGATAATACCTCAATGCAAGTAAAGTGTAAAACATATTAGATACCAAACATTATAGGCAGAGATACTCACCCACCAGGCATCCGACGCGCGTTTCACAGTTGCTTTGTCAGGAGTGACTAGTGAGTAAATAGCCAGGCTTTTTACAGGACAAGTAACCAATCAGGTTAAAAGTTAGACTCGTGCACAGCCTTGATTTTTGTGGTGCTCAGGTAGGTTCCAACACCATAACCATATGTAAAAAAACCTGGCACTCAACTTATTATATCGTTAGAAGTAGAGGATTGGAGAAAGATGTGCCCGTGTAGGCAGGTGATAAATGGTTTCCATGAGGCTGCAGACCTTAGGTCTGTGTGAGGCTGAGTGGGCAATGCCCTTGCAGAAGTGGCGTGACAAAAGTCACTCATTTATCACCTGCCTACACGGGCACATCTTTCTCCAATCCTCTACTTCTAACGATATAATAAGTTGAGTGCCAGGTTTTTTTACATATAAGTAACCAATCAGGGGCACACAAGAAAAAACATACACAGGTGCACTTAATCATAAAGACAGTTCATGATTTTGGTACCGGTGGTAGCGTTGAAGCAGACACTGGCACATGCTCAGTATATGTTGGAATGCTTACATGTAGGGCAATATCCGGTTACATGACCTGCAGGTCCTGCAATGATGTAAATGGATCCCAAAGTGCGCACAGGTGCGCTGGTGCTTGGCCACATCCAGTTAGCGGCAATCGCGCATGCATGCCGCCGCCCAACAGGAGCGGCTCAGTAAGGCCACCGCACACCGCCGGTCCCATCCCCTGGCATGTCAGGTGACCACAGATCCTAGTGGAGGGATAGTAAAAGGTCCTAATGGTCAAGAAAAAATGGAAAATGAGGCATATACAGTGCATCGGTCAAAAAAGGCCGATACAAGAGTAATCAGTACGTACTGTAAAATTGTATGCCATCTATCTCACTAAAGAAATAAGGATGTAAGTTATGAAATGGGGTGACAAAAATATGATACAAAGTGAAAAATAAACAGTAAATAAATAAATAAAGAATGGTAAGACAGAAGAAGGCAAGAAAAGGGGGGGATGAGGGGAAGGAAATGGAGGAGGAAAAATGGGGGAAAGTGGGTGAAGGGTGTAAGTGAAAGAACGTGTGCAATGTGATGAAAAGGAATATCTGGTGTAAATGTGCGTAACAAAAAAGACCAAAGCAAAAAAGTGAAAGTGATAGTTATTAAGGAATATATAAACGTATATATTCGCATAACACAGTGACTATTGGAGCTAGTAGAAAAAAGGATTTGTGAATGCCATAGTGGGTATCAAAAAATGGACATTAAGAAAACATGATAAAAAGACATGTAAAGAAGTATAAGTGAAGTTACATAAAATTTTATGTCATTAAATATAATAGTAAAACTGGTATAGAGACGTGCTTATTGGTGATGAAGACGGTGAGTATAAAGAAAAGAAAAAACAAGAAAGAGAGGGGAGGTGGGCATCAGGATTGAGAAAAGTCTCTTCAGATAATTTGTATTAATAAATACCCTCTCTACGTATTAATAAATACCCTCTCTATGACATGAATCGATGGATGTAAATGAAACTGAGATAATATTAAGAACACAGAAAAGACATTGATGCACATATTAAAAAAGTAATGTTAAAAGGCTGATGAACCCATCCACACACATTGTTGATTTGAAGCAGAGGGAGATGCACCAAGTTATAGAAAGCTACAAGAGCAGAAGAAAAGTATGTTCATTAAGGCCCAAGTAGTCATGCTCTTGAGTCTATATATCCACTGTACTTCCCTTTGAGGTAATTTCTGTTTCCAGTTTCCACCTCTTGGGCCAGATATGACATGATTAATGCCTCACATCTTTTCCAGTGTTTCGTCACAGCAGTCAATTAACCAAAAGGGTTGAGGTATCGGTTTGAGATCATTAATTGTGGGCAATTCCTTTGCTGCTACGATGTCCCGAACATGCTCCCTAATCCTCCTCTTAAGATCCCTCGTTGTCATCCCGACATATATTTTCTGACACAAGAAGGTCATGTAACAGATTACTCTTCTGGTGTTACAATTGATAGAATGAGTGATTTCATAATCAATGGTACCAGCAGAATTCAGAAAATGGGAGGCGTTTTCCATATTTGGGCAAGCGACAAAACGGCCACAAGCAGAGCTTCCCCAGTTCGGTCCACGAGATCCAAAGATAAAGGTTGACTTCTTGTCATTGTTCAAATGATGACTGTGTACCAGAATGTCTCTGAGGTTTCTTCTGAAAGACATGGATGGGTAGCTCGATAAGTGTTTTTTTAGGGCAGGATCACATAATAGGACCAGCCAATATTTAGATAAAATATCTTGTGCCTGATTATGTCGTGACTGAAAATCACAGATAAAACGAATCTCATCCATGTTATTCTTTCGATTTTTGTTTGGGGCGAGGAGGTCGGAAAGTTTGGTTTTTCGTGCTTGATTCATTGCCTTCTTGATACACCTACTGTATCCTCACCCATCCCTTGTAGATTGTGAGCCCTCATGGGCAGGGACCTCTCTGTTTCTATACCAGTTGTCACTTGTATTGTTTAACCCCTTAACGACCGCCGATATGCCTTTTAACGGCGGCAGTTAAGGGTACTTAAACCACAACGCCGTTAATTAACGGCGCTGTGGAAAAAGTGTATAGCGCCCCCCAGAGTCAGACTTTCTCTGGGGTCTCGGTTGCCGGGGTAGTCGAGACCCCAGAGAACATGATTTCGGGTCGGTTTTTACTGACATCCGAGTTGCGATCGCCAGTAATTAACCGTTTACCAGCTGTCACAAAAAAAGCAATTTGCCATTTAATTTCTCTGTCCTCCGACGTGATCGCACATCAGAGGACAGAGAAATTAGGTCACTGATCGCCCCCGATACTCATCCGTCTCCCCCGGTGCTCCTCATGGTTCCCCATGGGCTCCGCCATCTTCTTCCGGCAAAAAAATGGTGGGCGCATGCGCAGTGCGCCTGCCAGCCAGCACGCTTAAGATCTTTTGGGTCTCGGCTGCCGGGGGTAGCCGAGACCCCAAAGAACATGATCGGGGTCGGTTTTTACCGACCCCTATTTTGTGATCGCCGGGAAAACGGACTGCAAAAAAAAATGGTGTTTTATTCTCTGCTCTCTGATGTGATCGCACATCAGAGGACAGAGAAGTAGGGGGATCGGGGACCCTGTTATACTTAATGGTGTAAAAGAGAAAAATGTTCCAGCTTCTTTGATAAAATGTAAAACTTTAATCCATCATATAAAATAGTAGAGGACACACTCCTGGGACAATGCCATATCACAAGTGAAGAAAGCATCACGTCGAGTCAGGACGAAGTTCCGTGCTTCTTGCATATATCGGTGAGCTGGCTTTTTTTCTTTCTTTGTACTTAATACTTAATGGTGTCCCTGGGTCCTCCTGCTTCCTCTCCTGGCCACCAGCTTCTTGCTTCGGTAAGAAAATGGCTGGCACATGCACAGTGTGCCCTCCGTGAGCTGCCGGCCGGCAGAGGTAGATTTTTTTCTCTTTTTTATTTTGCTCACTGTGAGATCCTATCACAGTGATCAAAATAAAAAAATTAGCAAAGAACCCCCTTTATCACCCCCTTACTTAGAAAAAAATAATAAAATTAAAAAAGTTTGTATTTCTATTCTCCAATTAGGGTTAGGGCTAGGGTTAGGGTTAGAGTTAGAGCTAGGGTTAGGGTTAGGGCTAGGGTTAGGGTTGGGGCTAAAGTTAGGGTTAGGGTTGGGGCTAAAGTTAGGGTTAGGGCTAGGGTAGGGGCTAAAGTTAGGGTTAGAGTTGGGATTAGGGTTAGGGTTGGGATTAGGGTTTGGATTAGGGTTAGGGTTGGCATTAGGGTTACGTTTGGGATTAGGGTAAGGTTTGGGATTAGGGTTAAGGATAGGGTTGGGATTAGGGGTGTATTGGGATTAGGGTTAGGTTTGAGGTTAGGGTTGAGATTAGGATTAGGAGTGTGTTGGGTTTAGGGTTTTGATTAGGGCTATGGTTAGGGTTGGGATTAGGGTTAAGGGTGTTTTGGGGTTGGGGTTGTGATTAGGTTTATGGTTTGGGTTGTGATTAGGATTATGGATTGGGTTGGGATTAGGGTTAGAGGTGTGTTGGGGTTAGGGTTGGAGTTAGAATTTGGGGGTTTCAACTGTTTAGGTACATCAGGGGGTCTCTAAATGAGACAGCCAATTTTGCACTCAAAAAGTCAAATGGTGCTCTCTCCTTTCTGAGCTCTCCCGTGCACCCAGTGGTTTACCCCCACATATGGGGCATCAGCGTACTAAGTACTAGTAGGTCAACAACTTTTGGGGTCCAGTTTCTCCTGTTTCCCTTGCGAAAATAGAAAAAAAAATTGGGGCTAAAACAATCATTTTTGTGGAAAAAAAAATGATATTTTATTTTCACGGCTCTGCGTCAAACTTCTGTGAAGCACTTGGGCATTCCAAATGCTGACCACACATCTAGATAAGTTCCATGGGGGGTCTAGCTTCCAAAATGGGGTCACTTGTGGGGGGCTTCTACTGTTTAGGCACATCAGGGGCTCTGCAAATGCAGCATGATGCCCGCAGACCATTCCATCAAAGTCTGCATTTTAACAAGTCACTAATTCCCTTCCGAGCCCCGATGTGTGCCCAAACAGTGGTTTCCCCACACATGGGGTATCAGCGTACTCAGGACAAATTAGACAACAACTTTTGGGGTCCAATTTCTCCTGTTACCCTTGGGAAAACAAAAAATTGGGCGGCTAAAAAAATCATTTTTGTGGAAAAAAAAATTATTTTCACGACTCTGCATTTTAAACTTCTGTGAAGCTCTTGGGCATTCAAAGTGCTCACCAAACATCTAGATAATTTCCTTGGGGGGTCTAGTTCCAAAATGGGGTCACTTGGGGTTTCTACTAATTTGGTACATCAGGGGCTCTGCAAACGCAACATAACGCACACAGACCATTCTATCAAAGTCGGCATTCCAAAACGGCGCTCCTTCCCTTTCAAGCTCTGCCATGCGCCCAAACAGTAGTCCCCCCACATATGGGGTATCAGCGTACTCAGGATAAATTGCCAAATAAATTTTGTGGTCCAATTTCTCATGTTACCCTTGAGAAACTAAAAAATTGTGAGCTAAAACATCAGTTTTGAGGAAAAAAAAGGATTGTTTATTTTCACGTCTCTACGTTATAAATTTCTGTGAAGCACTTGGGGGTTCAAAGTGCTCACCACACATCTAGATAAGTTCCTTAATGGGTCTAACTTCCAAAATGGCATCACTTGTGGGGTGTTTCCACTGTTTAGGCACATCAGGGGCTCTCCAAATGCGACATGGCGTCCGATCTCAACTCCAGCCAATTCTGCATTGAAAAAGTCAAACGGTGCTCCTTCTCTTCCAAGCTCTGCCGTGCGCCCAAACAGTGATTTAACCCCACATATGGGGTATCGGTGTATTCAGGAGAAATTGCACAACAAATTTTGTGGTTCATTTTTTTTTTACACGTGTGAAAATAAAAAAAATTGGTTCTGAAGTAAAATGTTTGCAAAAAAAAGTGAAATGTTCATTTTTTCCTTCCACATTGTTTCAGTTACTGTGAAGCACGTAAAGGGTTAATAACCTTCTTGAATGTTGTTTTGAGCACCTTGAGGGGTGTAGTTTTTAGAATGGTGTCAAGTTTGGGTATTTTCTGTCATGTACACCCCTGAAAGTGGCTTTAAATGTGAGATGGTCCCTAAAAAAATGGTTTTGTAAATTTTGTTGTAAAAATGAGAAATCGCTGTTCTACTTTTAACCCTTATAATTTCCTAACAAAAAAAAATTTTGTTTCCAAGATTGTGCTGATGTAAAGTGGACATGTGGGAAATGTTATTTATTAACTATTTTGTGTGGCATATCTCTCTGATTTAAGGGCATAAAAATTCAAAGTTTGAAAAATACAAAACTTTAAATATTTTCGCCATATTTCCTTTTTTTCATAAATAATCGCAAGTAATATCGAATAAATGTTACCACTAACATGAAGTACAATATGTCACGAAAAAACTTTCTCAGAATCAGTGGGATCCGTTAAAGCGTTCCAGAGTTATAACCTCATAAAGGGACAGTGGTCAGAATTGTAAAAATTGGCTCGGTCATTAAATACCAAACTGGCTCTGTCACTAAGGGGTTAAGATTATTGTGCGTGTTTTTATTATGTATACCCTTTTAACATGTAAAGCATCATGGAATAAAAGGGCTATAATAATATAATAATAAAAATGTTTTGGGAGAAATTTTGCTTTAAAAAAGGGTTTATGTTTCATGTCTAGGAATGTAAAGTCTGTTTAGTTCAATTAACGTACTGCAGAACGCAAATTCAATCCACTGCATAGATAACAAAATCCGATTTAAAAAATTCTCTTTTGTATGAAATATGATTGTGCAGTAAGATTTTATGCATTTAGCATAAGACTTATAATTTTTCAACTGCAGCATATTTTAATTTCACAGTTACAATACCCCTATATTTTTGTTTCTGTAAATAGTTTTGTTTTTTTATAATCATTTTTTTTTTACTTCTTTTAGTTTGCTTGGTGCAATTATGTTTCTCCCCATTGTACCTGTATGAAATGTAATGGCTGTATCTGCTGAAAATAACACTTTGAGAATCTGGTCTCTTTTTGGGTTTTCAGTATTTTTTAAACTTTTCTCATGGTCTTATTCCCTTTATCATAATGCATAATTAAATTACAATACCACAGCTCTTTTTGGTATTTCCCTTCGTTCATTGTTTTGCTTAAAATACACTCTTCTTGGGTGATGTGAAGATTACTTTCAAAAGCAGATGGTTACTATTTTTTTCGGATAGTTCTTATCCTCAAGTATCCTTTTTATTAAATTAGATTGTGTTATACAGTCTTTCTATCTGAGTGCAATTTCTTCTAACTCTGTGAAATTGGCTCAGGGGAATGGGTTTTTTTATTTCATGAAATGGAAAAGATAACTATTTCCATCCAAAGTTTTAAAGTGAGTCTTGGGAGCAATAACTTGATTTGATTGAAAAATCTCCACCTTAAAAATACTATGCACTTGGCTGAGATAATCAAAGTAAATGTTATACCTCATTCATTGTTGTTCAGTTCCTCTATAAGAGAAAATGGCCTCTTGATGAATGCCTTACCAAATAAAAACAAGGTATTGATGAAACAACAGTAATATTTTATTTTATCCTTATAACATCTAGATCCTGTAATTGATCAGGACTCAAATCACTACAGAAATAAATTTGCATAACTTGGGGTGACTGGAGTACCCATAGCCATCCCATACTGCTGATGATATATTTTGTCTTGAAAAATAAATATATTGGCCCTGATTTTTTCAGCGGCATTGATGAGGAGACATGTTGGTGTCTGACTCTCCTCATCCATTAAAAGATGCACAAATATGTTGCCAGTAGCTTTTAAAATGTAACTTCTGCTGTCTGTCTCTATTTTGCTGCACTCTAAAAAATGTTCTGACATTATTTAATGATTCATTGGTAAAATTTGTAGTGGTGAATCCAAAATTGGTGAATGTTTTATTACTCTGTCCACTAAGTTGTGGACATCTCTGCTGCACATTTCTAGTCCCGG
Source organism: Ranitomeya variabilis (assembly GCF_051348905.1). NCBI lineage: Eukaryota > Metazoa > Chordata > Amphibia > Anura > Dendrobatidae > Ranitomeya > Ranitomeya variabilis. Next base: position 60,262,148 of record NC_135236.1, on the reverse strand, counting down.
TGATATCATCATTCAATTAACAGTTATAGGTACAGCCCAGAGGACTCTATCTCTGTAACATTTCTCCCTGTTAGAGTGTTCTATATTCATTCCTGTGCTTGGCAAAAATAACTCCATCTATTTCCTGGTATGTGTAAAGAGCCATTGCCGATAGCAATGACTCAACATAGTGCTCCGTCAGCTTTTGCCTGTTAGTTTCTGTAGCTCTTTCTGTAGAAACTCAATGAAATCAAAAACATATGATTGGAAGTAAGATCAAATTTCTTGCAAAAAGTATCATTTGTGGCAGATAATATGGAATAATGTGATATCAGTCTCTTATTTTCAACTTAATAATTCCTCTTAAAGAGAATCTGTCACCCCCAAAATCGCGGGTGAGGTAAGCCCACCGGCATCAGGGGCTTATCTACAGCATTCTGTAATGCTGTAGATAAGCCCCCGATGTATTCTGAAAGATGAGACAAAGAGGTTAGATAATACTCACCCAAGGGCGTTCCCGCTGCTGGTCTGGGTCTGGCGCCTCCCATCTTCATCAGATGACGTCCTCTTCTGATCTTCACGCTGCGGCTCCGGCACACTTTGCCCTGTTGAGGGTAGAGCAAAGTACTGCAGTGCACAGGCGCTGGGCCTCTCTGACCTTTCCCAGCAGGAGCTGCAGCGTGAAGACAAGAAGAGGACGTCATTATAAGAAGATGGGAGGCGCCGGACCTGGTCCAGCAGAGGGTACGCCCCTGGATGAGTATAATCTAACGTCTTTTTCTAATCTTTTAGGTTACATCGGGGGCTTATCTACAGCATTCCAGAATGCTGTAGATAAGCCCCTGATGCCGGTGGGCTTACCTCACCCCCGATTTTGGTGGTGACAGGTTCCCTTTAATAGCCTCTACAGATCGAACACACAGAAACATGGCCCTTACTAAACTGTCCTTTTCACACAACCCAATTACTCAATGGTAGAGGTACAAGAGGCAGAGAAGGGGAAGGAGTGAGGGACTGTTAAACATTACAGTATTTCGATTATAAATTTGTATATTAGTATTGGTGCAGTGCACAGTGCTGGTAGGTATGTGTTCTCTTCCCAAATATGCGACTGCGACACAGGAATGGGGTGGAAGTGCCCACTCCCCTTCCCAGAAGACACAGAATATAATTATAGAGCTTTTTTTGACATGAGCATGAGAGAGACCCACCAAGGCTTATGGTGTGGACTTCTGACTTAAAGTGAATCTGTCACCAGGTTTTTGCTACCTCATCTGAGAGCAGCATCCTTTAGGAAAAGAGACTCTCATTCAAGGGAAGTATCAGTTAGTTTACTGGGTGCAGTGACACAGTCAGAGTTCTAAGATGTAACATGTAAAAGCTGAGAAAGCTATTCATGCCCACAACAGGCTCTCTGTGTATGTAGTCTATTGACAGTGAACTGCTTACCTCAGGGTGGAGTTGGACAACTTAGCATTCAGCAGCTAGTCACAGCAATGATGATGTCCTAGTGATAAAACGTCAATTTTAAGTAAACAACAGCACACAGCTTAATAAACGACAATGGGCTGAATTCAGTGTTTCAGCCCGTATCTTCTGTTGAAGAGGTGAAGGCAACAGTGATTCCAGTGGTGATAGGAGCACTTGGAGCAGTGACCCCTAAGTTGGAAGAATGGCTTCAACAGATCCCAGGAGCAACATCTGAGCTCTCTGTCCAGAAAAGTGCAATGCTGGGAACAACTAAGATCCTGCGCAGAACCCTCAAGCTCCCAGGTCTCAGGTAGAGGACCGGAGAATGAGGAAGGACAGCAAAGACCACCCCATTGAGGGTGAAAAGGAAGGTTTTTTTTCTATATCAAACTGACAGCCAGGGAATTTAGGGAGTGGCTCCTTAACCCCTTCCCGACATTTGACGTACTATCCCGTCAAGGTGGGGTGGGCCCGTATGACCGCCGACGGGATAGTACGTCATAGCCGATCGGCCGCGCTCACGGGGGGAGCGCGGCCGATCGCGGCCGGGTGTCGGCTGCATATCGCAGCTGACATCCGGCACTATGTGCCAGGAGCGGTCACGGACCGCCCCCGGCACATTAACCCCCGGCACACCGCGATCAAACATGATCGCGATGTGCCGGTGATGCAGGGAAGCATCGCGCAGGGAGAGGGCTCCCTGCGGGCTTCCCTGAGCCCCCCGCAGCAACGCGATGTGATCGCGTTGCTGCGAGGGTCTTACCTCCCTCCCTGCCTGCTCCAGACCCGGATCCAAGATGGCCGCGGATCCGGGTCCTGCAGGGAGGGAGGTGGCTTCACAGACGCCTGCTCAGAGCAGGCACTGTGAAGCAGCCTGTACTTCTCGCAGATCGGTGATCTGTCAGAGTGCTATGCAAACTGGCAGATCACCGATCTGTATTGTCCCCCCCTGGGGCAAAGTAAAAAAGTAAAAAAAAAAATTTCCAAATGTGTAAAAAAAAATAAAAAAAAATATTCCAAAATAATGAAAAAAAAAAAAAAATATTATTCCCATAAATACATTTCTTTATCTAAATTAAAAAAAAAAAACAATAAAAGTACACATATTTAGTATCGCCACGTCCGTAACGACCCAACCTATAAAACTGCCACACTAGTTAACCCCTTCAGTAAACACCGTAAGAAAAAAAAAAAAAAAACGAGGCAAAAAACAACGCTTTATTACCATACCGCCGAACAAAAAGTGGAATAACACGCGATCAAAAAGACTGATATAAATATCCATGGTACCGCTGAAAACGTCATCTTGTCCCGCAAAAAACAAGCCGCCATACAGCATCATCAGCAAAAAATAAAAAAGTTATAGTCCTGAGAATAAAGCGATACCAAAATAATTATTTTTTCTATAAAATAGTTTTTATCGTATAAAAGCGCCAAAACATAAAAAAAATGATATAAATGAGATATCGCTGTAATCATACTGACCCGACGAATAAAACTGCTTTATCAATTTTACCAAACCCGGAACGGTATAAACGCCTCTCCCAAAAGAAATTCATGAATAGCAGGTTTTTGGTCATTCTGCCTCACAAAAATCGGAATAAAAAGCGATCAAAAACGGTCACGTGTCCGAAAATGTTACCAATAAAAACGTCAACTCGTCCCGCAAAAAACAAGACCTCACATGACTCTGTGGAGCAAATGTGGAAAAATTATAGGTCTCAAAATGTGGAGACGCAAAAACTTTTTTGCTATAAAAAGCGTCGCTGGTTTCACACTTCCGTTTTTGTCTGCAGCGTTTTTTGCACAAAAAAACGCATGCGTTTTTTCCCTATATTTAACATTGAAAACGCATGCGGTTTTTTTGTACGCGTTTGGTCGCGTTTTCAAACGCATGCGGTTTTTTTCTGCATGCGTTCATTTTCAGAAATACAACCTGCAGTATTTTCTTGCGTTTTTAAGCACATGCGTTTGTTTGCGTTAAAAACGCATGCATTTTTATCGAAAAAAACAGAAAACACACTGAAAAGCCACCCACCACCATCAAGGTGATAAAGGGATCCAAACCCTAACCCTAACTCTACCCCTAACCTCACCCCTAACCGTTTAATGAACATTTTCTGACAGTCATAGTGCCACGTATTTCAGTGCCACGTATTTCAGTGCCACGTATTTCAGTGCCACGTATTTCAGTGCCATGTATTTCAGTGCCACGTATCACGTATTTCAGTGCCACGTGTTTCAGTGCCACGTATTTCAGTGCCACGTATCACGTATTTCAGTGCCACATATTTTAGTACCACGTATTTCAGTTGCACGTATTTCAGTGCCACGTATTTCAGTGCCACGTATTTCAGTGCCACGTATTTCAGTGCCACGTATCACGTATTTCAGTGCCACGTGTTTCAGTGCCACGTATTTAAGTGCCACGTATCACATATTTCAGTGCCACGTATTTCAGTGCCACGTATTTCAGTGCCACGTATTTCAGTGCCACGTATTTAAGTGCCACATATCACATATTTCAGTGCCACTTATTTAAGTGCCACGTATTTCAGTGCCACGTATTTCAGTGCCACGTATTTCAGTGCCACGTATTTCAGTGCCACGTGTTTCAGTGCCACGTATTTAAGTGCCACGTATCACGTATTTCAGTGCCACGTATTTAAGTGCCACGTATTTCAGTGCCACGTATTTCAGTGCCACGTATTTCAGTGCCACGTATTTCAGTCACGTTTAGGGTTAGGGTTAGGGGTAGGGTTAGGGTTAGGGCTAGGGTTGGAGGTAAAGTTAGGGTTGGGGCTAAAGTTAGGGTTGGGGCTAAAGTTAGGGTTAGGGTTTGGATTACATTTACGTTTGGATTAGGGTTGGGATTAGAATTATGGGTGTGTCAGGGCTAGGGGTGTGGTTAGGGTTACCGTTGGGATTAGGGTTAGGGGTGTGTTTGGGTTAGGGTTTCAGGTAGAATTGGGGGGTTTCCACTGTCCAGGCACATCAGGGGCTCTCCAAGCGCGACATGGCGTCCAATCTCAATTCCAGCCAATTCTGCGTTGAAAAAGTAAAACAGTGCTCCTTCCCTTCCGAGCTCTCCCGTGCGCCCAAAAAGGGGTTTACCCCAACATATGTGTTATCAGCGTACTCGGGACAAATTGAACAACAACTTCTGGGGTCCAAGTTCTCTTGTTATCCTTAGGAAAATAAAAATTTGGGGGGCTAAAAATCATTTTTGTGGGAAAAAAAAGATGTTTTATTTTCACGGCTCTGCATTATAAACTGTAGTGAAACACTTGGGGGTTCAAAGTTCTCACAACACATCTAGATAAGTTCCTTGGGAGGTCTAGTTTCCAATATGGGGTCACTTGTGGGGGGTTTGTACTGTTTGGGTACATCAGGGGCTCTGCAAATGCAACGTGACGCCTGCAGACCAATCCATTTAAGGCTGCATTCCAAATGGCGCTCCTTCCCTTCCGAGCTCTGTCATGCGCCCAAACAGTGGTTCCCCCCGACATATGGGGTATCAGCGTACTCAGGACAAATTGGACAACAACTTTTGGGGTCTAATTTATCCTGTTACCCTTGTGAAAATACAAAACTGGGGGCTAAAAAATCATTTTTGTGAAAAAAAAAAAAGAATTTTTATTTTCACGGCTTTGCGCTATAAACTTTAGTGAAACACTTGGGGGTTCAAAGTTCTCAAAACACATCTAGATAAGTTCCTTGGGAGGTCTAGTTTCCAATATGGGGTCACTTGTGGGGGGTTTGTACTGTTTGGGTACATCAGGGGCTCTGCAAATGCAACGTGACGGCTGCTGACCAATCCATTTAAGTCTGCATTCCAAATGGCGCTCCTTCCCTTCCGAGCTCTGTCATGCGCCCAAACAGTGGTTCCCCCCCACATATGGGGTATCAGCGTACTCAGGACAAATTGGAAAACAAATTTTGGGGTCCAATTTATTCTGTTACCCTTGTAAAAATACAAAGCTGGGGGCTAAAAAATCATTTTTGAGAAAAAAAAAAAAAATTATTTTCACGGCTCTGCGTTATAATCTGTAGTGAAACACTTGGGGGTTCAAAGCTCTCAAAACACATCTAGATAAGTTCCTTAGGGGGTCTACTTTCCAAAATGGTGTCACTTGTAGGGAGTTTCAATGTTTAGGCACATCAGGGGCTCTCCAAACGCAACATGGCGTCCCATCTCAATTCCAGTCAATTTTGCATTGAAAAGTCAAATGGCGCTCCTTCCCTTCCAAGCTCTGCCATGCGCCCAAACAATGGTTTACACCCACATATGGGGTATCAGCGTACTCAGGACAAATTGCACAACATTTTTTGGGGTCCAATTTCTTCTCTTACCCTTGGGAAAATAAAAAATTGGGGGCAAAAAATCATTTTTGTGAAAAAATATGATTTTTTATTTTTACGGCTCTGCATTATAAACTTCTGTGAAGCACTTGGTGGGTCAAAGTGCTCACCACACATCTAGATAAGTTCCTTAGGGGGTCTACTTTCCAAAATGGTGTCACTTGTAGGGAGTTTCAATGTTTAGGCACATCAGGGGCTCTCCAAACGCAACATGGCGTCCCATCTCAATTCCAGTCAATTTTGCATTGAAAAGTCAAATGGCGCTCCTTCCCTTCCAAGCTCTGCCATGCGCCCAAACAATGGTTTACACCCACATATGGGGTATCAGCGTACTCAGGACAAATTGCACAACATTTTTTGGGGTCCAATTTCTTCTCTTACCCTTGGGAAAATAAAAAATTGGGGGCAAAAAGATCATTTTTGTGAAAAAATATGATTTTTTATTTTTACGGCTCTGCATTATAAACTTCTGTGAAGCACTTGGTGGGTCAAAGTGCTCACCACACATCTAGATAAGTTCCTTAGGGGGTCTACTTTCCAAAATGGTGTCACTTGTAGGGAGTTTCAATGTTTAGGCACATCAGGGGCTCTCCAAACGCAACATGGCGTCCCATCTCAATTCCAGTCAATTTTGCATTGAAAAGTCAAATGGCGCTCCTTCCCTTCCAAGCTCTGCCATGCGCCCAAACAATGGTTTACACCCACATATGGGGTATCAGCGTACTCAGGACAAATTGTACAACAACTTTGGGGGTCCATTTTCTCCTGTTACCCTTGGTAAAATAAAACAAATTGGAGCTGAAATAAATTTTGTGTGAAAAAAAGTTAAATGTTCATTTTTATTTAAACATTCCAAAAATTCCTGTGAAACACCTGAAGGGTTAATAAACTTCTTGAATGTGGTTTTGAGCACCTTGAGGGGTGCAGTTTTTAGAATGGTGTCACACTTGAGTATTTTCTATCATATAGACCCCTCAAAATGACTTCAAATGAGATGTGGTCCCTAAAAAAAAATGGTGTTGTAAAAATGAGAAATTGCTGGTCAACTTTTAACCCTTATAACTCCGTCACAAAAAAAAATTTTGGTTCCAAAATTGTACTGATGTAAAGTAGACATGTGGGAAATGTTACTTATTAAGTATTTTGCGTGACATATGTCTGTGATTTAAGGGCACAAAAATTCAAAGTTGGAAAATTGCAACATTTTCAAAATTTTCGCCAAATTTCCATTTTTTTCACAAATAAACGCAAGTTATATCGAATAAATTTTACGTTTAACATGAAGTACAATATGTCACGAGAAAACAATGTCAGAATCGCCAAGATCCATCAAAGCGTTCCAGAGTTATAGCCTCATAAATGGACAGTGGTCAGAATTGTAAAAATTGGCCCGGTCATTAACGTGCAAACCACCCTTGGGGGTGAAGGGGTTAATAATAATAATCTTAATAATCTTTATTTTTATATAGTGCTAACATATTCCGCAGCGCTTTACAGTTTGCAAGAAGCTTAAGAAGCATTTCAATGCCCTGGAGTGCCCAAGCCAGTCTCCAGACCTGAACCCTGTGGGAAATCTTTGGAGGGGACTGAAACTAAATGTCCAGTGGCAGCCCCGAAACCTGAGAGAAGATCTGTATGGAGGAGTGGGCCAAAATCCCTGCTGCAGTGCATGCAAACTGGGTCAAGTTTTGTTTTTCTATTGTTTCAAATACATATTTCATGCAATAAAATACAAATTAATTATGTAAACATCATGCAATGTGATTTTCTGATTTTTTTTTTAAACATTCTGTCTGTCACAGTTGAAGCGTACCTACGATAAAAATTACAGACCTCTACTTTCTTTGAAGGTGTGAAAACTTGCAAAATCCACAGTGTATCAATTGCTTATTTTCCCCACTGTATTTATCATGATCGGAAGAATAGATCAAAAGAATAGAAGGATCAAAGGTTGAAAGAATAGAAGGAGCAAAGTGTAGAGGAAGAACAGTAATGATGGCTTGATAGAATCAAAATAATGGTGGCGAAGATCCTGGTGGACCTATCTAGGCTTGCACAAGATCGATCTTCCTACAGATCGTTTAGCCATCAAGTCGTCATGGTTCGAGATAGAGCCGAAGGTCTGTAAAATAATATATCTATATAGGTGATGCTATTATAATATTTTAACACGTGTTTTCCATACAAATTGTATTTAATCGTTGATATGTGCAGTTGTTTTGATTGATTGCAGGGGGGTTAAATAAGAGGGTTGTGCACTACTGTAATAGCTTAACAAAGACCCATACCTATACTAGGGGTCAAAACATTGCTGCTTTTTCTGTATTTCTAATGCCATAAAGCAAAATGATCATTATTGGATGCTGAAACCACATTTTTTTACTTAGATTTAGGTACCCTCACTGAACATATGGAGTTGACTACATCACTGTTAGCTCCTTTTCCCAGTCACACTGTTCTGATGGAGATGATATTCTAATAGCACATAATGGTCTAAGCGTAATATACTAAATGACTACATGCAGAAGAACTCTAGTAGCTATTATAAAAGAGTACCTCATTTAGAACTATCATAAATTAGCAATTACATGGATAGCAGATTGATTTCAATGTAATTTTTCACACTGCAAAGAAATGAAACACTTGCTACCAATTTCTGGTGCAGATTACAGCTGATTGTTGGGAATCGACTTATTTTCAGGGTAACTTTATACGAAAGGGAAACAACAAAAGAAACCTATGAAAGGGAACAGTACTTTCTAAAATCTTTGCATAAATCTACAGTAAAAGAAAATATAACACACTGGTAAAAGACCTTATGAGATTATTTTGCTTCTTTCTCTACCTCTTCTCAGACCTGCCTCCTGAACTTACACCATTGAAAAAAAACTCAACTCTGTCTTGGTCAAAGCAAGATGAATGACATGTGAGGTGTCAGTTTATAAGTAGCTATTAATCACCATGAAGAGAAGGAGGGAGAGCAGTGTTATATAATGGGCAGAGGAAGAAAGATTGTGCTGAGCTTTCAATCAAGTCTTTTACCTAACAATTGAGCTGGATTCTCATCTACACTGCTCAGTATTGCTTTATAAGACCCTCTATACTGCTTGTGCTTCTGTCTGTGCACTTTCTAAAGAAGGAAGAGAAGGATCCATTCCTGGGTATTGAGTGAAGGAGACCTCACAACGATTAGTCTCCACCCCCACCCCCCAGCTCAGAGTCAATTGCAAATTAAGATCTTGCAGAGGCAAAAAATTTGTGAAAATGCATGATACAGGACATATAATTACTAAAGATACAGCTATTCCTCATGTTCACACACCTACACCTAACAGTTAATTCGGAACATTTACTTTAACTCCTTCAAGCCAAAGTAATTTTTCACCTTTCTGACCAGTGTCACAGTATGTAATAATAACTTTACAACACTTCAACATATCCCAGTGATTCTGAGAATGTTTTTTCACGACACATTGTAATTCCTAATAGTAGCTAATTTAGTTCGATATTATTTGTATTTATGAAAATATTGAAAGTTTGATGAAAATGTTGAAAACTTTCAAAGTTCTAATTTTAAATTTTCATACCCTCAAAACAAAAAGTCATATCGCACAAAATATTTATTAAATTACATTCACCCCATATCTACTTTATGTCAACATCATTTTTAAAACATGTTATTTTAGAAAGTTAGGAAAAAGGGTTAAATAATATTTTGCAGCAAATTTTAATTCTTCCAACAAAATTTACAAAACCTACTTTATTATGGACCACTTTACATTTGCAGCATTTTAAGGGGCCTATATTGAAAACCCCAATATAGGAACACATTTTAAAACTGCAATGCTCAATGTATTCAAAACTGCATGTAAGAAGTTTGTTAACCCTTCAAATACTTCAGAAAAATTATAGCAATTTGAAAGAAAATAATAGAAAAATATGTTTTTTTTTTCCAATAAAATATTGCTTTGGCCCCAAACTTTTCATTGTCCCAAGAGTAACAGGAGAAAATGACCTCACAATTTGTTGAGTAATTATTCCTGAGTATGCAGATACTCGTTTTGGCACGTGGCAGGGCTTAGAAGGGAATTAGTGCCATTAAACTTTTGGAGCACAAAATTGAAGAGCTTCTAAAATACCAAAACAAGTGACTCAATATTGGGAACTACACTCTTGAAAGAATTCATTTAGGTAGGGGTGAGTATCTTAAACTCACAGGTGCGTCACAGAGTTTAAAATATTGGACCATGAAAATGAAAAATTAAGGGTTTTTTTTTTACAAAAAGTTGCTTTTGATTTTTCCAGAAACAAGAACACATTGGAATATGCCAATGTAGTTGGCAATACACTGTGCCAAGCGTGTGCATCTGGTGACATGCACCCCATAAATTAAGTTCCTTGTCCTTGCCACAGTAATTTCAAACATGTGGACAATAAATGTGGTTTAGATGTATTGTGAGGCTCAGAATGGAAGAGGGTTATTTGGATTTGGGAGCACAGGTCTCACACGACTTCTTTGAGGGAAGCCATGGCACATTTCCTGACCTTTTGCGCTACCAGCAACATCCCCTATCTTTCTGTAAACAGATGATGGACCTCAGTAGGGATTTATCAACTGTGGATTAAATTCAAACATTTATTATTACTATTTTATAGCACATAACACTTTGGATCCCTTTTAAAGCTCTGTTCACATTTATCCTGTGCTGTACATTGAGCACTTACATCGGGGTTTTCATCTTAATGTCTCAGATACGTAATTCAGATGGAAACCTCATGGGTTCTTGCACTATAGTGAGGCAGCAGAGTTACTCTGGACCCTGTCTGGCCTCTATTCAGCAGTGTTTGTTTTTTAGAGGTACACAAAACTGTGGTCAACCACCATTCTGTGTATGCATAAAAAGATGGACACAGAGGGAACATAGACCAGACAGAGTGCAAAGTGATGCCTTCTGCCTTATTGCAGGAAATGTGCTGTCTGAATCATATTTTTCAGAGAATTAGCTAGAAACCCCTAAATATTTGCTCAGCGTAGAACACGGGATAAAATGGAAGTGAGCATCAGTAAGCATAATGAATAAATCAACAGCTCCGTAAGAATTACTTTTTATATTTTTTGGTACAGATCATTATGTGGTATAGGTGATAAGACAACTTTACGCTTTTTTACAAAAACAAATATTTTTGTGTTGTCATATTGTTTGTTTGCTTTTTATTCAGATTTTTGGGAGTTGGACTGATCAAAAACAGCAATTCAGGAATTGTTTTTTTTATACCACCACCAAAAATTATATCACCAAGTGTTATAAATCATAAGACAGCTTTTTTTTTCTGATCAGTAAAATTCCAGTGATGTTACATTTATGTAGGTTTTTAATCTTTTGCTGCTTTTGTACACTAAAACAATTTTATAGAAAAAGTAATTTGTTCTTGTTTTGCCATATTCTTATTTTTTATGCTAATGGGGCTTATTAAGGGACTTGTAGGGATACCATTTTTGTGATCACATCTTATTCAGCAATATGATGTGTAGCGTTTTCCTTACTTTGGGTCTTGGGGGACACTCACTTTGCACGGGAATAACGCATACAGGCACGATATCTCACACAAATTAAGTCCATTCCGGTTTATTAAGCATCATAAACCACACAGTAAGCCAGGTTACACACCACCAGCTTACACATAGTCTGTTACTTTAACACGTGTGGCTTTACAAAGCATTCAATAGTCACACCTTTTCTCGTCAGTCACCAGGTGACTGCACAGTTCATTACAGTTCATTGTATGCATCAACGGAACATATTAACCACCAGCAGTCTGTTGCAATGCCGTATAGTACAGGTTTTTTTCCCATACCAGGGGTTACCTCTTAGGAGCCTCAGCTCCACGCACTGACTCCTGCCAGTGCTGGTTCACAGGGAAACTGCCTGACTGGGATCACTGTCCTTGTGACCAGGGCACCTCGGATAGTCCAGACCCACAGTAGGAACTGTAGCTTTCCCAACACAGAAACCATCCCAGGCTCTGTAGATGCAGCCATTCCATGCGCTTCCAGGAAGTCCAATCACAGGCACTTGCAACACACAGGCCATCAGTCCATTATATTACCAGGTGCTTGCAGGACTACAGTCCATCCCAGGACAATCCAGCACCCTGACCATTCCAGGACTCACACTCTTACCAGGTGCTTGCAGGACTCCAGTCCATACCAGGACAATCCAACACCTCGAGCATTCAGTCCATAGCCTCAGCAGTGCTTCCAGGACTCCAGCCCACTCCAGGACAATCCAACACACAGGATATTACAGGACTCACACTCTTCAGTGCTTTCAGGACATCTCTACTGCCAGGAGTCTCCAACAGTGACCGTCCACTAGGTCTACAGTCTCAGGTGCTTCCAGGACGTCTCCACTCCCAGGAGACTCCAACAACGACCGTCCAGGACCTTGCACATGGACCAAACAGGTCCATACACTCTGACCATGTGACCAGACCTCAGTCACATTATATGCCTGTAAGTCTGTAACCACTCCCCTGGGTGGGAGTGTGGGTGTGTGTGGCTAGTTTGACCCTCCCATCTCTCATAACTAGCCCTGCCAGTCTCCCATTAGAACTACACATTTACTTGTGGGACTACAGGTCCCAGAACACAACATAACTTTAGACTGACAGCGCAGAGTGTCTTCCTCTGCAACACACACACCGGCCATTTACACTCCTGCCGGACTCTGTCTCATCACATTTATGCCTCCAAGCGCATCTTGAAGCACACACACAGCGCCCCCTGGCTGTAAAGTGGGTCACTGCACCATAGATGCAAAAACATAGTATTTGCCATGATTTTTATTTTATTTTATTTTTATGGTATTTACTGTAGTGGTTAAATAGGGTGACAGATTTATAGACTATTGTTATTATTATTTATTTATATAGTACCATTGATTCCATGGTGCTGTACATGAGAAGGGGTAATTTCAAAATACAAATTTCACTTACAGTAGACAAAATAAAGACTGATACAGAGGGAAGAGGACCCTGCCCTTGCGGGCTTACATTCTACAGATTAGGTTGTTCCAGATGCAGAGATATCAATTATGTGTACTTTTGTTTGGTTTATTTTTGTTTTTAACATAAAAATGTGTTCTTGTTGGCATAACATTTTTTCTGTTTGTTATTTAGTGCATTTTTTGTTAAATTTTTACAATTGTGTTTTACCTTCTGTTAGGTGTTGAGATCCCTCCTCTGCACAGAGTGAATCTCGAACCATCTCCGCTGCGGTCTCCCATTCTTCTCCAGCTGCAGTGGATCCTGCTCAGCAGAGATGTCAGTCCCAGCGTCCAGCTCAGGCTGATACTGGGTGACTGGTTACTACTGTCCTTCCAGGCTCTGCCTTTGTAGCCAGCACTGATCAACAGCGGGCTGATCTTTCTGGGACTAAGTCCTGCTTTTCCCATACTGAGCATGCCCACATGACGACCTCCCATTGGAGGCCGGGGGTCACATGCTCAGGTCCTGTTGTGACTCCTATTGGATCATCTGGAAGGTCTTGTAGCACTGCCGCTATAAAATGTTTGCATGGCCGCTCAGCCATGTGCTAGTGTACACTTGTAAATGTGTGTGTGTTGACGTGTGAAAGTCGTTCATTAATTATCCCCTCCCTTGTGTATGACTGCTCACGTAAGGTGGATGATTGCTATCTAGCACCCGACTTAGCTATCAGCACGTGACACACAAAACAGCGTCAAATTGCTGTGACCGCCAGTGCGGCGCAGTGCGCTTTCCTTACCCAAGCCTGGGTGGTTAGTGGCATCCGCCAGAGCGGCACCCCACGCACTCTCGTGCATCTAAATAATTATTATTATTTCATTCACTCTGACACCCCAGTTGCGGTGTCGAACACAAGAGGTCTAGTTGTACTCTAATCCAGAGTCTTGGGATTAAGTTCTGTGACTCCTTGCTTGCGCTCTTTTGTGAGGTACCGCGGCCCTGTGACACAAAAGGGTTTGCTTTCTTCATACAGGGTGAAGTTATTCCGTGTGTGAATCCATTTTGTACCGCCATATAGTCCGTCATTACTCAGCAGCAGGTTCCATCTCTGCACAGTGGACCTCGGGCTGCGAACACATCTCATTCTATCTATATTATTATTTGGTGCTTTCCGCTAGCCCTAACATCTTCTTTTTTACTTAGTGACTCTATGGGACTTCAACGTTTATGTTTCTGTTCCCTTGTCTAATGCATTCTAATACACGAGTTGCAATGAATTAGGCCTGTCATTTTGTCAATGATTTTGTCAAACACGACTCACTCGCAACGCATGTGATTTAGATACTACTGTTAAGGGGAACTCCGCTTCCCACTCACTAATCTACTCACGTATTACAATAGGCTGACAATGAGCTAAGTGCAAACCACAGCCAGTTCTCACATTCCAACTTTTCGCTGCCACCACTCGTCGTTTTGATTTGCCAGTGATCACACACTACCACACACGCCACACAGTGCTAGGGGTTGAGTTCCCGCCTCTGCACAGGGGGAATCTCGAATCATCTCCGCTGCGGTCTCCCATTCTTCTGCAGCTGCAGTGGAGCCTGATCAGCGGAGACGTCGGTCCCAGCGTCTGGCTCAGCCTGATACGGTGCGGATGGTTACTGTTGCCTTTCCAGGCTCAGCCATAGTAGATAGTACTGGTCAGCGGCGAGCAGACGTGTCTGGGACTAAGTCCTGCTTTTCCCCTTCTGAGCATGCCCAGGGTAAGTCCTCTCATTGGAGGTTGGGGGTCACATGCTCAGGTACTGCAGCACCTCCGTCGTAGTCTATCTGCATGATATCCTCATCTACTCTCCAGATATTGACTCCCACCGGAGAGATGTTTGCAAACTCTTCGACCTCTTACGAGCTAATTCCCCTCTACGTCAAGATGGGGAAATGTGTGTTTGAGCAGGAGTCCTTACCTTTCCTGGGCTATATCATCTCTGCCCAGGGATTGGCTATGGATCCTGCCAAACTACAGGCTGTGATGGACTGGCGAGAACCCCATTCTCTTAAAGTGGTGCAGGGCTTTATGGGGTTCATTGACTATTATCGCCAGTTCATTCCTCATTTCTAAACTTTGGTAGCTCCCTTGGTAGCCCTCACCAAGATGGGATCAAATCCCAAATTGTGGTCTGAGGGGGTCTCCAACGCCTTCACTTCTATTAAGTCCCATTTTGCTAGCGCTCACATCCTACATCGCCCCGATGTAGATAAGCCATTTATAATGGAGGTGGATGCCTCTTCCATTGGTGCTGGAGCAGTCCTCTTTCAAAAGGATGCTCAAGGTCGGAAGCATCCTTGCTTCTTCTTTTCCAAGACCTTTACACCAGCGGAGAGGAATTATTCCATCGGGGACAGGGAGTTGCTAGCAATGAAGTTGGCCTTCTCTGAGTGGAGACATCTTTTGGAGGGGGCTCGCTTTCCTTTCCAAGTATTCACAGACCACAAGAATTTGGTTTACCTACAGACAGCCCAGCGGTTAAATTCTCGCCAGGCCAGATGGTCCTTGTTCTTCTCCCGGTTCCATGTCACCCTCCATTTCCTTTCTGGGGAGAAGAACATTCGTGCCGACTCTCTTGCTCGCTCCGTTGTATTATCTAAGGAGGAGGAAGAGGAGCCTCAACTTATTGTCCCTACCGAGAGTCTGATAACTGTGGCCCCGGTTTCGCTAGAGTCTGAGAATCCAGTTTGCATCCGGAGGTTCTCTCTTGGGCTCACTCGTCCAGGGTGGGTGAACATTTTGGGTTCAAAAGGACATCTGAGCTACTGGCGAGGACATACTGGTGGCAGCATATGGCCCGTGACGTGGCAGACTATGTTCGGGCGTGTGTCTCCTGCACCAAGAACAAGTCTCCTCATCAACAGCCAGCTGGGTTGCTTTACCCCCTGCCGGTGGCGGACAGGCCCTGGGAGATGGTTAGGATGGATTTTGTGGTGGGCTTACCCAAGTCTCGTAGTTGCACCATTATTTGGGTGATCACCGACCATTTTTCCAAAATGGTGCACTTGGTGCCTCTTCCATTGCTACCTTCTGCACGGGCGCTGGCAGCATTGTTTATCAAACACATCTTTCGCCTACACGGTATGCCGGACAAAATTGTCAGTGACCGGGGTCCCCAGTTTGCATCTCGATTCTGGAGAGAACTTTGTCGTCTACTCAGCATTGAGTTGAATCTCTCCTCAGCATATCATCCCAAGACGAATGGGTTGGTAGAGAGGGCCAACCTGACTCTGGTCACATACTGTATCTACATCATTTTGTTTCTGCCAGGCAGGATGACTGGGCATCCTTGCTACCATGGGTGGAGTTTGCACTTAACAACACCGTAGTCGACTCCATCGGTCAGACTCAATTCCTCCTTAATTACGGCCAGCATCCACGTGTCCCTGTGCCCATGCCCATGTCTTCCGCCGACTCCAGGGTGGCAGACTGGGCTGTGGAGGCACGGGATATTTGGGATCACACTCAGGAAGCCATTCGGGCCTCCAAGGAGAGAATGAGGTCCTCTGCCGATGCTCATCAGCTTCCCGCTCCGACCTTTGCTCCTGGCGACTTAGTGTGGCTCTCCGCCCATAACATCAGGCTGCGTGTTGAGTCCACTAACTTTCCACCTCGCTACTTGGGTTCCTTCAAGGTCCTTGAACAGGTTAACCCTGTGGTCTACTGTCTGGCCCTTCCTACATGCCTAGGTATCACCGACACCTTTCATGTGTCCCTCTTGAAGCCCGTATACATGTCCTGGTTCTCTGAGTCATCTGCCGGGACATTGGGTTAGTCTACGGACGATTACGAGGTGAACGCTATTTTTGGGGTGTAAGGTGCTACGTGGCAAGAAATTTTATTTGGTGGACTGGAAGGGTTATAGCCCAGTGGACAGGTCCTGGGAACCTGCTGAGCACATTCGAGCTCCTCAGCTCATTGAGGCCTTCGAGCATAGCGAGGTCTAAGAAGGGTGGCCCTAGGAGGGGGGGTAATGTTAGGGTCGAGTTCCTGCCTCTGCACAGGGGGAATCTCGAACCATCTCCGCTGTGGTCTCCCATCCTTCTCCAGCCTCAGTGGAGTCTGATCAGGAGAGACGTCGGTCCCAGCGTCGGGCTCAGCCTGATACGGTGCGGATGGTTACTGCTGCCTTTCCAGGCTCAGCCATTGTAGCTAGTACTGGTCAGCGGCGAGCAGACGTCTCTGGGAATAAGTCCTGCTTTTCCCCTTCTGAGCATGCCCAGGGTAAGTCCTCTCATTTAAGGTCAGGGGTCACATGCTCAGGTACTACAGCAGCTCCCATTTGTCCTCTAGAAAGGTCCTGAAGTGGCTCAGGTACTGTAGCAGCTCCCATTGGTCCTCTAGGAAGGTCCTGTAGTTGCTGCAGCTATAAAAGGTTTGCATGGCTGCACGGCCATGCGTTAGTATCAACTAAGTTACGTGTTCTGCGCCAGTGTGGTCATATGTATGTGGTTTCAGAGTTCGGCAGAAATAAGCCCCTAGAATACCGGCACCTCCGGTGAGGAGTTTTGCGTGTGCTATTCTGACTGCATGACCACTATTCGCTCTATTTGGTAGCTGTGTTCCTTTGTGAGGTTAACAGGGCACAGTGTTCTCTTGTCTTAAGTGACTTTGTGAAGTAACAGAGTTCACTTATACCGCCATATAGTACTGTCAGTTACTAGCAGCGGGCTTTACTCCTGCACGGTGGACCCTGGGTAGCGAACGCACCTGTTACTCTATAAATATATATTTGGTGCATTCCGCCAAACCCTGACACATAGTTTCCCCAAGCACCTGATAGGTACAATTCTTCTACTCTGGCATACACAGGGTAAAACCACCAAACTATACTTAGGCTACTTTCACACTAGCGTCGGGAACAACCCGTCGCCATGCGTCGGGCCGACGTTCCCGACGCTAGCGTGGTCTCCGCCGCACAACGGGGGCAGCGGATGCATTTTTCCCACGCATCCGCTGCCCCATTGTGAGGTGCGGGGTAGGGTTGAGCGACTTTCATTTTTTTAAGATCGAGTAGGGTTTTGGGAAACCCGATTTTGTCCAGAGTCGAGTCAAGTGCAGTCGGCCGATTATCGCTAAAAGTCGGGGATCGACCGAAACACGAAACCCAATGCAAGTCAATGGGGAAGCATAGTCGGCAGTGAGTGGAGGCCAGGAAAACACCTACAGTGCCCATTTTAATGCCAAAAACATCCATTCTTGTTTCTGAAGCTTGCCAATCTTAATTAACTGTATAATAATAGTTGGGCATAGGGAATTGGGGGAAAGTTGTGGGGGGAGTAGGGCTGGCTCAAGTTTTTCGTGGGCCCAGGAAATGCGGACTACGTCACGGCGGTGTTGCAGGGAAAGGTAAGTATTTAAACGTTGCAAGTGCTGTGATCCTGAGCAAGCAGGGGGGGGCCCACTCGTTCGCATTGGCACTGGCACAGGGCCCCTCAAAGTACGGCGGTGTGTTTGCATGGCGGAGGCGCCTCCCACCAGCAGCGACACTTTTGTGTACTCTGAGGGGCCCTGTGCCAGTGACGTCGCCAACGAGTATGCCCCCCCACCTGATGAAGGAACCTGCACTTTCATCTGCACCTTCCTCTTTGTCCCTGTGTAAGGCCGGCGTCACACTGGCGAGTTTTACGGACGTAAGAGCGCAGAAACTACGTCCGTAAAACTCGCATAACATACGGCACAATTATTCTCAATGGGGCTGCTCCTATCAGCCGTATATTACGGTTCAGTATTATACGGCTTTCTACGGCCGTACAAAATCGCAGCATGCTGCGTTTGTCAGCGTACTGCGCAAAAAAATCGCCAATGAAAGTCTATGGGGGCGAGAAAAATACGGATTCCACACGGACCAGCAGTGTGACTTGCGAGAAATACGCAGCGCTGTTAGTGAAAAGTCGGTAATTCAATTGCCGGCTTTTCATTTCTCCTGCACAAACCCGACAGGATATGAGACATGGTTTACATACAGTAAACCATCTCATATCCCCCTTTTTTTTGCATATTCCACACTACTAATGTTAGTAGTGTGTATGTGCAAAATGTGGGCGCTGTAGCTGCGAAAATAAAGGGTTAAATGGCGGAAAAAATTGGCGTGGGCTCCCGCGCAATTTTCTCCGCCAGAATGGTAAAGCCAGTGACTGAGGGCAGATATTAATAGCCAGGAGAGGGTCCATGGTTATTGGCCCCCCCGTGGCTAAAAACATCTGCCCCCAGCCACCCCAGAAAAGGCACATCTGGAAGATGCGCCTGTTCTGGCACTTGGCCACTCTCTTCCCACTCCCTGTAGCGGTGGGATATGGGGTAATGAAGGGTTAATGCCACCTTGCTATTGTAAGGTGACATTAAGCCAGATTAATAATGGAGAGGCGTCAATTATGTCACCTATCCATTATTAATCCAATTGTTGGAAAGGGTTAAAAAACACACACACACATGATTAAAAAGGATTTTAATGAAATAAACACAGCGGTTGTTGTAATAATTTATTGTTCTCTCAAATCCATTTGCAGTCCCTCGCTTGGCAACATAATAAACGCACAAGATACATACCTTCTGATGTACTGTCAGGTCCAACGATGTAATCCATCTGAAGGGGTTAACTAATATTACAGGCAGGAGCCCTGCTAAATGCAGCTGTGCTCCGTGCTTGTAATTCCCCTGCGAATGAATGAAATGTAGGTCATTGACCTACATTTCATTCATTCGCGGTGAGGCGCCCTCTGGTGGATGTTCTCATGAACTGCAGCCTGGGAACTTTTTCCCACGCTCCAGGTCATATGAGGACATCCACCAGGGGGCGCATCACCGCGACTGAAGGAAATGTAGGTCAATGACCTACATTTCATTCATTCGCAGGGGAATTACAAGCACGGAGCACAGCTGCATTATAGCAGGGCTCCTGCTTGTAATATTAGTTAACCCCTTCAGATGGATTACATCGTTGGACCTGACAGTACATCAGAAGGTATGTATATTGTGCGTTTATTATGTTGCCAAGCGAGGGACTGCAAATGGATTTGAGAGAACAATAAATTATTACAACAACCGCTGTGTTTATTTCATTAAAATCCTTTTTAATCATGTGTGTGTGTGTTTTTTAACCCTTTCCAACAATTGGATTAATAATGGATAGGTGTCATAATTGACGCCTCTCCATTATTAATCTGGCTTAATGTCACCTTCCAATAGCAAGGTGGCATTAACCCTTCATTACCCCATATCCCACCGCTACAGGGAGTGGGAAGAGAGTGGCCAAGTGCCAGAATAGGCGCATCTTCCAGATGTGCCTTTTCTGGGGTGGCTGGGGGCAGATGTTTTTAGCCACGGGGGGGCCAATAACCATGGACCCTCTCCTGGATATTAATATCTGCCCTCAGTCACTGGCTTTACCATTCTGGCGGAGAAAATTGCGCGGGAGCCCACGCCAATTTTTTCCGCCATTTAACCCTTTATTTCAGCAGCTACAGCGCTGAAATTTTGCACATACACACTACTAACATTAGTAGTGTGGAATATGCAAAAAAAAAGGGGATATGAGATGGTTTACTGTATGTAATCCATGTCTCATATCCTGTCGGGTTTGTGCAGGAGAAATGAAAAGCCGGCAATTGAATTACCGGCTGTTCACAGATATCGCGCTGAATGAAATCTAAATACAGAATATATATATATGTGTCTCAATGACATATATATATATATATACTGTATATATGTTTTAATGAACATTTGAGCACATAAATCCATTAGATGTCGGTTTTGCAAGCCTGCGCGAAAATCTCGCAGTACGGATGCCATACGGATTACATACGGAGGATGCCATGCGCAAAATACGCTGACACACCCTGCCTACGGATCACTATTTTGGGAACATTTCACCGTATTTCGGCCGTATTACGGCCGTAAAATACGGACCGTATTGTCTTACGCCGAGTGTGACGCCGGCCTAAGGTGGTATAACATGCGGGAAGGGGAACCTTACTTTCAGCAGGGTCAGATTCTGGCTGTGTAGAGTACAAGGGGAATGTAGTGGTCTAGGTCAATGTACCAGCAGACTCATTTAGCAGTGGCTGGGCAATGGGCAGGATGAGGAGGAAACAGATATAGGGCCAAAGAATAAAGTAGGCTAAATGCAGTTCAAAATTGGTAACAGGACTAAACAGGCGGCATTGCTTTGTTCAGTGGAGTAGCAAACCCAAGAGCAGCAGACACTGTTTCAAGGGCCTAACCACACTAGTAGGCCAAATGCAGTTTAATATCTGATAGTATAGGGCGAAAGCCAGAATGTGGAAGCTCAGCTTTGTTCAGTTGAGGACAACACCAGGGAGGGGCAGACACCTTTAGTAGGCCGGAAAAGCCTATTGCATTTTTTAAAATGGTAATTTGGAGCAGAAGGTTGAAGCTCAGCTTTATTTAGTTGAGGACAACACCAGGCAGGGGCACACAGACAGACACCTTTAGTAGGCCGGAAAAGTCTATTGCATTTTTTAAAATGGTAATTTGGAGCAGAAGGTTGAAGCTCAGCTTTATTTAGTTGAGGACAACACCAGGCAGGGGCACACAGACAGACACCTTTAGTAGGCCGGAAAAGCCTATTGCATTTTTTAAAATGGTAATTTGGAGCAGAAGGTTGAAGCTCAGCTTTATTCAGTTGAGGACAACACCAGGCAGGGGCACACAGACAGACACCTTTAGTAGGCCGGAAAAGCCTATTGCATTTTTTAAAATGGTAATTTGGAGCAGAAGGTTGAAGCTCAGCTTTATTTAGTTGAGGGCAACACCAGGGAGGGGCAGAAGCCGTTAGTAGGCCCTAACCACCATTTTGTTTTTTAAAAACCACTTAATGAGAGCCGGAAGGTTGAAGCTCAGCTTTATTCAGTTGAGGACAACACCAGGCAGGGGCACACAGACAGACACCTTTAGTAGGCCGGAAAAGCCTATTGCATTTTTTAAAATGGTAATTTGGAGCAGAAGGTTGAAGCTCAGCTTTATTTAGTTGAGGACAACACCAGGCAGGGGCACACAGACAGACACCTTTAGTAGGCCGGAAAAGCCTATTGCATTTTTTAAAATGGTAATTTGGAGCAGAAGGTTGAAGCTCAGCTTTATTTAGTTGAGGGCAACACCAGGGAGGGGCAGAAGCCGTTAGTAGGCCCTAACCACCATTTTGTTTTTTAAAAACCACTTAATGAGAGCCGGAAGGTTGAAGCTCAGCTTTATTCAGTTGAGGACAACACCAGGCAGGGGCACACAGACAGACACCTTTAGTAGGCCGGAAAAGCCTATTGCATTTTTTAAAATGGTAATTTGGAGCAGAAGGTTGAAGCTCAGCTTTATTCAGTTGAGGACAACACCAGGCAGGGGCACACAGACAGACACCTTTAGTAGGCCGGAAAAGCCTATTGCATTTTTTAAAATGGTAATTTGGAGCAGAAGGTTGAAGCTCAGCTTTATTTAGTTGAGGACAACACCAGGCAGGGGCACACAGACAGACACCTTTAGTAGGCCGGAAAAGCCTATTGCATTTTTTAAAATGGTAATTTGGAGCAGAAGGTTGAAGCTCAGCTTTATTCAGTTGAGGACAACACCAGGCAGGGGCACACAGACAGACACCTTTAGTAGGCCGGAAAAGCCTATTGCATTTTTTAAAATGGTAATTTGGAGCAGAAGGTTGAAGCTCAGCTTTATTTAGTTGAGGACAACACCAGGCAGGGGCACACAGACAGACACCTTTAGTAGGCCGGAAAAGCCTATTGCATTTTTTAAAATGGTAATTTGGAGCAGAAGGTTGAAGCTCAGCTTTATTTAGTTGAGGACAACACCAGGCAGGGGCACACAGACAGACACCTTTAGTAGGCCGGAAAAGCCTATTGCATTTTTTAAAATGGTAATTTGGAGCAGAAGGTTGAAGCTCAGCTTTATTTAGTTGAGGGCAACACCAGGGAGGGGCAGAAGCCGTTAGTAGGCCCTAACCACCATTTTGTTTTTTAAAAACCACTTAATGAGAGCCGGAAGGTTGAAGCTCAGCTTTATTCAGTTGAGGACAACACCAGGCAGGGGCACACAGACAGACACCTTTAGTAGGCCGGAAAAGCCTATTGCATTTTTTAAAATGGTAATTTGGAGCAGAAGGTTGAAGCTCAGCTTTATTCAGTTGAGGACAACACCAGGCAGGGGCACACAGACAGACACCTTTAGTAGGCCGGAAAAGCCTATTGCATTTTTTAAAATGGTAATTTGGAGCAGAAGGTTGAAGCTCAGCTTTATTTAGTTGAGGACAACACCAGGCAGGGGCACACAGACAGACACCTTTAGTAGGCCGGAAAAGCCTATTGCATTTTTTAAAATGGTAATTTGGAGCAGAAGGTTGAAGCTCAGCTTTATTTAGTTGAGGGCAACACCAGGGAGGGGCAGAAGCCGTTAGTAGGCCCTAACCACCATTTTGTTTTTTAAAAACCACTTAATGAGAGCCGGAAGGTTGAAGCTCAGCTTTATTCAGTTGAGGACAACACCAGGCAGGGGCACACAGACAGACACCTTTAGTAGGCCGGAAAAGCCTATTGCATTTTTTAAAATGGTAATTTGGAGCAGAAGGTTGAAGCTCAGCTTTATTTAGTTGAGGACAACACCAGGCAGGGGCACACAGACAGACACCTTTAGTAGGCCGGAAAAGCCTATTGCATTTTTTAAAATGGTAATTTGGAGCAGAAGGTTGAAGCTCAGCTTTATTTAGTTGAGGGCAACACCAGGGAGGGGCAGAAGCCGTTAGTAGGCCCTAACCACCATTTTGTTTTTTAAAAACCACTTAATGAGAGCCGGAAGGTTGAAGCTCAGCTTTATTCAGTTGAGGACAACACCAGGCAGGGGCACACAGACAGACACCTTTAGTAGGCCGGAAAAGCCTATTGCATTTTTTAAAATGGTAATTTGGAGCAGAAGGTTGAAGCTCAGCTTTATTTAGTTGAGGGCAACACCAGGGAGGGGCAGAAGCCGTTAGTAGGCCCTAACCAAAGTTGAAGGCCAAATGCAGTTTAATTTCTGATACTATAGGCCGAAAGCCAGAAGGTGGAAGCTCCGATTTAGACAGTGGAGGACAATTTGAATTAGGGACTGCAGACAGACTTAGTAGGCTGTCCCCTGTGGACCATGCATCCAACACATTAACCCATTGCGCCGTAATGGACACGTAATCTTCCGTGGCCATGCCTACAGGTCCATGCGTCTGTTGTCAGGTGCACCTTTGTACTCACAGATTGCCAGAGTGCATGGACAATGCGGTCTTCTACATGCTGGTGGAGGGTTGGGATGGCTTTTCTCGCAAAAGAAGTGTCGACTGGTTAGCTTGTAGCGTGGTACAGCGTAGTCCATCATGGCCTTATTAATAGTAAATAAAATATATAACTAGGCTCTATGAACTTTTAAATAGGTTCCAGGGGTACACGGGCAGCATTGGTGTGGTCAGTGGAGGAGTATTGCAAGTAGGGGCTGCAGACAGGCTATCAAAGGCCTAAAATACCAAACAGTAGGCACTCATGGCAGTTTTACATCGGTTACATGGATACACAGGCAGGCACTCCAGGCAGCATTGTGGTCAGTGGAGGAGTATTGCAAGTAGGGGCTGCAGACAGGCTATCAAAGGCCTAAAATACCAAACAGTAGGCACTCATGGCAGTTTTACATCGGTTACATGGATACACAGGCAGGCACTCCAGGCAGCATTGTGGTCAGTGGAGGAGTATTGCAAGTAGGGGCCGCAGACAGGCTATCAAAGGCCTAAAATAACAAACAGTAGGCAGTCATGGCAGTTTTACATCGGTTACATGGATACACAGGCAGGCACTCCAGGCAGCTTGGTGGTGAGTGGAGGAGTATTTAAAGTAGGGACCGCAGACAGGCTTCAAAGGCCTAACATAAGAAAATGGGCTGGCTGTAGGCACTTTATAATTGGTTCCAGGGGTACACGGGCAGCAGTGGTCTGGCCAGTGGAGGACTAGTGGAAGGAGGGACCGCAGACAGGCTTCAAAGGCCTAACATAAAAAAATGGGCTGGCTGTAGGCACTTTATAATTGGTTCCAGGGGTACACGGGCAGCAGTGGTCTGGCCAGTGGAGGACTAGTGGAAGGAGGGACCGCAGACAGGCTTCAAAGGCCTAACATAAAAAAATGGGCTGGCTGTAGGCACTTTATAATTGGTTCCAGGGGTACACGGGCAGCAGTGGTCTGGTCAGTGGAGGACTAGTGGAAGGAGGGACCGCAGACAGGCTTCAAAGGCCTAACATAAAAAAATGGGCTGGCTGTAGGCACTTTATAATTGGTTCCAGGGGTACACGGGCAGCAGTGGTCTGGTCAGTGGAGGACTAGTGGAAGGAGGGACCGCAGACAGGCTTCAAAGGTCTAACATAAAAAAATGGGCTGGCTGTAGGCACTTTATAATTGGTTCCAGGGGTACACGGGCAGCAGTGGTCTGGTCAGTGGAGGACTAGTGGAAGGAGGGACCGCAGACAGGCTTGAAAGGCCTAACATAAAAAAATGGGCTGGCTGTAGGCACTTTATAATTGGTTCCAGGGGTACACGGGCAGCAGTGGTCTGGTCAGTGGAGGACTAGTGGAAGGAGGGACCGCAGACAGGCTTCAAAGGCCTAACATAAAAAAATGGGCTGGCTGTAGGCACTTTATAATTGGTTCCAGGGGTACACGGGCAGCAGTGGTCTGGCCAGTGGAGGACTAGTGGAAGGAGGGACCGCAGACAGGCTTCAAAGGCCTAACATAAAAAAATGGGCTGGCTGTAGGCACTTTATAATTGGTTCCAGGGGTACACGGGCAGCAGTGGTCTGGCCAGTGGAGGACTAGTGGAAGGAGGGACCGCAGACAGGCTTCAAAGGCCTAACATAAAAAAATGGGCTGGCTGTAGGCACTTTATAATTGGTTCCAGGGGTACACGGGCAGCAGTGGTCTGGCCAGTGGAGGACTAGTGGAAGGAGGGACCGCAGACAGGCTTCAAAGGCCTAACATAAAAAAATGGGCTGGCTGTAGGCACTTTATAATTGGTTCCAGGGGTACACGGGCAGCAGTGGTCTGGCCAGTGGAGGACTAGTGGAAGGAGGGACCGCAGACAGGCTTCAAAGGCCTAACATAAAAAAATGGGCTGGCTGTAGGCACTTTATAATTGGTTCCAGGGGTACACGGGCAGCAGTGGTCTGGTCAGTGGAGGACTAGTGGAAGGAGGGACCGCAGACAGGCTTCAAAGTCCTAACATAAAAAAATGGGCTGGCTGTAGGCACTTTATAATTGGTTCCAGGGGTACACGGGCAGCAGTGGTCTGGTCAGTGGAGGACTAGTGGAAGGAGGGACCGCAGACAGGCTTCAAAGGCCTAACATAAAAAAATGGGCTGGCTGTAGGCACTTTATAATTGGTTCCAGGGGTACACGGGCAGCAGTGGTCTGGTCAGTGGAGGACTAGTGGAAGGAGGGACCGCAGACAGGCTTCAAAGGCCTAACATAAAAAAATGGGCTGGCTGTAGGCACTTTATAATTGGTTCCAGGGGTACACGGGCAGCAGTGGTCTGGTCAGTGGAGGACTAGTGGAAGGAGGGACCGCAGACAGGCTTCAAAGGCCTAACATAAAAAAATGGGCTGGCTGTAGGCACTTTATAATTGGTTCCAGGGGTACACGGGCAGCAGTGGTCTGGCCAGTGGAGGACTAGTGGAAGGAGGGACCGCAGACAGGCTTCAAAGGCCTAACATAAAAAAATGGGCTGGCTGTAGGCACTTTATAATTGGTTCCAGGGGTACATGGGCAGCAGTGGTCTGGCCAGTGGAGGACTAGTGGAAGGAGGGACCGCAGACAGGCTTCAAAGGCCTAACATAAAAAAATGGGCTGGCTGTAGGCACTTTATAATTGGTTCCAGGGGTACACGGGCAGCAGTGGTCTGGTCAGTGGAGGACTAGTGGAAGGAGGGACCGCAGACAGGCTTCAAAGGCCTAACATAAAAAAATGGGCTGGCTGTAGGCACTTTATAATTGGTTCCAGGGGTACACGGGCAGCAGTGGTCTGGTCAGTGGAGGACTAGTGGAAGGAGGGACCGCAGACAGGCTTCAAAGGCCTAACATAAAAAAATGGGCTGGCTGTAGGCACTTTATAATTGGTTCCAGGGGTACACGGGCAGCAGTGGTCTGGTCAGTGGAGGACTAGTGGAAGGAGGGACCGCAGACAGGCTTCAAAGGCCTAACATAAAAAAATGGGCTGGCTGTAGGCACTTTATAATTGGTTCCAGGGGTACACGGGCAGCAGTGGTCTGGTCAGTGGAGGACTAGTGGAAGGAGGGACCGCAGACAGGCTTCAAAGGCCTAACATAAAAAAATGGGCTGGCTGTAGGCACTTTATAATTGGTTCCAGGGGTACACGGGCAGCAGTGGTCTGGTCAGTGGAGGACTAGTGGAAGGAGGGACCGCAGACAGGCTTCAAAGGCCTAACATAAAAAAATGGGCTGGCTGTAGGCACTTTATAATTGGTTCCAGGGGTACACGGGCAGCAGTGGTCTGGTCAGTGGAGGACTAGTGGAAGGAGGGACCGCAGACAGGCTTCAAAGGCCTAACATAAAAAAATGGGCTGGCTGTAGGCACTTTATAATTGGTTCCAGGGGTACACGGGCAGCAGTGGTCTGGTCAGTGGAGGACTAGTGGAAGGAGGGACCGCAGACAGGCTTCAAAGGCCTAACATAAAAAAATGGGCTGGCTGTAGGCACTTTATAATTGGTTCCAGGGGTACACGGGCAGCAGTGGTCTGGTCAGTGGAGGACTAGTGGAAGGAGGGACCGCAGACAGGCTTCAAAGGCCTAAAATAACAAACAATAGGCTCATGGCAGTTTTACAGCGGTTACATGGATACACGGGCAGGCAGCTTGGTGGTGAGTGGAGGAGTATTTAAAGAAGGGACCGCAGACAGGCTATCAAAGGCCTAAAATAACAAACAATAGGCTCATGGCAGTTTTACAGCGGTTACATGGATACACGGGCAGCTTGGTGGTGAGTGGAGGAGTAGTGCAAGGAGTGTCTGTCCCAGTACTCCCAAAATATAAATAGATGTTAATGTCTCGCAAAACAACCAAAACAAAAAAAAAGGTGGCATACTTAGGTACAGGGGTGGGCTCATCTGCTGAGTTTCTGACATAGTAATTTGGCAGTAACTATTTAATGGTGCCAATATAGGACACAGACACAGACTACTTTAAGTTGCATCATAGATGTCTACAAATTTGTATTGTCAGTGCCAGACATTGAATGATGTCAGCGAATAGACTAAAGATTGGTGGAGCTGTGCGACATAATTTTGCATGTGGTAGAGCACATTTTGAGCTGGGGTAGGGGGGAACTCTCTAGAGGCCGGCGGGACCGCCCCAGGGCCCCTCATGTTACAACTAGGGTTGAGCGACTTTCATTTTTTTAAGATCGAGTAGGGTTTTGGGAAACCCGATTTTGTCCAGAGTCGAGTCGAGTGCAGTCGGCCGATTATCGCTAAAAGTCGGGGATCGACCGAAACACGAAACCCAATGCAAGTCAATGGGGAAGCATAGTCGGCAGTGAGTGGAGGCCAGGAAAACACCTACAGTGCCCATTTTAATGCCAAAAACATCCATTCTTGTTTCTGAAGCTTGCCAATCTTAATTAACTGTATAATAATAGTTGGGCATAGGGAATTGGGGGAAAGTTGTGGGGGGAGTAGGGCTGGCTCAAGTTTTTCGTGGGCCCAGGAAATGCGGACTACGTCACGGCGGTGTTGCAGGGAAAGGTAAGTATTTAAAAGTTGCAAGTGCTGTGATCCTGAGCATGCAGGGGGGGGGCCCACTCGTTCGCATTGCCACTGGCACAGGGCCCCTCAAAGTACGGCGGTGTGTTTGCATGGCGGGGGCGCCTCCCACCAGCAGCGACACTTTTGCGTACTCTGAGGGGCCCTGTGCCAGTGACGTCGCCAACGAGTATGCCCCCCCACCTGATGAAGGAACCTGCACTTTCATCTGCACCTTCCTCTTTGTCCCTGTGTAAGGTGGTATAACATGCGGGAAGGGGAACCTTACTTTCAGCAGGGACAGATTCTGGCTGTGTAGAGTACAAGGGGAATGTAGTGGTCTAGGTCAATGTACCAGCAGACTCATTTAGCAGTGGCTGGGCAATGGGCAGGATGAGGAGGAAACAGATATAGGGCCAAAGAATAAAGTAGGCTACATGCAGTTCAAAATTGGTAACAGGACTAAACAGGCGGCATTGCTTTGTTCAGTGGAGTAGCAAACCCAAGAGCAGCAGACACTGTTTCAAGGGCCTAACCACACTAGTAGGCCAAATGCAGTTTAATATCTGATAGTATAGGGCGAAAGCCAGAATGTGGAAGCTCAGCTTTGTTCAGTTGAGGACAACACCAGGGAGGGGCAGACACCTTTAGTAGGCCGGAAAAGCCTATTGCATTTTTTAAAATGGTAATTTGGAGCAGAAGGTTGAAGCTCAGCTTTATTTAGTTGAGGGCAACACCAGGCAGGGGCACACAGACAGACACCTTTAGTAGGCCGGAAAAGCCTATTGCATTTTTCAAAATGGTAATTTGGAGCAGAAGGTTGAAGCTCAGCTTTATTTAGTTGAGGGCAACACCAGGGAGGGGCAGAAGCCGTTAGTAGGCCCTAACCACCATTTTTTTTTTAAAACCACTTAATGAGAGCCGGAAGGTTGAAGCTCAGCTTTATTTAGTTGAGGACAACACCAGGGAGGGGCAGAAGCCGTTAGTAGGCCCTAACCACCATTTTTTTTTTTTAAAACCACTTAATGAGAGCCGGAAGGTTGAAGCTCAGCTTTATTTAGTTGAGGACAACACCAGGGAGGGGCAGAAGCCGTTAGTAGGCCCTAACCACCATTTTTTTTTTTAAAACCACATAATGAGAGCCGGAAGGTTGAAGCTCAGCTTTATTTAGTTGAGGACAACACCAGGGAGGGGCACACAGACAGACACCTTTTGTAGGCCTGAAAAGCCTATTGCATTTTTCAAAATGGTAATTTGGAGCAGAAGGTTGAAGCTCAGCTTTATTTAGTTGAGGGCAACACCAGGGAGGGGCAGAAGCCGTTAGTAGGCCCTAACCACCATTTTTTTTTTTAAAACCACATAATGAGAGCCGGAAGGTTGAAGCTCAGCTTTATTTAGTTGAGGACAACACCAGGGAGGGGCAGAAGCCGTTAGTAGGCCCTAACCACCATTTTTTTTTTTAAAACCACATAATGAGAGCCGGAAGGTTGAAGCTCAGCTTTATTTAGTTGAGGACAACACCAGGGAGGGGCAGAAGCCGTTAGTAGGCCCTAACCACCATTTTTTTTTTTAAAACCACATAATGAGAGCCGGAAGGTTGAAGCTCAGCTTTATTTAGTTGAGGACAACACCAGGGAGGGGCACACAGACAGACACCTTTTGTAGGCCTGAAAAGCCTATTGCATTTTTCAAAATGGTAATTTGGAGCAGAAGGTTGAAGCTCAGCTTTATTTAGTTGAGGGCAACACCAGGGAGGGGCAGAAGCCGTTAGTAGGCCCTAACCACCATTTTTTTTTTTAAAACCACATAATGAGAGCCGGAAGGTTGAAGCTCAGCTTTATTTAGTTGAGGACAACACCAGGGAGGGGCAGAAGCCGTTAGTAGGCCCTAACCACCATTTTTTTTTTTAAAACCACATAATGAGAGCCGGAAGGTTGAAGCTCAGCTTTATTTAGTTGAGGACAACACCAGGGAGGGGCACACAGACAGACACCTTTAGTAGGCCTGAAAAGCCTATTGCATTTTTCAAAATGGTAATTTGGAGCAGAAGGTTGAAGCTCAGCTTTATTTAGTTGAGGGCAACACCAGGGAGGGGCAGAAGCCGTTAGTAGGCCCTAACCACCATTTTTTTTTTTAAAACCACATAATGAGAGCCGGAAGGTTGAAGCTCAGCTTTATTTAGTTGAGGACAACACCAGGGAGGGGCACACAGACAGACACCTTTAGTAGGCCTGAAAAGCCTATTGCATTTTTCAAAATGGTAATTTGGAGCAGAAGGTTGAAGCTCAGCTTTATTTAGTTGAGGGCAACACCAGGGAGGGGCAGAAGCCGTTAGTAGGCCCTAACCACCATTTTTTTTTTAAAAACCACATAATGAGAGCCGGAAGGTTGAAGCTCAGCTTTATTTAGTTGAGGACAACACCAGGGAGGGGCACACAGACAGACACCTTTAGTAGGCCTGAAAAGCCTATTGCATTTTTCAAAATGGTAATTTGGAGCAGAAGGTTGAAGCTCAGCTTTATTTAGTTGAGGGCAACACCAGGGAGGGGCAGAAGCCGTTAGTAGGCCCTAACCACCATTTTTTTTTTTAAAACCACATAATGAGAGCCGGAAGGTTGAAGCTCAGCTTTATTTAGTTGAGGACAACACCAGGGAGGGGCACACAGACAGACACCTTTAGTAGGCCTGAAAAGCCTATTGCATTTTTCAAAATGGTAATTTGGAGCAGAAGGTTGAAGCTCAGCTTTATTTAGTTGAGGGCAACACCAGGGAGGGGCAGAAGCCGTTAGTAGGCCCTAACCACCATTTTTTTTTTTAAAACCACATAATGAGAGCCGGAAGGTTGAAGCTCAGCTTTATTTAGTTGAGGACAACACCAGGGAGGGGCACACAGACAGACACCTTTAGTAGGCCTGAAAAGCCTATTGCATTTTTCAAAATGGTAATTTGGAGCAGAAGGTTGAAGCTCAGCTTTATTTAGTTGAGGGCAACACCAGGGAGGGGCAGAAGCCGTTAGTAGGCCCTAACCACCATTTTTTTTTTTAAAACCACATAATGAGAGCCGGAAGGTTGAAGCTCAGCTTTATTTAGTTGAGGACAACACCAGGGAGGGGCAGAAGCCGTTAGTAGGCCCTAACCACCATTTTTTTTTTTTAAAACCACTTAATGAGAGCCGGAAGGTTGAAGCTCAGCTTTATTTAGTTGAGGACAACACCAGGGAGGGGCAGAAGCCGTTAGTAGGCCCTAACCACCATTTTTTTTTTTAAAACCACATAATGAGAGCCGGAAGGTTGAAGCTCAGCTTTATTTAGTTGAGGACAACACCAGGGAGGGGCACACAGACAGACACCTTTAGTAGGCCGGAAAAGCCTATTGCATTTTTCAAAATGGTAATTTGGAGCAGAAGGTTGAAGCTCAGCTTTATTTAGTTGAGGGCAACACCAGGGAGGGGCAGAAGCCGTTAGTAGGCCCTAACCACCATTTTTTTTTTTTAAAACCACTTAATGAGAGCCGGAAGGTTGAAGCTCAGCTTTATTTAGTTGAGGACAACACCAGGGAGGGGCAGAAGCCGTTAGTAGGCCCTAACCACCATTTTTTTTTTTAAAACCACATAATGAAAGCCGGAAGGTTGAAGCTCAGCTTTATTTAGTTGAGGACAACACCAGGGAGGGGCACACAGACAGACACCTTTTGTAGGCCTGAAAAGCCTATTGCATTTTTCAAAATGGTAATTTGGAGCAGAAGGTTGAAGCTCAGCTTTATTTAGTTGAGGGCAACACCAGGGAGGGGCAGAAGCCGTTAGTAGGCCCTAACCACCATTTTTTTTTTTAAAACCACATAATGAGAGTCGGAAGGTTGAAGCTCAGCTTTATTTAGTTGAGGACAACACCAGGGAGGGGCAGAAGCCGTTAGTAGGCCCTAACCACCATTTTTTTTTTTAAAACCACATAATGAGAGCCGGAAGGTTGAAGCTCAGCTTTATTTAGTTGAGGACAACACCAGGGAGGGGCAGAAGCCGTTAGTAGGCCCTAACCACCATTTTTTTTTTTAAAACCACATAATGAGAGCCGGAAGGTTGAAGCTCAGCTTTATTTAGTTGAGGACAACACCAGGGAGGGGCACACAGACAGACACCTTTTGTAGGCCTGAAAAGCCTATTGCATTTTTCAAAATGGTAATTTGGAGCAGAAGGTTGAAGCTCAGCTTTATTTAGTTGAGGGCAACACCAGGGAGGGGCAGAAGCCGTTAGTAGGCCCTAACCACCATTTTTTTTTTTAAAACCACATAATGAGAGCCGGAAGGTTGAAGCTCAGCTTTATTTAGTTGAGGACAACACCAGGGAGGGGCAGAAGCCGTTAGTAGGCCCTAACCACCATTTTTTTTTTTAAAACCACATAATGAGAGCCGGAAGGTTGAAGCTCAGCTTTATTTAGTTGAGGACAACACCAGGGAGGGGCAGAAGCCGTTAGTAGGCCCTAACCACCATTTTTTTTTTTAAAACCACATAATGAGAGCCGGAAGGTTGAAGCTCAGCTTTATTTAGTTGAGGACAACACCAGGGAGGGGCACACAGACAGACACCTTTAGTAGGCCTGAAAAGCCTATTGCATTTTTCAAAATGGTAATTTGGAGCAGAAGGTTGAAGCTCAGCTTTATTTAGTTGAGGGCAACACCAGGGAGGGGCAGAAGCCGTTAGTAGGCCCTAACCACCATTTTTTTTTTTAAAACCACATAATGAGAGCCGGAAGGTTGAAGCTCAGCTTTATTTAGTTGAGGACAACACCAGGGAGGGGCAGAAGCCGTTAGTAGGCCCTAACCACCATTTTTTTTTTTAAAACCACATAATGAGAGCCGGAAGGTTGAAGCTCAGCTTTATTTAGTTGAGGACAACACCAGGGAGGGGCACACAGACAGACACCTTTAGTAGGCCGGAAAAGCCTATTGCATTTTTCAAAATGGTAATTTGGAGCAGAAGGTTGAAGCTCAGCTTTATTTAGTTGAGGGCAACACCAGGGAGGGGCAGAAGCCGTTAGTAGGCCCTAACCACCATTTTTTTTTTTTAAAACCACTTAATGAGAGCCGGAAGGTTGAAGCTCAGCTTTATTTAGTTGAGGACAACACCAGGCAGGGGCACACAGACAGACACCTTTAGTAGGCCTGAAAAGCCTATTGCATTTTTCAAAATGGTAATTTGGAGCAGAAGGTTGAAGCTCAGCTTTATTTAGTTGAGGGCAACACCAGGGAGGGGCAGAAGCCGTTAGTAGGCCCTAACCAAAGTTGAAGGCCAAATGCAGTTTAATTTCTGATACTATAGGCCGAAAGCCAGAAGGTGGAAGTTCCGATTTAGACAGTGGAGGACAATTTGAATTAGGGACTGCAGACAGACTTAGTAGGCTGTCCCCTGTGGACCATGCATCCACCACATTAACCCATTGCGCCGTAATGGACACGTAATCTTCCGTGGCCATGCCTACAGGTCCATGCGTCTGTTGTCAGGTGCACCTTTGTACTCACAGATTGCCAGAGTGCATGGACAATGCGGTCTTCTACATGCTGGTGGAGGGTTGGGATGGCTTTTCTCGCAAAAGAAGTGTCGACTGGTTAGCTTGTAGCGTGGTACAGCGTAGTCCATCATGGCCTTATTAATAGTAAATAAAATATATAACTAGGCTCTATGAACTTTTAAATAGGTTCCAGGGGTACACGGGCAGCATTGGTGTGGTCAGTGGAGGAGTATTGCAAGTAGGGGCTGCAGACAGGCTATCAAAGGCCTAAAATAACAAACAGTAGGCAGTCATGGCAGTTTTACATCGGTTACATGGATACACAGGCAGGCACTCCAGGCAGCATTGTGGTCAGTGGAGGAGTATTGCAAGTAGGGGCCGCAGACAGGCTATCAAAGGCCTAAAATAACAAACAATAGGCTCATGGCAGTTTTACAGCGGTTACATGGATACACGGGCAGGCAGCTTGGTGGTCAGTGGAGGAGTATTTAAAGTAGGGACCGCAGACAGGCTATCAAAGGCCTAAAATAACAAACAATAGGCTCATGGCAGTTTTACAGCGGTTACATGGATACACGGGCAGGCAGCTTGGTGGTCAGTGGAGGAGTATTTAAAGTAGGGACCGCAGACAGGCTTCAAAGGCCTAACATAAGAAAATGGGCTGGCTGTAGGCACTTTATAATTGGTTCCAGGGGTACACGGGCAGCAGTGGTCTGGTCAGTGGAGGAGTATTTAAAGTAGGGACCGCAGACAGGCTTCAAAGGCCTAACATAAGAAAATGGGCTGGCTGTAGGCACTTTATAATTGGTTCCAGGGGTACACGGGCAGCAGTGGTCTGGTCAGTGGAGGAGTATTTAAAGTAGGGACCGCAGACAGGCTATCAAAGGCCTAACATAACAAACAATAGGCTCATGGCAGTTTCACAGCGGTTACATGGATACACGGGCAGGCAGCTTGGTGGTGGTGAGTGGAGGAGTATTTAAAGTAGGGACCGCAGACAGGCTTCAAAGGCCTAACATAAGAAAATGGGCTGGCTGTAGGCACTTTATAATTGGTTCCAGGGGTACACGGGCAGCAGTGGTCTGGTCAGTGGAGGAGTATTTAAAGTAGGGACCGCAGACAGGCTTCAAAGGCCTAACATAAGAAAATGGGCTGGCTGTAGGCACTTTATAATTGGTTCCAGGGGTACACGGGCAGCAGTGGTCTGGTCAGTGGAGGAGTATTTAAAGTAGGGACCGCAGACAGGCTATCAAAGGCCTAACATAACAAACAATAGGCTCATGGCAGTTTCACAGCGGTTACATGGATACACGGGCAGGCAGCTTGGTGGTCAGTGGAGGAGTATTTAAAGTAGGGACCGCAGACAGGCTATCAAAGGCCTAAAATAACAAACAATAGGCTCATGGCAGTTTTACAGCGGTTACATGGATACACGGGCAGGCAGCTTGGTGGTCAGTGGAGGAGTATTTAAAGTAGGGACCGCAGACAGGCTATCAAAGGCCTAAAATAACAAACAATAGGCTCATGGCAGTTTTACAGCGGTTACATGGATACACGGGCAGGCAGCTTGGTGGTCAGTGGAGGAGTATTTAAAGTAGGGACCGCAGACAGGCTTCAAAGGCCTAACATAAGAAAATGGGCTGGCTGTAGGCACTTTATAATTGGTTCCAGGGGTACACGGGCAGCAGTGGTCTGGTCAGTGGAGGAGTATTTAAAGTAGGGACCGCAGACAGGCTATCAAAGGCCTAACATAACAAACAATAGGCTCATGGCAGTTTCACAGCGGTTACATGGATACACGGGCAGGCAGCTTGGTGGTCAGTGGAGGAGTATTTAAAGTAGGGACCGCAGACAGGCTATCAAAGGCCTAAAATAACAAACAATAGGCTCATGGCAGTTTTACAGCGGTTACATGGATACACGGGCAGGCAGCTTGGTGGTCAGTGGAGGAGTATTTAAAGTAGGGACCGCAGACAGGCTATCAAAGGCCTAAAATAACAAACAATAGGCTCATGGCAGTTTTACAGCGGTTACATGGATACACGGGCAGGCAGCTTGGTGGTCAGTGGAGGAGTATTTAAAGTAGGGACCGCAGACAGGCTATCAAAGGCCTAAAATAACAAACAATAGGCTCATGGCAGTTTCACAGCGGTTACATGGATACACGGGCAGGCAGCTTGGTGGTGGTGAGTGGAAGAGTATTTAAAGTAGGGACCGCAGACAGGCTTCAAAGGCCTAACATAAGAAAATGGGCTGGCTGTAGGCACTTTATAATTGGTTCCAGGGGTACACGGGCAGCAGTGGTCTGGTCAGTGGAGGAGTATTTAAAGTAGGGACCGCAGACAGGCTTCAAAGGCCTAACATAAGAAAATGGGCTGGCTGTAGGCACTTTATAATTGGTTCCAGGGGTACACGGGCAGCAGTGGTCTGGTCAGTGGAGGAGTATTTAAAGTAGGGACCGCAGACAGGCTATCAAAGGCCTAACATAACAAACAATAGGCTCATGGCAGTTTTACAGCGGTTACATGGATACACGGGCAGGCAGCTTGGTGGTCAGTGGAGGAGTATTGCAAGTAGGGGCCGCAGACAGGCTATCAAAGGCCTAAAATAACAAACAATAGGCTCATGGCAGTTTTACAGCGGTTACATGGATACACGGGCAGGCAGCTTGGTGGTCAGTGGAGGAGTATTTAAAGTAGGGACCGCAGACAGGCTATCAAAGGCCTAAAATAACAAACAATAGGCTCATGGCAGTTTTACAGCGGTTACATGGATACACGGGCAGGCAGCTTGGTGGTCAGTGGAGGAGTATTTAAAGTAGGGACCGCAGACAGGCTTCAAAGGCCTAACATAAGAAAATGGGCTGGCTGTAGGCACTTTATAATTGGTTCCAGGGGTACACGGGCAGCAGTGGTCTGGTCAGTGGAGGAGTATTTAAAGTAGGGACCGCAGACAGGCTATCAAAGGCCTAACATAACAAACAATAGGCTCATGGCAGTTTCACAGCGGTTACATGGATACACGGGCAGGCAGCTTGGTGGTGGTGAGTGGAGGAGTATTTAAAGTAGGGACCGCAGACAGGCTTCAAAGGCCTAACATAAGAAAATGGGCTGGCTGTAGGCACTTTATAATTGGTTCCAGGGGTACACGGGCAGCAGTGGTCTGGTCAGTGGAGGAGTATTTAAAGTAGGGACCGCAGACAGGCTTCAAAGGCCTAACATAAGAAAATGGGCTGGCTGTAGGCACTTTATAATTGGTTCCAGGGGTACACGGGCAGCAGTGGTCTGGTCAGTGGAGGAGTATTTAAAGTAGGGACCGCAGACAGGCTATCAAAGGCCTAACATAACAAACAATAGGCTCATGGCAGTTTCACAGCGGTTACATGGATACACGGGCAGGCAGCTTGGTGGTCAGTGGAGGAGTATTTAAAGTAGGGACCGCAGACAGGCTATCAAAGGCCTAAAATAACAAACAATAGGCTCATGGCAGTTTTACAGCGGTTACATGGATACACGGGCAGGCAGCTTGGTGGTCAGTGGAGGAGTATTTAAAGTAGGGACCGCAGACAGGCTATCAAAGGCCTAAAATAACAAACAATAGGCTCATGGCAGTTTTACAGCGGTTACATGGATACACGGGCAGGCAGCTTGGTGGTCAGTGGAGGAGTATTTAAAGTAGGGACCGCAGACAGGCTTCAAAGGCCTAACATAAGAAAATGGGCTGGCTGTAGGCACTTTATAATTGGTTCCAGGGGTACACGGGCAGCAGTGGTCTGGTCAGTGGAGGAGTATTTAAAGTAGGGACCGCAGACAGGCTATCAAAGGCCTAACATAACAAACAATAGGCTCATGGCAGTTTCACAGCGGTTACATGGATACACGGGCAGGCAGCTTGGTGGTCAGTGGAGGAGTATTTAAAGTAGGGACCGCAGACAGGCTATCAAAGGCCTAAAATAACAAACAATAGGCTCATGGCAGTTTTACAGCGGTTACATGGATACACGGGCAGGCAGCTTGGTGGTCAGTGGAGGAGTATTTAAAGTAGGGACCGCAGACAGGCTATCAAAGGCCTAAAATAACAAACAATAGGCTCATGGCAGTTTTACAGCGGTTACATGGATACACGGGCAGGCAGCTTGGTGGTCAGTGGAGGAGTATTTAAAGTAGGGACCGCAGACAGGCTATCAAAGGCCTAAAATAACAAACAATAGGCTCATGGCAGTTTCACAGCGGTTACATGGATACACGGGCAGGCAGCTTGGTGGTGGTGAGTGGAAGAGTATTTAAAGTAGGGACCGCAGACAGGCTTCAAAGGCCTAACATAAGAAAATGGGCTGGCTGTAGGCACTTTATAATTGGTTCCAGGGGTACACGGGCAGCAGTGGTCTGGTCAGTGGAGGAGTATTTAAAGTAGGGACCGCAGACAGGCTTCAAAGGCCTAACATAAGAAAATGGGCTGGCTGTAGGCACTTTATAATTGGTTCCAGGGGTACACGGGCAGCAGTGGTCTGGTCAGTGGAGGAGTATTTAAAGTAGGGACCGCAGACAGGCTATCAAAGGCCTAACATAACAAACAATAGGCTCATGGCAGTTTCACAGCGGTTACATGGATACACGGGCAGGCAGCTTGGTGGTCAGTGGAGGAGTATTTAAAGTAGGGACCGCAGACAGGCTATCAAAGGCCTAAAATAACAAACAATAGGCTCATGGCAGTTTTACAGCGGTTACATGGATACACGGGCAGGCAGCTTGGTGGTCAGTGGAGGAGTATTGCAAGTAGGGGCCGCAGACAGGCTATCAAAGGCCTAAAATAACAAACAATAGGCTCATGGCAGTTTTACAGCGGTTACATGGATACACAGGCAGCTTGGTGGTGAGTGGAGGAGTAGTGCAAGGAGTGTCTGTCCCAGTACTCCCAAAATATAAATAGATGTTAATGTCTCGCAAAACAACCAAAACAAAAAAAAAAGGTGGCATACTTAGGTACAGGGGTGGGCTCATCTACTGAGTTTCTGACATAGTAATTTGGCAGTAACTATTTAATGGTGCCAATATAGGACACAGACACAGACTACTTTAAGTTGCATCATAGATGTCTACAAATTTGTATTGTCAGTGCCAGACATTGAATGATGTCAGCGAATAGACTAAAGATTGGTGGAGCTGTGCGACATAATTTTGCACGTGGTAGAGCACATTTTGAGCTGGGGTAGGGGGGAACTCTCTTGAGGCCGGCGGGACCGCCCCAGGGCCCCTCATGTTACAACGGTGTGTCTGACGTTGGGTGCGCACCACCACCGCCAGAGACACTACATTGTACTATGAGGGACCCAGTAGCAATGCCGTCAACCAAAAGCGAGCACACCCACCTCTTCAGACAAACAGCAGTCTCACGGGTGCTTGCGCCAAGTCGCGATACCACGGCCCCGTGTGGGGAGTTTTGCCATTTAGGGAGGTGTAAACATGTCGTATGCTGTACAATCAGCTGCAGCAAATTAGACATTAGAAAAGTAATTCACAGGCAAGAGCTTTTCATAGGAAAGCTAGGTGTCGGCCGGGCAAGGTGGGGCAAAAGATTTCGAAATCCAGTTGTGGTTCATTTTAATGAATGTTAGATCGTCAACATTTTGGGTAGCCAGACGAGTCCTTTTTTCGGTTAATATTGAACCTGCAGCACTGAATACTCTTTCTGATAGGACACTTGCTGCCGGGCAAGCAAGCTCCTGCAATGCATATTCTGCCAATTCTGGCCAGGTGTCTAATTTGGAGGCCCAGTAATCAAATGGGAATGACGGTTGAGGGAGAACATCGATAAGGGATGAAAAATAGTTAGTAACCATACTGGACAAATGTTGTCTCCTGTCACTTTCAATTGATGCAGCAGTACCTGTCCTGTCTGCGGTCATAGCAAAATCACTCCACAACCTGGTCAGAAAACCCCTCTGTCCAACGCCACTTCTGATGTGTGCACCCCTAACACTCCTAGTCTGCTGCCCCCTGGAGCTCGTGTGAGAACGATCACGTGCGCTGTGTGCTGGGAATGCCTGAAGCAAACGGTCAACAAGAGTTGATTGTTTGGTTGCTAATATTAGTTCCAAGTTCTCATGTGGCATAATATTTTGCAATTTGCCTTTATAGCGTGGATCAAGGAGGCAGGCCAACCAGTAATCGTCATCGTTCATCATTTTCGTAATGCGTGTGTCCCTTTTTAGGATACGTAAGGCATAATCCGCCATGTGGGCCAAAGTTCCAGTTGTCAAATCTCCGGTTGTGATTGGTTGAGGGGCAGTTGCAGGCAAATCTACGTCACTTGTGTCCCTCAAAAAACCAGAACCCGGCCGTGACACGCAACCAAATTCCTGTGCCCCCGGGAAAGGTTCGGCATTAAAAATATACTCATCCCCATCATCCTCCTCGTCCTCCACCTCCTCTTCGCCCGCTACCTCGTCCTGTACACTGCCCTGACCAGACAATGGCTGACTGTCATCAAGGCTTTCCTCTTCCTCTGGTGCAGACGCCTGCTCCTTTATGTGCGTCAAACTTTGCATCAGCAGACGCATTAGGGGGATGCTCATGCTTATTACGGCGTTGTCTGCACTAACCAGCCGTGTGCATTCCTCAAAGCACTGAAGGACTTGACACATGTCTTGTATCTTAGACCACTGCACACCTGACAACTCCATGTCTGCCATCCTACTGCCTGCCCGTGTATCCTCCCACAAATAAATAACAGCACGCCTCTGTTCGCACAGTCTCTGAAGCATGTGCAGTGTTGAGTTCCACCTTGTTGCAACGTCTATGATTAGGCGATGCTGGGGAAGGTTCAAAGACCGCTGATAGGTCTGCATACGGCTGGCGTGTACAGGCGAACGTCGGATATGTGAGCAAAGTGCACGCACTTTGAGGAGCAGGTCGGAGAACCCAGGATAAGTTTTCAATAAGCACTGCACCACCAGGTTTAAGGTGTGAGCCAGGCAAGGAATGTGTTTCAGTTGGGAAAGGGAGATGGCAGCCATGAAATTCCTTCCGTTATCACTCACTACCTTGCCTGCCTCAAGATCTACTGTGCCCAGCCACGACTGCGTTTCTTGTTGCAAGAACTCGGACAGAACTTCCGCGGTGTGTCTATTGTCGCCCAAGCACTTCATAGCCAATACAGCCTGCTGACGCTTGGCAGTAGCTGGCCCATAATGGGACAACTGGTGTGCAACAGTGTCATCTGCCGATGGAGTGGTTGGCAGACTGCGTTCTGTGGAAGAGCTGTAGCTTCTGCAGGAGGACGAGGAGGAGGAGGAGGAGGGGGTGCGAACGCCTACAGCCAACTGTTTCCTAGACCGTGGGCTAGGCACAACTGTCCCTAAATTGATGTCGCCTGTGGACCCTGCATCCACCACATTCACCCAGTGTGCCGTGATGGACACATAACGTCCCTGGCCATGCCTACTGGTCCATGCATCTGTAGTCAGGTGCACCTTTGTACTCACAGATTGCCTGAGTGCATGGACGATGCGCTGTTTAACATGCTGGTGCAGGGCTGGGATGGCTTTTCTGGAAAAAAAGTGTCGACTGGGTAGCTCGTATCGTGGTTCAGCGTACTCCATCAGGGCTTTGAAAGCTTCGCTTTCAACTAACCGGTAGGGCATCATCTCTAACGAGATTAGTCTAGCTATGTGGGCGTTAAAACCCTGTGTACGCGGATGCGAGGATAAGTACTTCCTTTTTCTAACCAGAGTCTCATGTAGGGTGAGCTGGACTGGAGAGCTGGAGATCGTGGAACTTTCGGGTGTGCCGGTGTACATGGCAGACTGAGAGACGGTTGGAGACGGTATTGTTTCCGCCGGTGCCCTAGATGCAATATTTCCTCCTACAAAACTGGTGATTCCCTGACCCTGACTGCTTTTGGCTGGCAAAGAAACCTGCACAGATACTGCCGGTGGTGCGGAAAATGGTGGCCTTACAGTGACGGAAGGGATGTTGCGTTGCTGACTAGCTTCATTGGCCGAGGGTGCTACAACCTTGAGGGACGTTTGGTAGTTAGTCCAGGCTTGAAAATGCATGGTGGTTAAGTGTCTATGCATGCAACTAGTATTTAGACTTTTCAGATTCTGACCTCTGCTTAAGCTAGTTGAACATTTTTGACAGATGACTTTGCGCTGATCAGTTGGATGTTGTTTAAAAAAATGCCAGACTGCACTCTTCCTAGACTCGGATCCCTTTTCAGGGATTGCAGACTGAGCTTTAACCGGATGGCAACGCTGTGCTCCAACAGGTTTTGGCTTTGACACGCGTTTTGGTCCAGATACGGGCCCGGCAGATGGAACCTGTTGCGATGTTGATGCCTGCTGCGGCCCCTCCTCCACCTCCGCTTCTGAACTACTGCCGCCTGCACCCTGTTCCCCCAATGGCTGCCAATCGGGGTCAATAACTGGGTCATCTATTACCTCCTCTTCGAGCTCGTGTGCAACTTCGTCTGTGTCACTGTGTCGGTCGGTGGTATAGCGTTCGTGGCGGGGCAACATAGTCTCATCAGGGTCTGATTGTGGATCTGTACCCTGAGAGGGCAATGTGGTGGTCTGAGTCAAAGGAGCAGCATAGTACTCTGGCTGTGGCTGTGCATCAGTGCACTCCATGTCAGAATATACTTGTAATGGGCATGGCCTGTTAAATGTTTCACTTTCTAAGCCAGGGACGGTATGTGTAAAGAGCTCCATGGAGTGACCCGTTGTGTCGCCTGCTGCATCCTTCTCTCTTGTTGTAGTTTTTGCTGAGGAGGACAAGGAAGCGACTTGTCCCTGACCGTGAACATCCACAAGCGACGCGCTGCTTTTACATTTACCAGTTTCGGAAGAGGAGGCAAAAGAGCTAGAGGCTGAGTCTGCAATGTAAGCCAAAACTTGCTGTTGCTGCTCCGCCTTTAAAAGCGGTTTTCCTACTCCCAGAAAAGAGAGCGTTCGAGGCCTTGTGTAGCCTGACGACGAAACTGGCTCCACAGCTCCAGACTTAGGTGGAATATTTTTATCCCCACGACCACCTGATGCTCCACTACCACTACCATCATTACCAGCTGACAATGAACGCCCA
This sequence comes from Ranitomeya variabilis, assembly GCF_051348905.1. Lineage (NCBI taxonomy): Eukaryota > Metazoa > Chordata > Amphibia > Anura > Dendrobatidae > Ranitomeya > Ranitomeya variabilis. The sequence continues at coordinate 60,218,938 of NC_135236.1, read as the reverse complement.
CGACGACCTCTTGCACCAGACTTCCTCATTGTTTTAAAATCTTAACCAAAGTAACTTTATTTGTTGCTGTCAAACAACTTACACGGTGAGCTATAACTTCAGTATGATTTCAATATCCCTTAACAGGTTGGTGAGACCACAAGGAAAATCAGGCACAATGTTACACACTCTGTTTTCTGTGGCACAAAATCACAGAGATGACACACACGCAGGACTGTCACTCAAGCACTAATGTCAATATTAATCTCCCACCTAATTTATTTATTTTTTTTTCTCAGGGAGACTTTAGAAACCAAATAATATTAAAAAAAAAAAAAAAAAAAGGCTTTCTATGGCCCACAATTAGAGAGAGAGAGGTGGCACAACCAGGAGTCAAGACTGGCGCACAAGCTGAAAGGGCAATATTACTCTCCCACTGTTTTTTATGTTTTTTTTGTTTTTTTCAGGGAGACTTTAGAAACCAAATAATATTAAAAAAACCAAAAAAAAAAAAGGCTTTCTATGGCCCACTGAATGAGAGGGAGAGAGGTGGCACACCCAGGAGTCAAGACTGGCACACAAGCTGAAAGGGCAATATTACTCTCCCACTGTTTTTTTAGGTTTTTTTTTTTTTTTCAGGGAGACTTTAGAAACCAAATAATATTAAAAAAAAAAAAAAAAAAAAAAAAAATAGGCTTGCTATAGCCCACTGAATGAGAGATAGCGCACACAGCAGTGGCACACAAGCCCTGACTGAGGCCAATATTTTTCTCCCACTGATTGATGTAGTGTTTTTGTGTTGAGGTAGAATTTAGAACACAAATCACGGAAAAAATAAATAGGCTTTCTATGGCCCACTGAATGAAAGGGAGAGAGGTGGCACACCCAGGAGTCAAGACTGGCACACAAGCTGAAAGGGCAATATTACTCTCCCACTGTTTTTTTATGTATTTTTTGTTTTTTCAGGGAGACTTTAGAAACCCAATAATATTTAAAAAAATAAATAAATAGGCTTTCTATGGCCCACTGAATGAGAGGGAGAGAGGTGGCACACCCAGGAGTCAAGACTGGCACACAAGCTGAAAGGGCAATATTATTCTCCCACTGTTTTTTTAGGTTTTTTTTTTTTTTTTCAGGGAGAATTAGAAACCAAATAATATTAAAAAAAATAAATAAATAGGCTTTCTATGGCCCACTGAATGAGAGGGAGAGAGGTGGCACACCCAGGAGTCAAGACTGGCACACAAGCTGAAAGGGCAATATTACTCTCCCACTGTTTTTTTAGGTTTTTTTTTTTTTCAGGGAGACTTTAGAAACCAAATAATATTAAAAAAAAAAAAAAAAAAAAAAAAAAATAGGCTTGCTATAGCCCACTGAATGAGAGATAGCACACACAGCAGTGGCACACAAGCCCTGACTGAGGCCAATATTTTTCTCCCACTGATTGATGTAGTGTTTTTGTGTTGAGGTAGAATTTAGAACACAAATCACGGAAAAAATAAATAGGCTTTCTATGGCCCACTGAATGAAAGGGAGAGAGGTGGCACACCCAGGAGTCAAGACTGGCACACAAGCTGAAAGGGCAATATTACTCTCCCACTGTTTTTTTATGTATTTTTTGTTTTTTCAGGGAGACTTTAGAAACCCAATAATATTTAAAAAAAAAAATAAATAGGCTTTCTATGGCCCACTGAATGAGAGGGAGAGAGGTGGCACACCCAGGAGTCAAGACTGGCACACAAGCTGAAAGGGCAATATTATTCTCCCACTGTTTTTTTAGGTTTTTTTTTTTTTTTTCAGGGAGAATTAGAAACCAAATAATATTAAAAAAAAAAAATAAATAGGCTTTCTATGGCCCACTGAATGAGAGGGAGAGAGGTGGCACACCCAGGAGTCAAGACTGGCACACAAGCTGAAAGGGCAATATTACTCTCCCACTGTTTTTTTAGGTTTTTTTTTTTTTTCAGGGAGACTTTAGAAACCAAATAATATAAAAAAAAAAAAAAAAAAAAAAAAAATAGGCTTGCTATAGCCCACTGAATGAGAGATAGCACACACAGCAGTGGCACACAAGCCCTGACTGAGGCCAATATTTTTCTCCCACTGATTGATGTAGTGTTTTTGTGTTGAGGTAGAATTTAGAACACAAATCACGGAAAAAATAAATAGGCTTTCTATGGCCCACTGAATGAAAGGGAGAGAGGTGGCACACCCAGGAGTCAAGACTGGCACACAAGCTGAAAGGGCAATATTACTCTCCCACTGTTTTTTTATGTATTTTTTGTTTTTTCAGGGAGACTTTAGAAACCCAATAATATTTAAAAAAAAAAATAAATAGGCTTTCTATGGCCCACTGAATGAGAGGGAGAGAGGTGGCACACCCAGGAGTCAAGACTGGCACACAAGCTGAAAGGGCAATATTACTCTCCCACTGTTTTTTTAGGTTTTTTTTTTTTTTCAGGGAGACTTTAGAAACCAAATAATATTAAAAAAAAAAAAAAAAATAGGCTTGCTATAGCCCACTGAATGAGAGATAGCACACACAGCAGTGGCACACAAGCCCTGACTGAGGCCAATATTTTTCTCCCACTGATTGATGTAGTGTTTTTGTGTTGAGGTAGATTTTAGAACACAAATCACGGAAAAAATAAATAGGCTTTCTATGGCCCACTCAGTGAGAGATGGCACACACAGGGATGGCACTGTAGCAGAAATGCCAATCTTAATCTCCCACAAAAAAAAAACAAAAAAAAAAAAAAAACTGTCCTACAATTACTATCTCCCTGCAGTAATGTAAGCCAGGTATGGCAGGCAGCAATAGGAGTGGACTGATGCACAAATTAAATAAAAAGTGTGGACAAACAAAAAAGATAGCTGTGCAGAAAGGAAGGAACAAGAGGATATGTGCTTTGAAAAAAGCAGTTGGTTTCCACAGTGGCGTACACACAGCAATACAGCTATCACGGAGCCTTCTAGGGCAGCCCAATGAGCTACAGCGCTGAGGGGAAAAAAAAAAAAAAATAGCTTCCACAGTCCCTGCACACCGAAGGTGGTGTTGGACAGTGGAAATCGCTGCAGCACAAGCGGTTTGGTGGTTAGTGGACCCTGCCTAACGCTCTCCCTGCTTCTGACGAAGCGGCAGCAACCTGTCCCTAAGCTCAGATCAGCAGCAGTAAGATGGCGGTCGGCGGGAACGCCCCTTTATAGCCCCTGTGACGCCGCAGACAGCAAGCCAATCACTGCAATGCCCTTCTCTAAGATGGTGGGGACCAGGATCTATGTCATCACGCTGCCCACACTCTGCGTTCACCTTCATTGGCTGAGAAATGGCGCTTTTCGCGTCATTGAAACGCGACTTTGGCGCGAAAGTCGCGTACCGCATGGCCGACAAGCACAGGGGTCGGATCGGGTTTCATGAGACGCCGACTTAGCCAAAAGTCGGCGACTTTTGAAAATGATCGACCCGTTTCGCTCAACCCTAGTTACAACGGTGTGTCTGACGTTGGGTGCGCACCACCACCGCCAGAGACACTACATTGTACTATGAGGGACCCAGTAGCAATGCCGTCAACCAAAAGCGAGCACACCCACCTCTTCAGACAAACAGCAGTCTCACGGGTGCTTGCACCAAGTCGCGATACCACGGCCCCGTGTGGGGAGTTTGGCCATTTAGGGAGGTGTAAACATGTCGTATGCTGTACAATCAGCTGCAGCAAATTAGACATTAGAAAAGTAATTCACAGGCAAGAGCCTTTCATAGGAAAGCTAGGTGTCGGCCGGGCAAGGTGGGGCAAAAGATTTCGAAATCCAGTTGTGGTTCATTTTAATGAATGTTAGATCGTCAACATTTTGGGTAGCCAGACGAGTCCTTTTTTCGGTTAATATTGAACCTGCAGCACTGAATACTCTTTCTGATAGGACACTTGCTGCCGGGCAAGCAAGCTCCTGCAATGCATATTCTGCCAATTCTGGCCAGGTGTCTAATTTGGAGGCCCAGTAATCAAATGGGAATGACGGTTGAGGGAGAACATCGATAAGGGATGAAAAATAGTTAGTAACCATACTGGACAAATGTTGTCTCCTGTCACTTTCAATTGATGCAGCAGTACCTGTCCTGTCTGCGGTCATAGCAAAATCACTCCACAACCTGGTCAGAAAACCCCTCTGTCCAACGCCACTTCTGATGTGTGCACCCCTAACACTCCTAGTCGGCTGCCCCCTGGAGCTCGTGTGAGAACGATCACGTGCGCTGTGTGCTGGGAATGCCTGAAGCAAACGGTCAACAAGAGTTGATTGTTTGGTTGCTAATTTTAGTTCCAAGTTCTCATGTGGCATAATATTTTGCAATTTGCCTTTATAGCGTGGATCAAGGAGGCAGGCCAACCAGTAATCGTCATCGTTCATCATTTTTGTAATGCGTGTGTCCCTTTTTAGGATACGTAAGGCATAATCCGCCATGTGGGCCAAAGTTCCAGTTGTCAAATCTTCGGTTGTGATTGGTTGAGGGGCAGTTGCAGGCAAATCTACGTCACTTGTGTCCCTCAAAAAACCAGAACCCGGCCGTGACACGCAACCAATTTCCTGTGCCCCCGGGAAAGGTTCGGCATTAAAAATATACTCATCCCCATCATCCTCCTCGTCCTCCACCTCCTCTTTGCCCGCTACCTCGTCCTGTACACTGCCCTGACCAGACAATGGCTGACTGTCATCAAGGCTTTCCTCTTCCTCTGGTGCAGACGCCTGCTCCTTTATGTGCGTCAAACTTTGCATCAGCAGACGCATTAGGGGGATGCTCATGCTTATTACGGCGTTGTCTGCACTAACCAGCCGTGTGCATTCCTCAAAACACTGAAGGACTTGACACATGTCTTGTATCTTAGACCACTGCACACCTGACAACTCCATGTCTGCCATCCTACTGCCTGCCCGTGTATCCTCCCACAAATAAATAACAGCACGCCTCTGTTCGCACAGTCTCTGAAGCATGTGCAGTGTTGAGTTCCACCTTGTTGCAACGTCTATGATGAGGCGATGCTGGGGAAGGTTCAAAGACCGCTGATAGGTCTGCATACGGCTGGCGTGTACAGGCGAACGTCGGATATGTGAGCAAAGTGCACGCACTTTGAGGAGCAGGTCGGAGAACCCAGGATAAGTTTTCAATAAGCACTGCACCACCAGGTTTAAGGTGTGAGCCAGGCAAGGAATGTGTTTCAGTTGGGAAAGGGAGATGGCAGCCATGAAATTCCTTCCGTTATCACTCACTACCTTGCCTGCCTCAAGATCTACTGTGCCCAGCCACGACTGCGTTTCTTGTTGCAAGAACTCGGACAGAACTTCCGCGGTGTGTCTGTTGTCGCCCAAACACTTCATAGCCAATACAGCCTGCTGACGCTTGGCAGTAGCTGGCCCATAATGGGACAACTGGTGTGCAACAGTGTCATCTGCCGATGGAGTGGTTGGCAGACTGCGTTCTGTGGAAGAGCTGTAGCTTCTGCAGGAGGACGAGGAGGAGGAGGAGGAGGGGGTGCGAACGCCTACAGCCAACTGTTTCCTAGACCGTGGGCTAGGCACAACTGTCCCTAAATTGATGTCGCCTGTGGACCCTGCATCCACCACATTCACCCAGTGTGCCGTGATGGACACATAACATCCCTGGCCATGCCTACTGGTCCATGCATCTGTAGTCAGGTGCACCTTTGTACTCACAGATTGCCTGAGTGCATGGACGATGCGCTGTTTAACATGCTGGTGCAGGGCTGGGATGGCTTTTCTGGAAAAAAAGTGTCGACTGGGTAGCTCGTATCGTGGTTCAGCGTACTCCATCAGGGCTTTGAAAGCTTCGCTTTCAACTAACCGGTAGGGCATCATCTCTAACGAGATTAGTCTAGCTATGTGGGCGTTAAAACACTGTGTACGCGGATGCGAGGATAAGTACTTTCTTTTTCTAACCAGAGTCTCATGTAGGGTGAGCTGGACTGGAGAGCTGGAGATCGTGGAACTTTCGGGTGTGCCGGTGTACATGGCAGACTGAGAGACGGTTGGAGACGGTATTGTTTCCGCCGGTGCCCTAGATGCAATATTTCCTCCTACAAAACTGGTGATTCCCTGACCCTGACTGCTTTTGGCTGGCAAAGAAACCTGCACAGATACTGCCGGTGGTGCGGAAAATGGTGGCCTTACAGTGACGGAAGGGATGTTGCGTTGCTGACTAGCTTCATTGGCCGAGGGTGCTACAACCTTGAGGGACGTTTGGTAGTTAGTCCAGGCTTGAAAATGCATGGTGGTTAAGTGTCTATGCATGCAACTAGTATTTAGACTTTTCAGATTCTGACCTCTGCTTAAGCTAGTTGAACATTTTTGACAGATGACTTTGCGCTGATCAGTTGGATGTTGTTTAAAAAAATGCCAGACTGCACTCTTCCTAGACTCGGATCCCTTTTCAGGGATTGCAGACTGAGCTTTAACCGGATGGCAACGCTGTGCTCCAACAGGTTTTGGCTTTGACACGCGTTTTGGGCCAGATACGGGCCCGGCAGATGGAACCTGTTGCGATGTTGATGCCTGCTGCGGCCCCTCCTCCACCTCCGCTTCTGAACTACTGCCGCCTGCACCCTGTTCCCCCAATGGCTGCCAATCGGGGTCAATAACTGGGTCATCTATTACCTCCTCTTCGAGCTCGTGTGCAACTTCGTCTGTGTCACTGTGTCGGTCGGTGGTATAGCGTTCGTGGCGGGGCAACATAGTCTCATCAGGGTCTGATTGTGGATCTGTACCCTGAGAGGGCAATGTGGTGGTCTGAGTCAAAGGAGCAGCATAGTACTCTGGCTGTGGCTGTGCATCAGTGCACTCCATGTCAGAATATACTTGTAATGGGCATGGCCTGTTAAATGTTTCACTTTCTAAGCCAGGGACGGTATGTGTAAAGAGCTCCATGGAGTGACCCGTTGTGTCGCCTGCTGCATCCTTCTCTCTTGTTGTAGTTTTTGCTGAGGAGGACAAGGAAGCGACTTGTCCCTGACCGTGAACATCCACAAGCGACGCGCTGCTTTTACATTTACCAGTTTCGGAAGAGGAGGCAAAAGAGCTAGAGGCTGAGTCTGCAATGTAAGCCAAAACTTGCTGTTGCTGCTCCGCCTTTAAAAGCGGTTTTCCTACTCCCAGAAAAGAGAGCGTTCGAGGCCTTGTGTAGCCTGACGACGAAACTGGCTCCACAGCTCCAGACTTAGGTGGAATATTTTTATCCCCACGACCACCTGATGCTCCACTACCACTACCATCATTACCAGCTGACAATGAACGCCCACGACGACCTCTTGCACCAGACTTCCTCATTGTTTTAAAATCTTAACCAAAGTAACTTTATTTGTTGCTGTCAAACAACTTACACGGTGAGCTATAACTTCAGTATGATTTCAATATCCCTTAACAGGTTGGTGAGACCACAAGGAAAATCAGGCACAATGTTACACACTCTGTTTTCTGTGGCACAAAATCACAGAGATGACACACACGCAGGACTGTCACTCAAGCACTAATGTCAATATTAATCTCCCACCTAATTTATTTATTTTTTTTTCTCAGGGAGACTTTAGAAACCAAATAATATTAAAAAAAAAAAAAAAAAAAGGCTTTCTATGGCCCACAATTAGAGAGAGAGAGGTGGCACAACCAGGAGTCAAGACTGGCGCACAAGCTGAAAGGGCAATATTACTCTCCCACTGTTTTTTATGTTTTTTTTGTTTTTTTCAGGGAGACTTTAGAAACCAAATAATATTAAAAAAACCAAAAAAAAAAAAGGCTTTCTATGGCCCACTGAATGAGAGGGAGAGAGGTGGCACACCCAGGAGTCAAGACTGGCACACAAGCTGAAAGGGCAATATTACTCTCCCACTGTTTTTTTAGGTTTTTTTTTTTTTTTTCAGGGAGACTTTAGAAACCAAATAATATTAAAAAAAAAAAAAAAAAAAAAAAAATAGGCTTGCTATAGCCCACTGAATGAGAGATAGCACACACAGCAGTGGCACACAAGCCCTGACTGAGGCCAATATTTTTCTCCCACTGATTGATGTAGTGTTTTTGTGTTGAGGTAGAATTTAGAACACAAATCACGGAAAAAATAAATAGGCTTTCTATGGCCCACTGAATGAAAGGGAGAGAGGTGGCACACCCAGGAGTCAAGACTGGCACACAAGCTGAAAGGGCAATATTACTCTCCCACTGTTTTTTTATGTATTTTTTGTTTTTTCAGGGAGACTTTAGAAACCCAATAATATTTAAAAAAAAAAATAAATAGGCTTTCTATGGCCCACTGAATGAGAGGGAGAGAGGTGGCACACCCAGGAGTCAAGACTGGCACACAAGCTGAAAGGGCAATATTATTCTCCCACTGTTTTTTTAGGTTTTTTTTTTTTTTTTCAGGGAGAATTAGAAACCAAATAATATTAAAAAAAAAAAATAAATAGGCTTTCTATGGCCCACTGAATGAGAGGGAGAGAGGTGGCACACCCAGGAGTCAAGACTGGCACACAAGCTGAAAGGGCAATATTACTCTCCCACTGTTTTTTTAGGTTTTTTTTTTTTTTTCAGGGAGACTTTAGAAACCAAATAATATTAAAAAAAAAAAAAAAAAAAAAAATAGGCTTGCTATAGCCCACTGAATGAGAGATAGCACACACAGCAGTGGCACACAAGCCCTGACTGAGGCCAATATTTTTCTCCCACTGATTGATGTAGTGTTTTTGTGTTGAGGTAGAATTTAGAACACAAATCACGGAAAAAATAAATAGGCTTTCTATGGCCCACTGAATGAAAGGGAGAGAGGTGGCACACCCAGGAGTCAAGACTGGCACACAAGCTGAAAGGGCAATATTACTCTCCCACTGTTTTTTTATGTATTTTTTGTTTTTTCAGGGAGACTTTAGAAACCCAATAATATTTAAAAAAAAAAATAAATAGGCTTTCTATGGCCCACTGAATGAGAGGGAGAGAGGTGGCACACCCAGGAGTCAAGACTGGCACACAAGCTGAAAGGGCAATATTACTCTCCCACTGTTTTTTTAGGTTTTTTTTTTTTTTCAGGGAGACTTTAGAAACCAAATAATATTAAAAAAAAAAAAAAAAAAATAGGCTTGCTATAGCCCACTGAATGAGAGATAGCACACACAGCAGTGGCACACAAGCCCTGACTGAGGCCAATATTTTTCTCCCACTGATTGATGTAGTGTTTTTGTGTTGAGGTAGATTTTAGAACACAAATCACGGAAAAAATAAATAGGCTTTCTATGGCCCACTCAGTGAGAGATGGCACACACAGGGATGGCACTGTAGCAGAAATGCCAATCTTAATCTCCCACAAAAAAAAAACAAAAAAAAAAAAAAAACTGTCCTACAATTACTATCTCCCTGCAGTAATGTAAGCCAGGTATGGCAGGCAGCAATAGGAGTGGACTGATGCACAAATTAAATAAAAAGTGTGGACAAACAAAAAAGATAGCTGTGCAGAAAGGAAGGAACAAGAGGATATGTGCTTTGAAAAAAGCAGTTGGTTCCACAGTGGCGTACACACAGCAATACAGCTATCACGGAGCCTTCTAGGGCAGCCCAATGAGCTACAGCGCTGAGGGGAAAAAAAAAAAAAAATAGCTTCCACTGTTCCTGCACACCGAAGGTGGTGTTGGACAGTGGAAATCGCTGCAGCACAAGCGGTTTGGTGGTTAGTGGACCCTGCCTAACGCTCTCCCTGCTTCTGACGAAGCGGCAGCAACCTGTCCCTAAGCTCAGATCAGCAGCAGTAAGATGGCGGTCGGCGGGAACGCCCCTTTATAGCCCCTGTGACGCCGCAGACAGCAAGCCAATCACTGCAATGCCCTTCTCTAAGATGGTGGGGACCAGGATCTATGTCATCACGCTGCCCACACTCTGCGTTCACCTTCATTGGCTGAGAAATGGCGCTTTTCGCGTCATTGAAACGCGACTTTGGCGCGAAAGTCGCGTACCGCATGGCCGACAAGCACAGGGGTCGGATCGGGTTTCATGAGACGCCGACTTAGCCAAAAGTCGGCGACTTTTGAAAATGATCGACCCGTTTCGCTCAACCCTAGTTACAACGGTGTGTCTGACGTTGGGTGCGCACCACCACCGCCAGAGACACTACATTGTACTATGAGGGACCCAGTAGCAATGCCGTCAACCAAAAGCGAGCACACCCACCTCTTCAGACAAACAGCAGTCTCACGGGTGCTTGCGCCAAGTCGCGATACCACGGCCCCGTGTGGGGAGTTTGGCCATTTAGGGAGGTGTAAACATGTCGTATGCTGTACAATCAGCTGCAGCAAATTAGACATTAGAAAAGTAATTCACAGGCAAGAGCCTTTCATAGGAAAGCTAGGTGTCGGCCGGGCAAGGTGGGGCAAAAGATTTCGAAATCCAGTTGTGGTTCATTTTAATGAATGTTAGATCGTCAACATTTTGGGTAGCCAGACGAGTCCTTTTTTCGGTTAATATTGAACCTGCAGCACTGAATACTCTTTCTGATAGGACACTTGCTGCCGGGCAAGCAAGCTCCTGCAATGCATATTCTGCCAATTCTGGCCAGGTGTCTAATTTGGAGGCCCAGTAATCAAATGGGAATGACGGTTGAGGGAGAACATCGATAAGGGATGAAAAATAGTTAGTAACCATACTGGACAAATGTTGTCTCCTGTCACTTTCAATTGATGCAGCAGTACCTGTCCTGTCTGCGGTCATAGCAAAATCACTCCACAACCTGGTCAGAAAACCCCTCTGTCCAACGCCACTTCTGATGTGTGCACCCCTAACACTCCTAGTCGGCTGCCCCCTGGAGCTCGTGTGAGAACGATCACGTGCGCTGTGTGCTGGGAATGCCTGAAGCAAACGGTCAACAAGAGTTGATTGTTTGGTTGCTAATTTTAGTTCCAAGTTCTCATGTGGCATAATATTTTGCAATTTGCCTTTATAGCGTGGATCAAGGAGGCAGGCCAACCAGTAATCGTCATCGTTCATCATTTTTGTAATGCGTGTGTCCCTTTTTAGGATACGTAAGGCATAATCCGCCATGTGGGCCAAAGTTCCAGTTGTCAAATCTTCGGTTGTGATTGGTTGAGGGGCAGTTGCAGGCAAATCTACGTCACTTGTGTCCCTCAAAAAACCAGAACCCGGCCGTGACACGCAACCAATTTCCTGTGCCCCCGGGAAAGGTTCGGCATTAAAAATATACTCATCCCCATCATCCTCCTCGTCCTCCACCTCCTCTTTGCCCGCTACCTCGTCCTGTACACTGCCCTGACCAGACAATGGCTGACTGTCATCAAGGCTTTCCTCTTCCTCTGGTGCAGACGCCTGCTCCTTTATGTGCGTCAAACTTTGCATCAGCAGACGCATTAGGGGGATGCTCATGCTTATTACGGCGTTGTCTGCACTAACCAGCCGTGTGCATTCCTCAAAACACTGAAGGACTTGACACATGTCTTGTATCTTAGACCACTGCACACCTGACAACTCCATGTCTGCCATCCTACTGCCTGCCCGTGTATCCTCCCACAAATAAATAACAGCACGCCTCTGTTCGCACAGTCTCTGAAGCATGTGCAGTGTTGAGTTCCACCTTGTTGCAACGTCTATGATGAGGCGATGCTGGGGAAGGTTCAAAGACCGCTGATAGGTCTGCATACGGCTGGCGTGTACAGGCGAACGTCGGATATGTGAGCAAAGTGCACGCACTTTGAGGAGCAGGTCGGAGAACCCAGGATAAGTTTTCAATAAGCACTGCACCACCAGGTTTAAGGTGTGAGCCAGGCAAGGAATGTGTTTCAGTTGGGAAAGGGAGATGGCAGCCATGAAATTCCTTCCGTTATCACTCACTACCTTGCCTGCCTCAAGATCTACTGTGCCCAGCCACGACTGCGTTTCTTGTTGCAAGAACTCGGACAGAACTTCCGCGGTGTGTCTGTTGTCGCCCAAACACTTCATAGCCAATACAGCCTGCTGACGCTTGGCAGTAGCTGGCCCATAATGGGACAACTGGTGTGCAACAGTGTCATCTGCCGATGGAGTGGTTGGCAGACTGCGTTCTGTGGAAGAGCTGTAGCTTCTGCAGGAGGACGAGGAGGAGGAGGAGGAGGGGGTGCGAACGCCTACAGCCAACTGTTTCCTAGACCGTGGGCTAGGCACAACTGTCCCTAAATTGATGTCGCCTGTGGACCCTGCATCCACCACATTCACCCAGTGTGCCGTGATGGACACATAACATCCCTGGCCATGCCTACTGGTCCATGCATCTGTAGTCAGGTGCACCTTTGTACTCACAGATTGCCTGAGTGCATGGACGATGCGCTGTTTAACATGCTGGTGCAGGGCTGGGATGGCTTTTCTGGAAAAAAAGTGTCGACTGGGTAGCTCGTATCGTGGTTCAGCGTACTCCATCAGGGCTTTGAAAGCTTCGCTTTCAACTAACCGGTAGGGCATCATCTCTAACGAGATTAGTCTAGCTATGTGGGCGTTAAAACACTGTGTACGCGGATGCGAGGATAAGTACTTTCTTTTTCTAACCAGAGTCTCATGTAGGGTGAGCTGGACTGGAGAGCTGGAGATCGTGGAACTTTCGGGTGTGCCGGTGTACATGGCAGACTGAGAGACGGTTGGAGACGGTATTGTTTCCGCCGGTGCCCTAGATGCAATATTTCCTCCTACAAAACTGGTGATTCCCTGACCCTGACTGCTTTTGGCTGGCAAAGAAACCTGCACAGATACTGCCGGTGGTGCGGAAAATGGTGGCCTTACAGTGACGGAAGGGATGTTGCGTTGCTGACTAGCTTCATTGGCCGAGGGTGCTACAACCTTGAGGGACGTTTGGTAGTTAGTCCAGGCTTGAAAATGCATGGTGGTTAAGTGTCTATGCATGCAACTAGTATTTAGACTTTTCAGATTCTGACCTCTGCTTAAGCTAGTTGAACATTTTTGACAGATGACTTTGCGCTGATCAGTTGGATGTTGTTTAAAAAAATGCCAGACTGCACTCTTCCTAGACTCGGATCCCTTTTCAGGGATTGCAGACTGAGCTTTAACCGGATGGCAACGCTGTGCTCCAACAGGTTTTGGCTTTGACACGCGTTTTGGGCCAGATACGGGCCCGGCAGATGGAACCTGTTGCGATGTTGATGCCTGCTGCGGCCCCTCCTCCACCTCCGCTTCTGAACTACTGCCGCCTGCACCCTGTTCCCCCAATGGCTGCCAATCGGGGTCAATAACTGGGTCATCTATTACCTCCTCTTCGAGCTCGTGTGCAACTTCGTCTGTGTCACTGTGTCGGTCGGTGGTATAGCGTTCGTGGCGGGGCAACATAGTCTCATCAGGGTCTGATTGTGGATCTGTACCCTGAGAGGGCAATGTGGTGGTCTGAGTCAAAGGAGCAGCATAGTACTCTGGCTGTGGCTGTGCATCAGTGCACTCCATGTCAGAATATACTTGTAATGGGCATGGCCTGTTAAATGTTTCACTTTCTAAGCCAGGGACGGTATGTGTAAAGAGCTCCATGGAGTGACCCGTTGTGTCGCCTGCTGCATCCTTCTCTCTTGTTGTAGTTTTTGCTGAGGAGGACAAGGAAGCGACTTGTCCCTGACCGTGAACATCCACAAGCGACGCGCTGCTTTTACATTTACCAGTTTCGGAAGAGGAGGCAAAAGAGCTAGAGGCTGAGTCTGCAATGTAAGCCAAAACTTGCTGTTGCTGCTCCGCCTTTAAAAGCGGTTTTCCTACTCCCAGAAAAGAGAGCGTTCGAGGCCTTGTGTAGCCTGACGACGAAACTGGCTCCACAGCTCCAGACTTAGGTGGAATATTTTTATCCCCACGACCACCTGATGCTCCACTACCACTACCATCATTACCAGCTGACAATGAACGCCCACGACGACCTCTTGCACCAGACTTCCTCATTGTTTTAAAATCTTAACCAAAGTAACTTTATTTGTTGCTGTCAAACAACTTACACGGTGAGCTATAACTTCAGTATGATTTCAATATCCCTTAACAGGTTGGTGAGACCACAAGGAAAATCAGGCACAATGTTACACACTCTGTTTTCTGTGGCACAAAATCACAGAGATGACACACACGCAGGACTGTCACTCAAGCACTAATGTCAATATTAATCTCCCACCTAATTTATTTTATTTTTTTTCTCAGGGAGACTTTAGAAACCAAATAATATTAAAAAAAAAAAAAAAAAAAAAGGCTTTCTATGGCCCACAATTAGAGAGAGAGAGGTGGCACACCCAGGAGTCAAGACTGGCGCACAAGCTGAAAGGGCAATATTACTCTCCCACTGTTTTTTTAAGTTTTTTTTTTATTTCAGGGAGACTTTAGAAACCAAATAATATTAAAAAAACCAAAAAAAAAAAATAGCCTTTCTATGGCCCACTGAATGAGAGAGAGAGGTGGCACACCCAGGAGTCAAGACTGGCACACAAGCTGAAAGGGCAATATTACTCTCCCACTGTTTTTTTTTTTTTTTTTTTTTTTTTTCAGGGAGACTTTAGAAACCAAATAATATTAAAAAAACCAAAAAAAAAAAATGCTTTCTATGGCCCACTGAATGAGAGAGAGGTGGCACACCCAGGAGTCAAGACTGGCACACAAGCTGAAAGGGCAATATTACTCTCCCACTGTTTTTTTATGTATTTTTTGTTTTTTAAGGGAGACTTTAGAAACCCAATAATATTTTTTTTAAAAAATAAATAGGCTTTCTATGGCCCACTGAATGAGAGGGAGAGAGGTGGCACACCCAGGAGTCAAGACTGGCACACAAGCTGAAAGGGCAATATTACTCTCCCACTGTTTTTTTATGTTTTTTTTTTTTTTCAGGGAGACTTTAGAAACCAAATAATATTAAAAAAACCAAAAAAAAAAATAGCCTTTCTATGGCCCACTGAATGAGAGAGAGAGGTGGCACACCCAGGAGTCAAGACTGGCACACAAGCTGAAAGGGCAATATTACTCTCCCACTGTTTTTTTATGTATTTTTTGTTTTTTAAGGGAGACTTTAGAAACCCAATAATATTTTTTTTTTTAAAAAAAAAGGCTTTCTATGGCCCACTGAATGAGAGGGAGAGAGGTGGCACACCCAGGAGTCAAGACTGGCACACAAGCTGAAAGGGCAATATTACTCTCCCACTGTTTTTTTTTTTTTTTTTTTTTTTTCAGGGAGACTTTAGAAACCAAATAATAAGAAAAAAAATAAATAAATAAATAGGCTTTCTATAGCCCACTGAATGAGAGATAGCACACACAGCAGTGGCACACAAGCCCTGACTGAGGCCAATATTTTTCTCCCACTGATTGATGTAGTGTTTTTGTGTTGAGGTAGATTTTAGAACACAAATCAAGGAAAAAAAAAAAATGCTTTCTATGGCCCACTGAATGAGAGAGAGGTGGCACACCCAGGAGTCAAGACTGGCACACAAGCTGAAAGGGCAATATTACTCTCCCACTGTTTTTTTATGTTTTTTTTTTTTTTTCAGGGAGACTTTAGAAACCAAATAATATTAAAAAAACCAAAAAAAAAAAATAGCCTTTCTATGGCCCACTGAATGAGAGAGAGAGGTGGCACACCCAGGAGTCAAGACTGGCACACAAGCTGAAAGGGCAATATTACTCTCCCACTGTTTTTTTATGTTTTTTTTTTTTTTTCAGGGAGACTTTAGAAACCAAATAATATTAAAAAAAACAAAAAAAAAATAGCCTTTCTATGGCCCACTGAATGAGAGAGAGAGGTGGCACACCCAGGAGTCAAGACTGGCACACAAGCTGAAAGGGCAATATTACTCTCCCACTGTTTTTTTATGTATTTTTTTTTTTTTAAGGGAGACTTTAGAAACCCAATAATATTTAAAAAAAAAAAAAAAAAAAGGCTTTCTATGGCCCACTGAATGAGAGGGAGAGAGGTGGCACACCCAGGAGTCAAGACTGGCACACAAGCTGAAAGGGCAATATTACTCTCCCACTGTTTTTTTTTTTTTTTTTTTTTTTTTTCAGGGAGACTTTAGAAACCAAATAATAAGAAAAAAAAATAAATAAATAAATAGGCTTTCTATAGCCCACTGAATGAGAGATAGCACACACAGCAGTGGCACACAAGCCCTGACTGAGGCCAATATTTTTCTCCCACTGATTGATGTAGTGTTTTTGTGTTGAGGTAGATTTTAGAACACAAATCAAGGAAAAAAAAAAATGCTTTCTATGGCCCACTGAATGAGAGAGAGGTGGCACACCCAGGAGTCAAGACTGGCACACAAGCTGAAAGGGCAATATTACTCTCCCACTGTTTTTTTATGTATTTTTTGTTTTTTAAGGGAGACTTTAGAAACCCAATAATATTTAAAAAAAAAAAATAAATAGGCTTTCTTTGGCCCACTGAATGAGAGGGAGAGAGGTGGCACACCCAGGAGTCAAGACTGGCACACAAGCTGAAAGGGCAATATTACTCTCCCACTGTTTTTTTATGTATTTTTTGTTTTTTAAGGGAGACTTTAGAAACCCAATAATATTTAAAAAAAAAAATAAATAGGCTTTCTATGGCCCACTGAATGAGAGGGAGAGAGGTGGCACACCCAGGAGTCAAGACTGGCACACAAGCTGAAAGGGCAATATTACTCTCCCACTGTTTTTTTATGTTTTTTTTTTTTTTTTCAGGGAGACTTTAGAAACCAAATAATATTAAAAAAAAAATAATAATAAATAGGCTTTCTATAGCCCACTGAATGAGAGATAGCACACACAGCAGTGGCACACAAGCCCTGACTGAGGCCAATATTTTTCTCCCACTGATTGATGTAGTGTTTTTGTGTTGAGGTAGAATTTAGAACACAAATCACGGAAAAAATAAATAGGCTTTCTATGGCCCACTCAGTGAGAGATGGCACACACAGGGATGGCACTGTAGCAGAAATGCCAATCTTAATCTCCCACAAAAAAAACAAAAAAAAAACAGGGACTGTCCTACAATTACTATCTCCCTGCAGTAATCTAAGCCAGGTATGGCAGGCAGCAATAGGAGTGGACTGATGCACAAATTAAATAAAAAGTGTGGACAAACAAAAAAGATAGCTGTGCAGAAAGGAAGGAACAAGAGGATATGTGCTTTGAAAAAAGCAGTTGGTTTCCACAGTGGCGTACACACAGCAATACAGCTATCACGGAGCCTTCTAGGGCAGCCCAATGAGCTACAGCGCTGAGGGGAAAACAAAAAAAAAATAGCTTCCACAGTCCCTGCACACCAAAGGTGGTGTTGGACAGTGGAAATCGCTGCAGCACAAGCGGTTTGGTGGTTAGTGGACCCTGCCTAACGCTCTCCCTGCTTCTGACGAAGCGGCAGCAACCTGTCCCTAAGCTCAGATCAGCAGCAGTAAGATGGCGGTCGGCGGGAACGCCCCTTTATAGCCCCTGTGACGCCGCAGACAGCAAGCCAATCACTGCAATGCCCTTCTCTAAGATGGTGGGGACCAGGATCTATGTCATCACGCTGCCCACACTCTGCGTTCACCTTCATTGGCTGAGAAATGGCGCTTTTCGCGTCATTGAAACGCGACTTTGGCGCGAAAGTCGCGTACCGCATGGCCGACAAGCACAGGGGTCGGATCGGGTTTCATGAGACGCCGACTTAGCCAAAAGTCGGCGACTTTTGAAAATGATCGACCCGTTTCGCTCAACCCTAGTGCGGGGAAGTGCGGGGAGGTGGGGGCGGAGTTCCGGCCGCGCATGCGCGGTCGGAAAAAGCGGACCGTCGGGAGCAAAAAACGTTACATGTAACGTTTTTTTCTCCCGACAGTCCGCTACCACACGCCCAAGCATCGCAAAACGGACGCACCGTTTGGCAATGCGTCGCAAATGCGTCGCTAATGTTAGTCTATGACGAAAAAACGTATCCAGCAAGAACTTTTGCTGGATGCGTAGTTTCGGCAAAACGACGCATTTGCGACGTATTGCAGTTAACGCTAGTGTGAAAGTAGCCTTAGCCTCTTCAGGGTTTTTAGGTTTATTTAGAGCAGCAAGGAACAAACTTGTAACATTTTTTATTTAATACACAAAAAGAAGTATAGTGTTAGGGGTCGAGTTCCCGCCTCTGCACAGGGGGAATCTCAGGCCATCTCCACTGCGGTCTCCCATTCTCCTCCTGCCGCAGTGGAGACTGCTCAGCAGAGACGTCAGTCCCAGCGTCTTGCTCAGTCTGACTCTGTACAAAGAGTTACTGCTGCTTTTCCTGCTTCTGTCATTAAAGTCAGTGCTGGGCAGCAGCGAGCAGACGCTTCTGGGACTAAGTCCTGCTTTTCTCGTTCTGAGCATGCCCAGAGTAAGATCTCTCAGTGGAGATCGAGGGTCACATGATCAGATACTGCAGCTAAGGCCATTGGTCCTTCAGGAAGGTCCTGTAGGTGCTCACGCTCTGTGGCAGCCTCTCATTGGTCCTTCTAGGAACGTAGTGTAACATATTATCCCTTTAAAAAGATTTTTAAATTTTTATTAATGTTATATTAAAAATACCACTTCCCAGTGAGAACGAGAAAAAGAAAATGATAATATACAGATCTACTAGGTGCACCTGCCCTCAACCAATGACACTACGCTCCCCTACTATCCCTACCTAACAGTGGAGGTTGGCACCCTGATAGATAATTTGGCGCCCCCACTCCGCGACGGCTGATACCTACTGGCCCTATTAAGGACCTGGCCGGCTAAAGGAGGGAAAACATGGAGCAATTGGCAGAAATGAAGAAAGCGTAGGAGAGCTAAATTAAGGTGCACACCAGTATTATAGACTTTCCTTAACAAAGCCCAGAATTTGGGACAATGACACTACCATGGACATATGCTTAAAACATGTAAGACATTACACTCATGAATAAATACTATTTTTATCTTTAAATAAATATGTCAGTTCTATTGCACAGCCTAAACACATAAACAGCTATGTGCATAGAAGGTAGAAAATAAGCAGGAAAGACATAAATGCCAAATGACCTGGTTCGGTCCAAATTTAAGCCTGTGCATAACAGCACTCCCCTGTCAGCATTGGGTTAAATCAGATCATGTCTCAATACTGTGGTACACGTGAGACCATTTTCCATTACCCATACAACAGAAATAGCCAGGGGTAAGTATCTATGTTTACACACAGTGCAGTGGACTAATAAATGATTTCAGAGGCAGCCAGTAACAAGGGGTATTGTCCCCCACACGAAAACACTTAGCTGTCCACGATTCGCCCCGACGCGTTTCCCCGTCATACGGTTCCTCAGGGGGCAGAGAGCGGATGTGATGAACCGGAGGTCAGTGATACAGGTGCCCTAGTGTCAGGACAGACCTGGTTAGATCACAAGGGAGGGGATTTATATATCAAAATGTAGCACCTGCTAAACAATTAGCGGGATGGTTAAAAGCCCCTCCTCCCTCGCTTTTTCCGGATACCACCGGACGTAGCAATGCACTCACATAATCCATTAGTGTGTGCCAATGAAAAGATACATGGTCATGCGTCAATATCACTCAGAGGCTCCCCTACCCCCGAAGAGACACATTAATTATTAATAAAATAGATAACATACCATAGCAGGCACAAATCCCCCCAGGCCGTTTCACACCGCATGGTGTATGCTGGACGTCGCCATGATAGGTCTTCAGCGCCAGACTGCGCATGCGCCAGAACCCTGTACACAGCCAGGAGGCGGCGCATGTAAGCTAAAGTGCAAGAGGCCAAAGTGCTTTAGTGCGCATTCTACCTGCTGGGCGCCGCCATCTTTGGTGTGATAAAAACGTCACACTGCATGTGGTCCAGGCTATGACAGCGCAGGCGCCCTAACAGGCTGTCTGCTGGCAAAATGATCAGCGCTACTGCACTACAGCAAGATAGTGAATAATGATAAGCACAAAGTCACTACCCAGCGGGGCAAATTTCAACAGTCCATGATAATAGGTGAAAACAATGTAAAGATAGTAGAAAGTAATATAAATAAATGTAAACTTTTTCTTCTTAATACAAATACATATATCCCACAAACGGTACTGAGAGTGTGCGTACAGTAATGATCACAGGGAGAAAAATAAATTGATACAGAGTCACAATTGACCCCTACGAATAGGCTGTAGAATTTGGCATGGCGGTCCCACAATCAGGTAAACCATTACACATAATAAAATGGGACAGAAACAAACACAGTCTAATAATAAATATGGAACGGAGAGGTATGCTAAAGTTACAGGAAACACGTATATGTAAGGGATTCGTTCAATCCTTTTGGCGACATAGATTGCATGCGAAAAATCCATTCCGTTTCTCGTTTTAGGAGGGCTTGATCAAAATTACCTCCTCGTATCCTTGGTCTTAACAAGTCGATCATGCAGAAAGTGATGCCCGCCAGGGTACCCCCATGTACCTGATTAAAGTGTCGGGCAACCGGGGTATCTCTATTATGTCTTATGTCCCCGAGATGTTCCCCAAATCTTATTCTCAACTCCCTTTTGGTTTTACCAATATAGTCAAGGGGACAGGGGCAGGTAATCATATAGACTACTCCTGTCGATTTGCAGTTGCCAAAATCCCTAATGTCAAAGCATCTACCATTCGCCGCACTTGTGAATTGCTTAGTCTGTCTGACATATTTGCACTTCGAACAGTTGCCACATCTGAAAAAGCCAAGCGGTCTCCTCCCAAGCCAGGTACCTGGTCCCTGTGGTTTTTGATACAGGCTGTGTACCAGACGATCCCCAATTGATCTCCCCCTTCTGTAAGTGATACTAGGTACAGGGGTGATAAACTCCTTGAGGTTCGGATCTGCTTGTAACACACCCCAGTGCCTCCTGATGATCTGAAAAATCCGGTCAGACTGATTGTCAAAAGTTCCTATAAGTCTGACCAAATCCGGTGCATCCCTAGATCTTTCCTGATTCATCAAAAGAGATGGTCTGTCACTTCCAAGTGCTTCCCTGTATGATTTAAAGAGGACTTCAGAGGGATAACCTCTCTCCCTGAATCTACGATGCAAATCACCAGCTTGGTGTTTGAATGTATCCACCTCAGAGCAGTTTCTACGAATACGCAGAAACTGCCCTTTGGGTATGCCCCGTTTGAGAGGGGTGGGGTGATGGCTATGCCACTGCAACAAGCTGTTCGTTGCAGTCGGTTTGCGATAAGTGCTTGTACTAATACCTCCATTGCTATTTTTTGAGATTGTGAGGTCTAAGAAGGCGATGGTATGTTCCTGGTATTCGGATGTAAACCTCATTCCAATATCATTAATATTTATCTCCCTCACAAATCTCTCAAACTCCGCCCCTGGGCCAGACCAGAGAACAAAAATGTCATCAATGTATCTGGCCCAGAGGCCGATATGGGGCTGCCACCACTTCTCCTCCCCCGGAAAGATAAAGGTTTCCTCCCACCAGCCCAGGAACAGATTAGCGTAGGTGGGGGCACAGGGGCTCCCCATAGCTGTGCCCCTGAGCTGGTGGAAGTACTTCCCATTAAAGATAAAAAAATTCCGGGTAAGGGTAAAAAGGAGGAGCCGCTTGACAAAATCATTGTGTTCCACACATTCAATTGCTCGTGTCTTCAAAAAGTGGTCAACCGCCTTCATCCCAATGTCATGAGGGATGCTGCTGTACAGCGCCTCTACGTCAATGGAGGCTAGTATAACATGGGGTTCTACAGCAACATCCTCCAACATACCCAGCAAGTGCAATGTGTCCCTCACATATGAGGGAAGAGATAGAACAAAGGGCCTCAGGATCTTGTCTATATAAATGCCAATATTCTGGGATATAGAGTTGATCCCTGCCACAATCGGGCGGCCTTTTAGCGGGTCCAAGCCCTTGTGCACCTTGGGTAAGGCGTAAAAAGTTGGCACGGTAGGAGAGGTAGGTATGAGGAAGGAATACTCATTTTTTGAAATGAGTCTTCTTTCTATAGCTCTGTCCAATACAACCCTGAGCTCCTCAGAATAGCTTTTTGTGGGGTCCCCCAATAGGACCTCATAAGTTTGATGGTCATTCAAAAGCAAGCCACACATCTGAAGATACCTAGGGTGGTCTAGGATAACAAGATTCCCGCCTTTATCAGACGATTTGAAGATCAGGTTGGTATTTTTTTCCAACCTCTTCAAGGCCAAAGACTCATTCATTGGCAGATTGTGATCACTATTTTGATGGTTCATAGAGATCTTACATAGGTCTGCCTCAACCAGCTTAACAAAAATGTCAACACTAGTGATATCTCCAATTGGTGGCATTTTTTTACTCCTATTTCTCAGGGATGTAAAGGGTCCTTCCCCCCTCCCTCTCTCATTCTCGTGCAAGAGACCCAACAAGGCATTGTATCCTTCAAGATCTTCCTCGCTGAGACCCAATTCCCTACACTTCTCCAAATCATTTTTCTGGAAAAAGAGTTTAAAGCAGCATCCCTCATGACATTGGGATGAAGGCGGTTGACCACTTTTTGAAGACACGAGCAATTGAATGTGTGGAACACAATGATTTTGTCAAGCGGCTCCTCCTTTTTACCCTTACCCGGAATTTTTTTTTTTTTATCTTTAATGGGAAGTACTTCCACCAGCTCAGGGGCACAGCTATGGGGAGCCCCTGTGCCCCCACCTACGCTAATCTGTTCCTGGGCTGGTGGGAGGAAACCTTTATCTTTCCGGGGGAGGAGAAGTGGTGGCAGCCCCATATCGGCCTCTGGGCCAGATACATTGATGACATTTTTGTTCTCTGGTCTGGCCCAGGGGCGGAGTTTGAGAGATTTGTGAGGGAGATAAATATTAATGATATTGGAATGAGGTTTACATCCGAATACCAGGAACATACCATCGCCTTCTTAGACCTCACAATCTCAAAAAATAGCAATGGAGGTATTAGTACAAGCACTTATCGCAAACCGACTGCAACGAACAGCTTGTTGCAGTGGCATAGCCATCACCCCACCCCTCTCAAACGGGGCATACCCAAAGGGCAGTTTCTGCGTATTCGTAGAAACTGCTCTGAGGTGGATACATTCAAACACCAAGCTGGTGATTTGCATCGTAGATTCAGGGAGAGAGGTTATCCCTCTGAAGTCCTCATTAAATCATACAGGGAAGCACTTGGAAGTGACAGACCATCTCTTTTGATGAATCAGGAAAGATCTAGGGATGCACCGGATTTGGTCAGACTTATAGGAACTTTTGACAATCAGTCTGACCGGATTTTTCAGATCATCAGGAGGCACTGGGGTGTGTTACAAGCAGATCCGAACCTCAAGGAGTTTATCACCCCTGTACCTAGTATCACTTACAGAAGGGGGAGATCAATTGGGGATCGTCTGGTACACAGCCTGTATCAAAAACCACAGGGACCAGGTACCTGGCTTGGGAGGAGACCGCTTGGCTTTTTCAGATGTGGCAACTGTTCGAAGTGCAAATATGTCAGACAGACTAAGCAATTCACAAGTGCGGCGAATGGTAGATGCTTTGACATTAGGGATTTTGGCAACTGCAAATCGACAGGAGTAGTCTATATGATTACCTGCCCCTGTCCCCTTGACTATATTGGTAAAACCAAAAGGGAGTTGAGAATAAGATTTGGGGAACATCTCGGGGACATAAGACATAATAGAGATACCCCGGTTGCCCGACACTTTAATCAGGTACATGGGGGTACCCTGGCGGGCATCACTTTCTGCATGATCGACTTGTTAAGACCAAGGATACGAGGAGGTAATTTTGATCAAGCCCTCCTAAAACGAGAAACGGAATGGATTTTTCGCATGCAATCTATGTCGCCAAAAGGATTGAACGAATCCCTTACATATACGTGTTTCCTGTAACTTTAGCATACCTCTCCGTTCCATATTTATTATTAGACTGTGTTTGTTTCTGTCCCATTTTATTATGTGTAATGGTTTACCTGATTGTGGGACCGCCATGCCAAATTCTACAGCCTATTCGTAGGGGTCAATTGTGACTCTGTATCAATTTATTTTTCTCCCTGTGATCATTACTGTACGCACACTCTCAGTACCGTTTGTGGGATATATGTATTTGTATTAAGAAGAAAAAGTTTACATTTATTTATATTACTTTCTACTATCTTTACATTGTTTTCACCTATTATCATGGACTGTTGAAATTTGCCCCGCTGGGTAGTGACTTTGTGCTTATCATTATTCACTATCTTGCTGTAGTGCAGTAGCGCTGATCATTTTGCCAGCAGACAGCCTGTTAGGGCGCCTGCGCTGTCATAGCCTGGACCACATGCAGTGTGACGTTTTTATCACACCAAAGATGGCGGCGCCCAGCAGGTAGAATGCGCACTAAAGCACTTTGGCCTCTTGCACTTTAGCTTACATGCGCCGCCTCCTGGCTGTGTACAGGGTTCTGGCGCATGCGCAGTCTGGCGCTGAAGACCTATCATGGCGACGTCCAGCATACACCATGCGGTGTGAAACGGCCTGGGGGGATTTGTGCCTGCTATGGTATGTTATCTATTTTATTAATAATTAATGTGTCTCTTCGGGGGTAGGGGAGCCTCTGAGTGATATTGACGCATGACCATGTATCTTTTCATTGGCACACACTAATCCTAGACCACCCTAGGTATCTTCAGATGTGTGGCTTGCTTTTGAATGACCATCAAACTTATGAGGTCCTATTGGGGGACCCCACAAAAAGCTATTCTGAGGAGCTCAGGGTTGTATTGGACAGAGCTATAGAAAGAAGACTCATTTCAAAAAATGAGTATTCCTTCCTCATACCTACCTCTCCTACCGTGCCAACTTTTTACGCCTTACCCAAGGTGCACAAGGGCTTGGACCCGCTAAAAGGCCGCCCGATTGTGGCAGGGATCAACTCTATATCCCAGAATATTGGCATTTATATAGACAAGATCCTGAGGCCCTTTGTTCTATCTCTTCCCTCATATGTGAGGGACACATTGCACTTGCTGGGTATGTTGGAGGATGTTGCTGTAGAACCCCATGTTATACTAGCCTCCATTGACGTAGAGGCGCTGTACAGCAGCATCCCTCATGACATTGGGATGAAGGCGGTTGACCACTTTTTGAAGACACGAGCAATTGAATGTGTGGAACACAATGATTTTGTCAAGCGGCTCCTCCTTTTTACCCTTACCCGGAATTTTTTTATCTTTAATGGGAAGTACTTCCACCAGCTCAGGGGCACAGCTATGGGGAGCCCCTGTGCCCCCACCTACGCTAATCTGTTCCTGGGCTGGTGGGAGGAAACCTTTATCTTTCCGGGGGAGGAGAAGTGGTGGCAGCCCCATATCGGCCTCTGGGCCAGATACATTGATGACATTTTTGTTCTCTGGTCTGGCCCAGGGGCGGAGTTTGAGAGATTTGTGAGGGAGATAAATATTAATGATATTGGAATGAGGTTTACATCCGAATACCAGGAACATACCATCGCCTTCTTAGACCTCACAATCTCAAAAAATAGCAATGGAGGTATTAGTACAAGCACTTATCGCAAACCGACTGCAACGAACAGCTTGTTGCAGTGGCATAGCCATCACCCCACCCCTCTCAAACGGGGCATACCCAAAGGGCAGTTTCTGCGTATTCGTAGAAACTGCTCTGAGGTGGATACATTCAAACACCAAGCTGGTGATTTGCATCGTAGATTCAGGGAGAGAGGTTATCCCTCTGAAGTCCTCATTAAATCATACAGGGAAGCACTTGGAAGTGACAGACCATCTCTTTTGATGAATCAGGAAAGATCTAGGGATGCACCGGATTTGGTCAGACTTATAGGAACTTTTGACAATCAGTCTGACCGGATTTTTCAGATCATCAGGAGGCACTGGGGTGTGTTACAAGCAGATCCGAACCTCAAGGAGTTTATCACCCCTGTACCTAGTATCACTTACAGAAGGGGGAGATCAATTGGGGATCGTCTGGTACACAGCCTGTATCAAAAACCACAGGGACCAGGTACCTGGCTTGGGAGGAGACCGCTTGGCTTTTTCAGATGTGGCAACTGTTCGAAGTGCAAATATGTCAGACAGACTAAGCAATTCACAAGTGCGGCGAATGGTAGATGCTTTGACATTAGGGATTTTGGCAACTGCAAATCGACAGGAGTAGTCTATATGATTACCTGCCCCTGTCCCCTTGACTATATTGGTAAAACCAAAAGGGAGTTGAGAATAAGATTTGGGGAACATCTCGGGGACATAAGACATAATAGAGATACCCCGGTTGCCCGACACTTTAATCAGGTACATGGGGGTACCCTGGCGGGCATCACTTTCTGCATGATCGACTTGTTAAGACCAAGGATACGAGGAGGTAATTTTGATCAAGCCCTCCTAAAACGAGAAACGGAATGGATTTTTCGCATGCAATCTATGTCGCCAAAAGGATTGAACGAATCCCTTACATATACGTGTTTCCTGTAACTTTAGCATACCTCTCCGTTCCATATTTATTATTAGACTGTGTTTGTTTCTGTCCCATTTTATTATGTGTAATGGTTTACCTGATTGTGGGACCGCCATGCCAAATTCTACAGCCTATTCGTAGGGGTCAATTGTGACTCTGTATCAATTTATTTTTCTCCCTGTGATCATTACTGTACGCACACTCTCAGTACCGTTTGTGGGATATATGTATTTGTATTAAGAAGAAAAAGTTTACATTTATTTATATTACTTTCTACTATCTTTACATTGTTTTCACCTATTATCATGGACTGTTGAAATTTGCCCCGCTGGGTAGTGACTTTGTGCTTATCATTATTCACTATCTTGCTGTAGTGCAGTAGCGCTGATCATTTTGCCAGCAGACAGCCTGTTAGGGCGCCTGCGCTGTCATAGCCTGGACCACATGCAGTGTGACGTTTTTATCACACCAAAGATGGCGGCGCCCAGCAGGTAGAATGCGCACTAAAGCACTTTGGCCTCTTGCACTTTAGCTTACATGCGCCGCCTCCTGGCTGTGTACAGGGTTCTGGCGCATGCGCAGTCTGGCGCTGAAGACCTATCATGGCGACGTCCAGCATACACCATGCGGTGTGAAACGGCCTGGGGGGATTTGTGCCTGCTATGGTATGTTATCTATTTTATTAATAATTAATGTGTCTCTTCGGGGGTAGGGGAGCCTCTGAGTGATATTGACGCATGACCATGTATCTTTTCATTGGCACACACTAATCCTAGACCACCCTAGGTATCTTCAGATGTGTGGCTTGCTTTTGAATGACCATCAAACTTATGAGGTCCTATTGGGGGACCCCACAAAAAGCTATTCTGAGGAGCTCAGGGTTGTATTGGACAGAGCTATAGAAAGAAGACTCATTTCAAAAAATGAGTATTCCTTCCTCATACCTACCTCTCCTACCGTGCCAACTTTTTACGCCTTACCCAAGGTGCACAAGGGCTTGGACCCGCTAAAAGGCCGCCCGATTGTGGCAGGGATCAACTCTATATCCCAGAATATTGGCATTTATATAGACAAGATCCTGAGGCCCTTTGTTCTATCTCTTCCCTCATATGTGAGGGACACATTGCACTTGCTGGGTATGTTGGAGGATGTTGCTGTAGAACCCCATGTTATACTAGCCTCCATTGACGTAGAGGCGCTGTACAGCAGCATCCCTCATGACATTGGGATGAAGGCGGTTGACCACTTTTTGAAGACACGAGCAATTGAATGTGTGGAACACAATGATTTTGTCAAGCGGCTCCTCCTTTTTACCCTTACCCGGAATTTTTTTATCTTTAATGGGAAGTACTTCCACCAGCTCAGGGGCACAGCTATGGGGAGCCCCTGTGCCCCCACCTACGCTAATCTGTTCCTGGGCTGGTGGGAGGAAACCTTTATCTTTCCGGGGGAGGAGAAGTGGTGGCAGCCCCATATCGGCCTCTGGGCCAGATACATTGATGACATTTTTGTTCTCTGGTCTGGCCCAGGGGCGGAGTTTGAGAGATTTGTGAGGGAGATAAATATTAATGATATTGGAATGAGGTTTACATCCGAATACCAGGAACATACCATCGCCTTCTTAGACCTCACAATCTCAAAAAATAGCAATGGAGGTATTAGTACAAGCACTTATCGCAAACCGACTGCAACGAACAGCTTGTTGCAGTGGCATAGCCATCACCCCACCCCTCTCAAACGGGGCATACCCAAAGGGCAGTTTCTGCGTATTCGTAGAAACTGCTCTGAGGTGGATACATTCAAACACCAAGCTGGTGATTTGCATCGTAGATTCAGGGAGAGAGGTTATCCCTCTGAAGTCCTCATTAAATCATACAGGGAAGCACTTGGAAGTGACAGACCATCTCTTTTGATGAATCAGGAAAGATCTAGGGATGCACCGGATTTGGTCAGACTTATAGGAACTTTTGACAATCAGTCTGACCGGATTTTTCAGATCATCAGGAGGCACTGGGGTGTGTTACAAGCAGATCCGAACCTCAAGGAGTTTATCACCCCTGTACCTAGTATCACTTACAGAAGGGGGAGATCAATTGGGGATCGTCTGGTACACAGCCTGTATCAAAAACCACAGGGACCAGGTACCTGGCTTGGGAGGAGACCGCTTGGCTTTTTCAGATGTGGCAACTGTTCGAAGTGCAAATATGTCAGACAGACTAAGCAATTCACAAGTGCGGCGAATGGTAGATGCTTTGACATTAGGGATTTTGGCAACTGCAAATCGACAGGAGTAGTCTATATGATTACCTGCCCCTGTCCCCTTGACTATATTGGTAAAACCAAAAGGGAGTTGAGAATAAGATTTGGGGAACATCTCGGGGACATAAGACATAATAGAGATACCCCGGTTGCCCGACACTTTAATCAGGTACATGGGGGTACCCTGGCGGGCATCACTTTCTGCATGATCGACTTGTTAAGACCAAGGATACGAGGAGGTAATTTTGATCAAGCCCTCCTAAAACGAGAAACGGAATGGATTTTTCGCATGCAATCTATGTCGCCAAAAGGATTGAACGAATCCCTTACATATACGTGTTTCCTGTAACTTTAGCATACCTCTCCGTTCCATATTTATTATTAGACTGTGTTTGTTTCTGTCCCATTTTATTATGTGTAATGGTTTACCTGATTGTGGGACCGCCATGCCAAATTCTACAGCCTATTCGTAGGGGTCAATTGTGACTCTGTATCAATTTATTTTTCTCCCTGTGATCATTACTGTACGCACACTCTCAGTACCGTTTGTGGGATATATGTATTTGTATTAAGAAGAAAAAGTTTACATTTATTTATATTACTTTCTACTATCTTTACATTGTTTTCACCTATTATCATGGACTGTTGAAATTTGCCCCGCTGGGTAGTGACTTTGTGCTTATCATTATTCACTATCTTGCTGTAGTGCAGTAGCGCTGATCATTTTGCCAGCAGACAGCCTGTTAGGGCGCCTGCGCTGTCATAGCCTGGACCACATGCAGTGTGACGTTTTTATCACACCAAAGATGGCGGCGCCCAGCAGGTAGAATGCGCACTAAAGCACTTTGGCCTCTTGCACTTTAGCTTACATGCGCCGCCTCCTGGCTGTATACAGGGTTCTGGCGCATGCGCAGTCTGGCGCTGAAGACCTATCATGGCGACGTCCAGCATACACCATGCGGTGTGAAACGGCCTGGGGGGATTTGTGCCTGCTATGGTATGTTATCTATTTTATTAATAATTAATGTGTCTCTTCGGGGGTAGGGGAGCCTCTGAGTGATATTGACGCATGACCATGTATCTTTTCATTGGCACACACTAATGGATTATGTGAGTGCATTGCTACGTCCGGTGGTATCCGGAAAAAGCGAGGGAGGAGGGGCTTTTAACCATCCCGCTAATTGTTTAGCAGGTGCTACATTTTGATATATAAATCCCCTCCCTTGTGATCTAACCAGGTCTGTCCTGACACTAGGGCACCTGTATCACTGACCTCCGGTTCATCACATCCGCTCTCTGCCCCCTGAGGAACCGTATGACGGGGAAACGCGTCGGGGCGAATCGTGGACAGCTAAGTGTTTTCGTGTGGGGGACAATACCCCTTGTTACTGGCTGCCTCTGAAATCATTTATTAGTCCACTGCACTGTGTGTAAACATAGATACTTACCCCTGGCTATTTCTGTTGTATGGGTAATGGAAAATGGTCTCACGTGTACCACAGTATTGAGACATGATCTGATTTAACCCAATGCTGACAGGGGAGTGCTGTTATGCACAGGCTTAAATTTGGACCGAACCAGGTCATTTGGCATTTATGTCTTTCCTGCTTATTTTCTACCTTCTATGCACATAGCTGTTTATGTGTTTAGGCTGTGCAATAGAACTGACATATTTATTTAAAGATAAAAATAGTATTTATTCATGAGTGTAATGTCTTACATGTTTTAAGCATATGTCCATGGTAGTGTCATTGTCCCAAATTCTGGGCTTTGTTAAGGAAAGTCTATAATACTGGTGTGCACCTTAATTTAGCTCTCCTACGCTTTCTTCATTTCTGCCAATTGCTCCATGTTTTCCCTCCTTTAGCCGGCCAGGTCCTTAATAGGGCCAGTAGGTATCAGCCGTCGCGGAGTGGGGGCGCCAAATTATCTATCAGGGTGCCAACCTCCACTGTTAGGTAGGGATAGTAGGGGAGCGTAGTGTCATTGGTTGAGGGCAGGTGCACCTAGTAGATCTGTATATTATCATTTTCTTTTTCTCGTTCTCACTGGGAAGTGGTATTTTTAATATAACATTAATAAAAATTTAAAAATCTTTTTAAAGGGATAATATGTTACACTAGTTTTGAATTTCCTTTCAACAATCCTGTTTTCATGTGTTTGTCCTTCTAGGAACGTCCTGTACGTGCTGCAACTATTTAAGGCTTGCATGGCCGCACGGCCATGCGCTAGTATTGTTCTACGTTATGTGCTTTGCGTCAGTGTGGTCATGTGAGTTTGTGTTCAGGGACCCGGCTGAAATAAGCCCCTAGAATGCTGGCACCTCCGGCAAGGAGATTTTGTGTGAATGTATTCAGGGACCTGGCTGAAAGAAGCCCCTAGAATGCTGGCACCTCCGGCGAGGAGTTTGTGTGCATGCATGACCACTGACTGCTCTCAGTTGGGTAGTTAGCCTGTGCCACTGTGAAGTCAAACAGGGTGCAGTGCTTTGAGTTTCAGCTACTCTTGTGAAGTAACAGGGTTAGCTCATACCGCCTTATAGTTACGCCGTTTGCTAGCACCAGGTTCTCCTGCACGGTGGACCCTGGGCTGCGAACGCATCTATTATAATAAAACCTCTATATTTCCTCGGTGCGTTCCGCTAGCCCTAACATAATACTAGCGCCAGGGTCTGGCTAGTAAATGGTGGACATTCAGCAATCCTTGCGGTATATCCAGCAGCTGGAGGGTAGGTTGGCGGCTCTCGAGAGCTCAACCTCAGCTGTGGATGTTACCGCAGTTGCTGTACAGGCAGCTAGCGTGGCTGCAGCAACCTTGTCCACTACCACCCCTGTTCCGACATTACCTCCCGCTGCCAGAAAAATTTTCTGGAGATAGCAAATCTTGTAGGGGATTCGTGAGTCAGTGCTCTATCTACCTCGAGCTCCTGGCTGCACATTTTCCCACAGAGCGGGCTAAGGTGGGATTTATTGTGTCTCTTGTCGGACAGTGTGTTGGAATGGGCTACACCGCTGTGGGAGCGTGGCGATCATGTGGTGCAGAGTGCTCCACTGTTCCTGAGCACTCTGAAACAGGTCTTTTTAGGACCTCAAGTCACCCATGACACGGCGCTCCAACTGCTGGCATTAACTCAGGGAGTGTCCATGGTCAGCCATTTTGCCGTCCACTTCCGTACTTTAGCTTCTGAGCTGGAGTGGTCGGATAAAGCCCTTATCCCCATATTTTGGAGGGGGCTGGCTGATCACGTGAAGGACGCTCTGGCCACGAGGGAGATTCCTGACACACTGGAGGAGTTAATAACTGTCTCTACTCATATTGACCTCTGTTTTAATGAGCGGAGGTTAGAGCGAGCCCAGTGTAGGCAGAGGTTTCGGCTGGCTCCCACCTTCGCCAAACCTCTGGAATCTCCGGTCCTGGTCCCTGAGTCACATGAGACCATGGTAGTGTCACGAGCGGGATCTAAGTCCTGGACTGCTTGTGCACTCAAGGTCTGTCATCTTTGCCAGCAATCAGGACATCTTGCCACCAGATGTCCCCAGCGGTCGAGGAAAAATCAGCGTCTAGTGGTAGTAGGTGGAGGTACACTAGACACGGCGACGTTTGCCTCCAAATTGTCCTTTAAGGGGACAATTATTATAGGCTCATCCTCCCACTCAGTAGAGCTCTGCATGGATTCTGGGGTGGAGGGCAATTTTATGTCTTCTGCCTTCGCTCAGCGTCACGCAATACCCCTGGTTATGCTAGCTCAACCAGTAACGGTACGAGTGGTGAATGGGTCAACACTGCCCTCACAGATAACACACCAGACCATCCCTTTTACTCTGTCCATGTCGCCATCCCATCAGGAGATTATATCTCTGCTTGTCATTCCTGAGGGAATTGATGAGGTCCTGTTGGGGATACCTTGGCTACGGTACCACTCTCCTCATATTGAGTGGTCCTCAGGCATAATTTTGGGATGGGGTGAATCTTGTGGGGGTAGGTGTCAGAGGGAGTGCGTTCAGGTTGCTACTACAGAGGTACCCGCAGATCTATCCTCTGTCCCCAAGCAATATTGGTCTTATGCGGTTGTGTTCTCCAAAAAGGCGGCGGAGACCCTTCCGCCCCATCGCTCTATGACTGTCCTATTGACCTCTTGCCTGGTGCTGAGCCTTCCCGGAGTCGAGTCTATCCGTTATCTCTCCCGGAGATGTCTCAGTACATTCAAGAGAATCTGGCAAGAGGGTTCATCAGGAAGTCAGTGTCACCTGCTGGGGCTGGGTTCTTCTTCGTGCAGAAGAAGAATGGGGAACTGCATCCATGCATAGATTACGGGGGTCTTAACGTCATCACCATTAAGAATAAGTATCCTTTGCCCTTGATATCTGAGCTCTTCGATAGGCTTCGGGGAGCAAAGGAATTTACTAAATTAGATTTGTGTGGTGCTTACAACCTGATTTGCATCCGTGAGGGGGACGAATGGAAGACGGCTTTTAACACCAGGGATGGGTACTATGAATATCTGGTGATGCCCTTCGGGCTCTGTAATGCCCCAGCCATTTTCCAAGACTTTGTGAACGACATCTTCCGGGATATGCTCTCCACCTCGGTCGTAGTCTATCTGGATGATATTCTCATCTACTCTCCAGATTTTGACTCCCACCGGAGAGATGTTTGCAAAGTCTTCGACCTCCTACGGGCAAACTCCCTCTATGCCAAGTTGGAGAAGTGCATGTTCGAGCTGGAGTCCTTACCTTTCCTAGGCTTTATCATCTCCGCCCAGGGATTGGCTATGGATCCTGCCAAACCACAGGCTGTGATGGACTGGCAGGATCCCCATTCTCTTAAAGCGGTGCAGCGCTTTATGGGGTTCATTAATTATTATCGCCAGTTCATTCCGCACTTCTCAACTTTGGTAGCTCCCTTGGTTGCCCTCACTAAGAAGGTGAGCAAATTCCAAATTGTGGTCTGAGGAGGTCTCCAAGGCCTTTAACTCTATAAAGTCACACTTCGCTAGCGCTCCCATCCTACATCGCCCCGATGTAGATAAGCCATTTATCATGGAGGTGGATGCCTCATCTGTTGGTGCTGGAGCAGTCCTCTTCCAAAAGGATGCTCAAGGTCGGAAGCATCCTTGCTTCTTCTTTTCTAAGACCTTATAACCAGCAGAGAGGAATTATTCCATCGGGGACAGGGAGTTGCTAGCCATGAAGTTTGCTTTCTCAGAGTGGAGACATCTCTTTGAGGGAGCTCGTTTTCCCTTCCAAGTCTTCACAGATCATAAAAATTTGGTGTACCTGCAGACAGTCCAGCGGTTAAATTCTCGCCAGGCCAGATGGTCCTTGTACTTCTCCTGGTTTCTTTTCACCCTCCATTTTCTTTCTGGTGAGAAGAAGATTCGTGCCGACGCTCTCTCTCGCTCTGTTGTGTCATCTGTGGAGGAGGAAGAGGAGCCTCGGCTTATTGTCCCCACTGAGAGCCTGAGAACTGTGGCCCCGGTTTTGCTAGAGTCTGTGCCTCCGGGCAAGACTTTTGTACCATCCAGTTTGTGACCAGAGGTTCTCTCTTGGGTACACTCATCCAGCGTGGGTGGACATTTTGGTTCCAAAAGGACATCTGAGTTACTGGTGAGGACATACTGGTGGCCGCATATGGCTCGTGATGTCACAGACTATGTTCGGGCATGTGTCTCTTGCGCCAAGAACAAATCCCCTCAGCAACGGCCAGCTGGGTTGCTTTACCCTCTGCCGGTGGCGGACAGGCCTTGGGAGATGGTCGGGATGGACTTTGTGGTGGGCTTACCCAAGTCTCGTAACTGCACCATTATCTGGGTGATCACCGACCATTTTTCCAAAATGGTTCATTTGGTGCCTCTTCCACGACTACCTTCTGCACGGGCTCTGGCAGCCTTGTTTATCAAGCATATCTTTCGCTTACATGGTATGCTGGACAAGATTGTCAGTGACCAGGGTCCCCAGTTTGCATCTCGATTCTGGAGGGAGCTTTGTCATCTACTCAGTATTGAGTTAAATCTCTCCTTGGCTTATCATCCCAAGACGAATGGGTTGTTTGAGAGGGCCAATCAGACTCTGGTCACTTATTTATGACATTTTGTTTCTGCCAGGCAGGATGACTGGGCATCCTTGTTACCATGGGCTGAATTTGCCCTTAACAGCGCTGTAGCCGACTCCACCGGTCAGACTCCTTTCCTCCTTAATTACGGCAAACATCCGCGGGTTCCTGTGCCTATGCCATGTCCTCTGCTGACTCCAGGGTGGCAGACTGGGCAGTGGAGGCACGAGACATTTGGGACCGCACTCAGGATGCCATCTGGGCCTCCAAGGAGAGAATGAGGTCCTCCGCCGATGCACATTGGCGCCCTGCCCCGACCTTTGCTCCTGGCGACTTAGTGTGGCTCTCCGCTCGTAACATCAGGCTGCGTGTTGAGTCCACTAAGTTTGCACCTCGCTACTTGGGTCCCTTCAAGGTCCTCGAACAGGTTAATCCTGTGGTCTATCGTCTAGCCCTTCCTCCACGCCTAGGCATCACCGACACCTTTCATGTGTCCCTCTGCAGCGCCCCAGAGTCCTGGTCGTTGCAGTACTGTGGCTCCGCCACTAAGGGGAGCCATGGTACGTTCGATGGCACCGAAGGAGTTCCTCCAATCAGGTATCACAGACACCAATATGTTTCACAGCAGGGCCTCCGGGGGGAGCTAAGGGTGCTATTCATTAGGCCACTCCCCACCATAGTGGGTAAACTGGGGGTCAGGCAGGAAGTTAGAGAGAGAACGCTGACGGGATTGAACGGAGCAACACCCTGTGGCAGGGGGTGTTGTGAAGGGAGAGACTGTAGGGTCTCTGCCAGGGGTGGGATCCTGGCAGAGGCTTGGCATTGAAAGAACGTAACGGGTCCGCGCAGGCTCCTGGAAGCGGCGGGACTCAAGAAAGGACTAGAAGCGAGACAGATTGTGCTGAGTGAGAAACGAGATCAAGCAGAAGGAGAATACCAGCAGGGGTTGTGCTGAAAGAGGCAGCACCTTGCTGAGGCGCAATACCGGTGGCCGGAACGCCGAGGGAGTGGATTAGAATACAGCTTCAAGCCATACTCCAAACAGCGGCAGGGCAGTCGGTCTCAGGCTGGCTGTCTACCACATATCGCCTATGAAGTCTTGGGGGGCAATTGCGGGAGAGGGGCATCTCTAGGGTCCCGGAAGAACTCCAGGCCTACCTGACAAACGGGTGCCATTCCAACCTGAATACAGGGAAGGGGTGGATTACAGAGGAACATCAAATCGAGTTGTGAGGGAACTTAAGAAACAGACACAACCGTTGTGGGGTCACTTTCCGTGAGCACAGCAGGGAAGGACTACTGTTGTGAATTTGGATTCTGGGCTCCCCCGGTGGCTACTGGTGGAATTGAACTGGTGTCTTCATCTTCTCTGTTCACCTGTTCCCATCAAGATGTGGGAGTCGCTATATAACCTTGCTGCTCTGTTAGTTGCTTGCCGGTCAACAATGTTATCAGAAGCCTCTCTGTGCTTGTTCCTGCTCCTAGACAACTACTAGATAAGTTGGACTCTTGTCCATGTTTGTTTTTGCATTTTTGTTCCAGTTCACAGCTGTAGTTTCGTTACTGTGTCTGGAAAGCTCTTGTGAACAGGAATTGCCACTCTGGTGTTATGAGTTAATGCCAGAGTTTTAAAGTAATTTCTGGATGGTGTTTTAATAGGGTTTTCAGCTGACCATGAAAGTGTCCTTTCTGTCTTCTGCTATGTAGTAAGTGGACCTCAAATTTGCTAAACCTATTTTCATACTACGTTTGTTATTTCATCTTAACTCACCGCCAATACATGTGGGGGGCCTCTGTCTCCTTTCGGGGTATTTCTCTAGAGGTGAGCTAGGACTAATATTTTCCTCTGCTAGCTTTATTTAGTCCTCCGGCTGGTGCTGGGCATCTAGAATCAACGTAGGCATGCTACCCGGCCACTGCTAGTTGTGCGTTAGGATTAGTTCATGGTCAGCTTAGTTCCCATCTTCCCAGAGCTAGTTTCTATATATGCTGATGCTATGTTCTCTTGCCATTGAGATCATGACAGTTTGACCGGCCCACTAAAGGGTTAAAATCCTTGGCTGAGAAAGGAGAGAAATAAGTAGTCTGCTGAAATTTTTTTTTTTTTTTTTTTTCTCTCCTTCTAATCTTTGAATGGCTCTGTGTCCACCTGTTTGTAATGGATCTTCAGAGTGTAACTGCAGGTTTGAATAATCTCGCCACGAAGGTACAAAATTTGCAAGACTTTGTTTATCATGCACCTGTATCTGAGCCGAGAATTCCTTTGCCGGAATTTTTCTCGGGGAATAGATCTGGGTTTCAGAATTTTCGAAATAATTGCAAATTATTTTTGTCCTTGAAATTTCGCTCTGCCGGAGACCCTGCACAGCAGGTCAGGATTGTGATTTCCTTGCTCCGGGGCGACCCTCAAGACTGGGCTTTTTCATTGACACCAGGGGATCCTGCGTTGCTCAATGTGGATGCGTTTTTTCTGGCCTTGGGGTTGCTTTATGACGAACCTCATTTGGAGCTTCAGGCAGAAAAAACTTTGATGTCCCTATCTCAGGGGCAAGATGAAGCGGAAATTTACTGCCAAAGATTCCGTAAATGGTCTGTGCTTACTCAGTGGAATGAGTGCGCCCTGGCGGCGACTTTCAGAGAGGGTCTCTCTGATGCCATTAAGGATGTTATGGTGGGGTTCCCTGTGCCTGCGGGTCTGAATGAGTCCATGACAATGGCTATTCAGATCGATAGGCGTTTGCGGGAGCGCAAACCAGTGCACCATCTGGCGGTGTCCACTGAGAAGTCGCCAGAGAGTATGCAGTGTGATAGAATTCTGTCCCGAAGCGAGCGGCAGAATTTTAGACGGAAAAATGGGTTGTGTTTCTATTGTGGTGATTCTACTCATGTTATATCAGCATGCTCTAAGCGCACTAAAAAGCTTGATAAATCTGTTTCCATTTGCACCTTACCGTCTAAGTTTATTCTATCTGTGACCCTGATTTGCTCTTTGTCATCTATTACCACGGACGCCTATGTCGACTCTGGCGCCGCTTTGAGTCTTATGGATTGGTCCTTTGCCAAACGCTGTGGGTATGATTTAGAGCCTTTGGAGACTTCTATTCCTCTGAAGGGGATTGACTCCACCCCATTGGCTAATAATAAACCACAATACTGGACACAAGTAACTATGCGTATTAATCCGGATCACCAGGAGATTATTCGCTTTCTGGTGCTGTATAATCTACATGATGATTTGGTGCTAGGATTGCCTTGGCTGCAATCTCACAACCCAGTCCTCGACTGGAGAGCTATGTCTGTGTTGAGCTGGGGATGTAAGGGGGCTCATGGGGATGTACCTGTGGTTTCCATTTCATCATCTATTCCCTCTGAAATTCCTGAGTTCCTGTCTGACTATCGTGACGTCTTTGAAGAATCCAAGCTTGGTTCGTTACCTCCGCACCGAGAGTGCGATTGTGCCATAGATTTAATTCCGGGTAGTAAATACCCAAAGGGTCGTTTATTTAATCTGTCTGTGCCTGAACATGCTGCTATGCGAGAATATATAAAGGAGTCCTTGGAAAAGGGACATATTCGTCCATCGTCATCTCCCTTAGGAGCCGGTTTTTTCTTTGTGTCAAAAAAAGACGGCTCTTTGAGACCATGTATTGATTATCGGCTTTTGAATAAGATCACTGTTAAATATCAATACCCATTGCCGTTGCTTACTGATTTGTTTGCTCGCATAAAGGGGGCCAAGTGGTTCTCTAAGATTGACCTTCGTGGGGCGTATAATTTGGTGCGAATCAGGCAGGGGGATGAGTGGAAAACCGCATTTAATACGCCCGAGGGCCACTTTGAGTATTTAGTGATGCCTTTTGGTCTTTCAAATGCTCCGTCAGTTTTCCAGTCCTTTATGCATGATATTTTTCGCGATTATTTGGATAAATTTATGATTGTGTATCTGGATGATATTCTGATTTTTTCGGATGACTGGGACTCTCATGTCCAGCAAGTCAGGAGGGTTTTTCAGGTTTTGCGGTCTAATTCTTTGTGTGTGAAGGGTTCTAAGTGTGTTTTTGGGGTACAGAGGATTTCCTTTTTGGGATATATTTTTTCCCCCTCTTCCATTGAAATGGATCCTGTCAAGGTTCAAGCTATTTGTGATTGGACGCAGCCCTCTTCTCTTAAGAGTCTTCAGAAATTTTTGGGCTTTGCTAACTTTTATCGTCGATTTATTGCTGGTTTTTCGGATATTGCTAAGCCATTGACCGATTTGACTAAGAAGGGTGCTGATGTTGCTGATTGGTCCCCTGATGCTGTGGAGGCCTTTCGGGAGCTTAAGCGCCGTTTTTCCTCTGCCCCTGTGTTGCGTCAGCCTGATGTTGCTCTACCTTTTCAGGTTGAGGTCGACGCTTCTGAGATCGGAGCTGGGGCAGTGTTGTCGCAGAAAAGTTCTGACTGCTCCGTGATGAGGCCTTGTGCCTTCTTTTCCCGTAAATTTTCGCCCGCTGAGCGGAATTATGATGTTGGGAATCGGGAGCTTTTGGCCATGAAGTGGGCTTTTGAGGAGTGGCGTCACTGGCTTGAGGGGGCCAGACATCAGGTGGTGGTATTGACTGACCACAAAAATTTGATTTATCTTGAGACCGCCAGGCGCCTGAATCCTAGACAGGCGCGCTGGTCATTATTTTTCTCTCGGTTTAATTTTGTGGTGTCATACCTACCGGGTTCTAAGAATGTTAAGGCGGATGCCCTTTCTAGGAGTTTTGAGCCTGACTCGCCTGGTAACTCTGAGCCCACAGGTATCCTTAAGGATGGAGTGGTATTGTCAGCCGTTTCTCCAGACCTGCTGCGGGCCTTGCAGGAGTTTCAGGCGGATAGACCTGATCGTTGCCCACCTGATAAACTGTTTGTTCCTGATGATTGGACCAGTAGAGTCATCTCTGAGGTTCATTCTTCTGCGTTGGCAGGTCATCCTGGCATTTTTGGTACCAGGGATTTGGTGGCAAGGTCCTTCTGGTGGCCTTCCCTGTCACGAGATGTGCGAGGCTTTGTGCAGTCTTGTGACGTTTGTGCTCGGGCCAAGCCTTGTTGTTCTCGGGCTAGTGGATTATTGTTGCCCTTGCCTATTCCTAAGAGGCCTTGGACGCACATCTCGATGGATTTTATTTCAGATCTGCCTGTTTCTCAGAAGATGTCTGTCATCTGGGTGGTGTGTGACCGCTTTTCTAAGATGGTCCATTTGGTTCCTCTGCCCAAGTTGCCTTCTTCTTCCGAGTTGGTTCCTCTGTTTTTTCAAAATGTTGTTCGTTTGCATGGTATTCCTGAGAATATCGTTTCTGACAGAGGGACCCAATTCGTGTCTAGATTTTGGCGGGCATTCTGTGCTAGGATGGGCATAGATTTATCTTTTTCATCCGCTTTCCATCCTCAGACTAATGGCCAGACCGAGCGGATTAATCAGACCCTGGAGACATATCTGAGGTGTTTTGTGTCTGCTGACCAGGATGATTGGGTTGCTTTTTTGCCATTGGCGGAGTTCGCTCTCAATAATCGGGCCAGCTCTGCCACTTTGGTGTCCCCGTTTTTCTGTAATTCGGGGTTTCATCCTCGATTTTCCTCTGGTCAGGTGGAATCTTCGGATTGTCCTGGAGTGGATGCTGTGGTGGAGAGATTGCATCAGATCTGGGGGCAGGTGGTGGACAATTTGAGGTTGTCCCAGGAGAAGACTCAGCTTTTTGCCAACCGCCACCGTCGTGTTGGTCCTCGGCTTTGTGTTGGGGATTTGGTGTGGTTGTCTTCTCGTTTTGTCCCTATGAGGGTCTCTTCTCCTAAGTTTAAGCCTCGGTTCATCGGCCCGTATAAGATATTGGAGATTCTTAACCCTGTTTCCTTCCGTTTGGACCTCCCTGCATCCTTTTCTATTCATAACGTTTTTCATCGGTCATTATTGCGCAGGTATGAGGTACCGGTTGTGCCTTCCGTTGAGCCTCCTGCTCCGGTGTTGGTTGAGGGTGAGTTGGAGTACGTTGTGGAGAAAATCTTAGACTCTCGTATTTCCAGACGGAGACTCCAGTATCTGGTCAAGTGGAAGGGATA
Organism: Ranitomeya variabilis; assembly: GCF_051348905.1. Taxonomy (NCBI): domain Eukaryota; kingdom Metazoa; phylum Chordata; class Amphibia; order Anura; family Dendrobatidae; genus Ranitomeya; species Ranitomeya variabilis. The sequence goes on along the minus strand of NC_135236.1, from coordinate 60,178,131 downwards.
CGGCCAGGAAGATAATTCTTGGGTGAATGCATCTGATGTTCATGCCTCTGATCTGGTTCGTGCCTTTCATAGGGCCCATCCTGATCGCCTTGGTGGTTCTGGTGAGGGTTCGGTGCCCCCTCCTTGAGGGGGGGGTACTGTTGTGAATTTGGATTCTGGGCTCCCCCGGTGGCTACTGGTGGAATTGAACTGGTGTCTTCATCTTCTCTGTTCACCTGTTCCCATCAAGATGTGGGAGTCGCTATATAACCTTGCTGCTCTGTTAGTTGCTTGCCGGTCAACAATGTTATCAGAAGCCTCTCTGTGCTTGTTCCTGCTCCTAGACAACTACTAGATAAGTTGGACTCTTGTCCATGTTTGTTTTTGCATTTTTGTTCCAGTTCACAGCTGTAGTTTCGTTACTGTGTCTGGAAAGCTCTTGTGAACAGGAATTGCCACTCTGGTGTTATGAGTTAATGCCAGAGTTTTAAAGTAATTTCTGGATGGTGTTTTAATAGGGTTTTCAGCTGACCATGAAAGTGTCCTTTCTGTCTTCTGCTATGTAGTAAGTGGACCTCAAATTTGCTAAACCTATTTTCATACTACGTTTGTTATTTCATCTTAACTCACCGCCAATACATGTGGGGGGCCTCTGTCTCCTTTCGGGGTATTTCTCTAGAGGTGAGCTAGGACTAATATTTTCCTCTGCTAGCTTTATTTAGTCCTCCGGCTGGTGCTGGGCATCTAGAATCAACGTAGGCATGCTACCCGGCCACTGCTAGTTGTGCGTTAGGATTAGTTCATGGTCAGCTTAGTTCCCATCTTCCCAGAGCTAGTTTCTATATATGCTGATGCTATGTTCTCTTGCCATTGAGATCATGACAGACTACAACACATAGCGCTAAGAAGGAAGGCACAGATTTCCACCTGAGAGGAGAACTCTGGAGGTGCCATTGGACCGGCCGGACTTGCGTAGCCTGGTGAACCGTATTCCGGACTGAGGACTCAGAGATCTCCAGTAAAGAGGTAAAGAGACTGCAACCTGGTGTCCTCGTTATTTACCGCGACTTACACCCCACAACTGCACCGCTACATCGCTACCATTACTACCACCTATTGCACCGGACGTCCCCCACTGACGGACAGGGCCACGGACCGGGTCTAGCCACCGTGACAACCCCGAGACTGAGAACTAGAGGCCCGGCTCCGGGTACCCCTCGGCCCTGCGGCAGTGTGGGGGCGCCGCAGACTTGGCGTCACGAACAGGATCTACTTAAGCCTGAAGAATCAGGTCATGTGTGCCTAGAGACTGTGATTTGTTGTGCTTGGACTGTACTTTATTGTAAGACTGTGCTGCGCCATTAGCCGCCAAAAGTTCCCGCCAAAAGGCGCCGCCATTGCTACACCCAAGGGGAAGGAGGGCGTGTTATGGGCGGAGACTCCCAGTGTGGCGCGAGAAATGGCTACCGCCCCCTGCACTTCTGGCTGCAGAGGAATGACCTGCCCCAAAGCAGAAGAGAAACACCCCTTGATATGCAACGGCGAGAGGCTGGTGACGGAGAAGCCCGACCTCAGAGAAATGGCGGAGTTAGGTGCATGCACTGCCAGCGACTATCAGGTGGCGATGATGAACGGCGAGTGCCTGAGCGAGGAAGAAGCGGTTCAGGCCTGCCTTTCTTCACCGGAGATGGACCGGAAGCCTGCGGATCCGACAGCGAAGCTACGTCCACCAATCCCGACCTCGGAGTTAGAGGAGGAGGAACCACAGCAAGCGGAGCGGAGTCCGAGCATCCCATTGGAGGAGCCCCGGTCCGGGCTGCAGCAGACTCCAGCGTCCTCGTTAACGGACCAGAGCGACGCCGGTGGAACCACATCAGGCGCAGGTATGGGCGGCGCCCCTACTCCCCTGGACGGTTCTGCTCTCCCGACCGATCCTCCCCACAACAGTAACCCCGCGTTTACAATCGACCGGGCGGTTCTCACCCCCGGCGCGTTGGGGAAGTTGTTACCACCATTGCCAACCAGGTGGGGAGAGCCCATAGAAATGGACCCAGGAGGGGTGATGTTCCGATGGGATGTTCCCTGGGTCGAGCAGGATGGGATTCCAATGGAAGGTCTCACTATTGCGATACTTACCTGGGACCAATACAAACAATGCGTGCTCCAGCATTGGGGGCAGCGCACTGAAGTTGAAAAACGGGAACTGCAGGGCAAAAAAATGATCTATGATGGGACGGATGCTGTCAGGCGAGGGACGGTGGCGGCATTCCACCCAAAGAAGGGGTGGGGTTCCATTTGGGAGTCGGGTCTACCTACTGGCATCTTCGTTGCCGGCTACGATGTGGAGACTCCCTGCTGTGATCGAGAAGGTGAACCACTCCGGGAGGGGGATCAGGTGACGTATACCCGTCACTGGAACACACAAGGATGGCGTGCCCGGAAAGTTCAGCGATACGAGTCTGAGAGAATGGCACCTGTGGCCCCAACTGTGGTCAATCCAGGGCTGCCAGACCTTGTTACTGTTTCTACTGTGCGCTTTGTAGCAGCTCCTGAACTTGCCGACAGAGTTAGGCTTCAAATTCAGACAGCAGGCGACCAGGTGGTCCCTGCGGAGCTTGCCGCTGGTGTCCGTGCTACAGTGGCCGGGGTTCAGGAACCCAAGCCACCAGAAGAAGAATAAACCTCGATACCATGAAAATGTAAATAGTTACTGTTTGTTCTTTTAAGTTGCTGCTAAACCTGTCCAGGGTTAATGGATCCCTCTGTTGACCCGGGATCCCCTTTGGTTGTTTTCCTTTTCCTGAAGTTTATACAAGTTTTAAAGTTACACAAACTGCAGAAATCATGGACTGTGCATGATTCGAACTTTCTTTTGTAAATAATTTGCACCTTCTTAAAGGTGCTTCCTACTGGTTTTAGCCAAAGACACTTTGCGAAGATACTTTTCCTACTGGTTTTAGCCAAAGACACTTTGCGAAGATACTTTTCCTACTGGTTTTAGCCAAAGACACTTTGCGAAGATATCAATGCTGGAACCTTTGCATGGACTGGTAGGCTGAGAGAACGAGCTACCTCAGAGAGACTTGGTCCCCTCTTAAAGGGGATGTGAAGAATTGAACTTGAGAGAGATACTGTTGCAGAACAGTAAAGCTATAATGATGCTTGAAAAGAATGTAACTGTTTTCCATGAAAAGTTAAATGTGTTGAATTTGTTGAAATGTGAAATCTAAATAATGTTTTGCAGAAAGAAAAGATGCAGAGAGCCCGTAGGGGTAGAGATAGAGATCTGCATAGCTGAAAGTAAGGAAGTAATGATGAAGGTGAGGATAGAAGGTCAACCCTGCGTCCCCATAGAAAGTTACTTTGTTACTAAGGACAGAAGGCGAACCCGTAGGGGTTAGAGAGTGAGTCCTTAAAGGAGCCGAGTAGAGCGGGCTCAGAGTTCTTGAAACGAAAGGAATGTTATGTCTATACTATGTATAGTAGCGAAAGGCAGTAGGCCCTGGCTGAACGGGGCGGTCCTGTAAAAGAAAGGAGAGGCAGTAGGTCTGGTGCCATAGGGACAGGCGGTCCTGCAGGTTCAAAGTAGGAGAATGTGAAGTTACCTTACCCTGTAATGTGATTATAGGAAGGCCTTTGGTAAACTAAGAGTGTGTGTTTCTTAAGGCAATGTTAATTTATTGTTCCAGAATTTGCACTAGGTAGAATACCCGGTTGGGTAACAGGAGTTATGTATAGCCTGTAATTTATAATGTTGACTATGTTTGTAACGTTAAAAGTGTCCTCACCTCCCATAAAGGGAAGCCTGTTCAAGTATACTTATTGTTTTACACTCAACAAAATTGTATGTCTTTTTACTAATCTGTATTGTTGTTTTTCTTCCCAGTCCCGGAGTACTGTGTTTAACCAGGGGGGAGTGCAGCGCCCCAGAGTCCTGGTCGTTGCAGTACTGTGGCTCCGCCACTAAGGGGAGCCATGGTACGTTCGATGGCACCGAAGGAGTTCCTCCAATCAGGTATCACAGACACCAATATGTTTCACAGCAGGGCCTCCGGGGGGAGCTAAGGGTGCTATTCATTAGGCCACTCCCCACCATAGTGGGTAAACTGGGGGTCAGGCAGGAAGTTAGAGAGAGAACGCTGACGGGATTGAACGGAGCAACACCCTGTGGCAGGGGGTGTTGTGAAGGGAGAGACTGTAGGGTCTCTGCCAGGGGTGGGATCCTGGCAGAGGCTTGGCATTGAAAGAACGTAACGGGTCCGCGCAGGCTCCTGGAAGCGGCGGGACTCAAGAAAGGACTAGAAGCGAGACAGATTGTGCTGAGTGAGAAACGAGATCAAGCAGAAGGAGAATACCAGCAGGGGTTGTGCTGAAAGAGGCAGCACCTTGCTGAGGCGCAATACCGGTGGCCGGAACGCCGAGGGAGTGGATTAGAATACAGCTTCAAGCCATACTCCAAACAGCGGCAGGGCAGTCGGTCTCAGGCTGGCTGTCTACCACATATCGCCTATGAAGTCTTGGGGGGCAATTGCGGGAGAGGGGCATCTCTAGGGTCCCGGAAGAACTCCAGGCCTACCTGACAAACGGGTGCCATTCCAACCTGAATACAGGGAAGGGGTGGATTACAGAGGAACATCAAATCGAGTTGTGAGGGAACTTAAGAAACAGACACAACCGTTGTGGGGTCACTTTCCGTGAGCACAGCAGGGAAGGACTACAACACATAGCGCTAAGAAGGAAGGCACAGATTTCCACCTGAGAGGAGAACTCTGGAGGTGCCATTGGACCGGCCGGACTTGCGTAGCCTGGTGAACCGTATTCCGGACTGAGGACTCAGAGATCTCCAGTAAAGAGGTAAAGAGACTGCAACCTGGTGTCCTCGTTATTTACCGCGACTTACACCCCACAACTGCACCGCTACATCGCTACCATTACTACCACCTATTGCACCGGACGTCCCCCACTGACGGACAGGGCCACGGACCGGGTCTAGCCACCGTGACAACCCCGAGACTGAGAACTAGAGGCCCGGCTCCGGGTACCCCTCGGCCCTGCGGCGGTGTGGGGGCGCCGCACCTCCTTAAGCCCGTATACATGTCCCGGTTTTCTGAGTCGTCTGCCTGGACATCGGGTTCGTCTACGGACGATTACGAGGTGAATGCTATTTTGGGGTGCAAGGTGGTTCATGGCAAAAAATTTTATTTGGTGGACTAGAAGGGTTACGGTCCTGAGAGCCTGCTGAGCACATTCAGGCTCCGCAGCTCATTGCTGCCTTCGAGCGTAGTGAGGCCCAAGGAGGGGGGGCCATGTTAGGGGTCGAGTTCCCACCTCTGCACAGGGTGAATCTCGGGCCATCTTCGCTGTGGTCTCCCATTCTCCTCCTGCCGCAGTGGAGCCTGCTCAGCGGAGACGTCGGTCCCAGCGTCTCGCTCAGTCTGACTGTACAAAGAGTTACTGCTGCCTTTCCTGCTTCTGCCATTGAAGTCAGTGCTGGGCAGCAGCGAGCAGACGCTTCTAAGTCCTGCTTTTCTCGTTCTGAGCATGCCCAGAGTAAGATCTCTCAGTGGAGATAGAGGGTCACATGATCAGATACTGCAGCTAAGGTCATTGGTCCTTCAGGAAGGTCCTGTAGGTGCTCACGCTCTGTGGCAGCCTCTCATTGGTCCTTCTAGGAAGGTCCTGTATGTGCTGCAACTATTTAACGCTAGCATGGCCGCACGACCATGCGCTAGTATTGTTCTATGTTATGTGTTTTGCGCCAGTGTGGTCATGTGAGTATGTGTTCAGGGACCCGCTGAAATAAGCCCCTAGAATGCTGGCACCTCTGGCGAGGAGTTTGTGTGCATGCATGACCACTGACTGCTCTCAGTTGGGTAGTTAGCCTGTGCCACTGTGAAGTCAAACAGGGCGCAGTGCTTTGAGTTTCGGCTACTCTGTGAAGTAACAGGGTTAGCTCATACCGCCTTATATTTCTGCCGTTTGCTAGCAGCAGGTTCTCCTGCACGGTGGACCCTGAGCTGCGAATGCATCTATTATAATAAAACCTCTATATTTACTCGGTGCGTTCCGCTAGCCCTAACATATAGTGCTTAAAAACATTATGAAAGGAGAAATAGCAAAAAGAAATACCGTACATAGAAGAAAAAATAGTATAAAAAAGAGACAAAATCACAATGCCACGTGAAATATGGTCAAATCTGCAATACTTGCTGCTTCTCTTGGGGCCTGACCATGATACTCGGTAGCAGAGGGGTACCAGACCCCTCTCTCCTCCTTCTGCTGTGAGGTAAAAGGATGGCTGATTGGATTTGATTATAATACAGCTTTACACCATATTTAAGCTCTATGTCATATTTTCCCTCAGGAAAAATATATAATCTTACCAAACATCCTTCAAGCCTTCTATACATACCACACATGACTATGATATAACTGTAATTAAGGGACATATTGTGTTCCTGTGGGTTGCCAGCTACCAAAAGTTTTGTAATTTTACGCACAGATGCAAATTTGTTCCCGAATCATGAGATATATCCATGGATTGTGTTAAACTCAAATTATATAGATATGGCATATAAAATATTGTACTTTCGTTGTCATGTGAGGCCTCTGATTTGGAGTCGTACTGTCTGACTTTCGGCAAATCCCTACCTTGCACTGATTAGCACTAGTGAAGAGCGAGTGTGCCTAACAAACAGGCAATCCTCACATGTATTCAAGCTCCAGCTGCATCAACATTAAATCTCTGAGCATGCTGAAATACTCGGAGACCACCCGAGCATGCTTGGAGAAATTTGAGTAACGAGCACATCACTAATTAGCACCTCTTTGATAATGAGGATGTGCACAGTCAAAGTTTGTCCTCAGATACTTTGATTAATTTCTTTGTTAGTTAGGCTACTTTCACATATCAGGCCATGCTGATTCCGGCGTTGCGCTTCAGAGCCGGATCCAGTGTAAAATGTGAAAACCTGATGGAACGGATCCGGTTTTCCGCCGGATCCGGCTAGCAGAACCAGCGGAAAACCGGATGCGTTCCATCAGGTTTGCATCCGTTTCTTCCATTTTTTATCCAGTTTTTTATGGATCCGGTTTTAAAAAACGCCCCTGGGAGGCTCCCAAATATGATTAGCCCCCTGAAAACTATATATACAGTGTTCCTACAGCCCATCTTTGACAGGTTGTAGAGGAGCAAGTGTTTTGAGCAAGATGGATGTCGTTATTGCGAATATTCTGAAGATCACCGTGGATTTCACTGTGGAGGTGAATCGCTTGAAAACAATTGTTCTGGAGAAGGAGCAAGAGAGACAGCACATTCTGCATCTGCACCGACAGCATTTGTGGATCCACCCCATCACTGCACAGAGAATGACACGTGGGCTGTTTTCTACACTGAACATGGCTCTATGAGAAGACCCAGAGAAATTTTTCAGCTACGTGCGGATGAAAGTGGAGAACTTCGATCCATTGGTGGACCGAATTGAACATCTCATCCAAAGGAGTGACACGTATTGCCAATTCTCCATTTCACCGGCGGAGCGTCTGATGGTCACTAGTGTTGAGCGATACCATCCGATACTTGAAAGTATCGGTATCGGATAGTATCGGCTGATACCCGAAAAGTATTGGATATCGCCGATACCGATACCCGATACCAATACAAGTCAATGGGACACCAAGTATCGGAAGGTATCCTGATGGTTCCCAGGGTCTGAAGGAGAGGAAACTCTCCTTCAGGCCCTGGGATCCATATTAATGTGTAAAATAAAGAATTAAAATAAAAAATATTGATATACTCACCTCTCCGGAGGCCCCTGGACATCACCGCTGGTAACCGGCAGCCTTCTTTGCTTAAAATGAGAGCGTTTTGGGCCTTCCATGACGTCACGGCTTCTGATTGGTCGCGTGCCGCTCATGTGACCGCCACGCGACCAATCACAAGCCGCAACGTCATTCTCAGGTCCTAAATTCCTAGAATGAGGAGTTTAGGGCCTGAGAATGACTTCGCGGCTTGTGATTGGTCGCGTGGCGGTCACATGAGCGGCACGCGACCAATCAGAAGCCGTGACGTCATGGAAGGCCCTAAACGCGCTCATTTTAAGCAAAGAAGGCTGCCGGCTACCAGCGGTGATGTCCAGGGGCCTCCGGAGAGGTGAGTATATCAATATTTTTTATTTTAATTCTTTATTTTACACAGTAATATGGATCCGATACCGATTCCCGATACCACAAAAGTATCGGAACTCGGTATCGGAATTCCGATACCGCAAGTATCGGCCGATACCCGATACTTGCGGTATCGGAATGCTCAACACTAATGGTCACTCTTCAGTAAGCAATTTTTATTGTATCTCATCCTGTTACGCACATTTTAATGTTGTTGCTGGGTTTTTTTTTAGAATAGCTTTTAGTGATCTTTTTTAGTAATCATTTTTATTGTATCTCCTACTGTTAAAGCTGACTTATAACTGTAATGTTATTGCTGGTATTTTGTAATAATTTTTGCCTTGCTTTTATTTACAGATTTCTTGCAACTGGAGAATCCCTTTTGCCACCCCATTTCCAGTTCAGCCTTGGGATTTCCACCATCTTCGGAATTGTCAAGCACACCTGCCATGCATTGTGGGACTCTTTGCATAGTGAACTTATACCACATCCCAAAATGGAGAGTTGGTTGGAACTAGCTGAGAAATTCCAGCAAGTGTGTCAGTTTCCCAATTGGTTGGGTGCAGTGGACAGGAAACATATCCGCATCGTGAAACCGGCTGGTTCTGGCTCTGAATATTTCAACTATAAAAAATACTTTTCTATTGTGCTGATTGCCATCGTCGATGCGGAATACAAATTTATAGCGGTGGATATTGGGGAGTATGACCACTCCAATGATTCCCAAGTTTTCAAATTGTCTGCAATGGGGCGTCATCTGTATGGAAACACCTTTCAATTCCCCCCCAAGACCACTGCCTCAAACCTCTGGACCACCAATGCCTTTTTTGGCAATTAAGCTTTCCAGCTGTCGGAACACCTGCTGAAACCCTACTCCAGTAGTGGATTAACGCAAACTAAAAGGATTTTTAATTACCGCCTCACACGAGCACGTAGAATGGTGAAGTGCACTTTTGGGATTTTGACCGCCAAATGGCGAGTTCTATTGGCAGCTATAAACTTGAAGACTGACACTGTTGATGAAGTGGTGAAAGCGTGTGTGGTCCTGCACCATTATGTGATATGCAAGGAACATATTTCCATTGAAGACCACTCAGAAGAAACCACCTTGGCTGATTATCACAACATTACGCATAGAAGTTCTGTGTCAGTTTCCCAAATGAAGGACAAATTCACAGAATACTTTATTTCACCTGAAGGAAAGGCAGACTGGAAAGATGAGAGAGTTTGAACAATTTGTCTTGGACCTTGTAACCCTTAGTATTTTACCTTATTTTACCCAAGTTGTGTACCTGTTTGGGTTATCCCCAAAGCATTTAACCTTCTTTTACCCAAGTTATGTACCTGTTTGGGTTGTACCCAAAGTATTTAACCTATAACCACATTATTAAACCTGGTTTTACCCAACGTATTTAACCATACCTTATAAATAAAATACACATTTATTTAAAACAAAACAGTTTTATTAAACACAATTTTTTAAAACAAAAATAACTTTTATAAGTTGTCATAGTTCGGGGTGCAGATATTGCTGGAGGGGCTGTCAGATTGGGACACTTCGACAGTGGGAGTATGGAGAGAGGAATGTAGTGGTGGTGGTGAAGGATCAGTAGGTAGCGGTGAAGGGGTGGAGAAAGAAAGAGAACGGGTGGACATGAAACTGGGAGTTGTATTTGGAATTTGGAAGGTTTGAGGGGTGTAGTGGATGGATTGGGAGGCAGAAGTGGTGATAGGTGGAGAAGAGGGTTGGGATAGTGACAGGATGGGTGAAGGAGACTGGTGGTAGCGGGCAGGGAGAGGAGGCGTGGATGATGTTGGTGGGAACTGGTATGGGGCGGGATGTTGGTACGGGGCAGGGGCAGGATGCTGGGATGGGGCAGGGGCAGTATGCTGGTATGGGGCAGGGGCAGGATGCTGGTATGGGGCAGGGGCAGGATGCTGGTAGTGGCTGGAGGGGGCAGGTGCAGGAGGGGGGGCAGGTGCAGGGGCGGCAGGTGCAGTGGCTTGAGAAGTAACAAGCACTAGAGCAGATTGGCGCGATTGCATAACTTGCATCTGCTGATCAGGAGATAGCTTATCCATGCGCTCGAGTAACAAATTGAAAAAAGTATGGTTCGGTGATTGACTTGCATCTGAATGCATCCGTTGCAGAAGTGTATGCAACTCAAGAATGCTTTTATTTATCAAATTGAAACCTGTGGCCATTGGCTCCGACAAAAGTTTCAGACAGTTCTGGAAGGATGCATTCAGGTGCAAGAACTCGGGCACATAGCTCTGTACCTGTCCCCTCAGGGCTGCCACTCTGAATCCACAGGTGTACTAGTGGTGGCAGCACCAGAGGGGTGGGGTAAAGGAAAAGCTATATTCTCACCAGCAGATTCATGCAATGCAGGCGGCCAGGATGCTCCAGCGCTGGTGGATGGGAACGAGGGATCAGATGTGAAGGAAGACTGGGAAGGTGCAGAGGGGCCGGGACTGTTGAACTGTCCCGAGGTGGCGGACTCCTGAGGGATCGCCCCAGAAGGGATCAACTCTGATGCAGGCTGCCGACGGTGCTGTGGAACAAAGAGAAAAAAATATATAATTAATATATTGAGCTTGCATGGCCCTCGCTGAAACAGCAAAAAAGGGTTAGACATGTGAACATTGGTTATTAAACGTGGTGGGTAATATTTACCTTCGGCTCACCATCGTTGACCTGAGGAACGGCAGGGCTTGGGCATATTTATATCTGCTCCTGTGTCCTCCATATCCACTCAGGACCCTCATCTCTTTGTTGAACTCCTTCTTGAAGCGATCCCTGATTGTCCGCCACCGCTTGACAATCCTTTCGCCTGAAAAAAATGAAAGCACAAATTGGTTAGTATACAACACTTTAAGTCCAGCAACATAACTGAACTGTATACACTTACGTGCTTGATTCTGGGCCGAACATCGAGGTCCTCCCAGTTGTCTACAAGCTGTTCACAGACTTGCTCCCAGAGCTGACGGGTCACAATTATATCAGCGTGGAGGCGGTCACCCATGTTCCACAGCGGCTCCCTCTCTCTGATCAGATCAATGAGGAGGTCGATATTCAGCCCAACCTCCTCACCGTCCGACTCAGGAGCACGTTGTGAAGCCTGTAAAAAAAGAAAAAAAAACATTTAATTCAAAACAACATTAAGTTCAAATTAAAAAAAAAAATAAGGAGATGCTTACACGATGATGGCCGTCCACACTCACGCCGACGACCCTGGGAGCCGCCCTGAGGACCTCTGGATCGAGCACCAGAATCAGAAGACTATAAGAAGAAAAAAATGATGTGCTTGTATGTTGGGTTTTTATGTGTTGTGTGCACTGTGATGTCTATAATGTTCAGTTTGTGTGTGTTGTATGTTGTGTGATGTCTGTATTGAACAGTTTGTATGTGTTGTGTGTAGTGTTATTTCTGTAATGATCTTTGGTTTTTATGTATTGGGTGTAGTGTGAGATTGTGGTGCTGCGATGCATGCAAGAAACTTACCATTTGGGATCCCACTCCAGGTCTCTCTCCACCCCTTTGGTCTTCTTCTGGAAGTACCTCTTCTGTTGTAGCTTCCAGTTATACAAAAATTATAGATTGATAAATGCATTAATTAAGAAAATATCTATTTAAATGGATAGATATGGGATATATGGATAGATAGATAGATAGATAGATATGGAACAGATAGATAGATATGGAACAGATAGATAGATATGGGACACATAGATAGATATGGGACACATAGATAGATATGGGACAGACAGATAGATATGGGACAGATAGATAGATATGGAACAGATAGATAGGGCAAAAAAAAATCAATAAAAACAAAACATTTATTTACCTCACTGCGGATGCGGGGGAGGGCTCCCAGAAGAAGATATGGCTGATAGGCTCTCTTGCTGTAAGGCAGGCTCTCTTGCTGACAGGCAGGCTCTCTTGATGGCTGGTAATGAGTGAGGGTCTCTCTGGCATTGTTTATATATGTGTCCTGGGGACCGGCCAATTGGTTCTGAGCATGCTCAGATTAAAAAACCGGATCAGGTCACTGGATCCATCTTTTTCCGGATCCGGCACATTCCAGTGCCCATAGACTTGCATTGCAGCAAAAAGCCGGCCTTTCCGGCTTTTTCACCGCAGACAAAAAATGTTACTGTAGACCTTTTTTGCAGATGCCGGAATGGAAATTTTCGCCGTCTCTGGAAAAAACAGGAAGGAACGGTGTGCAATGCGGTGCTAATACAAGTCAATGTGGAAAAACCGGATCCGTTTTAATAATAATAATAATAATAATCTTTATATAGCGCTAACATATTCCGCAGCGCTTTACAGATTGCACACATTATCATTGCTGTCCCCATTGAGGCTCACAATCTAAATTCCCTATCAGTATGTCTTTGGAATGTGGGAGGAAACCAGAGTACCCGGAGGAAACCCACGCAAACACGGAGAGAACATACAAACTCTTTGCAGATGTTGTCCTTGGTGGGGCTTGAACCCAGGACTCCAGCGCTGCAAGGCTGCTGTGCTAACCACTGCGCCACCGTTTTTTTTTTCACCGATTCCGGTTTTTCTAAAAAGAGCCATAATGGGCCGGAATGAAAAAACCTGATGTGTGAAAGTAGCCTTACTCTGACTTCAACATCCTTACTGACACCTACCAGTCAGCAGCCTCCAAACACCTGTCGCTTACTTCATCTTTTAGACTTATTCATTGGTCCTCCTCAACCACCCACACAGACGGAGAGATATACATTAGACCTTATCTTCACCCATCTCTGCTCCCTATCCAACCTCACAACCTCCCCTGTCCTCCTATCTGACCACCATCTACTCACTTTCTCATCCCTGTCCTCCTCACCTGTCAACCATGCCCAGCAACTAGCACACCCCCACAGAAACCTTGCATATCTACACACTCACACACTCTCTGTCTCTATTCTACCACTGTCATCCATATTTTCACTCCACAACAAAGAGAGTGCCACTGATTTCTACAATGCCACTCTCGCATCAGCTATTGACCCGGTCGCCCCTCTCGTCTCCTGCATGGCAGAGCACGACAAATCAATAGACAACTCTAGAACAATAACCTCACTAAAAAGCTTCAGCATGAGTCAAGGGTTGCAGAGCAGTGTTGGAAGAAAACACATTAGCAAGATGACTTTACCGCGTTAAATCAAGCAACACTCACATTCAAATCAGCCTCACATCTGCTAAACAGGCTTACTTCACAACCTTTGTATCTTCCTTATCCTACAACACTCCAAACAGTTATTCAACACTTTTAACTGCGTCTTCCGCCCACCTCTGCCCCCTCCGACCTCCTTCATCTCTGATGAGGACTTTGGCACACACTTCAAAAATAAGATCTACCACACAAGTCAAGTTTGTTTTGTTCGACCACAACAACCCCTTTATGAACCACACCAATGCCCTTTCCCCATAACCTCCCTCTCAAACATCACTGAAGGAGAGCTATTTCATCTCCAAATCACACCTCACCACTTGTGCACCTGACCCCATCCCATCCCACCTCCTCCCCATCTTCACCATTACACTTATCCCACCCATAACCTCTCTTCAACTTATCACTAACTTCTGGTACTTTCTCTTCTGCTTTAAAACATATCACAATCATGCCTGTCCTCAAAAAGCCATCCCTCAACCCGACTGTTATGCCCAGCTATTGCATCATATTGATGCTCCCATTCGCTTCCAAACTCCTTGAAAACCATGTCCATGCTGAACTTTCCTCTCACTTCTCATCTAACTTGCTCTTTGATTACCTACAATATGGCTTCCATCCCCACCATTCCACTGGAACTTCCCTGACCAAAATTACTAATGACTTACTTACCGCCAAAGCTAACAGACAATTCTCTTTACTCCTCCTCAGTGATTTCAAAGACCTTTCCATATAATAGATATCCTCATACCTTTCCAAACACACATTTAGCATCTCCCACACTACCTCCTCATCCTGCCCTCTCTCTGTTGGATTCCCTGAAGGCTTTTTCCTAGGACCCCTACACATCTCCATCTATACCCTTGGCATGGGACAACTCTTAAAGTTCCATGGCTTCCAGTACCACCTATACGCTGATGACACTGAAAGCTATCTCTTTGTCCCAGATGTCACTTCTATGCTGTGCAGAATCACGAGTGTCTATCAGCCATATACTCCTTCTTCTCCTATTGCTTCCTCAAGATCAATGTGGACAAATTTGAACGTTCCTCCTCCTCAAGTATCTTCCCTACCTGATCTATCTATCACAATAAATAACATCAATCTTCTTCCATTACCAGAAATCTGCAATATTGTCTTATCCAGTTGACTAGAATATTAGGGTACAGGGAATCGCTTACCTTGTCAGGTTGTGAAACAACAATATACAATGCGCTTGATATGGCTGCTGCAAACCCGCACTGCTGTCCTAGATACAATAGCAAGGAAAAAAGTTTAATTATTAAGGAGTTTAATTTCTGCACTGCCACGAATATGAATGGATAGTCCAGAGAAAGAATCAGGATCCACGATAAAGGAATGCAGTTTATTTTTTATACAGTTCAAAGTATAACAGAATTCTTCCTGAGTACAAACCACAGTGCAAAAATTTTACCACTTTTTATCCTTGCTATTAAATCTCATAATCTCAATGACATTATAATAGGGTGCAGGGTTGAGTATATCACCACAGAACAGACAGACCAACTGTTGAGGGGAATTTATTAACAGGAGTAAGATTCTCCTCGCAGGGAGTAAACAGGGGTTAATAGAGATAAAGCAAACAGTAAACAGTTAAGTGGAATCGAAATGGTTAATGAGTGTTCTTGTAACTTATCAGTCCACGGAGGTCCTGATTGGAGGGTCCTTATTCCAACGTGGATACAGTCACCAGCAGCGCTTGAGATCCTGAAGTCTCTCCTCTGTCTCCTGGGAACTGGAGACTCCGGGGTTAAGTCTTTGCAGTCTTTTCTCCCAGTGAAGCTGGAAGCAGGAAGTAATTCAGCCACTGTGCTGCAGGAGTCTCTGTATATTAGCCTGGCAGTCTCTCTCTGCAGTAGCAATGCTACACACACACACACTGAGTTTACTTGTCACACTCAGGGGTCCTGGCTTGTCACTGCGGTCACCAAGGCTGCGCGCTCAGGTCACTGTCAGAGGATACGTCTTCTCTGATTACAGATATTTCCAAGTCCACACTCTCACATCCAGCCTTCACTACGGCTGGTATCTCAGCCTCAGTACCCTCACGGGGAGCACTCTCTCTCTCGGGGAGCGCGTCGCTGCAGCCTGCTTTCTCTCTGGCGCTCTGTCCCCTCTGTCTCACGCGCTCTGCTCTCCTGCTCTTTTCTGACCACACCCTTCTCTCTTCCTCTCTGCCCCAGCAGTCATTTGGTCCCCTCTGTCCAGGGCAGAAAGTCCTCCCCCAACAACCCAGCTGTCCGACTAAGTGGTTCCATGTAAGGAGCAGGGAAAGCAACCTCCTTACAACATATTTGTATGTCATTTTGTGGAAAACACTTTCCTGATCATGACGTACAAATACGTCAAATGTAGGGAAAGGGTAAAAGTATAGTTGCCCTCTAAGTAAGTACATCTCCAACTTCAGTTCCTTTTGTGGTTCCATTTGTGATAGCTCTTTATTTTTTATCTGAAAGTGAAGAAAATTTTAATGAAATCACTAATAGGATAAAACAAGCGAGAAACAGTTCAAAAGGTGCATGCTTGTTAGTCTGCCGAGCTTCCACCACTTTCCATAATAATTTGGCCTTTAGAGACATCATTCAGTGTGTGTCTTTGGGGTCTGGTTATCAAAGTAAGAAGCTGGATTTTCAGAAAACTATAATTTCTGTTGGACTCTGTGAGTTGTGAGCAGTAATTAGTGAGGGGAGGAAGAGAAAAAAAATGTTTGATCTTGTAAAGTTTGTTGTTTAAATTGAATCATTTCATTTAATTTCTTCACCTTTTCAGATGCCTTTGGTCACATCGTTCTCTACAATTCGTGATGTATGGAAGACGCCGAAAATAAAAACGTAGCGCTCTAATGAACACTTGTAAAAAGATGAAGGTGAATCAAAGACTTTCTGTAAATGTGGTAGCATATTTCATTAGCACCTAAGACAAAGGCTGTATAATAGAAATGATGAAAGTAATTAAAAATACAAAAGAATAATAAGATGATATTCTATAAAAGTTCCAATTTTCTGTGCGGATTAATTTCTTAATGTATTTTTATAGAGTTCATAGCTCTGTCTTCCTGATATACAGATCCAAATTAATCTGCTTTGATATAAAGGATACAATTATTTTTGTTATCAACTACCACAAGAGGGAGCGATAGAGCTTTCCGCATACTGCGTATACAATTACTACATAATAAAACAGTATGTAGTAAGCTCAGAAGCGATAAATTGCAGCTGCAGACAGGTACAACTTAATCTCTTAACTTGAGATTGAATTATGTGTATGTGTTTGGAACATGTTGAATGAGATGAGCAGATCTTATGAAATTCAAAGTCATTGACTTCCAAATTTTTCACAAAAATTTGACTTGTGGCAAAAAAATTAGTGCAAGTGCTAGGCATCAGGATTTTCCCACTTCATGGGATAGATCCCAAGCATTGCCTGCTTCTGCGGTCTCCCATTCTGGTCCAGCCGCTGCAGGTGCTGCTCAGCACAGACATCGGTCCCAGCATCTTGCTCAGGCCCATGGTATATGCTTGGTTACTGCTGGCTCTCCATCCAAGTCTATAGTAACCAGTGATATGCAGGTGCTGCCTTGCGCTATGGAGTCTAAGTCCAGAGATGATCTTACTGAGCATGTCCGTGACGTGGCATCTTCTCATTCGTGGTCGGATGTTAGCTGCTCTGGTGATGTGGCAGTGCCTGATTGGCCTGCGGGCAACGTCTCGCTTGACTGGGCATGAGTGTTTGGGCGGAGCCTAATGTATAAAAGGCACTCAGAGGTGCATGCGGGTGCTCAAGTGTCACTTATGTTTGGTGTGTATGGGTGGATACTCTACCATTGTGTGCTTGTATGCGTGTGTGTCTCTTTGCTCTGAGACTGTACACGTTGGCAGGAAGGTAGCACACTTATGTGGTTTTGTTCCCTTGGCTCTACGCCAGAGTCTCTAGTCTGCTACATGCTTTGGGTGCCGGTTAGGCACAGGTTCAGTAGTGTCAGGACTGGGCTAACTTGGCTTTGCATCTGTTTAATTTATGTGTGCGGTTAGCACAGTTTAGTTACAGAGCAATCTCAAACCTTACGCTATACTTTTCAGTGGAAGCAACAGGGTATCTTATTTAGCATCATAAGAGTTCTTTCTATTGGCTTAGCATCTGCTTCATTCATGTGTGCGATTGACACAGATTAGTTGCAGAGCAAGTCCAATCCATGTGCTTACATTCCTGTGCCTGGAACAGGGTTTAGCACTTAGCGTTCTAATTGTAGCACCTCTCGGTGAAATAACTGAGCTAGGTACTCAGTGTTATGAACACACTGTGTGGTTTTAACTCAGTGTGTCTAACGCTCGCTGCTTGGTTCCGCCATTGTTCACACTAGCAGCAGGTTTCATCTCTGCACAGTGGACCCCGGGTTGCAATTGCACTTTAATTTATATTTTATTTTGTGTAATCCACCAACCCTAAAGGCCCCGTCTCACATAGCGAGATCGCTAGCGAGATCGCTGCTGAGTCACAAGTTTTGTGACGCAACAGCGACCTCCATAGCGATCTCGCTATGTGTGACACGTACCAGCGATCAGGCCCCTGCTGCGAGATCGCTGGTCGTGTCGGAATGGCCTGGACCTTTTTTTGGTCGTTGAGGCCCCGCTGACATTGCTGAATCGGTGTGTGTGACACCGATCCAGCGATGTCTTCACTGGTAACCAGGGTAAACATCGGGTTACTAAGCGCAGGGCCGCGCTTAGTAACCCGATGTTTACCCTGGTTACCAGCGTAAATGTAAAAAAAAAACAAACAATACATACTCGCCTTCTGATGTCCGTCAGGTCCCTTGCCGTCTGCTTCCTGCTCTCACTGACTGCCGGCCGTACAGTGAGAAGTGAGAGCACAGCAGTGACGTCACCGCTGCGCTCTGCTCTCAGTGTACGGCGGCTCAGTCAGTCAGAGCAGGAAGCAGACGGCAAGGGACCTGGACACCGAAAGGCGAGTATGTACTGTTTGTTTTTTTTGGTAACCAGGGTAAACATCGGGTTACTAAGCGCGGCCCTGCGCTTAGTAACCCGATGTTTACCCTGGTTACCCGGGTGCTGCAGGGGGACTTCGGCATCGTTGAAGACAGTTTCAACGATGCCGAACTCGTTCCCCTGATCGTTGGTCGCTGGGGAGAGCGGTCTGTGTGACAGCTCCCCAGCGACCACACAGCGACTTACCAACGATCACGGCCAGGTCATATCGCTGGTCGTGATCGTTGGTAAATCGCTAAGTGAGACGGGGCCTTAACAGTGAGTCTCAATACCGGAAATCTTGTAATTGCTCAGGAAACACACGTGGAGGAATGTAGAGAGAGAGAGAACCCCACTGATTATAAGAACTCACACACTACAGGTGGGAGAGAGCGAGAGAGGACCCTATAGATCATAAGAGCTTATACAAAACAGAAAAGAGAGTGATAGCAAGAGGACTCTGCTGACCATAAGAGCTTACATACTACATGTCAGAAGGAGATCCAAGCTGATCCTAAAGTTTGCACTCTACAAGAGAGAGAGAGGACCTCAGGGGAGAACGAGACAAAGAAAAAGGGACTCCAGAGAGAGAGGACTCCCCCACCCCCGTATTTTCACCATATGCTTTGGCAATGCTAACGTGTACTTAGTCCTGCCAATAAAGCTCATTTGAATTGAATTGAATTGAAAGTAAAGACAGATAGGGAGGGGGAGAGGGAGACAGAGGCAGAGAGAGAGAGAAGGGGAGAGGGAGAGAGAAGTCCATAACTAGATAACCAGTAACTCTTGAGATGGAAAACAGCTCTGCCGTCTAAACTGTGCTTCACTTGGAACCACTAACCTATGATGACTCAGGTACTCACCAGCACCGTACAAGCATTATAATCCACTAGATGTCATAGCTGCAGGACATTATGGGGAAGCACAAACAGCCATGCAAAATGACAATAGCCCGCTCTCTGATGCTTCAGCAGTGTGGGAAATGGTTCTGGGAAAGTTTTATATTACTGCTAAACAAATGCAAAACTGCTCAAATTCAAGTGAAAGCATGAGATTCAGGAAATTTGCCTCAAACTCGATCATCCACGGATCAATCAGCTCTAATGCTGATGCAAAAAGACCTTTTTCACATGCGCTTCTTGATACCATTTTTTTCCAGGACTGGCACAGAGAGTATCTAAAACACATAATAAACCTGACACAAGGCGTGTAGTCCAGGTTTTGGGTAGAAATTGAAGTACAATTCTGGTTTGTTTAGCTAAGTAAATCCACACCTTTACCCCTCTTTTCAGAAAACTAGAGCAATGAGTACAATATAAATAAATACTTAAAATGAACCAGTGATAACTCAAGGAACAATTAGTTCAAGAGATTGCGATATTCATAGTTAGGCTACTTTCACACTAGCATCGGGCTCGGTCCGTCGCAGTGCGTCGGGCCAAGGTCACCGACGCTAGCGTTGTCTCCGCCGCACAACGGGGGCAGCGGATGCATTTTTCCAGCGCATCCGCTGCCCCATTGTGAGGTGCAGGGAGGTGGGGGCGGAGTTCCGGCCGCGCATGCGCGGTCGGAAAAAGCGGACCGTTGGGAGCAAAAAACGTTACATGTAAAGTTTTTTGCTCCCGACGGTCCGCCACAACACGGCGCAACCGTCGCACGACGGTTGCGACGTGTGTCAATGCATCGCAAATGCGTCGCTAATGTTAGTCAATGCAGAAAAAACGCATCCTGCAAGCACTTTTGCAGGATGCGTTTTTTCGGCAAAACGACGCATTGCGACGTATTGCAGTTAACGCTAGTGTGAAAGTAGCCTTAGATGGTTGCAACTAGAAGAACCACTCACTCCAACACAGAGGACTTCGTGTAACCTCTTCACAACATCAGCCATGAATATTACTAGTACATATACACTGCAAACACTATAAAATTCATCTTAGAAACATCTTCATGCCCTTCCTGCTTATGACTCGTTTGGATCTATTCTCACAGTAAGGACTGAGAGCACCAGCTGCCTTGAATAGAAAACTTATTAATAATTATATTACCTCGTGGAAGAATATTCCTGAAACCCATCCATCTGTACATGTTCTAGTGAGCGATCATGATTGAAATACTCAGGGTGTATCTGCTTTGATCTAAACATTTAGAATTTAATCTTAGAGTTTGATCTAATGTAAAATATTTGCTGTAAAACATAAGTAAAGCATCAACATTTGACATGTAAAGGCTTTTTCAAATAAGTTTTAATAAAATTAAAAAAGATGTGATGACATGTTGTATAAGGCTGAACACCTAAATATTCACAAAACACCTCTCCTCCAGAATAAATAAAACTGTCTCTCTAGTGCCAATGCAAAAGAGGAAAAAATTGGCGCCATTCAACAAACAATAAAACAGACATTAATAGTGTAAATCGATTAAAAGCAAGACAACCAGGCATAGAGACATAGCGAGAACCGTTGACCGTTTTATTATATGATATGTGCCATCATTTTTTCTTATTTTGCATGGGACTTTTATGACCGTATTGTGGCAGAGCACATATACACTCACCGGCCACTTTATTAGGTACACCATGCTAGTAACGGGTTGGACCCCTTTTGCCTTCAGAACTGCCTCAATTCTTCGTGGCATAGATTCAACAAGGTGCTGGAAGCATTCCTCAGAGATTTTGGTCCATATTGACATGATGGCATCACACAGTTGCTGCAGATTTGTCGGCTGCACATCCCAAAGATGCTCCATACAAGGCAGGATGGATCCATGCTTTCATGTTGTTTACGCCAAATTCTGACCCTACCATCCGAATGTCGCAGCAGAAATCGAGACTCATCAGACCAAGCAACGTTTTTCCAATCTTCTACTGTCCAATTTTGATGAGCTTGTACAAATTGTAGCCTCAGTTTCCTGTTCTTAGCTGAAAGGAGTAGTACCTGGTGTGGTCTTCTGCTGCTGTAGCCCATCTGCCTCAAAGTTCGACGCACTGTGCGTTCAGAGATGCTCTTAGGCCTACCTTGGTTGTAACGGGTGGCGATTTGAGTCACTGTTGCCTTTCTATCAGCTCGAACCAGTCTGCCCATTCTCCTCTGACCTCTGGCATCAACAAGGCATTTCCGCCCACAGAACTGCCGCTCACTGGATTTTTTTTCTTTTTCGGACCATTCTCAGTAAACCCTAGAGATGGTTGTGCGTGAAAATCCCAGTAGATCAGCAGTTTCTGAAATACTCAGACCAGCCCTTCTGGCACCAACAACCATGCCACGTTCAAAGGCACTCAAATCACCTTTCTTCCCCATACTGATGCTCGGTTTGAACTGCAGGAGATTGTCTTGACCATGTCTACATGCCTAAATGCACTGAGTTGCCGCCATGTGATTGGCTGATTAGAAATTAAGTGTTAACAAGAAGTTGGACAGGTGTACCTAATAAAGTGGCCAGTGAGTGTACATACACTAGGTAGCAGATACAAAGCCTGTTGTTTTCGTCTTCTCCATTACATGGAGATACACACATTGGACCCAATTAATTAAGAATCAGAGCCTTGCTTCCCTCATCCTGGTCCACTAGACTCTGCTGTTCTCAACGTCGGGCATTGCAGATGGCCAGGTATGATCACATGTGAGCATCAGCCCGGGCCTATTTAAGGATCACAGAGACACACCCTGGTGTCTTGGTATTGCATTGCAAGATTATTGTGTTGCTGTACCTCATATAGCTATACTCCTGTGTCTCCTACCTGCCATTTCCTGATGTTCTAAGGCTGCCTATCACCCATCTACCTGCCCGCGGTCTCCTGTCCCTTGGCGATCCATGTCCTGTGAGCCCCGCCTTCCTGCTGTGTTGACTCCCCTGGACCTTGTGCCTACCCAGACCTTGGGCTTTGAGAATCCACCTCACCTGGTGAGTCTAATGCTGGAGAGAAGCTTTGTCATGAAGTAAGAGGCACCTGATTCATCAAGATGATCAGGCCACTTAATAAATCAGGTGTATCTTACAAATGGCCAGAAATTGTACTTCAGTCAGAGGCTGGAGTAATATTTGTGGCATAAGGTATGGCACATCTGGCCATGAATTAAACAGGCAGGCATTGCCATGCTCCCATCCCACCCATGCTCTTCCCACTTTGGCAGAGCTGGGAAGAACTGGAGTGAAAACGCAAAAAGTTGCAAAGTTTTATCGCAAACATTTAGTGACTTTTTAAAGTGTTCTTTACCGGTTTTCTAACATAAACACTTTGATAAATCATTGCCTTTGTGGCTTTAGGTGGCGGCACATTTCTTTTAATACAAATATCAAATAAACAGTATACTTTAACAGGACTCTCAATTTGCAGCTTGCTCTACTTCCAAACACATCTCACTTCACAGCAATGCCCATACCCCAGCCTGGCAAACCCAGTATTTCTAATGTTTTCAGATCTGGCCTTCACACAACCTCTGTTCCTTCAAACTACTGTGGTATCTAAGGATCCCCATTCGCTCCCAACTATAATAATAATAATAATTTTTATTGATATAGTGCCAACATATTTCACAGCACTGTGAGGATATTATACTATGCTGTGGGCAGTGTGGGGCATCATACTGTGTTCAGAGTGTTGTGGAGACAATGTACTGTGTTGAGGGCACTATGAGGATCACACTGTTTTTGGTGTTATATAGCGACAAAATGCACTGCTTAAAAAAATAAAGGGAACACTAAAAAACCACATCCTAGATATCTCTGAATGAAATATTCAAGTTGCAAATTTTTATTAATTGCATAGTGAAATGTGTTCAGAACAATAAAACATAACAATTATCAATGTAAATCAAAATGAATATCCCTTGGAGGTCTGGATTTGGAATGATACTCAAAATCAAAGTGGAAAATCAAATTACAGGCTGATCCAACTTCAGTGGAAATGCCTCATGACAAGAAAAAGATGCTCAGTATTGTGTGTGGCCTCCACGTGCATGTATGACCTCTCTACTGTACAATGCCTGGGCATGCTCCTGATGAGGCGGCAGATGGTCTTCTGAGGGATCTCTTCCCAGACCTGGACTTAAGCATCTGCCAACTCCTGGACAGTCTGTGGTGCAACATTATCTTGGTGTATGGAGCGAGACATGTTGTCCCAGGTATGTTCAATCGGATTCAGGTCTGGAGAATGGGCGGGCAAGTCCATAGCTTCTTTGCCTTCATCTCACAGGAACTGCTGACACACTCCAGCCACATGAGGTCTGGCATTGTCCTGCATTAGGCGGAACCCAGGGCCAACCGCACCAGCATATGGTCTCACAAGGGGTCTTAGGATCTCATCTCTGTACTTAATGGCAGTCAGGCTACCTCTGGTGAGCACATGGATGTATGTGCGGCCCTCCAAAGAAATGCCACCCCACACCATTACTGACCCACTGCCAAACCGGTCATGCTGAAGGATGTTGCAGGCAGCAGTTCGCACTCCACGGCATCTCCAGACTCTGTCACTTCTGTCACATGTGCTCAGTGTGAACCTGCTTTCATCTGTGAAGAGCACAGAGTGCCAGTGGCGAATTTGCCAATCCTGGTGTTCTGTGGCAAATGCCAAGCATCCTGCACGGTGTTGGGCTGTGAGCACAATCTCCATCTGTGGACGTGGGGCACTCAGACCATCCTCATGGAGTCAGTTTCTAACCGTATGTGCAGACACATGCACATTTGTGGACTGCTGGAGGTCATTTTGCAGGGCACTGGCAGTGCTCCTGCTGTTCCTCCTTGCACAAAGGCAGAGGTAGTGGTCCTGCTGCTGGGTTGTTGCCCTCCTTCGGCCCCCTCCATGTCTCCTGGTGTACTGGCCTGTCTCCTGGTAGCGCCTCCAGCCTCTGGACACTACGCTGACAGACACAGCAAACCTTCTTGCCACAGCTCGCATTGATATGCCATCCTGGATGAGCTGCATTACCTGAGCCAGTTGTGTGGGTTGTAGAGTCTGTCTCATGCTACTACGAGTGTGAAAGCACAACCAACATTCAAAAGTGACCAAAACATCAGCCAGAAAGCATTGGTACTGAGATGTGGTCTGTGATCCCCACCTGCAGAAACCCCCCTCCCCCTTATTGAGGGTGTCTTGATAATTTTGAGGGTGTATTGATAATTGCCAATAATTTCCATCTGTTGTCTATTCCATTTGCCCAACAGCATGTGATATTGATTGTCAATCAGTGTTGCTTCCTAAGTGGACAGTTTGATTTCACAGAACTTTGATTTACTTGGAGTAATATTCTGTTGTTTAAGTGTTTGCTTTATTTTTTTGAGCAGTGTATTTTAATGGTCCTGTGGGGACATCATTCTATGTTGGACACACTGTGTTGTGGGCACTGTGGGGACATGATACTGTATTGGTGACACAGTGGTAGCAGGTTGCAGAGGAGAAAACACTTTTCAGAAGCATTTTATTGAGTTATTGTGATTACAGAAAGTACTAGAGTAGGTTGAGCAGTAGCAAAAACCATGTTAGGGGCACTATGAGGACATCATGTTGTATTGGGAGCACACCAGAGTCATTATACTTTGCTGTGGTCTCTGCGGGGGCCTTCATACTGTATATGTGTGGGGGGAGTACTACAGTGGCATCCTAATGTGTGTATGGGTACTGTGGGGGCAAATTGTGTGGGGAAATTAACTGTGAGGATATCATACTGTGTGAGGAGGCATTTTGGGGGCATTAAACTATATGGAGCGGCAATGAAAGAGTTATTGTGGAGGGTTAAAACACTACTAAGGAGCATCAGTAATGGCACATATTTGTTTGTTTGTGCTGCAATACTTATCCTTCTCTTTGTCTTTAACCCCTTCACGCCACAGCCCTTTTTCATTTTTTTGTCTCTGTTCTCTGTTCTCCCCTTCTTCCCAGGGCCATATCCTTTTTATTTTTCCATCAATGAGTATGCGAAAGCTTGATTTTTGCAGGACAAGTTGTACTTTTGAACGACACCATTAGTTTTACCATATCATGTACTTGAAAACAGCAAAAAAAATTCCAAGCGCTGTGAAATAGCAAAAAAAGTGCAATTCCACAACTGTTTTTTGGATTATTTTTTACCATGTTCACCAAATGCTAAAACTGATTTAACATTATGATTCTTCAGGTCTTTACGAGTTCACTGATACCAAACATGTATAGATTGTTTTTCATTTAAGTGGTGAAAAAAAAAAAGTTTGTTAAAAACAATTGTGTCATTTTCCGAGACTCATAGTGTCTCTATTTTTTATGATATGGGCTTGAGTGAGGGCTTATTTTTTTGCAGTCTGAGCTGACGTTTTTAATGATACCATTTGGTGTGGATTAGATCTTTTGATCTCCCATTATAGCATTTTAATGCAATGTTGTGGTGACCAAAAAAACGTAATTCTGTTTTGACTTATTTTTTGCTACACCGTTTTCTGATCAGATTAATTCTTTTTACAGCTTAATAGATCAGGCGATTCTGAATGTGGCGATACCAAATATGTGCATATTTAACTTTTTAAATTGTTTTATTTTGAAAGGGGCAAATGGGGGGTGATTTGAACTTTTATATATTTTTTATTTTTTAAATATTTTTTAAAACTTTTTTTTACTTTTCACTTGCTTTAGTAGTCTCCATGGGAGACTAGAAGCTGCGATAGCCCGATCACTTCTGATACACACAGGCGATGATCAGATCGCCTGTATGCAGCAGAAATGCTCACTTGATATGAGCGCCGACCACCGGGCGGCGCTCATAGCAATCTGGCTATGACAACCATAGAGGTCTGCTGGAGACCTTTGGTTATCATGCCGACCCATCGGTGACCCACGATCATGTGACGGGGTCACCGATGGGCGGGATTAGTGGCGCGATAACGTTAAAAGCTGCTATCAGAGATCGACAGTGGCATTAATGAGGTAAACCGCCACGGGTGGATCGCGATTCCACCCGCGGCTATTAGGGGCACGTCAGCTGTTCAAAACACGATGTGCGCTGTACATGTACGGCGCATGTCGTGAACGGGTTAATAGTTTGGAGTTATGCCCTTCCACAACTGCAACTATGTGCCTTGACTGAATAGTTTATTTTTCTTGGAGTGGAGCCTAATTTGGACTTATGGCTTAGGGGCCCCATGATTTATATGATATGTGTGAGGCCAATTATTGTCAAACAAAACCTAGAATAAAAACAATAGATAAACTGCATAAAAGTAGTGGTAATTCATGTAAAAACCATAGGGTACTTAGTTGACAGCATTTTGTTCACAAGAGCGCAAAAACCATTCCACGTCATCAAGGTTTATCTAATCAGGATGGTTCCTAACTCTAGCGTCTCACCTCATTATGTGCCTGTAGGCCTCAAAATAGATGGGGGCAAAGCAGGACCTGGATGTGTTTTACATTGACTTGCCTGTGGACAGCTAAACAGACAGTTATTATTGTCAAAGTCTCGGTCCAACTAAAGTTCTCTGGTGAGGTAGTCCAACTCTCTCGGGAGTCCAGGCATCCCTGTCCTCATATTCGTTTAAATTAAAGAACAACTTTTTGAGAGCACAGAATAAAAGATGGTGAACTGCAGAAACAGGTCAATAATGTGTGGTTACTGTCATCTTGTCGACAAGATCCAAGATATTACAAGCCAGACTGTCTACATGCTTGTTGTGATGAGTAGAGTAGAGGAGAGGAGGGAGAGCTATTCAATGATTTAACGTGGTTTCTTCTATGTGAATATATAACCAGACGTTAATTCAGTCTAACTACATTATAAATTCATGTTTAATTCTGTTTTGACTCTGTGCTATATAACTTTATTGTGCTTTCACTGGATTGAGCTCATTACAGCTGCACTGTATTTAATCTTCATTCCTCCATAGTGTGAATGATGCATTTTCCCAGTGTCGTACAGCAACTGGATGATTAGGACACTGAGGCTATATGGCGACACTAAAGCATCACTGATAGGTCCCTTTTATTAGCTTTACGAGTGCTACTAATCTGTCAGACATGTTATGCCTTTTATGAACCCTATTAAATGTCTTCTTGGAAGCATAGCGCAATCTGTGAGCTGTTTCCCAGTTATAGCAAGAGAGGTAGAAGTCGGATGAGTCCGGACATTACAAGAAAAGACTTAACAAAATGAAAACTAATATTTATTTTGAGTTTTTGAATATTTTCTTACATAAGCAATGTTCGAATGGCTTTCAGTGGTTTATCCTCGACTTCTTCTTTAACTTGGGCTCTTAAGGGATAATTCCTATCGCTCTTCCACATTGAAGGGCAGTTTACGTGATGACAAAGTAACTATAGATCTTGTCTTAACCCTGTTCCCAGACAGGACTGAATTTGTACATTAAAGGGGATGTCCTCCGTTGGGGACAATTTGTTTACTTAATCCCATGTATTTTGGGCTAAAAATTATTTTTATATTTGGGTTTCATTAAAATTTTTACATCATTTGCAGTCTATAGATAGCCTCTCTATACCGGCTGAAGAATAAATTAAAAGGGTTGTCTGGCCTCAGACTAGAAGTCTGCAGTCACTCTATGTGACTGAAGACTGGTGAATCCTCATATCGTGTACATTGCACACTGTGAGAATTCTCCGGTGCTGGCAGTGGAGGGCGCCTGACGCATTTATGTAATTTGAATACATGCAATCACATGCCGAATAGGTGGATCATTCAATGCAAGTGTATACAGTCTAATCGGAATGTGGCCGGAAGTATGCAAATCGTATACCTACGGTCACATGACTGCACTGGCACCGAAGAAACATCACAGCATATAGCGCATGCGATGTGAGAATTCACAAGTCTGCAGTCATATAGAGTGACTGCAGACTTGTAGCCTGAGGCTGGACAATGCCTTTAACAAGGTATCTGTCAGTAACTCTTTGCATTTGTTTTTTCTCTGAGCTCCACTCAGCTGATTTATCACCATAGACTTTGTTAAAGATAAAAGTGCAAGGAAACAAAAAAACACTGTACAAATGTTATACTATTTGTGGAGATACGAGTTTCAGAGGGTGTTCTCCTCTGGTTTTCTTTAGAAAGACCACACAGGCCAGGGCTCATCACACATAATGTCCTTACTTCTTCCCAGTGGGAAGAACACTTGGATTGCGGTCATTCATGACTCTGCCCCCTATCTGATATGACCCCAAACCATCACATTTTACCACTATTTATCTAACAAAGATCTCCTCCAGTATCTTCCTAATTCCCCTAAGTAGTTCCTACAAGAAAGAAAAAAAGGTTGATAAGGAAAACATAACTTTTAAAATGTTTTATTTACCAGTTCAAATTATAATAAAATCATTAGAGGCTGTCAATGAGCCAGAATAGAATGATAGACACTCTGTAAGAGCAACTCCAGATATTCAGCAAAACAAATAAAAAAAAAGACAATGAAGATATTTATTTAGAGCAGAGCGAGCATTAAAATGCTCGGGAGCTCCTTGCTCGATCCGATCAATTCTTAATACTCACATGGTTTCGAGTAATGAGTATAATGGAAGTCAAGAGAAAGTCAAGCTTTTTTCCTGCAAACCCTACAAAGATGTCTGGGGGCCAGTGAAAATGTTCAAATGGATGGAAAAAGTGCTGAATGGAAGGAGAGCAGCACAGGGAAGACCCCTAGAAGCATCTCTGACTCCCAGATAGCTTCTGAGAACAATGTTGTCATACTTTCATTCCAATTTAAGGAGTGACAATAAAACAGTCCAAATCGACAAGAACATTTTTTCCTGTATAATGACTTATATATAAGGCAATATTTAAAAAGGATTTTAAAAAATTATAATTTTAGTAAACCAAATTTTTTTTTTATTAAAAAATTGGAAATTTAAGTGTAATTTATGAAGAAAGCAAGAACTGTTAAAAATTAGGGACTCAGGTTGACCCCGTATTAGACATAAAGGAGGCCTCATACACATTCTGTTCACATTGTCATGTATTGGCCTCCTAAACTCATAAAGGCTATGTACTTTTGAGGGTTATACACAAAGGAAATTAACTCCAGACAATGGAATAGTCTATGGGTGAGCAATGCAGCGCCCCCACACCGCCGCAGGGCCGAGGGGTACCCGGAGCCGGGCCTCTGGGTCTCTGCTCTGGGGTTGTCACGGTGGCTAGACCCGGTCCGTGGCCCTGTCTGTCAGTGGGGGACGCCCGGTGCAATAAGTGGTGTTGTAACGGTGCAGTTGTGGGGTGCAGGTCGCGGTAAATAACGAGGACACCAGGTTGCAGTCTCTTTACCTCTTTACTGGAGATCTCTGAGTCCTCAGTCCAGAATACGGTTCACCAGGCTGCGCAAGTCCGGCCGGTCCAATGGCACCTCCAGAGTTCACTTCACAGGTGGAAATCGGTGCCTTCCTTCTTAGCGCTATGTGTTGTAGTCCTTCCCTGCTGTGCTTACGGAAAGTACCCCACAACTGTTGTGTCTGTTTCTTAAGTTCCCTCACAACTCAATTAAATGATGTTCTTCTAATCGTCCGTCCCTTCCTGATGTTACAGTTAGAACGGCACCCGTTTGTCGGGTAGGCCTGGAGTTCTTCCGGGACCCTAGAGACGCCCCTCTCCCGCAATTGCCTCCCAAGACTTCATAGGTGATATGTGTTAGACAGCCCGCCTTAAACTGACTGTCCTGCCGCTGTTTAGAGTATTGCTTGAAGCTGAATGTTATAATACTCCCTCGGCGTTCCGGCCACCGGTAGTGCGCCTCAGTAGAGTGTTGCTCCGGTCTTACAGCACGACCCCTACTGGAATTCTCCTATTGCTTGATCTCGTTTCTCACTCAGCACAATCTATCTCGCTTCTAGTCCTTTCTTGGGTCGCGCCGCTTCCCGGAGCTGGCGCGGACCCGTTACGTTCTTTTCAATGCCAAGCCTCTGTCAGGATCCCACCCCTGACAGAGACCCTACTGTCTCTTCCTCCACAACACCCTCTGCCACTAGGTGTTGCTTCGTCCAATCCAGTCAGCTTTCTCTTTCTAACTTCCTGCCTGACCCCCAGTTTTACCCACTATGGTGGGGAGTGGCCTAATGAATAGCACCCTTAGCTCCCCCCCGGAGGCCCGGCTGTGAAATGTATTGGTGTCTGTGATACCTGATCAGATGACCTCCTTCAGTGCCATCGGACGCACCATAGCTCCCCATAGTGGCGGAGCCACAGTACTGCAACGACCAGGACTCTGGGGCGCTGCACTCCCCCCTGGTTAAACACAGTACTCCGGGACTGGGAAGAAAACAACAATACAAGTTAGCAAAAAGACATACAATTTTGTTGAGTGCAAATAACAATAAGTATACTTGAACGGGCTTCCCTTTATGGGAGGTAAGGACACTTGAACGTTACAAACATAGCAACAATATCATAGCAACATGCTATAATTAACTTTTCTTACCCAACCGGGTATTCTACTAAGTGCAAACATTATTGAACAATAATTTAACTTTGCCTTTAAGGACATACACTCTTTATCCACTAAAGACCTTCCTATAATCACATTATAAGGCATTTTAACTTTCTCATTCCCCTACTTTGAATCTGCAGGACCGCCTGTCCTATCGGCACCAGACCTACTGCCTCTCCGTTCTGTTACAGGACCGCCCCGTTCAGCCAGGGCCTACTGCCTTTTCAACTACTATACACAGTATAGAACATAACTTTTCTTTCAGTTTGCGAACGCTGAGCCAGCTCTACTTGGCTCCTATAAGGACTCACCCACTAACCCTTACGGGTTCACTTTCTGTACTTTCGATGGGGAACGCAGGGTTTACCTTCTATTCCCCCCCTTTTCTTATCAACATTATCAACTATCTTCTTTTCACAACATTAAACTTTCTCATGATCCTTCTTCCTTTCTTGCATGCTGGACACCCCATCTATCTCTACGGGCCCACTGCATCCTTCTTCTATCTTTCACCTTTCACTTCTCAGAGCACATTATCAATATTTCTTCACATTTAACCAGTTGGGTACATATAACTTTTACATGTAAGCATCATCATTTTCTCTTATCTATCAGTCTTAAAGCAATACCATTTCTCTAAGTGCAACATGTGAACATCCCCTTTAAGAGAGGACCAAGTCTCTGTGAGGTAGCGTATCTTCTCAAGCTACCAGTCCATACTCATCAAAGGTTCCAGTGCGGTATCTTCGCAAAGAGTCTTTAAGTAAAACCAGTAGGGAGCGCCTTTAATAAGGTGCTAACTATTTACAAAAGAGTTCGGATCATGCACTGTTCATGATTCAGCAGTTTTTTTTTGTTTTTTTTTAAAACTTGTGCAAAACTTTTGGTAACAAAAACAAACAATAGGGATCCCGGGTCAACAAAGGG
This sequence comes from Ranitomeya variabilis, assembly GCF_051348905.1. Classification (NCBI taxonomy): domain Eukaryota; kingdom Metazoa; phylum Chordata; class Amphibia; order Anura; family Dendrobatidae; genus Ranitomeya; species Ranitomeya variabilis. The sequence goes on along the minus strand of NC_135236.1, from coordinate 60,146,477 downwards.
ATCCCTTTAAGAGTTTACCCTGAACGGGTTTAGCAGCAAACAATCAGGAAACAAACAGTTAAGAACTATATACATTTTAATAAAGCAATCATGCTTACTCATTCTCAGAATCCCCCACGAGGCGCCACCTGGCGGGTGAACCCCTGCAGTCCAGGTTCCAAGTCCACTCCCGCTGCCAGGTACACCCCATGGGTTCGGGGCTGTTGCACAACCAGATCGTGTGCGGTGATCAAAGTCTGTGTTCCCACTTCTCTCTGTGCTGGCACAGTAGGAACACCGGTCACTCGAGGGGGCGCCTCCTTGGCCACCATAGTGGTGGTGGTGGGGGTCAGACTGCAGGCCACAGTTTCCGTTGGCATACAGGTGGGGGTGACCAAGGTGGTCACAGGTCGGTCACACGGTGGCACTTTGGCTACAGGGGCCAGCTTCTCCCTGCGCACGTTCAAAGCAAACCACCCCTTCTCCCCGAAATGCCTGGTGTAAATGACGCTGTCCCCCGGGTAGAGGTCTCGATCAGGGTGACCCTCTCTGAGGTGCGACTCCACATCCCGGCGGTTGACAAAAACCTCTGCATACAGCCCCGGCTCTTTAATGAAGCCCCAGCCTCCTCGGAGCTTAAAGGTGGTGACGATGCCCTGCCTGCGCGGGGCCTGGGGAGCGGTGGGGTCCTTGCGGGCCCGGTCTTTCACGGCCAGGTCCTTCTGATGGCAAGCCTCCAGCCCGGCCTGGTACGCCTCGTCCTTCTCCCTCCACCGCTGCTGTAGCTGGGCCTGATATTCTCCCCAGCTTAGGGCCTGCACCCTCTCTCCCTCCTGGGTCTCCACCCCAGGGAACCCCATAAGATCGGACCCGGGGTTCACCCAGCGGCACACCGTGCACTCCGCGTGGATCTCACACAGCAGGGGAGTAGGGGTGATTGGGGCTCGCATACGGTGTTCCATGCCCGTGGCTTCCTCCCACGGCAGCAGGCGCTGGAGTCGATGGGTCCCCGAGGGAGGGGGTGCTGCTACGGGACCCACCAGCAAACCCTCGGCCAGCGGGATGGGGTCGGCAGACTCACCCGCCAGTGGAGGTTCTTCTTCCGCAACGGGTTCCTCCGGCAGGGTCAGCAAGGGTCTCAGCGGCTGAGGACCTTCTTCCGGCGCTGCCCGGTGCGGAGCCTGGACCTCCACATTCAGTTGGAGAAGTTGGTTGAATAAATCCTCCATCTCGGCCCTCAGGAATCTGGTGTTGTCCACGGAAGACGGGCTGCTGTGCTCATCCGGGTAGTCGGGGGAGATTTCCACTTCAACCCCACTGTCGGGTTCAGAGCTGCTGGCCATGGCGTCCTCCACGTGGGTCGCTTCCGGGTCTCTTTCCCGCTCTCTCCTTCGTGGGCGGTGTCGTTTTCTCGATCTCCGCCCTCCATTAAGGATTAGGAGGCGGATCTCTGCCGCTGACGGACACGTCCTCACCGTGCAGAAGTATTTAGACTGGGCGGCCATTATCTTTCGCGCTCTTCAGCTTGTTCACGCCCACTTCCACGCCCCTCTTCTCTTCCTGCGCTCTCCTCAGCGCTGTAATGGCGGCGGATTTTGGCGCGAACTTTTGGCGGCAAGTGACACTCTACAGTCTTTGCAATAAAGTACAGTCCAAGCACAACAAATCACAGTTCCAAGGCACACATGACCTGATTCTTCAGGCTTAAGTAGATCCTGTTCGTGACGCCAAGTCCTGCAGCGCCCCCACACCGCCGCAGGGCCGAGGGGTACCCGGAGCCGGGCCTCTGGGTCTCTGCTCTGGGGTTGTCACGGTGGCTAGACCCGGTCCGTGGCCCTGTCTGTCAGTGGGGGACGCCCGGTGCAATAAGTGGTGTTGTAACGGTGCAGTTGTGGGGTGCAGGTCGCGGTAAATAACGAGGACACCAGGTTGCAGTCTCTTTACCTCTTTACTGGAGATCTCTGAGTCCTCAGTCCAGAATACGGTTCACCAGGCTGCGCAAGTCCGGCCGGTCCAATGGCACCTCCAGAGTTCACTTCACAGGTGGAAATCGGTGCCTTCCTTCTTAGCGCTATGTGTTGTAGTCCTTCCCTGCTGTGCTTACGGAAAGTACCCCACAACTGTTGTGTCTGTTTCTTAAGTTCCCTCACAACTCGATTAAATGATGTTCTTCTAATCGTCCGTCCCTTCCTGATGTTACAGTTAGAACGGCACCCGTTTGTCGGGTAGGCCTGGAGTTCTTCCGGGACCCTAGAGACGCCCCTCTCCCGCAATTGCCTCCCAAGACTTCATAGGTGATATGTGTTAGACAGCCCGCCTTAAACTGACTGTCCTGCCGCTGTTTAGAGTATTGCTTGAAGCTGAATGTTATAATACTCCCTCGGCGTTCCGGCCACCGGTAGTGCGCCTCAGTAGAGTGTTGCTCCGGTCTTACAGCACGACCCCTACTGGAATTCTCCTATTGCTTGATCTCGTTTCTCACTCAGCACAATCTATCTCGCTTCTAGTCCTTTCTTGGGTCCCGCCGCTTCCCGGAGCTGGCGCGGACCCGTTACGTTCTTTTCAATGCCAAGCCTCTGTCAGGATCCCACCCCTGACAGAGACCCTACTGTCTCTTCCTCCACAACACCCTCTGCCACTAGGTGTTGCTTCGTCCAATCCAGTCAGCTTTCTCTTTCTAACTTCCTGCCTGACCCCCAGTTTTACCCACTATGGTGGGGAGTGGCCTAATGAATAGCGCCCTTAGCTCCCCCCGGAGGCCCGGCTGTGAAATGTATTGGTGTCTGTGATACCTGATCAGATGAACTCCTTCAGTGCCATCGGACGCACCATAGCTCCCCATAGTGGCGGAGCCACAGTACTGCAACGACCAGGACTCTGGGGCGCTGCAGCAATATAATACCAATAAGGGTATGTGCACACGTTATTTCTGCATCTCTGGGCAGGAAAAATGCAGCTGCAAAAACGCACATTTTTGGTGGATTTCTGCCTGAGTTTTTGCCCTGTATTTTTATCTGCACAGAGAATTGACATGCTGAAGATTATTCTCTGCTCCAAATCTGCAAGTCAAAAATACTTAACGTGTGCATGACACTTTAGGCTATGTGCACACGTTGCGGATTTACTGTGGATCCACAGCGTTTTTTTCAACGCAAAAACGCTGCAGATCCACAAGTGATTTACAGTACAATGTAAATCAATGGAAAAAAGAAAATGGTGTGCTAATGGTGCGGAAAATTCCACAACGAAATTGCTGCGGATTAAAAGAAGGAGCATGTCATTTATTTGTGCGGATCTGCAGCGTTTTTGTACCCATTCCATCATAGAAATCCGCAGGGGTAAAAACGCATGAAATCCACACAAAATCCGGAGTAAATCCACACAAAATCCCCATTAAAAAACGCAGCAAATCCGTACCTGCGTTTTCTGCCAAGAGATGCAGAATCCGCACAAAAACTTCCAGCGGCAAATCCGCAACGTGTGCACATACCCTTAGGTTTTTGATTCACTTTGCTGGCATCAGGTTTTGCTTCAGTTTTTGTCAAACATCCACACAGAAAAAAACACAGGAAAAATGCACCAATCTGCAATGTGTGCACACAGTCTAAAATTTTGAACACGTTTTTTGAGGCTTATATAGCAAAGAACTGTACCCAGGAAGATGTAATACCCTATGAATGAGCAATATAATACCGATAAATTATGAACACGTTTTTTGAGGGTGATATACCAATGAAATGTACTCCAGACAACAAAATAGTCCATGGGTGAGCAATATAATACTGATAGAATTTTGAACAAGGTTTTTGAGGCTTATCTAACAATGAACTGTACCCAAGAAGATGAATACCTAGTGATGAGCGAATATACTCATTGCTCGTTTTTCCGAGCACGCTCAGGTGGTCTCTGAGTATTTGTTAGTGCTCGTAGATTTAGTTTTCTTCTCCTCAGCTGCATGATTTACAGCTACTAGCCAGCTTAATAGCTTAATTACATCTGGGGAATCCCTAGCAACCAGGCAACCCTCACATGTACTCAGGCTGGCAAGCATCTGTAAATCATGCAAGTGCGGCAACAAAAACTAAATCTCCGAGCAGTGACAAATACTCGGAGACCACCCGAGCAACGAGTATATTCACTCATCACTAGTAATAACCTATGGATGAACACTAATGCTGAAAAATTTTGAACACATTTTTTGAGGGTTATATGCCAACGAAATGTACCCAAGGACACATAATACCCTATGGATGCACTATATAATACCAATAAATTTCTTACCCAGCTTTTGGTGGGTTTTCTACCAATAAAATGTGCCAAAAACATGTTAAACTCTATGGATGACCAATATAATACTGATAAAATTTTGAACAATTTTTTTGAGGATTAGATACCACTGAAATGCACACCAGAAGACGTAATACCCTATGAATGAGCAATATAATATGATACATTTTTAAACAGGATATTTGAGGGTTATATACACCAAGGAAATGTATGCAAGAACATGAAATACTGCATGGCTGAGAAATGTAATCCAGCAAAATTTTGAAATTTTTATTTAAGTCTTATATGTTACAAAAATGTACCCAGGAACACGGAGTAGTGCATGGGTAAGAAGTGTAAACAAACAAAAATTTTAAACGCTTTTTTGTAGTGTTATATACCACCAAACATGTTACAGAAAGCATGTAATACTCTATGGATGAGTAATGTAATCCAGAAATATTTTTCTACTCTTTTTTAAGTGTCATTCCCAGTGAGATTGAGTTTTGAATTATGCACCATTTGTTTCAGTATTCAAAAGATTTTTTTTTTTTAGTGTGGAATAATCAAGCCTTTTCTAAAATGCAAATAGGGGTCAGTTTATTGATCCATTCTTGTATGGAGGAGAAATTAGTTTCTTTACAGCGTCTTTCAATGATGATTTTGGTGTCATTAAAGTGAATCTGTCAACAGGCTTTTGCTACCTCATCTGATGATGTAGGAAAAGAGACTCTGATTCCAGGGAAGTATCACTTAGTTTACCGGTTGCAGCATTTGTGGCACAACCAGAGTTTTTAGATGTTGTATGTAGCAGAGCTCAGAAAGTTAATTCCACCCACAGCACAGCTCTGTGTACACTGCATAGTGACAGTGAGCTGCTAATCAGTGCTAGGGGTGTGGCTGGACCAGATCTCGCAATGTCACTAGTCTGGGCAGTGATAATCTCCTAATAATAAAACATTAATTGTATTGTAACAACTGCACATGGCCTAATAAGTGAAAAATTGTTGAAATTAGTGTCTCAGCCATGAAATCATGCTGCCATCAGAATAAATGGATAAATCCTGCTAATACCGTAAGATCTAGAGAAGCTCTGTATGGAGCAGTGGGTCAAAATCCCTGCTGAGGTATGTGAAAACTTGGTCAAGAACTACAGGAAACGTCTGACCTCTGTAACTGCAAACAAAGGTTTCTGTATCAAATATTAAGTTCTGTTTTTCTATTGTATCAAATACTTATTTCATGCAAGAAAATGCAAATTAATTATGTAAAAATCATACAATGTGATTTTATGGATTTTTTTTAAAGATTCTGTCTTTCACAGGTGAAGTGTACCTACGATAAAAATTACAGACCTCTCCATTCTTTGTCGGTGGGAAAACTTGCAAAATCAACAGTGTATCAATTACTTATTTTTTCCACTATATGGTACTTTTGCCCCCAAATCAAACTATTGTGAGAAAAAAATCATCAAAAACATAATTTAGAAATGACCCCCAACGTCAAAATAAACCTTCCACTTAGTCTAGCCCCTTTTCTGAAACCAATGACGTTGTCGTCGTGACCAATCCATGAGGTCTGCTGTTTCACAGATTCATAGATAGTAAAGAAAGATGGCTTCCTTTACTCCAGATGGAGGGAATGCATTTTGTCTTTTGTGGGGGTTTTACATAAAACACTGCAGCTTTTCACTTTGCAAGTTTATTTGGAAGTATCTATATTGGGGAAACTATGCAAAGACTACAAACTAGGATGAATCCACACAGACACACAATCAGAAATGAAATGGACACACCTGTGGGAAAACATTTCTCTGGACCTGGACACAGTATGACAGACTTAAAAGTCTTAATACTAAAAGGTAATTTTAAGGACCACAGGGAAAGAAAAATTTGGGAATACAAACTAATGAATATGCTTAATTAATTGACACTAGGACTCAATTTAACACCTGGATTTATGAGTCACTACATGGATACAATTCACACCTCCACCAGACGGACTCCAGATAACTAAGAACATTATTCCCACTGCCTCTCCATTTGTAAGAAAATGCCCAATTTGATTACCTTGGCTTATCTATGGACTCATCACACTTCCCACCCCCTAACAAATGTCCTCCTGTAGTATTCTTTAAATGTTGTGCTTGTTTCTTATTAATCTATTTGTAACCTTGCCTGAAGAAAGAGCCACTGTGCTCTGAAAGCTGCAAACATATTATTTTCTGGTTAGCCAATAAAGGTATCACTCCTAGAATACTTCTGTCATCATTGGGCAGAAAAGTATTCACATCGATTTTTCTGGCTAACATGGTACCACAATACAATTTATTGTACATCAAGTTTATTTCTGCAACACTAAAGCTGATGCCCCTGCATGGTTCCCCTTCCCCCTCTATGCAGGGAGGCCGACATACTCATGGCCACAGTTGCGTGACCACCTCCTCGCCTCTCAACGCATCTCCCTGCTTCATGTTGTCTGCACTCCGTACAGACTTCGAAGTGGTGCACCTAGTGCTCATGCCCTACCTTGCTTCTAAAGGGGCGCACATGTAGTTTCAAAATGCCCCAGCCAATGGCTGGGAGACATTGTGTAAAAAAGGCAGGCACTTCAATAACAAGGTGCCTGAGCAACCCCTATAGCTCCCTGATTAGCAGTGTGTGTGCAATTGTATGTTGCCAGGTCCCTCGTTCCAGTATCTTGTGAAGTGAACCTAAACCCGAACCTCTGGGTCTTCGCAGCCAGCGTCTGCACCTAAACCCCTTGATCTGTGTGCAAGAATCTGAACCCTGAACCCGAAATTGCATTGGTGGCACCTGAACCATGAGTAACTGCATAGGCGGTACCTGAACCCTAAGAAGATGCACCGGCAATAGCTAAAACCTGTAACCAGTCCATCAGTATTTGAACCTACACCTGTGTCAGTCCTGGTTAGTGTTCCTGCGTCCATACCATTGGAGCCTGTTCCAGCATCCGAATCCAGCCCTGTCTGTGACCGTGTCAGAACACCCCGAACCAGAGTAGTGTTAACAGAGTTCAAATCCTGCCTCTCTCTGCCTCCGAGCCCTTATTAGTGTCGGTGAACCTAACTCCTGGGATCTGCAGCCACAGTGCAGAGAACTGCCTAGGAGTGGTATCTGGCCGCTACCTGCAGCTCAAGCTTGACTTCACCATTTGGAGCTCCAGTGAAAACCAGGTAGCCGCTTAGCTATGCCCCTCCTAGGTAAGCTCAGCCCCATTGGCACAGTGAGTCTATGAACCACCTGTGGGAGTGACAAATTCTGTTAAAAAAAAACTAAATTTCTAATTCTACCCTAAAGCAGGTATATTAGAATTAGATATAATACATTGTTTATCTTGATTAAAATTGCCTCATGGACGTTCACAAGGATTTCTGTCCCTGAACAGCTTTATTAAACTACACAGCTTTCCCGGCTATTGATCAGCTGACAGTCTACATAAACTTTAATTACAAATTAACCTGAGTTGAACATGATGAATTCTAGAAACAACAGTAGAACTACAGTATATAATGCCTTTAAAAACAGATTTATTTAAACATGATTAAAAATGTGTACATCACAAACAAGTATTCAAGGTGACTGCATACCAAGCAGGGAAAACACAGCTCAGTACAGGTAAAAGCACTTTAAATAGTTAGAATTTAGTAGAGGGAAATATTGTTCCCTAAGGAGTTAGGTTGTTAGTATTAAATAGAAGGCAGCACTTACATAAATAAAAAGTCTGTGTGTGGCATTCCCGCCGCCCCGTCACGTTTCGCTTCTTCGTCAGGAGGCATGTGTTGGGGAGGGGTGGGACTGGTTAAATAGTATGAATAGCCAATCAGCGGTGTCTGTAATGCAGATGTGTGTATGTCACATGTTAGGCTGTGCAGGAAAAACAAGTGGCAGGCATCATTCATCAGTATGGGACGCATAGGCTTGAGGCCGCGGAATGCAAGCCAGCATGGTCCGTCAGAGAGACGCTTGTCTAAACGTATGAGAGTGAGAGAGCGCAGCATGTGTAACATCGGAGAAATCAGCAATGGGAAGTGTGTGGAGTGCCCCCATGGGGCCGTGGGGTACTCAGTACCGGGTCCTGCGGTTCACAGGGGGATGTCACGGTGGCTGACCCGGTCTGTGGCCGTGGGACGTCCGTGTAAAAGGGGAAAGGTCTTTAAAAGGAAAATGTTTGTGTTCGTGACACCACCTGTGGTATTTGGTCAGTGTGACCAACGATGCTTTAAGGGGTCTGCTGTGGTGATGTTATGGCAGCTAGATGGTATACCTTCCCACAGGTGAAGTTAGTCCCCAGGGCTTCCCGGTGTGTAGATGGTGGATGGTGAGAGGCGCAAAGAAGAACGAGGACACAGGGTTGCAGTCTCTTTACCTTTACTGAAGACTTCAGCATCCACAGTCCAGGGCACCAGATCACAGGGCAGGCAGAGTCCGGCCGGTTTGGAGGTAAGTCCAGAGTCCCCTTGTCCAGGTGGAATTCAGTAGCCTTCCCTTGCGCTGCAGTGGTGTAGTTCCTTACTGCCTAAGGCTTCACATAAGGTCCTCACAGATGTAATGTCTTTCTCTCTGTCCCCCATATAGGATAGGACAAACCCATATGACTGGTGGCTTGAGGCAGTTTATAGGGACTCTATCATGCCCCAGCCTCTATAGGTTGCCACCGTGCCTCCTGGGTGTAGGGCGGACAGGTAACTTGCAATTAGCTGTCCTGCCGGTCTCTGGAGCAAAGCATAAAGGTCATTACTCCCTCGATGTTCCGGCTACCGGGATTCTGCACCTCAGAAGGAGGCAGCCTGTGTAGGGCTGGTCCCCTTCTGGTATCCTCTCCTTTGCTCTGACCTCCTTTATGCTCTCTGCAACCTGTTCGGCTTTCTATCCGTCTGTTTCCTAGGAGCTGCAGCACTTTAGGCTACACGGCTCCTCTGCTTCCTTTCCCTCTGTCTCCCTGACAGGAACTGAACCCTTTCCCTCCAGATCAGGATGTTCTTATAGGGGAGTTCACCTTAAACAGGCTTAGAGCTCCCCCTTCTGGTCTGGAGTGTGAACATGTTGCATGCATTGTGTTACCTGACAAAGAGTTCTCCTTCATTGCCACCAAAAGTAGTATTACTCTCCCTGAGAGGAAAGCAATACCACTGTGATAACCAGGACCCTGGGGCGCCGCATGTGTGTCTATGGATGTATGGACTATGCAAATTTTAATAGGATGGGAAGGAGTGAAAAAAAGGGTTTTTGAAAGGATGATGATTAATAATATAGACTATGTGAAATGTGAAGGGCATTAAATAAGGAAATAAATATGAAGGAAAAAGTATACATAGACCCTTAGGGTGTGTGCACACGTTTCGGATTTTGCTGTGGATCCGCAGCGGTTTTGACGCTGCGAATTCACAGCTGTTTTCCATGAGTTTACAGTACCATGTAAACCTATGGAAAACAAAATCCCCAGTGCACATGCTGCGGAATAAAACGTGCGGAAAAGCTGCATTGTTTGTTCTGCAGCATGTCAATTCTTTGTGTGGATTCCGCTGCGGTTTACACCTGTTCCATAATAGGAATCCGCAGGTGTATAACCACAGGTGGAATCAACACAAAAACCGAGGTAAATCCGCTGTAAATCTGCAGTAAATCCGCAGGTAATCCGCAGTGCGGTTTACCTGTGGATTTACAAAAACAGGTGCGGAAAAATCCGCAGAGGTTCCATCGACGTGTGCACATACCCTAAAGGAAAAGTGAGGACAATGTAGTACAAAAACACTTCTGGATAGAAATGAATACAGGGATTTGCAAAAAAACATTAAAATGCAAAGTGCAATATATGAAAGTGCATGGTAAGTAAATATAGACTTAATGAAAAGGTCAAATAGCTGAAACGACTAGTTTTAAAGTGCGGAGCGCCATTAAATATAAAGAAATTAAGGAAATAATACATTTTAGCATAAAAAATTGAATATAATTACACATCATACATAATACAAACTAGAGGGAATACAAAATTATTTAAAACAGAATAACATGATATGAATGACCTTCCAAACCGAACAAGACACACATCGTCCGGAAAAATTTGTAAAAACAATGTTCAACGGACTAAAAAAATAAAAAACTTCTCTGTGTACAGATGTCCAAAAAATCTATATATATATAATTGTCTAAGGGGTACTTCCGTCGCTGATTGGTCTCGCCAGCTGCCTGTCATGGCTGCTGCGACCAATCAGCGATGGGCACTGTCCGATTAGTCCCTCCCTACTCCCCTGCAGTCAGTGTCCGGTGCCCGCATACTCCCCTCCAGTCAGTCAGTCACCGCTCACACAGGGTTAATGCCAGCTGTAACGGACCGCGTTATGCCGCAAGTTACGCACTCAGTTACCGCCGCTATTAACCCTGTGTGACCAAGTTTTTACTATTGATGCTGCCTATGCAGCATCAATAGTAAAAAGATCTAATGTTAAAAATAATAAAAAAACAAAAAACCTGCTATTCTCACCTTCCGTAGTCCGACGATGCGCTCGCGCCTGCAGGTTCCAGTGCTAAGGATGCTATGCAAGAAGGACCTGCCATGACGTCACAGTCATGTGACCGCGATGTCATCACAGGTCCTGCGCGCCTGCGCGAGAAGGACCTGCCATGACGTCACGGTCATGTGACCTCGACGTCATCACAGGTCCTGCGCTCATACCAACCCTGGGACCGGAAGCTGCCGCGTGCACCGCACACAGGTGACAGGACTACAAGGGGCCCTCGGAAGGTGAGCATATGTTTATTTTTTATTTTTTAACCTGTGACATATGTGGCTGGGCAATATACTATAAATACTTGCTGACAGATCCAGTTTTTATTTAATCAAGCCAAACACAGAAGAGAACATTTTGCTGATAAATGTATTTCAGATTCAGAAGTGACCTCCAGAGGCAGATGTCTAAGTAAAAAGGGATCTGGTCTTTTGGATCGTAAAAGATTGGATAAATAAAAAGATCATTGGATGAGTAAAAGATCCCAATTTGTTACAAATTTCCAGAAAAATTCATATTCTGTTGCCATTTTGCTAGATTGTTTAGCCGGCAAAAACAATTATACTCAACTAACCTATGCTCTCCCCTTATTCTTTACACCATTTCCACTGTCTCCCCAGCTCTCCCAGTCCTCAGCATGGGTCCTCGCTTCTTCCAGCACTTGCTTCTTCCGGCACTGAGGCCCACATGGTCACATGGGGAGCGCTGCTCATCATTGACATCAATGACCCATGTGGGCCTCAGTGCTAAAATAACTGAAGAGCCATTTGGAGAACTAGAGGAGGAACTGTGGTGGCATCGGCTCACCGAGACAGGTAATGGCCTAGGACAGTCGAGCATATTGAAATTGACATGCTTGCTTGGCTGAACAGTTAGGCTACGTTCACATTTGCGGTGTGCGCCGCAGCGTCGCCGCCGCAACGCACAGCGCAAATGTGAACACATGCACAACGCTGCTTTTTGCGCCGCATGCGTCCTTTTTTCCATTGATTTTGGACGCAGCAAAAATGCAACTTGCTGCGTCCTCTGCGCCCCGACGCGGGCGCCGCAGGGACGCATGCGGCGCAAAAAGCAAGTGCACCGCATGTCCATGCGCCCCCATGTTAAATATAGGGGCGCATGATGCATGCGGCGCCGCTGCGGTGCCCGACGCTGCGGCGCTAGCCGCGAATGTGAACGTAGCCTAAGTCAGCAGCAATCTCATGGGCACAGCTTCCATACATATCTTATAGACCATTGTTTCCCAAACTCCAGTTCTCACGGCCCCCAACACATCATACTTTCAGGATTTCCTTAGAATTGCACAAGTGAGAGAACCTGTGACATTTTCTGATACCTTGATAGTAATTCCATCATCTGTGCAATACTAAGGAAATCCTGAAATTATGATCCATTGAGGACTGGAGTTTGGGAAACAATGTTATAGACAAACTTTGCAGCTATAATGCGCCCCTTGGAAAGAGGGGTACCACACCTGGTTAACTAATCCTTTTGGATGCTAAGACTGTTTGTAGAACTATAAATAATCCAGGGGGTGGGGATGTGATCCAGGAGGAAATCATTGCTATGCCTTTCTGTTCTTGGTGAGAGCCTTTCAAGTCCTTGGTTTACTCTCTCTTTTATGTCTGCCACTGCGGCCAAATTCCACAAAATTTGACTATATCTGTTGTATCCAACAGATTCAGAATTTATAAATTTCTTTTAAGTGTGATGTATTCAGTACAGAAATATTAAACTCTATCCTCAGTTTGATTAGTTATGTAAGCTTCAGTCTCCATTGTGTTGACTGCACAGTGTAAAAGGAAAAGGAACTTTTAGGTTTTGTGTCTCTTGTCATAACATTGCATTAGCTTCTACCTTGTTTCCTATTTCTATTGTATTTCATTTACGTGCACATTCACAGATGGCAATCATACCGTGTAACTCGTTTAAGTTTCTATTCTTTCCTCAATGTTGTGTGTCAAGGTAGATGTATTGTCTGATCTTCATTTCATATATTCAATTGTACTTTTTACGTCACTGAATCATGAAACACCAAACTAGACCCCCACATTTTTATCAGATGAAGCTTAAAGGGGACTGGTCATAACATTCATGGTGGCTGAACAACAGGCACTATGAATCGGAGTCTGGACAACTGCAGCCAAGTATATCTTTCTTTGAAACGTTATGGCGTTTCAGAGTGAGATTTTGAAAAACCTAACTAGGGACAATAAGGGGAGAAATGACCAGTCTGGTGCTACCGCTGGCCAGCTTCTTATCACTCCATTCTAATTGAATGACATCTCTCCCTATGTACACACAAAGAAGAGACCTGTCAATCACCTGGAGTGGAGCAGGGAGAAGCCGTCCGTGGATATCATTGGAATAATCAAGTCTATCCCTATGGTTAGACAATTTGCGGGACTTCGGTCCAGTGTCCTGGTCAGGGGTACCTGGCTTCTAGATGGGAAGCCTGCTAACCTCTTACCTTCCGGCATCCCTGGCACAGCTTTTGTAATGTATAATTAGACTTACCGATGGTTGAATTCTTGTTAATTAAAATTTTGTAGCATAAACTTTAGCTTTGTTTCTGAGGGTATGTGCAGACGATCAGAAATTGGCAGCACTTTGGACTTAGTGCTTGTTGCTGCGTCCAAAGCACTGCAGTCTATTGAATGCAGGTGAATCCGCATGTATTCGCTGAACTGTGCGTGACCAATAGATTGTATAGGTAAAACTTCTCTTGCGGAGACTCATGTCTCCACAAGAGAAATTGACATGCTACGGTCTGGAAAGACATGGTGCATGTCCATCTCTACGGGTGTCTCAGGACCCATAGTGGGCACGGGATTTCTTGAAATCTCATCCACTATGCTGTAACATCTGGACGCTGTGGGTTGGACCATGTACAAGTACACAGCATCCAACCCGCAGAGTTTACTGATCGTGTGCACATACCCTACGACTTTCTTTGAGGTGTACACATTTTTGCAACATGGTCTCAAATGAATTTGTTAAGAAGATTACTTTTTTTTAAGTGTGAAAAAGACCAAATCTTGTTTCAATGGCAAATGTTTCTTGGTGTGTATTGTAGTATGAATCCCATAGAAAACGATTATTCGGAAAGGAAAGGCTTTCTATCAAATTTGTTGAGGTGAACTAATTTATGGAGAGCACTGTGTATATATTTACAGTACATATATATATACATATATATATATATATATATATATATATATATACACATATATATTACGTTGATTATGGTTTTTGTGTGTGTTTACTTTCACAGCAATTTGCAGTACTTTATTACAGTTATATGAAAAAGTTTGGGCACCCCTATTAATCTTAAGCTTAATGTTTTATAAAAATAGTTTTTTTTGCAACAGCTATTTCAGTTTCATATATCTAATAACTGTTGGACACAGTAATGTTTCTGCCTTGAAATGAGGTTTATTGTACTAACAGAAAATGTGCAATCTGCATTCAAACAAAATTTGACAGGTGCATAAGTATGGGCACCTCACCAGAAAAGTGACATTAATAGTTAGTAGATCCTCCTTTTGCAAAAATAACAACCTCTAGTCGCTTCCTGTAGCTTTTAATGAGTTCCTGGATCCTGGATGAAGGTATTTTTGACCATTCCTCTTTACAAAACAATTCCAGTTCAGTTAAGTTTGATGGTCGCCGAGCATGGACAGCCCTCTTCAAATGATCCCACAGATGTTCAATGATATTCAGGTCTGGGGAATGGGATGGCCATTCCAGAACAGTTTAATTGTTCCTCTGCATGAATGCCTGAGTAGATTTGGAGCGGTGTTTTGGATCATTGTCTTGCTGAAAGATCCATCCCCTGCGTAACTTCAACTTTGTCACTGAATCATGAACATTATTGTCAAGAATCTGCTGATACTGAGAGAAATCCATGCGTCCCTCAACTTTAACAAGATTCCCGTTGCCGGCATTGGCCACACAGCCCCAAAGCATGATGGAACCTCCACCCAATTTTACTGTGGGTAGCAAGTGTTTTTCTTGGAATGCTGTGTTTTTTTTCGCCGCCACGCATAACGCCTTTTTGTATGACCAAACAACTCAATCTTGGTTTCATCAGTCCACAGGACCTTCTTCCAAAAAGAAATTGGCTTCTCCAAATGTGCTTTTGCATACCTCAGCCGACTCTGTTTTTGGCGTGCTTGCAGAAACGGCTTCTTTCGCATCACTCTCCCATATAGCTTCTCCTTGTGCAAAGTGCGTTGTATAGTTGACCGATGCACAGTGACACCATCTGCAGCAAGTTGATGCTGCAGCTCTCTGGAGGTGGTCTGAGGATTGTCCTTGACTGATCTCACCATTCTTCTTCTCTGCTTTCTGATGTTTTTCTTGGCCTGCCACTTCTGGCCTTAACAAGAACTGTACCTGTGTTCTTCCATTTCCTTACTATGTTCCTCACAGTGGAAATTGACAGGTTAAATCTCTGAGTCTCAGTTGTTTTGAGGAGCCCATGATGCCACTCTTCGGAGGAGATTCAAACAGGAGAACAACTTGCAAGTGGCCACTTTAAGTAGCTTTTCTCATGATTGCATACACCTGGCTATGAAGTTCAAAGCTCAATGAGGTTACAAAACCCAAAAAAGTGCTTTAGTAAGTCAGTAAAAAGTAGGTAGGAGTATTTAAAACAAGAAAATGATAAGGGTGCCCATACTTATGCACCTGTCAAATTTTGTTTGAATGCAGATTGCACATTTTCTGTTAGTACAATAAACCTCATTTCAAGGCAGAAACATTACTGTGTCCAACAGTTATTAGATATATGAAACTGAAATAGCTGTTGCAAAAAAAAAAACTATTTTTATAAAACATTAAGCTTAAGATTAATAGGGGTGCCCAAACGTTTTCATATAACTGTATATGTTGGATTTAATGCAATATTTGCCTTTGCACAAAACGTTTTTGATGTTCATCTGCTTCCTAAAGAACAAGGTTAAGCAACTTTCTAAAGGTTTTATTAAAATAATTTTTTATATGGATTTTTATTTGTAATATATATATGCAAATCAAATTGAATATGATTAAATGATATCTGTGTGAAAACTTATTGTTTTATCTCATGCAATTTACTAAGTTTTATAATGAAAAATGTTAAATATCAGCCTGCAAATGTTCTTGTTTTTCCTTCGATATATTACATTACCAGATATGTGCCATTTATAAAACTCACTGTATCCCTTCAAATATTACTATGTTTAAGGACTATAAATTATTAAAACGACTTATTGTGTATGCTTAAAGTACATTTATTTTACGTTGACAAAAAAAAAAAAGGATTTTTCATATTAAAGCAAAATAATCAGGAAACCCGAAAGGGCTGAGCCCCACTAGATATTGCCCCTCCTTAACAGGTCAAAAAAACTTAAATTTTATTGCATTAGATTAAAATGTTAATTTAAAGAGATAATAGATTAGAAAAATTCATATTTGGCATTATTGATTTGTTTAGTATATGTTATGCAGCAACTTGTTATCTTCTTGTATTAAAGATGGTGCCCAGGGTACCATCAATGGATAATGGGACAAATATTAAATGTCTCAAATTCAACATGCAGCACATGTCCCCAAACACGTTTCACTGAAACACGAGCGTCATAAGAGAATGGGACAATAGTGCTGATGTCCCATCTCCTGATGACGCCGATGCTTTGGTGAAACATGTTGGAGGGTCGTGTTGCATGTTTGAATTTTGTACATTCGATATTCGCCTCATTACCCATTGATAGTACCCCATGGTGCTATGTTTACTACAAGAAGATTAGTGATGCTGAGTCACTTCTCACAAACAAGCCGTGAGTCGGGGAAGTCAAGGAGTCGGAGGTGAGAAGCTAGGAGGGTATGTCATAAACAGAGGGGTGAGGTAAAGGCGTAATCAGGTCACATTCCAGGGTCTGAATTCCAAGAAAGTAGTGGATCAAGACAACGGGGCTAGGCAAAGGGATGGTCAATGTCAAATCCAAGGTCGGGCAACAAAGTTAAGAATATAGCTACTCAGACTACAGAGCAAACACATGCCACTGGAGCAAAGCTACAAATGGCAATGTTCCAATCAATGCCAGTCAGCCAGGTAATCACTCAGAATGGGTGATAGCGGAAGGAAGCCTCACAGGCCTGGCCAGATTGGACAGCTGAGCTGTCATTCACAATACTGACAGCTCACTATGACGCTGCCTCAGATTAGGCAGCATAGCTATCACTCACAATCCTGAAAGCTAGGCCCCTGATCAGGTACGGACTGGGACCGAAATTCAGTCCTGGCATTTGAAATCACACAGGCCCATGCTGTCCCCGTCCCCAAGCACCAGATGGAATATATTACTAATATTTCCCTGGATGGAGGAAAGTAAGATTTACGACAAGACCAATATACTAATGATACCTGTGGGCTGCTGGTGTAAGTGATGGAGTCAGTGACTTTTGTGCTCCATTACAATTCTTAGCAGTATGGGTGTCTGGAGAACACTGATTCTGTTAATAATGTTGCAGACAAGGCAGCCCACAACCAGACAGGCCATTCTGGCATTTGCCAGAATTGCCAACTGGCCAGTCCTGCCCTGCCCCTGATTCTATAGGGTGGCTGAGCTGTCACTCACAGCATCATTATTACACTGTGAGTGGTGGAATTGTGACACAATTGCTGCTGAACAAATAACAAACATAATAAATATGCATTATTTTAATTTTTTACCTCACTAAATGAACATGTTAGTCTCCTGCAATAAAAGTTAAGTTTTATTGACCTGTTGGAGAAGGCTTATCTAGTGGGCCTCTGCCCTTTTAGATTTCTTGATCATATTATTCTACTCTTCCAAAGTCATTTAATTTGCATATGTGTATATTTAAAAACGCAATCAATTAAAGAAAAATATTCACAGCATGGAGAGGAGAGAAAGAAAAGATAGAAAAGGAGGAAAGCATGTGAAGAGTAAATATGTGTCAGGGAGAAGCTGTGATGTGACACAAGCTAGTGAAGATCTCTGAACCCTGAATACACACAGAGTTCACATCCAGCCTGTATTACTGGGAGAGACGCTCCCAGAAGAGAATAATATGAAATGTAGATTAGGATGCCAACTGCATTTCAGGGTGTCTGACATCAATGAAGGAATACAGATTGTAGACTGAAATTTAGAAAGTTAGTGCAATTTTATTAGGTAAAGGTCATCAATTATGTGTATAAATATTTTTTTCTAATTTCTATCTATCTATCTATCTATCTATCTATCTATCTATCTATCTACCATCCACTGAGATATAAAAACACTCATGGTTTAGTAATTAACTGCACATTTCTGTTCAGTTGGGAACAGAGAACAGTAATGAGATGCTATAGGGTTATAATTATACCAAAATTAATTGGCCTCACGCACCCACTGCTGTGCTGTATGAGGATGAAAAGCACATTGGTACATGGAGAACGCTTGTTCTGCAGTGACTGAATAGCAGAAGTAATATGTATTGTTGCCAGGCTCCAATCTGCCATGGAGAAATCAGCAGTGTATAGGAAATGGCTTGGAAGAGATAATTTGGGGCTTCTTCCAGCTGGTCCCATTCCAGGACTTGTTCTTTGCAAACTGTTGTTTTATCTTGGGCAGTAATTGTCATGGCTGAACCTTTTACTGGCTATTTTATGGGGATGAAATAAGATTCGCCTTCATTTTACTATGGAGGAGTACAGCTGCAGCTTTTGTATTTAAAGCTTATAAGGAGATTAAAAAAATAAGACGTCTCTAAGGCAGTTGGCAGCCTTACTACTTCCAAATTTCTGACAAGTGTTTTTTTCTGATCTATAGATAGCAGGAGTGAACGGAGAATTTTCAAAGAGGGAGCTCCAAGTGCATTGGTGCACTTCACATAAATTACACTGCATATTTTTACATTTGTTATCTCTCTAAGGTAAAATATCAGATTCACACAGTGATGTGGCAGCTCCGGATTGGTCCTCGGGCGATGTCTCGACTGACTGGGCATGAGTGTTTGGGGTGGAGCCTAGCGTATAAAAGGTTCTCAGTGGCGCATGCGGACGAGGTAGTGTCATTTATGTTTTGATGTAAGTGGGTGGTTACTCTATTACTCTGTCTGCATGTTTGTGTGAGTCTGTCTATGCTCAAAGACTGTACACATTGGCAGGCAGGTAGCACACTTATGCCATTCCATACCCTTGACTCTATGCCTAGTCCCTAGTTTGTAGCATGCTTAGTGTGCAGGTCAGGCACAAGTTTGGTAGCGTCAGGACTGGGGTAACTAGCCACTTGGCTTAGAATCTATTTCATTCATGCGTGCGGTTAGCACAGTTCAGTTACAGACCAAGCTCAATCCATGTGCTAACATCCCTGTGACATTAACAGGGTATAGTACTTAGCTTTCTTAGTACAGTGCCTCTCTGTGAAGTAACTGAGCTTGGTACTCAGTGTTCCAATCACTCTGTGTGGCGTTAACACAGTGTGTTCAAGGTAACACTCAGTGTTTTGTTCCGTCATTGTTCACACTGGCCGCAGGATCTTTTCTGCATGGTGGACCCTGGGATGCGATTGCACTTTATTTTATATTTTATTTAGTGCAATCCACTGTTGTGAAATTGGATTCTGGGCTCCCCCGGTGGCCACTTGTGGAATTGAACTTGTGGTCATCATCCCCTCTGTTCACCTGCTCCTATCAGGATGTGGGAGTCGCTATATAACCTTGCTCCTCTGTCAGTTTCTTGCCGGTCTTCAATGTAATCAGAAGCCTTCTGTGCTTGTTCCTGCTACTAGACTACTCCCAGCTAAGTTAGACTTTTGTCCTTGTGTGTTTTTGCATTTTGTTCCTGTTCACAGCTGCTGTTTCGTTACTGTGTCTGGAAAGCTCTTGTGATCGGAAATTGCCACTCTGGTGTTATGAGTTAATGCTAGAGTCTTAAAGGAATTTCTGGATGGTGTTTTGTTAGGGTTTTCTGCTGACCATGAAAGTGTCCTTTCTGTCTTCCTGCTATCTAGAAAGCGGACCTCGATTTTGCTAAACCTATTTTCATACTACGTTTGTCATTTCATCTAAAATCACCGCCAATATATGTGGGGGCCTCTGTCTGCCTTTTGGGAAAATTTCTCTAGAGGTGAGCCAGGACTGTCTTTTCCTCTGCTAGGATTAGGTAGTTCTCCGGCTGGCGCTGGGCATCTAGGGTTAAAAAACGTAGGCATGCTACCCGGCCACTTTTAGTTGTGCGGCAGGTTTAGTTCATGGTCAGTATAGTTTCCATCTTCCAAGAGCTAGTTCTCATATATGCTGGGCTATGTTCTCTCGCCATTGAGAATCATGACAGTTTGACCGGCCCAAAAAAGGGTTAAATTACTGGCTGAGAAAGGAGAGAAAAAAGAAGTCTGCTACAATTTTATTTTTTTTTTTTTTCCTCTAGTTCTGAGTGTGCTCTTAATTGAATCACTTGCTAGTCTGCCTATACTGCAGCCTTCCTCTCTTTCTCTCCTTCTAATCCTTGAATGGCTCTGTGTTCACCTGTTTCAAATGGATCTTCAGAGTGTAGCTACAGGTTTGAATAATCTCGCCACAAAGGTACAAAATTTGCAAGATTTTGTTGTTCATGCACCTATGTCTGAGCCTAGAATTCCTTTGCCTGAATTCTTCTCGGGGAATAGATCTCACTTTCAAAATTTTAAAAATAATTGCAAATTGTTTTTGTCCCTGAAGTCTCGCTCTGCCGGAGACCCTGCACAGCAGGTCAGGATTGTAATTTCCTTGCTCCGGGGTGACCCTCAAGACTGGGCTTTTGCATTGGCACCAGGGGATCCTGCGTTGCTCAATGTGGATGCGTTTTTTCTGGCCTTGGGGTTGCTTTATGAGGAACCTCATTTAGAGCTTCAGGCGGAAAAGGCCTTGATGTCCTTGTCTCAGGGGCAAGATGAAGCTGAAATATACTGCCAAAAATTCCGCAAATGGTCTGTGCTTACTCAGTGGAATGAGTGCGCCCTGGCGGTGATTTTCAGAGAAGGTCTCTCTGATGCCATTAAGGATGTTATGGTGGGGTTCCCTGTGCCCGCGAGTCTGAATGAGTCCATGACGATGGCTATTCAGATCGATAGGCGTCTGCGGGAGCGCAAACCTGTGCACCATACTGAGAAAACGCCAGAAAATATGCAATGTGATAGAATTCTGTCCAGAAGTGAGCGGCAGAATTTTAGACGAAAAAATGGGTTGTGCTTCTATTGTGGTGATTCAACTCATGTTATATCAGCATGCTTTAAGCGTACTAAGAAGCCTGACAAGTCTGTTTCAATTAGCACTTTACAGTCTAAGTTTATTCTATCTGTGACCCTGATTTGTTCTTTGTCATCTATTACCGCGGACGCCTATGTCGACTCTGGCGCTGCTTTGAGTCTTATGGATTGGTCCTTTGCCAAACGCTGTGGGTATGATTTGGAGCCACTGGAGGCTCCGATACCTCTGAAAGGGATTGACTCCACCCCATTGGCTAGTAATAAACCACAATACTGGACACAAGTGACTATGCGTGTTAATCCGGATCACCAGGAGGTTATTCGCTTTCTGGTGCTGTATAATCTACATGATGTTTTGGTGCTGGGATTGCCATGGCTGCAATCTCATAACCCAGTCCTCGACTGGAGAGCTATGTCTGTGTTAAGCTGGGGATGTAAAGGAACCCATGGGGACGGACCTTTGGTTTCCATTTCATCATCTATTCCCTCTGAGATTCCTGAATTCTTGTCTGACTTTCGTGACGTTTTTGAAGAACCCAAGGTTGGTTCACTACCTCCGCACCGGGAGTGCGATTGTGCCATAGACTTGATTCCGGGTAGTAAATACCCTAAGGGTCGTTTATTTAATCTGTCTGTGCCTGAACACGCTGCTATGCGAGAATATATAAAGGAGTCCTTGGAAAAGGGACATATTCTTCCTTCGTCATCTCCCTTAGGAGCCGGTTTTTTCTTTGTGTCTAAGAAAGACGGCTCTTTGAGGCCGTGTATTGATTATCGACTTTTGAATAAAATCACGGTTAAATATCAATATCCGTTACCACTGCTTACTGATTTGTTTGCTCGTATAAAGGGGGCCAAGTGGTTCTCTAAGATTGATCTCCGTGGTGCGTATAATTTGGTGCGAATCAAGCAGGGGGATGAGTGGAAAACCGCATTTAATACGCCCGAGGGCCATTTTGAGTATTTGGTGATGCCTTTTGGTCTTTCAAATGCCCCTTCAGTCTTCCAGTCCTTTATGCATGACATTTTCCGCGATTATTTGGATAAATTTATGATTGTGTATCTGGATGATATTCTGATTTTTTCGGATGACTGGGACTCTCATGTCCAGCAGGTCAGGAGGGTTTTTCAGGTTTTGCGGTCTAATTCCTTGTGTGTGAAGGGTTCTAAGTGTGTTTTTGGGGTTCAAAAGATTTCTTTCTTGGGATACATTTTTTCCCCCTCTTCCATCGAGATGGATCCTGTCAAGGTTCAGGCTATTGGTGATTGGACGCAACCCTCTTCTCTTAAGAGTCTTCAGAAATTTTTGGGCTTTGCTAACTTTTATCGTCGATTTATTGCTGGTTTTTCTGATGTTGTAAAACCATTGACTGATTTGACTAAGAAGGGTGCTGATGTTGCTGATTGGTCCCCTGATGCTGTGGAGGCCTTTCGGGAGCTCAAGCTCCGCTTTTCTTCCGCCCCAGTGTTGCGTCAGCCTGATGTTGCTCTTCCTTTTCAGGTTGAGGTCGACGCTTCTGAAATCGGAGCTGGGGCGGTGTTGTCGCAGAGAAGTTCCGACTGCTCCGTGATGAGACCTTGTGCTTTTTTTTCCCGTAAATTTTCGCCCGCCGAGCGGAATTATGATATTGGGAATCGGGAGCTTTTGGCCATGAAGTGGGCTTTTGAGGAGTGGCGTCACTGGCTTGAGGGGGCCAGACATCAGGTGGTGGTATTGACTGACCACAAAAATTTAATTTACCTTGAGTCTGCCAGGCGCCTGAATCCTAGACAGGCGCGCTGGTCGTTGTTTTTCTCTCGGTTTAATTTTGTGGTGTCGTACCTACCGGGTTCTAAGAATGTTAAGGCGGATGCCCTTTCTAGGAGTTTTGAGCCTGACTCCCCTGGTAATTCTGAGCCCACAGGTATCCTTAAAGATGGAGTGATATTGTCTGCCGTTTCTCCAGACCTGCGGCGGGCCTTGCAGGAGTTTCAGGCGGATAGACCTGATCGTTGCCCACCTGGTAGACTGTTTGTTCCTGATGATTGTACCAGTAGAGTCATCTCTGAGGTTCATTCTTCTGCGTTGGCAGGTCATCCTGGAATCTTTGGTACCAGGGATTTGGTGGCAAGGTCCTTCTGGTGGCCTTCCCTGTCACGAGATGTGCGAGGCTTTGTGCAGTCTTGTGACGTTTGTGCTCGGGCCAAGCCTTGTTGTTCTCGGGCTAGTGGATTGTTGTTGCCCTTGCCTATCCCGAAGAGGCCTTGGACGCACATCTCGATGGATTTTATTTCGGATCTGCCTGTTTCTCAGAAGATGTCTGTCATCTGGGTGGTGTGTGACCGTTTCTCTAAGATGGTCCATCTGGTTCCCTTGCCTAAGTTGCCTTCTTCTTCCGAGTTGGTTCCTCTGTTTTTTCAAAATGTTGTTCGTTTGCATGGTATTCCTGAGAATATCGTTTCTGACAGAGGGACCCAATTCGTGTCTAGATTTTGGCGGGCATTCTGTGCTAGGATGGGCATAGATTTGTCTTTTTCGTCTGCTTTCCATCCTCAGACTAATGGCCAGACCGAGCGGACTAATCAGACCTTGGAGACATATTTGAGGTGTTTTGTGTCTGCGGATCAGGATGATTGGGTTGCTTTTTTGCCTTTGGCGGAGTTCGCCCTCAATAATCGGGCCAGCTCTGCCACCTTGGTGTCCCCGTTTTTCTGTAATTTGGGGTTTCATCCTCGATTTTCCTCCGGTCAAGTGGAATCTTCGGATTGTCCTGGAGTGGATGCTGTGGTGGAGAGGTTGCATCAGATTTGGGGGCAGGTGGTGGACAATTTGAAGTTGTCCCAGGAGAAGACTCAGCTTTTTGCCAACCGCCGTCGTCGTGTTGGTCCTCGGCTTTGTGTTGGGGACTTGGTGTGGTTGTCTTCTCGTTTTGTCCCTATGAGGGTTTCTTCTCCTAAGTTTAAGCCTCGGTTCATCGGCCCGTACAAGATATTGGAGATTCTTAACCCTGTGTCCTTCCGTTTGGACCTCCCTGCATCCTTTTCGATTCATAATGTTTTTCATCGGTCATTGTTGCGCAGGTATGAGGTACCGGTTGTGCCTTCCGTTGAGCCTCCTGCTCCGGTGTTGGGTGAGGGTGAGTTGGAGTACGTTGTGGAAAAGATCTTAGACTCTCGTGTTTCCAGACGGAGACTCCAGTATCTGGTCAAATGGAAGGGATACGGTCAGGAGGATAATTCTTGGGTCACTGCCTCTGATGTTCATGCCTCCGATCTTGTCCGTGCCTTTCATAGGGCTCATCCTGATCGCCCTGGTGGTTCTGGTGAGGGTTCGGTGCCCCCTCCTTGAGGGGGGGGTACTGTTGTGAAATTGGATTCTGGGCTCCCCCGGTGGCCACTTGTGGAATTGAACTTGTGGTGATCATCCCCTCTGTTCACCTGCTCCTATCAGGATGTGGGAGTCGCTATATAACCTTGCTCCTCTGTCAGTTTCTTGCCGGTCTTCAATGTAATCAGAAGCCTTCTGTGCTTGTTCCTGCTACTAGACTACTCCCAGCTAAGTTGGACTTTTGTCCTTGTGTGTTTTTGCATTTTGTTCCTGTTCACAGCTGCTGTTTCGTTACTGTGTCTGGAAAGCTCTTGTGATCGGAAATTGCCACTCTGGTGTTATGAGTTAATGCTAGAGTCTTAAAGGAATTTCTGGATGGTGTTTTGTTAGGGTTTTCTGCTGACCATGAAAGTGTCCTTTCTGTCTTCCTGCTATCTAGAAAGCGGACCTCGATTTTGCTAAACCTATTTTCATACTACGTTTGTCATTTCATCTAAAATCACCGCCAATATATGTGGGGGCCTCTGTCTGCCTTTTGGGAAAATTTCTCTAGAGGTGAGCCAGGACTGTCTTTTCCTCTGCTAGGATTAGGTAGTTCTCCGGCTGGCGCTGGGCATCTAGGGTTAAAAAACGTAGGCATGCTACCCGGCCACTTTTAGTTGTGCGGCAGGTTTAGTTCATGGTCAGTATAGTTTCCATCTTCCAAGAGCTAGTTCTCATATATGCTGGGCTATGTTCTCTCGCCATTGAGAATCATGACAATCCACCAAACCTAATAGTACACTAGCGCCAGGGTCTGGCTAGTAAATGGTGGATGAGCAGCGACTCCAGTGGTATATCCAGCAGCTAGAGGGCAGGTTGTCCACTCTTGAGCGGACGACTACAGCTGTGGATCTTACCACAGTGATAGCACAAGCAGCCAGCCAAGCCGCCACTATGGTTTCTGCTGCGACACCTGTCCCACCGTTTTCTCACACACCTCCAAATTGGGTGGTCATTTTAACATCAAAAGGATGACTGAACTTCTAGAGAGGTCTTATTGGTGGCCTCAGATGGTGCGAGACATCAAGGATTACATGCAAGCCTGTGTCTCGTGTGCCAGGAATCGGTCCTCCAGGCAGAGACCCGCAGGCTTGCTCTATCTCTTGCCTGTGGCAGATAGGCCCTGGGAGATGGTTGGGATGCACTTTATAGTGGACCTGTCTAAGACCCATAATAAAAAGGTCATTTGGGTCTTCACCGATCATTTTTCCAAAGTGGTACACCTGGTTCCTCATCCTCATATACCATCCGCATGGGCTCTGGTGGTATTGCTTGTCTAGCATGTATTCCGCCTTCGTGGGATGCCTGACAAGATTTTCAGTGACCGGGATCCCCAGTTCACATCTCATTTCTGGAGGGAGCGTTGTCATCTGCTCAGTATAGAGCTCAATTTGTCTTCTGCATATCATCCTGAGACAAATGGGCTGGTGAAGAGGACCAATCAGACACTGGTCACTTATCTTATCTCATTTTGTGTCCAACATGCATGACAATTGGTTATCCCTGCTGCCATGGGCAGAGTTTGCTTTAACCCCTTCACCCCCAAGGGTGGTTTGCACGTTAATGACCGGGCCAATTTTTACAATTCTGACCACTGTCCCTTTATGAGGTTATAACTCTGGAACGCTTCAACGGATCTTGGCGATTCTGACATTGTTTTCTCGTGACATATTGTACTTCATGATAGTGGTAAAATTTCTTCGATATAACTTGCGTTTATTTGTGAAAAAAACGAATATTTGGCGAAAATTTTGAAAATTTCGCAATTTTCCAACTTTGAATTTGTATGCCCTTAAATCACAGACATATGTCACGAAAAAAAATACTTAATAAGTAACATTTCCCACATGTCTACTTTACATCAGCACAATTTTGGATCCAAAAATTTTTTTTTGTGACGGAGTTATAAGGGTTAAAAGTTGACCAGCAATTTCTCATTTTTACAACACCATTTTTTTTTTAGGGACCACATCTCATTTAAAGTCATTTTGAGGGGTCTATATGATAGAAAATACCCAAGTGTGACACCATTCTAAAAACTGCACCCCTCAAGGTACTCAAAACCACTTTCAAGAAGTTTATTAACCCTTCAGGTGTTTCACAGGAATTTTTGGAATGTTAAAATAAAAATGAACATTTAACTTTTTTTCACACAAAATTTATTTCAGCTCCAATTTGTTTTATTTTACCAAGGGTAACAGGAGAAAATAGACCCCAAAATTTGTTGTACAATTTGTCCTGAGTACGCTGATACCCCATATGTGGGGGTAAACCACTGTTTGGGCGCATGGCAGAGCTCAGAAGGAAAGGAGCGCCATTTGACTTTTCAATGCAAAATTGACTGGAATTGAGATGGGACGCCATGTTGCATTTGGAGAGCCCCTGATGTGCCTAAACATTGAAACCCCCCACAAGTGACACCATTTTGGAAAGTAGACCCCCTATGGAACTTATCTAGATGTGTGGTGAGCACTTTGACCCAACAAGTGCTTCACAGAAGTTTATAATGCAGAGCCGTAAAAATAAAAAATCATATTTTTTCACAAAAATGATCTTTTCGCCCCCAATTTTTTATTTTCCCAAGGGTAAGAGAAGAAATTGGACCCCAAAAATTGTTGTGCACTTTGTCCTGAGTACGCTGATACCACATATGTGGGTGTAAACCATTGTTTGGGCGCAGGGCAGAGCTCGGAAGGGAAGGAGCGCCATTTGACTTTTCAATGCAAAATTGACTGGAATTAAGATGGGATGCCATGTTGCGTTTGGAGAGCCCTTGATGTGCCTAAACATTAAAACCCCCCACAAGTGACACCATTTTGGAAAGTAGACCCCCTAAGGAACTTATCTAGATGTGTTTTGAGAGCTTTGAACCCCCAAGTGTTTCACTACAGTTTATAACGCAGAGCCGTGAAAATAAAAATTCTTTTTTCTTTCACAAAAATGATTTTTTAGCCCCCGGTTTTGTATTTTCACAAGGGTATCAGGATAAATTGGAACACAAAAGTTGTTGTCCAATTTGTCCTGAGTACGCTGATACCCCATATGTGGGGGGGAACTACTGTTTGGGCGCATGACAGAGCTTGGAAGGGAAGGAGCGCCATTTGGAATGCAGACTTAAATGGATTGGTCTGCAGGCGTCACGTTGCATTTGCAGAGCCCCTGATGTACCCAAACAGTACAAACCCCCCACAAGTGACCCCATATTGGAAACTAGACCCCCCAAGGAACTTACCTAGATGTGTTGTGAGAACTTTGAACCCCCAAGTGTTTCACTACAGTTTACAACGCAGAGCCGTGAAAATAAAAAATCCTTTTTTTCCCACAAAACTTATTTTTTGGCCCCCAGTTTTGTATTTTCCCAAGGGTAGCAGGAGAAATTGGACCCCAAAAGATGATGTCCAATTTTTCCTGAGTACGCTGATACCCCATATGTTGGGGTAAACCCCTGTTTGGGCACACGGGAGAGCTCTGAAGGGAAGGAGCACTGTTTTCCTTTTTCAACACAGAATTGGCTGGAATTCAGATCGGATGCCATGTCCCGTTTGGAGAGCCCCTGATGTGCCTAACCAGTGGAAACCCCCCAATTATAACTGAAACCCTAATCCAAACACACCCCTTACCCTAATCCCAACAGTAACCCTAACCACTCCTCTAACCCAGACACACCCAACCCTATTCCCAACCGTAAATGTAATCCAAACCCTAACCCTATCTTTAGCCCCAACCCTAACTGTAGCCCCAACCCTAGCCCCAACCCTAGCCCTATCACTAGCCCTAACACTAGCCCTAACCCTAGCCCTAACCCTAGCCCTAACCCTAGCCCCAACCCTAGCCCTAACCCTAACCCTAGCCCTAACCCTAGCCCTAACCCTAGCCCAAACCCTAACCCTAACCCTAGCCCTAACCCTAGCCCCAACCCTAGCCCTAACCCTAGCCCTAACCCTTGCCCTCACCCTAACCCTAACCCTAGCCCTAACTCTAGTCCTAACTCTAGCCCTAACCCTAACCCTAATGGGAAAATGGAAATAAGTACATTTTTAAATTTTTTTATTTTTCCCTAACTAAGGGGGTGATGAAGGGGGGTTTGATTTACTTTTATAGCGGGTTTTTTAGCGGATTTTTATGATTGGCAGCCGTCACACACTGAAAGACGCTTTTCATTGCAAAAAATATTTTTTGCGTTACCACATTTTGAGAGCTATAATTTTTCCATATTTGAGTCCACAGAGTCATGTGAGATCTTGTTTTTTGCGGGACGAGTTGACGTTTTTATTGGTAACATTTTCGGACACGTGACATTTTTTGATCGCTTTTTATTCCGATTTTTTGTGAGGCAGAGTGATCAAAAACCAGCTATTCATGAATTTCTTTTGGGGGAGGCGTTTATACCGTTCCGCGTTTGGTAAAATTGATAAAGCAGTTTTATTCGTCGGGTCAGTACGATTACAGCGATATCTCATTTATATCATTTTTTTTATGTTTTGGCGCTTTTATACGATAAAAACTATTTTATAGAAAAAATAATTATTTTGGTATCGCTTTATTCTCAGGACTATAACTTTTTTATTTTTTTGCTGATGATGCTGTATGGTGGCTCGTTTTTTGCGGGACAAGATGACGTTTTTAGCGGTAACATGGTTATTTATATCAGTCTTTTTGATCGGGTATTATTCCACTTTTTGTTCGGCGGTATGATAATAAAGCGTTGTTTTTTGCCTCGTTTTTTTTTTTTTTTCTTACAGTGTTTACTGAAGGGGTTAACTAGTGGGGCAGTTTTATAGGTTGGGTCGTTACGGACGCGGCGATACTAAATATGTGTACTTTTATTGTTTTGTTTTTTTTATTTAACTAAAGAAATGTATTTATGGGAATAATAAATATTTTTTTGTATTATTTATTTAGGATTTTTTTTTTTTTTTTTTTTACACACGTGGAGAATTTTTTTTTTTACTTTTTTACTTTGTCCCAGGGGGGGACATTACAGATCGGTGATCTGACAGTGTGCACAGCACTCTGTCAGATCTGCGATCTGCTGTGCAGGGCTGCAGGCTTACCAGCGCCTGCTCTGAGCAGGCACTCGGTAAGCCACCTCCCTCCTTGCAGGACCCGGATGCCGTGGCCATCTTGGATCCGGGACCTGAGGCGAGGAGGGAGGTAGGAGACCCTCGGAGCAACGTGATCACATCGCGTTGCTCCGGGGGTCTCAGGGAAGCCCGCAGTGAGCCCCCTCCCTGCGCGATGCTTCCCTATACCGCCAGTACACCGCGATCATGTTTGATCGTGGTTGTGGCGGGGGTTAATGTGCCGGGGGCGGTCCGTGACCGCTCCTGGCACATAGTGCCGGATGTCAGCTGCGATATGCAGCTGACACCCGGCCGCGATCGGCCGCGCTCCCCCTGTGAGCGCGGCCGATCGCGTATGAC
The DNA here is from genome assembly GCF_051348905.1 of Ranitomeya variabilis. NCBI lineage: Eukaryota > Metazoa > Chordata > Amphibia > Anura > Dendrobatidae > Ranitomeya > Ranitomeya variabilis. Next base: position 60,116,693 of record NC_135236.1, on the reverse strand, counting down.
ATACTATCCCGTCGGTGGTCATACGGGCCCACCCCACCTTGACGGGATAGTACATCTAATGTCAGAAAGGGGTTAAACAATGTTGTCTCCAATTCCACAGAGCAGACTCCTTTTCTCCTGAACTACGGTCAGCATCCGCACGTCCCTGTGCCCATGCCCATCTCATCTTCCGACCCAAGGGTGGTGGACTGGGCAGTGGAGGCTCGTGACATCTTGGATCGCACGCTGGATGCAATTAAAGTGTCAAAGGAGAGAATGAGGGCTTCCACTGACGTGCATCATCATCCTGCTCCAGTCTTTGCCCCGGGAGATATAGTGTGGCTGTCAGCTCACAACATCAAGCTGCTTGTAGAGTCCACTACATTTGCTCCCCGCTACTTAGATCTTTTCAAGGTTCTTGAGCAGATGAATCCTGTAGTTTATCGCCTCAGTCTTCCACCGCACTTGAATATCACCAACACTTTTTATGTGTCTCTTATAAAACCCATGTATATGGCCCGGTTTTCTGGGACTCCTGCAGCGGGGTCGGATATGTCTTTGGATGATTTTGAGGTCAATGCTATTGTCAGATCCAAGGTGGTGCGTCGCAACCAAATGTTTTTGATTGACTGGAAGGGTCATGGACCAGAGGATAGGACCTGGGAGCCTATTGAGCACATTAGTGCCCGTGGTGTCCTTCGACAGCTCTTTGGTCTTCACCATAGTGGAGTTTGGAGTGTGACTGTTTGAGGTTGTGGACAGGTGTTTTTTATACTGATAAGAAGTTCAAACAAGTGCCATTACTACAGTTAATGAGTGGGGGACAGAGGAGCCTCTTAACGAAGAAATTATAGGTCTGTGAGAGCCAGAAATCTTGCATGTTTTTAGGTGACCAAATACTTATTTTCCACCATAATTGCCAAAATAAATCTTGCTAAATGAGACAAGGTGATTTTCTGGATTTGTTTTCTCATTTCGACTCTCATAGCTGTGGTCTGCCTGTGATGTCAATTAGTGGGAGAATTTGCACAATTGGTGGCTGACTAAATACTTTTTTTCCCCACTGTATTTAATTTATGATCTGTGTACAATTATGAATGTCATTTTATAGTGTATCTTGAGTTTATCTAGTTTGGATCTACAGCATTGTTCATTTTTATCTTACAAGTAGAGTTCCCTCCTCTGGACAGGCAGTGTGAGGGAGGAGAGTCGATAGAAGGGTTTGCAATATGACACAGCTAAACTAAGTTGTGCTGCCCTCCCCACCACATAGACCTTATCTGAAAGTGGTGAGCCATCTGTGTTCTATACCCAGCACTGTCTAATCATGCAGGAGGATAGACCAGGAGATCAGCTCTGTATCCTTACATCTCACACACTGAGAAACCTAAGATATGATGGAGGCGTATTCTCTCCCTTGTATGTTGCTGCCTGCTTGTGATTGTGCAATGCGTACAGAGAGAAGTACACACCCCTAGTGAAAACTGTCTGATAACACCCACTTGAACTTAAAAAAGTTAATTTATTAGGTGCCAATACTTTGTGTTAGAGCTAGCGGAACGCACCGAGTAAATAGGGATGTTTTTATTGATATTGGTGTGTTCGCAGACCGGGGTCCACCGTGCAGGAGTACCTGCTGCTAGCAAACGGCGGCACTATATGGCGGTATGGACTAACTCAGTTAATTCACCGAGTAGCCGTGAAAGCAAAGCACTGTGCCCTGTTAAACTTCACATAACTGCCCAAACAGAGAGCAGTCAGTGGTCACGCATGCACATAAAACTCCTTGCCGGAGGTGCCAGCATTCTAGGGGCTTATTTCAGCCAGGTCCCTGAATACATACAAACACAAACTCCTCGCTGGAGGTGCCAGTATTCTAGGGGCTTATTTCAGCCGGATCCCTGAACACACTCTCACGTGACCACACTGGCGCAAAGCACATAACAAAGAACAATACTAGCGCATGGCCGTGCGGCCATGCGAACCTTAAATAGTTGCAGCACGTACAGGACGTTCCTAGAAGGACCAATGAGAGGCTGCCACAGAGCGTGAGCACCTACAGGTCCTTCCTGAAGGACCAATGACCTTAGCTGCAGTATCTGATCATGTGACCCTCGATCTCCACTGAGAGATCTTACTCTGGGCATGCTCAGAACGAGAAAAGCAGGACTTAGTCCCAGAAGCGTCTGCTCGCCGCTGCCCAGCACTGACTTCAATGGCAGAAGCAGGAAAGGCAGCAGTAACTCTTTGTACAGAGTCAGACTGAGCGAGATGCTGGGACCGACGTCTCCGCTGACCAGGCTCCACTGCGGCAGGAGAAGAATGGGAGACCGTAGCGGAGATGGCCCGAGATTCCCCCTGTGCATAGGCGGGAACTCAACCCTTAACACTTTGATTGCTAATATCTCCGCAACAGAGAGGTGAAGTTTAAAAAAAGACAAACAAAAAACTCTTTATTGCACTCTGCAGCCACTATTACATCATGTGTCTAGCTCAACATGAAAAATTAATGAAAGGTCCTCTTTAAATAGACTGAAAATGGTTGGATACAGTTCTAGAAGTCAGAGTGTTATACATATTTGTATAGTGCAATTGGAACACCCATGAATTGATTTTTTTTTTTTAAATCACCAAACCAGGAAAATAGGAATTTAAAAAAATTAAATCACCTCTAGTCACAGAGCTCTACTGTTTATATTATATTTAAAAAATAAACACACATCTGATGTAAGAAACTGCATCAAAAAACAGCATGGATTTCTAAATTAAATTTCTCTTGAAAATAGCTTTGGATTTTTCCATCTGAAAAATACCCTTCTACAGCATTGTCAAGTTTTCCATGAAGCGTCTCTTTAATTATGTGTTTGCCACAACAGCTGCAGTGAAAAACAGAGATTATTTTTAATCAGCTCTTTAAAATCCGCCGCTTATTTTCATACCTTTTCCTAAAATATCTTCTACGATTTTAAATTTGATCCAATAATGCAACAAATCAATCAGACATTTTTTTTTTAAATCTAACTATAGCTGTCACAAATCATCATACAATATTTTCATCTCTATATTTTTAAGGTGCCGGCGTATTCAATATTGCTCAAAAGGAAGTATATTACGCAGAATTTTTCCTACGAAAGAAAATTAGAGCGCATTCATCAAGAAGTAAATAAGGGCCAGGTTTGCTGGAGCGCTCGTCCCAGAAAGGGCATATTTCAGGAGGCAAAAAAGAGAGATTTATACATCACTATTTCGGGTCTATCACATCTCCACCCTCACTTCCCCTCCTCGTTCTTTCTGCTCTTGCGGAGTGTATGAGAAATTCTCCATAAAAAAAGGATATTTTTAAAACTTGGCAGTCGGAGGTAGGAAGACATAAGCATTTAATGATCTTTGCAGAAGCTTGCAGTCAACGGATGTGCCTTTAAGTGTCTGCCAAAATTAAACTTACAAGGTCAGATACTGGCACGATCAGCAAAGCAATCATATGTGTATAGGGCGTAAAGGGTCAGCACTATGTAGACATATGAAAAATACAATTGCTCAGAGCAAAAAGCCTCAACGTGATGATTTACCGTGACCTGGAATAATAATTGAACATTTTTTTTCTTCTCGACATTCTTTCGCATTGAGTAATGAGATATGTTATTGGGTTGGATTTCTCATTCCCGCTGCAAGCTTACAACCCCTCCCCTCCGAAAATCGAAAACTCCTCATCTCTATCTACACTAGAGGAGAATGGCAATATGGCTCGTTTGTGATTCATGCACGGCCAATAATCTACCAACCTCTTGTCACCCGTCACATAAAAGAAGTGGAAATATTAAGAACACAGCAATTAACCGTGTGCTGTGAAGTTCATGGATGCCCACATTTTTCAAGGATTAGCTTTGCTGCTCCAGGGAAAGCAACCGCTCTTTCAGGCAAGAAAGCTCAGAGAGTTTATTTAAGGTGCACGGTTTGTCAAAGCTGTGCACTGCATTAATAATCTAGACAACGCGTCGGTACACACACAGCTGGGAACATTGTTCTACATTTGTTTTATTGCTATGCTCAAGATCTTCAAACAGCAAGTCGCCTATGTAAGACTCACATTATGCTCTGGAAAGGACAAGGCTGAGGTTCGTAGAGGCGCTTCCCACATCATGTTTATGGTAATAGAGATGAGGCTTATGTAAAAGAAAAACCTATTCGATTCAGAGACATACACCTTTCATTGACTCTCCCTTTTACTAAATCTTTCATTGGTGTACAATGACTTCTAAAAATGAAGGGCAAACGTCAATGGGAACCTCCCTTTTCCTGATCTCCATGTTAATGCAGTTCCAATGTCATGGAATACAACACTTCCATCCAGGGTTAAAGAGGTTATCCAAGAATTATTATTATATTTTTGCTTTGTGCCTAAAAACTAACAGGCCGTTAGGATACAAAAGTCAAATATCAGCCTGTTGTACCCAGTGCCGGCACAGAGAAGTCACTGACCACTCCCACCAGCGATTCAGCTTCTCTACATCATTAGAGCGGCTTTTCATCTTCTGGACTGCTCTGTCGACGGGGCATGACTACCGTTGTCATGCTGATTGATAGCCGTCTTTCCGCAGTTAGGCAGTAGGGAACCAGATGTCAATCAGCATGATGTCAAAAGTGACGCCTCATCAACAGAGCAGAGTGAAAAAGAAGCTGTTCCTCTGTCGATGTGAAGTCAGCGGAAGTCGGTGATTCACCAGCAGCAGCGCTATGTGACCCCTCTGTGCCGGTGGAGGTCAGTGACAGACACAACAGGCAGGTAATTAGTAACTACCTGCCTGTTAGTACTTGGGCACATTGTGAAAAAAAGGTGCCGGATAACCACTTAGGGTGATCTATCACAGATTATTTTATCCAGTATTTCCTAGTGTAAAATTGGCAAAGAACCACAAATAACAACTACAAATAAACTTCTTTTTTGCTGCAGAAGAGTTTCCTTGACAACTTTTTTAAATAATTAGGTTTGCCCATGCCATGAAACTTTTATCAAATTTCCAAAAACTGACTATCCCATCCAAATATAGACTAAGTGTGAACAGGTGCTGAACCTAGAGTCACCAACTCATATACAATCAAATAAATAAGGCAGCACACTGTAGCGTCAAAACTTGCAAACATGAAATATGAAAATTGAATTGCACTACTGCACTAGATATATGAAAAATTGAGAAAGTTTAGTGCATTTAGCGCTAAACTTTCTCAATTTTTCATATGTCGAGTGCAGTAATGCAATTCAATTTTCATGTTTGCAAGTTTTGGCGCTACAGAGTGCTGCCTTATTTATTTTATGAAACCTTTTTCAGACTTTGTCATCACAATTTTTCAGGACAGGACCCATTCGTGTATCCTTATAAAATGTATGTATGGCTGCTGGGACTTGCCGTAGCAATGTGGAAAATTTCAGAGAGCGCTGTGTTGCATGAGGTTTGTGCACTGCCTGAAAGTCTTGCCAGCTCCTCTGGGAATCTGTGAGCATCCCGGACATTCTGGGAGCATTGGCATGTATGAAGAACAAAGAAGAGTATCGATGAGTTAAGATACTGGAGCCCAGTGGCTGCTAAATAGGACACTAGGACACTGGAAAAACTCAACGAGACCCTGATTTGTCATGGATGTCGACCAATTCTGAGTCCCAGTAGAATATAAATCTTTAGTTAACAATACTAAATAGTAATGCAGCCCAATATAGAAGCTGTTTCCTAGAAGGAAAATATGGCCCCGAATTCATCAAGACCAGTGACGAGCGAGTATACTCGTTACTCGGGTTTCTCTGAGCATGCTCCGGTGGTCTCCGAGTATTTCGGCGTGCTTGGAGTTTTAGTTTTTGTCAACGCAGCTACATGATTTGCGGCTGCTAGACAGCTTGAATACATGTGTTTGTTAGGGAATCCCCACAAGCATGCCGAAATACTCGGAGACCACTGGAGCATGCTCAGAGAAACCCAAGTAATGGGTTCATCACTAATCAAGACCAATGATTATCTCACCAGTCTTGATATGGTGGTGTGTTGGAGCAGACGCTCCTGATTCATTAAAAGGCGCATGGCTCCTAAGGAATCATGTGAGGCATGTAGTGGTATGCACTGTGTACGTCTATGTGCCCTTTACCACAAATATTACTCTAGTCCCTATTAGAGTAAGATTGATGGCATAGTGAGAACCACCGCTCTTAATGAATTTGACAAGCGAGTCATCATGCCCTGTGTTGCCTCCGCACTGTCCCAAGTACTTTTCAAAGCTTTTTTTACAAGAAGTTTTTTGACTAATTTACTCGAGAACGAGTTTGTATTTGTTTTGTTTTTTGCAAATATGTCGAAAACGGTAGGCCATAGAGTACTGAAACCCGGGTGTTTACTTTTATACTCCTTTTTTTTGCTGCTATCGGGAGAAACTGTAAAGTAAAATCAGAAATAAGTGTCTATTTTTCACTTTAAAAAAAATTATGACTACATAGTAGATTTGGAGCTCCTTATGAAAAAATGGGAACTCCAACTGCTAATTTCCCCCATAAAATAGCATTGATATTCACTTTAAAGGGAACCTGCCAGCATGTTTTTAGACCCTAAAGTAAAGCACCTGTAATGATGATTGCTCCCATACCTGTATATTATAAGTTCATGTCTCTATTGTCTCATAATTCACTGGCCAATTATGTAAATGGACTCACAAGTGCCGGGGCCTAGCCTGCTCTTCAGCCTTCCAGCCTCTCTCACTCTTTCTCCTGCCAGCGATTGATAGATCATTTTTCTCTATGACCCACTGACCTCAGTAAACATCTTGTGCAGGCACCACCATTCTTGGGGATGGCGCATGCGCAGTAACATCCTGACAACGTTGCGTTAATCGTATTATCCATCTGCGTATGCGCCACCCCTGGGAATAATATACATAGACTTAAAATATAAATGTATGAAATAAGTCATCATTACAGGTACTTTAGTATGTCACTTTGGTGTTTAAGACCCTAATCACTGGTTCCCTCCAAGGGTAAGTGCACGTGGCATAATAAAAATAATAATCTTTATTTATATAGCGCCAACATATTCCACAGCACTTTACAGTTTAGGCTGTTTTCACACTAGCGTCGGTACGGGCCCGTCGCAGTGCGTCGGGCCGACGTACCGACGCATGCTGTGAAATAAAAGCAGCGGAAGCAGTCTTATGACACTTCCGCTGACCCATTGTAAGGTCCGGGGAGGAGGGGGCGGAGATCCAGCCGCGCATGCGTGGTCGCAAATAGCGGACTCGACGCACAAAAAAAGTTACATGTAACGTTTTTTGTGCCGGCGGTCTGCCAAAACACGACGCAACCGTCGCACGATGGTTGCAACGTGTGGCAATACGTCGCAATGCGTCAGTAATGTTAGTCTATGGGGAAAAAACGCATCCTGCAAAGTTCTCCTGAATGTAGTATGTAGCCTTAACAGTTCATACACAACAGTCATAGGTAGCAAAGTTAAATGTGATATGATGATTAAAGCAAAGATAATGATGGCCCTGCCCGTAAGAGCTTACAATCTACAATGAGGTGGGGGTGACAAAGTACAGGGGCTTATTTACAATGATGGTGCAACCATCTTGAGGAAATAGGGGGTAGATAAATGCTGCATGAGCTGGTCACCAGCCAGTATTTCTAGTGCTTTTGGGTGCGGTAAAATTTGATGGAGGGCTATGTACTGAGAAGTAGTGAATAGGTTACATATATAAAAGGAGTTAGATTAGGGAATGTGATGGGCCGCTCTAAACAGATGTGCTTTTAAGGAGCGACAAAAACTGTGTAAGTTGTGGTTAGTCCTACTTTCTTGAGCATTCCAGAGGATTGGTGCAATTTGAGAGAAGCCTTGGAGCCAGGAGTGGGAGGTACGGATTAGTGCACATGTTAGTCGAAAGTCGCTTGCGGAGTGTAACAAGTGGTTAGATCAAAAAACAGAAATGAGGGAGGAGATGCAGGGAGGTACCACACTGTGGAGAGCTTTGTGGGTGAGAACAGGCAGTTTAAATTGGATCCTATAATGTATGGGCAGCCAGTGTAATGACTGGCAAAGAGCAGAGGCGTCCGAGTAACGATTAGCCAGATAGATGCTGCTGTATTAAGGATGGACTGGAGAGGGGAAAGTCGAGGGAGGGGGAGGCCAATTAATAAAGCGTTACAGTAATGTTTTTTAGGTGCAAGGGACAACAGCGGGCAAGAGATTGTCTATGGGAGGTGAAGGAAAGAGACAGAGAGCCTGCTTACTAAGCATTATTGTGGTGCCACCCACAGAGAGGGAGATATGACATTTAAGGAGGTCAGTAGACCATGGGAACAGAAGAAGTTCAGTTTTGGAGAGGTTGAGTTTCAGATAAAGAGCAAACATGATGTTGGAGACTGCAGACAGTCACTGGTGTTCTGTAGATCAGTGTGGGTAATGTCAGGGGATGACGTATATAGTTGCATATCATCAGCATAAAGATGTTACTGAAATCCAAATCTGCTGATGGTTTATCCAATTGGGGCCGTGTAGAGAGAGAAGAAAAGGGGGCCAAGGACTGAGCCCTGAGGTACCCCGACTGTGAGAGGAAGAGGATATGAAGTGGAGCCAGCGAATGATATACTGAAGGAGCGGTCAGAAAGGTAGGAAGAGAACCAGAAGAGAGCAGTGTCCTTTATGCCGATTGATTGGAGCATAGAGCGTAGGAGAGGGTAGTCAACAGTGTCGAAATCTGCAGAGAGGTCGAGAAGAATGAGCCGAGAGTGGTCACCGTTATGTCTTGCTGTCAAAAGGTCATTGGTCACTTTGATGAGTCGGTGGCATCTTTTATAAACCAATGGAAACGCTGAGTTTTTCCTGCAGAGGATGCGTCCTGAATTTGACATCTCTCCTGACATCTTTTGTGACAGCTTTGCCTCCTGTGTTTTTTTTTAATTGTTTGTATCAATACTGACTAGCATCGAGTCAAAAGCCGCCCGAAGACTGATCAGGCATTCTAAGTTGACCCGCCTAAAAAGAACATTGTGTGCACATACCCTAAATATGGAATTGCTGATCATGTGCTGGTCTGAAATGGAATCTGTCAGCAAATTTTCTCTATATAATTTGAGAGCAGCATAATATAGGGAAGTTAGCCTGATTCCAGAAATGTATCACTTACTGCTTGGTGTAGTTTTGATGGAATCCTTGTTTGTCTGATGTAGATGAAGCAGAGTCAAGAATTCTGGGCTAGTGTATAACCCCACCCACACCACTGACTGGCAACTCTCAGTGGACACAGGATCTGCCAATCAGTGATGGGGGCGGGGTTACACAGATTAGCTGGACTGCTCAGCATGTGAGATGTAGTCCTGTAGTGATAATCTCCTACTGATAAATTGCTGATTGTATTGACACAACAGCAGTCTAACATCAATTGAATAAGACTTTCTTGCTCTATATTATGCTGTTCTCGGATTAAATAGCAAAAACCTGCTGACAGATTCCCTTTAAATGAAGGAGTAAAGTACACTGGCAATTCTCATGGAAATAGTATCTATTACCAGCTCTAAACTTAAAGCCCGTATCATATAGAAGGTGGAAACTTTTTATCGTCTGCAGCAGCGTTAATATGGAAATGCCAAGGGAATGGCCCAGGAAGCGTACACGTTATTATAACTAGAAGATAAACTACCATATGGGGATCTCTGCCCTACAATAAACATTGATTATGGATATTATTCTGTATTTATCCGTGTGGAATATTTTAGGATTTGAATTATTCCCCGTTGTATGAGAGATGATCATATTTACAGGTTCAGGCATTTTCAGGTATTTCCGGATGATAAACGTAATGCAATCTAGCCCTCATACAGTTTTGTGTAATACATGCAGCATAAAGAAAGGCCGGCGCCAAGAAGCGGATGATTCTAACAAATAGGATTCTTATTGAAGGTGCGGACGATAATACACTTTGCTCGTTGGCACTCTATGGCTGGAGGTCTATCTAGGGACACACAACAGTTCAATAATATTCATAAATAAAAATAGCGCGGACCTGAGTTCTGCCTGAATTATACTTTCATGAGAAACCGTGCTTTGTATTCCGAGGACTTAAAGATTTGTCGTTTTAACAACCTTGGCAGAAGGAACGAGACATCTTCGCTTGACTTCGCTGCTCCGTATTTCTCATGGTATCTCGGGGGAAAGCAGCAGTGGCGAGCTGCAGTATGTACTAAACAAGGGTTCTTGTGTGTGCTGCCATCGTACCTTTGTTTTTTCATTATTTTTATGTATTTTCTATGGAGCAGAGATGGAATATTTAAGATGAAGGGATGTATAACATTGATAAACAGGGCCGTTTTGTCCAGAAACAGCACCATTCTTCACCGTATGCACCGTCTTTGTGCTTGAAAGTATTTGGAAGTCTACATGCTGTACATACACCAAAATACAAACTTGTTACCAAATTACTATTACTTTCCAACATTCACTGTAGTGCTGAGTTCACACTAGGCATTTTTTGTGTAATTTTTTATGCTAATTTTCAGCCACGTTTTACATTACCAGCAAAGCTCAGAAATCTCGTGCACACACATTAGTATTTTGCGCTTTGCATGTTTTTTTGGACATAGAGCAAGTCACTTCTTTTAGTGCTTTTCACCCACTGACTTTAATGGGTGGTGAAAACAACGCTGAAAATCTCACTTATCAGGTTTTGCTGTGTTTTTTGTGCCAAAACTTGATTATATGGAATTGGACTTTTTTTTTTCAACAGTAAAATGTATCAGCAGGCAAAAGAGACAAATAAAAAAATAGCATGCCAAAACTGCAGCAAAAAATGCACAAAAAATGCAAGGAACACCTGTTTTTTTTTTCTACAGCTTGTTTCCTGACAAGAGATCAGGTTTTACTGCAGAAAACAAAAGTTGAAAAAACGCCCAGTGTGAACTTACCCTTAATGTACAGCACGGGTCAGGTGCAGGCCCACTCCTTACCCAGAGGACGTCGGCTGTATTACACAGCCAGCACATGCCACCAAAAGCATTGATCTTAGCACCTCATTGATTACTCTATCCTTTCAGATTGGTATTTATCTATTATTGGTGTACTTTCATAAACTGTTATTTCACCTGAGTACATTGTTTTGTGCAGGCTTTTAATTGTGTTTAACCTACTGCAATTGTTTTTTTTCTCTATATTTTTCTTATAGAATGTAAGTCCGCAAGGACAGGGTCCTCTCCCCTCTGTACCAGTCTGTCATTGTAAATTTGTTTACTGTAAACAATATCTATAACCCTGTATGTAACCCCTTCTCATGTACAGCACCATGGAATTAATGGTGCTATATAAAAAAAATAAATACTCGAGTATAAGCCGAGAATTTCAGCCCATTTATTTAGGCTGAAATTACCCCGCTTATACTCGAGTCATTCTCAGGGGTCGGCAGAGGAGGGGAAGCAGCAGCTGTTTAGTCATACTCACCTGCTCCTGGCGCGCTCCCTGGACGTCCCAGGTTCTCCAGGTGCTGGCAGCTTCTTCTTGTACTGAGCGGTCACATGGTACCGCTCATTACAGTAATGAATATGGATCCGACTCCACTCCCATAGGGGTGGAGGCGCATATTCATTACTGTAATGAGCGGTACCATGTGAGCGCTCAACACAGGAAGAAGCTGCCAGTGCCCAGAGAACCAGGGATGTGCAGGGACCGCGCCAGGAGCAGGTGAGTATAACGGGGGCATTGCGCAATATTCACCTGCTCCCCGTTCCACCGCCGCTCCATCTTCCGCATCCTCTGCAGTGACGCTCAGGTCAGAGGGAGCGATGACGAGATTAGTGTACTTGCCGCCCTCTGCCTGAACAGTCAGTGCAGAGGACGCAGAAGACACAGCGGCGCCCAACGGTGGAACGCAGACAGGTGACTATAGCAAGTGCCGGTGGCCTGAGCGATGAGAGGTGAGTATGTCATTTTTTTTTTATTGCAGCAACAGCATATGGGGCAAGTGTCTCTATGGAGCATCTTATGGGGCCATAATCAGCATTTGTGCAGCATTACATGGGGCACATATCTCTATAGAGCATCTTTTGGGGCCATAATCAGCATTTGTGGAGCACTATATGGGGCAAATATCTCTATGGAGCATCTTTTGGGGCCATAATCAGCATTTGTGGAGTATTATATGCTGGCAAATATTTTAATAGGGCATCTTATGGGGCCATAATCAGCATTTGTGGAGCATTATATGGGGCAAATATCCCTATGGAGCATCTTATGGGGCCATAATCAGCATTTGTGGAGCATTATATGGGGCAAATATCTCTATAGAGTTTCTTATGGGGTCATAATCAGCATTTGTGGAGCATTATATGGGGCAAATATCTCTATGAAGCATCTTATGGGGCCATAATCAGCATTTGTGGAGCAAAGGGAACCCAGTAGATGTAGTGTATATGGACTTTTCAAAAGCTTTTCATACCGTGCCACACAAAAGGTTGATACATAAAATGAGAATAATGGGGATAGGGGAAAATATGTGTAAGTGGGTTGAGAGCTGGCTCAGGGATAGGAAACAAAGGATGGTTATTAATGGAGCACACTCGGACTGGGTCGCGGTTAGCAGCGGGGTACCACAGGGGTCAGTATTGGGCCCTCTTCTTTTTAACATATTTATTAATGACCTTGTAGGGGGCATTCAGAGTAGAATTTCAATATTTGCAGATGACACTAAACTCTGCAGGGTAATCAATACAGGGGAGGACAATTTTATATTACAGGATGATTTATGTAAACTAGAAGCTTGGGCTGATAAATGGCAAATGAGCTTTAATGGGGATAAATGTAAGGTCTTGCACTTGGGTAGAAGTAATAAGATGTATAACTATGTGCTTAATTCTAAAATGCTGGGCAAAACAGTCAATGAAAAAGACCTGGGTGTATGGGTGGATGACAAACTCATATTCAGTGGCCAGTGTCAGGCAGCTGCTACAAAGGCAAATAAAATAATGGGATGAATTAAAAGAGGCATAGATGCTCATGAGGAGAACATAATTTTACCTCTATACAAGTCACTAGTGCGACCACACTTAGAATACTGTGCACAGTTCTGGTCTCCGGTGTATAAGAAAGACATAGCTGAACTAGAGCGGGTGCAGAGAAGAGCGACCAAGGTTATTAGAGGACTGGGGGGTCTGCAATACCAAGATAGGTTATTACACTTGGGGCTATTTAGTTTGGAAAAACAAAGACTAAGGGGCAATCTTATTTTAATGTATAAATATATGAGGGGACAGTACAAAGACCTTTCTGCTGATCTTTTTATCATAGACCTGAGACAGGGACAAGGGGGCATCCTCTACGACTGGAGGAAAGAAGGTTTAAGCATAATTACAGACACGGATTCTTTACTGTAAGAGCAGTGAGACTATGGAACTCTCTGCCGTATGATGTTGTAATGAGTGATTCATTACTTAAATTTAAGAGGGGACTGGATACCTTTCTGGGAAAGTATAATGTTACAGGGTATACAGGTCCTTCTCAAAAAATTAGCATATAGTGTTAAATATCTTTATCTACCATAATGTAATGATTACAATTAAACTTTCATATATTATAGATTCATTATCCACCAACTGAAATTTGTCAGGTCTTTTATTGTTTTAATACTGATGATTTTGGCCTACAACTTCTAATAACCCAAAAAACCTGTCTCAATAAATTAGCATATCAAGAAAAGGTTCTCTAAACGACCTATTACCCTAATCTTCTGAATCAACTAATTAACTCTAAACACATGCAAAAGATACCTGAGGCTTTTAAAAACTCCCTGCCTGGTTCATTACTCAAAACCCCCATCATGGGTAAGACTAGCGACCTGACAGATGTCAAGAAGGCCATCATTGACACCCTCAAGCAAGAGGGTAAGACCCAGAAAGAAATTTCTCAACAAATAGGCTGTTCCCAGAGTGCTGTATCAAGGCACCTCAATGGTAAGTCTGTTGGAAGGAAACAATGTGGCAGAAAACGCTGTACAACGAGAAGAGGTGACCGGACCCTGAGGAAGATTGTGGAGAAGGACCGATTCCAGACCTTGGGGAACCTGAGGAAGCAGTGGACTGAGTCTGGTGTGGAAACATCCAGAGCCACCGTGCACAGGCGTGTGCAGGAAATGGGCTACAGGTGCCGCATTCCCCAGGTAAAGCCACTTTTGAACCATAAACAGCGGCAGAAGCGCCTGACCTGGGCTACAGAGAAGCAGCACTGGACTGTTGCTAAGTGGTCCCAAGTACTTTTTTCTGATGAAAGCAAATTTTGCATGTCATTCGGAAATCAAGGTGCCAGAGTCTGGAGGAAGACTGGGGAGAAGGAAATGCCAAAATGCCTGAAGTCCAGTGTCAAGTACCCACAGTCAGTGATGGTGTGGGGTGCCATGTCAGCTGCTGGTGTTGGTCCACTGTGTTTCATCAAGGGCAGGGTCAATGCAGCTAGCTATCAGGAGATTTTGGAGCACTTCATGCTTCCATCGGCTGAAATGCTTTATGGAGATGAAGATTTCATTTTTCAGCACGACCTGGCACCTGCTCACAGTGCCAAAACCACTGGTAAATGGTTTACTGACCATGGTATTACTGTGCTCAATTGGCCTGCCAACTCTCCTGACCTGAATCCCATAGAGAATCTGTGGGATATTGTGAAGAGAAAGTTGAGAGACGAAAGACCCAACACTCTGGATGAGCTTAAGGCCGCTATTGAAGCATCCTGGGCCTCCATAACATCTCAGCAGTGTCACAGGCTGATTGCCTCCATGCCACGCCGCATTGAAGCAGTCATTTCTGCCAAAGGATTCCCGACCAAGTATTGAGTGCATAACTGAACATTATTATTTGATGGTTTTTTTGTTTGTTATTAAAAAACACTTTTATTTGATTGGACGGTTGAAATATGCTAATTTATTGAGACAGGTTTTTTGGGTTATCAGGAGTTGTAGGCCAAAATCATCAGTATTAAAACAATAAAAGACCTGACAAATTTCAGTTGGTGGATAATGAATCTATAATATATGAAAGTTTAATTGTAATCATTACATTATGGTAAATAATGAAATTTAACACTATATGCTAATTTTTTGAGAAGGACCTGTATACACTAGATTCCTTGATAGGGCGTTGATCCAGGGAACTAGTCTGACTGCCGTATGTGGAGTCGGGAAGGAATTTTTTTCCCCAATGTGGAGCTTACTCTTTACCACATGGGTTTTTTTTGCCTTCCTCTGGATCAACGTTAGGGCATGTTAGGTTAGGCTATGGGTTGAACTAGATGGACTTAAAGTCTTCCTTCAACCTTAATAACTATGTAATTATATGGGACAAATATCTCTATGGAGCATCTTATGGGGTCATAATCAGCATTTGTGGAACATTATATGGGGCAAATGTCTGTATGGAGCATCTTATGGGGTCATAATCAAGATTTGTGCAGTATTATATAGAGCATCTTATGGGGCCCATCATGAACTGTATGGATCATTATATGGGGCTCCTGATTCAATATGGATATTCAAAAACACAACCTACTGATGTCTCAATTAATTTTACTTTTATTGGTATCTATTTTTATTTTTGACATTTACCAGTAGCTGTTGCATTTTCCACCCTAGGCTTATACTCGAGTAATTAAGTTTTCCCAGTTTTTTGTGGCAAAATTAGGGGGGTCGGCTTATACTCGAGTATATACGGTAATAATAATTATATGATTTTCGAATAAAATTGTGATTGTATTTTTTCGGGATATGCCTTTTTCTAGCATAGTTCTCTTTTTCTCTTTGCTTTTTACTATGCATTGTGCACTCCCCACTAGTCTCTATTACATGTTGCGTTACCGGAGTTGTGCGAGACGTGCGTCAAGTAGGTTAGACCTCAGGAATCTCTGCACCACACTGGTAATAAAACCCTAAGGCTGGAGTCACACACAATGTCTAAAAAAATCTGTCCGATTTTGTCTGCTGAGAATCGCACAAATGTTCTCCGTGTGGTGATTGGTATCTCATCCATGTGTAATGCCAGGATGCTTTTTTTTTCTCATCCATGTGTTGAGATTTTCTCACTCTTGCAAAATGAGCAAATTATTCACATAGCTCAGTATTCACAGAACTGTTGCATCTGCATACAGAGTAAACAAGGATTTTATCAAAACTGCGCTAAGCAGCCCAGTAAGGCTGGTTTCACACTTGCGTTTTTGTCTGCAGCGTTTTTTGCAAAAAAAAACGCATGCGGTTTTTCCCCCTATATTTAACATTGAAAACGCATGCGTTTTTTTGTATGCGTTTGGTCGCGTTTTCAAACGCATGCGTTTTTTTCTGCATGCTTTCATTTTCAAAAATGCAACCTGTAGTATTTTTTTGCGCGTTTTTTTTGCCGAGAAAAAACGCATGCGTTTTTTCGCGGCAAAAAATGCATTGCTGTCTATGTAAGGCTACGTTCACATTAGCGTTAAGCTAATGTGCGTCGGGTTTGCGTCGGCGACGCAGCGGCGACGCATGCGTCATGCGCCCCTATACTTAACATGGGGGACGCATGCGTTTTTTTTGTTGCGTTGTGCGACACATGCGTCTTTTTTGCCGCAAGCGTCGGACCAAGAAAACGCAACAAGTTGCATTTTTCTTGCGTCCGATTTTCGGCAAAAACCGACGCATGCGTCGCAAAACGCAGCGTTTTTGCGTGCGTTTTGACGCGTTTTTTGCGTGCGTTGTGCGTTGCGTCGCCGACGCAGCGGCGCACAACGCTAGTGTGAACGTAGCCTAAACGCATGCGTTTTTAAGCACATGCGTTTGGCTACGTTCACATTTGCGGTCGGCGCCGCAGCGTCGCCGCATGCGTCATGCGCCCCTATATTTAACATGGGGGCGCATGGACATGCGTCGCACTTGCGTTTTGCGCCTCATGCGTCACTGCGGTGCCCACGTCCGGGCGCAGAGGACGCAGCAAGTTGCATTTTTGCTGCGTCCAAAATCAATGAAAAAAAGGACGCATGCGGCGCAAAACGCAGCGTTGTGCATGCGTTTTGCTGCGTTTTTGTTTGCGTTGTGCGTTGCGGCGCCGACGCTGCGGCGCACAACGCAAATGTGAACGTAGCCTTTGTTTGCGTTAAAAACGCATGCGTTTTTATAGAAAAAAACCAGAAAACACACTGAAAAGTCACCCACCACCATCAAGGTGATAAAGGGATCCAAACCCTAACCCTAACCCTACCCCAAACCTCACCCCTAACCGTTTATTGAACATTTCTGTCATAGTGCCACGTATTTCAATGCCATGTATTTCAATGCCATGTATTTCAATGCCACGTATTTCAGTGCCACGTACTATAAATACTATAACTACGTGGTTATACGTGGCACTGAAATATCGTGGCACGTAAATACGTGGCACTTAAATGCATGGCACTTAAATACGTGGCACTTAAATACGTGGCACTAAAATACGTGGCACTTAAATACGTGGCACTTAAATACGTGGCACTTAAATACGTGGCACTTATATAAGTGGCCACTGATTAGGGTTAGGGGTAGGGTTAGGGGTAGGGTTAGGTTTTTTTTTGTTTTTTCTTGTTTTCTTGTGTTTTTCTATAAAAACGCATGCGTCTAAAAAACGCATGCGTTTTACCGCGTTTACATGCGTTTTTTCACACATGCGTTTTTTAAAAAAACGCATGCAGATAAAAACGCAAGTGTGAAACCAGCCGAGATACATTGCTGGAATCAGGGTCTCTGCCCCTATCATGCTGCTCTCAGATTCCAGAGCATGCACAATGACCTGAATAAGAACCACATAAACACGTCGGTTCTAAAGGTACCTTCACATTAAGCGACGCTGCAGCGATAGCGACAACGATGCCGATCGCTGCAGCGTCGCTGTGTGGTCGCTGGAGAGCTGTCACACAAACCGCTCTCCAGCGACCAACGATGCCGAGGTCCCCGGGTAACCAGGGTAAACATCGGGTTACTAAGCGCAGGGCAGCGCTTAGTAACCCGATGTTTACCCTGGTTACCAGCGTAAAATGTAAAAAAAACAAACAGTACATGCTCACCTGCGCGTCCCCCAGCGTCTGCTTCCTGACTCTGACTGAGCTCCGGCCCTAACAGCACAGCGGTGACGTCACCGCTGTGCTGTACTTTCACTTTCACTTTCAGGCGCTCAGTCAGTGTGGGAAGCGGACGCCGGGGGACGCGAAGGTGAGTATGTACTGTTTGTTTTTTTACATTTTACACTGGTAACCAGGGTAAACATCGGGTTACTAAGCGCGGCGCTGCGCTTAGTAACCCGATGTTTACCCTGGTTACCAGTGTAAAACATCGCTGGTATTGTTGCTTTTGGTGTCAAACACGAAGATACACGCCGATCTGACGACCAAATAAAGTTCTGAACTTTGTTCAACGACCAGCGATATCACAGCAGGATCCTGATCGCTGCTGCGTGTCAAACTAAACGATATAGGGTTATCTTTATCAGGATGTCTTGTTTTTAAATGCCTGGATGTGCTAATAAATGTTATTGTTTTTATCCTACATTAGCGACCAAGTGCTGGATTTTTCTCTTTTTTGGTTGGATTTCTTGCTGGGACGCTGCACTTTAAAATGTAACTGTATTTTCAGGTGCGGAGCCTGAAGAAACGCATGGAAAAAATTTAATTACATTAAGTGCAGAATCAAAGTTTTTCTGTGCTAAAAAAAACACATTGAATAAAAAAAGGGAATTCAAATTTCATAAAAAAACGCATCAACATAAAAGAGGAAAACACAGCAAAAAAAAACAAAAAACACCTTGCAATACTCAGATTGTGTATTTTGATGTGGATGCCTGAATAAAACCCGCAAATAAAAGCAGCGGCAGAAATAAAAAAGTCTATGCTGCATGTCAATGCAGTAATTAAGGAGGTTGTCCACTATTTTAACACTGATAACCTCTATCTGTAGAATAGATCATCAATGTCTAATCGGTAGGTGGTGCGACACCCCTGCTGATAAGCTGTTCTCGGTGCTAAGTTATGGAGCTGCTCCTTCTACTGATGGTGGACATGGTCAGTGTAAGGATTCATGCTCTCAGGTAGGCATTAGGTAGTGTTCACACAGGCACTGGAATCTTGTGTCCAATCTTTCCCTTTTGGTAGAAGCTTGTCTTTTTGGGGAGGCTTATCCTGTTGATGGGGCCAGAAGTGCACTCGTTGCACCCGGACTGCCAGGGCTACACCCAAACATGCCAGAATCTGCCTTTATCTTGTCATAGTCTTTGGCATCCTGCAGGGCAAGGATGGAGTATGCTTTCTGCGGTTTCTCCATAAGGTATGGAGCTAGAACCTCTGTCCATTGCTCTGGGAGCAATTTCCCTCTGTGACCCTCTAAAATAGTCAGGAAAGCCTTGACGTTGTCTTCCAGAGTCATTTTATGCAAGGCCTCCCGTTCCCTCACATCGCTGCCTTCACTATAGTTGGCGAGAGGTGCTGTCTCCCTGGCTTGGACAGTTTTTGCCAAGAGAGCCATCTGCTGCTGGATCAGGAGTTTGTTGGTTGCTTGTTGGTCCTGCTGTTGCCACTGCTGTATATTAGCCTGGACCAGTTGCTTAACAAGCTCCTCCATGCTTTAACACTGTGTCCGTGCCAGACAGGAGGACCAGGGAATGGTGCTGAGAGAAATCAATGTGCAGGCTCTGCATCTTGATTTCTCTCAGTGGCAAAGACAGCGCCATTCCTTGGTCCTACTACCTGGCATCTAAGTTGTGGGATACTCCTGTTTCAGGGTTCAATCCTACCTCACCAGGTCGGCAGCAGTCTCTTGCAAATACATCCACATACTTCAAGACGGAGTGGAGCCTGTTTGCACAACCGCATTTGGTGAGACATTTCCTATAGATATTTCCTATAGATACTCACCATTTCAATTGACTATATCTTTCTACGCTTATATAGCACTTTTTTTTATTCTTTAGGAACTTTAACACTGCTAAGACTGTTCGCAATTAAGTAACTGCCTTTAACCAGGACATTCAATCTTTACAATGCAATTGCCTATGCTCTTTGGGACTTCACACCCGCAGTTCATCAATTGTAGAGATTCACGCTATCAGGTAGGCATTAGACGTTTATTTTCATTGGTGGCACAGCGCCACAACAAAACCGTAAACATAAATCCCTGGCCTTGTCCAGGCGCTAATTAAACCACGCGGACTACTCACACATGACTGAGCTAGTCCCAATCCGATCAAACAAGACAGATTTTGTTCATAGCAACTACTAATACTTGTGGCTCTCTGCACACGGCCTGTGCAGTCTCTTCTCAGAAAGGAATTCTGGTCTGTCTCTCTTCAGCTCCAAGACACATCCAGTCTGGTCAGGTTCCTTGAACTGACTGACTAAAGTGAACAGCTAGCCTAGCTACATGCAGGGCTAGCCAGGTGATCTAATCATCACCTGTAGATCTAGTATTTAACCTTAGCTTAGCTGGCTTTACTACCACATCTACTTTGTTTAAAATGTTAAATGAGGTGAAATGCGCAAAAAAAACTGTAGTGTTTATGCTACTCGCGAACATGGGACTAATACTACTGTGTTGTGAATGGACTTTGTATGAGATGGACTGTACAGGACCTAGCTACATAATATGATACACCTCCATTGAATGACAGGACACAGACGGCACTTGGTCAATAGTAGCATAAGTACTAGTACACAGACAATTATTCACAGAAATTAGTATGCATTAGTCTGGTACAAATTGCAGAGCAAAGCAGTGCCTGTTAGGCAGCCGTCACACTAGCAGTATTTGGTCAGTATTTTACATCAGTATTTGTAAGCCAAAACCAGGAGTGGGTGATAAATGCAGAAGTGGTGCATATGTTTATATTATAGTTTTCCTCTATTTGTTCCACTCCTGGTTTTGGCTTACAAATGCTGATGTAAAATACTGACCAAATACTGCTAGTGTGACGGCTGCCTTATCAGCAAGCAGCTCCTGTACCCATCCGCTATACAGAGGAGCACACAGAGCTGCACGTAGAGCCGGTCAGGTCTGCAATTTGTGAACGTGACTGGTCTGCAAAGATCAGCGCCCTTCTGCAATAAGGCTTAGGATGTAAAAAGGAAAAAAAAAAAATGTCACAGACCATGAAAGCAGCAGAATACATAAACAGAGTGAAATCATGTTCGAAATATACATCGGAAGCCACAAAAACCTCCAACTCGGTATATTTCATGTGTCCATGTTTAAATGGTTGACTCATACACATTACTTAGCATACATTGGATTAGAAAAAAAAAAAAATATCGGAGTTGTCATTGTTGTAAAAGATTTAAAGGGTAAAACCACTATTACCCTGCAGATAAGGATATGGAGGTAATCTGCAGGATAATAGCGTTCTAAAGCTGAGCGGCCGCCACACTGAAAGTTCGGCTACCGGAAGGACATGAACATTAATCCTCCTAGCACCCGCGGTCTTTCGATCATAGAGGCGCGGCTTCGGTCATTGCTCAGTACATAATGAGTGGCGGCTGTAACAGCGCCCAGGCACTGCCTGACAGCCGCCTCTCAGGTGCATCAATAGAGTTCACTGTCAGTGTAGGGGTGCGGTTACAGAGGCCGCTCACTAAGTACCAAGTGTAGATTGAAGCCGCACCTCTATGACAAAGCCTGATGCTACAGAGAGGATAAATGTTCATTTCCTCCGGGTAGCTGGACTTTCAGTGTGGTGGCCACACGACATCAGAATGCTATTAGGGTATGTTTCCATGTGGTGTATTGCTTGAGTTTTTGCTGCGGATTGGACGCTGCGTACAGCCACATTGTCCAGATGATACAGCATAGTGGAGGGGATTTATGAAACAAACACGCAGGCGGCAGCCCTGCGTATCCGGACATGTGGCACATCTTTATACACTGACCATGTCTATTTATTTTGCGGAGACAAATTAATAGATGATAGTACACTATAACTGAAAAACCCGACGTTTCGACCCTCCTGGGTCTTAGTAATGGGGTTACTCACAAGATGAATGTACGTCTGGCTATTCATTTGTTTTTGGCCCTTACTTTGGATATTGAATTGTTGAATAAACTTGGATTAGATTTTGCAAACATTCTAGTCTCTGGGACTTCAACAGTCCATTGCACCAGCACCTCGCCTCTAAGACCAGAGTGCACACCATTTTTTCCTTATTATTTCTCTTGCAGAGACGCTCAGTCTCCGCAAGAAAAATAACACAGTCTATGTATAGGATGCGGTGATTCAGCTTATGTTCAATGAACACCGGTGGAATCACCGCACATACAAAAGGGGGCAGGGCTTTGGGAGAGTATCCACTGTGTCCAAAGCGCTGCCAATACGCCCCATGGACTCATACCCAAAAGGTCTTTCACATGTCCGTGTGTTTAGTACGTGTGGTGAGTTTTCGCACACACCGGAGACACTTTCACACGTAGACCCTCTGTGCACATCAGTTTGTTTTCCACGGACCGTGTCTGTTGTTTAACCCCTTAAGCCCCAAGGGTGGTTTGCACGTTAATGACAGGGACAATTTTTACAATTCTGACCACTGTCCCTTTATGAGGTTATAACTCTGGAACGCTTCAACAGATCCCGGTGATTCTGACAATGTTTTCTCGTGACATATTGTACTTCATGATAGTGGTAAAATTTCTTCGATATAACTTGCGTATATTTGTGAAAAAAACGGAAATTTGGCGAAAATTTTGCAATTTTCCAACTTTGAATTTGTATGCCCTTAAATCACAGAGATATGTATCACAAAATAATTAATAAGTAACATTTCCCACATGTCTACGTTACATCAGCAAAATATTTTGTTAGGGAGTTATAAGGGTTAAAAGTTGACCAGCAATTTCTCATTTTTACAACACCAATATTCTTTAGGGACCACATCACATTTGAAGTAATTTTGAGGGGTCTATATGATAGAAAATAACCAAATGTGACACCATTCTAAAAACTGCACCCCTCAAGGTGCTCAAAACCACATTCAAGAAGTTTATTAACCCTTCAGGTGTTTTACAGGAATTTTTGGAATGTTAAAAAAAAAAAAAATGAACATTTAACTTTTTTTCACAAAAAATTTACTTCAGCTCCAATTTGTTTTATTTTTACCAAGGGTAACAGGAGAAAATGGACCCCAAAAGTTGTACAATTTGTTCTGAGTACTCTGATACCCCATATGTGGGGGTAAACCACTGTTTGGGCGCATGGCAGAGCTCGGAAGGGAAGGAGCGCCATTTGACTTTTCAATGCAAAATTGACTGGAATTGAGATGGGATGTCATGTTGCGTTTGGAGAGCCCCTGATGTGCCTAAACATTGAAACCCCCCACAAGTGACACCATTTTGAAAAGTAGACCCCCTATGGAACTTATCTGGATGTGTGGTGAGCACTTTAACCCACCAAGTGCTTCACAGAAGTTTATAATGCAGAGCCATCAAAATAAAAAATAATATTTTTTCACAAATATGATCTTTTCACCCCCAATTTTTTATTTTTTCAAGGGTACGAGAAGAAATTGAACCCCAAAAGTTGTTGTGCAATTTGTTCTGAGTACGCCGATACCCAATATGTGGGGGTAAACCACTGTTTGGGCGCATGGTAGAGCTCGGAAGGGAAGGAGCGCCATTTGACTTTTCAATGCAAAATTGACTGGAATTGAGATGGGACGACATGTTGCGTTTGGAGAGCCCCTGATGTGCCTAAACATTGAAACCCACCACAAGTGACACCATTTTGGAAAGTAGACCTCCTAAGGAACTTATCTAGATGTGTTTTGACAGCTTTCAACCTCCAAGTGTTTCACTACAGTTTATAACGCTGAGCCGTGAAAATAAAAATTATTATTATTTTTTTTTCATAAAAATTATTTTTTAGTCCCCAGTTTTGTATTTTCCCAAGGGTAAAAGGAGAAATTCAAACCCCAAAAGTTGTTATCCAATTTGTCCTGAGTACGCTGATACCCTATATGTGGGGGGAACCACCGTTTGGGCGCATGGCAGAGCTCGGAAGGGAAGGAGCGCCATTTGGAATGCACTTAGATGGATTGGTCTGCAGGCGTCACGTTGCATTTGCAGAGCCCCTGATGCACCTAAACAGTAGAAACCCCCAAGTGACACCATTTTGGAAACTAGACCCCCCCCAAGGAACTTATCTAGATGTGTTGTGAGAACTTTGAACCCCCAAGTGTTTCACTAGTTTATAACGCAGTCGTGAAAATAAAAATTATTTTTTTTCCCACAAAAATGTTTTTTTTGCCCCCCAAATTTTTATTTTCCCAAGGATAACAAGAGAAATTGGACCCCAATTGTTGTTGTCCAATTTGTCCTGAGTATGCGGATACCCCATATGTTGGGGTAAACCCCTGTTTTGGCGCACGGGAGAGCTCGGAAGGGAAGGAGCACTGTTTTACTTTTTCAACGCAGAATTGGCTGGAATTGAGATTGGACGCCATGTCGCGTTTCGAGAGCCCTGATGTGCCTAAACAGTGGAAACCTCCAATTCTAACTGAAACCCTATCCCAAACACACCCCTAACCCTAATCCCAACCATAACCCTGACACACCCCTAACCCTAATCCCAACTGTAAATGTAATCCAAACCCTAACTTTAGCCCCAACCTTAACCCTAACTTTAGCCCCAACCCCAACTTTAGCCCCAACCCTAACTGTAGCCCTAACCTTAACTTTAGCCCCAACCCTAACTTTAGCCCCAACCCTAACTTTAGCCCCAGCCCTAACTTTAGCCCCAACCCTAACTGTAGCCCTAACCCTAGCCCCACCCCTAACCCTAATGGGAAAATGCAAATAAATATATTTTTTTAATTTTTTTAGGTTTCCCTAACTAAGGGGGTGATGAAGGGGGGTTTGATTTACTTTTATAGCGGGTTTTTTAGCAGATTTTTATGATTGGCAGCTGTCACACTAAAAAGACGCTTTTTATTGCAAAAAATATTTTTTGCGGTACCACATTTTGAGACCTATAATTTTTCCATATTTTGGTCCAGAGTCATGTGAGGTCTTGTTTTTTGCGGTACGAGTTGATGTTTTTATTGGTACCATTTTGGCATGTGACTTTTTTTAATCGCTTTTTATTCCGATTTTTGTGAGGCAGAATGACCAAAAACCTGCTATTCATTAATTTCTTTTTTTTCGGGGGGGTGGGGTGGGGGGTCCTTTATACCGTTCCACGTTTGGTAAAATGGATAAAGCAGTTTTATTCTTCGGGTCAGTACAATTACAGCAATACCTCATTTACATAATTTTGTTATGTTTTGGCACTTTTATACGATAAAAACTATTTTATAGAAAAAGTAATTATTTTTGCATCGCTTTATTCTGAGGACTATAACTTTTTTATTTTTTTGCTGATGATGCTGTATTGCGGCTCCTTTTTTGCGGGACAAGATGACGTTTTCAGCGGTACCATGGATATTTATATACGTCTTTTTGATTGCGTGTTATTCCACTTTTTGTTTGGCGGTATGATAATAAAGCGTTGTTTTTTGCCTTTTTTTACGGTGTTCACTGAAGGGGTTAACTAGTGGGACAGTTTTATAGGTCAGGTCGTTATGGACGCGGCGATACTAAATGTGTACTTTTATTGTTTTTTTTTTTTTATTTAGGTGAAGAAATGTATTTATGGGAACATTTTTTTTTTTTTTTACACATTTAAAAATTTTTTTTTTTTACTTTGTCCCAGGGGGACATCACTGTATAGTGACAGATCGCTGATCTGACACTTTGCAGAGCACTGTGTCAGATCAGCGATCTGACATGCAGGGCTCCTTGCTTACCAGCACCTGCTCTGAGCAGGCACTTGGTAAGCCACCTCCCAGCAGGGTTCAGAAGTAGCCCCGCGGCCATTTTGGATCCGGGGCTTGCAGGGAGGAGACGCTCGGTACAAGGTGAGCACATTGCCTTGTACCGATCGTCTCAGGGAAGCACGCAGGGAGCCCCCTCCCTGTGCGATGCTTCCCAGTACCGCAGGAACACTGCAATCATGTTTGATCGCAGTGTGCCGGGGGTTAATGTGCCGAGGGCGGCACATAGTGCCAGATGTCAGCTGTGATAGCCAGCTGACACCCGGCCGCGCTCCCCCCGAGAGCGCGGCCGATCGCATATGACGTACTATCCCGTCACTGGGAATTAAGTCCCAGGTCACCTTGACGGGATAGTACATCATATGGGATTAAGGGGTTAACAGCAGCACGGGCCGCAAAACGTCCCACACACATTGAGGACACATGGATCACATCCGTATGTTGTCAGTGTGACATGTACCGGCGCCTAGAAAACAGCAGTACTATTACCGCTGTTCCCCTGCGCCAGGTTAAGACCGCTCTCATCATTCTCCCCTGCTATGCTGGTGATCAGGGGAGAATGTTGAGAGTTGTATTAAACTGATAACAGCTAGCGCAGGTGTCAGTTTATGGGACTACTACCATCAGCATACACCAGCTGCCACTAATAACAGTGAGAGCAGGTGGCAGCTGATTAGTCATCAGCAGGCAACTGAGCTATAAATTAAAAAAAACATTGTGGGTTCCTGTCTTTTAGATAACCAGCCAGGTAACACTGACAGCTGCTGGGTGCAACCGTCAGCAAGGTTGGTTATCAAGTATAGAGGGGCCGCCACGGTTTTTTTAACTTGGGCCATTTATATTGCCCCCCCAGCCTAAAAATAGCAGCCCGCAGCTGCCCAGAAAAGGCACATCTATTAGACACTTTGCTCGGCTCTTCCCACTTGCCCTGTGGCGGTGGCAAGTGGGGTAATATTAGTGGGGTTAATGTCATCCTTGTATTGTCTGGTGAGGTGGTGCAGAAGTCTCATTGACAGCTACAGGAATCGATTGATTGCAGTGATTGCCTCAAAATGTTGTACAACATAAT
This sequence comes from Ranitomeya variabilis, assembly GCF_051348905.1. Taxonomy (NCBI): domain Eukaryota; kingdom Metazoa; phylum Chordata; class Amphibia; order Anura; family Dendrobatidae; genus Ranitomeya; species Ranitomeya variabilis. The sequence goes on along the minus strand of NC_135236.1, from coordinate 60,089,813 downwards.
ATGAAGTTAAGGGAACCATCATTTCTGTTCAGGCCTATTTCATGAGTTTTATTTATTTTTTTAATTCTGTGGAACCATGGTTGAAAAGCAATGTCTGACTTTCATTTGTTCATTTTTGTAGATTTTTTATTTATTACTACTTTTGTCAGATTCAAGTTATATCTGTAACCATCGTGCATTTTTCTGACATGAAACGGGGGGTAGCAACAATTTTGACCATGTGTGTACACACACACTGTTCTAACAACACTAAAAGATAGAAAAACAGAGGTAGAGGGTGGAAGAGGAAGGATTAGGTATAGGATGAGGGATCAAAGGGACTCAATTTACCAGAAACATTATAAAACGCAAAAACTCAAACTAGTTGGTATTTTACTCCAGTATAATTGAAGAAAGAATTTAAGAATCATTGGAGTGAATGCAGTCTTAAAGGTAGTCTACATCATATTTTTTTGGGATGTATGTTAATAAGACTTGTGGAAAGAAGTATTTAAATTATTGCGTACAGTATGCAATTAAGATATCCTGTGTCCCCCCCACTTAGCACTTCTTTCTTTGGAATCAGAAGACTTGCCTCTAAAAGTTAGAGCCATAGCTATTCACCTTTTAGTCGCAAAACTACTCAACACAACAAACTGGAAACTAACAAAAGTACCTGTAATATCAGAAGTAATTGATAAAGTAACATCTAATAATGCTTTTGAGAAAGCAGCCGCTATCAGGAACAATACAATGCATAAATATGATTTACATTGGTCGCTATGGAACACGCAATACCCCACTGAGTCCCTTTAAGAATTAACCCGATATAATAATCGCCATTTGGCACTTCCAGCCGCTGTCCCTGAATCCCATAAGGCACCGCGGCAATGTCACTTGTGCCTGCGCAAGTGACATAGACGTATTTGCTATTCCCGCGTATGCGCAGTAACAGCCACAACTGCGCGCTCTACCCGCGCAAACGTGGTAACGACGCGGCTGTTACTGCGCCTGCGTGGGGGAATAGCGGTGACGTCTATGTTTCACCGCACTCCCGATGCGATAGCATCAGACCTATTTCTAGTGTAATATAAGAACCAGAAACCTTATTGAATTTTATGTTTGTTAGTAAAGAATCAAAAGTTAAAGAAGGGTGCTCACTATATTAATAGGTGCTCATGAGAAAAAAACATGAAAATGTCCAAGAAGAACTCCGGCACACAAAAAAGGGTTCCAAATGAATAATGAAGTTTATTTATAATCTTCTCGATATCTTATATTTCAAAGATTCTGCACACGGTAGCAAAACAGGATGAATATATCAGGTATCAATTTCATATCAGGTATCAATTTCAACGTTTCAGCTAACTGTGAGCCTTTATCAAGATATACCTGTATTTGTAATGATATGAATTACAATCAGAATCCAAGTACACATATCATATAAACAAAAAATAAAATAACATAAAAATAATATGGCACTAATCAACCATAAATAACCCTGATTATCTACAGGGTGTATTCCATCCATATGTAAATATACACATATAACACAGTGCATATAAATCTGTAAATATATATAGAGATCATACAAGGCGGAGGTAGAACACCAACATATCGGTCAAATAACACATGTATATAGTCTGCCAGAAAGTATATGGCGTATACTATAATAATTTGTATATAGGAACATGTGAACACCGTTGAGTGAGGCAGGTTTTATTAACTACATAGACACATGCTGCTGGAATGCTAAGTGACAGGGTGATGGAGAAAAAGCAAAAGCATAGGGCTAAACAAAAGAAGAAGCATAGGGCTAAACAAACCCCTATGGCGACACAAAGCCTGTGGAAAGGTAAAAAAAGGGGAAACCTCAGATAGTAGGTGTCATACCTTTTGGAAGTTGCTTATTTTTTACAAGGACTTTGCAATTTGACTCATTAACAACTCGAGAACAACCCTTTAAAATTCACACACCAAAATATTTACATGCGGATGTAGCTCTTTAGAAGTCAAGTCCAGCAGTACCTTTACATGGCCAGATCATTCATCTGCTACTGAGAAATCTGTGTTTGAATTGATATGCAAGCGAAGCTGAAGAGCTATGGTAGAGCAGAAGCCTCTGTCACTCCAGCTCTATTCCCCGCCCAGCACAAACTCCTCCCACTTAACAGACCTCTCGTTTATCTGGGAGTCACACAGCAGGGGCTGTCAATCAAGCAGGAGGTGTCAATCAAGCAGGAGGTGTCAATCAAGCAGGAGGTGTCAATCAAGCAGGAGGTGGCTTTGGGAAACAGAGCTGAAGAGACCGAGGCCTTAGATCCACCAAAAGCTCTTCAGACTCATTTCATATCAGCTTTATCTATTCAAACACTGATTTCTCAGTAATGGACTGCCATGTAGGTTTGGTTAAGTGAGGGCATGGGAAATGAAATTCTGCTAACAGATTGACAAGTAAATTTACAGGAAGAATGATGTAGATTTCTTGGTTGATAAAATAAAGTAGTCTGGGATGGTTTATTTTTTTTTTTCACATTTCATTGCCCTAATGATTACAAACAAAATCAGTGGGGGTCCCTTTCCTGACAACTACGGATTGCTCGAACCTATCCTCAAATCCGAAAGGAGCGTGGTTCAGGAGACAGGAGCACACTGCTCCTACCGAATGACGCACATAGCCCGAAGTTTGGATACAATAGAAAGAATTGGTTATGAAGTTTATGCATTTTACAGAATGTGTACCCTGCTCTGTGTGCCCACGCTCAGCTCGGACCTATGAGCGCTCCTGGGCCATGCTGCTCACGGGGAAGAGGAAGGAGGTTTAAGCAACTGGTGGGAGTCCCAGGACCTGGACCCCAACCGATCGACTTGTATCCGTTAGGATAATGAGATGTGAAAACAATTTTCTTCAAAAGGTCTAGTTACTTTTTAACACGGATCTCTACTGTAGTAGAGCTATGATCAAGGCCTTCAACTTAGTAATGTCGTTGCACAGGTGATAAGTCCAACACCTTGTGCAAGGTTAAGGAAATCCTGAAAACATGTACTGTTGGTGGCACTTGAGGACTGAAGTTGTGCACCCTTGACGTAGCAGTATGTTCACACATGGGGATAATATTTACACAGCATTAAGGAAAAATACGACGTCTAGAACTAAGGTAATTAATACAAAGACAGGTTATCAAATATGGGGTTACTCAGTTTGAGAAAAATGAAGGCTTAGGGACGATCCTATTACAATGTACAATTTAAGAGGGAACAGTAGAGATCTGTATAATGAGCTTTTACATCTGGGCCTGTAACAGGGACAAAAGTTCATTTTCAATTGTATGAGCAGTGAGACTATTGATTATTGTACAAGCAGTGAGTTTTGTTTATTTAACGTTCTTCAGCTTCATCTCGGCCATGGCTTCTTGATGGATGAACAATCTGTTGGAAGATTGATCTTCTGCAAGCCTAGATAGGTCCACCAGGGTCTTCTCTGTCATCATCTTCATAGTATCAAGCCATTGGGTTGCTTTTGTTCTTTCTGTTCTAATGACCATGATGTGCCTTCTCCAATGAATGGACACATCATACAAAGAGGGCAAAGTAGGCAAGTCATAGCTTGATGATCTTAACGTTGAGTGACATGTATGGCTAGATTTGTTTGTTAGTATTGCCAGGCATGGTATTGATAACATACATCTCCAGCACCACAGTATATATACACAAAATATTATTCCATACTAGTTGGTTTTATTATGGAATTACTAGCTATTGAACCTGTTCTACGCCTGGGTGGGGAGCATTTTTATTGGTACATTTATACAGTGTCGTCAATAAAATGGCGCCGAAGATCACGGTTTGCGCATGAGCCAACTCTGGTGCCATTTTCTTGAAGTAATGTACTACAGCGTCAAAATAGCAGTGCACGCGTACATCCATAGGGATATAATGAGGATGGCCGGAGCGTGTTCACTACCATGTTGACATTGTCGTAGAATTCTTCCATAAAATGGTGCCAGAGTCATACTGCGATATCCAGTGCCATTTTGTTGAAGACACGGCGTCTGCAAACTCGCATAGACAGTCTTCAATAAAATGGTGCCATATGTGTATGCGCTGACTCCGACGCCACACTGCGCAGGCACCACTCATCCCAGCTTCGGCCGGAAGGAAGCATCCACCATTATATTTAAGATATGATACATTAGTTCTTATAGACCATCATATATTTTGACCTTCAAATACATTAAAGTGAAGTGATTGTCCATGTGGAATTAATGGCCATTGAATTAAATAGGGTTTTGGCCAATGTCCCTTAGACAGGAATTAGAATTTCCTGTCACTATACATTGGGACCACTTTTGTTGGATACATTCCTAGGACACCCAAAAGTCCAATATATATGTTCACCATTTGAATATATGGTGCCACTGCAGTCATTTTGGTTTTTTATCACATTTTAGAATTTATCAATAAAGGTTATATTTTATTCCACATTCTAGTCCTCCCTTCCATATGGTATTGTATGAGTAGTGAAGGTATGGATTCTTTACTGTACGAGGAGAAAGATTATGGATTCTTCACTGTACGAGAAGTGACACGATGGAACTCTCAGTCCACACAAAGTTGTAATGGTTGATTCACTAAGCAAGTTCAAGGAGGGCCGTAATTGCTTAATCGAAAATGTATTTCAGGTTATGAGTGCTAGGGATGGGAAGTTTATCCAGGGAACTAGTCCGATTGCCATATCCGGAATAGAGAATTTTTTTTCCCTCCTAAACTGGGGCAATCATCATCTGCCTCTTGAATTTTTTGCTTTCCTCTGGTTGACCATGTGAGGATTATAGGACGGACTTGTGTCTTTTCTCAGCTTTAAACATCATAATATATGTCTGTAGAAAGCACTTAAGACTAAGTACAAAAAAAAGTATCAATACATTTACATCATTTACTGCATATATACAGTGAATCAAGACAAGCTATACAAGTCATCCTCTCAATGTCACCGCACAATGACAATAGATCTCCACTTCACGTTTTTTTTTTGCAAACTCTCAAAAATGTTCGGACTGGCGAGTCTTCTATCAGATTAAAAGATTGGGATTCTGCAAATGAAAGCAGAAAAGTTTATATTTTTCCTTTTGACACGCAAACCTCATGTATTCACTGTATAAACATCCAAATGACAGAAGACTTACTCAGCTGTGTCGATAACTGCTTTAAATTGGAGGTATTTTCATTTAAGAAGGAGTTTAACAAATTGATTGACTGTTGAAGATTATCTATCTGAAATACAGTAAAAATGTATAAAACCATGTAATGAATGTGCTACTGTAAGTTTAAACTAGATGATATTATAATGTATAATGTAAGTTCCAGAAGCCATATTACAGCAATTGCAATCCCATCAAAATGGTACCCATATAAAACCTGAGGCCAATTGCCCCCACACCCTATACACATTAGATAAGTGTCAAACTAACCCACCGATTTCAGAGGTATTGACCAACCATCGAATGTGCATGGTGGCCTACAGAAAGATGATGTTAAGGAAGAGGTGGATTCGGGGACTTTTATACTGTAAATGGTCAATCCTTTGGCAGCAAACAATTAGGAGTTTGGCAGAGGCTCTCTCAGAACCCTGGAGCGTTTGGCTAAATCGAGCATTCCTGTGTATCGGGAAGCCAGGAAAGATCATTGGACCATCAGCTATCTAATGTGTAAGGGGGCCTTTAACTTTTCAAAAAGTTAGACAGTCCTACAACACTCCTCTTCACGTTACAGGAAACATTAAGATTATATTGGTCAATTACCAAAATGGTAATGGTCAAAAGCTTGATCAGCCCAAGTCCTTCAGTTTGACCATAAAAATGTCCAGCACCCATCGTTATAAATCTGCCTAGTGTAAAAAAGGATAAGGTATGCCAACATCCAACCATACAGATATCAACTTCTCATTTCCCCTTACCCTCCTCCAATGAGGCATAAGAATACAATGGACAGCCATAATACTCAACTGATTGATGGCAGATACAACTGACAATTTTTTATTTTTTTTTTGACAGGGGCTCATCTGTTTTTAATTTTTTTTTTTTTTACAACAACTGATAGACAAGATTGCCTAACAAAGATTCTGCAACAATTCCCCCATAGCTGATGAAATGGTGGCCCACTATGAATGGACTGGTCACGGGTCTCCTGAACTATTTAATAGTCTTATAGGCATAAATGAGGCAGCAGAGTTCAGGTCAGGAGACACACGGCCGGTCCTTCCATCAAGGTTTATCCTTAGACCACGAAAAGCTGTGTGAAGCCGGCCTTAGCCAGGGAAAATAATTAGGCAATGATTACTTCGACAACCCCTGGCAAAAATTATGGAATCACCGGCCTTGGTGGATGTTCATTCAGTTGTTTAACCCCTTCATGACCAGGGGTACTTTCGTTTTTCGCTCCCTTCCTTCCCAGAGCCATAACTTTTTTACTTTTCCGTCAATATGGCCATGTGAGGGCTTATTTTTTGCGGGATGAGCCGTACTTTTGAATGATATCTTTGGTTTTAGCATGTCATGTACTAAAAAACGGGAAAAAAATTTCAAGTGCCGTGAAATTGCAAAATAAGTGCAATCCCACAATGGTTTTTTGTTTTACTTTTTTGCTAGGTTCATTAAATGCTAAAACTGACATTTTGATTTTCCAGGTCATTATGAGTTCATAAACACCAAACATGTTGAGGTTATTTTTGAACTAAGCGGTGAAAAAAAAAAATCCAAACTTTGCTATAAAAAAATTGCGCCATTTTCCGATACCCGTAGTGTCTCCAATTTTCTTGATCTTGAGTTGGGTGAGGGCTTATTTTTTGCGTGCCGAGCTGCCATTTTTAATTATATCATTTTGGTGTAAATACGTTCTTTTGATCGCCCGTTATAGCATTTTTATGCAATATCGCGGCGACCAAAAAATAATTCTGGTGTTTCAAATTTTTCTCGCTACGCCGCTTAGCAATCAGGTTAATCCTTTTTTTTATTGATAGATCGGGCGATTCTGAAAGCGGCGATACCAAATATGTGTATGTTAGATTTTTTTTATTGTTTTATTTTGAATGGGGCGAAAGGGGGGTGATTTAAACTTTTATTTTTTTTATATTTCTTTAAAACATTTTTTTTTTACATTTGCCATGCTTCAATAGTCTCCATGGGAGGCTAGAAGCTGGCACCACTCGATCGCCTCTGCTACGTAGGAGCGAAGCTCCGATCGCTCATATGTAGTAGAATTGTTGCATTGTTATGAGCGCCGACCACAGGGTGGCGCTCACAACAATCTGGCATCAACAATCATAGAGGTCTTCAATAGACCTCTGGTTGTCATGCTGAAGCATCGCTGACCCCCGATCACATGACGAGGGTCAGCAATGCGCATATTTACGGCCAGAAGCGCTAGTTAAATGCTGCTGTCAGCGTTTGACAGCGGCATTTAACTAGTTAATAGCGGCGGGTGGATCGCGATTCCAACCGCCGCTATTGCGGGCACATGTCAGCTGTGCAAAACAGCTGACATGTCCCGGCTTTGATGCGGGCTCACCGCCGGAACCCGCATCAATGCAGGGGATCTGACATCGGACATACTATCCCCTCTGAGGTCAGAAAGGGGTTAACTTTGTAGAAAAAAAAGCAGATCAGAGACATGGCACAAAACTAAAGTCATTTCAAATTGCAACTTTCTGGCTTTAAGAAACACTAAAGGAAATCAAGAACAAAAAAATGTGGTAGTCAGTAATGGTTACTTTTTTAACCAAGCATAGGGGAAAATTATGGAATCACTCAATTCTGAGGAAAAAATTTGTTTTGTGCCATGTCTGTGATCTGCCTTTTCTCTACAAAATTAAACAACTTAATGAACATCCTCCAAGGCCGGTGATTCCATAATTTTTGCCAGGGGTTGTATATCTCAGTATGAACTTTAGCACATGCTCCAAAAAAAACCAACATGGTTTGGCAAGAAAGAGGGCAAGTGGCAAATGACAACATGCCAAAAAGTGTCCTTTAAATCAGTTTAATGTAAAAAGCAAAGTGAAGAAACCCTAAGGAACACAACAGGAGTTGAGAAATCTCATAAATGCTCCATTTTTTGGCACCAAGTATTTTAACTTGCACAGCACATATTGCCAGAATTTTAAGCTGTTCTTCCTGACATATTAAATTATTTCTCTATTTCTGTGACTGACGCACCTGCTGCCAGCCTTCAGAAAAATGTCAACAATCTTCGATGTATAAAACAGATGGAAGCTAGATACAACACATAAAACCAAGCAAATATATATTAGTTACATGCACATGTAACCACAAATTTCCCGGCCATCGGCTCTGTCAAACCTAATTTCCTATTTATTCTGTATTCTGATAACATGACGATTTACAAGTTTAAAGTTTATAACGTAGAGCCGTGAAAATAAAAAATCATTTTTTTCCCCACAAAAATGATATTTTAGCCCCCAAATTTTTATTTTCCCAAGGGGTTAACAAGAGAAATTGGCCAGCAAAAGTCGATGTCCAAGTTGTCCCAAGTACGTCGATACCCCATATGTGGAGGTAAACCACTGTTTGGGTGCATGGCAGAACTCGGAAGGGAAGGAGCGCCGTTTTACTTTTTCAATGCAGAATTGGCTGGAATTGAGATTTGACACCAAGTCACGTTTGGAGAGCCCCTGATGTGCCTAAACAGTGGAAACCCCCGAATTCTAACAAAGCCTAACCCCAACACACCCCTAACCTTAATCCCAACCGTAACTAGAACCCTAACCACACCCCTAACCCTGACACACAACTAACCCTAATCCCAACCCTAACCCTAACCCCAACTGTAAATGTAATCCAAACCCTAACCGGAAAATGAAAATAAATACTTTTTTTATTTTATTATTTTTCCCTAACTAAGGCAGTGATAAAGGGGGGTTTGATTTACTATTTATAGTGGGTTTTTAGGTTTGGCAGCTATCACATGCTAAAAGACGCTTTTTATTGCAAAAAAATAGTTTTTGCATCAGCACATTTTGAGAGCTATAATTTTTCCATATTTTGGTCCACAGAGTCATGTGAGGTCTTGTTTTTTCGCAGGACGAGTTGACGTTTTTATTGTTACAATTTTCAGGCACGTGACATTTTTTGATGGCTTTTTATTACGATTTTTGGGAGGCAGAATTAAAGATCAGCAATTCAAGAATTTTTTTGTTGGGCGGGTTTGCGTTTATACCGTAATGCGTGTGGTAAAATTGATACGGCAGTTTTATTCTTCGGGTCAGTACGATTACAGCGATACCTCATTTATTTTTTTTTTATGTTTTGGCGCTTTTATACAATAAAAACTATTTTATATAAAAAATAATAGTTTTTGCATCGCTTTATTCTGAGAGCTATAACTTTTATTTTTTCGCTGATGACGCTGTACGGTGGCTCAAATTTTGCGGGACAAGATGAAGTTTTCAGCGGTACAATGGTTATTTATATCTGTCTTTTTGATCACGTGTTATTCCACTTTTTGTTCGGCGGTATGATGCCTCTATTTTTTACGGTGTTCACTGAAGGGGTTAACAAGTGGCACAGTTTTATAGGTCGGGTCGTTACGGATGTGGCGATACTAAATGTGTACTTTTATAGTTTTTTTTTTTTACATAAAGAGAGGTATTTTTTGGAAAAACATATTTTTTTCTTTAGGAATTAAAAAAATATATATATTTACACATGTTAATTTTTTATCACATTGTCCCAGGGTGGGACATCACTGTATAAAGTCAGATCGCTGGTCTGACACTTTGCAGAGCACTGTGTCAAATCAGCGAACTGACAGGCATTGCAGGAAGCTTCTCAGCGCCTGCTCTTAGCAGGCACTGTCAAGCCAAATCCCTGCAGGACCCCGCGGCCATCTTGAAACCGGGGGGCCTGCATGGAGGAGACCCTCGGTACAACACAATCAAATCGCGTTGTTCTGAGGGTCTCAGGGAAGCACGCAGGGAGCCCCCTCCCTGCGCGATGCTTCCCTATGCCTACGGAACGCTGCAATCTTGTTTGATCGCAATGTTCCGGGGTTAAAGTGCTGGGAGCTGTCTGTGACTGCTCCTGGCACATAGTGCCGGATGTCAGCTGTGATAATCAGCTGACACCCGGATGCGCTTCTCCCATGAGCACGTCTGATCGCATGTGACATACTATCCCGTCGATGGTCATACGGGCCCGGGTCACCTCGACGGGATAGTATGTCTAATGTCAGAAAGGGGTTAAACATGCAATAATCATATGATGAATTATTAATAAAGCAGGATAGGGAAAGGCAAGTACTCCCAGTTGCATTTTATTGTTTATATTTCAGGACATTATTGAAAAAAAAAAAAAAAAAAAAAAAGGTTTTAAAAATTAGGTGTATACATTCTCAAATGAACAACAGAAATGTCGATGATGAATTGTTTTTCAGCAAGTGTGATCTCCTCTAAAAAAGCAGATGTTTTGGCAGCATTTTGTGGAACTGAGGCATTCAGGCATGTCAACCCCTTAACGACTGGAGGTATTTTCATTTTTGCTCCCCTTTTTCCCAGAGCCATAACTTTTTTAGATTTCGGACAAAATGGCCATATGAGGGCTTGTTTTTTTGAGGGACGAGTTGTACTTTTGAACGACACCATTGGTTTTAACTAGCGATGAGCGAATATACTCGTTACTCGAAATTTCTCAAGCACGCTCGGGGGTCCTCCGAGTATTTTATTAGCACTCGGAGATTTCGTTTTTTTTTGCCGAAGCTGAATGATTTACATCTGTGAGCCAGCATAAGTACATGTGGGGGTTGCCTGGTTGCTAGGGAATCCCCACATGTAATCAAGCTGGCTAAGAGATGTAAATCATTCAGCTGCGGCAAGAAAAACTAAATCTCCGAGTGCTAATAAAATACTTGGAGGACCCCCGAGCATGCTTGAGAAATCTCGAGTAACGAGTATATTCGCTCATCACTAGTTTTAACATATCGTGTACTGAAAATCGGGAAAAAAAATCCAAGTGCGGTGAAATTGCAAAGAAAGCTCCATTCCACAGTTTATTTTTGTTTTGTTTTTTTTCTTACCATGTTTACTAAATGCTAAAACTGACCTGCCATTATGATTCTCCAGGTCACTTGAGTTTATAGACACCAAACATGTCTATGTTTTTTTTTTTTTAATTTAAGTGGTGAAAAAAAGTCCAAACTTTGGTTTAAAAAAAAAAGTCATTTTCCTAGATTTGTAGCGTCTCCAATTTTCGTGATTTAAGGCTGGGTTAGGACTTATGTTTTGCGCACTGAGCTGACGTTTTTATTAATATCATTTTGGTGCAGATACAATCTTTTGATTTGATTTGTCTTTTCTTGGACCAGCACTCCTCCCATTTGGCTCAGGTGATTGTAATTAGCAGGAGACTGCAAAGTAAGGGGTCTAGCCCATTTTGGCTCTCACTGAAGAGCTGGAAGAATGTGAGTTTAAATGCTCCTTTTCATTTTGGTGCTGGTGCTGTGTGGCGGCCATTGTTGCTGTGGCTTTGTTGTGGGGCAACAGGCCGTCCGCCCTGCTGGTGCATGGCCGCTGCGGCGGTGGTCGCCGCACGGCTCCGCTCCGTTAGGGCGTTAGGACCCACTACGAGGTTTGCCGTGAAGGGGCAGTGGGCTTCATACAGTCTGATCAGAATGTTAAACTGAAAACCTCATGTTCAGTATTTTAATTTTTGCCTAGCGGCTTTAGATCAACGTATGATTTTGGGATGTGCGGTTCATGCTCTTTTTTTCTTTTTGCATAAAGCACAATCTTTTGATTGCCCGTTATTGCAGCATCAATAGTAAAAGATATAATGTTAAAAATAATAATAAAAAAAAAAATTTTAAATCATGATATTCTCACCTTCTGGCGGCCCCAGCACCCTTCCCGCTCCTCGCGATGCTCCCGTCCCCAATAATGCATTGCGAGAATGACCTGTGATGACGTAGCATCACACGAGACCGCTACGTCATCACAGGTCATTGTCGCAAAGCTTCCTTGGGAATGAGAGCATCGCGAGGAGCGGGAAGGGCGCTGGGGCCACCGGAAGGTGAGAATATGACGATTTATTATTTTAATTCTTTTTTTTTTTCTTAAGAATTCCATGGTTCCCAGGGCTTGGAGGAGAGTCTCCTCTCCTCCACCCTGGGTACCAACCACATATGATCCGCTTACTTCCCACATGGTGGGCATAGCTACATGCGGAAAGTAAGCGGATCAATGCATTCCTATGTGTGCGGCATCCCCGCGATGCCGCACAAGGAATGAACATGCTGCGTTTTTTTCCGGAATGCGATTCCGCGGCGGAAAAAAACGCAACATGTGCACAAAAAATGCGGAATGCATCCTAATAATAGGATGCTTAATGTATGCATTTTTTTTGCATTTTTATAGTGAAAAAACACCAAAATTCCTGAACGGGTGCACATAGCCTTACACTAAAAATGTCTTGGAAATATGATTCTCTAGGTCAGTAGGATTACAGACATACCAAACATGTATAGTTTATGTTTTATTTAAGCAGTGAACAAAAAATCCAGAAATTTCTTTAAAATTTGTTTTCCTATTGTCGGTATTTTTAGATAGCCGCAAAATTGTCAATTTTCTGGATAAGGAGCTGTGTGAGGGCTTGTCTTTTGCACCTCGAGCTGATGTTTTTATATTATGATCGCCTCTTGTTACTTTTCTTTTTGCAGCAGTTGCAGTAGACCGCGTCTAAGGCCGGGGTCACACTACCGCAACATGCGGACGAGTGCTATGAGAGAAAACATCACATAGCACTCGGCCCAGTGTTAATCTATGGGGCAGCTCCCATCAGCATTTATTTTCTCAGACGTATTCGGCATGTATGTAAAATCGCAGCATGCTGCGATCGTCACAGAGACTCGTCCAAGACTCACCAATGTAAGCCTATGGGTGCGAGAAGAAGAAGCAAAAAAAAAAAAAATCACAGCACTCGAATCATGTGAGTGCTGTCCGCTTTTTGCACACCGATGTCCTTTAAAAAGCTGACAATTATTCTGTCGCATACAGTAACATCACAAAATGACAGGTTAGAATAGATATAATACATAGATATATAGAGGTCAGTGACACACACAAAGTACACACACAAAAAGTATTTAGTCAGCCACCAATTGTGTAAGTTCTCCCACTTAAAAAGATGAGAGAGGCGTCTGTAATTGACAGCACAGGTAGACCACAACTATGGGAGTCAAAATGAGAAAACAAATCCAGAAAATCACCTTGTCTGATTTTGCAAA